>NC_138173.1:63165085-64456948 GCF_964165515.1 Mesoplodon bidens
TGAAATGATCACCCTGTATTGTAGACCAGTTGCCTGACCCAATGTACTTTCTTTTTTTAAGAAAGAAATATTTATTTATTTTTGGCTGCGTTGGGTCTTTGTTGCTGCGCACGGGCTTTCTCTACTTGCGGTGAGTGGGGGCTACTCTTCTTTGCAGTGAGCAGGCTTCTCATTGCGGTGGCTTCTCTTGTTGCAGAGCACGGGCTGTAGCTGCATGGGCTTCAGTAGTTGTGGCACACCGTCTTAGTTGCTCTGTGGCATGTGGGATCTTCCTGGACCAGAGCTCGAACCCGTGTCCCCTGCACTGGCAGGTGGATTCTTAACCACTGTACCACCAAGGAAGTCCTGACCCAATGTACTTTCATTTTGCCTATTTCAGATGCATTAATTTCCACTGAGCCTTCTGAGACCCCCAGCTCTGCTCAGGAGCTCCCAACAGATCAAATCTTTGTGGATACTGGGCCGCCTCCCACAGTGGTACCCGACTTGGCCCAGGTTCAGGCAGACAGCCTGGTTGATATCCCTGACCCATCCCCTATGCTGGAGACGGAACACAAACCTGCAGCCCAGGAGCCACCAAAAGACGGAAAAGCTAAGGTCGGAATGTCATCCCTCTTCATATTTACAAGGCACATTAGAGTTTGCTCAGAGGTTTTAGATACTAATCCTCCCACCTACTAGCTTTGTGACCATGGCAAGCAGCTTCACATTTCTGAGCATTAGTTTCTTCATCTGTAAAATCGGGACACCGATACCCACTTCACAGCATTGTCATAGAATCAGATAAGTCAGTGTATGTGACATTAAAGTGCTAGTCAAATGTGACAGGAGTATTTAATTGAACAGAAACTCTTAATTCATTAGCTGGGAAAACAGTGGTTTCCTCATCAAGGCTTATTCCACAAATATTGTGAACCTACTTTGTACAACATCACGTGGGACCAAAAAGATGCGTATTCGGGTCTAAATAAAAGTGAGACTTATCCTCAGTTAGCTGAGATTCTGGGAGGGGAGATGGATAAGTACACAAGACCATAAAATGGGGACATGAGTAATCTTTTAAGTCATAGTTTTAAGTGCAAACTCCTGATGTACCTAGCAACTGACTTAAAGAAGAAAGAAGGTTTAAGAAAGTCCTAAGAGATGACCTGCCCAGCAAATTGTAAAAGCTGAAATAAAAGGCACAGTAAGGTAGATGAATGGCTATTTTCTCAGGCTCTTCCCATCTCATCCAGGCTCAGCGTGACGCTTTGACAGCCCACGGGGTTCTCTCCATCCCACCAGCATTGTACCTGCCACTTTATGTTGCAAATTTCAGTTTGTTTGTTGCCGCCATAAAACTGTGGGCTTCACCAGGTCAAAGATGATTTTTGAAAATATCTCTGTATCCCCTGCACTTGATAGAGTGGCTGGCACACCGTAGATACCCGAGAGATGTCTGAGAGCTAATGGATGATAAGTACACGATAAATTTGGCATGACACAACTTTCTCCCCAAATGCTTCCCTTCTTCCACGTATGCATCACACTGCTTCTCCTATCCCCCCATCACTTATGTTGTAGGTGTCATTTATTTGCACCTGTTCAAATCAGAAGTGATGCTAAAGGGGGATTGTCTACCTATGTCACTAAATCCTCATGTCAGTGAAGTGAGCAGGTATTATTGTTCCTAGTTGAGGAAACTGAGAATCATAAAATTTCTATTTTTGTTTATATTACGTCTAGAAGCTAATTCCTTTTCTACTATATCACATTGTATCATGTAGCCTTCTTGTCTCCTCCACTGAATTCGAAGCTTCCCAAAAGTAGGGATGATGTCTACCCCTTACATCCCCAATGTCAACCACAAAATCTCATACCTGCTTGATAAATGTCAAATAAACTCCTTAATGGATGACAGATTATTAAACTTTTATTTATTTAAGAGGGACAGAGAGCTGCAATCACAAAACCTGCTGACACCTCCATCCACTCCCCCGAGGGTACCTACCTGTCCTCTTCCTTAGTAAACCACTTAGCCACCAGCATGCAGATCCTTGACACCTAACAATCCATCCTTCATCCCTTGCCAGGATGCCAGGAAACCTTCTCAGAGGTCTACTAGAAGGAGAAAGAGGACCATAGCGGATGAATCTGCTGAAAACGTCATTGACTGGTGGTCGAAATATTATGCCTCCCTGAAGAAAGCACAGAAGGTAGATTCTCTCCTGGCCGTGACAGTCAAGGCTTCGATAAGAGCACAGCACCATTTACCACCCTCCCCCACCCCAAATCCTGCATTGTCTCCCCTTTTAAATTCCGCTATAGGTAGGCCCTACTTGGGTGTGGTTCTGTTAATTGCTGAAGGGTTCAAAGCCTGAAAGGACCAAGGGTCCAGAACTGCCAAATCCTTATTGTCTGGCTGGAGCTGGCCCTAGGACACAGGCTCTGCTGTAAATGCTGGCAGAATGTGGAGTCTATCATGGCATCCAGGGAACTGCCCACCTCAGGGAGGTCTAGCCAAGAGAAATGGGGCTCTGGACAGGTGGGCATCAGCGAAGGGGGCTTCAGGTTCACCTGGAGATTCCAGGTCAAAGGGCTCCAGGTCTCCAGCAGATTTCTAAGTTCATATGGGAAATTATCAAAGTAAAGGCAGAGGTCTTGGCCTTAGCAAATGGGAATAATCAGCAGGGCCTCATGCACATGGAATAAGACAGGGATTGAGTTATAAAGCCAGAGAACCAGTGGGGAGTGGGTCTGGAGACTCAGGCGAAAGCTCGGTGGCTGAATCTGGTAAGACTTCTCATCCTTGAGTAAAAATGGAAAGGAAAGTTATTCAGATGTTCTCATCATATTTTATTGAGTAGGAACTCTTCTGATTCTTTATTTGGAAAGATCATCATTTCTTCATCTAGGACTATCCACAAATATTGACCTATAGTTAAATAAACAAACTAAATGTTAATCCCTGCTTCCAAACACCCTCGTTTTACTACAATGGACACTACCACTTCTGGTGAGTGTTCAGCCCTTTCCTCTTTCTCTGCTAACCTCCCCAGTCCCAGGACAAACCCAACAACCCAACATGCCAGCCCATAAAACTCATAGTTGCAGATTGAGGTGATGCTCCAGGGATGTGGAAGAACAGTGGGGAGAGGGGTTGCTTTCCCAGCAGCTGAGAGGAGGCTGCACATAGAGGACGAGGACATCTACAGTTTGGTGGCTCTGTTTTTGGAGGTGTGGGCGCCTCTTCTTTAGTGCAGGGCATCTCCCTGCACTTAAGTCCTAGGTCTTTACAGTGAGGCTTCATCTGGGGGCTACTGAGGACTGTTTGCATATTCTTTTAAAATGCAGAGGGCTGAGATAATTGAATTAGAACTGTTAGCAGTCAGGGTTAATAAATGAGACAAGACAGTGTCCATCATCTCGTCTCCCTCTTTTCTCAAAGGAAAAGGAGAGCAATTCCAAGGAGCAAAAAGGCAACACAGGTAAGTGGCTGTTCTGGGGACATTTGAACATGCATTAAGGCCATGTGAGTGAGAAAATGATAAAATGGGAGCCATGGGAGCAACACTAGAGCCCAAAGCCCTCATTTCCCTAGTGAGGAAATAATCCCAGGAAGATGACAACACTTTAAAGAGGTCACATAGCTGATTTGAGCTGGATGGAGACCAGATCCCAGGTCTCCTGAGTTCATTTGAGTGCTGAAATCGACCCTTTGGCTCAAGTCCCTACGTTGACAGTCTTAATGCAGAAAGAGCAGAGTAAAAATAGGAGCAAGCTGGGATGGCAGGCCAAAACCAGCATGATAAACTTTAATACAGGTGACCTGGATTTAGCTTCCAAAACTCAGTTGACAAGGTTTGGGTAGATCTGGTTTGGCAGAAGCTCAAATGAAGAGCCCTGGGATTTGAAATGACCACAAACTTGATGTAAGCCAATGGTAAGTCTTGGCCTAAAAACAACAGTAACACCAAGTACTGTTTCAGGTGGCACAAAAAGTGAGAAAACCAGAGCCAAGCTCAGTTCCTCAGGCCACTCCTATTAGCCTATTTAATTCTAAGACCAACCCCATGACATAAGCAATAGTATCTTGATTTGCAGATAGTAAAACAGAAGTACAAAGAGGCTGAGTAACTTGCCCAGGTTTATACAGCTAGAAAATAGTGGAGCTTGGATGATTTTTCTCCAGCATCTGCTCCTAAAAAGTTACTGAATAATCTAAGTACATTTGTGACATTGTGTTAGACCCTTAGCATATTTGAGCCTGAGGTTGTTGAAGTAGATGATTCTCAAGTTCCTAAACAGATCTGAGAGGGAATGTATCTAAAGCTTTGGTGTCACTCCATCCTGGGTCTGTTCTTTGCTAGCTGGGTGACTGGGCAAATTACTTATGCTCTTCCTGCCTAGCTTCATGAATTCTTGCATATGGCGGGGAAGGCCAACACACTGCCAGCCCCAGGGCATCCACTGACACTGCACTGCTGCATGAGTGGTATCTCCCCTGCTCCTTCAGTGCACGGTCTGCAGGGCTATGTGCAGAGATCCTACAGTGAAATGTTACTATTTCTTTCTTAAAAGGAGGGTCATGACACATGCCAGAGCAAAGGGAAAGAGGGAGCTTGACTTTGTTTCTTCTCATCTCAACAGCATAAGAAGTCTAACCATTTTCACTAAATATCCACAGAGGCAAAACCAGACGAGGTAGTGATAAATATAGATGGCCCGAAGAAGAAGAAAGACAAAATACTCAAGAAGAAACTCAAAGAAAAAGAAATCCCCAACCTGGCTGTCTTGCAGGTGTGTGGACACAGCCATCTTGGCCATGGTTAGGGTGGGAAACTCAGAAGGTGGGCGTTCTTTTAGTGCTTCAGTCAACTCCAGCATACCTTTGTCTGAATAACTTACTTTGTCTTTGTTATAATCATCGATGCAGAGTAACAAACTAACAAGCATGCAAGCCAAGACCGTGGAGCTTGCTATTTTTCTATTTTCTACATCCTCCTATTGAGAAGGGGCATAACTTAACTTGGTTAGCCTGGATGCAACAGTGTAATTTACAGTGTGTGAGTTCCCCTGGGTTCACCTCTTGGGGCTTGACATCATCATGCAGATATGTACAGACTCGAAATAGCAGGAGTTTTAACTCTTACAAAAGTCAGTTTTAGACTTCCGGGTAAGATGGCGGAAGAGTAAGACGCGGAGATCACCTTCCTCCCCACGGATACACCAGAAATACAGCTACACGTGGAACAACTCCTACAGAACACCTACTGAACGCTGGCAGAAGACCCCAGACCTCCCAAAAGGCAAGAAACTCCCCACATACCTGGGTAGGGCAAAGCGGAGAGATTCCCGCACAGAGGATCGGTGCCGAGCGGCACTCACCAGACTGAGAGGCTTGTCTGCTCGCCCGCCGGGGCGGGCGGCGCTGGAAGCTGAGGCTCGGGCTTCGGTCAGAGCGCAGGGAGAGGACTGGGGCTGGCGGCGAGAACTCAGCCTGAAGGGGGCTAATGTGCCACAGCTAGCCGGAAGGGAGTCCGGAAAAACTCTGGAGCTGCCGAAGAGGCAAGAGAGTTTTTCTTCCCTCTTGGTTTCCTGGTGCGCGAGGAGAGGGGATTAAGAGCGCTGCTTAAAGGGGCTCCACAGACGGGCGCGAGTCACGACTGAAAGCGCGGAGCCCAGTGACGGGCGTGGGGCGCTGGGGCTGCTGCTGCCGCCGCCAAGAAGCCTGTGTGCGAGCGCAGGTCACTGTCCACACCGCCCTTCCGGGAGCCTGTGCAGCCCGCCACTGTCCCGGGATCCAGGGGTGGCTTCCCTGGGAGAACGCAGGGCGCGCCTTGGGCTGGTGCAACGTCACGCCGACCTCTGCCACTGCAGGCTCGCCCCGCACTCCGTGCCCCTCCCTCCCGCCCGGCCTGAGTGAGCCAGAGTCCCCGAAGAGGCTGCTCCTTTAACCCTGTCCTGTCTGAGTGAAGAACAGATGCGCTCCGGCGACCTACATGCAGAGGCGGGGCCAAATCCAAAGCTGAGACCCAGGAGCTGTGAGAACAAAGAAGAGAAAGGGAAACCTCTCCCAGCAGCCTCAGAAGCAGCGGATTAAAGCTCCATAATCAACTTGATGTACCCTGCATCTGTGGAATACATGAATAGACAACAAATCATCCCAAATTGAGGAGCCAGGAGTCAGTGTTGTGCCTCTGAGGTGGGAGAGCCAACTTCAGGACACTGGTCCACAAGAGACCTCCCAGCTCCACATAATATCAAACGGCGAAAATCTTCCAGAGATCTCCATCTCAACACCAGCACCCAGCTTCACTCAACGACCAGCAAGCTACAGTGCTGGACACCCTATGCCAAACAACTAGCAAGACAGGAACACAACGCCACCCATTAGCAGAGAGGTGGCCTAAAATCATAAAAAGTCCGCAGACACCCCAAAACACACCACCAGACGTGGACCTGCCCACCAGGAAGACAAGATCCAGCCTCATCCACCAGAACACAGGCACTAGTCCCCTCCACCAGGAAGCCTACACAACCCACTAAACCAACCTTAGCCACTGGGGACAGACACCAAAAACAACGGGAACTACGAACCTGCAGCCTGCAAAAAGGAGACCCCAAACACAGTAACATAAGCAAAATGAGAAGACAGAAAAACACACAGCAGGAGAAGGAGCAAGATAAAAACCCACCAGACCTAACAAATGAAGAGGTAATAGGCAGTCTACCTGAAAAAGAATTCAGAATAATGATGGTAAAGATGATCCAAGATTCTATTTCCCAGATCCAAAATCTTGGAAATAGAATAGACAAAATGCAAGAAACAGTTAACAAGGACCTAGAAGAACTAAAGATGAATCAAGCATCGATTAAAAACACAATAAATGAAATAAAAAATACTCTAGATGGGATCAATAGCAGAATAACTGAGGCAGAAGAACGGATAAGTGAGGTGGAAGATAAAATAGTGGAAATAACTGCTGCAGAGCAAAATAAAGAAAAAAGAATGAAAAGAGCAGAGGACAGTCTCAGAGACCTCTGGGACAACATTAAACACACCAACATTCGAATTATAGGGGTTCCAGAAGAAGAAGAGAAAAAGAAAGGGACTGAGAAAATATTTGAAGAGATTATAGTTGAAAACTTCCCTAATATGGGAAAGGAAATAGTTAATCAAGTCCAGGAGGCACAGAGAGTCCCATACAGAATAAATCCAAGGAGAAATACGCCAAGACACATATTAATCAAACTGTCAAAAATTAAACACAAAGAAATCATATTAAAAGCAGCAAGGCAAAAACAACAAATAACACACAAGGGAATCCCCATCAGGATAACAGCTGATCTCTCAGCAGAAACTCTACAAGCCAGAAGGGAGTGGCAGGACATAATTAAAGTGATGAAGGAGAAAAACCTGCAACCAAGATTACTCTACCCAGCAAGGATCTCATTCAGATTTGATGGAGAAATTAAAACGTTTACAGACAAGCAAAAGCTGAGAGAGTTCAGCACCACCAAACCAGCTTTACAACAAATGCTAAAGGAACTTCTCTAGGCAAGAAACACAACAGAAGGAAAAGACCTACAATAACGAACCCAAAACAATTAAGAAAATGGGAATAGGAACATACATATCGATAATTACCTTAAATGTAAATGGACTAAATGCTCCCACCAAAAGACACAGATTGGCTGAATGGATACAAAAACAAGACCCATATATATGCTGTCTACAAGAGACCCACTTCAGACCTAGAGACACATACAGACTGAAAGTAAGGGGATGGAAAAAGATATTCCATGCAAATGGAAACCAAAAGAAAGCTGGAGTAGCAATTCTCATATCAGACAAAATAGACTTTAAAATAAAGACTACTAGAAGAGACAAAGAAGGACACTACATAATGATCAAGGGATCGATCCAAGAAGAAGATATAACAATTGTAAATATTTATGCACCCAACCTAGGAGCACCTCAATACATAAGGCAAATACTAACAGCCATAAAAGGAGAAATCGACAGTAACACAATCATAGTAGGGGACTTTAACACCCCACTTTCACCAATGGACAGATCATCCAAAATGAAAATAAATAAGGAAACAGAAGCTTTAAATGATACATTAAACAAGATGGACTTAATTGATATTTATAGGACATTCCATCCAAAAACAACAGAATACACATTTTACTCAAGTGCTCATGGAACATTCTCCAGGATAGATCATATCTTGGGTCACAAATCAAGCCTTGGTAAATTTAAGAAAATTGAAATTGTATCAAGTATCTTTTCCAACCACAATGCTATGAGACTAGATATCAATTACAGGAAAAGAGCTGTAAAAAATACAAACACATGGAGGCTAAACAATACACTACTTAATAACGAAGTGATCACTGAAGAAATCAAAGAGGAAATTAAAAAATACTTAGAAACAAATGACAATGGAGACACGACGACCCAAAACCTATGGGATGCAGCAAAAGCAGTTCTAAGAGGGAAGTTTATAGCAATACAATCCCACCTTAAGAAACAGGAAACATCTCGAATAAACAACCTAACCTTGCACCTAAAGCAATTAGAGAAAGAAGAACAAAAACATCCCAAAGTTAGCAGAAGGAAAGAAATCATAAAAATCAGATCAGAAATAAATGAAAAAGAAATGACGGAAACGATAGCAAAGATCAATAAAACTAAAAGCTGGTTCTTTGAGAAGATAAACAAAATTGATAAACCATTAGCCAGACTCATCAAGAAAAAAAGGGAGAAGACTCAAATCAATAGAATTAGAAATGAAAAAGGAGAAGTAACAACTGACACTGCAGAAATACAAAAGATCATGAGAGATTACTATAAGCAACTCTATGCCCATAAAATGGACAACCTGGAAGAAATGGACAAATTCTTAGAAATGCACAACCTGCCAAGACTGAATCAGGAAGAAATAGAAAATATGAACAGACCAATCACAAGCACTGAAATTGAAACTGTGATAAAAAATCTTCCAACAAACAAAAGCCCAGGACCAGATGGCTTCACAGGCGAATTCTATCAAGCATTTAGAGAAGAGCTAACACCTATCCTTCTCAAACTCTTCCAAAATATAGCAGAGGGAGGAACACTCCCAAACTCATTCTACGAGGCCACCATCACCTTGATACCAAAACCAGACAACGATGTCACAAAGAAAGAAAACTACAGGCCAATATCACTGATGAACATAGATGCAAAAATCCTCAACAAAATACTAGCAAACAGAATCCAACAGCACATTAAAAGGATCATACACCATAATCAACTGGGGTTTATTCCAGGAATGCAAGGATTCTTCAATATATGCAAATCAATCAACGTGATACACCATATTAACAAATTGAAGGAGAAAAACCATATGATCATCTCAATAGATGCAGAGCAAGCTTTCGACAAAATTCAACACCCATTTATGATAAAAAACCCTGCAGAAAGTAGGCATAGAGGGAACTTTCCTCAACATAATAAAGGCCATATATGACAACCCACAGCCAGCATCGTCCTCAATGGTGAAAAACTGAAACCATTTCCACTAAGATCAGGAACAAGACAAGGTTGCCCACTCTCACCACTCTTATTCAACATAGTTTTGGAAGTTGTAGCCACAGCAATCAGAGAAGAAAAGGAAATAAAAGGAATCCAAATCGGAAAAGAAGAAGTAAAGCTGTCACTGTTTGCAGATGACATGATACTATACATAGAGAATCCTAAAGATGCTACCAGAAAACTACTAGAGCTAATCAATGAATCTGGTAAAGTTGCAGGATACAAAATTAATGCACAGAAATCTCTGGCATTCCTATATACTAATGATGAAAAATCTGAAAGTGAAATCAAGGAAACACTCCCATTTACCATTGCAACAAAAAGAATAAAATATCTAGGAATAAACCTACCTAAGGAGACAAAAGACCTGTATGCAGAAAATTATAAGACACTGATGAAAGAAATTAAAGATGATACAAATAGATGGAGAGATGTACCATGTTCTTGGATTGGAAGAATCAACATTGTGAAAATGACTCTACTACCCAAAGCAACCTACAGATTCAATGCAATCCCTATCAAACTACTACTGGCATTTTTCACAGAACTAGAGCAAAAAATTTCACAATTTGTATGGAAACACAAAAGACCCCGAATAGCCAAAGCAATCTTGAGAACGAAAAATGGAGCTGGAGGAATCAGGCTCCCTGACTTCAGACTATACTACAAAGCTACAGTAATCAAGACAGTATGGTACTGGCACAAAAACAGAAAGATAGATCAATGGAACAGGATAGAAAGCCCAGAGATAAACCCACGCACATATGGTCACCTTATCTTTGATAAAGGAGGCAGGAATGTACAGTGGAGAAAGGACAGTCTCTTCAATAAGTGGTGCTGGGAAAACTGGATAGGGACATGTAAAAGTATGAGATTAGATCACTCCCTAACACCATACACAAAAATAAGCTCAAAATGGATTAAAGACCTAAATGTAAGGCCAGACACTATCAAACTCTTAGAGGAAAACATAGGCAGAACACTCTATGACATAAATCACAGCAAGGTCCTTTTTGACCCACCTCCTAGAGAAATGGAAATAAAGACAAAAATAAACACATGGGACCTAATGAAACTTAAAAGCTTTTGCACAGCAAAGGAAACCATAAACAAGACCAAAAGACCACCCTCAGAATGGGAGAAAATATTTGCAAATGAAGCAACTGACAAAGGATTAATCTCCAAAATTTATAAGCAGCTCATGCAGCTCAATAACAAAAAAACAAACAACCCAATCCAAAAATGGGCAGAAGACCTAAATAGACATTTCTCCACAGAAGATATACAGACTGCCAACAAACACATGAAAGGATGCTCAACATCTTTACTCATTAGAGAAATGCAAATCAAAACTACAATGAGATATCATCTCACACCAGTCAGAATGGCCATCATCAAAAAATCTAGAAACAATAAATGCTGGAGAGGGTGTGGAAAAAAGGGAACACTCTTGCACTGCTGGTGGGAATGTGAATTGGTACAGCCACTATGGAGAACGGTATGGAGGTTCCTTAAAAAACTACAAATAGAGCTACCATATGACCCAGCAATCCCACTACTGGGCATATACCCTGAGAAAACCATAATTCAAAAAGAGACATGTACCAAAATGTTCATAGCAGCCCTATTTACAATAGCCCGGAGATGGAAACAACCTAAGTGTCCATCATCGGATGAATGGGTAAAGAAGATGTGGCACATATATACAATGGAATATTACTCAGCCATAAAAAGAAATGAAATTGAGCTATTTGTAATGAGGTGGTTGGACCTAGAGTCTGTCATACAGAGTGAAGTAAGTCAGAAAAAGAAAGACAAATACTGTATGCTGACACATATATATGGAATTTAAGAAAAAAAAATGTCATGAAGAACCTAGGGGTAAGACAGGAATAAAGACACAGACCTACTAGAGAATGGACTTGAGGATATGGGGAGGGGGAAGGGTAAGCTGTGACAAAGTGAAAGAGCGGCATGGACATATATACACTACCAAACGTAAGGTAGATAGCTAGTGGGAAGCAGCCGCACAGCACAGGGAGATCGGCTCGGTACTTTGTGACCTCCTGGAGGGGTGGGATAGGGAGGGTGGGAGGGAGACGCAAAAGGGAGGGGATATGGGAACATATGTATATGTATAACTGATTAAATTTGTTATAAAGCAAAAAAAATAAAATAAAATAAAATTTAAAAAAGTCAGTTTTATCAGACCAGTCCTAACATTAGCCAGAGGCTATTAGCTAGAGGCATATTGATGGATATGAAAATTGGCATTATGAAAATTATGTACCTAGATAATGAATTTAGATAAGTAATTTTGATGGGAAATTTGAATAAGTGATTTAATTATATTACTCAATCAAAAACTCAATTCAATTTTCCATTTCTAAAATATATATATGTAATTTTCTGCTTGGAAAATTCATGTCTACATGCATTATAATAAAAACAAATATTCCATCATTTTTTATGTGTTAAGAATGAAATGTTCAATGAATAGTTTTTAATTTGAATGTCCTCAAAATATTGTAGTCTGTGTCCAACAATCAATGACATCAATTAGCTATAAAAAGCTTTGTCACATTTATACTTATATATTATATTTAAAATATTGTTGGTTTAGCTATACTTCTTGGAATTTCAAAGTTTATCAAAAAAGTTTTATAAATTTCAGAGTGGTACTTAGTTCTAGGAATGCCAAGTTAATCATATTCCTTATTTTGCTGAAGATAAATTAACAGCGCCTCTTAGATTTTTCCAAGGGGCATATACGAAGGCTGGTTTTGGAGAATCTTGGCAGTTTTCATTAAATCAATCCTGGGCTTTCCTTCCTCTGAGTACACTCTTCTCCCTTTTTCCTAAAGATATACGATGGGGATCTGGAGAGTGAATTCGACAATTTTGAAGACTGGGTGAAAACCTTTGAGTTGCTCAGAGGCAAGTCTACGGAGGATGACCATGGCCTTGACAGAGACCGAATCATAGGAAAGTTTAAGGCAGGTTCCAAGGTTAACCCTTTTATCTGGCTCTCCTGTCCATAAATGTCGGATATGACTCAATTCTGTTGGACTGTGGTATGCGATGTCTGTAAGGAAAATCCTTAATCTCTCTGCAGGCCCCTCCCTCTCTAGAACCCCACAAGACCTAGCCCCAGTCTTTCAAGGTATTTGATTTGCGGCCAGTAAAGTGGATCAGAGCTCAGTCTGTGGAATATGAGGAGGCAGAGTCCTTGCCTAAAGGGATCACTTAAGGTTACTCTGCTTTTCCCACTCCCTGCCCTACCAAACATATGATTTACACAAGCCTATCAGCTGAATGATTAAATTAACCAAACAACACAAACCCTTCATCTGGCAGACTTATGGTGTCAGCACCACAAAGCAGTAGCTGACACTTACTAAGAACCTACTGCATGCCTGGGCCCTTTATACGAAGGTGATGTGTTGGAAATCACATGGGCATTGCAGCTTGACAGTCTGGGTTTAAATCCTCATTTAGGATTTAAATCCTAACTAGCTTGTGATCTTGAGCAGTACTTGACCTCTCTGAGCCTCGGCTGCAGCATCTGAAAATAGAAATACTGGAGCCAAGATTGAATGAGATAATGGGAGAAAACACTAGCTCAGCACCCTGCATGTAAAAGGCACTCAGGATTCCATCTGATGCTCCTATTCATTTCTCACATAACAGCCCCGTGAGGAGGGTGGTACTGTACCAACACTGATTCACTGACGTACCATGAAGAAGCACAGATGCAGGAGGGTTATGTGAATGGCCTGAGGACATCCAGGGGACAAGAGTAGCACCACCCCACGTCCTGTTGGGTCTCAGGCTGTGCTCCTTTTCCCAGTGCTATGCCCTAGACATTTTGTTGGTTTTTTTTTAATTTTAAAAAACCCTCTTTATTTTGAATAATTAAGATTCACAGAAAGTTGCAAAGATGGTAGACAGAGTTCTAGTGGACCCTTCACCCAGTTTCCTCCATTGTTTACATCTTATGTAAATATCAAAGCCAGGATATCCACATTGATAGAGTGTGTATATAGTTTTATGTAATTTTTATCACATATGTAGCTTTGTGTAACCACTACCGCAAACAAGATACAGAGCTATTCCATCACCACAAAGATCTCCATCATGCTACCCCTTTATAATTATGCCCTGCTTGTGACCATCTCTATCCTCTGGCAATCACTGACTTATCCTCTATCTTTATAATTTTGTAATTGCAAGAAAGTTATATAAATGGAATCCTCCAGTATGAGACTTTTGAGATTGGCTCTTTTCACTTATATAACGTCCTTGAGATCCATCCAAGTTGTTGCATGTATCAATAATTTATTCCTCTTCATGGTTGGTTTTCAGCGGGGCATATGACTATCTTGTTTCAATGGGTAGTGCTTTGTGGTTCCAGGGCTCCTTCTGCATCTACAAAAGCCCCGAGGATTCCGGCATCAAGGACAGCAAGCAGCTGAGAATCCAGCAAGGGATTCCATCCAACCACCCCATCAAAGTCCTGATCAGGGTGTACATTGTTGCGGTGAGGCATCCTTGTTTACTCTGAGGGGTCGTCTTAATCTCCTAGAGCTGCCATAACAAAATACCTTAGACTGGGTGACATAAACAACAGATACTCATTTTCTCCAGTTCTGGAGGCTGAAAGTCCATGATCAAGGTACCATCAGAGTTGGTTTCTGGCGAGACCTTTTTTCCTGGCTTATAGATGGCCACCTTCTTGCTGTGTCCTCAAATGGCCTTTCCTGTGTGTGTGTGTGTGTGAGAGAGAGAGAGAGAGAGAGAGAGAGAGAGAGAGAGAGAAGAGGAAATCTGTTGTCTCTTTCTCTTCTTGTAAGGCCACCAGTTCTATCGGATTAGGACACCACCCTTATGACCTCATTTAACCTTAATTAGCTCCCTAAAGGCCCTATCTCCAAATACAGTCACATTAGGGGTTAGGGCTTTGACATAGGAATTTTGAGAAAACACAATTCAGTCCATAACAGAGGGTATGAAGTTTGGTTGGTAACATGGACCTTTGCTGGCTTTTCACTGAGCGAAAATATTTCCTAGGCTGAGAGGACTGCTCTGTGTAGCTTTATTTGTTCCCTGTGGTTGCCTGCTAGCTGGGCAGGAAACCAAGTAGCACTGAAGCAGGAAGCTCACAGGCAAGACAGAGGGGAGAGCCAGGGCAGAACAGGGCAGCTGCCACTGTGCAATCCCCGCCCCCCCCCCCACCTCCGGGGCTCTGCCTCTGTTCGGCTGCAGTCAGAAATTCCATTTCCAGGGTATTTCCAAGAAAAATATTATCTGCCCTAGGCTTCCCCCTTTCCAATAATGAGAGCACTAAACACTAATTGTGAAACTTTTGGCCTGATTGCCAGGAAGCTTGAGGCCAAATTTGGTGCTCAAAGCAACTGTGTGCTAGACGTTTATGGTTCATGTATTTGTTTTCATCTCCTGACCTTGGAGTTGATTTTCATAATCTTACTTGATTGTAGTCATCTTATTTTATATAAACTCTTTGCTTAAATTGCCTAAAATCTTTTTTAGAAACCGAAATGAAACATAAAACAAAGATGATTTATTCTTTAATGCCAGGGGACAACTAAACATCCCCTTTCCATCATGCAGTTCTCATGTTTCCTTTGTTATTAGCAGCAATGTCATCATGGCCATGACCACCACGTGCCAGGCATGTTCTAATCACTAAGGATATCGTGACGGAAAAAAACACAGTGCCTGCCCTCGAGGAAGTCACAGTCTAGTTGGAAAGATGAGAAGTAACTTGTAAAGTTATCCAATAAAGGATAAAGGATCCAATAAAGGATACTACAAATATCCAATAAAGGATACTTGTAGTATCCTTTATTCATTCATTCAACAAATATTGGGAAGACCCTGTCCTAAGTCCTGGAGTTAATGTAATGAACAAGACAGACAGTACAATAACTTGTAAAGCGTTATTGGCAATGCCAATAGTCTATATTAAACACCCACCCACAGGATAGTTTAGACTAATCTTTTCAAAATTTTGTTCAGGAAATCACTCATGTCTTGGGAGAGATAATTAATATGGATTCCTCTGGAAATAGATCATGTATTCAAATAAATTCTAGAAATGGTGCATATAGTAATTCATTTCCCTTCTCCAACACCTGAGATTCACAAAGCTCATTAACATATTCAAGGCTCTGAGAACTCCAGAAGCAAAGAAACCTATTTAACTGTTGAATCTTTAACAGCATTTTCAAAACTTACTGCCCACACCTACTTTTCCTCCCTACAGGAAACAGTGCAGAACTCAGGTTCTACGGGACATATTTTGGGGAACCCAGAAATAAGAGTCTGAATAGTAGGAAGGAGAGGGAGAAATCTTTTTGGCCTACAAAGACTGGAGAAGGATTATGATTATTTATTCATTTAGCAAATATCTACAGCACACTTTTATATGTATATATATGTATATGTATATATCTATATCTATACCTATATTTCTATATAGATATAGGTATAGATATAGATATTTATATACAGGTACCCTCTAGACAAAGACCAAGAATGCAGATCAGGTTCCTGCTCAGGAAACAGTGTGGAAGAAGGAGAACAGGGGCTGGAACTTGAGGACCAGCAGGTCTTGAACAAATGAAGAGTCAGAGGGTGGAAGCCCTGGGTTGTAGGTAGTAGGATAAATTATGGACAGTGTTTTTCATTGACATTTCTAGTAATGGTGATTATGTGTGGTTTGCTCTCTTACACTAAGATTTAATTAACTAAATAATAAGTTAATTTAAAAATCTCTTAATTTAATAAAGCACCAAAGAAGTAGAAAGTAATACTACTTAAATTTTGCATGGAGAAAGAAATCAAATCCCCCCACCTCTGCAATTCCATCCCCAGAAACTTACCCTTCTTATGTATATATACTCTTCTTATGCAAACACATCTCTATCTATTTACACCTGTCTACAACTACACCCAGGTATTTACTTAACGGAGTCCAGCTTCATGTATTACATGTTGATCTTCTATTTTCTTTCTTTACTTAGTAATGTACCTTGGACATTTTTCTAGATCAGTACGTATAGGTCTTTCTCATTCCTATTAGTAGCCACCTAGTGTTTTCTTGAATTAATGTAGTATCCTTTATTCATTCACTCAACAAATATTGGGAAGACCCTGTCCGAAGTCCTGGAGTTAATGTAATGAACAAGACAGACGGTATCCTTGCTCTCATGGAGATTATAACTAATTGGGGGTGGTGTGGGCATTAGGAGCGTATGAAAATAAACAACAGACAGATAAATAAGCAAGATGAATATCAGAGATAACTGCTAAATAAAGAATTAAAATTAGGGGATGTAATCAACTATACTTCAGTAAAAAAAAAAAAAAATTGGGCAACGTGGTGACAAGAGTAAATGGGGAAGGGACAATTTTGGATGGAAACCAGGATCTTGACCACTAGACCATGGGGCCAGCAGGGGAGGGACAATTTTGGATGGAGTTTCTCCCTAAGTAATTGACATATAGGTTGTTCACAATTTTTAGCTATTAAACAACGTTCCAATGAACAACTTTGAAAACATAGCTTTGTGTGCTTATACCCTTCTGTCTGTAGGACAGAGTCCTAAAAATGAGATTGTTTCTTATCCAGCTCTCATCTCCGCAGTTTCTCCATCTTCTCCATGTCCTTCCTCACCAGCTCCCTACCCTGGTCCTCCCTGACGGAAACAGATCGTTACTCAGCTGACCAACGCTAAATGCAAGACTGACGGGGTCATGGATTCAGAGTCCACTATTTCTGGGAGGAGGCTTTAGGTCTACCCCATAATTTTACGTATTAATCTCAGAGAGATGACATGTTTTGCCCAAGATCACATGACTACCTAGAACTGGAACTCAAAATTCATGCCTTCTGCTTCCTGGTCCAGCAGATTCCTCATTACTCTGTGCCAAGGGCTGCTTTCCACTGGGGAGACAACTCCAGAGAAAGTAGGACTTGGGCAAAGCTGATAACTTTTCTTTTAACAGCAGAGTAGAGAGGCTAAAACAGTGGTTCTTAACTTTAGCTGCACACTAGAATCATCTAGGGAGCTTCTAAAGATCCCCAAGTCCAGGGCCAATTTAATCAGAATATCTGGGAATAGACCTCAGGCATCAGAATTTTTTAAAACTCCCAGGTGATCCCGGTGCCAGCCAGTGTTGAGAACCACTGGACCAAAGGGATTTTTTTCTCTTCTCCAGGCATTTAATCTTAGTCCAGCGGATCCAGATGGCAAATCGGATCCCTACATTGTGGTCAAGCTTGGCACAACTGAAATCAAAGACCGGGACAAATACATCCCTAAACAACTGAACCCAGTATTTGGAAGGTCAGTGGCCATCTGGGTCTCATTGCATTGTCCTCTCTGCATTTGTTCTTATGGTGCTTCTGTAGGGTGTTTGGTGTGGATACGTGTGTGGGTCTGAGTAAACAGTGCAGGAGATTAAATGCCGACTCCTGCCCAGGATAACAGCCAATCAAGCCTCTCTTCGTGGAGAAGGGCTGAATTCTTTCCTTGGTCCCTTCAGCAGCTTGGTTCTGCATGGTCTTCATGGCCATGGTTTTCCAATAATGATTTTCCCAGATCTCAAATTTAAGACACCACTTGAACAGTCACCAGATTCAGCCTCCTGCCTTGGAGAGAGTTCCTTTTTACAAACAAGATAACCAAGGCCCAGAGAGGTTTAGAAACTTGTTCAAGTTCACACGGCTCATAAGTAGAAGAGAAGGGGCCAGATGTTTGGTCTTTTGTCTTCTCCCAAAGAGATTTTTCCATCATATCATCTTGCAGTTCATTTGAGGTGACCCCTGCAGTCAAAAAGTGGAACTGCACCCCGCCTGCGTTTTGTTTTCCTGCAAAGTGTTTACAATGCATCGCACCTGTGTTATGTTTAGGTGAAACAGGCATTCTCCAGTTCACAGCACCCCTACCACCCCATTTATCTTCTAAAAGGGGATGTCACACATTTATGTGCCCTGCTTGGGTTTGTGCTCTTGACTGCCAGTAACTCTGGAGTCAAGCAGACCTGGGTTTCACTCTGCCACATACAGGCTGAGTAACTTTATGCAGACAGCTTAACCTCTCTGGTCCTAGTTTTTCTCATCTGTAAAGCAATAGCAGTGATACTTGACTCTCAGATGCCTTTAGAAGATTAAATATGACAAGCACCTAGCATGTTGTCTATGATAGTGCATGGTAGCTACTCAAAACTCATTCGCTTCCTTCCGCTCCCCCTTGAAAATCATTTTAGCAATGCACACATCTTACGTGTATTTAATGTCTTTTTTTCCGGAGTAACAAGGAGCATGGGATGAAATCTTTATCCACCTCATTTAAATTCATTTACACACTTGTGATCGCTTTGGACCCTCTGACATTTGATCAGCACCAGCCTCTTACATTTTATTGCTCCCAAGGAAATCAGGCAATAAACAATCTTGCCTGTTCAGATGAAAGAGATGGATTAAAAAGACATGCTGGGGAAACTTACCCTTGCTTCCCTGATAGGGAGATGACCTTTATCATTACCTGCTGTTTACGTAACCGGCACTTCATTTTGTCAAGTGCTTTGCAGTCACGGTTTATGAGCTGCTCTCACCACAGTGCCATGAATTAGACTGGTTTTATAACCTCCGTTTATGGCTGTGGTAAACAAAAGAAGAGGATGGTGGAATAGTCCCTCCTGCCTATGGCATTTCAGAGCCTCTTCCAGAAGCCCTCCAGGTGTGGATGCTTTGTTGGATGTATATTTAATTGTTACTCAGGGGCAGACATTGTTGGCTCAATCTGTGTTCCAGCAGGGAGAGTGGAGGGCTCTCATCCCCGACCTGGGGTCTGGGGAATTCCCCTTTGAGACCTCCCCATAGGAGGATGTCACAGGCTCCACCCCTGATGCCCTGGCCCCTGGTCTGCTTTACTTTTCTTCATAACCTGTGACATGAATTGGTGTGTTTATGTGTTTATGTCTGTCTCCCATCTCCCTGCTAGAATGTAAGCTCCATTTGTGCAGGGACTTGGTCTAGTCTGTTCAATGCTGCATCCCCAGCACCTAGGACAGGGTGTGGCACAGAGCAGATGCTCTTTAAATATTTGTAGAATGAACAAATGAACAAACAGATTGACAAACAACCCTTCAGGCAGTTTTCAGTGGGATTTCATGGAACCCCATCATCCTGAGGGGCTACATATCTGAAGAGTTGGTCGTTCCTCATTTTCTTAATAACCACAGTGCCTGGCACATAATGGATATCTCATAAATGTCAAATGAACAAGTGATCAATAAAAGAATGAATGAATGGGCAAAGAAACAGTGAGATATCTTTGCTCTGAAGCTTTCGGTACTGAATGTTTCTCCAAGGCTCAGTTTTCACCCATTTCAGGATGCATTCTCTTTTCTCACACCAATGCTGTTTCTAGGGATCCTATCTCAATGACACACACACGTTGGTATAAGCCTAGTTTATCCCCGAATGACTGGAAGCCCAACCATGGTGAGCTGTTTTTGGTAGTTTTTCTAAGGCAGCGCTAATGACAATTCAGGAGAGGTGACCCCGTGAGCACATAGCACACAACTGTGGGAGATGGACCAGAACAGTTGAGCCTTCTGTCCTCTGTCATGGTTGCCAGGGGCAGTGAAGCACTTAATAAGTCCTTCCTTGGCGGCAGCAGCTTGGTGATGGCCAAGCTCAGAGGTGGCTGGGGGCTTTCAGTTACAGGCACTGGAGCTGTCCAGCATCTCTGCTTTTTACTCTCTGGGAGGGCTAATTGGCTCCAGGCTGTGCTGTGATTGCTGTCTCTACCAACCTGGAGAGTGAGAGTCAGGGCTAAGTGGACCTGACCATGACGGCAGCAGCCCAGACAGGAGTGAGGACAGGCAGGAAAATAATGGGTCCTCTATTCTCCCCTCCTCTGCACATCCTCTCTGTCCCTTGTTCCCAGACCAGCCTCCCCACCTTGTCCCAGGGCAGACAGAAACAGGAACAACTGGAGAAACACTGGTGTATCCTTGATTTTGTTTTCAAGAACACATTTCCCTAAAATGCAGGCTTTCACTCCCAATTTAATTCTTAATTATCTTCTCTAACGCTTAGTAGCACGGATAATGCATTGTCACGGGAAATCCGACAGCATTGCTATTCCTTTCAACACTGCATTGGGGTGAGATTGTGGAAAGAGGACGGTACCAGGAGTTAGGAAACTGGTACTTATCCCAGTTTGACCTGATTTATGATCCTAGGCAAGTCCCTTGTGTTCTCTGGATTTCAGTTTCCTTATCTGTAAAATGAAGCGATTGGATATGGTGATTTCTGAGATCCCTTACAGTTCAAGGAAACATTTATTGTGTCTCCTCTCTGCAGGTGAAGTGCAGCCTCCAGTAATGTGGAGATGAAGAGGGCAGGTCTCTGTTCTCAAGGGGCTCAGAATAATCTTGTAGAGACAGCATTCCAGTCCTGCAAGTCTATGTTCTAATGATTTTCCATTGTCAATAGGATTTTCATTTCAAATAAACCCAGCTGGTATTCCCTGATGAAGCAACAATGGAGGAGAAAGGGAATGGTAAATTATTGGGTACCAGGTTGAATGCCTGGAAGTAAAATCTGTGTTTATACAAACACTATCACATTTAACCACTCTGCTATATTATAAAGAAGACATATTTATCCCCATTTACACATGAAGAGGCTGAGAGGGATGAAATAACTTTCCCAACGTATTACAACCGGGAAGTGGCTGATTCAAAATCCAGATTAGAAATCAGTCCTGTTTGAGACCAAAATCTAAGACTTTCCTCTCCCTCTTGCTGTCACCCTAGTTGAAGACTGCAAGGCATGGCCCACAAAAGAGGAGATGATCGGCTACTGGAAAACTGACAAAAGAGTTGGAAATTGGTTGCATCTCAATGAAAAATTAAACCACATAAACACCCATTAAGTAGTAACTGGGTTGCTGAGTGTTTAGTGAGTTCATATGGACTGTATGTAGGTGGGCTAAAGGTGAAGCAGGGAAAAGTTCTCTGTATCACCAAATGCTGTTGATTCCTAAACCCTCCGCTTGGATGGCAGGTCATTTGAGATCCAGGCCACATTCCCAAAGGAGTCCTTGCTGTCTGTGCTGATCTATGACCACGACATGATCGGGATGGATGACCTCATTGGTGAGACGAGGATTGACCTGGAGAACCGCTTCTACAGCAAACACCGAGCCATCTGTGGCTTGCAGAATCAATATGAGATGTAAGTTATTCCTCCCATGGAGACACTCTTGGTGTTCTGAGGCTGCTGCCCATGCGCTGGGAAGGCCAGCCAAGGCCCAGATTTAATATCTCAGATGTGCTCCATGTCAGCAGGGCTGGTTCGGGGAAACTGCTCACTGCACTTGAGGGTACTTGGGGCTGGGGAAGCAAAACTGATTTAGAACCCAGGGCAGGTTCTTCAGGAGTCAAGAGCTGAATTGTATTTGTTCATTCGATCAGCTGGGCCTGGTGGACAAAGTTCCCAGTGGAGAATGATGCTAGAAGAATGACTAACATAATACAAATGCCAATATCCTAGTTAATTACAACAAACACTCAGGAGTGCTTACAATATACCACGCGCTTCACATGGAGTATCTCATTCAATTCTCTCAAAACCCATTAAAGTGTTATCCCCATCTTACACATGTGGGAAAAGTGGGTCCAACTCTCACGCTTTACAAAGATTTTTGAATTCTGATTAATTTTAAAATATAAATTATCAGCTTTATTTTTACTTTTATTAAGGCTTTTAAAATAACATTTATTTCTTAAAAGCTAACGTGCACAATAGGAAACCAAAAACACAAGAAGCAAAAAACAAGGTCATGCATAATCACAAGCAGTTTACCATTTGATGTGTCCTTCTAGGTCTTGTTTTTGTATCTACACAACCAAGCGTCCATTTTTATGTAATTAAGATCATACAGTTATGTATCATGCTTTTTCACACACCATGAATATTTACTATTTCAAAGTCCCAAAGCTATGAGTATTTTAATAACCAATAATACACTACACCAACTCAACCTGGAAGGAAAAAATGTAATCCTGCCTTTCTTGGTGACAAAAATTTCATAAAAGACAAAAATAGCAGCAGGCCTCTAAATAAAGATATTGGCTGAGTTACGATCAAAATACTACATTCCCTTAATGTTCAATTAAAAATGAGACATAGAGCAACAGAGACCAGCTTTATTTTTTAAAGTATGATATATTTAATATCTTAAAAAGAAAACTCTTACAAATATCAGCTAGGAAAATATAAAAACATCCATTAGATTTCCATGGTATAATTTAGAAATATTTCTTCTGAATATAAAGTAATATATAGTCCCTGTAGAAAATTTAGGACATATGGAAAGTATAAAATGATGCTCAAGTTATTTTATCCAGAGATAAAATTTACATTAAAACATTTGTATGTATTTCCTTTTAGTATTTTTTTCTATGCTATTTCCCCCAAAGTTGGACTCATACTATCCATGCAATTTTGTAAGCTTCTTGTTGGACTTATACCCTTATAAGCATTTTATGATGTCATTAAATATTCTTCAAAGTCATTATTTTAATAGTGGTGTTCCATTATATAAATTTGCTATAAAATGATATATAACCAATTTCCCTTCCTGAATTTCAGGGCATTTATATTTTTCTTTCTTATTCCATTAGAAATATTGCTGCCATGCACATTCCCATACAAAAGCCATTGCAAACCTTTCTGATAATTCATTCAGTGTTCATCCATAGATATGGATTTATTCCATTAAAAGGAATGCACACTTTAAAGACTTTTAATATATATGTCCAAATGGCTCTCCAGAAGGGTTGGACCAATTTACACTCTCATTAACACAGTCTGAGCATCTATTTCCTCCATGGCATGATTTTTCAGACAAGTCTCTACTGCTGGCCTGTTCTTCTCTGAGCCTAGAAGGCCGGTTCAGTTTTGGGACTGTAGTGAATTTATAAGCCTCCTGCTGTATTTACATCATTCTCAAGTACCTGAGAGGGTACCATTCAGATAGTGATTAGCTGTGCTCACTCTGAAGTCGGTAAAGGAAGCCACAAGCAAACATGGTGGATCTTTTGTTCAGGAGAATTTCCTGACAGTGGAACTAGCAGGGACCAGAATAATTTAGTCAGGGAAGTTGTTCTCTGAAGTTTTAAAAATAAACAAGAGCACTTATTTCTGGGGAGGCCTATGTATGGCTCTGGGGGTGGCTTGGAATCTTTTCAGGATCCTCATATCTCTGGCCCAGTGTAGGAAAACTGCGTTATAGCCATGTTTTGGTTTATTTCAATGCTTAAACAAGTTAAATTCTGATGAATCCCGCATCCCAGGGAGCAAAGAAATCCAAGCTTATCTTGGTCACGGTTCCTAGGGAGCATCTCATTACAAGTTAATAATTTTTAACCAAACAGCTAGTTTTTAAGGGAAGAAGGGGTTGAAAAGATTTAGAAACTCACCACTAGGAAATAACTGATTAGAGAAATGGCACATCAAGACTTCCTGCCTGTGACACGAGTCTACAATATGATTTTGGCGGAGGAGGAGAAGGGAGGAAAGAAGCAGAGAAATTGGAAGGATGAGCTAGGCTTTCCTCTTAGAATAAGTAGCAGCCAAATAGCTATTCTGCTAGGGACAGAACAAACTAAACAAAAATTACCTGCAAAGAAATCCACAGAGACAGAAAGCAGATTGGTGACTGCCAGAGGCTGGGTGGGGTAGGGGCAGTGAGGCGTAATTGCTTAATGGGTAGAGGGTTTTCTTTCGGGGTGATGACAATTTTTTTGAACTAGATAGAGGTGGTGGTTGCACAACATTGTGAAAGTACTAAATGCCACCAAATTGGTCAACTTTATAATGGTCAATTTTGTTATGTGAATTTCACTTCAGATTTTTTTTTAAGGATGCATTTCTTTAAAGAAAGTATCCAAAACTACCTGGAAAGAATGTTTATGTCAAGCTGCTCAGAAGTTCTGCCTTTTGTACAAGCATACATATGCAGAGGTATTGACCAGAAAAGAGAGAAGATGATAAAACGAAAACACTAGCCCCAAGCATGTAGAAGGTCAAGTTAAATCTGAAGGATTAACACAGATCATACTTAGGTGGTCCTTTTTACCGGCACCTCAGATGTGGCTCCCGGGGAGGCTGGACCTCACCCTCCATCACTCCTCCACTTTTCAGAGAAGGATACAATGCCTGGAGAGACACATCCAAACCCACCGAAATCCTCACCAAGCTCTGCAAAGACAACAAGCTGGATGGCCCCTACTTTTGCCCTGGGAAAATACAGATAGGAAACCAGGTCTTTTCTGGAAAAACAGTCTTCACCGAGGAGGACACAGGTAACTCCCCCAATGTATCCCGCTGACATGGCTCTTCTTTTGAAAAGCCTGCTTTCAGTGGTATTGGTGACTGAAGATAATGCTCATTTATTGTAAAATTAATGCATGCTCACAGTAGAAAATATGGAAAAGTAAGGAGGAGGATGAAAATCACTCTTAATCCCCAAATTCAGAGATAACCATGGTGCGTGCTGGTATATTTCTTTACAGAAATATAAATTTTGCACAGTGTGTGTGCAAAATGGCACATTTTTACATAATTTTAAATGTACCATATCTGTAGTTTTATACTCTGCCTTTTCTATTTCCAATAGATTATGACAATTCTCTTCTTTGAAACAATCCTTGATAGTATTCTATTGTATGGCTGTGACATTTATTTCCATTGTGTCCATTTTTGTAGTGACACTTAATGCTACCACAAACATCCTTATACATATTTTTGCGTATTTCTGATGTGTCTACAGTATATATCATATAAGTAGAATTGTGTCAGAAGATAAATACCTTAAAATTAATATTACATAAAATAAATAATTGGACACAAGTCAAATTACCCCCATAAGTGTTATACCAACATATCTCCTGTTTCAACACCAAGAAACAGATTTTTCCATATGAGCAACATAGGACATACCAGGAAGATCCCAGAGAGCCTTTCATAAATTTAGGATAAGAAAAAAAAGCCACCTTTACTTTAAGGATATAGAACAATTTCTGTACTGTCACACCTGTCCACTGATGCTTAAACATTACCTATATAGGGCTTCCCTGGTGGCACAGTGGTTGAGAGTCCGCCTGCCGATGCAGGGGACACGGGTTCGTGCCCCGGTCCGGGAAGATCCCACATGCCGCAGAGCGGCTGGGCCCATGAGCCGTGGCCACTGAGCCTGTGCGTCCGGAGCCTGTGCTCCGCAACGGGAGAGGCCACAACAGTGAGAGGCCCGCGTACCGCAAAAAAAAAAAAAAAAAATTACCTATATATGGTGCAGTGCTCCTGATGCAAAAAGCCCGATTAAGTACACGCTACAAGGTGTTTTGACACTATGTTGATCCCACCACTTCAATGCCAAGATTTCTTTTTACCTTGTTGTTTTGGCCCCAAGAACTTCTTAGAGGTTCATGCATGCAGAGTTATTGACATTTAGTGTATTAATGATATTGATGAATTTCTGTGAGAAAAATACTTTTTCATAATATACTCTATTAAGTCACTTTAGTCCCTTGGTCACTATTCTACATTTCATGATTAAACAATTTACTTGCCCACCAAAACTCTGAAATTATATTCATTAAGATCAGTTCTTGACTGAGTAAACTTTTTGACAAAGATTTAATTCATTGATTACTTGTTCATCCCTATTGACTTTTACTGATTGTAATGACTGCTGTTGGGAGATGTTTTTGGTTAAACTTGGTTCAACTTTCCTATGTCGAATTTGGCCATTCTAAACTTTGTTCAAGAAGATTTTATTCTTTCAACAATTTTTGTCTTATTTTGTGAGTATTATTTCTACTGGCAGTTTTTGTCATGAATTACCTTTTTTGGTAAAACGATAGATCAGAGAATCTTTTCTGGAGTAAGTGTTGGTAGACGAGAGATCCCAAGCAATAATGAGAAAAGTCAAAAGACATCCATGAGCACATATTGTGCCTCTTTCACCACATTGCGTAGGGTCACACTGGTTCTCCAAGCCCTCTCCCACTATGGTGTTAGCAAACAGTTTTATGTCTCCAGGAAACATACCCTCTCTAGTCCCTTGAAGCCACGTTTGTGATTCATAGACTCTGAAGGAGTCTGATTCAAGGGGTGAAGGGAGTCCTGTACTCCAAGACTCTGACTGTGCTCTGGACCTTTTGGTCAGCCCATCTCATTTCCCACTCTCTTAACTTTCTTTTAATGAATTTTTTTTAAACTGAAGCATCGTTGATTTACAATGATGAGCAAATCTCTGCTGTACAGCAAAGTGACTCAGTTATACACATATATACAATCTTTTTTAAAAAAATATTCTTTTCCACTATGGTTTGTCCCAGGAGATCGGCTATAGTTCCCTGTGCTATACAGTAGGACCTTGTTGTTTATCCATTCTAAATGTAATAGTCTGCATCTACCAGCCCCAAACTCCCAGTCCCTCCCTCTCCCTCCCCCCTCCCCCTTGGCAACCACAAGTCTGATCTCTAGGCCTGTGAGTCTGTTTCTGTTTTGTAGATAGGTTGGCTCTCTTAACTTTCAATCTCTTTCCCCTTCCCACCACTCTACTCCTACCTCTTTCCATTCTCTCGTCCTTTTTCTCTTTCACTGTCTTTTCTCTCTCCCTGTTCCTTGGTATATTTAAATGAACCTTTAAGGGAGTGTTTGAAAATGCATCTGACAGCCCCTGACTATCCCCTTACAAGAACACATCTGACAAGTCTCTTTATTTTTCTCTCTTCCATGCAGATGAGATGGTGGAGTCGTACGAGCACTTGGCCCTCAGCGTTTTACGCTCTTGGGAGGATATCCCGGAGGTTGGGTGTAGGCTGGTTCCTGAGCACGTAGAAACTCGGCCACTGTACCACAAGGATAAGCCAGGAATGGAGCAGGTAGTGGCCAAGACAGTTCTGGTCCCAATAAGAGTGTTCATCCCCGAAGAGAATGACTTTTCCCCTACAAGTTAATCTTGTGTGCCGTATAATAATGGTTCTCAACCAGGGACAATTTTGCCCCTCCTGCCCCGGACGTTTAGCAGTGTCTCAAATACTTTTGCTTGTCTCACGTGGGTGGGGGTGATATTGGCATCTAATGGGAAGGGACAGTGATGCTGCTAAACATCCTATTCTGTACTGGGCAGCCCTCCACAACAAAGAATTATTCAGCCCCAAACGAATGTTGAGGTTGAGAAACTCTGCCCTAAAGTCAGAGTAGGATTTAGTGCTCTTTCCCTTTTATGATTTGAGTTATCAAGTTCTTTCTGAAGAATCCTGACATTTGAGAAACTTCAAAACTCATCTGATGTGCCCAAGACCTTGTCCAAAAACCTATCAGTAACCACACAGCCCACTAGTTTTCCCAAAGAAGCAATAGATGGAGGTTTACCTTGAAGAACTGGCAAAACAAGATATGTGGAAAAGATAACTAGAGATCTGGCTTCTGAGTTAGAAGGGAAGAGAAGACAACTTTATTAAGGGGCTTTTATGTCCTCGGCCCTTTACAGAAATTATCTAACCTAATTAGGATGGCCATAGATTTATTTATCCAAATTACGGCCATTTTGAGAGGGAAAGAAGGCACTATGAATAATTAAGCTGGGGGCTTCCCTGGTGGCGCAGTGGTTGAGAGTCCGCCTGCCGATGCAGAGGACACGGGTTCGTGCCCCAGTCCAGGAGGATCCCACATGCCGCGGAGCGGCTGGGCCCGTGAGCCATGGCCTCTGGGCCTGCGCGTCCGGAGCCTGTGCTCCACAACGGGAGAGGCCACAACAGTGAGAGGCCCGTGTACCGCAAAAAAAAAAAAAAGCTGATACAAGGGGCACACACCACGATTTTCCTAGACAAACCAGTGTGTGTGTCACCTCACGCTTATTTCTTAATACAGCCTCACGATGAAATTATTATAATCCTTACTTTTAAGATGAAGAAATTGAGGTTCAGAGAGTTTAAGTAACTTGCTCAAAGTTACTCAGCTGGTGATAAGCAGAGGCGGGATGTAACCCAGGCAGCGTGAGTCCCTAGCTCTGTCCCAGCTCTGGACTCACTCGCTGTGTAGTCTGGGCAAAGCACGTGGGCTTGACTATAATGGGGCAGGAACTCCCACACTGCTCTCCCAGCAATGCTGGGGTATAAACCTCGTGATAGCATGTGTGAGGGCGTGTCTTGAAAGGATAAACTTTTATCAGATGTAGAAACTTATGACTATTTCCTAAGATTTACTACCAGATGTTTGACATCTTTTGGTTACTGGTATCCTTCATTTTACCTGTCAGATGTAGCTTCTTGGTTAACGGTGAATGTTAATGTCTTTTTAGAGACCTAGGAATATAATCCTCCATTGAATTGGTTCTTCTCTTCCCGAATGCTAACTCTTTGCTTACATTGCCCCTTCCCCTGGAAATCCTCTTTTTTTTTTTCCTAGCCAAAGCCCCTCGTTCACCCAAATCCTACAAATCCTTCCCACTCTGTTGGAAGCCCCACTTACTTCATATAAAATCTCCCCTGACCATCCCAGCCCTTGTTGATCACTCACCTTCTTGCCTGAGCTGACGGAGCAATTAGCATGCATACAACAGAGCTGAATATGGAATCCACTGGACTTTCTCCCCACCTGGGCTCTCACATCCCGTGCAACAGGGTACATTTTGATGTATGGAGTCCAAAGCAATGGATGGAAGGCCCTGTTCTGCCACTGATTAGCCATGGGACTTCAGATAATTTCTTTGACTTCTCTGAACCTTAGTTTTTTTATGTGTAGCACAGAAACATGGCTGGGGGGTGAGCACTGATGGAGATAATGGATGTTAAGGTACATTGGAAGCAATGAAGCATGATTCTTCTGACATAGTATTATCTTTGTAATCCTTAGGGGTTGGTAAGAAGAGCAGGGTCTCTAGAGTCAGCAGACAAGGGTTGAATCCAGACTCTGCTACATGTTGCCTGTGTAAACATGGGCAGGACATTTTCTCATCTGCCAAGTAGGAATAATAACATCTACCTAGTGGGGATATTGGAAGAATTAATGAGACAATGCTTTTCAAGTACATAGCACTGTGTCTACCACATAGTAGGTGCGCAGTAAGGTTTTGCTTCCCCTTCCCCTTCTCTTGATGTACGCTCCTCTTGATATATGTTCTAATTTTTAACAAAAATATAAGTTCTGTCTTTGTCAACAAATATTCTGAATATAATATGGATAATATCCTTATTATATTACATTACATTATATTATATTATATGTACCTAATATCCATTACTAGTAAAGGGATCTGTTAAAACCGTGAATGGTCAGTGTCCATGTGATAATGCCCCCCCCCCCAAAATATCTAAAGGATGTCTTCTTAACAAGGGCCGCCTGCAGATGTGGGTGGACATGTTTCCCAAAGATATGCCTCAGCCTGGACCTCCTGTTGACATTTCGCCAAGGAAACCCAAAGGGTAAGTAACCTGCAGCCCCACCTTCAAGGAAAGAGACCAAGGTCTCAGACTAAAGGATCATGTCATTTGATCTGGTGTCTGATACATTACATTAATCAGCTGACACCTGATAATCATGCCTCACTTTCCACCCGGCCAAGTACAGCAGGGGGTGAGTGGTGGTGATAATAGTAGTGGTGGGGGTTGAAATGGTGGCCCCTGTTTTATGGTAGGAGCCCCTGAGTTTCAACATTCTGAAAAATGTCGGTTAATGGAAGGAGGATCTGCTCAGAGAAATTCATGTTCTTGGTGATTCCAGCTGGGACACTTGGTTTTGATGGAACGAAGACCTTAAGTCTTGACATTTTTGAACTTGGTAAAATTGAGGAAGCTTATAGACTCAAAGCAGTACCAGAATCACATAGACACCAATTGACTCAGCTTCCAAGGTCTTCAACCTAAGGCTGCCTTCCCTTATCCCAGGTATGAATTGAGAGTGACCATCTGGAACACGGAAGATGTCATTTTAGAGGATGAGAATATCTTCACAGGACAAAAATCAAGTGATATTTATGTTAAAGGGTAAGATCACCAGCAAACTCCATACCCCCTTTCCTTCTCCTCTTCACCTCTTTAACCCCTAACCAAACTATGCCTTGTGGAAGATATTCTATGCACATCTCACAAAAGGAGTCCATCTTACTCACCTTGTTAGATAAGGTCACTTTCTTTGTCAAATATTTGCCTTATTTGGTCATTTTGCTAAGAATGATTATCCCATGAAATATTTTTGTGAGGAAGTCTTATTATATAAACGTCTCTTTCAGTTAAATATTGGATGCCTAAACTTTTTGAATGACATTCAAAATACCTTTACACCAGAAGGAAGTAGAGAGCTGTAGTGCTATTGATGAAAGATTAAGTGTTAAGAAGATTATAAGCCTAATACAAAAGCTAAACTTTATACCTTCCCATTTGCTAGTTTTAGCAACCTAGGACTCAGGAAACTAAATATTTTGTATCTCTCTCTTACATCTTGGCTATAACACAAATGTCTTTGTAGGTTTCCTTTTCACCCCTAATCAGGGAGGGAGATGAAGTTGTAGAGGATCAGAAACAATGTGACTTAAACATGTACCCTCAGATAAAACTCATGTCAGAAACAGTAAATTCATCTCAGCCTTGTTTTGGTATCTCTTTGTCTTCCCCCAACAAGAAACCCCCTTCCTCATTGACACTCCCATTTCTAGTACACTATTAAGTCTTGTTCATTTTACTCCCCAAATAGCTGTCAGCACTGTCCATTCTCTTCATCTCACCACATCACCATCATCATCTTTTCCTCCATCATTTCCTGCCTGGGTCACTGAAATACCAATACTATCTGAATTGGTCTCTCCCTATTCAGTCTTGCCTCCAATAATCTGTTGTCTATCGTTGAAACATGAGTTATCTTTTCAAAGCACAATCTGAGCACATCAGTCCTGTACTTAAAACCCTTTAATGACATCCTATGTTCTCTTGACAAAGATCCAAATCCCTCATATGTCCTAAAATATCACACATGACTAGACTTTGCCTATGTCTCCAGACTCATCTCACTGGATCAATACTCCCCCTTACCTTCTGCTCTCTAGTCACACTGAGCTTCTTCCCCTTTTTAGAATGCGTCCTCACCTCTTCTTCCACAGGGCCTTTGCACATCCCTCACTGGTGACTTTTGCCATCCCACCCATCTCCCTCTATCCTCTTCCCTCCATGACTGTAGCTCCGTGAAGGCAAGACCCGTCCCTGTTTGCTCCCTATCACTCCCCTAGCATCTAGCTCACTCCTTGCATCATAAGAGATACCACACATATACTGGTTGACTGAGCACCATCTTTAGCTAAATAATTGTGCCCATACCCCAGTGGTACCACTCCTCTGGGAATAGAATGGTATTTACCCTCCCCTGCCCCAGGGTGGGTTGAGGTGGAGAGAGGGATGTCTGCTTTCAGAAAGCAAGTGGTTTGGCATTATCAATTAGTTTGAATTAAAAGTACCTTTTTTCTCAAGAATTAATTAGCTGTGGATAAAGTACTAGGGGAAAATGTATTCATTGTAGCTTACTTTATACTTGGCATGGAGGAGAAAGACCAGATAATCCTAAGAGGAAATAACATAATAGATCATTTGGAGTACACAAAGCACTGTACATATACTATCTCATATAAGTCCTCTGAATTTCTATGAACTAGATATTGTCATTGCTTCCATTTTCCAGATGAAACAAAGGCACAGAGAGGTTAGATAATTTACCTATGTAATGTAGCAATGTAATGTAGTGGGTGCAGAAATGGTACATGTTATAAAGAGGTCACCCAAGGCGAGAGGAAACTCAGATTACACTTTCATTTTACATTTCCTGACTTCTCCCTTTTTACTGAGTGTGACTTCAGATCTACCCAAGAACTGAAGACAATTCCCCAACCTGACTTAGACCGAGAGTCTTGTTTCAGTTTCCGACCCTTTGATCCCTATTTATCTCTTTCGGATTCAATGGAAACTTTCATCTAAATCTAACTATATCATAATTTTAAAACCATGGATCTGTGACCACAATGAAACTAGTTAAATCACTCTTGATTATACTGATGCCTAAATAATGGGCTCTGAGTGTTTAATTCTTTTTCTGTCTTTATTCAGGTGGTTAAAGGGTTTGGAAGATGACAAGCAGGAAACAGACGTGCATTACAACTCTCTGACTGGAGAGGGGAACTTCAACTGGCGCTTTCTATTTCCATTTCAGTATCTCCCAGCGGAGAAGCAAATGGTCATTACCAAGAGGGAGAACATCTTTTCCTTAGAGAAGATGGAGTGTAAGACGCCAGCTGTGTTGGTGCTTCAGGTTTGGGATTTTGAAAGGCTATCTTCAGATGATTTTCTGGGTAAGCCAGTGGCTTCATCAAGTTCATATTAATGTTGAGGGTTTTGTCCTAGCTTTTGGAGAACTTAGTCTGAGTTAGCTCCAGGGATAGTAATTTCAATGCTGTTTAATAATTTTGATAGCAAAATTTTGAAACACTCCAAATAGCCCTTAATAGGGGATTGACTCAATAAGTTACAGTGCATCCCTATGGTGGAAGATACATATTCAAACAGACTAAAATTGACCTTTGCTTTACTACCAAGAAGCTATTAAGTTTTGAGCTAATTACTGGTTTCCTCTGTACTTCAGTTTTCCTCAGTTGTAAAATGGGGATAATAATATTACAACCTCAGAGGGGAGCTGTAAATGTAATAATATAATTTAAAAATGAAGTACAGTGCTTCATACATAGTAAGCATTCAATAAGTGATACCCCTGCAGCCATTAAAATATTAGAATATTTAATGAGTTGGATAGTTGTGCAGGGTGCATTAAGTGAAAAAAAAGTGTATAGGAAAAAATCCCCTTTCAGTAAAAAATATGTTTATTTTTATAGGAGAAAGAGATAGTCAGAGATAGCCAAAGAGACAGAAAGACTGATATAAGGATATGAACTAATAAGTAGGACAGTCGTCAACTTTTGGGAGGTGGAAAAATAATAGAAAAAAAGATTTCTATTTTTTGCTAATGTGCACGCTCTAAATGTTCACAGTTAACATATATCACTTTCGAAATAAGGAAAGGTTATTAAGGAGAGAGAAATATAACATTTTCGTGGCATTATCTTACTCTGGCTTATATTCACTCATTGAAAATACATTGTTGAAAACTAGTGAATACAACAGAAAAGAAGCAGACTCACAGGTGACAGAGAACAAACTAGTGGTTACCAGTGGGGAGAAGGACGGGGAGAGAGGCAAGATAGGGGTGGGGAGAGGGAGGTACAAACTACTGGGTGTCAGATAGGCTCAAGGAGGTATTGTACAACACAGGGAATACAGCCACTATTTTGTAATAACTGTAAATGGAAAGTAACATTTAAAATGTATAAAACATTTTTAAAAAGAGAAAACATTGTTGAGAGCCCACAAAGGTACTGGAGAGTAGCTACCAAGACAGTAAGACTTAGTCCCCAACCTGCAGATTAGTGGGCTCAGAGACAGAGGTATGGTCGGGGGAGGAGGTTCTTACAGGCTATCTGTGCTAAGGCAGGGAACAGCTCAAAGGATAGACACGTAATCCAGATCACGCTCAGGGAGCAGAGAAGCAGTCCAACAGATGACACCGGAAACTAAGGCTTGAAAGTTACATATGGTAGCTCTGCCCTGGTCTTCTACCTGCTGCCATATTACTAATGCTTTAAATGCACCAAACACGTGTTGGCCATATTTGTGCTCTCAATATCTGGCACATGCTGTGGATCCCTTGTGGTCCTGACTGAATGACCAGCGAGTGGATGGATGAATGAGTGGGTGAATGAGGATGATGAAGGATTTTCAAGCCCTTCTATAACTGTTAAGGGCATCTCTTCACAGGCTCCCTGGAAATGAACCTCAATAGTTTTCCCCGAGCAGCTAAGTCTGCCAAAGACTGCGATCTCACCAGGTTTGAAAATGCAAGTGAGGAGAGCAAGATTTCCATATTCCAGCAAAAGCGTGTGCGGGGCTGGTGGCCTTTCACTAAAAGCAAAGAACTCGCGGTAAGTGACAGCTGTAGGAGACGGGGTGAGGGTGGGGCAGGCAGGGGACCTCCTATTATTTAAATGAGTCATTTTGTAAACTTCAAGTCAAGTGCCCTAAAATGACATGGAGCCCTTTAGGGCAAAGTTTCTGTTGAGAAGCGAGAATTTTGAAAAACTTATAAATGCATTGTGCCTTCCATAGTTCAGCATGCTTGATTTACTAGTGATCTATGTCAAGCTGGGTTTCTATCTTCTTGCCTTGAGCATATGCCCCGGCATTAGTTTTTTTTCAACATTTCTTGAAATTATGCATAAAGTCCTGACTAATGTACAATTTTAATACAACTGCTTCATCCCTTCACCCTCAAAACGTGAAACTCCATTTAAAAAGTGATCCATCCTTTTAAAACTTGCTCGAGAGGATGCTGGCAGAAAGGAGAGCCATTTACCCCTGTCCTTGCCTAGGCAACTTGGTCCATACGGTGTGACACATGCTGTAGGAACTCGGACCTTTCACAAATAGTAGGAAGAAAGCTTCTCTTGCCCTTTCTTTCAGCCCCCTCATCACTCCCCTGTAAGGGAGGGTGGAGGACTTAAGCGCTCAGTGAAGGTGAGAAAAGGGACCGGGCCAGCATAGGGGGCCTATTTGCACTGCTGTCCTCCTCTTGGGGCGAGCGTGTTCTCCCCTCTGTTCCTAGTGCCCAGCGGCAAAAGCAAACGCAAGTCAGGACCTTTCAGGTATCAGGTCTGCATAGAGACCGATTGCTCACTCTCTCTTTGTGCTATGGGCTCAATGGGTACAAGACAAGGATTTCTTTGAACTTAACTGGGAGGTGCTGACCTGACTCCATGGTGTCTAGTTTTAGTATGTTTTCTAGGAGCTTTCTCTTCCCTCCATTCTCAATTCAGTCCCATCTGGTGAGACTGGATCAAAAGAACAAGGATCCAAGCAGGCTCCTTCCTTCCAGTCTCCTCAAGTATGCGTTGAGGTTTTACTACGTGGCAGCCTCTGTACTCCGTTCCAGGTTTCACGGCTTAGCACATAGTAGATGCTCAATCAGTGACTTGATTGATGAACGGATGAGTTCAGAAATGAAGTAAGCATGGCCTGTACTGTCAACCAGCTCAGAGTCCAGTGGGGACAGATGTATCAACAGTACAGTCTGCATGAAATAGTCAAAGTGAAAATGACACAGGGAAGGAAGAGGGGAGGGGAGGAGCTAATCCCCTCTGAGGACGTTGAGGGGTCAAGCAGGGCAGAGCACGAATTTTTCAAGAACAAGGAATGATGAAAGCCCTTTTCTAGATGAAGAAAAGGAGGATGTCTACTCCAAGTAGAGGAACCATGATGAGTGCAGCCTGGAGTCATGAAATAGCCCCATGGGGACAGCTAACTGCTCACTGGTCAGAGTTGTCAGAATGTAATATGAGGTCAGGAAATGGGGAATGCTAAGTCCTGAAATCCAAATTCTTATCTTTTGACATAATTCCTTTTCCTATGAAACAAACGGCAGTGATTATGTGTGTATTACATAATGGCCGTCATCTATTATATTTTTATAGCCCTGCAGAGTTTGCCAAATATGTTCAGATCCCTTCTGTTATTTCATTTGATCCTAATCGACTCTTTATTTTCCGTGTAATTTATTTCTTCATTTCATTCAACAAATATTTATTGAGCATCTATTAAAGGATAGGTCCTGAGAATAATATAGTCCAATGTCAAAGACAGACACACAAGGGTAAATAGATGAACACACAAATGCACAGTGAGTCACCCACAGGCACACCAAGAAAGCAAATTCTTCTCTTTTTTTTTTAAGAGAAAAAAGTGAATTTTATTTGAGCCAAACTGAGGATTACAGTGTGAGAAACAGACCTCAGCTCAGGAAGCTCTGAGAATTGCTCTGCCTAGCAAATTCTTAAAACAAGGGCTGGGAAGTGCTGAGTTAAGGCATATCCAAGGCAGATATTTCCACTCCATACAGCGGTTAGAGACCTTTCTGTGACTGTGAACCTTTATAGTTGAGACCTAAAGAATGAGAAGTAGTGAGCCATAGGGAAAAATATGGAAGTGCATTTGTCACCAAGCAAACACCACAGGCAAAGGCCCTGAGGTGAGAATGAGTTCAGTGCATAGGAGGAACTAAAATACAAACAAGCAAAAACCTCACACAATTGGAGCAGGGTGAAGAGAGGTGATGCCAGTGAAGTGGAGAGGAAACCAGAGCTGGATCATGCAGCTCTCAGATGTGAAGAGTTTATGGATTTCGGTCTCAGATCAACAGGAAGCCAACAAATGGTTTCCATCAGGGAGGTGAGGGGATCTGATTCACACAGGAAACAGTCCCTCACTGCAATGGGGACAATGGGTGGGAGAGGGTCACAAGTGGAGAAAGAGAAGTAGGCAGAGATGTAGGAAGAAAATGAGGAAAATGTGCTGAGACATAAACCCAGAGAGGAGAGAGTCTTTTGCGGACAGTTAGGTCTTTGTGTCAAATGCTCCTGGGTGGTTGCATAAGAAGCAGAGAAGTGTCGATTGGGTTTAACAGCGTGGAGGTCACTGGCGACCTTTTATTTATTTATTAATTAAAATTAATTAATTTCTAACTGAAGTACAGTTGATATACAATATTATATGTTACAGGTGTACAATATAGTGATTCACAGTTCTTAAAGGTTATATTCCATTTACAGTTATTATAAAATATTGGCTATATTCCCCATGTTGTACAATATATCCTTGTAGCTTATTTCATACATAATAATTTGTACCTCTCCTGGTGACCTTTTTAAAAAGCAGTGTTGTGAAAGTTCATAGCAACATTATTCATAATAGCCCCAAAGTGGAACCATCCAGATGTCCATCAACTGATGAATGGATAAACAAAATGTGGTATGTTAACCGAAATTTCAGAAACAGAGACCTTATTGAAGTAAAGAGGTGCTTATTTGAGGTTTGTTAGGACCATAGCCCGGGAGACACAGATTCAAGAAGCATTTGAATTGTGTTCTGTTGGACTACAAAATGGGGGATGCTTATAAAGCAAAACGGGGCAAGGTTACACAGGTTGTTTGTCAAGAACTAGGATTGGAGCTGGCAAGAAGTAAGGGCGCTTATTAAACAAGAACTGGTTGGGGTTCAAAATGATTACATTGTTGCAAAAGGGTTGGTAAAACTTTGAAACTACAAGGTTTCAGGGAGCAGCTGCTAGCAGATACTGTTTTGAAGATGGCCAGGAGTGTCCTAGAATTTGATACAGTTCAGAAAATTCAAGTTCCCAATGATTTAGGAACATGTCTGCAACTGCATCCACAATAGTCACCTGGCTCCATTTTGTTATTTATTTATTTATTTAGCTGCACTGTGCAACACGTGGGGGATCTTTGCTCTCCGACCAGGGATCAAAGCCGGGTTCCCTGCATTGGAAACACCGAGTCTTAACCATTGGACCACCAGGGAGGTCCCACCTGGCTCCATTTTGAATGCCTGAACCGTAGTTACTCCATTTTGATTTTTTTTTTTTCTGGTACGCGGGCCTCTCACTGTTGTGGCCTCTCCCGTTGCAGAGCACAGGCTCCAGACGCGCAGGCTCAGCAGCCATGGCTCACGGGCCCAGCCGCTCCGCGGCATGTGAGATCCTCCTGAACCGGGGCATGAACCCGTGTCCCCTGCATCGGCAGGCAGACTCTCAACCACTGCGCCACCAGGGAAGCCCTCCATTTTGATTTTTAAATGGCTTTAATTATGTCATCAGGTATATCCATACAGTGGAATAGAATTCAGCCATAAAAAAGAATAAAGTGCTGATAGATGCTCCAACAATAGACTGCTAGTTATTTCTCCTGCAAAAACTGGGTTATTTGGGGTTAACAAAGAATTGCAATTTGAGGTCTGCAACCATGGCTAGCCATGTGCGAGTCCCCAGCAAAATTGGAAAGAACTCTTTTATAGAGGGGGAAAGGAAGTTGGGAGTGCTATAGTTAACGGAGTCCATGGCTTTTCACTGACTGAGCCATGACTGTCTCTCATTGGCTGAGCTCTTGCCAGGTGAGAAGAGAAAGTCTTTCTTCTTCCTATTAGGCTCTGCTATCAGCATAGGGCATGAGAGCTCCCCTTTCTGGTCTCTCAACTCTATTTTAATTGAGGTTTCTGTTTATTAATTTTCACAGTTTCCATGTCTATAAAATGAGTAGTTTGGACTGGGTGCCTCCAAGGTGCATTTCCAGCAAAGACATTCTCTAATTCCAACTCTGCATGAATTCCCCTCCCGTGCCTTGAAGCCAGCAGTCAGAACATCATAGTCCTCTTATTCCAATTATCAGCAGCCAGGAGGGATTTGTTTATGGGCACTGCCACCTGCCAGGCTTATTTTTAAAGCTTCTTATCTGTACCCCCAAGCAGTGTAATTTAGACATTTGGATCACACAGCTCCTAGTGTGGAATATGGATAGTAAGTGAAAAACAGCTCCAAGTGGAATTGCAAAAGAATGGGTACCCTTTGGAGAAGGAAAGGGAATATGTATTGAACATGTGCTTCATGAAACACATTGCATTATGCATTTTATATGCATTATCCTACTAAAGGCAACCTTCAAAGAAATCACTCCTTTAGAAGATGGAGATCAGGAAGTTTCTTTTACAGGTTAATCTCACAAGTCTACAGTTAGGTAGCCCAGGTAAGTCCCAAGAGCATAACAACTAAAACTACCTCCAGTTTAGTGTGAAAAAGAGTTGTCAGCATTTACTATGGCCGCGTACACTAGCAGCTAAAGGTTCAATGATCAGTAAGACACATTTCTGCCATCCAGAATTTCACAGCTTAGCTGAGGCAGCTGGTAGACAAGACAAATCATCTAAATAGTATGTGGCAAATTCAGATTCTCCAGGAGCGGAGGAGGGGAGGTATTTTCACGTGAAGATCATTTTTAAGACAAAGTATATTATATGCATTTATAGGAAATTTGAAAGACACAAAAATGTGGAAAGGAAGAAATAGCACCCATATGCACGTCACCCAAAGAAAACCATTGCTAACATTTTGGTTATTCCCAATATGCATACATTTTGGTTAATTTTATATAATAGTGATCATTCTATGTTAAAAATAATGCCTTGTTCATTTTGCTCTATTCAGTGTTACAATGAGCACTCCCCTACATTTTATTATGAATATTATTAATTCTTTGTATTCTCAAAATAGAAATGCTACAGTTAAATCATGTGTTTTTTCCTCAGCATACATGCATTAAAAAAATTTAAGCATGCAGGAAGTTGAAAGAATAGGACAATGATCAGCCATATACCCACCACCTAGATTTAATATTTGTAGACATTTTGATATATTTATTTTGTCTGTCTATGTGAATATATGGATATAGTATATGCTCACACACACACACACACACACACACACACACACACACTGGCTGAACCATTTAAGAGTAAGTTGTAGACATTCTGACACTTTACCCCTAAAGACTTCCTATGCATCTCCTGAGAATATGGATATCCTCCTACACAACATCTCATTGTGAAAAATAGGACAATTTGAACATCCAAAAGAATAATGACTATGCTTTGTGCATTAAAGGTTTATCTGAGTTTTGAATTATTTCCTTAATTAGCTACCCAGAAATGGAATTCACAGGTCCAGAGTATGACTATATACTGTAATGCACATACACTCACACATACATATATATGTGTGCAGATACATATATGTGTGTGTGTATATATATATATGTATATGTATGTATGTATGTATATGTGTATATTCCTCTTCCTAAAGGATTTACCAGTACACATTCCAACCATTAATGTATGCGAATGCCTCATCTCATATGAGTGACAGTTGTGTTTAATAAGCAATAATTATTGCTGAAGAAGGCATGTCCAACCTGAACACAATCACTTCTCAGCCTCCCCCAGCGCTCACCCTCCAGGCCCAGTGAAGTTTGAAGCCCATAAACAATGGATGTGATACAACAAATCTAGTCTTTTTAGGACCTTTCCTTGTCATTTTCTTCCATCCATAGATGTCATTAGGTTAATAGATAGTCTCTCACTGTCCATTTTTTCTAGCTCTGATTTAAAATTACATTTGGAGGATATTATTAGCTTAAGACCTCTACCTGGTACTTGGTTGAATACGGATGATTGAAGTAGGACGTGGAACCCTCTGTGTGGAGAGACATGGAAGGAGGAGCAGCGTTTATCGGACGATGTCCCCTGCTGCCTCTGCGATGCCAGAGAAATGCTTTGTGACCACCCAGGCAGGGCAGTGAAGCGGGGACAAGGCTCTTCATGATATTTACTGACAACTGCTATGCCTAGGGCAGAATTAATTTCATATTCTCTGCCTCCTTTTTTTTCTTTGCATTTTTTTCCTGTATGAATATGCATCCTTGGGACTTCTCTGGGAGTTTTCTGAATGCGCAGAATATATTTCTCGTGAAATTATGCATTTATGTCCATAAAATAGTGTTGAAGTTAACAACTATGATTTTTTAAGTGTTTACTATTCACCAGGCACTGGGTTGAGCACTTTATAAGTGTTGTATCATTTATTTTTCAAAGCAATCTGATGGAGTACATGCTATTAACGTCCCAGATCAGTGAGACTCAAAGAGGGCACGTAACTCACTCAAGGTCACACAGCTAGTAACTGGTAGAGCACGATTTCAGATGCCAATTTGTCTGCACCAAATCGTACCCACTCAATTCCTGTGCTATGCTATGCTATACTATTCCTTAAGCTACCCAAGGCAATTCGTTAGATGAAAGTCAAAAACAGGTTCTTTTTAAAGCCAATTTATTAAAATATAATATACTTACATACAGAAACGGGTAATATACATTACAGAAGAGTGTGCCAATCATGAATTTTCACGCACTGAACACTCCTGTCGGCACCTAGATGAAGAAGCAGAACCTCTCCAGTGACCCAGACCCCTCCTGCCCCTGTCCTGACCACTCTCCTGACCTCTAACCTCATCATTTGATCATGTCTATTTCCTTCTTTAGCTAAATGAAATCACACATCCTGTATTCTTTTGTGTTTGGCTTCTTTTGTGCAGCAATGTTTCTATATAGCAAGTGTGTTTTCCAACATTTTATTTGAAACATCAAAAATACATTCTAATGCTGGAGCCATGGCAATGACTGTAAGGCCCCTCTTGAACATTTCAGAAAAGGTATATTGACTCACTGTTAAATAAATAGGCTGCTTCTTTTTTTTCCACAAAAAGGGGCCACTTGGACACATAAAATAGCAGAGGATGGGACTTGGTATCAGAGGACCTGGGTACAAATCTTAGTTTTATAACACAAGTTAGCAAACATCATCAAGCCTTCGTTTCCTGGGCTGTAAAATGGGAATAAAAATGTCATTTGTTTTGCCAGGCTGTCAGATAGTTTAAATGGAATAATGTCTTCACATACCACCATGCAAGTTATACAGCACGATGGCTGAGCTTATTGTTAGGCAATGAAGACACCGATGATCCTTTCACTCTCGTCCTAACTTGTTCTCTGTTGATTTTTGTCCTCTCTTCCAAACATTTTGGAGCCCAGCAATTGGTTAATGACTCTTAAACTCTACCAAGTATAGAGGAGTTGGATGAGGCTCCCAGCGTATAAATATATTGCTCAGGGGCGCTCAGATCATCTCTGAAAAACATCCGGAAATAAACCCTTTTGGCAGATTGGAAGCCCCTCTGCCATGAGTTCTGGGCTGGCTTCTTGGGTTTCTTCCAGCCATGAAATCTTGCAGGGGCACCGTGGGCTCTAACTCTGCCTTTCATGAAACCTAGAAGTTAGAGCCAAGTTGCTTTAAAGAGCCTCTGGCCATGTGATAGATGAGCAAACTAAGACCCAAGAAGACAAATGCTTTTAGGTGGCAATGATGAAGACAGTCATAGAATCATCTCATGTTAGAGCTGGGAAGGTCCTCATAAAACTTCTAGTCCAATTATCTGGCATTTGGGAGGCAGCCTGCTATAATGGAAAGAGCATGGTTTTGGAATCTTACAGACCTTGGTTCAAATTCCAGTTGGTTAACTTATTGCCTGTGTGACCTTGGGAAAGTTATTTGACTTTTACGGCGTCATTTCTCTATCAGTATAAAGGAGACCTACTTTGTTAGTCACTGTAATAAATAGATGATAGATAGATAGATAGATAGATAGATGATAGATGATAGATAAAAAGAACAAAGCTGGGACAAAACAGGCATTCAATAAAGCATTGCAATTACAGTTAGAGTTATATTACTATTGCTCTACTGTTGATAGATGTGATAAAATGGATAGAAGCTTTATAGTCTTTCTTTCCTGGCTTTCAAATACTTCCCGAGTGCCTTATGTGCAAGTCATTGCTGATGGAGCCAAAATTTCTCAATAGGATCGAGAGAGTACATATACACATATTTTAAAGGAGTATTTCTGGATCATAGGAATTTAATGCCTTCTGAGTTGGGTCATGGTACTAGTCTAAAGAATGGATGAGACCACCTAGATTTGAACTCATGGCTTCACTTGTAATAAAAGCCCACTGTGCTTCTTTACTAATTCAGACAGCCATGACTCCGCCTCTCTTCTCCAGCTTCAAACTCACCCCAAATACTCTACTTTTCGCTAATTTCTCCCACGATTACATTTTCATGGCTGCCAGCAACTAAACTTGCTTGTTAAGAAACCTTGGCATGGGATACCCTGGTGGCACAGTGGTTGAGAGTCCGCCTGCCAATGCAGGGGACACGGGTTCGTGCCCCGGTCCGGGAAGACCCCACATGCTGCTGAGCGGCTGGGCCCGTGAGCCATGGCCACTGAGCCTGCACATCCAGAGCCTGTGCTCTGCAACGGGAGAGGCCACAACAATGAGAGGCCTGCGTACTGCAAAAAAAGAAAAAAGAAAAAAGCCCTGGCTTTTTCAGAGAGTATAGGTAAATTAACACAAGACCATTGGTTCATCAGAATTTTAGACCTTTCTACTGGGGTAGGAAATCAACCATGCCTCTGAAGTCAGGTAATGCCCCATCCACATGGGATTCAGAAAGACAAGCTTTAACAGCAATCATAGGGGCTAAAATACTTTGGTGATGCTGCAGTCTCCAGCCACGTCTGTGTCCCTCCTATCACCTTGAATCTTGATCCACAAAACCAAAAGAGTCAGGAGAGAGGGTCCCCTCCACCAAGAATGGGAGCTCCAGGAGATCAAGGGTCCTATTTTTCTTAATCATTAAGTCCCCAGGGCCTAGAACAGTGCCTGGCATACAGAGGGTCCCCAAAAGTAATGAATGAACAAGAAAGAATGACTCCTACCTTTTGCAGACATCCTGTCTCATCCTCTGATAACCCAGGACTTAGATCTCTGCCACTATCTTTGGCACAATGCTCTGGAGTAGCATATGACTCATAATTTTCAAACCAAAAAGGGAAGAGAAGGGGAGACAGAGTGCTAGAATAAAAGGATAATTCTAAAACACTTAGAGGGGACAACAAAAACAAGGAAGGGTGACAGAAAAGCCTTTTGGCAAATGTAGGTCCATACCCTCCCATCTCCTCTTGAGAGTCATTGACAGAGAAGAAAGAGGGTAGCAGATTCAAAAGGGTTCTGCCACTCAAGTAATTAGTCCCCCTTTTAATTCTTCCTTTCTGTAATTCATATTACTTCTGCAGATATTAAATGATTACAAGTGAAATAGTCCATGTGACTGAGCCTATGTGTGTCCATGCGTACATGTGGGACCCCCTCTTCTCACAAAACTCAAGAGTAACGTCGTTCCAGGGCTTTTATAGTCCGTCATAAAAATGGCTTCTCCCAGGATCGAAAAGATAATATTTCCTCAAATTAAAGCAGCAGGAGAGTCAAAATCCTTCCTGACATTCTCCCACATGATAACACTTCTTCTAGAAGGTCGGTGTTGCCCCCAAAAGTTCTTTGTGACTAGAAACTGAGAGTTTGTCTTTGTGCAGGGCAAGCTTGAAGCTGAGTTCCACCTCGTTACGGCAGAAGAAGCTGAGAAAAATCCTGTTGGAAAAGCCCGAAAGGAGCCAGAGCCCCTGGCCAAGCCCAAGTGAGTGAAGTCATGGGGTGGGGATGGGGACATCAGAAATGGGAAAGACCCTCTGAGGTCCCCATATCAGAGGATGAAAACATTTCTCCAGAGCATCCTGCTGGGAGAAGTGAGAAGGAGTTAATAAGTACCATCCAATCAGTGTAGCTTTTTGTTTCTATAATTGAAAAATATTCCAAAAACATTATAGAGTGTTTGGCAAATGGACAGGACACTTTTCCATAGAACTACCACATAAGCACTTCCAGAATAATTTCATATATTTTTTTCTACTATTTTTTTCATGGGAATATAAGTTTCACATGAATTTTTTCTACGATTTCTCTAATTATGCATACAAAATTATCTTCAGATTTCATTTATCTTTTGCTGAAAAATTTTGCTTTGTTGCCATAGTTGTCATAATTGGGATTTTTAATTGGCTGTGGAATAGTCCATAGACTTGATACCCATAATTGAGTTGGTTGCCACCCCATAACTGGATGTTTAATTTACTTCTACCTTTTTTCCATTATTATAATATGATAAAAATGTTTCCCCTTTATAAATTATTACCTTAAAATAAATTTCCAGAAGTAGAATTACTAGCAGCAAGTGTTACCCTATTCAATTGAAACCATGGTTATATATCAATTAAAAAGTAAACATATATAGATATGAAATGTGTACACAAAATACTCTTTCAAATTGTATTTGTCCTACCCCTCCCTGGACTCCAAGTGTCTCACGATGAGTAGGTGGTCCCTTCTCTGTACCTATCTTTCATCTATCATAGTGTTAGGAACATAACTGGTGCTTCATTAATTCAAAATTATTTATTAAACTCCTACAGTGTACACCTAGTAAAAAAAAAAACACTTTGAAGAACACCAAAGAAATATAAGATATAAACTCTGCCTTCCAGAAGCTTTCAGTCTGTTTAGAGAGAACACACAGGTTCATAAAACAGTCATCAGAGTGTGGAAGACATATGTTAGGTTCAAAAAGTGGGTAAGTCAAGCCATGAGTGAGGTAGGAATTCAGAATGAGGGGAATTATTGTGGACTGGGGTAGTCAGGAAGGGCTTCATGGAAGAGGTAGGGCTTGAGCTGGTCAGGGTGGGACAGACAGAGGGCCCTCAGTTCTCTGGCTGGGTCCTAACCAAACTATTGCCCTCCTCCAGACCAACTTTTAAAATGATGAGGAATCATAATCACCCAAAATGTTAGCTTGCTTCTGCTTCAAGGCGACATGGTCTTCTCCCATTCTCGGGCCTCTCTTTGTGGGTCCCTGGAAATTGGGAGTCAGAAATCCTTCCTGAGGTCTTGAGACTCCTATGTGTTGACAACATGGCCCCTTCCCTGATCTTCTCTTGCTTCCTTCTCAGCCGCCCAGACACCTCCTTCTCCTGGTTTGTGACCCCCTTCAAGTGCCTGTACCACCTCATCTGGAGGAATTACAAGAAGTACATCATCATCGGTTTCATTCTGATCATCCTCATCGTCTTCCTGGTCCTCTTCATCTATACCTTGCCGGGAGCCATCAGCCAAAGGATCGTTATGGGCTCGTCGTAGGGGGTCATGGAGGACCCAGACCTTCCCTTTCTACTACTCCTCTCTTCTTCCTCATCTGTAAATATATAAGAATGTATGCTCTGTGCAGGCACTGTGCCGGCTGCTAAGAGGATAAACCCAGAGGGCCCAAGAGCCACTCCCTCTGTCTAAGGACAGATCAGCTCTTCTTGGAGGAGATGGGAGAGGAATAGTCCTGCCCTACCCCAACCCTTGCCACTACCTCTCCAATTTAAAAACCTTAAGTCATGGTTTTGTCCATGGGCAGGATGAAATAATGGGTCCTTTACCCCATAGTAATCAATGGAGACCTCAGATTGACTTAGGAAAATCTTTTCTAGAGCACTAAGTAAGGAATGTGTTTCATGGATGATGTTTAGGAGAAAGCACAACATACATGTATGGTGACGTTGAAAAGGAAAAGAACAGCATTACTTTAGGACAGATTTGGAAGGAAGGTATTATACTTTCTTCTGGATTCTGGACAGTAAAACGACAAGTCAGGTCAACAAAACAATGCACAATGTTCAAATCCACAATAAATACAAGCTAAAAATGGAAAATTCTTCTAAGTTGAATAGAGCTCATCAAATTTACTTTTATGTCAAACAATGCTGGAATGCTGAAAAGCCTTTAGCAAAAGTGTTTGAAACACTTTCAGATCAGATGGTGTCATAAGAAATGTGCAAGAAGAAGGGGTAAGCAAGAATAATTGAGGAATCAGCTCTGTCTGGTGTTCTACACAGAGGTTATCACTCGTGGCCTGTCCTGTGTATAAAAAATACATTAAAATAATGTTCTGGGCCTAATTGTGCAGCCCTGACCCTAAAGATATTCCGCTTAAGAATTAACAAGATTTTGAAGCAGAAAACCCATTTCCCAAGAAGTTGTCATGAGTCCCTACTTGTGTTCTTAAATGGGATTAATTTAAATCTATTCATTTGCCTGATTAGAGTTGTTCTTGCTGCTTAAATTTGATTCAGAGTAGTTTTGTTTTGTTTTGTTTTGTTTGCGGTATGCGGGCCTCTCACTGTTGTGGCCTCTCCCATTGCGGAGCACAGGCTCCAGACGCGCAGGCTCAGCGGCCATGGCTCATGGGCCCAGCCGCTCCGCGGCATGTGGGATCCTCCCGGACCGGGGCACGAACCCGTGTTCCCTGCATCGGCAGGCGGACTCTCAACCACTGCGCCACCAGGGAAGCCCCTGTTTTGTTTTTTTAACAACATTTGAATCTTTCCTCCCAAACCAACTAAGCAAAACATAATTAATACCAGCAACAACACCAAGCAACTCACAGGATATGATATCCAATTCTGTGTCTCCAGTAGTTGAAACAGTTGGTGCCTTCTTGCTCTTTTCCCTCAAAAATACACATAAATGGAAATTGGGATTGACTTCACAGCTGGGGAATTTATTCATTCAATAGCTAATTATTGAGTTCCATCCTTGTTCCAATTGCTGTGATTAACTCTAGGGACTCAAAAGTACACAGATAAACTAAATCTTTGCTCTAAAGGAGCATAGGGTTTGATAGAAGATATTAATCAAATAATAACACAGATAAATACAGACTGATGGATCAAATAGGGGCAAAGTACTGGGAGCAGAAAGACCATCTTAAGGAGGACCCGTAGCCAGTCTGGCAGTCAGGAAGGCTTTCTAGGGAAGTAATGACTGAAGAGAGATAAAAGATAAGGAAGAAAGATGGAGAGGAAGAAGGGCACTCTAAACAGAGAAAAATAGCATGTGCAAAGGCCCTGAGGCAGGAGGGAGTGAGGCACATGAAGGGGTCTAAAAGACGGTGGGTACCAAGTGAGAGGCAAAGGACATTGAGATGGGGCTGGAAAGTCATCTAAGGGCCCCACACCCTTAAGGGCTTCTGTCTTCATTTTAAGGGCAGTGGATAGCAAAGGATTTTTAAGCAGTAGAAAAGAATGACTAGATTTTTATTCCACGTGGAGAACAGATTGTAGGTACTGCAGTCCTTCCCACAAGAGAGGATGATTATTTTCACTCAGTAATTGTGGCAGAGGAGGGATCAGAGATGATCTCTCTAAGGCTCCAGGGTGGTCTAATGGGGAATTGGGGGTCTAGTATTGACTCTACTCTATACAAGCTGTGTGACCTAAGGCAGCTAACTTCACATCCCTAATCTATACTTTCCTTGTCTATCACATAAGGAAATTCATATATACTGTGATGAAAAGACCATGGCATATTCTGGGGCAAAGTGAGCCTTGATGGGTCTGTAGCATGGAGTGGGATGGACTGTACTCAGAGTCAGATTATGAATGGCTTTGAATGCCAAGCCAAGAAGGTTGGACTTTATGCAGCAGAAAGTGGGGGCCCCTGGAAGAATTTAAACAGAGAAGTGGCAAGAACCAGTCTAGGTATTGGAGAAGTTGCTCTGCCTGCAGTGCATGATGGATTGATGAAGATGAGATCCAGAGGCCAGGGACATTTTAGGAAGCAGTCGTCAAAACCCTGGTGGGAGATGAGGACCTGTGTCAGGGCCACAGCCATGGAGATGGAGAGGAAGAGCAGATTCTGGAACATTGGTGAGGTTCCCCAACCTTCACCTCCATCTTTGGCACCCAAGATGCCTGCCAGAGAGGACAGGGAAATTTGAATCCTGGCTGTGTCATTTCTACCTGGGCAGGTCACAATCTCTGAGTCTTAATTTTTTCATCTGAAAAAAAGGAATTATTACCTACTTGGCAAGAGTCGTGTAGATCGTAGAAAAAGTATGTAAAATGTGTAGCTTGTGCCTGGCATGAAGCCAGTCCTCAAAGGATAGTAGCTACTGTCATAAGTATCATTTCTACAGGTGGAATCGGCAGTATGTGGAGTCTAGTTGTATCTAGAAGTGAGGCAAGATGATCAGACGTATGTTTTAGAAATGTTCTGGCACATGGACTAAGAAACTTTCAACCAATAATACTCCCAAGTGTATTTACTTTGTATTGATTCTGTAACAGACTACAACGAGCCCAGTGGATTAAAACAACACAAATTTATCATACAGTTCTGCATACCTTCCCTCCTGGAAGCCCTAGGGGAGGATCTGTTTCTTTGCCTTTTCCAGTTTCTAGAGGCTGCCTGCATTCCTTGGCTTGTGGCCCCTTCCTCCATCTTCAAAGCCAGCAAGTTTACATCCCTCTGTGCCTTTCTTTTGTAGTCACACTCTGACTATAGCCAGAAATGTTCTTGCTTTCAAGGACCCAAGTGAGTACATTGGACCCACCCAGATAATCCTGGATAATCTCCCTACCTCAAGTTCCTTAACTTAATCACATCTGCAAAAACCCTACTGCCATGTAAAGTAACATATGCACAGGTTCTGGGGATTAGGACATGGAATTTTTTAGCAGAGGGAAGCATTACTCTGTCTACTACATCGAATATCACCCCAGCATTTTAATTCAGCCCAATTTGAAAGCCACTTCAGCAGAGCTTTGAAAGTCGGTGGGATGATTATGGTGTATGAAGTAAGGAAGCTCCACAGACGCTTTTCTCTCTGGAACAAGATGTTTCCATTTGTTGTTCAGCCTCTCAAGCAACAATTGACTCAGGAAAAAAAGGAAGGATCCTTCAGTCCTTCCCTGACTCATTAAAATCCTCTCAAGCATAATGGATGAGGTGTGTTCGGAGCTGGTTATGAAAGGACTCTGCCACTTCCTCTCACATTTCTGCCTCAGGAGTTTCCAAATAAGCCTCTTAAATTCAGCTTTCCTTTAACACAGCAGTAGTTCCTTCCAATTCAGGAGAAAACCTGTGTCTCTCCTCTCCCTAGTTTATAAAGGGCAATCTGAGAAAAGAGCACACTCTATTTTTCACTGAATTGTTGTACTACTGGAAAGAAAAATGGGCTTTGGAGACTGAGATAAAAGCACTGAAACTTGGGTGTAGACACTAGCTGTGTGATCTTGAGCAAGTTACTCAACAACTGTGAATCCTATCTTTCTGATGTAAAATGAAGCTAATACCCATCTTATTAGGATTGTCTGTGTTTGGGCATTTGTGGTTGTGGGTAGTGGACCTCTACTAGGGATAGAGGTCGAGGATTATAAAATGTCTAATATACTGTCTTCTATGTCATAGTATCCAAATTAGTGAGAGCTTATTATTTAAGTAACAAATAACTAATGTTTGCTGTGTGCTGTTATAGATTACAAAGTAATACATGTATCTTCTCACTGATTCTCTCAACAGCCTCACATTGTAGACACGGAAACAGCTGCAGGGACTTCCAAGCTCGCCCAGCTCATTTGTAACAGATATAAGATCCAAGCCCAGACTCCTCCCTCCTGCCGCATGCCCTGCCCCTGCCCTCCTGCTCTCTCCTTTATAAGTGGCTGCCTAATGATTGATTTAAAGTGGGTGGGGCCGCCTACAGTCAGAAAATTCCTCAGAGATTTTTTAAGGTCCATCCATGTCATAGGGGTTCATCCAGGTCCCCTAAAACCTTTCAAGTATCTTATACACAACAGTGTGGATGCATGTTTGAGCCTCTCTTTTTACTTGAACCACTGCGTTTGATGGTTAGAGAATGTAGTTGGCATCTCTCATCCATGCTCTCCCCAGATCTTTTCAATTTTCTTTTCTCATTTTGCCACTTCTTATAGTAGAAATCCCCCCACCCTAGTGCAGAAAACAACTTTTGGAGTGCAAACATTTAACTGAGCTCTTTATAAATGAGGCATAGAACTCATAGAACTTAGATTTGGAAATTATGTGAAGAAACAGGCAGGGTAGAGGCACTCAACCATCCCAGAAACTGCTTGCTACTTACCAAATATGTATTTTCTCTTTCCTGCTTGGTAACAGAAGGTAAATACTTTACCAGAGATGTGATTTGCAAATATTTTCTCTGTGTGGCTTGCTTTTTCACTCCGTTGATAGTGTCTTTTGACACACAAATTTTTAAAACTTTGATGAAGTCCCATTTGTCTATCATTTCTTTTGTTGCCTGTGCCTTTGATGTTATATTCAAGAAATCATTATCAATGTCATGAAGCTTTTATCTTACATTTTCTTCTAAGAGTTTTACAATTTTAGTTCTTATGTTTAGGACTCTGAAACATTCTGAATTAATTTTTGTATATGGTGTTAGGTAAGGGTCCAACTTCATTCTTTTGCATGTGGATAGTCAGTTTTCCCAGGACCATTTGTTGAAAACCTCACTTTTTAAGTGTTTCTCTGTGCTTCATTAATACATAGTACTAACAGTAGCAGCTTTTTATTGCAGCTGGAATGCTAGATATTTTCATAGATAATCCATATGATGGATTCTTCTTTAATCCATGTTAAAGAATGAAGTGAGTACATTGAAAGAATGAAGTGAGTACATTGGGCCCACCCAGATAATCCAGGATAATCTCCCACCTCAAGGTCCTTAACTTAATCACATCTGCAAAGACCCTATTGCCATGTAAAGTAACATATGCACAGGTTCTTTAATCCATATGATGACCCTATGAAGAGTCTATGATCAAGATAGCCTAGGATATATTATAGTAGCAAACAACCTCCCACATCTCTGAGGTTGATCTTAATTTTTCTCACTCACAGATTTGGCTTTGGGTCTGAACAACCCTCCACATGTTGCCCAGGATCCTAGGCTACTTTGGTCATATGGACCCTCCATATCAACACTAACTCCACAATATGCGGCCAGGAAAACAGGGCAATGAGACTCCAACACTGCCTTCCATAAGAAGTAACACATGACACTGCCACTCACACCTCATTGGCCAAAATGAGTCACGTGGACATGCCCAACTTCAAAGGAGCAGGGAACTATAATCCCCCCACCCTGTACTCAGAGGCAGAGGAGAACCAGATGTTGGTGAATAGTAGTAATGCTTTCCACATTTGGGTATGATTATTTGCAATTTACAGATCAAAAAATTAGGACCCCATAGCTACTTACAATGAAATTCTATTTAGTTTTAAACAATCTTCTCTCCTTATTCCCAGGTTTTTTTTTTTTTTTTTTAACCTGCAATAGAGATGTCAACACATATGTAGGACACAGGGACTTTGCTGGGGAGTCTGGTGCTATTTTATTCTAAACCAGGTGTCTGCCTGGGAAATCTTAACCATGGCTTTAGAAATTCGGCAGATTTCTATAGCACTAGAATTACAAATGTGGATGATGTCATGAGTAACTACTAGAAGGTCAACACATGTGGTGGTGTTTTTGACGTTGTTTTCACTCCTTCTAATACACAGAAGAGAGAATTTCTGCTGGCTGCATAATTACATTATAATATACTGGATATAGACTATGTTCTCCCTAAAGAATTATCTAATTTTCTGCCTGTACCAGTCTTTGTGACATTTATGATGATTTAATGAAACTGTTTGCTAACTGTAAGCCAAGTGATTTTCAATAAAACAACACGATTCAGATTGTGGTGAATCATTTTTATGGCTTTCCTGAGCTCCTTCACCAGAACAATTACAGCTCCTAAGATTCCACCTGGGGCTCTTAGGAAACACCCAGGTGGCCCTCTACTTCCTTTGACTCAGGAAGCTCAGCTGGAGTTTTAGCAGTTAGGATCCAGGCATGTAGAGGCAGCAACGGTGGCCACAAAGTAGAAGTCAATTTGCATTAGTGTCAGTTTACAATGGGCTCAGAAGGACATGATGCTCTGCTCATGTTGGTCCTCCCCACCTTTCGGTGTACTTTGTTTGGACCTCTCCTATGATCCAGACACATTTTATCTGGCCCTGGAATCAATATGTACTTGTCATCGTGCCTTATTCACCTCTGCATACTGAGTTTTCTCAGGTCCTATTGACTGATGTGTAGAAATGTGATGACGGTAACAGTAATAACCCCAAAGTCGGGATTCTCTTGACCCAGTTTGATTTATAGAAACTCAGCCTCCTAAAAAGTCTAATTCGATTACTCAGACCCAGAAGCTTTTAAATAAAACCTTAAACCAGGCTTAGGACAGTTTACCCATCATCATTTCACCTCCAGCAGGGCAGGAACGGACATACGGACAGAAGCAGAGATTAGGGTGGCCATGGGACAAATGTTGGCCAGTGACAGACATTAAGAAGTCCACTGGCTGGAGGTTTTGAACTGTTCTGGTTCACCTGACAAAAGGGGGACACAGTTCTTTTCTTTTATCCAGTCCCCTGATTCCTTTCTGGAATGTAGGAGTGATGCTTGCAGTTGCAGCAGCCATCTTTCCACACGAGGATGGAAGCCAAGATCAATGATAGTGCATCACAAAGCATGAAGGAGCCTTTAGCTCTGCACTGGTGCCCTTCAGACTTCCCATTACATGGGGAAAAAATGACCCCTAACCTGATAGTTAGATTTTCTGTGGCTTACAGTCAATAGCAATCCTTAATGATGCAGAATGGCAAGGCACGTGTCTTCAAAATTACAGATGCTATTAAATTGCTTTTAAGGAAAAATGCACCCATTTGAGTAAAAATTGGTAGAGGAAAGGCAGAGCAAGAGGAAGGGTCTGGCCAGATTTGGGAGCAGAGGCAGAAGTTCACATCCAAATATGTATGATGGTAACTCACATATAAGAACATCCCTCTCCCCTCCATCAGCACCAATCACACACAAGCAGAGGCCAGGGCAGGGGCAGGAGCAAGGGTGAAGCTAAAGCTTTGTAAAAACTCAATAATTCAGGGAAAGTCCCTGACAGCCCAGTGGTTAGGACTCTGCACTTTCACTGCCAAGGGCCCGGGTTCGATCCCTGGTCGGGGAACTAAGATCCCACAAGCTGTGCACGCAGCCAATAAATAAATAAACAACAGGCATTTTTTTAAAGTGAAAAAAAACCCTCAATAATTCAGTGACTTGGTCAGTTGGTGAATTGGCTTTTAGAAAATTAGCTTTCAGCGAATTAATTTTCACAGAGCCTGTGTTTTCAGCTGAAACCACTGCCATTTCCCTGGGCCACCACATCTTCTACAATAGCTGCGCGCTCCTCTGTGCCAGAGCTGCGCTGTGGCTGGGCTCAGAGGGGACAGTGCCCCTCTCCCCGCTCACCATCAACCCCAAGAGGACTGCGTGGTCCCTGACCCCTACACAGAGCTCAGCTGAGCAGATCTCTCCCATTCCCACTCTCTCTGGAGGATTCAGCCGTCAGCAACAGCTAATACTGAGTAGGCCACACACTTTGCTAGGGGGTATTAACACAGTATGTAATTTAATCTTCTTAACCCTGTGAGGAAGGCATTTTCCCCAGTTTACAGGTAAGAGGCTTAGTAACTGGCCAACGTTACTCAGCTTGGCCAGAATTTGAATCCTGAGCTGCTGGGCTTTAAAACTGATGCTTTCTCATCTGTATCACCCTCTTCCCCACAAGGCTGACCTTACGGTCCCTCTCACAGGGCTGTGTTGTGAACATGGGGACGTGGGTGTGAAACTGCTTTCTGCTTTGTAGGAAGGCAAAGAAAATGTCAGCTGTTATTTGATCTCATGTGCTGGCTCCACACCTGGCCTCCTTTGGGACCCACCTCTCAACCCACAGCATCCCCCGTGGGAGGAAAGAGCTGGCAGACCTACTGCTCTGTCCCACGACAGCTCCCTTCTCTGGACCTGGAGAGGGTAGCCTTGGGAACTAAGCAGCTTCCTTGCTGTCTGCTCTGAGGACAGGCAGGCTGAGAAGCCTGCCAGAGACTGGCTTTGCTGGCTCCTCTGGTGCCAGGGGCTGTTGGCTTTGGTGGTCCAGGACACTTGCAGCATGCTGTGTGGGCAGAAACCAGGAGGGGTGGGGTGGGAGAAAAAAATGATTCATAGAAATCTGGGTAGACAAACGTAAGGTAGATAGCTAGTGGGAAGCAGCCGCATAGCACAGGGAGATCAGCTCGGTGCTTTGTGACCGCCTGGAGGGGTGGAATAGGGAGGGTGGGAGGGAGACGCAAAAGGGAGGGGATATGGGAACATATGTATATGTATAACTGATTAAATTTGTTATAAAGCAAAAAAAAAAAAAAAATCTGGGTAGAGACCAAAACCAAAGTCAGGAAGACCATCCATCTGGACCTGAGTCTGCAGGGATCCTGGACAGGGAAGGAGACAAGAGGATGGAATACAGGGAGACCAGAAAGAGGAAGAGGGCCAAAGTGTAGGTTGGGAGTCAGAACCTGTAGAAACTCCTACTCAGAAAGTGTCAGAGTCGAGTCTCTTGGGGACAGTGGGAACCTTGTGTACAGGCAGAAGGAGCTGTCAAGACACTGAGCCTCCCCATGTGGCAGGTTCAATCCCTCCTTGCCTTTTGTCCCACACTCCTGAGGGAAGGGACCACTGGACATCAGTTTTTTTGTTTTTTTGGGGTTTTTTGCGGTACGCGGGCCTCTCACTGTTGTGGCCTCTCCCGTTGTGGATCACAGGCTCCAGATGCGCAGGCTCAGCGGCCATGGCTCACGGGCCCAGCTGCTCTGCGGCATGTGGGATCTTCCCAGACCGGGGCACGAACCCGTGTCACTCGCATTGGCAGGCGGACTCTCGACCACAGTGCCACCAGGGAAGCCTGACAGGTCAGTTTTGTTTGTTTTTTATAGACGTTACTTTTTAGAGCAGTTTAAGGCTCTCAGTACACCTGAGTGGGAAGTACAGAGAGTTCCCATATACCCTCTGCCCCACATGTGTACAGCCTTCCCCACTTCAACATCCCACACCGCATTTATTACAACCGATGAACTCACCTTGACACATCATTACTACTCAAAGTCCATGGTGTACGTTAGGGTTCATTCTTGGGGCTGAACATTCTATGGGTTTGGACAAACATATAATGACACATATCCATCATTATAGTATCATCCAGACTAGTTTCACTGCCCTAAAAATCCTCTGTGTGTCTCCTATTCATCCCTTACTCCCTCCTAACCCCTGGGAACCACTGCTCTTTTTTTTTTTTTTTTTTTTTTGCGGTACGCGGGCTTCTCACTGTTGTGGCCTCTCCCGTTGCGGCGCACAGGCTCCGGACGCGCAGGCTCAGCGGCCATGGCTCACGGGCGCAGCCGCTCCGCGGCATGTGGGATCCTCCCAGACTGGGGCACGAACCCGTGTCCCCTGCATCGGCAGGCGGACTCTCAACCACTTGCGCCACCAGGGAAGCCCCCACTGCTCTTTTTAATGTCTCCAGAGTTTTGCCTTTTCCAGAATGTCATATAGCAGGCATCATACAGTATGTAGCCTTTTCAGACTGACTTCCTCCACTTAGTAACATGAATTTAAGTTTCCTCTGTCTTTTCATGGCTTGATAGCTCACTTCTTTTCAGCAGTGAATAATATTCCATTATCTGGATGTACCACAGTCTATTTATCCACTCACCTACTGAGGGACATCTTGGTTGCTTCCAAGTTTGGGCAATTACAAATAAAGCGTGTATAAACTTCTGTGTGTGGGGTTTTGCGTGGACATAAGTTTTCCACTTCTGGGGATAAATACCAAGGAACATGATTGCTGGATCATATAGTAAGAGTATGTTTAGTTTTGTAAGAAACTGCCAAGGTTGCATCAACTTTGATGAGAAGAGCTGTTCAAACATGAGAGAGCTCCTGAAAAATGGTATTTGGTGTCTAAGGAGTGGGGTAAGAGGGGAATGGGGGAGCCAACAATGCCAAAGGAGGGCAAGTAGTTGAAGAGAGTACAGACTGACACACCTGTCTCACAATTGCCGAGGCTGGGTGTAGTTAGAGACCTCATCTTTGAACTTGATTCATCCTTCACTGAACAAGAGCCGCCAACTCCAGTCACACCCTGCCTGCCCTTAGAAAATTCACCAGCTGGTTGTAAAAATCACAAGTCATTAACTCAATGCACTCATTTTCCAACTGGCTTCTCCTGCAAAGAAAAATCTTTCTCATATTTCCCATTTTCCATTGTACAAAGCACTCAGTTCATGCTCAGAAATACTAGCTGTAGGTCATAATACAATAAGCCAAATTATCCTGAAGCCCAACCTAGCATCCACACCCAAAACCTTCGTCTTCTCATTACTTTCGAGGGGTGTGTCCGTCAGGGCACTATTGTGCTGGAGGTTGGGACCACATGTTACTCATTCGCCTTCCCTCTGGGCTGTAACCAGTTGACAATAGACACAGGAGCCAAACAGGGACAAGAGAATCAGTTTTATCAATAACAGCAAGGTCCCCATCACTTGCTTACAGTCATGGTTTTCCAGTATATCATCCCCCTGCCCTGCCCTGCCCTGCATGGAAGGTAGATGGGCCAGTGTGGTAGGATGAAGTTATTAACCAATCTACCTCTTGCTTTTTTACTTTAGGTGCTGCTAAGGAAGCCAGAGAATGGTGAGATCATGAGGCCCTCTGTGCCTGGGCACAGACCCAACAAGAGGCAGGAGCCCTGCCATGGACGAGCTCATGTGTGGCTGCTGAATGCCCAGCCTCTCACCAGCCCTCCAATGGATGAGTCCATGCACTTCCTTTCTGCTGATGGGGTGGGAGGAGGAGACAGAGAAAAACCCACCATCCCAGTTTGCCTGGGCTGAAGCCTTCTTGAGATGTGGGGCTTTCAAGACTAACACCAGAAAGTCCTTGGTGAGTCAGAACACAAGTTGGTCACCTTACACTTTCCTCAAGCCTTAGCAGATATGTTCTCTCTAAAGAGGGAACTACAATGTGGAGAGAAGAAAAGACGGGTTTCTTCCTACAGTGGCTCCAGGGCTCCCCCTAGGCTGATGAGAACTGGGGCAGTTAGTGGATGGAGTGTGGGTGAGAGGATAAAACTTGGGAGGTAGATACAACACCACCTTAACAGTGTTACCGAACTAGATTCATTTGCCCAGACGTGCAGCAAGACAAACGCTGAGACACCAAGCTCTGCAGCAGAGAAAAGGATTTATTCACGAGGCAGCTGAGCCAGGAGATGGGAGAACTAGTCTCAGACCCACCTCCCGGAAGGTGAGGGGTTTGGGACATTTATGGTTAAATCTGAGGCATGGGGAGCAAGGGGAACAGTGATTGGAGACAAGGAAAAGGTGAGGTAATCGCCATTCTGTGCAGGTGCAGCTAAGTTACATGCTTTTTCATCGGACTCGCGTTCGGCAAATGGATGCATTAACATGTTCTGAGGGTAGAGTTTTTGGTCTTCTGAGGTCAAAAGGTCACCAAGTGGACACTCATGCATGCCCAGCTGGAGGATCAGTGGTCCTAACCAATCTTACCAGCTCAAGCTCCAACGGACTACAAGTTCCTGAAAAGCCACTAGGGCAAACATCGTACGGTTTAGGCTACGTGACACTTGGAGGGCACGCAGGTTTTTGCCGCAGTAGTAAAAGCGCGCTTGAGCAGTGATGGCAGGTTACAAGTTTAATGGATCTAACTAATGGTTACCCTCAATTTCAAAAGTACTCCTCTCAGAACTATTACATTTAGAATGGATAAACAATAAGATCCTACTGTACAGCACAATGAACTATATCCAGTCTCTGGGATAAACCATAATAGAAAAGAATATTAAAAAAAGAATGCATTTATGTGTATAACTGAATCACTTTGCTGTACAGCAGAGATTGGCACAACATTGTAAATCAACTATACTTCAGTAAAATAAAATAAAATAAAATAAATACCTAAAAATAGAATTACAACAAAAAAAAAATACTGCTCTCCACGGTGGGACTACTGGTGATCTTTATGTTCTTTAACGCTTTTCTATTTTTTCCCCAACTTTCTAAAATAAACATCTGTAAATGGTAATCAGAAAAACCCCCCACTAAATTATAGTTAAACAAAAAGAATAAGAAAAGATCAGTAATTTATATAATAAACCCTCCCTTTTTTTTTTTTTTTTTTTTTTTGCTGTCGGTACGCGGGCCTCTCACTGTTGTGGCCTCTCCCGTTGTGGAGCACAGGCTCCAGACACGCAGGCTCAGCGGCCGTAGCTCAGGGGCCCAGCTGCTCTGCGACATGTGGGATCTTCCCGGACCGGGGCACGAGCCCGTGTCCCCTGCATCGGCAGGTGGACTCTCAACCACTGCACCACCAGGGAAGCCCCCATTTTAAAAGTGAGATCATTTTCTCCTGTACGCTAGATGGGGTGTATACTCTGGAAGTATTTATCAATTGATGTGGAAAGATGAGTAAGGAAAATGAAAATCATGTTCTAAGTTTACCCTGGATGACCTCTGGATTATGGTAGTATTGCAAATTTTAAGAAGTATCTGTTCCACAACTCTCCCCTTCTCAATTGTAATCAACTTAAGTACTTTTCTGGATTCTCTCAAAGCACAGACTATATCATCCTATTCCTTCCCTACCCTGTTCCCAAATATCTTCGCTGACTTGAAAGTGTGATTTAATGTTATGCTCTCCATTTCAGTAGCATTTGATACGTTTTGAGCAAGCATGGTTGAAGATACAATTTGCTCTATTACTCATCTAGCTGATGGGAGACTCTACAGAGATGGATTTTTGGTTTTGATTCAGCTGCTTTCTGAATATATGTCCTTAAATGTCCCCAAGACTCAGGCTCTTCAACCAGAGTGGAGCTGGGAGGCGCTTTTCCCCCAAGCTTCAGAGTGCCCCCAGGGACCTCTATCACAAACAGTGAGTGTGGGAGTGCCCTGTATACTGTAGGATACTGTCTACGTATTTGCAACTAGGGACCAAGGGACTGACTTTTTGCCGTAGGTGTCAGGATACATAGAAACCAATCCAACTAGAAAATTTTAAATATATTCTTTCATTCATTCATCCATTCTTGTATCCAAAAGGCATTTTCTGGTCAGCACCATCATCCCTGTGCTCGGGGCTGGAGACCCAAAGATGAATAAGGTAGTTTCTAACCCGAGACTGAGTCTGAGAGGTATCAGTGATACTGCGGGCTCCCAGACCACCTTTTACCCAGCCCTCTTAGTTCTGGGCTCTGGGACTATAATGGGACAAGTCTTGCTAGGACTGAATAGCAAAACTTACAGCTACTTCTCTACTGGTGACTGATAGAAACTTGCATTTTTCTTTCCTTTTACCCAAAGGGAAAAATAAACACTTTATAACTGACAAAAGTCCTTCAGTCAGGAAACTGGACTCAGACCTAGAGAAAACAGACAATCAACACTTGAATTAGCAGGAAGAAAAGATCTTTAAAGAGCTTCTGTGGGGCAACCACTGAAGAGACTAAAAATAAACCCTTTGAAAAACAGAGCAGGTGGGTCTCATTCCCTTCATATAAGTTTATGGCAAATTCCATTTCAAGCTTTGTCTTGGAGCAAAGAAATAATTAAACACGTATAGGCAGACACCCTCAGATAGAGGAGCCTCCACTCCTTGAGGACTGAGGCTGAGGGAAGATAAGGATGACTCACATTCCCATGGACCAGATCTGATTCACAAGTAGGCAACACCCCATCGAATGAGGTAGCTGCTGGAAGCCACCCAGCTCCCCCAATACCACATCTTAGCTCAGCCCCTCGTGTCCCCCACACACCTGCCTTATGGGTATCTGAAACTCAGCCCCATTGTAATTTCATTCTTTTAGGTTAAGACATTGTCCCTGGTACATAACCCACTCCAGGTGTTGGCAAAAGTGGGAAAGATTAGGTGAGTCAAATTCCAAATATTTGCAGGAAGGAAGGAGTTAAGAGTGAATCGTTCAGAAAGGAGAAGCCCTCCCAGGATGTCTACCAAGAGAATGCTCAAGCCTGGTTCTCAAACTTCAGTGTGCCTGAGAATCACCTGGAAGGCTTGTGGAAATAGAGCGCTCCTTCACCCTTGCTTACAGTTGGCTAGATAAGGAATTTCAGCTTCAAAAGTACGTATCCTCTAATTGCTTTCTTTTTATTTTTTAATATACACTGAATTCCTTGAAACTGCCGATCAAGTATATCAACAGATTTCTTCAGTAAAGAGCTTGGTTTTATGTTAGATAGCCAATGTATTTTGGAAATCTTCCCAAGAATATTCTGAAGTCATGTACCTTAACACCCTATGATTTATTATCCTTGTTGCACAATTATCTGATGTAAGGAAGAGCCTGTTAGTTTTCATATTTGTATAAAATAAGCCATAACATCATTTTATCATTGAAAACAAACCAAAGGTACATATGCTCAACACTTGGAGGCTGATTCTCCAGTGTCTCCTGGTATCTGATGTGGCTGAGATCTCTTTACCTTACTTTAATATGCTATTACATAATTTTACTCTTTTTTTTCAATTTTACCTTCTTACTTTTTAAAAAAAAATTATTTATTTTAAAAACTGAAGTATAGTTGATTTACCATCTTGTGTTATTTTCTGGTGTACAGCAAAGTGATTCAGTTATACATATAATTTTACCTTTTAATTTTAATGTTCATTAATTATATGTGAATATTTTAAAATGTTTTTATTATTTCTATGTGTTTTTGAAATGAGGGCATCTCCCCCATGCTCAGTCTATCATCTTGAGTGAGAAGTATGACCATGTGCTCTCAACCCTTTTCAGTTCCCAGCAGACTCTAGGAAGTCCATCTCAGGACATCCCCAAAAGCCCAGAGATCAATTTGCAAAACTCCCTTGGCTGTCTTTTAGAGAAATCTCAGAGTTACCATTTCTGTTACTGTTCTTTATTCAGGAAGCATGGTGTGCCCATGGTTTGTCTAAATGTTTCTTTATTCCCTTGGTTCAATTAAATACAGAGAGAAGAAAAGGAGGGGAAATGAAGACATTTTTTCAGGTTCTGATCTGAGGTGAATAACAGTATATATTGATATTTCCCACTTTTCAACACCACACTGTAGCATATTTACCCCAGGAAAATCAAATCCATAGCTTAAAAACTGTTCTGTATGCTCCATGGGAGCAGGTTGTCAGTGTCATTCATGGCTGTATCCCTTGTACTTAGCAAGGTGCCTAATGCATAGGGCTATGTATAATCTGTCTACCAACTGAATGGGCACCCCTAAGGAGTAAGCAAGATATACTTGATTAAATCTATTTCCCATTTGAGGAAACTGAGTGTCAGAGTCACAGCCAGGCACCACAGGTAGGACTAGAAGCCTGAATTTCTAACATTGACCCAATTCAACACATTCTAGGAGAAACAATACAATGTTGTTGATGATTTAGTGGCTAAGTTGTCTTATTCATCTACATGTTCATATGAATACATAAAAGATAGTCAATAAGTTGCTTGTTAGATTATTATAATGAAATGAATTAGTATGATTACATTAATTATCCATTTGTTTCTTGATATTTTTGCGCTCATGGAACATCTTAGAATTGAGTAACAGCATTAAGAACCCTCTCCCCAGAAAAATGCACATCTGTACAAATGCACTCAAACACATAAAATTGTGCATCAATTTTATAAGGTACCCAGAGCTTCTAAAGCTGAGTTAAACCTTAAAAAAATCTCTTTCAAAATCTTGAAATTTTAGGGTCTAGAAAGGGCTCTAAAGATGATTGATTTCAATGTCCTTACTTCTATAAATATAAAATTGAAGATTAGAGATAGGAAGTCACTGGTAGATTGATTTTAGAGTGCGCACACTCAGTAGCCATGGGATACCTACTGGGAACATAGCAGAGAGCTCTCGTTTGGGAGTCCTCCTCAGAGTTAACTGGGGAAAGAGATACTCCACCTCCCTGGGATACCAGTCTTCTGGAGAACTGTTCTCCTCCCTACTCTCACCATCCTGAGCTTCCTATTGGCAGAAATGATCTGCCCAAAGCTTCAGAGATGTTTAGGAGAAGCCCAGAGATTAGAATTCAGGTCTCCTAACTTCCAAACCATTGCCTTTTCCATGACAAATTTTGTCTCTTTTTTGTTTTGCTTTGTTTTATTTTTCTCTTCTTTCTTTTTTTTTAAAAAACTGAGGTATATTACTTTCAGATATACAACATAATGATTTGATATTTGTATATATTGCAAAATGATCACCACAGTAAGCCTAGTTAACACCCATCACCTCACACAGGTACAGGATATTTTTTTCTTGTGACGAGAACTTTTAAGATTTCCTCTCTTAGCATCCTCAAAGTCTCTTCAAACCTTTTCCTCCGCCCTCCCAGCCAGCCGCTCTCCTCCCATTCTGCTTCTGGGCTCCATTTTCACTGACTGCTTTCTTATATAATACACTCCCCCACACTTTTTAATTAAAAAGGAACAAAAATTTCAGTCCATAACGTGATAAATATTTAGATTAGGATGATTGAAACCAAAAATTACTTAATTACTCATACATTTCCATTGTAAGTCTCCTTAAATCACTCTCATACATCAGTCAATAATGACACGTAACTCCTTCCAACTCTGAGAAAACAACATAAATATCACAAGCTGATGAGATAATAGGTGACATTTTAAATTATGTCCTGAAAATGCCACTAGAGGTTTGGGCAAATCTTTATTATGCTAAAATAAATTAAAATTAAAACTAATAATATTTGTGGAGAGATATGGGTACAGAACAGAATTAAGTTTTGCTATTCCTAACACGCTGTGATTAAATCAAATGGACACTTCCAGATAATTAAAATTTTTAACTGCTTCAGAAACTTAATTACATAATGACTGACGAAGCAGTTTCATTCCACAGAAAGGAAAAAAATATTAAACACCAATTCCTTTTCAAGGTGAACCCCTGTAAGGCCCCCCAAAACACACGAAGGACAGATATTTCTGAGTGTTTGGCCAGTAGTGGAACCCAGATTTCAGGGCAGGGCAATGACTTACCCAAATTATAGAGCAGTAAATTACACAGCCTAGATTTCCAGATAAGGCCTTGACATTTCTGAGTGGGTTTCTCTATAAATATTAATGGTGAGTTTTGCTATCATCAATGACTAGGACCAACTATCCCACTGAAGACCACAAGAAAACCTACACAAAATAATGCCTATTTGAATGCATCAGAAAGCTACCAAGGCAAAGAGAATTTACAGGACCAAGGTCTGGCACAGCCAGGGGAAGTGACACCAGAAAATGGAGCTCCTTTTCTATTCAATTCAACTGTTGATTCCAAAACCAAAGCTGAGCTTGAGAGTAGAGCTTTTTGGGATTCTCATAGAAATAGAGGGAAATAAAGTGGGTTCACCATCCTCCACAGAGGAGGGGCCTTGAAAAATATGCAAGGCTTTTAGTTGGACAACAGGAAGGCCACTTAGGAATAACAGTAAATGGGAAATGGAATATCCCTTCCAAGGACCAAGACTTCTAATAATTTCAATCCCTGATTTGATAAAGTGATCTGCCCTTAGTTTAACTTAGTTTAGGAAAGTTCCAAAAGAAGAACAACAACTAAAAAAATGTGACAAAGAGAAAACAAATAGCAATAAGTCAGACTTAAGTCCAGCCATATAAATAATTAAATTAAAATGGACTGAACACTCCAATTAAAAGGCAGGTATTGTCAAACTGGATTAAAAAAGCAAGATCCAACTGTATGCTGTCTGTAAGAGATGTATTTTAAATACAGAGGCATAGATAACTTGAAAGCAAAAGGACAGAAAAAGATATACCATGAAAAAACTAAGCATAAGAGAGCTAGTGTGGTTATACTGATAACAAAGTAGATGTCAAGATAAAGAATTATTGCCAGAGATAAAAGGGGACGCTTCTAAATAATGAAAGTATCAATTAATTAACACATAACAATCCCAAATGAGTATGTACCTAATCACAAAGGCTTAAAATACTTGAAGCAAAAACTGATCACAACTAAAAGAAAAAAGAGAGAAATACACAATCATAGTTGGATATTTTAACACAATTTTAATGTTTTTTTAACTCTCACTATTTGATAGAATTATCAACTACCATCATCACTATACGCTATACATTATACAACTCAATGACAACAAAAAATTTGTAGTTGAATCTACAACTATATCAAAATAAATTTTAATTTTTAAAAATCTGATTAAAAATGGGCCTAAATAGACATTTTCCAAAGAAGACATCCAAAGGGCCAACAGGTACATGAAAAGATACTTGACATTACTAGTCATTAGCAAGATGCAAATCAAAACTCATTGACATCATCTCATTGATAAATGTCTTTTATCAGGAAGACAAGAGACTACAAGTGTTAGCAAAAATGTAGAGAAAAGGGAACACTAATTCACTGTTGGTGGGAATGAACATAGGTTCAGCCATTATGGAAAACAGTATGGAATTTCCTCAAAAAATTAACAATAGAACTACCATATGATCCAGCAATCTCACTTCTAGTATATATCCAAAGGAAATGAAAACAGGATATTGGAAAGATATCTGCACTATTATATGCAATATAATATTATATTAATGCAATTATATATAATAGCCAAGATAGGAAAGCAACCTAAGTGTCTGTCAACAGATGAATGGATAAAGAAAGTGTGATGTATATACACAATGGGATATTTTGCAACCACAAAAAAGAAAGAAATCCTACCATTTGAGACGACATGGATGGACCTTGAGGGCATTATGCTGAGTGAGATAAGTCAGACAGAGAAAGACAAATACTGTATGTATTACTTAAAAGTGAAACACTGAAAAACTGAACTTGTAAAAACAGAGTAGGCTGAGGGGTGAGAACTGGGGAGATGCTGTTTAAGGCAACTAGTGGATAAATAAGTCCTGGAGATCTAATCCACAGCATAGTTATTATAGTTAACAATAATGTATTATAAACTTCGAAGCTGCTAAGAGACTAGATCTTAATTGTTCACACCAAAAACAGAAATAATAATTATGTGTTGTGATAGACGTGTTAGCTAATGCTACAGTGATATCATATTGCAGTATAGAAAGCGTATCAAATCAACATGTTGTACACCTTCAACTTCCATAACGTTATATGACAATCATATCTCAGTAAGTAAAGGAGAAGAGTTTGAAATAGATTATCTACTTTCTTAATGATCTAAATTACCTTAAAAAGTTAGAAAAAGATAAGCAATTAAACCCCATGTGCAAGGAAGGAAAATAACAAAGAAAAGATCAGATATCAACGAAATAGTTAACAGCAACGGAAAACAAACAAGAGAAATGTTAACAAAGCCCAAAATATCAATAATAAAGAAAAAACAGAGATGTATAGCACAGGGAACTATACTCAATATTTTGTAATAACCTATAAGGGAAAAGAATCTGAAAAAGAATATATATATGTGTGTATATATATATGTATATACATATACATATATAACTGAATCACTGTGTTGTACACCTGAAACTAACACGACATTGTAAATCAACTATACTTCAATTAAAAAAAACAGAAGCAGAAAGAACAAAATTGCTAATATTAGGAATTAAAGACGGGATATAACCTACAGACACTAGGAGGATAATAAGGCAATGTTATAAACAACTTTATGTCAATAACCAGCACCTGGACCAATTCTTTGGAAAACACAATTTACCAAAACTAACAAGAGAAAAATGAATGGCTGAAATACTGCTATGTCTATTAACGAAATTGAATTCATAGTACAGAATGTCCCCACAATGCCAGATGGTGTCACTGGTAAAGTCCATCAAATATTTAAAGAAGGAACAACAGCAGCGTGTGTCAGATGGTTGAGGGGACTCAACAGCATGTCACTGGCCTTCACTGTCGTTGCTTCCAGGCACCCTCCAAAAAAATCACAAAAGCTCAGAGAACTTCCAGGTTGGTGAACACATCCACACACCGGAAAGGTGGCAGACCTCTACTCAACAGGGATAGCAGCTTCTTTAATAAGCTGATAAACATAAGTGTTTCCCTGAGTTCTGTGAGCCACCGCAGCAAATTAATTGAATCTGAGGAGGGGGTTGTGGGAACCTCTGATTTGTATCCAAGTCGAACAGAAGTCGCAGGTAACCCGGGGACCTACTACTTGAGATTGGTATCTGAGGTCAGGTGAGAGCAGTCTTGTGGGACTCAGCCCTCAACCTGTGGGATTTGACACTTTCTCTGGGTAAACAGTATCCAAACTGAATTAAATTGTAGGACACTCAACTGGTGTCCTGGAGAATTGCTTGATGTGGGGAGAAAACTTCACACATTTGGTGACCAGAAGCATCAGAAGTGAAGTGTTCTGTTTGAGTGGTAAAGAAAAATTCACAGGAGGAAAAGCTGTAGGTTTTCCCCTATACAAGTGGTTATTATTGTTAGTATGGCTGAGCCCCACTCGTCATCCCTATGACATCCATCCATCCATCCGGAGATAGTCATCAATGGGAAGTTGTGTAAAATAGATTCTAGAGACACCCTGAAGTTCTGGAATTTGATCGGTTCCTGAAGTCTTTCTTACTTCCTAAATTGTGTAAATCAGATGAAATTCAAAATGTACTTGGTGTCCTTGCTATTTGTAAATAGATAAAGAAAACCCACAGTGAATTATTTTACAGAGCAAAGACTCGGCTCTTCAAATATCTGATTTATAAGTTCAGGTTTTCACACAGAACAAGAGACCCTCAAGATGGAAAGGGAACCAGGGCTCTATGCTCTCCTGGGTGGCTGTGGATGCAGAAGAAAAAATACACGCATGTGCGGTTCACTCAGATTAGAATGAAACAAAATACCCCTAGCTTAAAAAAAATCACTTCTACCTTTTTAATAGTGAACTATTAGTGAACTATTAGTATGCATATCTAATATTATATCATGATGTCTTTTTAACATTTTTGATAGTGGCAAGGCATTCCACTGTGTGTATGTACCATAATTTAAATGATCTTATATTGGTGGATTTTTCTATCATTTATAATAGAAAATTGTAAATATAATTTTATATTAATATAATCACTGTTATAAATACTATGGTCAACATCTTTACATATATAAATTTGTTCACTTGGCTGAATACTTCCATAAGATAGATCATTCAGAATTAGCGAGTCAAAACATACCATGAACTACCTTTAAGGTTTTGGCTTTAATTGCAAAATCGCTTTCCAGTAAGCCAGTAGCACGGTCTTCTCTCATAGTGTATAAGACTCTCTGTCTGTCTCTCTAGCCTTCTACTGCTAGATATTATTCTTTTAATCTTTGCCAATCTGATGAGCCAAAGAAGAAAATTTATCTGATTTTTTGGTGAGCTTTTGATTACCAAACAAGGGGCACTCACGAATCATCTTGGTGAGTGCCTACTGTATAGCACAGGGGAAAAAAAAGAGAAGATACAGTCTGTTTGCAGGACATGTATTAAGTTAACCTTAAAAATGCATTCCAATATACACTAGGTGCAGACAAATACTGTTTGATTCCATTTATATGAGGTACGTACAATAGTCAAAATCATGGAGTCAGTACACTGGTAGATGCTGGGGGCTGGGGTGCGGGGGAGGGGGAATGGGGAGTTAGTGTTTAAAGGGGGCAGAGTTTCAGTTTAGGAAGGTGGAAAATTTGGGAGGTGGATGATGGTGAGAGTTGCACAACAATGCGAATGTGCTTAGTGCCACTGAAGTGTACAGTTAAACATGGTCAAAATAGCATGTTTTATTTATATGACTTTTACCGCAATAAAAAAACATTTTTAAAAAAGGGGGAGGGGGACAGGACGGCTTCTTGTTGAATGCGTGGCTATCACAGAGCACAGGAAATTTCCTGTCTATTTTACTCAAACCCAGGCTTGCGAGGCCCCTGAGCACCTGGAATGACAGACAACAGCCCCACTCTTTCTCCCCGGCTGATTAACTGACCTCATACATCAGTGCAGTAACTTCCCCTCCTGGCCTGCTTCAGCGATAGCCCATTACGCAAGCAGCACGGGAGCTCACATTTGAACCGTCTGCCCAATCCCAGCTCCTGGTGGGACATAACAACTTGTCTTCAGTTGGTTATTTTCAACCCCGGCTGCACATCAGAATCACCTAGGGTGTTTTTTAATCTTTAATTTAAATCTTATTTTCTTTCATGTGTTGGTAACGTATGAGTCACAAACAAAAAAATGCAAAGGGACATTCAGTTAAAAATCTCCCTCCATGGCCCCCAACCAGTCAATTCTCCTCCCTGGAAGCAAATGATGTCACTAATTTCTCTTGGATCTTTCCAGAGATATGAGTAGATTTTAAGAAGTGCCCTTTCTTGGACTCCATGCCTAGACTTTCTGTATCAGAATTTCCAGGATGGAGATTCTGAAAACTTGGATTTTTTTTAAAGCCCACAGTATTGTTGAATTATAGTCAGGGGTTAAAACAACTTCTTTAGTATGTCACTCATTCCTTCCTTCCTCCCTTCCTCCATTCAACTTATATTTATTGAGCTTGGGCTTTTCTTTTTTCTTGGCCGTGCCACACGGTATGTGGGATCTTAGTTCCCCAACCAGGGATCAAACCCACGCCCCCTGCAGTGAAAGCGTGGAGTCTTAACTACTGGACTGCCAGGGAAGTCCCTGATCTTGGGCTTCTATGTGCCAGACATTGTGCTTGGTACCTGGGAGACAGCAATGAGCCAATCACTACTCTCATGGAGCTTAGATTGCAGTGTGGGGGGAAAGCAGAAAACCTATAATTATCAGGAAGTGAGAAGCTCCAGGACAAAACTAGAGCAGGATGATGGTAAGTCTTCCAGCTGCTTTTGTATCAACTTGAGCCTCCTCCTTCCTCCCCCTCTAGACTTTCGTGGCCCCTCCACTGAAAGGCAGGTGGAGGAGAGAGAGAAAAAAGGAGGCAAAATTTATCAGGTAACTGGGTTACTGCCAGAGTCCAAATTTTAAAATGAGTTTGAAGCTCAAGCCCAAAGTCATTCCCAGGTGATGTTCATGTCTCTTCATTAGCACAGATCATTGAGTTCTTCTTAATGGCTTAGAAATAAGTCTGAGAAATGTTGATTTGACTGTTAACTCTAAATAGAAAGTCTGATTCCTCCTTTCTCTCCTGCAATCCAGTAAGACTTATGCTGAAGCATCACAGGGGCTCCTGAATACCCAGCTGATAGATGAGAACTGGAGAGGTAACACCAGTGTCTCTCAAAGAGAACGGTGGCTTGTTGTTCCCTTGCCACTGACACACACAATGTTCAGTCCTATTCAACACAACACTGTTATCGACATGTTCCAGGCACTGTCGTCAGTACCATTTTTATCCCATTTAAAAAACTGAGTAGGTCAAAAAGGATCTTGCTGTGATTTATGTCATGGAGTGTTCTGCCTATGTTTTCCTCTAAGAGTTTAATAGTGTCTGGCCTTACATTTAGGTCTTTAATCCATTTTGAGTTTATTTTTGTGTATGGTGTTAGGGAGTGTTCTAATTTCATTCTTTTACATGTAGCTGTCCAGTTTTCCCAGCACCACTATTGAAGAGGCTGTCCTTTCTCCACTGTATATTCTTGCCTCCTTTATCAAAGATAAGGTGACCATATGTGCATGGGTTTATCTCTGGGCTTTCTGTCCTGTTCCATTGATCTATATTTCTGTTTTTGTGGCAGTACCATACTGTCTTGATTACTGTAGCTTTGTAGTATAGTGTGAAGTCAGGGAGCCTGATTCTTCCAGCTCCGTTTTTCTTTCTCAAGATTGCTTTGGCTATTCGGGGTCTTTTGTGTTTCCATACAAATTGTGAAATGTTTTGTTCTAGTTCTGTGAAAAATGCCAGTGGTAGTATGATAGGGATTGCATTGAGTCTGTAGATTGCTTTGGGTAGTATAGTCATTTTCACAATGCTGATTCTTCCAATCCAAGAACATGGTATATCTCTCCATCTATTTGTATCATCATTAATTTCTTTCATCATTGTCTTATAATTTTCTGCATACAGGTCTTTTTTGACCCACCTCCTAGAGAAATGGAAATAAAAACAAAGATAAACAAATGGGACCTAATGAAACTTAAAAGCTTTTGCACAGCAAAGGAAACCATAAACAAGACAAAAAGACAACCCTCAGAATGGGAGAAAATATTTGCAAATGAAGCAACTGACAAAGGATTAATCTCCAAAATTTACAAGCAGCTCAATATCAAAAAAACAAACCACCCAATCCAAAACTGGGCAGAAGACCTAAATAGACATTTCTCCAAAGAAGATATACAGATTGCCAACAAACACATGAAAGAATGCTCAACATCTTTACTCATTAGAGAAATGCAAATCAAAACTACAATGAGATATCATCTCACACCAGTCAGAATGGCCATCATCATAAAATCTACAAACAATAAATGCTGGAGAGGGTGTGGAGAAAAGGGAACCCTCTTGTACTGTTGGTGGGAATGTAATTGATACAGCCACTATGGAGAACGGTATGGAGGTTCCTTAAAAAATTAAAAATAGAACTACCATATGACCCAGCAATCCCTCTACTGGGCATATACCCTGAGAAAACCATAATTCAAAAAGAGTCATGTACCACAATGTTCACTGCAGCTCTAGTTACAATATCCAGGACATGGAAGCAACCTAAGTGTCCATCGACAGATGAATGGATAAAGAAGATGTGGCACATATAAACAATGGAATATTACTCAACCTTAAAATGAAATGAAATTGAGTTATTTGTAGTGAGGTGGATGGACTTAGAGTCTGTCATACCGAGTGAAGTAAGTCAGAAAGAGAAAAAAAAATACTGTGTGCTAACACATATATATGGAATCTAAAAAAAAAAAAAAAGGTCATGAAGAACCTAGGGGCAAGACGGGAATAAAGTCGGAGACCTACTAGAGAATGGACTTCGGGATATGGGGAGGGGGAAGGGGAAGCTGGGATGAAGCGAGAGAGTGGCATGGACATATATACACTACCAAACGTAAAACAGATAGCTAGTGGGAAGCAGCCGCATAGCACAGAGAGATCAGCTCGGTGCTTTGTGACCACTTAGAGGGGTGGGATAGGGAGGGTGGGAGGGAGGGAGACGCAAGAGGGAAGAGATATGGGGATATATGTATATGTATAGCTGATTCACTTTGTTATACAGCAGAAACTGACACACCATTATAAAGCAATTATACTCCAATAAAGACGTTAAAAAAAGAGAAATGAGTAGGAAACAGACGTGGAGAGGTTAAGTAACTCATCCAAATCACCCAGACTTCAGACCTAGGTTTGCTGTTGCCAGAGCTTGGTATAAGCCTCAAAGGCTTTGCCTCAAAAGTTGAATGGGATAATCCATGCATCGTGTTTACAGTAACATCTGATAAATGATTAAGTTGGCTTTCATTCTATGACAGCTGCCTGCTGGTCACTGCTGTTGTTTTTAATCAGTTAGACTCTAAGATCTGGCAGCTACAGGCTCACAGCCATCAGTTTTTGGAACCAAACTAATGAGAAGAAATGAGGTGGGGAAGCGTGAAACCACACAGTGGGGGCCAGAGTTAGCGTGCCTGCTGCAAGCCGGGTGGGGATTGGGAGGCCCCTTCCGGTACCCGCCATACACAGCGTGAGAAGTTCCTGATTCAGCCTGTGTTGTTGGTGCCTCAACATCTGCCTCACTTTCTCCTCCCTTTGACTGGGAACCACTGGAGGACTTACTCCTCTTTGTATCCCAGTGCCTAGGATAGGGTCTAGAACATCGTAGGTACCAAAGGCTGAATGAATGAAGAAATGACTGAATGAGCTACCCCACCTGCCAAGCTTCCTCTTCTCCAAGGGTGGGCCCAGTCACTCTTCCTTTTGCATTTTTCCCTGAAGATGCTGTACTAGACTCTTTAGGCATGTTTTCACCCTTAATTCTCACAGCAGTCACCAAGGTAAGAGGTATTCACTCCACTTTACCCCCGAGGACAGTGAGGTCAGAGTATTACGTGGAGGTCCCGTGGTTTGGAAGCAGCGGGGGTAGTTCTAGCAGTCCCCAACCCGGCCCCTCCTCTTCTTCGTCCATCAGCCTCCCCTAAGACCCCAGCAAGACTTCCACCCAAATCCACCCGTTATCTTTGGCTCCTTGCCACTGTTAGAGTTGCTGGTATGGAGCAGTTTCTTTGGGAGACGGCTGCTGTTCAGGATCTTAATTCCCAATAGCACACAGCTTCAAATCCGGCCACGTAAACATGGTTTTGTACGTCCAAGGGACCACGCACGTGCTGTCAGCTAGTGCATTGTTTCTCACAACTTAATGTGCAAACCTGTCACCTGGGGATAGTGTTGAAACATAGCTTCTGATGCATTGGTCTGGAGTGGTGTCCCAGATTCTGCATTTCCAACAAGGTCCAGGTGATGCTGAAACTGCTGGTCTGCGTGCCACACTTGTGTTGTGGCGACGCACGAATTCTCATTAGGTCCTGACTCAGGAACAAGTTTGTTCTGTTCTTTGTTATGAGGTGAATTGTGTCCTCCAAAAAAGATATGTTGAAGTTTTAAACCTCCGATACCTCAGAATGTGACCTTAATTAGCTAAACTGAGATGAAATCACACTGCAATAAGGTGGGCCCCTCATTTAATATGACTGGTGTCCTTCATAGAAAACAGCCCTGTGAAGACAGAGAGACAGAGGCAGAGGCCATGTGAAGATGGAGGAAGAGATTGGAGGGATGCACCTGCAAGCCAAGGATTGCCAGCAACCACCAGGAACTAGGAGAGAGGCAGGGAACAGTATCCTCAGAACCCACCAGCCCTGCCAACCTCCTGATCCTGGACCTCTAGCCTCTAGAACTATGAAAGAAAATTTTTCTATTGTTTTAAGCCACCTAATTTACGGCACTTGTTACAGCAGTCACAAGAAGCTAATACACTCACAAACCCTGAGAAAATTAAAATTAGCCCAGAATAAGAAAGTAAAAATCTGCCTGGCTGTTCATCAGACTAGACACAAATAAGATAGATAGGACAGATAATGGCTATAGATACAGATAAGACACAGATAAAATAATAAGGTAACAGGGGCTTCCCTCATGGCACAGTGGTTGAGAGTCTGCCTGCCGATGCAGGGGACGCGGGTTCGTGCCCCAGTCCGGGAAGATCCCACATGCCGCGGAGCGGCTGGGCCTGTGAACCATGGCCGCTGAGCCTGCACGTCCGGAGCCTGTGCTCCACAACGGGAGAGGCCACAACAGTGAGAGGCCTGAGTACCGCAAAAATAATAATAATAATAATAATAATAATAATAAGGTAACAGACACAGATGAAGTCAACTGCTGAGTGCTAGGAGACAATATTTCTGCCCAGAACAGGCTACTGCTGAGATAACCCCCAAAGTGTCCTAACATCCCCCTTCTTTGTGACTGCTACTTTCTTACACTGAGAGACTCTGGGCTCTAAAATCATACACTATCAGAAACTTGGTTGTTTGAAGTTATATCAGCAAGAATGAAATGCCTCACCCTTGCCTGGAGAATCTAAGTTACTTTGACACACAGAAACAGACTCCATTTCCAGCCCAGGTACAGCGTCCAATAAGGCTTTTCTAGACTCAACTGTCCATACCTACCCTCACTTTGTAGTGAAGGAGTCCTCATCCACTTTGCATCCAGAGCTGACGTTGATCCTACATCCACAGATCTGGTTTGTTTTGAGCTTATTAAAACTGTTTCTTTTAAAGTTGACCCTTGAACAACATCAGGGTTAAGGATGCCAACTCCACACCGTCAAAATTCTGTGCAAAACTTTACAGTCAGCCCTCCATTTTCACGATTCCACATCCATGGATTCAACCAACCATGGATCTTGCAGTATTGTGTGCATTTACTGAAAAAACCCCACAAATCAGTGGACCCGTGAAGTTCAAACCCATGTTGTTCAAGGGTCAACTGTAAATTTTACCTACACTCCACACTTGCCCCAATCATATAATAGCTCTATCCTTCCTTTGTTTGGTGAGACACCCCATGGGTCCTCTGGTGTGTGACCTCCCTCATCCCAATGGGTCAATAACGCTGACTCTATCGGGCAATAAGTTTGTCTCGGTGGTCTTGGGCTGATTGGACTGGGACACCCCAATTTTCTTTCCAGGGCTTATTACACAGTAAGGGACCCTTTAGTTGAGAACATCAGGACAAGAGGTTCATGTGCCTCTGGCTCCTCTCTTCTCACCCTACCCCATCTCTCCCCTTCACCCCACCTGCTCCTTTCTACTTCTTCAGTTCATTCTCTCCCCCAGAATCACTGCTACCCACATGCCTCCATTCTGGAAAAAGTCATGGGATCATTGAATTTAAGATCTGCCACTCACTAGCAGCTTGAGCAAATTACTTAACTTTTCTAACCCTCATGATCTGTGAAAGGGGGATGATAGTCCCCAACTCACTGGGTGGTTGTAAAGATGAAAGGAGACCATCCACACACAGCATTTAGCATGGGCTCTAATACGTCATACGTGTTCCATGATATTCGTTATTATTATTATCGTGTCATGGTGGTTGTTAACATCAGGACAAGCCAGCAGGAACGGCCTATGCCCTCCTTTATGCTCTCTTCTTCTCTCCCTTCAGTTCCGTAGCCCATGGTCAGACATTTGCCCCACTTCCCACATGGAAGACAAGCCCCGACCCCCTAGGTCTGCCTGAAAGGGGCCCAGCAGAATTTCTCAAAGGGAGATCCATGCATCACCTCCATCAGCACTGACTGACAGAACTTGTCAAAACTGCAGATTTCTGGGGCACTGCCTCAGGTCGTCAGGCCCAGGAAGAAAGGGAGTAGAAAGGGGGCCTCGGGCATGAGGCTGGAAGAGACTCTGAGACTGAACCACCAGGCTAGTTGGCAGGTGGCACTCAAGCCCACCTTTGTGCATTCATGCACTCAGACAATTTGAAACAAGTGCAGACTGAGCACAGCGCCATGCAAGGCTCAGGTACACGGGGAGGTCACGACCCACGGGCTGTTGTCCTTGTGGGGTTTATGGCCCCGTGGCGAGCAGAGAGATGTGAGCAGTTAAAATGCAGGGTGCTGAGTGCAGAGTGCAAGGAGGAGAAACACGCAGGGACCGTGGGGGACAGGAGGCACCCAACTCACTGGGGGTCGTGAGGAAGTGGCATCCCAGCAGAGCCCTGAAATAAGGGTGCTCTAGGAGCTACCCAGATGGAGGAGGGAGCATCCCCAACCGAGGGAACAATATCTGCAAAAGGCCAGGGACTTTGGATGGGGGATCAAGACGTGCTGGGGGGAGAGGAAGTGAGCAACACAGCTGCCAAATAATCAGGGCCGGATAGCAAAGGGGCTTGCAGACCAGGATATATAAAGATTGGGGGCTTTAATCTGTAGAGGAGCTTACATTGGGGGTGGGGTGATGTCATCTGATTTGCGTTTTCAAAAGATCACCCTGGATCCTGTGTAGACAATGAATGGAGCGAAATAGGGTGAAAGCTGAAACCAGGGACTCAAATGCCCTCAGCTGCCCACCTCTCTCTCTCTCTGTCATTCTCTCCCTCTGTGTGTGTGTGTGTGTGTGTGTGTGTGTGTACCTTATCTCTGCTTCTCCCTGTCTATCACTTTTATTCTCTCAACTGCCAGCCTTTTGGAAGCAGGAAACTTGTCTGTGCAGCACAAGACACCCCATCACAGCTCTACTTCCAGAGAGAAAAGTGCTTCTTTCTCTGAGTTCCAGTTAGAGAAATGCCAGGGAAGGACTCTGATTGTCCTGACTTGAGTCACGTGCATGTTCCCCGGACTATCACCAGCGTTCAGAGAGAGGGAGACATACACTCTTATTCAGACTATGACAGGCTCGGGGACAATAACCCCCAAAGGAGGGGGATACATTGCCAAGGAAGAGTGGAAGAGTTCCAGGCGGACAGAACACTGGATGTCCGCCGTGAGAAACACTGTAGAATACAAAGCAGTGTATGTCACGACAAAGCGATCATTACAACTTCCTCTCTAAGCTATTTATGTGTCTTTCTCCCTGGTTAAATTCTGGCATCCTGGAAACAGAGATGATACCTTAATTATGATTGTTTCCCCTGCACCTAGCACAGTCAGGTGTACACGAGGCAATGAAGAAGTGTTTGTTGCCTGGAGAAATGAATGAGCAGTGTAAGCACCAAAGCTTTCTTTCATCTCTGGCCATGTTTCTCAGATGCAAACTGCTTCTGTGATCCTAGTCTGGGGAAACAGTTACATAATGGCCCTCAAAGCGTCTTCAGGAAATCTGGCTCCTCTCTTATTTGTTATTTACATCTTAGAATGGTCTTGCTGAGACCTGCCCACTCTCCTTTGCCTTGCTTGGCTTCTTCCGTGAGTTTCCACGTTCCTATTTATAAATCTCACTTGAGCCCAGTTCTTTGGGCCCAATTTCTCCTCCCTCCCTCCCTTCCTCCTAGGGGCAGAATGCTTTGGTTAACCTGAAATGGTTTTCGGAGGAGGTACAGCTGTTCATACCAATGTGTGTGGCTCCATCCGGCTCCCCGTCAACAGGCAGCAGCCTTTCTTGATGGCCCGTTTAGCCCCTGCCTCAAGGACAGAAGGGTCACTGAGCAGCTTCCCCATTTCATGCGTGGAAAAGTCAAGAGGCTGTGAGAGGAAGTGACTGGGCCAGAGTCCCAGAGTTCCAGATGAACTCATTTCTGGGCTTTGCAAGTCCTAAGCCCTAGCCACGGCGAAGCCTGCGACACCTGTCCTCAACCCCTAGAGATGTAGCCAGCCACCATGGGCTGAGCACCCAGGCCCTGTGTGGGGTGCTGGGACACTGTGATGATTCAGACTAATTCCTGCCCTTGCTAAACACATGTCCACAGCAGGCAGCAGAGAAGAAAACCCGTTACTACAATGGAGTGTGACGTACCAAGGTCTCAGGCCATGAGTTGCACAACATGGAAGAGATTAGAATGCTATAAATGGCTTTTGCACTTGGAAAGACCTTGGTTTGACTCGAGGAAATCCTCCAGGGCTCATTTACCAAGTACCAGCTCATAGAAACAACTAAAGAAAAATCCTTTAAAGTTATTTATTTACAGTCATAGCAATTTTAAATCTGGAGGAATCTTGGTGGTAATCTTGTCCCAAACCCTGAGTTCACAAGGGAACAAACCAGATCTACAAGTATACAGTGAAATCATTGCCGTGGTGTGCAAATGGCTCCCAAGGAGGTCATCTTAATAATGAATATAATTTTCTGTTGGAAAAAGGAGAGAAATCAAACATTTATACATGAGGCCCTGAGCTACACATACCATTGTCACATTTAATTCTCCCAGTAATAACATGGGTGCCTTTATTCCATTAACAAAGGAGGAAAGCAAAGCACAGAGATGTTAAGTGACATGCCCAAAGTCACGCAGCTGGTAAATGATGGGTTAGGGATTTGAACTCAGGCTTATCTATTGATATTTCCAAAGCCTCTCTTCCTGTGCAAATAGAAAAGTATAGAATTAACGTTAAAAACCTGGGTCCTCTTCTTAAATCCACCACTAACAAGTTACATGAACTGGGGAAGGTCCTTCCATTTCATCAGGACTTAGTCTCCTGTCCCATAAATGAAGAGAACTGAGCTGGGTCAGTGATGGCAACATATATCCACAAATGGCCACCCTCCCATCCTCTGCCCAAGACAGACGTGACTATAGATCAGGGCAAGCATTTCCCCCTGGGCTCAAATTGGGCTTCTAATGCAGAGTGTCAGGCAGCCACCCTCACTCAGTTGCAACTGGCATGAAATAAAATTTATTTGCCACCCTTTGGCCTGATGAGCTCTCAGATCTCTTCCAACTCTACTTTGTACAAACTCTGGTCCTGGATTTTGTCATTTCTCTGCAGCATTGGAAGAAAAATGGGAAGAGCTTATCTGTGATTCTGCAGAACAGACTCCTGCCAGATGCAGAGCCCTCCTGTTCTCCTGTGCCCAGGATGCCAGGGGGGTCTGCCACAGATGTGAGGGGGGCACAACCCTGCTCCACATGACGGAAATCTTTCCTCGTGCCTGGCATTTACTGGAGTGTCACAACGTTCTCTCATGAGAGGAATCTGTACTGCTGAAATGGCTTAATATCCACAATAAGGCAGCCAAAGAGGTATATGGAAAAATACCACAATCCTCACGTGCTGATGGACATACAGGCCAGAGTGATGGGGTTGGGGGGGCATCGTGGGGGACACTGAGTCAGAGTTACCTGTGTGGAAAAGACCCAAGAGCGCCAAGCTACGTCAGGCAGTGGAGCCTGGGACAGGACGGGACAGAGGAATGGAAAATCAGAACAACGTTGACAACTGACATTGAGCTGACAAGTGCCATCAAATGCCATTCACGGTGGGGGGTGGGGGTGGGTAGGCAGATACAAGGGAACTGAGCACCTGGCAACATCACCAGGCTGCTTCCGTCCTAACTTCATCAGTGCCCTTTCACGCAGCAGGCACAGGTCATCCCGTCCTGCCAACAGGCACTGTGGGAAAAGATGTGGTCCATTCTTCAAGGGGTCTATTTGAGTCCAGGGTCCAGTTACCCCAGATTGTCAGTGATTGCCCGTAGCCCTGGCTCTGCTCTATGAAGTGAGTCAGCCCAACTCAGAAGAAAGCCCTGCCTGGCCCCAGGAGGGTGACATGCTCTGGTGCGGCAGGCAGGCAGGGACAGCTCTGAAGCTGAGTGAACAAGGAGCCTACTTCCTGAGGGGCCCCAGGCCCCCTACCTTGCTTCACTCCAGGCAGGGCCTTGTTTCAGAGGCTGTCTCATACCCCACTCTCAAGGCAGCCTGCTCAGCAGTCATACTTAGTAGCACAGCCAACGATGATTCATTAGGTGACTCAGAGAAGACAAACAAACAAAAACACTCTCTCCAAGAAAGAGAAATTCGTCGGTGGCAGCATCCAGCTCCGTCCACCCCATTTCTTTAAATCAGTGATTCTCCAACTGTGGTCTTCAAACCGGTAGCATCAATATCTTTCGGCCAACACATCACTTCAGTAAGGTGCATTTAATATCCTTTCAAATTGGTAAGAGTCAACATAGCTTAGTGAGAAGAGCAAAAGCTCTGGAACTTGTTAGAAATGCAAATTCTCTGGCCCCAGCCCAGGTCTCCTGAATGGGAAACGCTGGAGCGGGGCCCAGCCATGTGGCCTAACCAGGCTGTCAGGTGGTTCCCACGGCTGCTGAAGTTTGGGAACCGTGTCTGCATCTCTCGGGAGCAGAGGGAATTCCTCCTCCCCTACCCTCCGCCCAATTCTACTTTGTTATGGAAACCTCCCATCTGGTCCAAAGCCCCTGTTGCAGGAGCGAAAGGGTCTGGCTTTAGGACTTCGTCATCCCCAGTATTGTGAGGATAGGCCATTGCAGCCTGGGGCACAGTCCTGGGCTTAAAGTGATAAATAAAACTGATACTTGGGAGGGGGGATGGCAAGGACTGAAGGGCAAGGAAAAATAAGCCTCCTCTTCATCTCCTTAATGTTCTCCTTCTAGAATCCCATAATTACATTAAAGTGGTGAGTACTTTACATGTATCATCTCTCAGCAAATGTTGAGGGAATACGGCTTTATCTGAAAAAAGAAGATGCTGAGGGAGATTACACATCTTGTTGGAGGGTATTCAGCTCTTTATAAGCGTCAGAGTTGGGACCTGGCTCCATGTCTACCTGACTCTAAGTCTTGGTCATAAATTGACTTAACCCGATAACCATTGTCCCTCACTACTTGCCAACATGGTGGATCACCATGGTCTTCATCATGGTCGACGACTAAGACCAGGAACTTGAACTTTGTGGCACACAGTTGGTGCTTAATGGATGGTAGCGCTCTCCCGAGGCTTTTCATACACTCATCCTCTGCTGCCTGGTCCTCGAGAGGGTGCCCCTGTATTACATTGACTCTCTTTGTTATTGTAGAAACCCACTCCTATTTGTGCACAGTCCAAGGGAAAACCAGAGGTTTTGCCCCAAACTGGCTGTGTTGCAAGTCCCATTATGACACCATCCCAGGGGGGTGCTCACGCTAACAGAGACAGTGGGACACAAAGGCATGTCCCTTCACCAGTTTCCCATTATCACTGTAGCATCTCTGGACTCTTACCTCCTTCCCCTGAGGGAAACCGAGGCCCTGCGATATTGCATGATCTCCTGTGGCTGCCAGGGCAACAGCAGAGCAAGAACCAGATTCCAGGTTTCCTGATTCCCAGCTACCCCTCATACAGCACTGTCTCTCTGGGACAAGAGCCTGGGAATCCTGCCACTGCCTGGTGGAGGGCACAGCTAAAGGTCAGAACTGTCTCTCTGCCAGCCAGGAATGCTCACAGGCTGCTGAGTATTGTTCCAGCTGCTTCCTAATGAAAAGCAGCTAAGGGTTGCGACGAAAGCAGCTAATGGTTACAACGGTTGGACATGCTGTCTCTAGAGCCAGACAGCCTTGGCTCCAATCTCAGCTCTCCTACTTATGAGTGCTGTATCTTTGGCCAAGTTATGTAGCTTCTTTGTGCCTCAATTTCCTCACCTGTAAAATGGGGGTAATATCTTCATGAGGTTGTCATGAGCACCACACGTGTCATACTTGGCCCTTTACATACGTTCTCCCATTTGATGTTACAAAAACACTTTGAAGTCGATATTATTATCCCCACTTGCCTGTGAAGAAACAGAGGCACAGAGCCAAGAAGTGTCCTGCCCAAAGTTCCACAGATGGTAGCGATTTTAATAACAATATCAAACATTTAGTAGACTCTTACGATGTCCCAGGCACAACAAAACCAGGTAGCTACAGTTGTTCCTACTTTACAAACAGTAAAAGCTGAGGCACAGAGAGATTGACTAACCGGCCAAGATCACAGAGTTAGCAATGGTAGAGCCACACTATCGACCCGGGCGGCACGGCTTCAGAACCTGTGTTACTGATGGCTGTTTCCTCCCCTGAATCCCCAGCCCTTGCTCTATCTACCACACCCTGCTACTTACGAATGAGCTGTGGAATCGATCATTTCATGAAAAAAATAGCTCTTCTTTACCTTTAACAACTTTTTTCCCCCAAGGAAGAGTTACAAGCTAAGCCGCAATGATCATCAAATAGAGGCAGTTCTAATTTCCCAAGAGCTGACTGTCCGCTGAGAGCCGTGGCTGTGCGGTTGGCATTTCGGGTGATACAGTGCTTCGCTGCCTCGTGGTGAGTGAGTTCCCTGCACACTGGAGGATGATCAGCCTCCCCGCCCAGGGACGCCAGGCCACTGTAATACCCCAAAATGCCCTGCACGACGCTCTCAGGTTCTCCGGGGGTGGGGGATGATTCTGCCTCAGGTGAGAACCATTGAATAGAGGATTCCCTACTCCTCTTTTTTCTTTTCATTAATTCAGTTACACCCATGGAATTAGGAGAAATCAGCATCAAACACGGGACAGCCAACAGCGTGAGACTGAGTGAAATAAAGCACCAAGTGCTTTATCGGACTGGTCGCCAGGCGTCAGAGCCCTGGGGTGAATGGACCCTACCCAGGTGTGTGTGGTCAGGAAGTCCTCTGTGGCAACACCCCCTGTTGGAGGTAGGAGCAGGCGGGGGGCAAACCAGAGAAGGAGATGAGACTTAAATGAGGCCGCCCACTCCCCGTCCCACCTTCTGTTGGCAGAGAGGAGACGAAGGCAAAAGGGCATGGAGAGAAGCTGGGATCCAGGCTCTGAGACGCTGTGTCACTGCGGCCAAGTCACTTACCCTCCAGCCCTCAGTTTCCCCAGTGGCCGCGTGGTGGTGGCTCCCATCCCCCCTTCCCCAAATTAGGAGGCTCAAGTGACATCGGGAATGTGAGGGCACCTGGAACAGTAAACATCACTGCAGGTTTCGTCTGTGTCCAGAGCAAGTCTCCGGGCTCTGAGCGCTGTTTCCTCTTGGATAACTGTCGTCATTCTTAGAAGAATGAACCGTTTGCCAGGTCCACGCTGAGTGATTCATTTGTCCCCCTGGGGACACCAGAAGAGCACTTCCTTCCCAGGACAATCACTGCCAAGTGCCAGGAACATGGAGGGTGGTGTGCGTAGGTGGCCCAGAAGGCAGGGAAGGACCACGTGACCCGGGCGCAAGGCAGCCCCTGAGCCTCTGCTGTCCCCTCCGTTAGGAAGGCCAGGACGTCGCTGTCAGCATCATTTAAGGACATTATGGTTCAGGATATAGGCTTTGGAGTTCTACATTGTGTACTTTATTTTTGAGAAAGGAAAGAGAACGTGACAAAGACTGATCATTTATTATGCACACGGTACCGTGCTAAGTACTTGACGCGTATCTATCTCATTTAATCCTTACAGCACCTCAGCAACATGTGGGTAATTATTCCTACTTTACAAATGAGGAAACGGAGGATTAAAGACTTAAGTAACTTGCCTAAGGTAGTACACCTATTTGGTGGGTGTGAAAAAATAATGCCTCCCCCTCAAATGTCCATGTCCTAATCCCCAGAATCTATGAGTATGGATTACATAGGTTCCCTGGCAAAGGGGCATTAAGACTGTTTGAAGGAATTAAAGATTCTTTAAAAAAAGAAAAAAAAGATTCTAAGTAGCTGACTTTAAAATCAGATTATTCTAGACAATCTGAGCGGGTGGGCCCAATGTAATCACGAGGGTCCTTAAAAGAACCTGAGAAGTTCTCCCCTCTCAGAAGTAGAGAGGGGGAATGGGAGGACCTGAAGGGGAAGTGAAAATAAGGCTCCCCCTTATCTCCTTAATGTTCAGCCCCTAGAAGCCCATAATTACAGCTAATAATAGCTACCATTTAGCTAGAAGTTGTTATGAGCCAGGCGCTAGGTAAGTATGTTATCATCCTTCAGCAAATTAGAGAGATGTGGCTTTATTTTACAAAAGAAGAAACTGAGGCACCATGGGGTTAGACACCTTGTGGATTCAAGTTCAGACTGTTAGGGCCAGCACCTGTGCAAGGCCGCTTACTCTGACTGTACGGCCACTGCCTCTGGTGTCTGAGTGCAGCCATATGACCACTGCCCCCCAGATCCTCAGGGAAATCAAGAAGGCCCTTCAACTGCAGTGCCTTCTATCACCAGCCCTGGTCGTCACAAATAGCACCTCAAGCATTTTTCAAAGATACTAGTTGTTTCTTCACCAACATATTACCTGAGGCTTGGTGAAAGGAGTTTCTTTTGGGTTCTCTCGGACAATAGGTTTAGTGAGGTCGTTTTTATGTCATAATTGTACTCCAACATTTTTTAAGTCTATGATTTTTAATTTCTTTCTCCAAATTATACCAAGAGATTTCTGGCATCTGAACATCATTTTGTACTGGCCACGTTTGAGACAGGGTTCAGTCAATCAACCAGCCAGCCAATTAGAATCCATTCGAGATGCTCCAGCGAGCACATCGAATCAGGGGCTGCTGCCCTTGCTTCTTTCTTTCTGCCTTGTGTCCGGACAAGCGCGCTCTTATGGTTACAGAATCGTTCTCAGATGGAGTATAAGTAGTGGTTTCCCATCGTTAAGCAGAGGAGCTGAGCTAAGAAATTAAATTCTTCTCTGACTTTCTAAGCTCAGGGTCTGAATCAGCCACTGCCATCTGCCTTCAGAGCCTTCAGGAAACAAGGAACAGGAAAAGGGGAAACAACAGAATCCATGGACCCGGGTTGCAGTTCCATCTCTGCCTCTAAGAGTCTCAGAATCGTTACTATCTCTTTAAGTTTCAGGATCCTCTCTGGCACGGTGAGGAGGTGGAATGAGACGGTCCCTGTGGTCCCCTGCAGCCCCTGCATCTGAGCCTCTGCCCTGATTCTCCTGCCCGGAGACCCCATCTGCTTTCCTTCTACCCACTGCTTATTTGGAATCTAAGGATTCTTTCCCGGGCGTAGTATCTCAGCTCTTGAGCCATCGCCCGTCCCATCGCATGGGTTTACAGTTGTCCATCTAGAATATTCAGGCACAGATACTCACATCAGAACCTCTTTTTGCCTGGAGAATCTAAGGTAACCCAGAATATGGTGACTTTTTATCAGAAAGAGAAAAGAAATTATACTAGGGCAATACTCTTCCTAGGAATCTATATTAACATTTTCTATCGTTTGTTGAGCATCAATTACGTGCTGGCTCATTAGACACTGTATATATTTTATCTCATCCATTTCTCACTAAGACTCTGGAGATAAGTATTATCCTCCGTTTCAGGGATGGGCAAACTGAGACTTGGAGAGGTTAGGCTGATTTGTCCAAGGTGAAGACAGTGGTGGGTGGTATATGCACGATTCCTAACATAGTCTATTTGGCCCCAAATTTGATGTTCTTTACACTGCACTATAAATCATACAAACTGTTGGCTTCCTTCTCTGTTTTCAGAGCCCTTTGTTTACTCCAATTATTCAAGGTTTGACCACACCCACCCCTGTATTGTATCCGTTTCTCCAAACCTGCCTCACCCAGTGGTCCATCAATTGAACAACTGACCTTTTGCAGGGCGCTTACTACAACTTTCTCATCTCTCTATTCCTTCCCCCTCCCCCAGACCTAGCTCCCAGGAGGTGTACAATATACGCTGGTTAGCTAGCATACATCACTATTCCAAAAATTGTCTCTGCAATGAATACCATGCTGATGAATTTTGATGACAGAAACCTTTTAAAAATATCATCTTAAGACAGAAAGATCAGCATTTGTCATACCGTCCATTATAAGCATCATCAGCTAAGCTTTTTTTTTCCCTGCCCCAATTTTAAAAGTTAATTCTGATCTGTTGGGCTCGCCCACATATTTGAAGCTATCACTATTGCTAGAGCTGTGATCATATTCCTCTCTGGGCACAGACTCAAGCACAGGAAGGTGAAATGTGATTGGTACCCAGATTCGCCTGCGATCTACCTGCTTGTTAGTGTCCGAATCCATCGTGATAATGAGTGCAGTCACCACTAACGTGTACCTGGGGTTCATTGCATAGGCTCTGGAGTCATGCTGATTCAAATCTTGATTCCGCCAGTTTCCTAAGGAGTTCTGAAATACTGGCAAAAACAAAGGGCCAAACAGCAAAGTGAATCCTTGACTGTCATACCCTTCCTTGTCCAGAGACCTGTCACTTTGTCTTCTGGACACTTTTACCTGATTAATATTAGAATATGAGAATAAAACTATTTTGGTTGGTGGACAACCAAATCATCTATTACTCAGTAGCCTCTGTTATATTTCTGTGTCCCCTACCAACATCTAGTTCTCCATGTCCCTGTGGGGTTATCAAAAAACTCAATAAATATCGCTTGACAGAAGGATGAGCCACTCCCCAGGGAAAATGGGTGCTATTCTGCAGAAATGCCTGTTATTTTTCAATGGCCACTGCCAGTTAGCCCTTCAGTAGGTTGAAGAATGTCACTTTGGGGATATTTTGGCTTAAAATTCAGCACATACCTGGTGATTTATCAAAAATAACCCAAAAAAGTGTTTTAAATTTACATATCTAATTGCACAACAGTATATGTTTCTTTTTGGATATTTTCAAGTGCCCCTGACACATCTTTATTGTACATGCAAGGGTAACATTGTAGTTTAATCATAGTGTTTATTTTGCACGGTATGGGGCAATACACGGACTGTGGATTCGTATTGGAATTCCAGTTCTGTCATTTTACTAGTTATATTGGGCAAACCAACTGACATACATTCTATGACTTCAGTTTCTTCATCTGACAAAATGTGAGAAATAATGCTTTTGAGTTGTTTCAAAAATTAAATTAAACACATGTGTGAAGCACCTGGCATACCAAGGTGCTCAGTAAGTGTTGAGCCCTCTACCTGTAGTTTAGTTCCTTGTAAGTACTGGGAGCTGTGGGCTATAGGAAAAGATCAAGTTTCTCTCAATTGTCTTTAGTTATAAGAAAGAATTATGGCTGGAGTCCTCAGCCCGTTTCTGCTGCTCTAAGGCAACAACTCCTTCATCCCAAATAATTACATGCAAATGCCTAGATTCCAGCGCATCCCAGCCCTCTCTGCTCCCAATACCACTGGCATGGTGTTAGCAAAGCTCTGGAACCTCACAAAGCTCATCCTGCCCAGGTTGTCCCGAAGCACTTTGAATCGAGCTCGGTGTAGGAGAGAGCTCTGCTTGACTTTCCCCCTTCCTGTGAGCTGGCATTAATTAGCTCCTTGAGCTGAGTTTATAGACCAGAGCCAGGTATGTAAGATCAAAGGGAAACTGGACCTCAGAAAAGGAAGTGAAAATTGCCTCCAAGTGCCTTCAGGTGACATGAATGGCAATGACATGACAAGCAGGCTCCTCACAGGGGGCTTCGCCAGGATCTAGGCAGCCTCTCTTTGGCCTCCTCTAAGAAGACAGAGGACACTCCACACTGACATCAGGCAATAACGTTCACTCTGCGTGAAATATGTGCTTCCTGGCTGCCTTACCAATCAAGGCAGAAGGTATGGGGAGTGAGAGCCACCATGAAGACAGTCTTTGGCTCTAAATAGTGACCAAGAGGATTTCTGAACCCCAGGACTCCCTCCCACCTCCACACAGACCACAGACCTGCCAAGCCCTGCCCTTCCCCGGGCAGGGTTTGAGGGTGGCTCATGTGGCAGTTGCTGAAGTGCCCCTGGGAATCCTGGCCCTCTCTCTGCTCAGCCGCTGGTGCTCCCCTGCTCTGTTCTCTTTTCCCTGACTCTCCCACCCAACGGAATGGGCTGTGCCTGCAGTAATTTGGGAGGTTACTGATGATACGCAACAGAAAGGGTCAGACAGACCTTGGGTCTAATCTCAGCTCCTCCACTTACTAGCCCTGTAACCCAGTTCTTCAAGTCTCATCCTCCTCTGAAAATTCTGGATGACATCGACACCTGTCTAAGGAAGTCATCACGCAGTTAATTGAGATGATGCCTTAAAGTGCTTAGTGCGGTGTTTGGCAAAGAGTGGCTATTCGATAAATACTAGCTCTTATTCTTGTTGTCGTTTTTATTTATTAACAAGCAGCTGATATGCCTGTTCCCACACCATCAAAGGTATACTAGTTTCCTAGGACTGCTGTAACAAATTACCATAAACTGGATGGCTTAATACTATAGAAATTTATTCTATCACAGGTCTGGAGTCCAGAAATCTGAAACCAAGATGTCAGCAGGGCCTCACCCCCTCTGAAGGCTCCAGGAAAGAATCTCTTCCTTTTCTCTTCCACCTTCTGGTGGCTATTGGCATTCCTCGGCATTCCTTGGCTTAATGCCACATGACTCCAATCTCTGTCCTCACATTGCTTTCTGTGTGTCTCTTTATTGTAAAGACACTTGAAGAGGCATTTAAGACCCACCTGGATAATCTCAGATAATTTCCTCAACTCAAGGTCCTTAACTTAATAACATCTATTGTCATATAATGTAATACTCACTCTTTTGCCATATGAGGTAATATTCACAGGTTCTGGGGATTAGGACATGGACATACCTTTTTGGAGGCCACCATTTAACTCACTACAAAAGACATTTCCTGGGAAAATGGATTTGGGAAGGAGAGCATGTGCTTGATTCTTATTTTAATAGTCTTAAATCCTGACACTATTTGATTATCAACTGCAAAACCCTCTTTGCTGTCTTTCCAGGAACCCACTCATGGCCCATCCTGCCAGACACTAACAGGCAGAGACTTCATGGTCACTTTATCGCTGGAACTGCGATATATACACAGCCTGGTGGTGAGTATATGGGATGGAATAGGCTATAGTGACTAGAGATATGTAGTTGGGACAAAGGAACTCTTAAGAGAGAAAGAACATCAAATTTTGGTGCACATTATACACAAACAGTGGGGATGCTGTAACCCCAAGCTGTGGGTCATCTGGTCTTACCTTATGTATCTGGACATGAACTAAATGATGATTAACTTCACTTTTAACATTAAGTGACTTTGATGCCCTCAAAACTGTTGAATAGAGTGTTACTCTCAATCCCTGATCACTGAGGAAGGAGAGACACTGTGTTGCACAATTCAAGACGGCATCATGCGTATTGTATTCTATGGATTTGTGGAATATGAAGTCATCAGTATCTTGGATTTGTGTGTGCAGTGGCAGTTCTGTGAGCAGGGTACAAGGGTTAGGAGAAATGGCCCTGCCTGTGAGATCAGGGTCTCAAGCAGACTTTCCGAACCATGAGTTGGTAAGAGTGGAGGTAGAGAGCCTCACCTATCCTGACCCCAGATCATCCCCCTGTCGTTCTCTGCAAATATCCTTATCTCTCATGGGACTCAGTGTTCTCATTGTCAAATTAGAGGGTGTAGGAGGCTAAATAAAGCCTCCAAAGACATGTAACTATTGGGAGGCTGTCCAGGGTCACATTACCAGATATCAGAGTTTCAGAATTCTAATTTTCACTTGAAAGTGTGAATTTTATCACTGCAACAAATTTTGCCAGGAAGTTGCCTTGAAGTGACAGATCTACTTCATTCTTTTTTTTTTTTTTTTTTTTTTTTGCGGTACGCGGGCCTCTCACTGCTGTGGCCTCTCCCCCTGCAGAGCACAGGCTCCGGACGCGCAGGCTCAGCAGCCATGGCTCACGGGCCCAGCCGCTCCGCGGCATGTGGGATCTTCCCGGACCGGGGCACGAACCCGTGTCCCCTGCATTGGCAGGCGGACTCCCAACCACTGCGCCACCAGGGAAGCCCTACTTCATTCATTTTTGAGAAACTATTTGCCACATACCCAGGTCTAAATAACCATAGATTGAGAGTCACTTTTTTTTAAAGCAAAAATGGAGTTCCTTGAAAAAAACTGGCTAGTTCAGCTCATAGCTCAACAACAGCACAATTGCTTTCTCCTAGACAACCACTGTGCTTTAGTATACAGCAGAAGTGGTTAGTGTGCACTGTGCTTTCCACTTTATTGAACAGAATATTAAGAAGAGGTGTATTCAGAGGTCAAGACTTAATAAAATTAATGCTTTTCACTGCTTTATCAAGGACGTTCTTATGTAAAAGAGGTATTATTTTTATGATGAGTACACGACGGTAAAGAATACACCGACTACCAGAGCAGTTGGGCCCACTGCCTGGATTTGCACAAAGGTGCCAGCAGTTTTATCTACATCGTTTTTGCCTCTTTGGTGGAAGTGTCAACATCACAAAAATAAATAAATAAAAATGGCGGAGGGCAAGTAACATCTTAGCGTTACTGTGAAAATAGGTTTGACATCACATACTTCCTGAAAGGGTTTCAGACCCCGCCATGGGTCCATGGACCACACTTTGAGAACCTCTGTTCTCACATACCTTTTCGTTCTAAGAATCCATGACCCTTCCCTAACACTAGATCTCCTAGATGACTTTATCTAAACCTGTCATTATAACTGGTGCCATAGAAGAGATAGGAGTAGCCCCAATATTCCTGTTACCACTCATGCCACTTAGATTCTGAATCAAGGGATGTAAGGTATGGCTGGGAGTGGGCAGGAGGGTGTTATTCAAATGTGAGCAGCCAGCTGAGTGTATCTGACAGCATCCTGCATTAACACTGCGTGTTAGAGTACAGAGGTAGTGATCGTTTCTGGGTTCCCACAGAGCAGCAGTCCCCAGACTTTTTGGCACCAGGGACCGGTTTTGTGGAAGACAATTTTTCCACGGACGGGGGCGGGGTCGGGGGAAGGTTCGGGCAGTCATGCGAGCGATGGGGAGCGACGGGGAGCGACGGGGAGCGGCAGAGGAAGCTTCGCTCGCTCACCTGCTGCTCACCTCCTGCTGTGCAGCCGGGTTCCTAACAGGCTGTGGACTGCTACTGGTCCACGGCCCGGGGCGTTGGGGACCCCTACCATAGACTGTCTCAGGCCCTTCCAAGTCCTTTCTGGGCAGAGTTTTCAGGAACATCATCCTTTCTGCAGGGCTGTTTATCTCTTTCTCCAATTAATTCCTCCTGACATCTAACACTGGCCACGTAAGCCGTGATTTCTGGTCTAGGTCAGCCACTCTACTACTATTTATAATCCTGCAGGAAGTCATTACTCTTTTCATTTGAAGAACACTGATTAAAAAAAAAACTAATTAGGGCAGTTCACAGAAACAGAACTTCAAAGGGTGGTGTGGTGACAGAGTGACCTTGGAAATCATTATGTTCTCTTGTACTTAGCTCTCTAACCACACAGAAGCCTTTATCACCTTCTTTCTGATTAGTAGCTTTTTTTTTTTTACAGTTATTACTTCCTCTTTCACTTGATTCTTTTTTTTTTACGTCTTTATTGGAGTATAATTGCTTTACAATGGTGTGTTAGTTTCTGCTTTATAACAAAGTGCATCAGTTATACATATACATATGTTCCCATATCTCTTCCCTCTTGCGTCTCCCTCCCTCCCACCCTCCCTATCCCACCCCTCTAGGTGGTCACAAAGCACCGAGCTGATCTCCCTGTGCTATGCGGCTGCTTCCCACTAGCTATCTATTTTACGTCTGGTGGTGTATATATGTCCATGCCTCTCTCTCGCTTTGTAGCTTTTAAGAATTAGCTAAGATTCAGAGAATTGGGGAAGCAGGATGGGGATGAGATTTGCATCAAAGCACAAGGTTTTCAGAGTAGTAATAAATCTAAAGGTGTCCTGCAGCGCACCGGCTGTTATTTAGAAGTCTGTAAAGAGTCTCTGAAACTAATGTCAGTGTAGAGACTATTCGGGGTTTGGTAGCAGGTTGAAACTGGTAAGATTTCACCACAGTAAAAATAGGTAAATACAATCAATGTCAGCCCTCCTCCTCCGGAGCCATCAGGGGGCATTCTCTGTAACCTTGAGGATTTAATCAAATGGGTACAAAGGAGGTTAAAAAGTTCTCCCAATTCCCTGGCGGTCCAGTGGTTAGGACTCTGTGCTTCCATTGCAGGGGGCACAGGTTCGATCTCTGGTCAGGGAACTAAGATCCCGCAAGCTCTGTGGCGCAGCCAAAAATTTTTTAAATTTAAAAATTTTTTTAATAAAAAAAGTCTTTAAAAAATTTCTACCAAAGAGAGCCATGTAGCTGTCACCGTGCTAGCTGAGAATTTCTATATTCCCATGCTTCCTGTCAATTAGTCTCTTATCTATTTAACAAATATCATTGTTTCAGCATCTACCCTGTGCCTATCTCTGAGTTGGGAACTGGAAAGGATATAAAAATTACTAATATAAAACCATTTATCTCAAGAAGTTTCCAGCTTTTGAGGGAGATAACAGTGATGCACAAACAATTATAAAGACAATATATGCAGTGATTAAAAGCATGGATCTTCCACTTCTTAACTGTGTGACAGTTGGCAAGCTTTATAAACTTTCCAAACTTCAGCTTTCTCATCTGCAAGGTGAGGATAAGCCTAGTACATCCCTCACAGGGTTGTTTTGGACACTAAATGAAATAACATATGTAGAGAGCCTTGTACAGAGCTTGTACTTAGCATTCAAGACATCTGAGTCAATTATAATAACTAGCATTTTTGAGTGCCTACATGACAACTTTCCCTCTTAATGATAAGCAGGGGAGCATTATTCCCAATTTATAATTGTGGAAACTGAGTCTCAGAAAAGTACAATAACTCACTGAACCATGATGCCCCTCAGATGAGAATTATTGCAAAAGAGCAAAGAAAAGGACAGGAATAAAAAGATATGGGGCCCATTCATCATCGTGGCAGCCCATCTCCAAGATGGGCCCCCAGTGAACCATAGTATTGGTGCCCACATGTAGTCTTCTCACATGGTGAATGGAGCTGACCCTGGAATGGCAGAAATGATGTTGCATGACATCAGAGGTAGGCAAAAGATGCCTAGCAGCTTTCACCTGGGTTCTTTGGGATGCTTGCTCTTTAGATGCTCCATCTTGGAGCTGAGCCGCCATGCTGTGAGAAGCCCAAGCCACTGCCCAGTGGAGATCCCAGACAACAACCAGCACCAGATAGCCTTGTGTGTTGCATCATCTTGGACTTCTATCCAGGCCAAGCCTCAAGATGACTACAGCCCAGCTCACATTTTACTGCAACTACTTTTGAGAAATCTAAACGACAACTGCGTAGCTGAGGTCCCATTTCACTTAGGATGTAGAAAGATGCAAAGAGAATCTTTCTCTCAACCTAACGATAAGAAGTAACTAGATAACCTAAACAATCATAACGTTTCTGGAGCCCATCAGAGAGATAAAGTCACAAGGTAACTAGGTTAACTTAATTCCAACGGGCAACAATTGCCTCCAGAAGAGCCGGAACACCTGACCTGTCACCTTTCACAGAGCATGGGAGGCAGAGGCAGCCTCCATAAAAGCAGGTACTAGGGAGGGGCCCACTCTTCATTAGTTCGCTTTTTGTAAGCTCAAACTATTTTATAATCTTAAAGGGGCCTGGACTGAGAAGCAGATGACCTGTGACCAAGCTCTGTGACCTTGAGAAGTACCCTGCACTCTGGCCCCTGTCTCTTCCCTCTGGCTGGGGCTGTCAGCTGCCTGCTGCAGGGATCACAGTGACGACCATGAGTGCACCCTTCAGAGAGCCACACGTGAGTGGAGCAGGAAGACCACTGAGACAGGGAGGCCAGGACACTCAAGGACGGGCAGTGACCGACTTCGACAAACCCCACAGCTGGGAGGCCAGCAAATGTTCCGAACGCCTCCTGCCTCTCCCGCTTATTGATTAATGTGCACAGCTTTAAACACATGACAGCTCTCCCCCCATGCCTCGGTACAGATACACTCACTGTGCACGTACCCACTACATACACATACACACACACACACACACACACACACACACACCATGGTGAGAAAGAGCCAGGCAAAGAGACCGAGAACCACTTTACCAGCAAAGTGATCACTGATGCCAAATGACTTAAGTTCAATGAGGTAGGGACACTAAATTCCCTTAATGAATGTCTAAGAGGCCAAAAGAAACGGAGCACAAAAGCCCTGAGAAAAGCAAGGCTGTTTTTTGCAAAATACCATCTATCAATGTTCTACTAAATGCCAGATACTTTTAATATCTTTTTTAGCATTCTTTATCTCCCATTCATACAAAACTAAACGTTAGATGTTACTGTGCCAGCTGGCAGGTGGGAAAGCCAAGTACAGAGGAGTGCTTATGACATCGGCTCTGGAGTCGAACGACTGGGGTTTGGTTCTCAGCTTCACTATTTACTTGCTACGTGACCGTGGGCGAGTCTTCTCTGCGCTTCAGTCATCTCTTCTACAAGATGGGATAATAATGGTACCTGCTCTTAATAAATGAGACAGCGTATGTAAGATGCTTGGCAATGTGCCTGGCATACTGTGAGCCCTTAATGAATGAGAGCCGTCATTATTAAGCCGTTATTATTTACCCAAACCACAGAGTGAGGAAGAGTCTGACTCCAACGTCACACTCTTTCCAAAGAAATATTGTCTGTGGCTGTGAAAACGGTTGTTGTGAAATGTTAATAAGTTTAAATAATGAGTTAAACAGCTAGAATGAACTCAGAGAGACCTACCATGATCTCAAGGCAGCAGAGCCATGGATGAGCAGATGTTTACTGAATGGTTTTCTTAGGTTCTCTCTCTCTCTCTCTTTTCTTGGTAGTCCCAGATAATTGAGACTCCCTCTCTGATGTAATCTCACTCCATTATGTTAAACTGAGTAACTGAGGATCTTCAAAGCATAATCTATATTGTATTTGCTCGGTAAATTTAAGAATATCAAAACAAAACAAGACTCCTGAGTAAGACAGGATCATAAGCCTCTCTTTCAACCCTCTGTGTAATATAGGTTGTCAAAGAGGTTAAAAGACATCAATCAACAGGTGAACAAATAAACAAAATGAAATGTGAATGAAACTAAGACATTATAATAAGAATAGAACAAAATATTTCTGAGTTTCTTGTTCTAAGCCAGGCTTGGAAAGGATTGTGGATGAGTCGGCCTGGGGGATGCTAAGAGATCAATAAATTCTAAGTTCCTTCACGCTTTTTATTTCTCCGCAATGCTAAGAGCCATAGCTATTGTGGGATCAACTCCAGGACTTATTACACCTGTCAATGAGGGCTGGGAAAGAAACTGGGTAATTAGCTGCCGAGGATATTATAAACAGTGATTTCTAAGGGAGTACGTCTTAGCAAAATCTAAGGTTGCTAACTAGAGAAGACAGGCAGGGAGGGGTCAGATTCAATCAGCCATCCGTTTAAGACCTCTGTGTGCCTAGCACTGAACTAGGCACCATTAGGGAACAAAACTATAAGGTAGAGCTCTGAACGGAAGGAGCTACCATCAGGTCAGAAGACATGATGATATAATCGGGACCCAATTCATTGCTGAGTTGTGTGGACTTGCAAATTTCATAAGTGATCAGAATGTGTGGAGGTTTTGTATTGTGCCAACTTGGCTAGACTAGAATATGTTTCCCAGAATTCTCTTCCCTGAGTGGTTCTGAGTTAACGTTGGTCACAAGTGAAATCTGCAATATTTGGAAGCAGCCATGATGATCTGAAGGTCTTGGTGGACCAGCACCATAGGCCGGTGCATCTCATGCATGCTGTCACAGATCTGCTGGCTCTTGTTGTTGGCGGGGGTAGCAGCTCCTCCAGGTCCCACTGGATCTCCTCCTCCAGCATCTCTGAGTCCCGCGATGGAAGCCTGTGCAGCTCTGTGACAAAGAACGCCCACTTTTCTGGAGGTCACCCACATCATCAAAGTTAGAGGCGGCAAGAGAAAGATGCAATTTCCAACTTGTCCTCATGGCTCCAATTTGCCTTCCTGGATTCTACTCTGTCTTTGTAGGTTCCAAATGTCCTCACTCTGCTCCGCTTCACATCATCTTTTCTTCCCAACTGCTGGCCTTGCTGACCTAGAGCAACTTCAAGTCCAGCACCAGCAGTAGGAGCAAGTCCTTCTTACATAAATTTCTCCACCACTTGCTGCGAGTGTGTAAAGTCTAATGTCTGTGATGCATCCCTTATTCCCCATCACTCATGGTTGCCCGGATAAGACCATAACTGATAGAGCATGGAACAGGACAGTCAGGTAAAAGAAGTTTCCATGTGAGCTCAGCTTTAAAAGCTTAGATTTTTAAATCATCAATATACTAACCACTTTCTAATACTACTTTCCAAACATCACTCATCCATGCCTGTGGAATGGACTTTGTTCCATTACAGGCCAATGTTATTTCCATCTTAATTCATACCAACCCCTAAGATACATTCCTGAGCCAGTCCCAGGTAAACTTTTTTACCATCTGCCTGATGCCCATAGCTTTATGATTGAGAAACACCAGCAAAGGCTATAAAACCCACCAGAAAAAAAGGGGAAAGTTTAAAGCAATTATATTCATATAGTTTAGTGCCATCATCAGAATGGTATTTGGTCTTTGGAGTTACAATTGAAAATGAATCCTGGCTCTACACTATCTAATCACTAGGCTTTAGCCACGTTGCTTAGTTTTTCCAAGCCTTAGTTTCCTCGTCTATAAAATGGGAGGATAATCTCTTCATCATCAGGTTTCTGTGAAGATAAAATAAGAAAATATGTGTAAATTACTTACTTTAGTGGTTTTTAAGTGCTCAGCAATATACTAAATATGTGTGTGTACACACACACACACACACACACACACACACACACACATCTCTCCATTAGTGCTACAATGGGGAGTTCCATTATTTTGGTCACTGTGTCTTATCTCCAGTAACTGGGATGTTTATTATATAATGAATAAGTGGATGGATGGATGGATGGATGGTGATTTTTGCTTTGCTCAGCATCTCCAGAATAGAAAGGTTAATGGGAAAGAAATGGACCTGAAAATCATGACTTTGAAACAGAAGTTAGGTCAAGGATATACCTACAGAGAACTCACTCAAAATTGCTACAGCATAGGCTCTGCCAGGTTTTTGTCCTTGGTCCCCCAGGGTTTGTTCTTCAAGCACTGCTGTTCTGTGTTTCCTTCTCAGACTTTTATAGTCTTCAAATTCTCTTCATAAACATATGTGATTAGATCTTTGCAACGGGCCACTAAGGCAGGAACCATGAATATTAGTGCCCCCACATTACAATCAAGGAAGGGAGTTTCAGAGAGGCTGAGCAGTCTGTTCTGATAACTAACCAAGGGCTGGTTCCGTCACGAGACAGGGCCTGACCAAGGGCACTCAGCAGATATGCAAAGAAAAACCACGTTGGTCACGTGAAAAGCTGCTTTTCCGTTATAGCAAAATTAGGGAGACCACCTCTTGGTCTTGTGTAACAAGCACGATGCTTCCAAAAGGGGAGCCAGGTTTCTAATTGCGGGCCTGCTTTTATTAGCTTCCATTTGGTGTAAAGAAGGGGAAATATACAGACTCCACAGCCAAACAGATCTGAGTTTGAATCCCAACTCTGCGACCAACTATCTGTGTAACCTTCAGCAAGTTACTTAATCTTTTTGAGTCACAATTTTTCAATTTATAAAATTGGGATAATATCCAATTTTGAAACTTAATTGAGATGACCTAGTAGAGTACCTGGAACCTGGTAGGGGTTCAATAAATGATAACCTTCTCTCCTTCCTTTGTTACCCATTTCCTCCTGAATGGACTGAAGAGGAACATTATAGCATGACAGTTACGGACTTTGGAGCCAGCCTGCCTGGGTTTAAATTCTAGCCCTGCCATTTATTGGCTGTGTGACCTTGAGCAAATTACTTAACCTCTCTGTACAATGGGAATAATAGTACCTACTTCACAGGGTTGTTATGAAGGTTAAATGAGTTAACATTTGTAAAATGCTTGCACTACCTACTTAAGTGTATATGCTACTGGCATATAGTAGGTGCTACATGTTTTCTTTAAAAAAAAAAAGCAGCTTCACAGAATTTTTGTGGAGAAAACATCTGTGAAAATATTTTTGAATTTAGAAGAATCAGACAAAGAGAGGGAAATTCTAAAGCATCTCCGTGAAGCATTGAAATGTATTGAGCCCTTACAATTTCATAGGCAGTAAATAAGGTACAAAGCGATTAGGTCAGAGTCATTCATTCAGGAAACATGTGTTGTATGCCTACAAAGTGCACATGCCAGGCACTTTGCATAGCACCATAGTGGGCAACCCAACCAAGGCCATTGTCTTTGTGGAACTACCACGGGGGGAAGGGAGATGGAAAATTTAGGAAAAGGAAAAAATAAATTAATGAGTAATTTTTTTTTTCTTTTTTTCGGTACGCGGGCCTCTCACTGTTGTGGCCTCTCCCGTTGTGGAGCACTGACTCTGGACGCGCAGGCTCAGCGGCCATGGCTCACGGGCCCCGCCGCTCCGCGGCATGTGGGATCTTCCCAGACCGGGGCACGAACCCGTGTCCCCTGCCTCGGCAGGCGGACTCTCAACCACTGCGCCACCAGGGAAGCCCCTTGATGAGTAATTTTATCTTGTAATAAGTGTTTGGAAGGAAAGATGTGGGGTGCTGTGATGGAGGCCAGTGGCAGGAGGGGATGCTTTCTATATTTATTTATTTTGGCTGCACCGCGCAGCTTGCGGGATCTCAGTTTCCTGACCAGGGATTGAACCCGGGCCATGGCAGTGAAAGTGCCGAGTCCTAACCACTGGACCGCCAGGGAATTCCCAGGAAGGGGATGCTTTAGACGAGGGGCGGGGGTGGTTAGGGAAGGCTCCTCCTAGGAGGTGACATGTGAACTGAGTCCTAAAGGTTATGAAGGTTCTTCTCACAGAGCTTAAAACAAGCCAGTCTAGTGGGGTTGGGAGGATTCGGCTCGAGCATAACTACAGAGATTCTAATGGAATCTACCTCACAGGACTGTTCTGAGGAATAAATAAAATGAGCGATGAGAAACACTTGGAGCACCGCCTGGTACAAAGTAAATGCTAAATATCGTTATTGTCTCCCTGGGAAGGGCCTCCCTTCAGAGGAGCACCCACTGTTTCCACGTGCTCACAGGGAATGCTACTCTGGGCCCATCTCTGCCTTGCAAAGCAGCATCCACTCAGGAATTCACTCAAATCAACGCACAGGTCAGTGAATTTATGAGCCATATAAAAGATACAGATGTGATAAAAGATACAAATACAACCTCAACCCTGGTCTCTAGGGGCTTAAAGCTCAACAGATACCTACAAACTCACAAGAGGACAGCCCAGTGCCAGAGGGGGTAACACAGTTTGCTGCAGAACAAAGGAGGGGGCGGCCCGCAGGTCCTCACGAGAGAAGAAAGGGGATGAAGAGTCAGGAAAGTCTGGCTACCTGGGGAGGAGGTCTCCAGGCATCAGATGAGCTTTCAGTTGGCCAGCACGCTGGATCAGTGAATGGAAACACCTGCTGGCTCCTGACACAAGGCCCACGGGCGATTTCTGGGGCATAGAGGAGGTGCGGGTGTGAGCTGAAGGAAGAGGGGTCCAGACACTGATGATGCGCAATAGTGCCGAAAGCAGGGTAACAAAAGATGCCAACACTCTCGCCCTGCCCAGGAGGAAACCTCAATCCAAAGGCCCCAAATGCGTTCCAGCCTCCAACCCTCTGCTGACTCCAGTCCCTGCCTGGAATTCCCTTTCTGCTCCCACTTCCACACTCAGGGTCCAGCTCCAGAGTTCCATTCTGTTTCCCTGAATATTAAAGCCCACAGTCACCATCAAACCCCAAACTGTTACATTTGTCTGCAAGACTTGGATGCTTCTTCAATCAGCCCATAATGTATTAAGGGCCCACTGCATGCAGAACTTGGTGCCAAGTGCTGGAGGAATCATGCAGCATTCTGTCCAGGGTGCTAGGAGATACAGGAGAACATTATCCTCTCAGCACAAGGTAGATTTGGGTTAGAGCTCAAAGAGATGCAAATAAAAAAGAACAGGACCATGGGAAAAGAAAAGATTACACTCTTAACCACATGTCCTATTTTCCCACACTACATTGCAAAGTCCCTCCTTCATTCATTCATCTGTTCATTGAAGACATATTTCCTGAGTGCACTGTTCCAGCTGATTAAGATACTTCAGTGAACAAAACAGACAAAATTCCATCAGTGAGGTGATATTTTCGTGAAGGCATGAAACAGGTAAGGAAATGATCACACGGACTATTACAGCTTGTAGTAAGTGCATGGAAGAACAATTCAGAGCAAAGACCCTGATGTGAGTGTGTACCTGGGCCTGTGGGGAGGCCAGAGAGGCTGGAGCACAGTGAGCCTGGGAGAGTAGGAGGGGGAGAGGACTGAGATAAGAGATGGACCAGGGAGAGGACATGAGCTTTTACTCTGAGTCAAGTGGGGAGCCACTGGGAGATTTTGTGTTGGAAAGGAACATGGTGTAAACTACAGGGGAGAGATGATGATGGCTTCCACCAGATGGAAGCAGAGAAATAGCTTTCAATTTCACTTCTCTCCTTAGTGCTTAGGACAATCCCTGACATCTGGTGGATGTGAGGTTTTTTTTTTTTTTTAATGATTGATTGGATTGAAATAAAACAAAAATCTAAAAAGCCCTTTGGCTCTGAGCTCCAGCCTAGTGCCAGGTCCCACTGCACTACTGAGGACAGATACTAAGTGAGGCCATGCCAACTGTCCTTATCAGGCAGGCTTGGGGTGGTGCTGACCAAAGTGCAGCTTTTGTTTTTAATTGTGATTAACTATATGTAACATACAATTTATAATTTTTACCATTTTACTTAGTTTTTTAACTGAAGTATAGTTGACTTACAATATTATATTAGTTTTAGGTATGCGACATAATGATTTGATACTTTTATAGATTAAGACCCATGCCATCCAAGGTTATTGTAATATTGTTAAGTACATTCCCTGTGCTGTACATTACATCCCTGTGGCTTATCTATTTTATAATTAGTAGTTTGTATCTCTTAATCCCCTTCACTTATTTGTCCCTCCCCGCCTGTAACCACTAGTTTGTTCTCTGTATCTGTTTGTTTCTGTTTTGTTATATTTGTTCATTTGTTTTGTTTTTAATTCCACATATAAGTAAAAACCTGCAGTATTTGTCTTTCTTTTGTCTGACTTATTTCACTTAGCATAATACCCTCCAGGTCCATCCATTTTGTCTCAAATGACAAGATTTCATTCTTTTTTTATGGATGAGTAATATTCTGTGGCATGTATATACCATGTCTTCTTTATCCATTCATCTATTCATGGGCACTTAGGTTGCTTCCATATCTTGGCTATTGTAAATAATGCAGCAATGAACACTGGGGTGCATTTATCTTTTCAAATTAATGTTTTCATTTTCTTCAGATAAATATCCAGGAGTGGAATTGCTGGATCATATAATAGTTTTAGTTTTAATTTTTTGAGGAAACTCCATACTGTTTTCTGTAGTGACTGTACCAATTTACATTCCCACCAACAGTGCACAAGCGTTTCCCTTTTACCACATCCACACTAATACTTATTTCTTATCTGTTTTATGATAGCTGTTCTGACAGGTATGACGTGATATCTCGTGATTTGATTTGCATTTCCCTGATGACTAGTGATGTTGAGTACACGTGCCTGTTGGCCATCTGTATATCTTCTTCGGAAAAATGCCTATTCAGGTCCTCCACTCATTTTTTAAGCAGATTGTTTTGTTTTTTGATATTGAGTTGTATGCATTCTTTTGTCATAAAGAGCTGAATGGGCAGTGCTGACAGCAGTGAGCATGAGCCCGAGGTCTCATTGGCCAGAGCTGAGAGTGGCAAGAAAGAAACCTGCGTGCCAGGTAAAGCACTAAGAATGGAAATATCCCTGTGCTTCCATTATGTCAGGAATTTTTTTTTTTTTTTTTTTTTCGGTACGCAGGCCTCTCCCGTTGCGGAGCACAGGCTCCGGATGCGCAGGCTCAGCGGCCGTGGCTCACGGGCCCAGACACTCCGCGGCATGTGGGATCTTCCCGGACCGGGGCACGAACCCGTGTCCCCTGCATCGGCAGGCGGACTCTCAACCACTGCGCCACCAGGGAAGCCCAGGAATTTTTAATGTATCAAATGATTTCAAAATTAAAAGAGCCTTAAAACAAACAAACAAACAACAACAAAAAAAATTCAAAGAGCCTTCCAAAATCCCATCCTCCACCTCAGTTTGCCATCCTCAGAAGGGCTGCCCTGGACTGCAGTCCAGAAGCCTGGTAAAAAGATGTTCACAGAACTCAGAGGGACAAAACAATGATGATTAGGGACCAGGCCAGCTTATTAGATTCCGTGTGCACTGGGATGCGAAAGGAGATGAGATGAGTGCATAGTGAGAGAAAAATCAATGTACCACAGACCGCATCGCCTCATCCTGCCCGAGCTCTGCTACGCCACTCCCCACAGATTGTATGGGGTCATCCAACCAAAGTATTCTGTGCCATCACTGGTTGGAGAGCCAGGGAAGAAAAGAAAGGAACAGCAGTCCTTATGATTATTCCAACTACTCCATGTGAGACACCAGCTCAGTAAACAACTCCTTCTGCAGAATTTTGCAGATGTTAGTCCAGGTGAGAAACTGCAGGAGAAAAATTCAGGATCTTAGCGAGTTTCATTGCCCTGACCAGTCTACCTAAAGGAGTCACCCCCGACACTCACTATTACATCAGCCTGTGTCTAAGTCCATTCTGGCTGTTATAAGAAAATACCACAGACTGGATGGCTTAGAAACAACAGAAATGTATTTCTGAGTGAGTGAATAAATATTTCACCATCTTGAGACAGCCTGTACATGGGAAGAGCCCTGGACCCCCATCCAGAGAGTCCATTTCTAGTCAAAGAAAAAACTTAACAACCTCTACTAGTCTCATACTTTACAGTTTTCACGGCACTATATATGCGTTCCCTGATTTGAGCCTCACAGAAAATCTGAGATAACTATTATCATTTCAGTTTTGCAGGTGAGAAAACTGAGCCTCGGGCACATTCAATGAGATCCTCAAGATCATACAACTGATAATAAATAGCAGAACTAGAATTAAATGGCCAAGCTCAAGTTTAGTGTTTATTCTATGCTTGAGGAATACTTTATTATTATTTATTTATTTTACTTATTTATTTTTGGCTGTGTTGGGTCTTTGTTGCTGCACGTGGGCTTTCTCTAGTTGCAGTGAGCAGGGTCTCTTCGTTGCGGTTCACGGGCTTCTCATTGTGGTGTCTTCTCTTGTTGCAGAGCATGGGCTCTAGGCACGCGGGCTTCAGTAGTTGTGGCATGAGAGCTCAGTAGTTGTGGCTCGCGGGCTCTAGAGTGCCGGCTCAGTAGTTGTGGCACACGGGCTTAGTTACTCCACGGCCTGTGGGATCTTCCCGGACCAGGGATAGAACCCCCATCCCCTGCATTGGCAGGGGCATTCTTAACCACTGTGCCACCAGGGAAGTCCCTTGAGGAATACTTTAAAAGAAAGGTGCTTACTTCTACCTAGACCCTTTTCTAATTTACGTATCTACGTCCCCTAAGATAAGGTCCGACATAATCTCTTTACTCTGGAAAAAAATGTGGCCCATTGGAAAGAGCTTGGGCTGGAGTCCAGACCAGAACTGCAGGAAGCAGTTATACAACCCTGGACAAGCCTTGGTACCTCTCAGCAAGCCTCTGTTTTTTCTTCTCTCAAGTGGATATAATAACCTGACTTGTCTGCCTCATAGTGTGCCATGATGCTCTAATAAAAAAAAAATACGAAAAGTGCCACAGAGACATAGCTCAACATTACAACAGGATGTCAGGGCTCTTGTATCTTGACCTCCCTGCTTGGAGATCTGATAGTGAAGGGGTCCCACTCCCTGTCCCCCCCAACCCCTACCTATTTCCTTCTTATTCCAGTGACTTTACCTTTTCCCATATCGGACCCTCCCATTAGAGCTCAGATCTAGGAATAGATAGGGATGATGGAAACCTTATGAATATACTAAAACCCCTGAATTTTAACATTTAAATATAGTATGTGAATTATATCTCTCTCTTCCTTTTTTTTTTTTTTTTTTTTTGCGGTACGCGGGCCTCTCACTGTTGTGGCCTCTCCCGTTGCGGAGCACAGGCTCCGGACCCGCAGGCTCAGCGACCATGGCTCACGGGCCCAGCCGCTCCACGGCACATGGGATCGTCCCGGACCGGGGCGTGAACCTGTGTCCCCTGCATCGGCAGGTGGATTCTCAACCACTGCGCCACCAGGGAAGCCCTATATCTCATTTTTTTAAAATAAAAAGAGGCAATTGCTAGTCCTAGTAAGAGAGGCACAAAGACCTACTTAAGACTGTAGCTGTGGTAAATACGGAGGAGAGAAATTAATTGCAGGAGATTCTGAGGGAGGAGAAGAAGCCAAATGTGATTGTACTTTTAGGCCTGGGAATGAAGGAGGATGGTGGTGCCTTTAACAAAAAGAAGGGCAAGCCAGTCTGGGAGAGACAATGAGCAGCTCAGTGTAGAGTGTATTGAGTTTGAGATTTCAGTGGGACACACAGGTACACGTGTGTATCAGGAAGCTGGAAAATCAGCCCTGAATTTCTGGGAATGGTGAGGACTTGGGAACAAGCTACACAAAAGCCATGGTTAAAGACTAGAGACTGGGAGGGCTTCCACAAGCTTTGAAAAAGAAGAAAAAAGAGCCAGCAGAGATTTTATACTTCCAGTACCCCAAGTCTTCTCTAAATTGGTGGTCTCCAGTCCTCGTCAATCTATGAATTCTTTGTGTTTAGTTCTTTCTGATTATGGGTGTCCCATCCCATTTTTTAAGGACTTCTATGGTTCATCCCAATTTATAGCTTACTATACATTCCATATGAAATCTATGGCAATATACTTCTAAGTAAATTGCAAATATGGGTTTCTGTGTCAAATATTCTACATGAGAAGCTGATGGACTTTAAGTACAACAATTGACTGCAGTTATATTTTGTATTTTCTTGGGAAAAAGATTTGTTGGTGTGAAATTTCCAAAGAAGGATCATTTTAAAAGTCTTTGGCAAGACTTGAGCTCCATCCTCTATTCCCCCAGCCCTATTCAGTTGCTGGAATCTCTTCTCAGTGCTTTAGCATCCCTGGTGCTATATTCTTCTGGTTATCCTGGAATCTCACTCCATGCATGTGCAACTTAGGAGTCATCTAATGACTCCAGGGAATTTGTTTGCATATTTGGGGCCTCACTTATCTGTGGTTCCCTCCTCTCTGGCAACCCGAAGTGCTGAGGAGACCTCTGTCTACTCAACACAGTGAGGTATGCTTTCCACTAGGGCTCTATTCCCCTTCCTGGGAAATAGGAAGTAGACTTGGGGAATAATCTGAGGTGAACGGGGGGCTCATCTGATTTGCTGCGCCTCTCTCAAGGACCATGGTACCTCCACTTCCTGCCTATCAGTTGTTCCCCAAAGCTTTCAAAGGTATTTTAAATATTTTGCCCAGATTTCATAATTGTTTTTAGTGAGCAGGTTAATATAACATGTTACTCCACCAAAACCAGAAACTGTCATCAAGAAAATAAAAAGATAAATAAGAACTGGCACTTGGTAACCTATTTTGGGGGGCAGATGGGGGGCAATCACAGAGAGGAGGAAACGAGAGAAAAGGAAAATCAGAATATGCCATCTTATGAAGAAAAAAAGAGAAAAGTGCCATGGAGTCAGTATTATGAAAAAGAAAAACATAATCATAAAAGGAGGGCTATAATAAGGACCCCATCCCTGATGAGGAGCTGAAGGTCATGAGCGTAAATAGCATTTACTGATTGTCCCATGGGTTTATCTTCACCAAACGGTAAGCTTTTCGGGGTGGGCAACCGGTTTTACGGCTGCACGTTACAGCTGCGCTGATCTTCACAGAACAGGTTCTAGGCATTAAGCATAGAGTTGTTCATAAATTACATGATAAGGCGAAGTTTCAAATACTTGAAAGGTATGTGTTTGGGAGAGGCTGGTGTAAAGCCAATAGAGAGTCTGGGTTTGTGTGTCCCTAGCTGAAGGGTTGGGAGACGTTAATTTAGCAGAAGCCTCCCTGCCAGACTATTTCTACCCACCAGCAAATGTGCCAGGTGCATGGCATTCAGTTCATGACTCAGGAAGACATAAAATGAATTTAATTTCAAGGATCCCAACTCAATATGTGGAGAAAAGAAGTCTGGCTTATACTTTTCCTCTTACCCTCTTGATACCCACACAAAGAACAGCCTTAAAGTTAAACAGACACCTGTGAGCAGAGAGCCCAAGGGACCAGACTTTGGATCTCTAGGAAATAGTTTCCTCTGCTTCATCTGTCAAAACATTTTCCCTTTGCATTTGTTGAAGAGAATATCACTGTGTCCACATCAACCAGTTTAACAAATGGAAATGCTAAGTGTTGCAGGCTCACATCCTCATGGTTTCTTTCACCAGAGAGGAAAGAGCTCCCCTCACCCCACCTCATCTCACCTCACCCCCACTCCAGATAGAAGGATGCCCATTCTCACCATGACCTCTTCCTTCCTGTAAGTATCTAGTCAGTTTCCAGTTTGTATAGACAAGTCTACACAATGGTCTAACCCAACAGAGCATTACACAGACCAACAAAGTCACAGGCAAGTGGAGCTAGAAGTGTCCACATGGGACCCCCTGACACAACAAAGGGTAGTGTGGTTTAGCGGTTAAGTGTGTTAACTCCTGGAGCTGGACTGCCTGAGTTCAAACCCTAGCTTTGTCACTTCTTACCTTTGTGACCTTGAGTAAACCATAGTCTCTCTGTTTCAGTTCCCTCCTGGGTAACACAGGGATGATAAGAACACTTCCCCTGTAGCGCTGTTGTGAGGACAATACAGTACCTTGCCACCCTTATGAAGGCATGCGAAAGCTCAGCATAAAACATAAAACACAATGTAAACGTACAGCGTGATCACCTTTATTCCTCTTACTGACACATCTGGTTTTTAGTCAGTCCTCACCTGTGTGGATTTTAGGAGACAGAACGCTGTTGAACTGTTCAGCGCCAAGTGAGTCAGCATTTGTACTGTGCTGGGTCAGACGTACACCTGTGCAGCTTGGAGGGTGCTCGCTGGCCCTGGGCTGAGCAGCAGCTCTGCGGAGGAAATGAAGCCTTAGGGTCTCAGAACCGCTTGGAGGGAGGCTGCCCCAGAAGCAGCCAGCATTAGAGAAGGGCCCTGGTTAGGATGCCAGGCAGTCAGAAACACGGGGCAGATGCAGACAGACTCTCTGAGATACTTATCACCACTCCACACAGCAGGAGAGAAGCAACTGCCACCTCCACCTTCCTGCTCCGTGTAGAGTGGATGATCACTGACTCATCGCAAAGGGAATGTTTCTTTGTAAGGATGCGATACATCTGCATTAGGCTGATTAAAAATTGTTCCTTGTCAACTTAACAGGTGTGGTACTCGAGAGTCTGGAATGCAAATGCAGAAAGAGCTTCAGAGTCTGACCTACCTGCTCTGCGACTTACCAGCTCTGTGACTCTGGGAAAGTTGCTTAGCGTCTCTGGTTCGCCTGCCTTCTCTATAAAATGGGAAATCAGACTTTTCACTCCACAGGGTTACTGCTTAGTATCAAAACAGATGGCATATGTGAAGTGCTGTGCACATACCGTGCCAGGCTCAGAGGAAGCAAGGAAGACAATGACCATATATCTCTTCCCTTCCTAAGTGAATCATTATGCTTAAGTGTGCATACATAGAGCGTTCAATTGCTTGTCAGCCTGTCCACCACATGGTATCTCAGGTGTCGCCTGAGTTCCTAGAACTGAACTGCAGTTGCTCATAACATAACTCAGGGTGTCTTGCTCTATAACGTTTACAGTTGTATTGCTTTCATTGCCTTAATTCCATTGTTTTGAATTTACTGATTTAGCCATAAAAAGGGTGTGTATTACTTTAAAAAATATAGACTGGGCTTCCCTGGTGGCGCAGTGGTTGAGAGTCCGCCTGCCGATGCAGGGGACACGGGTTCGTGCCCCAGTCCGGGAAGATCCCACATGCCGCGGAGCGGCTGGGCCCGTGAGCCATGGCCGCTGAGCCTGCACGTCCGGAGCCTGTGCTCCGCAACGGGAGAGGCCACATCAGTGAGAGACCTGCGTACCGCACGCGCGCACACACACACACACACACACACACACACACACACACACATATATATATATATATATATATATATATATATATATATATACAGTTCCAGAAAACAAGTCCATGGTGAAGACTTCACATAACTGCCTTCTGTAAGCAAAACTGAGCTAAATCTTATTTTCTTTATATTTTCCTGTTGAAGTGTATCCTTTCTTTTCTTATGAGCCTCAGATAGAGCTCCCTCCTGCAAAAAATTAAAATATCTTCAAAAGTATCTAAGATCCAAGTCATAATTTTCCCATCCTCAAGTGGAAAGGCTAATGTCCACCTCCTAGGGCCCTTGTGAGAAATAGTTGAGAGAACTCACCCGTACATTCAATAAATGTTTACTGAATGCCTATGCTGTGCCAGCAGTGTTGAAGCTGCTGGGGTTGGAGCACTGAACAAAACAGATTTTTTAAAAATCCCCATCCTTCTAGTGGGCGAGGAAAGGTAACATATCTGGGTAAAATATATAGTATGTCAGATGGTAAAATGCATGCAAAGCATTTAGCACAATGACTTGTGATAAATGCTCAGTATTTACGGTGATAGAGATAATGATTAGCACCAAGAGTAATTGACCAGAAAGAGTCAGCTTCCTCAAGGTCAGGCTCAAAGGCATGTAATGGGTTAAAGGTACAGGAGGGTCTCAGATTCCACAATCACTCAACAGCAGGCCATCCATTTGAAGAAAGGAAGGCGATCATCCCTGGAGATATCAGTGCTACAGTAAATTCCCATCTACTTGAGAACAACAATGGAAACAATTTTCACGCTCAGTCACTCTTAATTCGAATTCACTCTCAGCTCTAATTCACTCTCTCATTTGACTCAGTGATCCAAATATCTCCAAAGACTTTCTCATATGAAACATGAAATTACGATGGCAAAATATATAAATTCTGTGGCCCTTTGCTTCCTAAATCCACTTAAGTGTTGGTCCCTGTCACTGGGACAGAGTTCCGTATTGTAAACACTCAGAGATGGCTGACCACAGCCAGAACATCTACCCCGGAGCAAGGTAACTGACTTTAATTCTACATCCAAAAAAGCAAAGAGCTGCGTACAGTTGTTATAAACATCTTCCAGTGAAAAAGCCTCACCCAGGGAAAAAAGGCTGCTTAATGAGCTCCATCCAATAGTAAGATGAAAAGCATGAAGAAGTGGACATACTTTCCCCCCTCTCTACCCCCAATCACCAGCATCCTAGGAACCACTGAGGGAGCAGGGAGTTGGGGGGGTCCCTTTAGGTAATTATGCAGCAAATTTCTGAGTTCCCTGGGGCTGAGACCATGTCTTGTTACTCTTTGGAGCCTTAACACCCAGCAGAGGGTCAAGTATGCTGTAGATGTGCTGTTGACCATGGATTTGCCATTCTTAACCCACCCTACACCCTGCTCCAGCCAGCTCTGTGCCCTGTGAGGCTGACCTTTGTGTTCTGCATCAAAGTGCTCCTTTGCCCTCTAGCTTCCGGTTGGGCCTGATCAATAGTGATGTCGAGGTGTTAGTTCCCTAACTCTCTCCTTGCTGGGTGGCTATGGGTTGATGGTGTCCCAGTGGAGGCCGTTTCTCCTGTCAGGGTACCTTCTCCACATACCTCACTCTCTCTGGGGTCCAGCGACTGCTCTCTTCCCTTGCACTTCAGACCTACAAGTAGTAACAGCTCCCTGTGGGAACTTCCTTAGTGGTCCAGTGGCTAAGACTCCACACTGCCAACGCAGGGGGCCCAGGCTCGATCCCTGGTCAGGGAACTAGATCCCACATGCCGCAACTAAGAAAAAGATCCTGCATGCCCCAGTGAAGATCCCCCAACTAAGACCCAGCACAGCCAAATAAAAAAAAATAAAAAAATAAAGAACTCCCTGTGGGTCCTTGGTTGAGCCACTGCACTATCCCTTCGTTGGTTTTCTTAAACTCTACCCTCAATTTCAAAAACAACTAATTTATTAAATGCTCCTCAAAATATCCAGTAGGAACTTGCCATTAGTTCCCTTCTAGGATCCTGATGTACAGGGAATGTGATAATAAATATTTTCAGAATGAGTTGATTAACAGACTTCAATAAGATTATCCTATTCCTATATCTATATACCATTATAATCTAGACCAGAGATTCAAAACCTGTCTGATGACTAAAATTATCTGGGGAAATTTTAATTTTTTATTGAAAAAATTTTTATTTTATATTGGAGTATAGTCGATTATCAATGATGTGTTAGTTATGGGTATACAGCAAAGCGATTCAGTTATACCCATACAAGTATCCATTCTTCTTCAAATTCCTTTCCCATTTAGGTTATTACAGAATACCGAGCCGAGCTCTTTGTGCTGTACAGTAGATCCTTGTTGGTTACCTATTTCAAACAAACATTCTCAGGCACATCTCAGAGAAGTCTAGAGATGGCGTCTTGGAAATGTCTGTATATAGCTTTAAGGCTTCCCAGGTAAATCTGATGATTAGAAATGGCGTAAGCACTGATCTAGATGGCTCCCTCAGAAGCCCTGACAATCCTGGCCTAGAAGTGAAGGCTGTTAAAGACTCTCACCATCCACACTGCTCATGGGTGGCTCCCAGAATAACAGGGTCTGGGGGAAAAAAAAAGGACTTGTCATCTCTTATATTCTTCTTTCTTCAGTTAAGAAAATGGGGAGAAGGAAGAGGGAAGAACCTTCTCCCCTCATGAGTAGCTGTAAGCTGTTGAATGAAGTGCTGGAATGAAAGATTACTTTAGCTCTTAGTTGAACAAGCTCTACCTAGCAAGTACCCACAATGAGGAACAGTCTAGTGTAATCACTAAGAGCATGGTCTTGGGAATCTGCTCATTTGAGTCCCAGCTCTACAACACAGCAACTGGGTAACTGTGGGCCAGGCACTAAGCCTTTCTGAACCCCACTTTCCTCACCTGTAATATTCATCTACCCATTCATTCATCTTCCAATCCATCAATCCATCCTTCTACTCATCCACCCATCTACACAGCCACCCACCTACCCACCCACCCATCTACCACCTATCCATCCATCCACCCATCTACTTACCTTTCCATTTAACTATCCATCTGTCTGTTCATTCATCTATCCATCTAAATCATCCAGAAATGGTCTATGATGTCTAAGGGCACCATGAGAATGGTTTATCTTTATGGTCCTTTACAGTCTGAGATTCTGCGATTCCACAAAAATTGATAGATGGGGAATCACCATATACAAAATGAACTACAGTCTCAGCAAGCCCTAAAAGAGCTCTCATCAGTGGAGAAGGTCAAAAGATAAATACACATATAACTAGAGAGGGAGGCAGAAGATAAAAAGAGCCTGAGTGAGGTATGAACAGCAGCATGAAGGGTGGAGCTGGTTGAGAGTAAAATGGCCTGATCCCCACAGAGAAAGGTGGTCTTAACTGTTTTTGAAGCATGTGGCAATCAGCATTGTGAGTTTGAGGGGCACCAAAAGCCAGAATTTACCTCTTCCAGTAGCCTGTACGATGCCTCCCATTCCCACCCTCTTTTGCACAAGGGCATCTCCTTCCAGGTGGTCCTTATTTATGGCACAAATTGGTTGGGAAACATATCAATCAGTACCTATCTACAACATTAGCAATCACACCATCTGTGATTCAGGATTTTATTTTCTGAAGCTGAAATCAGGGCATGTGACAAACACACATGGAGACAAATAAAAGGTCTACTGGAATCTGAGTTGCCTTGGAAAAATCTGCCTCATAGAGATGCTGTGGTTGTAAAAACTGGTCTCCCTGCCTGGCCTCTCGGCCTCCGGTCTCACCCAAAGAAATTCCTCTTGATAATAATCAGTAGATTATTATTAAATACAAATCTAATCAAGTCACTCCCTTATTTCTTATCTGAATCTACACGGGCTTCAAGGTCTTTAACTGTCTCAAATTTAAGTTCTTGCCAATATTTCCACCACCCACCGCCCTCATTCTGCTTTCGCTGCACTGGGGTATTTGCTGCTTCCTAAATAAGCCCTGTGCTTTCTGCTTCCCTGCCATTACTCATAGGATCTCACTGCCTGGAATCACTTAATTCTCTCTCTCTCTCTCCCCCTCCTCCCCCAACCTTTTTCTGTTCATTTCTTTTTAAACACTTTTATTGAGGAATAAATGATATACAAAAGACTGCACATATTTAATGTATATAATTTGATGAGTTTGCACATAGGCATATACTCGTGAAATTATCACCACAATCAAGGTAATAGACATACCCAGTACCTCTGAAAGTTTCCTTGTGCCTCTTTGTTTTGTTGTTGCCTTGCTGTTGCTGCCCTTTGACAAATCGTTAAGGGCACTACACAGTATTGTTCACTACATACATTGTGTAGTATGGCAGACTCTAGAACTGCATTCCTCTTGCATAACTGAAACTTTGTACCCATTGAACAACTTCCCATTTCCCCCTCCCCCAGCCCCTGGCAACCACCATTCTACTCTCTGTTTCCACGAATTAGACTATTTTAGATACTTTTCATTCTCTAAGGCCAACCTCCTGAGTCAGCTTCTCCATTCTTACAAGTCATATGCTGCCACTCATTCCTCCATGGGTCCTACAACACTTGATTCTTCCCTCTAATTTGGCACTTAATAAATTTTCCATATGTTATTTTCTTATGTATATGAATCTCTCCCTCCTCTCTCCAACTTTATTGCAAAGAAGAAAAGAGTAGGATCCCCTCTACACTGTGCTAGTTAACATAGTTTCTCAGTAAGTATTCCTATAATAATTGTGGTTTTGGTTGTCAAAGCATCAGGCTTTGAAATGTCTTAGATTATCATTAACAAGTAGACAATATAGAAAGCTGTGCTTTTCTAAGTTCTTCAAGGTTCATATATCTATTTTACGAATATAACATATAAGGCCAAGTGGATCAGAAATACCTTGGTAAAATTTGAATTTCTGTTCTCATCTTAAAGCCAAACCATTGAACTGAACTAAGTCGAACTGAAAGGACCTCAAAAATCATCCAGTTTAGTGTTGCCATTTACAGATAAGATTGCATCGTTTCACCTTATTCACCTTTCCAGTTAGGACTGTTACCTAGCTACAAGTATAGTGACAGTTCTGGACCCCCTCTCTCCTACCCTTGGCCCAGCAAGGCTCAGTCAGTGGATCCCAGGGCACACACAGGACGTAGCAGCATACCACAGTTCTCATCAAACCCAGGAGATGGGTGATCATTCCTCCTCTCCCCTCCACTCCTCCAGGGAGAAGACTGGGCAAGTGCTCCTTCAACTCTTACATACTTGGATTTTTTTTTTCTTCTTCTTGTCCAAATCAGTTATTTTAAGAAAAGGGGAAAGGAAACCACTTGTCACTTCTGAGATTAATTACACACACAAGCTCATTGTCAAATCAAATCACAATCGACACCCAGCTAAAGACTTCATTCTTTGCAGGAGGGATGGGAAGGGAGAGTTTGTGAGTGTCCATCCTAGAAGAACTCAGCAGGCAAGTAATCAGGGAGAAAGCAGAGCTACCCACCCAGCAGGTCACCCTGAAGCTGGGTGACTGTTTTGAAAGGTTAAAACCAGTAACAGACACTCTGGGTGGGGATGGACACAGGGGAGACATGGGGAAAACAGAATTATTACTGCAGCAAATATGGCCAAAGTCACATGTGAAAGTCCAGGCCAACCTTGGATGCTAAGACACACTTGTCTCAATTCCAAGAGCAAATATTTTCAATCCTGGCACTGTCACTGATGGGTGAAAGAGCCAATCTTCTTTTCTGTTTGTTCATAGAATGAAACCCAGGATGTCTGAGAAAGCCTTGATTTGCAAGTATATTGATCTGCACTGTCTTTACTCATTCTCTATTGTTTTCTTAGATTCTCATGACTGGGGAATAGGACAGGGGTTATGACACCCATTTAAGAGCTGGGATCCTGAAGCACAGAGGAGTGTAGTGCCTTTCCCAAGTTTAGGCAGGTTCTTAGGGCAGATTGGGGATTCAGACCCAGGCCTTCTGCCTCCATAGTTTAGAAATCTTCCCGGACACTGAGAAACAAGGTGTTGCAAAGATGGTGGGTCCTTCCAAAGAGCAGAGGGACTTCCGCCTGCCAATATCCCTAGCACAGCAACAGAAGTCCTGCAAACACACGCACAATCTCAGCCGAGAAGAGGTGCAAGATGCCCCCAGGGTCTTACCTTTCTCCTGCTCAGCTCCATGGCCAACCCAATAGTAGACCCTACAGTTATCCTCCTTTCACTTAAAACTCTAGCCCAAGCTGGATCAATATGTCCTTATCTTTTTTCCCCAAAGCAGAGCTGAGACAGCCAGACATTTCTGCAAAGGACAGCTATGAATAGTAACCAGAGAACTGTGACCAACAATAAAAACAGTATCATTACTCCCACATTTCCAAAGGAAAAGTTTCTGATGCTGAGAGAACTACAGGCTTTCCCCCAGAAGGCCAGAGCCTCCTTCTAGGCTCCTGGTTTCCAGGGAGTTTGTCTCCAGTTAAGTCATTGGTGCCCAACTGCTGATGCAATCAATTTCTGCACCTTTGAAGTGAGAACATTAACCTCTACCAATCTCCTGGGATCCCTGTGAAACTAAACGAAAAGGTATCAGATGAGATACAACTGAGACACCTTCAATACTGATTAAATATCAGGCTGTTTCTTTTTTTTTTGGTTTGTATTTGTTTTTCACCTTGATCTGTTGCTCCTGGACACAACTCATCATATGGATCAGGGGAAAGTTGTGTCAGAACCCCAACAGACACCTTCCAAAAGAGGAAGAACTTAATGATGGTGCAAAGGAGAGGCTGAGGGCTTCCCTGGTGGCACAGTGGTTAAGAATCTGCCTGCCAATTCAGGGGACCTGGGTTCGAGCCCTGGTCCGGGAAGACCCCACATGCCGCGGAGCAGCTAAGCCTGTGAGCCACAACTACTGAGCCTGAACTCTAGAGCCTGTGAGCTACAACTACTGAGCCCATGTGCCACAATTACTGAAGTCCATGTGCCTAGAGACCATGCTCTGCAACAAGAGAAGCCACTGCAATGAGAAGTCCCTGCACCACAACGAAGAGTAGCCCCCTCTCACTGCAACTAGAGAAAAGCCCCCGCAGAGCAACAAAGACCCAGTGCAGACATAAATAAATAAATAATTTTTAAAAATAAATAAAAATAATTTTTTTTAAAAAAGTGTTTGAGGAAACTTGATGAGTGGTTGGTCCTATGAATCCTTCTCTGTCTACAATCCTCTGTTTAGAAAAATCATCCACGTGGGTGTAAAAACCTATGACCACTGTTTAATCAACCAACAAGTACGAATTAAACTTCACTACGTGCCAAGCACAGGGACTGTGGGAGATACTTCCAAGACATCTTAGACCTTAGGTGTTGTACAGAGGGCCAAGCTGGTGAGAAAAAAATAACACACATAAGAACAGACTGCTATAATAAGAAGACAGCATTTCATTACTTGCCACATCACAAATCCTGGGATGCCTTCAGTGTCTGGGCCACGCTCATTTGCATATACTCATTGCTGACAAAGCATGCACTGACTGCTGATTAGAATATCAAAAATTGCTAGACATTATTCAGAGCCAAATTAGGGGAATACAGACATTAAAGAAATGAAGTAAATCCAATTTTGATCAAAGAGCAAGGCAATGATTAATCTATGAAGTTTTTTTAATTAATATAGTTCTAGGCAATTCTGAAAGAATCCCCACCGAGTCTTGAGCACCTACAACATCACTACAACACAGGACTTCATTCTCAAATGGATTTATTTGAAGAGAGAAATATTCACTTGGATTTATAAATTCTGGGGTGTTAAAAAAAAAGAAAATCGTGCTACTTTATCATTGAATCAGGGTAATTTTTAACTTAAATCCATAAGAAGTTATGTAGAAAACAGACGATGTGTCTGGAATGTATTATTTCTGTATTTGGGAAAAAAAGAGGCTGTTAAGACACTGGTCAATTAGTGCTCAAAGTTAGGGAATTTTTTCTAAACTTGGCAAAGATTTCCTTTCCCTTCTGGCTTGTAGAAATGCCAGCTTCCATGTTGGTGGAGGGCTTTGGGGACTGGATGAGGTTTATTTTTGTACGTGTTTGACTGCAGAAGATTACATTATGAAGGGTCTAAAAATCAAAGCCAAACCTGCATGTCCCCAGGTACTTAACTGCCTCCCAAGCTCTATTTGAGCCTATGCCAGAGTTTCTCAATTTGGGCTGCTATTGGAGTCATCTTGAGAGTTTTCAAAACTCCCAGTGCCCAGCCCACACCTCAGTGCAGTTATATTAGAATCTCTAGGGAGGGGCTCAGGCATTAGTATTTGTTTAAAGCTTCCCAGGCAATCCCTGTGTGCAAGCCAAGTCGAGACCACTGCTGTGTCAATTGTCCCCCTGAAGCCCAGGTTGTACCAGGATGTTGGGTCATCAAAATTCAGCAGCTGGTGCTACCAGAAAACTACTAGAGTTAATCAATGAATTTGGTAAAGTTGCAGGATACAAAATTAATGCACAGAAATCTTTGGCATTCCTATATACTAATGATGAAAAATCTGAAAGTGAAATCAAGGAAACACTCCCATTTACCATTGCAACAAAAAGAATAAAATATCTAGGAATAGGGCTTCCCTGGTGGCGCAGTGGTTGAGAGTCTGCCTGCTAATGCAGGGAACACGGGTTCGAGCCCTGGTCTGGGAGGATCCCACATGCCACGGAGCAACTGGGCCCGTGGGCCACAGCTACTGAGCCTGCGCGTCTGGAGCCTGTGCTCCGCAACAAGAGAGGCCGCGATAGTGAAAGGCCCGCGCACCGCGATGAAGAGTGGCCCCCGCTTGCCACAACTAGAGAAAGCCCTCGCACAGAAACGAAGACCCAACACAGCAAAAATAAATAAAAATAAATTACTAAAAAAAATAAAGAGCCCTTTAAAAAAAAAAAAAATCTAGGAATAAACCTACCTAAGGAGACAAAAGACCTGTATGCAGAAAATTATAAGACACTGATGAAAGAAATTAAAGATGATACAAATAGATGGAGAGATGTACCATGTTCTTGGATTGGAAGAATCAACATTGTGAAAATGACTCTACTACCCAAAGCAATCTACAGATTCAATGCAATCCCTATCAAACTACCACTGGCATTTTTCACAGAACTAGAACAAAAAATTTCACAATTTGTATGGAAACACAAAAGACCCCGAACAGCCAAAGCAATCTTGAGAACGAAAAATGGAGCTGGAGGAATCAGGCTCCCTGACTTCAGACTATACTACAAAGCTACAGTAATCAAGACAGTATGGTACTGGCACAAAAACAGAAAGATAGATCAATGGAACAGGATAGAAAGCCCAGAGTTAAACCCACGGACATATGGTCACCTTATCTTTGATAAAGGAGGCAGGAATGTACAGTGGAGAAAGGACAGTCTCTTCAATAAGTGGTGCTGGGAAAACTGGATAGGGACATGTAAAAATATGAGATTAGATCACTCCCTAACACCATACACAAAAATAAGCTCAAAATGGATTAAAGACCTAAATGTAAGGCCAGACACTATCAAACTCTTAGAGGAAAACATAGGCAGAACACTCTGTGACATAAATCACAGCAAGATCCTTTTTGACCCACCTCCTAGAGAAATGGAAATAAAGACAAAAATAAACACATGGGACCTAATGAAACTTAAAAGCTTTTGCACAGCAAAGGAAACCATAAACAAGACCAAAAGACAACCCTCAGAATGGGAGAAAATATTTGCAAATGAAGCAACTGACAAAGGATTAATCTCCAAAATTTATAAGCAGCTCATGCAGCTCAATAACAAAAAAACAAACAACCCAATCCAAAAATGGGCAGAAGACCTAAATAGACATTTCTCCACAGAAGATATACAGACTGCCAACAAACACATGAAAGGATGCTCAACATCTTTACTCATTAGAGAAATGCAAATCAAAACTACAATGAGATATCATCTCACACCAGTCAGAATGGCCATCATCAAAAAATCTAGAAACAATAAATGCTGGAGAGGGTGTGGAAAAAAGGGAACACTCTTGCACTGCTGGTGGGAATGTGAATTGGTACAGCCACTATGGAGAACGGTATGGAGGTTCCTTAAAAAACTACAAATAGAGCTACCATATGACCCAGCAATCCCACTACTGGGCATATACCCTGAGAAAACCATAATTCAAAAAGAGACATGTACCAAAATGTTCATAGCAGCCCTATTTACAATAGCCCGGAGATGGAAACAACCTAAGTGTCCATCATCGGATGAATGGATAAAGAAGATGTGGCACATATATACAATGGAATATTACTCAGCCATAAAAAGAAATGAAATTGAGCTATTTGTAATGAGGTGGATAGACCTAGAGTCTGTCATACAGAGTGAAGTAAGTCAGAAAGAGAAAGACAAATACTGTATGCTAACACACATATATGGAATTTAAGAAAAAAAAAATGTCATGAAGAACATAGGGGTAAGACAGGAATAAAGACACAGACCTACTAGAGAATGGACTTGAGGATATGGGGAGGGGGAAGGGTAAGCTGGGACAAAGTCAAAGAGCGGCATGGACATATATACACTACCAAACGTAAGGTAGATAGCTAGTGGGAAGCAGCCGCATAGCACAGGGAGATCAGCTCGGTGCTTTGTGACCGCCTGGAGGGGTGGGATAGGGAGGGTGGGAGGGAGACGCAAAAGGGAGGGGATATGGAAACATATGTATATGTATAACTGATTAAATTTGTTATAAAGCAAAAAATTAAAAAAAAAAATTCAGCAGCTGGGCTTCCCTGGTGGCGCAGTGGTTGAGAGTCCGCCTGCCGATGCAGGGGACACGGGTTCGTGCCCCGGTCCGGGAAGATCCCACATGCCGCGGAGCGGCTGGGCCCGTGAGCCATGGCCGCTGAGCCTGCGCGTCCGGAGCCTGTGCTCCGCAGCGGGAGAGGCCACAGCAGTGAGAGGCCCGCGTACCGCAAAAAAAAAAACAAATTCAGCAGCTGCCAGCATCACACCATAGCCTGGGGCGTGGTATCCCAGGCTCTGCAGTCCATCCCCAGCGTGTGAATCCTGCCTCCATGACAATTCTAGTTATGGGCTGAAAGGCATGAGCAGAATGATGAGTATTTCTGTGCCTCACTTTCCTCATCTGTAAAATGGGGATTAAACCTTCTTTGGGGATCATTGTGAGAATTAATAATGTAATGTGTGTAAGGCACTGAGTGTACCGTCTGGCACACAGTGAGCCCTGAAATAGTCATGATTTCCGAAATCTCACTATCCCACGCTGAGTTGAGAGGAGAAGACGACACAAGATGAACAGTGCTCGGTGATCAGGGAGGAATTTGCTATCATCTACCTTTCTTCTCTCTTCCCTCCAATAAACCTTCCCCTCAGCGTTTGGGGTGGAGCACGAAAAGCTTATCTATATTCCCTGGCTGCAAACTGGCCTTTTACAGACAGCCCCAGAGGGCAGAGGGCAGCGTCTCTGGGGGGCGGAGAAGGAGTAGCTCGCTGCCCTGGGAGACATGCCCAGAGTCCTGGACTTCTTAGGAGATTTTATGAGTCTCCAGTGGGGAGGACGTCAGACTCTGGACCCAGGAGATTTTCTGGACCTGAGGGGCTGTGAGGAAGGAGAGGGTTTCTCTGTCTTCCCACACTTATGTGTGCAGAAGTCACCACTAGCAGAATTCAAATGACAGAAAGGACAGATACTCATGACCCCAGCTTCCTCTGTTCTGAGAAGCATAGACTCTGAATCACAGTAAAAGCTCTGTGATTCAGATTTTATATTGAGATAAGACAGGTCACACTAAAGCAATAATCTTTAGGTTGTAACAGAAGTCACTTCTTTTTGAACACATATTGTAACTCCAGCTACCAGCTAACAAATCGTAGTTCACTGAAAAGCGGGTTTTATTGGAAGAGAGTCGATTCGGCATCCCTGACGCATGCCAGATGTTTGGCATGCATTAGCTCATCCTGTTAGACTGAAGCTCGTGGAAAAGAACCATGGTATAAACTCGGCTGGCAAATGCTGGATTCGGAGACTAGACTTTCCTGCGGCTCTCAGCACACATCAGAATCACCCAGAAGGCTTGTAAAGAGATTGTGAGGCCTCAGCTCCCCCTTCCCCCACAGTTTCTAATTTGGGAGGTCTGGGATAATGCCCAAGAGTTTGCATTTCTAACAAGTTGCCAGGTGAAGCTGATGCTTCTGGTCCAGGGGCCACAGTTTGAGAACACCTGCTTTATGGCCACAGCATCAATTACATAAACCTCAGCCCTAAAGAATAGGGGAGGAGTACTCTGATGCTTTTGCAAAAATGTTCCTATAAAAGGGTTTCATCTTCAAGGAATTCATGGAAAAGACGCTGACAAGTACAGGTTTCTGGTAACTGACTATACTGCTGAACTGAATGAATAAGCATTTTCAGAACTCTAATGGAAAACAGATGAACTCATAAAAGTGCTAATAAAAGATCAAGATAAAAAAATTAATTACATGGGACTGAGTGAACTGATGAGGATGATTATAATTTTTGTGACTTTCTGTTTGAATAAAAAAAAAATCCCACAAGGACTCAGAGGCAAAAAATATACGAATCAATTTTCACTGCAGAGTAAAGGAGCTGTTACAGTGGAGGATTCCTGGGCTGAATGTCAACATCATGACATAGTATTGAGTGTGTTTCGTGTTTGGTAATTGCAATCATTGTTGCTTTTGTTGTGGTCTTCCATTTACAATGCTTGCTGTCAGTCTATTTATCTCTTGTAAATATAAAATACAGTGTGTGTGTGAAAAAAAAAAAAAGAATAGGGGAGGAGTCCGTGAGAATAACTCTCAAAGAGGTTGTTGGGTTTCCCTACCCACCCACATATGTGCAGCACCATTATTTGCCGAGAAGATGTATTCTTCAGAGATGGCAGAAAGTTTCTGCTTGGCCCAGATCCAAGCATACTCTCCATAGCAGCAGAGAATGGAGGACCAAGGCTTCACTGGCCTCCCAGATTTGATGACTTAGTTCCCTAAGGGCCTCTCCTTGGGCCAGGTAAGAAAAAGTCAAGGAAAAGGAAAATAAACCAGCCTTGCAATGCAGACACAGCACCCTTAACTCGACCTCTTCAGGAAAACTTGGCAACCGCTGAAGCTTGATTGCAATTTGTGGCCATTAACACAAGCTGGGTCTCAGGTGACCTCAGAAAGCCCTTTCTCTGATGTTTGTTTGGTTTCCTGGAAACCTCAGCATTTAAGAAGCAGAGGTGAAAACAAGTTTCTAAGAGATCACCCCCTGCTGTCTGACCCCACCAGGTACTGGAAGCAATATCTGCAGAATTAGAAAAGTTTTGGCTGCCAGCATGAATAAGGTCTTTGAACTCAATCCACAGGTGAAACGGAAAACCACAGGCTGATTACTGCAGTTCTCCCTCACAATTAAAGCTGCACAAAAGCACAACTGTGAACGAGGCAGTGTAGCTGGGAGCTGCTGGCAGAAAGACCGGCTCGTGGGCAATGAGCTGAAATAAAACCAGTGTTTGAAAGCTTAGGGCTTTGAGAAATATATGTCATGGCATTTTTTAGAAGACAATATTGTGAAGTAATTACCACCTACCCAATAGCATGAAATGGACCAAAATGGTAAGAAATGCTATCCCAGTGAGATTTTAGTCCATTAGATGATGTTGGAAATTGTGATATTTGGAGAGAAAGTGAGAGTATGGGCTTTGGAGTCAGCCCTGTGCTCAAGTCCCAGCTCTGCCATTTATCAGCAGAGTGACTTTGGGCATATGGCCTAATTCCCACATCCAAACCATCAGCAAGCCCTCTCGGCTCCACCACCAAAAGATGTCCTAAATCTGGCCACTTCTCCCATCTCCATTGCTATCCACTACATGTAAGCCCCCATCATCTCTAGTCTAGATTACTGCAATAACCTGCTAACCAGTTTCTCTGCTTCTATAGCTGTCACCCAACAGTTCCTTCTCCACTCAACAGCCAGGGTGAGCTGATCTTTTTTTTAAATTGTGGTAAAACATGCATAGCAAAATTTTCCATCTTAGCCACTTTTAAATAGTGTTAAGTATATTCACATTGTTGAGCAATCAATCTCTAGAACATTTTCATCTTGCAAAACTATAACTCTGTGCCTGTTAAACAACTCTCCACTTCCTACCCACTCCCAGCCCCTAGCAACCACCATTCTACTTTCTGTTCCTATGAGTTTAATTACACTAAGTACCTCATATAAGTGGAATCATGCAGTATTTGTCTTCTTGTAACTGGCTTATTTCACTGAGCATAATTACTCAAGGTCCATCCACGTTGTAGCATGTGTCAATATAGTCTTCCTTTTTTTTTTTTTTTTTTTTTGCGGTACGCGGGCCTCTCACTGTTGTGGCCTCTCCCGTTGCGGAGCACAGGCTCCGGACGCGCAGGCTCAGCGGCCATGGCTCACGGGCCCAGCCGCTCCGCGGCATTTGGGATCTTCCCGGACCGGGGCACGAACCCGTGTCCCCTGCATTGGCAGGCGGACTCTCAACCACTGCGCCACCAGGGAAGCCCTATTCTTCCTTTTTAAGGCTGAATAATATTCCATTGTATGTATAGACCACACTTAGTTTATTTATCTGTCAATGGACATTTGGGTTGCTTCGACCTCTCGACTATGAGATTAATGGTGCTATAACTGTGAGTGTATGAATATCTCTTTGAGATCCTGTTTTCAATTCTTTTGAATAAATACCCAGAAGTGGTAATGCTGGATCATATGGTAATAGTATTTTTAATTTTTTGAGGAACTGCTACACTGTTTTCCACAATGGCCGCACCATTTCACATTCCCACCAACAGTGCAAAATGATCTTTTAAAAACCTCAGCACTGCTGACATTTTGGGCTGAATAACTATTTGTTATGTGAGGGGAGTCGGGTTTCTGTCTTGTGTGATGTAGGATGTTAAGCAGCTTCCCTGGCCTCTACCCACTAAATACCAGTAACACCCAACCCCATCCCCAATTGTGACAACAAAATGTCTCCAGACGTTGCCACATGTTTCCTGGTTGAGAACCACTGAATTAGATTCTGGCTGTCCTCAGCTTAAACCTTTCTGAAGCCTTCCCATTGTGCTTAGGATAAAATCCAAACTGTCCCCGACAAAGCTCCCAAGACCTGCCCTACCCACTTCTTTGACCTTATCTCCTCCCATCTCCCAGGTGCTCACTGGGCGTTATCTTCGGTCCCTCAGCACGACAGGATTATTGCTGACTCAGGGTCTTTGCATTTACTGTTCCCATTGCCTGGTGTCCCAGGTCTCTGCCATTCACATCTGCCTTCATGTGTCACCTCCTCAGGGACGTGTTCCTTGACCACCCAATTCAAGAATCCAAAAGCCATGCTAAAAATGACAGGTATTCCTGATCCCAGACAAATGAGGAACTTTTGGTAGCCCTAATTATCCATCTCCTAGACTAGGACATGAGCTCCGTGAGAGCAGGGACTTGGTCTCTTTTGTTCAGCATGTGTCCCCAGCACCTACAACAGTACCTGACACACAGTATATGTTCAGTAAACATTGTTCAGTAAACATTGCTGAGTGAATGTCAAAACTTTCTGACCTCAGTAGCTTCAACCATGAAAATGGGCATGATAGCTATGACAGCCTAGAGACTATTACAAGGAATAAGTATCACAAATGTGCCATCAGATCCACAGTGAAATGCTTATTTCCTTCTTGCCATTTCCATAGAAAAGTAAAGTTTTAGAACTAAAGAGATCTTAATCCTCAAAAGTGGAATCCCAGAACTGGAGGTGGAGGTGATGGTCTAATGCAGTGTTTCTCAATCCTGGATGAACAGGAGAATAACCCGGGTATGTTTATAAAACACCAATGCCCAGGCCCCATCCAAACCAAGTGCAATGAATGGTCTAGAGTAAGCCTCAGGCAGGTGAGATATCACCTCATGCCTGTTAGAATGGCTATTGTCAAAAAGATGAGATAACACATGCTGGCATGGATGCGGAGAAAACAGCACACGTGCGCTGATGGTGGGAATGTTAGTTGGTACAATCTCTATGGAAAACAGTATGGAGGATCCTCAAAAAGTTAAAAAGAGAGCTACCAGAAGATCCAGCAATTCCACTTCTGGGAATATATTCAAAAGTAATGAAAGCACTAACTCAAAAAGATATCTGCACCCCCATAGCACTATTATTTACAATAGGCAAGACATGGAAACTTAAACAGATGCCCATAAATGGATGAATGGATAAAGATGTTTTATATATATTATATATAATTATATAAATTAAATTATATATATTATATAAATTATATTATAGTATATATATTATATAAATTATATATAATTATTATGTTATATAATATATAAAATATATTATATAATTATATATAAATATATATATGTATTTATATATATAGTGTGTGTGTATATATATATATATATATATATATATACACACACACACACACAATGGAATATTAATCAGCCATTTACAAAAAAACAAGGAAATCATACCATTTGAGGCAACATGAATGGACCCTGAAGGCAGTATGCTGAGTGAAATAAGTCAGACAGAGACAGAAAAATGTCTCACTAATGATCTCACTAATATGTGGAATTTAAAAAACAAACAAACGCATAGAAAAAGAGCAGACTTGTGGTTACCAGAGGCAGAAGGTGGAGGGAGGGAGAATTGGAGGAAGGTGATCAAGAGCTACAAACTTCCATGGGGCTTCCCTGGTGGCGCAGTGGTTGAGAGTCCGCCTGCCAATGCAGGGGACACGGGTTCGTGCCCCGGTCCGGGAGGATCCCACATGCCGCGGAGCGGCTGGGCCCGTGAGCCATGGCTGCTGAGCCTGCGCGTCCGGAGCCTGTGCTCCGCAAGGGGAGAGGCCACAACAGTGAGAGGCCCGCCTACCGCAAAAAAAAAAAAAAAAAAAAAAAAAAAAAGAGCTACAAACTTCCAGTTATAAGATAAGTAAGTACTAGGGATGCAGTGTACAACATGACGACTACAGCTAACACTGCCGTGAGATACATAGGAAAGTTATTAAGAAGGTAAATCCTAAGAGTCCCCAGCACACGGAGATTTTTTTTCCATTTTTTTCTTTTCTTCTTTCTTTTCTTTTTATTGTATCTGTATGAGAAGATGCATGTTAACTGAACCTTTAGTGATAATCGTTTCACAATAGATGTAAATTAAACCATCATGTTGTATGCCTTAAACTTATAAATGATATATGTCAATTATTTCTCAATAAAACTGGGGTGGGGGGAAGAAAAGAAATAAAAATCTTTAAAAAGTATATATTTATTTATTTTCATTTTGGCTGCCCTGGGTCTTAGATGCAGCATGCAGGGTCTTTTTTAGTTGTGGCACACAGGCTCATAGTTGTGGCATGCATATGGGATCTAGTTCCCCAACCAAGGATCGAACCCGGGCCCGCTGCATTGGGAGCGTGGGGTCTTACTCACTGGACCACCAGGGAAGTCCCCAAAAGTAAACATCTTTAATTAAAAAAGAATAACAGGGCTTCCCTGGTGGCACAGTGGTTAAGAACCCACCTGCCACTGCGGGGGACATGGGTTTGAGCCTTGGTCCGGAAAGATCCCACATGCCACAGAGCAACTAAGCCCGTGCGCCACAACTACTGAGCCTGTACCCTACAGCCCGTGAGCCACAACTACTGAGCCCACGTGCCACAACTACTGAAGCCTGCGTGCCTAGAGCCCATGCTCTACAGCAAGAGAAGCCACTGCAATGAGAGGCCTGCACACTGCAATGAAGAGTAGCCCTCGCTCACCGCAACTAGAGCAAAACCCACGAGCAGCAATGAAGACCCAACGCAGCCAAAAATAAATAAAATAAAATAAATAAATTTATTTAAAAACATAAGAAGAAGGAAAAGGAGACCTGCCCATGGTTACACACACTACATGGCAGAAACTGCACTGGACCCCAGGTCTCCTGGCTCCTAGTTGGTCCCCTGTCCACTCTATTAAATGGCTTCTTGCCAGCAGGTATAGCTTTCTAGGCTTGGAAAGATCCTGAGGACGTTCTATGAGAGGACCTGGGCTTGCTTATGAGCCCTAGTCCTCTGCAGGATCATGAGCCAAGTTCAAAGCCAGGTTAAGTTCCTTGTTGGATCACTGTGATCATCATGCCCACCTCCAGGCAGTCAGCATGGGCGCTGTGATGTGCAGTCTCCACTTGCCCCTCCAGATTCACTCTCCACCCTCAAAACCTCCTCAATGCCCAAGGAGGCTGAACTTTAAAGGTTGAGTCAGCCAGGTTCCTCTGGCTCCTGATTCAGTCCAGCTAGTGGATGGAACCAGTGGGGGATCAGATGACAAGAGGAGAGTCTGAAAATGAAGCTAACCTCACTGGACTGGGTGAAGATGACCTGAACAGATGAATCCAACACCGCTAGCGGACTATTTCACATAGTACATAATAAATATCTTTCCTTTCTGCCATACAACAAGCCATGGGCAAAAATCTGTCCAGTGTTTGGGGGAGGAAAGGAAGATTAGCCTATGTTTATAGCAAAGGATTGACACAAAAGAATCATTTAGTTAAGCAGAACAAAAAAATCCCAGGAAAATAAAAAACAGCCCTGTTCTCGATTCCCTGTTTGTTTTTCTTGTTAATTAAACATTTCTTCTCACCTACTCACAAAATGGGCAGAAGACCTAAATAGACATTTCTCCAAAGAAGATATACCGATGGCCAAGAGGCACATGAAAAGCTGCTCAACATCACTAATTATTAGAGAAATGTAAATCAAAACTATAATGAGGTATAACCTCACACCGGTTAGAAGGGGCATCATCAGAAAATCTACAAACAACAAATGCTGGAGAGGGTATGGAGAAAAGGGAACCCTCTTGCACTGTTGGTGGGAATGTAAATTGATACAGCCACTATGGAGAACAGTATGGAGGTTCCTTAAAAAACTAAAAATAGAATTACCATGACCCAGCAATCCCACTACTGGGCATATACCCTGAGAAAACCATAATTCAAAAAGACACATGCACCCCAATGTTCATTGCAGCACTATTTACCATAGTCAGGTCATGGAAGCAACCTAAATGCCCATCAACAGAAGAGTGGATAAAGAAGAAGTGGTACATATATACAATGGAATATTACACAGCCATAAAAGGGAACGAAATTGGGTCATTTGTAGAGACATGGATGGACACAGAGACTGTCATACAGAGTGAAGTAAGAAAGAGAAAAACAAATACCATATATTAATGCTTATATGTGGAATCTAGAAAAATGGTGCAGATGAACCGGTTTGCAAGGCGGAAATAGAGACACAGATGTAGAGAGAACAAATGTATGGACACCAAGAGGGGTAAAGCGGGGGTGGGGTGGTGGTGGTGGGATGAACTGGGAGATTGGGGTTGACATGTATACACTGATGTGTATAAAATAGATAACTAATAACCTGCTGTATAAAAAATTAATTAATTAAATTAAATTTAAAAAACAACAACAACAAACCTTTCTTCTCTGGCACAGGGCCAACTTCAGTTTTCTTTTCCTAATCTGTTATTTTGTAAACAACATTCAGAGCTTTTTACAGTCTCTTGTGGGGCTTTCAAAAGGGTTCTTGTACTTAGAGAATGCTTTTCCCACCATCCAGAAAGTGATGCCTGGGAGGTAATGAACTGGTGGTGGACTCCATGGAAAAGTGATGTGCTCCCAGCTTCCCAAGCTTGACCAATATAGCCTGGGTTAGCCTTAGAAAGTGCAGTGGACTCTTCTTGGAAGTGCTTGGAACTATCTTAAACAACCCAGTTGGGAGTTTCTAACCTCCAGAAACTAGTTTCTAACTTGGAGAGCTACATGATCCCTGTTTGACCTGGGTAGAATAATTTAATGAGGCCATAGCAATAAGCAGAGTAGTAAGTGAACTGGTTGGGCTGCCCTGGGGTCAACTCACCACTGCTGTGTGTTTTTGGACACATCACAGAATCTCTTCATGCCTACTTACTCCCATGTAAAATTAGAATAGTGCCCATGTTTCCTGCAAGGACCAGTGGTGGATAGCGAACACTGACCTGGGTTTCTGGCTTTGAAGGAACAGTGAGGAAGGGAGTGGGTTTGTGAGAATTGTCAATAGTAAATGTCAAGTTCTTGGCACATAGTTGTTGATCAATAAATAGTAGTTATTATTATTTCATAGAATTTTGTGAGTGTTCAATGTCATAATGTGTCCAAATAAAAGTCAATATTGGGCACATAATAGAGGCTCAATAAATGGTACAGTATATTCAAAAGCAGGTCTAAGAATATCTGTAAAGTGTGAAAATTAATAATGGAAAACCTCACTAAAATAGAGTCGGGAGGCCAGAAGTGGGGAGCTCTCATGCACATACCACTCCAGGTCAATACAGATCCCGACAGAAAGAGACCTACCTTGCATCTCCAGCACGAATCCACACTGCTTTACTAGTGCCAGCAGGAGGAATAAAGATTTTCTCCTCGCCTGGCAACAGCTCAGCCAATGAGAGACTGTCAAACTCAGCCAATAAAAGGCCACTATACTTTGAACTCCCAGTTTCCTCCAATGGACTTTTTCGTTTGTACTAGCTCCTCCCAACTCCCCCTTCTGCTCTGTAAAAGAGTTTCCTCTCCTTTGCTTTACTGGACTTGCATGTGGTTCTCCATAGTTGCATGTCTGCATTATAATTCTTTGCTGCTCCTGAATAAACCTATGTCGCTGGTTAAATAACTGGCCCTTTTATTGTTTTAGGTTAATGGAAGAAAGCTCAAAAGTAACCCACTCCACCCTGAGCTTGACTTGGATTATTCTATTGCCTCTGTTGTCCTTGGACAGTATCCTCTGAGGTCACCTTCTCATCAAAAGCAACACCTGGGCCCCTGACAGACACAGCTTAAGAGTGATGACAGTAAGACTTGTCAGGAAAGTTAAATTTTTTATTAGCTAAAGAAAATGTGAAACTTCGGACACTTTTCAAACCTTATTTTAAATTCCAAATTATTTGAAAGTTGGAGTGCAATATTGGAAGCAAAGTTGTGTAGCCTTGATTTGTAGATCATTATAGTCTTTGCTTTCTGTGTTTTTTTTTTTTTTCTTGTAGGAGACATTACTTTCTGGAGCACTGGGCTAGGAGGCAAGCAGCTGGGGGCTTAGTCCTGGCCCTACCATTAGCTAACTGTGTGACCTGGGGGCCCTGGTTTCTTACCTATCAAACAGGGAGGGTTGGGATAGATTTCAAGTGTGTGACTTTCCATTTTCCCAAAACTTTGGTTGAAGGGACTGGTTGTATTATTACTGTCAATGAAGTCCCTCAGTACGTAAGGTGGAGTGAGGATTAAATTCCCTCACAGAGCCAAGGAAGGAACCCCACAGTCTTCTAAAGGTCTTCCCCAGTAAGAATCATGGAAAATGGGAAGGGGGACCGGCAGTGTGTGGGGTTGTGGTGGCAGGAACTGGGTCTGAGGGAGGGACCAACTGGGGCAGATGCTGAAGAGAGAGGTCAAATAAGATGAGTACAGACTGGCAAGAGATTTAATGATGTGGAGTCATGGGTGACCTTAGCAAGAACCCTTTCGGTGAAGGGGTGGAGATAAAAGCCTCATTGAAAGGGGTTCAAACAAGACTGGAATGAGAGGAATTAGACATAGTTAGATACACTTTGGAGTTTTGCTGTAGGTCTAAAAAATCATTGTTAGAAATAAAAACGATGAGATATGTAAACACTTAGAACAGTTCCTATCACATTGTTAGTACTGAAACACGCTAGCCAAGATTATGATTCTCTATTTTCCATCTAATCCTCACCACATTTCTGAGAGGTCTAGAGGTCAAGCTTTATCCAGGTTCGACATGAGAAAACTGAGGCAGACAAATATGGTGACTCACCCAAGGTCTTGCTTCTAGTTCATTCAATTATCCATTCATCCCACACATGCCTGTTGAGGGCATGCTGTGAACTGGAATAAATAGATCACGAAAGAGTAGAGCTAGGAGCCATGTCTCCTGATCAACAGATTCATACTCTTCCCAATATATTAGAGGACAGTTCTTAAAATGTTTAAACTGCTATTTTGCTACTAAATGTGTGAGTGACAAGTCATCAAGGCAACTCAACTCCCTGACTCCTCAAAGAGATGTCAATCTACTGACTGGATACATTTATTTGATCTTCTTCACTTCTTTAAATACATAAATAGCATTTTCCTCTACAGGCCAAAAAATACCCTTCATACTATATTCGCAAGTTACTATGAACTAGGAATCAAACAGTCATAAGGACGGATGTCTTTTCCCATGGACAACCACCATCAGAATCTCCATACTATGCATTTTGGGCTCTAGAAACCTATCAAAAGTTGGCCTCTTGGCAGGGACTCCAGAGAAAGGGGTCAATTAGTGATCATCTTGAGTTTGTTTAGACACAAGAAAAGCCATTCTTTGGAAATGGGCATGAATAGTTCCTCAGGCATCCATCGCTGTCAAACTGGCAGGATTTAATCAATTGCTTAGCACTGAAAAGGTTGAAGATCCAAGTGTAATCCAACTCTCTGAACTTTATTACCAATGTCCCTTTCTCAACCTCTTGAGAAACCCAATTTCCCTAACCAAGGAAATTGAATGTAGGCTCAGAGAAGAATTACCAATTAATCCTCCCATCCACCACCACTATCACCATGATGCTATCTGCAGGCAGAGATACACTTAAGCTGTTTCAAAGGCAATTCTTGCTTACTGAGTCTAGGGAGCTTTATAACTTCCATAGGCCCCATCTCCACCAGGGTCCCTTCTCGGTCATGGAAGGGAATATGAAGAAACAAGGATGGCCTGCCTGGCTACTGGCAAAGCTCAGAGCTCAGCCCCCAGGCCCTGCTTTCCAGAACTTTCTGCATGAGACTATAGCCCAGTGGTGATATATGTGGTTTATGGAGTGAGCCAGGCTAGAGTCCAAATCCCAGAGCAGACATCTACTTTTAGGTTTAACTTTGGGTCCTGGCTCTCAATTAAAACCCACCTGAAAGGGTTGTACAGGTAAATAGTTTTAGTAGTCATTGATTATTATCATCTCTCACAGATGAGGAGGACCATATAGAAGAAGGATTAATACAACAAACTCAGGTTGAACATACATCACTGGTTGAACATGTGTCGCCTCAACTTAACTGTCCACACCACTAGGGATGGTGTGTAGTTATGTTCAGATATTGCCATGTGTGTCCTCTGTGACGGGTACTGTCTGAGAAGTGCAGTCCTCTGGGGCCAGTGGCCCTTCAAATTCCATATGGAGTTTCTTATTCAGTGAAACAGCCTGTTCCCTTTCCCATTCATTCCCCTTGATCTGATGGTCTCGAGGTGGAGGTATTCTTCTGCTTTGCTGTGGTATTTACGAATTCCTCAGAACCCTGTCCCATCACATTCCTCCAGACAGGTTGGACTTAGATCCAAGGGCCCAGACTGGAGGACTGGGTGTTGTGTTTCTTGGTGAGCCTCTGATGCATCTCTGATTAGATTTCTGTCTGGCAGCCATTCACACCTCCCTGAGAGTACAATCTCTTTTTCCCCTACAATGCTTACGGGGCTGAATTGTGTCCCCCTGCCCCCAAATTCATATGTTGAAACCCTAACCCTCAGGACCTCAAAATGTGACTGTATTTGGAAACAGGGCCTTTAATGAGGCAATGAAATTAAAATGAGGCCAAAAGATTGAGCCTTAATTTTTTTAATTAAAAATGTTTTTTTTATTTTTGGCTGAGTTTGGTCTTCGCTGCTGCGCGCGGGCTTTCTCTAGTTGCGGCAAGCAGGGCTACTTGGTGCGCGGGCTTCTCACTGTGGTGGCTTCTCTTGTTGTGGAGCATGAGTTCTAGACGCACGGGCTTCAGTAGTTGTGGCTCATGGGCTTAGTTTCTCTGTGGTATGTGGGATCTTCCCAGACCAGGGATCAATCCCCTGTCCCCTGCATTGGCAGGTGGATTCTTAACCACCTTGCCACCAGGGAAGTCCCTGAGTCTTAATTTAATCTGACTGGTGTCCATATAAGAAGAGGAAATTTGGACACAGAAAGACTCCAGGGATGTGCACACACAGGAAAAGGCCATATGAAGATAAAAGGAGAAAACAGACATCTACAAGCCAAGGAGAGAGACTTCAGAAGACATCAACCCTATAGATACCTTGCTCTCAAATTCCTGCCTCTAGAACTGTGAGAAAATTCATTTCCCTTGTTTAAGCCAGTCTGTGGCCACTTGGTTATGGCAGCTGGAGCTGACTAATACAGTCTCTTTGCATTCCCCAATATTCAGTCACTTCTATGACATCAACTCACGAGTTAAGATAAGCCACGTTGACTCATTTCTATGGTGGCTTTGGGGAATTCTGTTTCCAGAGCCAATTATATTTAAGGTGTCACTGGACAGTGGCAGAGAGGGAAGAGCCACAGCACTTGAAAGGATACTCTTCTTTTGGGTCTATCAGTCTTCCTGAAGAGACACCATGGCTCCCAAAGTTGAGGCTGGAGCAGACAGTTACTTCTGTCCACAATGCAGCTTCTTACTGTGTCTGGGATCCTTGTTCATTTCTAGTCACTCCACTGGAATGCTCCTCGCATGAATATGCACCAAACCACTCACAAAAGGAATATCACAGTTTTTAGTCCCAGTTCCTACACTTTGCGAAATGTTTCACATCCGAGGTTCACATCCGCAATGCAGCTGTAACCTTCAAATCCCAACTACCTTATAAGCTCCCTAGATGGGCCAGAGCCCCGATATACCACATATTTGCACTGAAAAAGCTGGGGAGCGGGGGAGACAATTGCAGAGACTACAGTGCTGAGAACACACTTTAGCATGACCTGCACAGCTGTACAAAGCGGCCCTGGCAGAAACCGTGTCACATATGAGTCATCTCCCTCCCAGCCTCGTGCTGTTACTAAAATGCCTTTATAAACATTATCAATTTGCTGACATTTCTAAGTGAAGTATTTTCCTCCAAAAAGAAAAATAATAAAAGTCACCAAGGAGGGTTTCCCTGGTGGCGCAGTGGTTGAGAGTCCACCTGCCGATGCAGGGGACACGGGTTCGTGCCCCGGTCCGGGAAGATGCCACATGCCACGGAGCGGTTGGGCCCATGAGCCATGGCCACTGGGCCTGCGCGTCCGGAGCCTATGCTCCACAACGGGAGAGGCCACAACAGTGAGAGGCCCGCGTACCACACACACACAAAAAAAGTCACCAAGGAAAGGAAAAGGCTCTGGTGAATATTAGATAAATACTGCTCCTTGGATCTCACTGTATCCACTCTGGACATTGGCATTACCTGGTAGAGATAAAATGACCCGATTTATATAGTCATCTCTGGGAAGGGAGGAGATTTGGTGCTATGTGAGCTTCTAATGCACCTCGTCCAGTTCACCTGTTTGAGCATCCCCTTGTAGTCACCTTAACCCTTTCAGTTTTTACACTGAATGATTTTGTTCTCCTTGGGTGGCTATTTTAATTAGTAACCACGAAGTGCATCCATGATCGTTCATTGATTTAGAACAATGAGTGTCTTGTTCTTAGAGTTTGTGCAAATGAGCCAGTGTGAGAATGTGCTGCAGAAGGTTGTAACCAGTTCTGGTCTCAGAGGGAAGCATCCACCTTGGGGCCTACAGGGCATGCACCTTTTCTTAGAGACTGAGACACGAGTCAGAATGCCTGTTTCTTAGTTTAAGATGAGAAGTACAACTGTCAATCGAGCCCAGCTCCCCACTTCAGCACCTCTCCACTGCCTTTCCCTATATATCAAATACCTGGACATCAAAATTACAATCAGAAGCTTGCATGATGAGTGGCGATGCCGAGTTGGGGTGTGTGTAGATTGATACATGATAGGATAACATCTACCCCAAAATAGGAATGCTGATGCCCATGGGGCAGCAGACACACTGCTGGCCAGCATCTAAAAGGCTCAGCCCACCCCTGGCTCTTTAACGGTTTTCCTTGTCCTGCTCTTCACCCTTATTCTCACCTTTGTCCCCCCTAGTCTTTCACCAAACCATAAACTACAAGGGAATAGTTTCTGCTGAGTGGATTCCAAAGACCCCTGCTTAGACTCCTTAGGATCAGGTCACCTTGATTGCAGTTTCCCAGAGTCCTCGGTTTCTCATCAACAGATACTTGCTTGGTTTGCTCCCAGTCTCCATTGAGTGGGTTTTCCTGATTTGACTCCTAAACAGAAACTTTTCATCTGAGTTCCTAGGGAAACATCAAGCTCACTGCCCTCTTCCAGTCTCTCTTTCCTGCTTTTAAAGGGCTACTGAGAGAGAGAACAAGACAATGCATGCGACATTCTGATTCTGGTGTTCAGCACCGTGGAGCACTCAGTGAGCATTGGTTGCTTTTCCCACGAGTGGTGAAACATGCTTTGTAGCTCTGCATATCCAATCATACTCTCATAGGGCAAGGGGGCAGATGCGCACGCCCCAGAGAACTTCCGTTGAGTGGTGGTAGGGATCCATACCCTAGCCCAATCCCAAACCTTAAGTAGGATTCAAAGTGTGTGAACACCTTGTGGGAGACTGTGGAAGTGACAGGCCTGCCATGGATGTGGGTCCTCAGAGGAGGGCAGTGCTGGTACCTCGCTGGCCTGACCAATACCCAACCTGATGGAGCATTGATTGACTCTCCCAGCTGATGGTGAAGTTCTGACCTGATTGGTCTCTAAGAAAACCTTTAACACAGAGCTGCAGAGATGGTCAAGGACTCAACAGAAATTCAGCTTTGAGGTGAAGCATGTTCCAGTATGGTGAACATGGCTGGATACCTTAGCCTCCTGACCTCGGGAGCAATGGTGTGGCCTCATGTTCACTACTTTGAGACGGAGGAGATAGAACAGTGGGCTTTATTTTGGTGAGAAAGGAGAACTACCAGGAACTCCTCTCAGGGGATATTTTACCCATATGGGCCCAGTGAAGAGGATGCTGGCCCCATCCTGCATCCTCAGAACTTCAAGTCACTCCCTCTGGACAGGTGGGGTAGCTGGAGAGACTGGTTGACGTCCATGATTCTGGATATTCCATCTGTAGCCTATAAGCTTGAAAAGTGGTCTTCGTGGAGGAAGGGATGCCCCTCTCTTTTAGGAATGAAGACAGAGAGATGGAGTGCAAGGGCCTTACCAATGACTAGCTCAGCAAAAACTGTTCTTTGTGGAGTGTCTATGACATGCTGGGCATTAGGTGCGGTGCTGTGTGTGTGATCTCATCTATCTCTAGATCAACACCAGGAGGCAGGTGCTATTGTCCCCATTTTCCAGAAGGAAGACTGAGGCTCGGTGGGGTTAAGTAGTTGATTCACTCAAGTCCAGCAGCTGGTAAGTGGCTAGACCAGGATTGGACCACTTTCCACTTGTCAGCACCTCCAGAAAAAGTCTGTGACAGCACAAATTGGGTAAGATTTCCTAAAGTTTGTGACCTCCCTGGGCTTGCTATTTTGGTCTCTCTGCTCTGTGGAGAATAAAAAACTTTCAAACAAGAGGAGCCCATCTGCTTGTCCTTAGAGGCAACAAGAAGAGAAATCTCCAGTGATCAGTGGGGCCACAGTGAGGAAAGGTAGTATCTAAGGGGTGAGATTCTAGAGCCTTTGGAAAGACAGAAAGGGAGAACCTGGGAGTGAGGTCAAGAGAAGCTGTACCCCAGAGGCTCAATGGTAAGACTCAGATCGGCTCCCAAAGACACAAAGAAATCTTTATGTAAAGAAAAGAGGGTCAAAAGTACACTGATAAGAGAGGGCCCTGGGCATTTCATGGACTTTAGCATGACACATATGCAAAGAGTCATTGTCCTTTTTCAGAAAAAGTGGTCTTCTTCGGATTTTGACAATATCATTTTTTAAAGTCCCTCTGGTTGCTTTTATTCTAGAAATGCCAGGTCGAAGGCTGGGCCAAGGGAAACCACACTCAGGTTACCTTTGGTCTTCTGGGTGCTCACCTCTCCTCCTTGCCCAGTCTTACTTTAGTTCATATGATCCCAGAGGGTTTGGGGAGGGAGGTTTGGCTGCTAATAATATATCTATCTATCCCTTGGGATATATAGCAGTAACCACTCCACCACCAGGTTAATCTTTGGTGCTACTGGCGTGTGGAGGCCCCAGTGCTATCAATGGATCCGCTTTCATGGAATGTGTTCACACCAGGGAAGTGCCCATCTCCATGCTGTGCCTGCAGCTGGGCCCGTTAGTCGGGGACAGCCAGCATTTGGGCTCCAGGAAGGCACAGCTTTCAAGACCCAGGGCCTTTCCCGTGAGCTCTGGGAGCCTTCCCTGCCTGTCACCATCCATGACAACCTCACCTTTCTCCCATCACCAAACTCTCTCTCGGTCATTACCGAACACATAAGCATGCAATTGTTTCTGATTGCTTCAAAGGTATACGCTGACTCCTATGGTAAATGCCTTGAGCTTCAGGAGGTGCAGGGGTGCAGGGAGGCTGCCTTAAGGATGATTTTTTTTGTTTTAAAATTTTAAAAATTAAATTAAAAAATTTTAATTTTGTTTAAAACAAAAACCCAGATCCACACAAGTTGAGAGCTTTGCCTAAGTCTCACCAGTCACGGGCAGAGCTGAGAGTAAACGCAGGAGCCCCTGCTGATCTGGGATCTCCTCTGCCACGTTGTAGGGTCTTGGTCACATCAAGCCACAGTCTCAGCTGCTCATGGCACTACCTGTGCTGCTTTCTGCTTCTGGTTTATACATTAATATTCACAAAAGCTGCTGGGTTTTCATAAAACCAGCCTGCTCTCAGTCTAAAATACACCTCCCATGGTTTAGCTGTTATCCTTTGCCAGTTCTCTGTGAAAAGGCTCTGCAGTGGTTGAATGGGTTTAACAAGGCCTTCGAGGTTTTGAGAAGCTTCAGAATGGACCGAGAAGATGATGTGATGGTTTCAGCATTTCTACAAAGTTAGGGGAAGAGCAGTTTGTGGAAACAGGGAAGGGCCCAGGTCATCCGTTCCAAGTCCATATATAACAGTGTAATTTAGACTTTGGTAAGTATTTTTGTAAAACCACGATTTCCGGAGGAATCAAGAATTTCCCAAATTATCTAAGCAAGTAAAGGAAAATCAGGGGTTTTTTTTCCTCTCTCTCTCTTTTTTTTTTAAACCAGAATTAATCACTAATGGTCCTAGATTTCCTTTTTCTTTTTTTTTCCCCCTCATATGTAAGGTCATGAAAAGGAAATTATGCTAGGGATCAGGAGGCCTGGGTCCTAAATTCTACCCTGATATTAAATGGCCATGTGCCCCAGCATCAGTCTCCCATCCGTAACCTACGAAGGCACGCTCTGAGGAGCTGGCCTGTGGTGTAGTACAGAAATCTAGGTCCTGGGGTCAAGCAGACTATGTTTTAATCCTAGCTCTACCCCTTGAACCAGTTATTTAAATTTCTCTGAGCCCCACTTTCCTCATCTGTAAAACCTGTCTCAAAGGCATTAATGAGAATTAAAGAACAAAATGGATGTAAAACACTGAGCACAACCCTGGTACAAAGCAACAGGTAAATAAATGGTAGTTGTTGTAGTTACTGTCAGTTTAGATAATCTGGGCCTTTGAACTGGACTGTATGAACATATCTGATGAACAGCCCTTGCCTTCAATAATCATGGATTTATTGCCCAGACAGAATGATTGAGGAAGCATCATGCAGCTGACAGATAAGCTCATCACAAGTCAATTTTCAAATGCACGAATTTTTCTAGCTTTGAGGAGCTATTCCCAGAGTGCCTTTAAAAAAAAAGTCAACCAGAGCAGCTTTAAATAAGCCAGTTCTTGACTGTTAGTGGAAAAGGAAGTCAGGGCAAATGGGAATAAATAACATCAACAAATAATTATTATTTTAGTGCACGCCTTTGACTTTTAGGGTGGAACATTTTACCCAAATGTGTCCCCCTGATTTTTCACCAAATACCATCCCAGGCTCCTCCTTTGCTGCAGGGAAACTGCCCAGAGTTAAGTAGTAAGAAGCCAGAGGAGACGTGATGAACCCAGGCTGTAGTTTGTAAAACGGAGTCACCTGGCCAATTGCATCAGGGTCACCTGGGAGTTGTTAAAATGCAGATCCTCCAGCCCCAAATGAATGAGACTATCTTGTATTGGGGACTGAAAATAAGCATTTCTAACAAGCACCTTTTTAAAAAATTCATTCATTCATTCATTCATTTTTGGCTGTGTTGGGTCTTCGTTGCTGTGTGCAGGCTTTCTGTAGTTGCGGTGAGCGGGGGCTACTCTTCCTTGAAGTGCACGGGCTTCTCATTGCAGTGGCTTCTCTTGTTGCAGAGCATGGGTTCTAGGTGCATGGGCTTCAGTAGTTGCGGCACACGTGCTCAGCAGTTGTGGCTCGCAGGCTCTAGAGCACAGGCTCAGTAGTCATGGCGCACGGGCTTTGTTGCTCCGCGGCATGTGGGATCTTCCCGGACCAGGGCTCGAACCCGTGTCCCCTGCATTGGCAGACGGATTCTTAACCACTGCGCCACCAGGGAAGCCCTAACAAGCAACTTTGATGCAGCCAGAACTCTGAAAACCACTGATCTTGGGCCAAGTTGTAATCATGCAGTTATTGCCACATATTATTCACGTGTCATCTCAGTAGGATTTCTCCCCGTTTCCAGTAGAAATACATGGTCTAGAAGGAGCAAAAGATAAGCAAACAAACCATCCTAGGAATTGTGTAGTCAAATAATAGAGGTAAAGACAAAGTATAGGGCTTCCCTGCTGGTACAGTAGTTAAGAATCCGCCTGCCAATGCAGGGGACACAGGTTCGAGCCCTGGTCCGGGAAGATCCCACATGCCACGGAGCAACAAAGCCCGTGCGCCACAACTACTGAGCCTGTGCTCTAGAGCCCGCGAGCCACAACTACTGAAGCCTGCACGCCTAGAACCTGTGATCCGCAATAAGAGAAGCCACCGCAGTGAGAAGCCCGCACACTACAACGAAGACCCAACACAGCCAAAAATAAAATAAATACACTAAAAAAAAAAGCCCCCAAAAAGCAGAGTATGGTGGTGTCCCAAAGCGGGGAGTGGGGTGGAGGGCTGGGGGAGGGGCAGGTCAGCCTGCTTGGGGACACAGAAGGAGAGTTGTCAGGAAGTTCTTCCCTGAGTGGAAGCTTCACCTGCACATTTTCTAGGTGACTAAGTGGGTGGAATGTACCACCGGTAAAGGGATTATGACTTGCTGAAGGCTCAGATGATAGTTAGCATTTTAGCAATAAAGTATTTTTAATTAAGGTTAAAAAAAAAGTAAAAAAGAAACTCCTGTGATAGATGGCTCTGTGGCAGGACAAGAGGGAAATTTAGACTGAGAATTCAGGAAAGGCCTCTCTGAGGATCTGGGACCGAGGTCTGAATATTGAGAAGGGGCCACTTCTGCAAGCAACTTCAAGAGGCATTTTCCACAGAGGAAACAGCATGACAAAGACCTTGAGGCAGAAAAGTCTGGTGAGTGTGAGACACAGAAAGAAGGCCAACGTGGCTGGAGCATCAAGAGAAAGGGGGAGTGTGGCACGAGATCATGTTGAAGAGGCAGCAAGGGGCAGGTCATGAAGCAGATGGTTTGTGAGTGTCTGGAAGAAAAAACCAGAATCACAAGGAGTCAGCACATAGCATGAAGAACAAATTGTCAAGGACTCTATACCATCAAATCCTCTTCACTTAAAAGGATGAAGATTCCATTTAAATGTAAGCCTTTATTTCTCTTTTCATTTACCTACTTGCTTGTATATGTGATAAACACCAAATTTATATTTTTAAAAAGTGGGTGGAGTGTGGAGGTTAATGGATGGATGGGGACAGGGCACAGAAGCAGGAGGAATAACACGAACAAAGCAGAGAGATGCGAGAGCCCCGGGCACGTTTGAGGGGTTGCAACCATTCTTCACGTGGCTGGAAGGTGAGGAGTGAGATTTGGAGGGAAAGTGGAAACATGTTTTCTTAGCTGTGCAGAATTACAAAGTATACCTTCCTCAGAGGAGGAAAGCCATCTCAAGTTTCTCCCATTAAAAATCATAAACAAATCTGCAGGCTCTACTAGGAGTTGATTTTCCCCCCTTTTCCTGAGTTTAACATGCACGCACATCCTACACCAAATTCCAAGAAGACGCTGGATACAGTCAGCATTTTGAGCCTGCTCCATTTACTCTGCAGTGCCAGTCTTTTCAATTGTGATTTATGCTCAGACTGTGATTGAGTCAACTTAGTCAATTAACTTCACTCAAACCAAAGATATATTTTCCATAAATATCTCCATTCTTATTTTTAGGAGGTAGTGTTATAACTATTTTAGTTCACGTTGGTCCTATTTCATGTATCTATTGCCATGTGACAAATGCTCCCCAAACTGAGTGGCTTAAAACAACAACCTTTGTATTCCACTGTTCTGGAATCCAGACTGGGCTTAGCTGGACAAGCCCTCTGCTGATTTTGATGGTGGTCACTCATTGGCTGAATTCAGCTGTGGGCTGGCTGTGGGCTGGGCTGAGTTGATATGCTGGGATGGCAGGATTTCTCTCAGGCCACTTCACATACCCTCTGGCAGGGTTGTCACACTTGTTATATGGCAGCGCAGGCTCCCAAGAGCACCAAAGCAAAGCACGCTGCCACTTGTGCTACATTCCACTAGTTGAAGCTAGTCATAAGCCCAGCCCAGATTCATGGCAAAGGGACTACACAAGGCTGTGAATGCCAAGAGGCATTTCCTGGGGCCACCAATAAAACAGACTGCAATAGTTTGCTCTCTGGTCCCAGATGGCTCACAATCGTCCCACATTCCAAGACCTCTAAGAGTCTCATCTTATTACAGCATCAGTCTCAGGCTCAGGGTCCAAGGTCTTTTCATCTAATTCAGTTTGAAGTGTAGGTGAGACTCCTCAGGTATATTTCCTCTAGATCTGAAAACCTGTGAACTTGAGGCAAACTGTTTTTCCCCATATACTGGTGAGAAAGAGACAGGATAATCACAGTAGATACTCCCATTCACCATGGAAAGGAATGGAAGGCACACAGCAGTTGCTGGTCCGTAGCAATTCTGAAATCCAGCTGGGCCTATATTACCAATTCCCCCTGCTCCAGGGACAGTTCTGATTCCTGAGAGTTATATTTTTCATTGCTCATTTGTTTTCTACATGAATGTATCTCTAGACAGTTCTGGGTGGAAAATGTATTTGTTAGAGAGCTTCTTTTTTTCTTAACTCTAAAGTCTATACCCTAATTAATAATTGAACACATGCCAGGACAAAAAAAAAATGGTGCAGTGTTATAATCACAAAAGTTTCTTGCAGAATGGTATTATACTGCAGCAACCGTTAACGCATGTTGCTTGGCTGCTTAGGAAAAATAGCCAAATAAGCAGACATCAGTGTGTACAAAGCATCGGACCCTCCAGGTGTCCTTCTCTTCTTTTCTGCCTCCCTGCCAGTCTAAGCTCCTTGCAGGCAGGTCAGTACTGTAGTCAAGAGTGTTCACTCTGCAGTCATACTGAGTCCAAACACCAGCACTGCTACTTAGTAGATGTGTAAAGTTGGACTAATTTTTGAGCTCTTTAAGCTTCCTCTCAGATAAAATAGAATGGTGATAGTACCTACTTCACAGGGCTGTTGTAAGGATTAAGTGGGGGTAACGCATATAGAGTGATTAGAACAATGCCCAGTGGACACTCCATAATCATTTGCTTTTGATTCTTTCTCTCCTTTTGAGTATTCCTTGAGCACACCATACTATAAGTCAGGTACTGTAGTGGGTACTAAAAATGCCTGGGGGAGCACCTGACTCTACCCTTTCCCACAGGGTCAGGAAAGGTTTTGCTGACTCTTGAAATGAGACTTAAAAAGGATGAGCAGGAGTTTGTCAGGTGGGCAAGGAAAGGAAGGCTGCTCTACGCAGTGAGAATCTCAATCTCAACGAGGGGGTGTAGGGGCCAAGTAATGGCACCTTGGGACAACTGCAAGAGGACTCATAAAACTTGAGCACAAACAGCACAAGACTGAAGGAGTCAGGGGACAAGGGAGGCTTGTAGCCTGGAGGACATGACACAGGGGACCAGATCACAAAAGACCTAAGCATCATACTCTGGAGTTTGAACACTGTCTTGTAAGACCTACCTTCTTAAATTGGCATATGGTCATATCCTAGTGAGTATAAGAAGCTATAGCTTAAACACAGAGCGCTTTTTTCGAGTGTACATTTGACTCCAAGATTCTTGGAAATGGAACATTTTAAATTAACACATACCATTTCTAACATTCTCTGATCCCAGTTTCCTGAAAAGAACATCAAGAGGAGGACAGAGTATGTTACCAATGCTACTTTCTCCTCCACGTGCTCCCTCCGTGTAACCAACATGGCAGAAAGGCCTTTTGTTAGGATTCAACACCACCCTGAGAAGCCTATTAGGATCTTGTGAAGCACACTGGAATTCTGCCAACTCCCCATCCTTCTTGTCCCCTAATATTAGTTGTCTCCCCCAGGAACAAAGGTTAGAAGCAAAGGGTAAAAACCGTGGTGTGGCCTCATGTGCCACATTTGGTTATAAGTTCATTAAGATATCAAGCCTTATCCCCTGTACAGTACTCACTACAACACCCCTCCATCTTCACTGTCCTTTGAGGTTCTAAGTTTGTTTCCTAATTTAGCCTTAATCCATTGAATCCCTCGCCTTGTTTGACCCCACTTCCATTGATCAGGCATTATCACGGTCATAATCCCTTCTGGTCCTGTCAGTGCTGAACGTGGCCTGACTGCCCTGCATGCCAAGAACTTTCCCTGGGACCAAGCAATGGGTGTAACAACGTTATTTACCAATGTGCAGAGCCACAATTTTCGAGGTTGTGTGTGTATTCTTCTCTTTTTTCTAACACCTTCTTTTTTCTGATGTTTCCACCTTTCCTTTGCTATCATCTAGTCTACCCTTTGGGCTCTGAATACATGCATCCCAACCTGGTATTCTTCTGTCTTTCACCTGCAGTACCAATTCTGCAGCATCTGGATGCTAGAGATTTCAACATCTATTCTTTTTTCTTTAGCTTTGGTGTAATTTTGAAAATTTTACTGAAAAATAAACTCTAGATAGCAGAGAGATGGGCTATTTTTATTTGAAGCAAAATCCGTTACTCGAACTGCTACCTAGAATAAAGAAAAAGACTTTTGGAAAACAAGGCATTGAACTATTCCCATAGCAACAAGGGAATGAGGCTTTTCTACATGACCCAATAGATGTTTATAGAACCACCAACTCCAAGAGAGGGTTACAAAGCAAAGAGCACAGGATTCCGAGGCCAAAGACCTGGGTACCAGAGAACCACCTCTGTCATTCATTGCATGTGACCTTGAAGTTCTTAGAATTCAAGTTCCTTGCATATAAAGTGGGGTACGGGATACCCGTGTCTTCAAGGTTATTGTGATGGTCAAATGAAATAATCTGTATGAAATTTTTTGTCTAGAGAGATCTAGACAAATTATAATCCTTCTTTTTGAGCAGATAATGCTGAAGTTTAGAGGGGACAGCAACCAAAGATGAACAAGCAAGGCATACACACACCAATCTTCTGGAACATGTAAAGGGTGGGGCTTAATTCAGAGACAAAAGCCATAATAGGTGTGTGAGCCCCCGTTTCCCAATGTATTCAAAGAGCACACAAGGATCTAGCAAGGCCGAACTTCAGGCTCTGGAAGAGAAAGCTCAGTCTTTGGGCTGTGGGGTTTTTAAGGTGCATGACTGAGAGACTACAGGTCCTTCACATGATATGACCAAGGGCTAAGGTCCAAAACTTGTGATCTCAGCAATATGATGGGGCAGAACCTTGGCTCCATTCTTACATCATAACCCCAGCACTCATCAGTTGTCAAAATCAAGAGGTTGGAGTCAGATCTGGGGGGGGTCACAGCTGTATAACATGGCAGCACTTCAGTATGCAGCCCAGGTCTGCTACCGTGGTATCCTGGTTGTGAGAGCACCAGTCCAACTAAACTGCCCCTCAGATTTCTGCCATACATTGGTTTGATTGTCTTAAGCTCTCAGCTGGAGCTAGTTTCTATGGCGTTTTTCAGACTCCCTATGAGGAGTCAATCTTAGGTAAGTTAGCCCTTACTTTTCAGTGGAGTAATAAAGGATACTTCTTTTTCCGATTTAGATCTTAACATTTTGAGAAACAAATAAGCCAGGCAGTTGAAGATAAAAAGAGCAACCTTGGGCTTCCCTGGTGGTGCAGTGGTTGAGAGTCCACCTGCCAATGCAAGGGACACGGGTTCGTGCCCTGGTCTGGGAAGATCCCACATGCCGCGGAGCAGCTGGGCCCGTGAGCCATGGCCGCTGAGCCTGCGCGTCTGGAGCCTGTGCTCCGCAACGGGAGAGGCCACAACAGTGAGAGGCCCGTGTACTGAAAAAAAAAAAAAAAAAAAAATAGCAGCCTTATTGCTGATAAAGCCTAGGGTGGAAATATGGGTTAGGGGTACAGAAACAATGGGTCCATAATTCTGCACTCCAGAACTAGGCAGACCAGCTACCAAGTCATATGCATCTTTTGTAAACCGTGGGCCTTTCTTGGCAGGAGCAAAATGTTCTCTAATAAAATTATCAAGTGGCCAATTTCTCTGCAGAGAGGCAGATCCAAAAGGGGACCCAGTAAGTGACAAGTTTCCCCCAGTCCAACCATCATAAGCAAAATATGGTAGATACATACAACCTAGGGGAGAGGGGGAGCCAGGTTAGTGATTGAGAAAGGCTAAAACTGTTAAAATAGACAGCCCATTAAGAATTTAGTGCTATGAGGGACTTCCTTGACAGTCCAGTGGTTAAGACTCCGAGTTTCCACTGCAGGGGATGGGGGTTCGATCCTGGTCGGGGAACTAATAAGATCCTGCGGGTCGTGTGGCACCGCCAAAAAATAGACGGAAAAAAAAAAGAATTTAGTGCTATGAGATTAAGTATCTACTTAGGGATCCAGTGTATTGTAGTCAGTCACATTTCACACGAGAAAGGAGATGTCTCTGAAGTATTCCATTAAATGGAATCGCCATTTCACCCCATGGATGTTTAGTATTAATATAACTTAAGAAAACAGTCATCCCAATGACAAAGCCATTCCCCAGGTAATGTCTCATTCAATCTTAAAACAAACCTGTGAGATAGTAATAAGAGTGACTAGGACTGTTTTGCAGATGAGCTGAATGACTTGCTTAGGATCAAACAGCTAGTAAACAAAAGACCTGGAGACTTAGTTTTAAGTATTATTTCAGTGAAACTATAGGAGTTTCATAGGACCTTACCAGCTTTCCACAACACGCAAGAAAAATATTGGAAGGCTCCAAATCATTGCATTTCAGTGCAGTTATTTTAGGGGTAGCAGTGGCAAAATAACTTCAAAACCATGTGTTTGATCTAGGTTATCTTTTTGGTTGCTTAACTTTCATCAAGGATGTGTCTGATGGACAGAGATTTCAATACTTAAAGTCACACTATAACTGCCCAAAGAGAAAGTGGAATGTTTTCACTTTCCCATTATTTCTCAGCTCAAACATATTCAACAGGTTCCATTTTTTTCCCCAAATATTTAACCACCAAATTGAGACAGGAAGAGCCCTAAACACTGCTATCTTTACTACAACCACTTACCGAGCACTTTCTATACGCCAAGCGGTTCACCAGGCATGATAAATATGTAATCACAACCCTGTAAGGAGGTATTACTGTCTCTATTTTATGAATGGGGACACTTTGAGAGTTCAGAGAGATTAGTTCTTGAGTGTAAGTTCCCACAGCTATGAATTGATTAGCTTAGAACTGTTGATTCCAAATGATCAATGCTATTAACATGACTTTAGAAAAGCAAAGGACTTCAGCTGTGAAAGGAGATCTTGCTCGGGACTTCCCCAGTGGTAAAGAATCCGCCTTCCAATGCAGGGGCTGAGGGTTCGATCCCTGTTCGGGGAACTAAGATCCCACACACCGCGGAGCAACTAAGCCCGAGTGCCCCAATTACTGAGCTCGCGCGCCTCAACTAGAGCCCGTGTGCCACAAGCTATAGAGCCCACGAGCCCTGGAGCCTGCACACCACAACTAGAGAGAAGCCCACGCGCCGCAATGAAGACCTGACACAGCCAAAAATAAAAATAAATAAACAAATAAAGATCTTCCTCTATAACCAACTGCTAGATCTATCAGCAGCAACCACTCCCCTCAGAGGCTCAGAGGCTGAAGGCTTAAAAAGAGCATTAAAAATGGGTTTCAATCTATTCATGTATTTTTAATGAATTTGCAAGTCTCTTACCAAGAGTTCAGAAGTTCAAAATTGATACTGAGGTTAATAGAAAAAATAGAAAGAAGGAAAACCTACAGTATGCTATCGTGATAAATACTAAGGACATGAGAATGAATTAGTTATAGCCTTGGCCTCAGTGTTGGGCATCACACAACGGATGTGAATTAATGGTATCCACAGGGAGCCATGGGATCATGGAGAATTTAACTAAATTGATGTCTTGCCCTCTAAGATTGCTATATTTCATTTATACTTTTCCTGAATTGGAATAATTCAATGTTTTTATTTAAATGGTTACATTAAATCTTACTGCAGAGTGAAGATTAATATGAATAGTGTCAAAATGACTTTATTGCCCAATGTGTTGAATTATATAAAAACAAAAAAACTATAACATAATTCATTACAAGAACTTAACAGCAACACTGTGCACCATGTGGGTCACTCACTTAGAATCACAGAATTCTGGAGCTTGCAGACACCCAAAGACTGTCCATCTCTCTGATACCAGAGGATCCTCAAGGAAAGGGATTGAATCTCATGATTCTGTTGACCCACCTCCCTCATAACCTGGTTCCTTACTGGACACCAAACATATAATAATAGGAGTGAGTACAGAAAATAGTTTTTTCTGAATTGCATTTTCAATTTCTAAATTTTACAGAGACAAGGAGAAAGGCTGAATCTTAAATTAGTTAAACTATTTATTAGCTGTCTGTGTGGGAAGAATATTGCAGGAAGATATAATTATAAAACCTAAATGTAGCCGGGATCCAGCCTAGAGTCATCAGCCTATTTACAAAACATGCCAAATATCAGATGGCATGCAAAGGGTAAATGTGTTAATAGCAGATAGGCAAAACATTGGCTGCAATTTCTAGGAAAGACTAAAGAATTTGGACTCAGCTTTTGGCAGAGCTGCTCTGCAACATACTTCATCTCTTGAAATCTAAGTGCTTAGAAACAGAAAGGACTTGAAATAAATGAACGTTTATTTTAAGCACCTTAAGCATTGTTCTAAAATCTTTCATTTTCTACACAGAAAAATATAAATATGAAAAGCATGGTACTAACCACCAGAATGTTTTTTTCTGTAAATTTTAAATCCCAAAGTAATCCACCCCTTTCTCCAATTGCCTAACATAATACAATACTATAAAATTTGAAGAAGAAAAAAAGCCTAGAATTTTGAATCAGAAGAGTTGTATTTAAATAAGGTCTAGCTACTAAAACAGTTTTGCAAGTCTTCTCATCTATAAAATTGAGGATTGTATTGCCCTTACCTATTTTGCTATAAAAATGCTGTGATTATTAAGATATTCTGATGGCTTATCAATAGCTGCTGTTTGCTTTTGCTTGCTATGGAAATTATTTTAAACACTTTGGGATCTTTTCCACCCTACCACGACAATGATACATTTTCAATTTTAGTTTTTTCTCACTTTTACTTCTCTCATCATCCAGGAAACGAGGTCTGTGATCGTTGCAAAGGGAAATAAAAGATAAATAAGATACTACTTCCAAGGAACTTACAATAGAAGGGATATGGGTACCAAAAAAATGTCCATGATAAAGCATAATCTGAAAGGATAGATTATTATAATAATGGCTTCCAATGAGCAATGCCTCCCTGTGTCCATGCACCTTTGCAATAGGACATTGCTGTTCCTCACATCAGAAGGGGGAGTCAATTTCTCCATCCTCTTGAATTTGGGCTGGTTTTATAACTTCTCTTGACCAAGGGAAGGTGGCAGAAGTCACATTGTGTAAGGTCCAGAGTGTAGGCATTATGAGACCTCATGATTCCTACCTTTACTCTCTTGGGACCCAACTGCCGCGCCAAGATTTGGCTAGACTACGAAATGGCACTACGAAGTGGTGAGAGAGATCCCAGCCTTCCATCTGTCTATGCCAAAGCCATCTTAAACCCTCCAGCTTCTGCCAACTCACCAGTTGGACTACAGTCACATGACCGAACCTAGGCAAAACTAGCAGAGTACTTGCATAGCTAACCCACAGAAATGTGACAGTAAATAATTGGTTTCATCCACTAAATTTTGGAATGATAAACAACTGAGACATCTGTTAAGTACTATAATGGAAGTAAAAAGTGATTTGGGAATAAAGAGTTAGAAAGTATTTCCTGCTCAGTGGATAGGGGGTGATGGTGGTAAAGAAAACTTTACAGTAGTAATGGCTTTTAATGCTTTTCCTGTTATTCTTTTTTTTTGGCGGGGGGGGCTGTAATTTATACAGATTCATTGCAAATATTTAAAGTGTAAAATGTGATGAGTCTTGGCATATGTATACACCTGTGAAACATCATCACAATCAAGACAATGTATGTGTTTCATCACCCCAAAAAGTTTTCTTGTGACCCCCTTTATAATCCTGCTTGCTGCTCTCTCCATCCTCAAGACAACCAGATGTTTGCCATGACTATAGTTTGCATTTTCCAGGATCTTATGTAACTGGAATCATACAATGTGTACTCTTTTTGTCTTCTGTCAGCTTGATTATTTTGAGACCCACCCAAAGTTGTTGCATGTATCAATAGTTCCTTTTCATTGCTAACGTGTATTACATTGTATGGATAGACCACAATTGGTTTATCCAGTTTTCTGTTGATGGACATTTGGGTTGCTTCTATTTTGGAGCTATTACAAATAAAGTTGCTATGTACTTTAGTGCACATGTGTGGTCATATACATTTATTTCTCTTGCATAAATACCTCAGGATGGAATGGCTAGGTAGTATGATAGGTATACGTTTAACTTTTTAAGAACCTGTTGACTTCTACTGTGGTTGTACCATTTGAAAACCCTACCAGTAGTATTATGTTCCAGTTGTTCCACATCCTCATCAACCCTTGGTATGGTGAGTTTTTTCAATTTTAGCCATTCTCATGAGGGTGGTGTTAATTTGTATTTTCATGACTAGTGACGCTGAGCATCTTTTCATGTGCTAATATGCCACCTATATATTTTCTTTGGTAAAGTGATTGTTCAAATCTTTGGCATATCAACTATACTCCAATAAAAGTTTTTAAAAATCTTTGGCGTATTTTTATTTTTTACATTATTATTATTAGATATGAGATATAGGAGATTTTATGTATCCTAGATAGAAGTCCTTTCTTGGATATGTTTTTTGAATATTTTCCCCCCATTTTGTAGTTTGCCTTTTCACTTGATAACAATATCTTTGGAAAAGGAAAAGTGTTTTTTTTTGATGAAGTCCATTTTATTGATTTTTCTTTTTTAGTTCTTGCTTTTTGTATCCCAGTTAAGAAACAACTGACAAACCAATGTTGCTAAGATTTTCTCCTATGTTTTCTTCAAGATGTTTTATACTTTTACCTCTTACATTTAGGTCTATAATTCATTTTGAATTTCTTTGTATATTAGTTTAAGGTAAGGGTTGATGTTCATTTGGATTCTTTGTTGTTTTGCTTTGGGGTTTTGTGTGTGTGTTTGTGTGTGTGTGTGTGTGTGTGTGTGTGTGTATGGATATTGATTTGTTCCAGCATCATTTATTGTAAAAAACTACCATTTCCCCCACTGAATTGGCTTGGCACTTTTGTTGAAATCAATTGAATATATATACATGGGTCTATTTCTGGACAAATTCCATTGATCCATGTCTATCTTTCTTTTTCATGTGTCTATCTTTATATTGTCTTGATTACTATAGCTTCATAGCAATATTAAAATCATTGCCTACAGGGAGAAAATATTTGCAAATGATATGACTGATAAGAGATTAATATCCAAAATATATAAACACCTCATACAATTTAATATAAAAAACCCAATTAAAAAATGGGCACAAGACCTGAATAGATATTTTTCCAAAGAAGACATACAGATGGCCATACAGGCACATGGAAAGATGCTCAACAATGCTAATCATCAGAGAAATGCAAATCAAAACCACAATGAGATACCATCTCACACTTGTCAGATGGCTATCATCAAAAAGACCACAAATAACAAACGCTGGAGAGGGTGTGGAGAAAAGGGAACCCTCTTGCACTGTTGGTGGGAATGCAAACTGGTGCAGCCACTATGGAGAACAGTATGGAGGTTCCTTAAAAAACTAAAAATAGAACTACCATATGATCCAGCAATTCCACCCCTGGGTATATATCCAAAGAAAATGAAAACACTAATTCAACAACTTTTTGCAACAACATGGATGGACCTGAAGAATATTATGCTTAGTGAAATAAGTCAGACAGACAAATACTGTATGTTATCACTTCTATGGGGAATCTAAAAATAAAACAAACTAGTGAGTATAACAAAAAAGAAACAGACTCACAGATATAGAGAACAAACTAGTGATTACCAGTTGGGAGAGGGGATTAAGAAGTATAAACTACTATGTAGAAAATAAATAAGCTACAAGAATATATTGTATGGTACAGGGAATATAGCCAATATTTTATAACTATAAATAGAGTATAATCTTTAAAAATTGTGAATCACTATCTTGTATACCTAAAACATACAATATTGTAAATCAACTATACCTCAATAAAATAAATAAAAGACAGGAAAATACCCAATACAATTGATTGTTGTATGTTGACCTTATATCCTGCCACCTTAAGAAATTCATTTATTACTACTAGTAGCTTTTTGGTAGATTAATTAGGATTTCCTAATTGCAGATGATTGTCATCTACAAATTAAGATGGTTTTATTTCTTTCTTTCTAATTTGAATGCCATTCATTCATTTAGCTTTGCTGCATGGGCTAGAACATCCAGTACAATTTGAATAGAAGTGGTAAGAATATATCCTTGCCTTGTTCCTGATCTTAGAGGAAAAGCCTTTCAGTCTTTCACTTTAAGTATGATGCTAGCTGTGAGTTTTTCATAGATGCTCTTTATTAGGTTGAGGAAGTTCCCTTCTATTTGTAGTTTGCTGAGAATTTTTATCAAGTATGGATGTTTGACTGTTCCATTGGATTTTTTCTATTTTTTCTTTCTTTTTTGCATCTTTTGAGATGGTCATGTAGAGGAATTAAGTCCTTAAATACCAGTGATTGTTATCCTTACACCCACTCCCAGCCACCCTTAGAGTTCTGTCCTTGGACCTCCTCTCTTATGTTCTACAAAATGAAAAGACCTGTACATTATAATGGCTTTAACTAACATCTGCGTGTAAATAACTTACAAGCATATATATTTCATCACAAATTCTCAACTGAAATTGAGACCAATATTTTCAACTTCTAAATGTACTTTACCAGGTTATCCTCCACATACATCTATGAAGATAAATACGTGTAAGATAAAAATTCCATGTCTATTCTCTTCAGTTAACTGACACTGAATTAAATAAGATCCTTAATTTGAATTTATACCTTTGTATACCAAGGAATATCTTTTAAATGTAGGGAATTTGCTGGCAGTCCAGTGGTTAGGACTCTGCGTTTTCCCTGCCGAAGGCGTGGGTTCAATCCCTGGTCGGGGATCTAAGATCCCACAAGCCGCTGGTGCAGCCAAAAAATAATTAATTAAAAAAAAGTCTTCATTAAAAAAATCTTTTAAATGTAAAATCAGAAAGTCTGAAAAAAAATTTTTAAATACTAAAGCCAAAACATTATAATGCAGGGTTTCTTAATCTTGGTACTATTGACATTTTGTGCTAGATGATTTCTTATTATGGGGGCTGCCCTGTGCATTGTAGATATTTATCAGCATCCTTGGCATCAAACCCCTAAATGCCAGTAGCACCCGCTATCCACCCCTCAGTTATGATAGCCAGAAATGTCTCCAGATGTTACCAAATATCCCCTGGGGAGGCGGCAAAATCATTCCCAGTTTGAGAACTACTGATGTAGTTACTTGCAACAGATCAATTCTCACATAGAGATCAACTAGAAGAACCATTTTTAAAATCTGCTTGAAGGCATTGGGGAGCCTCTAAGAAACTAGGATATGATGGGTTTCCACTGCCTTCAAATAAAAAAGCTAGGTGATGTGGTAGTGGATTTAATAATTTATAGCAACTAGTGATAGCCGTGTTGCTCATTCTTTCCCTTTCTGAAAAGAAATTGTTATTGCACACTGGATGTATAAGGGCAGATACTTCTTTCACTTATAGGTTATCCGATACCAGAGTCAGTTTAAGACATTATAGAGAAAATGGCACATTCCCAGAGTTGAGTGCAGTCATTGCATGTAAACTTGAGCCCAATCCCTTGTGGTTGGGTGTCTTCCAAGATGCCCTCCCTTCTTCCAATTTTTGGCTATACACTTGGCCATACAGAATGGAGAGATTTACAAGTATCTCTTCCAGCTTAGTGTGTTCACGTAATAGAGGTTTGATAGATAAGTAGATGAGTCATGTGGTAACTTAGAAGTTGGTTAAGCCCTTCACCTTTCATTTTAGTTCCTTCCTCCTGGGTAGAGTATGGATATGATAGCTGGGGCTGAAGCAGCCACTTTAGACCATGAAGTGGCTTTGTGCATAAAAGCTACACATGATGAAGCAGGAGGATGTGAATCTGGGTCTCTGACTAATTTGTGGAGCATAACCTTTATACTCACCCTGGGAAACATGCCACAATAACTTTATATAAGAGAAATAAATTTCCATCTCATTTCGGCTACTGTTATTTTGGGGGTCTGTTACTTACAGCTAAACCTAATCTAAACTAACTAGAAAAGTTCAGGGCAGTGGTTCTCCAAGTATAGATGTGTGGTCTGAAGGCTCTTGATTTTTTTAGGGAGTTCATGGGTAGAAAACAGACCACAAACCAATCAACTTGAAGCAAAATGTGTGAAGTTCAGAAGTGATACAGAATGTGACATAGGAAGTGATACAGTTTTTATACAGTACTGATACAGAATGGGTTGGGAGTCAAGCCAGAATTCAAATACCTAGAGGGAAGAGCATAGTGATGTGGGTGGTGATTCACTCTTTAAACAAATCTCTATTGTACATGTACCGTGTGTCAGGCACTGTACGGAGCATTAAGTATAGAGATGTAAGCAAGACAGATGAGACCCCATCCTTTGGGGCACTGACATTTTAAGCACAACTAGTCAGATCTTTTTCCTCTTATGAAATGTGGGCTCTTTACCTGAGTCGGTATGGAAGAAAGAACAGCTAAAGCTGTTAACAATTAAAGAATGGACTAAATTAAGATTTGTTCTTGTTCTCCCAAGTAGGGGTGGGAAAGAAAATGTTTGATTTATATGCTTTTAAAGTAACAGTGTGGGACATAAAATACATTCTAAAAACTGCACTTTCCATCAGTCTGAGGTTGAGGAAAAGAAGAGAAAATAGGGAAGAGAAAAAATACATTTGAGACATAAAGGAGACAGATACAGACACACTGCAGAATCGATACTGCAGAGCAAGAATGGTGGGGGTGGGGAGGTTGATATGCAAAAGGAAAAATCTTAATTTTAATTAAGGTGCCTAACAGCTTTCTTTGACTCAACTACCTCTGTTAAACTCCATTTATATCTTGCATCTGCATAAATATTTTATAAGTGGTAAAGCACTATATAAATGTATAGCCTTCATATTATTAGCAGATACCAAATCTTTACTGAATTTCAGTTCTCACAGAAAATTCCTTTATCGTACAGGTTTTGAGGGTTCCCCCCATCTCCCCCTGAAAGTAGTTCCTTTGAGTTTAACTCTTCAGTCACCATTCTCACATTTTACTCATTTAAACAAAGGTTTGACTTGTAGTTGTGGAGAAATTATATAATCTACCATATGCCTACTCCATCTTTTTAATCTTTAAAAGTCAATTAAAAAATTGCTGAAATTTCTTTCATTCATAAACTTATCAATAGCATTAACCTATGTATGACATTGTAAAATTTCATGTAAATACCAATACAAAACACCATGTGCTTCATACGGCAGTCAGTATAAGATCAATAGATCCTGAAAGTTCTGAAGCTTCAAAATTAAAATGTTACAAGTTCCTGCTTTAATTACTACTTCATTTCTAAATGTTAGAGGAGAAAAACTAATTTCAGTGTTACAACCCATATGTCAATAACATTCATTACTTTGGTTAAAACAAGTGATCTGTTAGTAAGGTTTCATTATGAGCACACAACAAACCCTAAATTATTTGCTGATAGGTTGGTTATCCACTGACTTTATGAATTCTAGGATAGCTTCCCCATGCTTCTGAGTCATTTCCATTTACTACTGTAAGTAAATATGCAGGGGTATTAATCTTAATATTTAAATATTAATATTTAGGCTTAATTCAGAAAACATGAATAATCAAAACAAACAAGAAAACTTCTTACATGCAATCCCACTCCTGAGTATATATCCGGAGAGAACCATAATTCGAAAAGATACATGCACCTCAATGTTCATTGCAGCACTATTTACAATAGCCAGGACATGGAAACAACCAATTGTCTATCAACAGACGAATGAATAAAGAAGATGTGGTATATTTCTACAATGGAATACTACTCAGCCATAAAAAAGAAGGAAATAATGCCATTTGCAGCAATATGGATGCACCTAGAGATTATCATACTAAGTGAAGTAAGCCAGACAAATGTCATATGATATGGCTTATACGTGGAATCTAAAAAAAAGATACAGATGAACTTATATACAAAACAAACAGACTCATAGACATAGAAAACAAACTTATGGTTACCAAAGTGGAAAGGAGGCAGGGAGGGATAAATTAGGAGTTTGGGATTAATATAAACACACTACTATATATAAAATAGATAACCAACAAGGACCTACTGTATAGCACAGAGAACTATACTCAATATTTTATAATAAGCTATAAGGGAAAAGAATCTGAAAAAAATATATATATATATAAAACTGAATCACTGTGCTGTACACCTGAAACTAACACAACATTGTAAATCAACTATACTTCAGTAAAAAAAAAAAAAAAAACTTACAGTGCATTCCAAACTGAAATATATTTCACATGGTGGGGATTTTCTTAACACCAACTTCCTAGAATGTAGCGTGATACCTTCTCTTCCCAGACATCTGTGTTGTGTATGTTCTCACTTCTTTCAGGCCTTCCCTGACCACCCTGTATAAAAATAAGCCCCCAGGTATGACCACTGGTACTTTCTACCCGCCTTGTTTCATTTATCTCTGCAGAACTTATCACCACTATTTAAGTGTACATTTGCTTTCCTATATTCTCCTGCCCAACTCATGCCCCCCACAGAATAACCTTCATGAGAATACGGATGTTCTGGCTGTTCATTCAGAGCCTTGAAGGGTTCCTAGTACATAATATGCAACCAAAAACACAGGATTTGTTAAATGGACTTGGAGATTTTGAGTACAATTCCCTTAAGCTGTAAGTGAGAAAATAACTCCATAAATATAGAGGCAGAAAGGAACCTGAACAGAGAACAGACATTACAGAGTCCATGCAACTGATGTCCCAACTGCATAGTAAGTAGTTCAGAACACAGACTCCACACTTGGACAAAACCAGACTCTAGTCCACTTATGAATAGTGACACCCTGGGCAAACTAGCCTTTCCATGTCTCAATTCACCCGATACGAAATAGGGATGATAACAGCACCAACTTAACACTGTTATTACAGTGATTAAATGTGATTATGTATGTAAAATACTATAGTACATAGCAACAAATAAGTACTTAATAAAAGGGAGCTAACATTATATTTACCATCATCATCACCATTGACAACATCATCATCTCACTCAGGCTCCACAGATTGTTTTCTAATATTTCCCAAATAATTTATGGTAAGACTGACTATCTAGCTTCTAAGAAGCAGCAAATTAAAGCAGCAGCAAATTAAAGAGAGAGAGAGCAATTGCCAGAAGTAACAGCAGCAAAAAAAATGGGAGGAAAATGAAAAACTATAAAAACCAGATTCCCAAGGTACTGCATTACAGCACAATAACAATGTCCATAAAGATGCCACTAAGAAAAAGATTACATTATATTACATTTAATACACTCGTAAGATGGCAAGAAAATATAATTCTAAAATTAGGAAGATTTACTTCAAAATGGTTTACCTGAACTTTTGGTGTAAAAGATAAACTTTCATTACCTTCAAAATTCATCTTCTGGAAAAACAGAGTAAAGTAAATGAGGCGTTATTATATAGAAAGCTTGGATATCTCTGCTATAAATAAATACCCATCAGTGTAATTTTCGCCAATCTCTCTATCTAAAGCTTTTTTGACATCCTATTAAAGATCAAATTATCTCAATATGGGAATCATCCTTCTCTCATAATGTGTAATGTTGTATCTCGAGTGTGGACTTCACGGAAATGGTAAATAGTTCCATTTTACTGTCTCAGTGTCATTGCTACAACCCTGTAACAAATCTGCATTTATTATTCCTATCTTTTAAGCTACAGAATAACCAGGGTTTTCTGAGATTAAGAAGAAAATCAAATTTCAAAATCAAAACCACATTCCAAAATTTCTTAAAAGGTATTTTTCTTTGTTCAATTCCTTTGTAAAAACATTGGTCACCATTTAACATACAGTGCCAACAAAATGCACCTAATTTACATGCATAAACAAGTCAATAAATCATAGTACACAGACAACATGAATTTCAAACGAAGAGTACTAACACAGCTCATGTTGCATTTAACCATAGTTATAGTTGCTCCCAAAAAAGAAATAGCTAATATGAGAAATAAGAATTCCAGTTTCAATCTGAAATAAAATTCCTTGTGACAAGTAATATGAAACAATGATTATATGAAGTCATTATCTTAAAGGGAACCATTTTTCAGAAGTCACTTTGTGCAAAGCACCATACTAGTATATAGAATAAGATCTTGAAAAAAATGTTTACCTTAGGTTAAGGACAAAAGGGCTCCATTTTTTTTTTAACTAATTACCTGAATGATGCAAATTTTTATTGTGTCCATAAATTAAAATACTGTTCAATATGAAGGTTATATATTCCATATTTTGACATTTTAAATAATTCTACAGACGCTCAGCTAAAAAGATTCTGTAGGACTGGGTTATTTTCACGAGCAAAAAAAATGAAAGCACTAATCAAAAGCCCTTTCTGAACTCACAGACAAAGTTTCTGGATATGGGATTTAATTAATAAAAAGAAAATTTAAGCACCACAATAAAATATGTTTTTAGAGAACAGAAAGGACTGGCAATACAGTTAGGGACAAAAGCACTTAAACATTTACCCCCCGCCCCAAATTATTTTTTTTTAAATAATCACTCTAATCCTATCATCTGAAATAATAAAAAAAATTTTGGTGTGTCTGTGGTATTATGTGGAAGATACAAACCACAGTTCTATTTAAAATGTTAAGTTTTATAATTCTAATTTGATCAAATGAGACTGTCATAGTATTTGTACATAATAAGAATGTTATATATTTATTTTTATATTCTATGATTTATTTTTCCCTCAAAAATCTATGATTAGGGCTTCCCTGGTGGCGCAGTGGTTGAGAGTCCGCCTGCCGATGCAGGGGACACGGGTTCGTGCCCCTATCCCGGAAGATCCCACATGCCGCGGAGCGGCTGGGCCCGCGAGCCATGGCCGCGGAGCCTGTGTGTCCGGAGCCTGTGCTCCGCAACGGGAGAGGCCACAGCAGTGAGAGGCCCGCGTACAGCAAAAAAAAAAAAAAAAAAAAAAAAAAAAAAAAAAAAAATCTATGATTAAAGGATACCACTAAAATCATTTTGAAGTACACAGAAGAGAATGTATGACAAATTGCCTTGTGAGAAAAAACAGCTCCTCTGAAAATAAAACCTCAAAGTAAATATGTGCAAATAAAACTTTAAAAATAAGGTAGCTGTATATAGAGCCATCTTTAAGTTTCCCTTCTTTTGCATCTATTTAGCAAAATAAATAATTTCAGTGGCCCAAATAGTAACTTTAATTTCTGTTTTTCTCCTCCATGATGTGTTCAACAACTCTTACAATTAAGAGTAATTTTTTAGCCTGTGTAACAGACCACATGCTAACAAACTTTAAGGGTTCATAAAATTAAAATATATGATTCACAAGTACAGGTATGAATCCTATCTATGCCTAAATCAGATACACAAGACTGGACATAAGTAACTTCAATCTAAAATATGATTTAAACACCACAAAAAAAGAAAAGGGACCAAAAAAGGGAGAAAGAATTTCTCCTCATATGTCTTTTGACCACTAGGCTATATATAGCAAAAAGCAAAATATAAAATATTTATTTTTCACCTCAAAAGAAGTTATCCAGAAATAAAATCCGCTAAAGAAGATATAACAATGTCAAAATTATGAGTACTCAAACTCATTCAATTCAGATGAGAAGACATTTGTGGGGAGAAAAGCCTTCCCAAACAGTATTATTTGTATTTTATTAACCTTACAAATATCACCTCAACTTCCCCACTCATACCATAAACCTTCTTGACAGTTTCCATTTTATACTTCTGTGAAAAAAAATTTTTTTAGCCTCTTAATTTTCCAAGTGTCATGTCAAACCCTTTAGTTCACACCTTAATTCCACAATCCCCATTAAAAATACTCTAAAATGGGCTTCCCTAGTGGCGCAGTGGTTGGGAGTCCGCCTGCCGATGCAGGGGACGCGGGTTCGTGCCCCGGTCCGGGAAGATCCCCCATGCCGCGGAGCGGCTGGGTCCGTAAGCCATGGCCGCTGAGGCTGCACGTCCGGAGCCTGTGCTCCGCAACGGGAGAGGCCACAACAGTGAGGGGCCTGCGTACCGCAAAAAAAACTCTAAAATAATGATTTTCCCTTAGGAGGCAGAAATCACTATGTAATTATTCAAAACTGAGAAATTAATTGGTAAAAAAACCAACTCAAAATAATACACTTGTTAACATATGGTTTTATGTAGTAGGAAGACCACATAATTGTTCATCCTGATTAATGTCCGGCTCTTGAGACAGTAAGGTCTGAAAATTAAAATGCGTGATAGGTACTTAAAATACTTAAAGTCTCTGTCCATTTTGAATAGATGTGGGAGTTTCTTTTAAATGACTGAAATTATATGATTGTAAGTGTTTGCTGTGAAACAGTACAAAATTGATGTTGCCAAAAAGAGGGGAAAAAATCTTTAACTGATGTTAAACATCTTAAGTAATTTGGAAAAAAATCTTAAGGTTGAATTGTAACTATAAGGGAACAACAACAGAAAATGCTTTCATGCATGTACACGTGACAAGTAACAAATAGGCAAACCCCAAGTCAGCACAGCACATCAATGACTGATACTTAAATGATATTTTGGTATATAAAGAAAGAAAAAGAAAAGGTAAAATGTTGACTGCCATTGATGAAAAAGCATTTCAACAACTGACACAAAAGTTTTTTAAAAAAGATGTCCTAAGAAAACCAAGCCACAATAAGTTAGTGTTTTCCATAATACATGCTGAATTAGTGATCCCATATCTATGCACTGTTACTGTCTTAATTCCTAAATGCTGTGACAGCATAGTTAATGATTGAGGTACATTAGTTTACATCTTTTTATAGGTATCCTAGGTGAGTTAAGTTTTCTTTTCCAGTTTTTCATCATCTTCACCTCCTCCAAGGAAAATCAAAGGAAACATTCCTAGAATGCAGCCAATAGTCACCCCAACAGCTTTGCCCTATGGAAACAAAAGAAAAGATTTTTTGACAGTTAATTTACCCCTGTAAGAGGAATCCTTGCTTAAGTATCTGATAAAAATTAAAAATTACTATGTACTATAAAATTCAACTGTGACTGTATTTCTTTTGATCATAGTAACTTAAATATAAAAATAATGTACAAAAGGTTCTAGAACAAATAATATGTAAAGTTCAAAGCAGCAAGGAAAAAAAATTTTTTTTTTCAAATTGCCATAAAAATAACATTAGAGGGGCTTCCCTGGTGGCGCAGTGGTTAAGAATCCACCTGCCAATGCAGGGGACACGGGTTCAAGCCCTGGTCCGAGAAGATCCCACATGCCGCGGAGCAACTAAGCCCGTGCGCCAACTACTGAGCCCGCATGCCACAACTAATGAAGCCCGCGCACCTAGAGCCCGTGCTCCGCAACAAGAGAAGCCACTGCAATGAGAAGGCCGCGCACTGCAACAAAGAGTAGTCCCGGCTCACCGCAACTAGAGAAAGCCCACGCACAGCAATGAAGACCCAATGCAGCCAAAAATAAATAAATAAATTTATTTTAAAAAATAAATTAACATTAGAGAAGTATTCAAGTAGAAAAACACTTTTTAAAAATGTCAGAGATAGGAAGAAAGAAAATATCTCACCAAGTACTCTCAACATATTTGGATTTGCTACCCCTTGTATATATTCCTTTTCAATATTTATCCCCAAGTACACCTAATTATATGTAGGTCTAGTCATTATGTAAACATAGCTTTGTTTTCTGCCTTATTCCTTCCCCCCACAGTCACACATGTTATAATAAACTCCTTTCCAAACTGTTTCATAAACTTAATAAAAAAACTGCTAAATTCCACTGAATTGATGGGCCTGTAATCTACGTAAAGCTCTTTTTTTTTTTTTTTTTTTTCCTCCCGGCCACACCGCGTGGCTTGTGGGATCCTTGTTCCCTGAGCAGAGATTGAACCTGGGCCCCATGCAATGGAAGCACCGAGTCCTAACCACTGGACCACCAGGGAATTCAAGCTCTTGTTACCATTAAAAATCATTGCTACTTTTTCACCATTGCAAATGACAGAACAATAAACATTTCTGTGTATAGTTCTTCCTCAATGATTTATTTAAAAATCAAATAATATGAATATTTGTGCATAACCATAGGATACTGCCATGCTATCTATTCTAGACAAAACTGTAAATATGTGTATACCCACTGCAATATATTTATATGTATACGTACACACAATTTTTCTGTGATCTCACCTACATTAAAAATTTATTTTTAAGTTTTTATAAATGATTTTTAAATGATGCATTCTTATGATGACTATTAAGGTTATACACTTTTGAATTAAGTTTTATGTCTTCATACAGACATTTACTGAGAATCTACAAAATACCAAATTCTATGCTAGGTAACAGGGAGACAGACAGGGTCCAAGCAGATGCAGTCTGTCTCTCTCCGCTAGGAACTTCCAGTTAGTTATCATGCTTTTCTACTTGCTAGTCAATATACTTGGAATTCTCTCATTCACCTAGCAAATGTCTCATCAATAATTTCAAAATAAGCTTAGATCTAATACTCACCAAGAAATCTCCACACCAAAAGAAATTTCTCTCCACAAAGAGTTAATTCTTTTCCTGGTGCTTCTGCTATATCTGGTGCATAATTCTATTACTGAATATGTCACACTAAATTATAATTTATTTAATATGTCTGGTTCCTTACCTACACAATCCTTAAAAAGAACTATAGTCTATTACTCATTTTATGTCCTTCAGTCTCAGCACATAACTGATACTCCTCAACAGTAACTGAATCATATAAAGAATTTTTCAAAAATCAAGTATACCTACAAAAAGTAGTCAATAAAAAATTACTGCTTTTCTGAACCTGTCAAGGCTTGGACAGTTTTTGTTAAAAATTCCACTCAAATCAATTTTAGTCTCAAATTTCTCAAGGGACTGAATACAGTGTCTTGCTCTGGCTACCCAAATTCACTATCATAAGCCATATAAAGTACTCACCAAATGTGTACTAACACGTGTTTGCCACATGTCAACTTGCTTTGGTGTGAGATCAGGAATTGATAGACCTAACCTGGAAGCCAAAGCTTCAACGTAGCCTGCAAGTCTTTAAAAATACAAGAGGACAGAATATAAGTTTTTAAAGAGAAACACAATGTCCTCACATAGGAAAAACTAATTACTACAAAGATAAGATAATTCTATACCTGTAATTGGCACTCTAGAAATGGTATAAACATTCTTTTACAACTTTCATCTTCATTGTGTATAAATATATTTGGTTTAAAATTTTTCAGACTGACATATTCAATACACAGGTAAATTAATTAACTTAGAGTAATTATTCTCTACCATTACCTTAAAAAGAACAATTCAAGGTATATAAAAATTTTTACAACACTTATAATTTATGCATTTATTCCAAATTCAAAGCAAAGCACTTTAACATATAAGTTAATAACTATCAGCAGAAAACAAAAATTTCCAAAATTTATCATATTGATATACTAAGAAAAACAGCCTACAATTTTCAGGGCAATTTCAAGTATTTATCAATTCTAAGTTGCCATTGCTTATTGGATACAATCTTACTTTAAGAACTGTAAGAAAGAAAAAAAATTGCCAATTAAACTATGCATACCATCAATTATAAGATGGATCTCAATGTCAGATATGTTAAGTTCTAAAAACCTGTACAACTAAGATTGATAAAATGTGGTATTTGTTACCTAATGCTATTTTTAAAAGGCAGAGGAGAAGTAGTTCTTAAATATAAGACTCCCAACAAATCTTTATCTCTAATAAAAAAATAATTGTTTAATAATACAATCTAAAACCAAATGGCCTTAGAGATCTATTAGATCATTTGATTCTATTAAACATAGAAAGCTATCATAGTAGTTATATAATATTATCATTATTAACCTTAATGTTGGAAACTGGGAAATGGAATGTTTAAGGGGTAATATCATTATAGGTTTATGTCAGGAATTCCAGGAATATAAAATTTTTGCTTTGGCCCGGAACAAAGAAACTGTGTTTTTAACATTAGCTTTGGCCCCAAACTCCAGTGCAGAAGTCTAACATATAGAGTTAGGTCATATATAAAGCTGCTTTTCTCCAGATTATAGGGCTAAGTAGACCTCTGCTAGACCCAGATCCAAATCTCAAAACTTACCATTCTAATGAACCAAAAAAGGAAGAAACAGAACCAAAGACTGAGCAAGAGAAAATATGTTTATCACAAAAATTAATGCCAACTTAGTCTAATTTATACTTCCCAGGCTTCCCCAAGCTCAGGAAGCAGCCCAGGCCATCTGCTGCTTAGAAGAGAGAATGTAAAAACAGAAAGAGAGAAAGCTGGCCTTTTCCAAGTAGGCATCCTCAGTTTGTTTCATCATTTCTACCACATGGAATAAAAAGAGCAAAAACTAGCCAAGTCCCTGTATGTTTTGGCCATTATTCTCTGAAAATTCCTCTCTCTAGAAAACATGCCCAGTCAGTATCCTCACATTTGAGCCATATTTCTTATCTTTGGGTTTGGTGGGAGGAGGGTGGGGGTGAAATAATGATAGGGGTTCTTACTTTTAGTCCTGTCTCACCCTTGGAAATGTTTATAAAATACATATAAACACTTCAGTAAATGAAAATTGAACTTACCTTATGGTAGTTTTAGAAAAAATTTTGCACATATCAGAATTGCTTGAGAAGATTATTAAACACAAATGTCAAGGTCCCATCCCCAGAGACACTAATTCTGCATGACTGGGATGTGAGCGAGACATCTATATTTGATGCACACCAAAGATTTAAAGATTTAGTGCTATCGATTTAGAAACATTAAAGTTAAAAATTTAGTTATAAAACACACATGTAAAAATAAATGTCCCTTTTTAAAATCCTTCTCAATTAAAGGAGAATGGAGAAGAGAAAGAGAGCAAGTACACACATGCACAAATGAATACATGAATGAACTTACCCAAGACCAGCTAAATCTGACACAAGGTTTCCCAAAGCAGCAGCTAAAAAAATGAAAAATGGACAAGTGAATTATTACATAGAAGTCAGAAAAATCAATAAAGCACCAGTCTGGAAGAGTTAGCACATTTCTAAACTACAATGACAATATCCAAAGTAGTTCATTCGACAGCTCTGAATCTTGAGATCTCCAAAATAGAACACAATATTTCTGAGATTATAGTATTCTACTTCCATCAAGTAGTAGGATTTTTCTAATGTGGCAGCCAGTTTCCATTTTGGTTTCAGTATTAAAACACCTGTACAATGTTTTGTAGTTTAACTTTCAGATAATATTTAAGAGAATTTGAATACTTGAAAGTTAAAGAGTAAACTATATGTACAGCTATGACATTCAAGAAAATCAAGGAGAGGAAATGTCTCTTTCATTAACTCATCTACTTCACGTGTTCCACAGAATAAAACAACACAGAATCATTCCCACATGTCACCATCATGAAGAGTACAGTGGCATTTGGGGGGAAAGAAGGAGATAGAACCAAATTAGATTTTCAATCTTGTATTTCCTTCCTTGACTTTTCTGCCCAACTTGAAAATAAATAATTTGATCGAGAAAAAGAGTAGGAAGGTTTTAGGGTAACACTGAATTAAGAGAAAAGAATTTTTAATATAGTCAATCTAGTAGATTATTGTTACCCATTAACTAACTTAAAGTACCTAAAATTTCTCAGAAAAATATGTGCTACATATACGAAATTAAAAATTAGAGGAATAGGATTACGTAGATAAATTAAGAGACATCTCAGTGAACAAACTCATTCAAATAAAGTATCCTCTTCTAAACCTAACTTACTAAAATGTTTCATAAATATACAATGGAATAATAATATTACTATTATTAAATACCTGCCATAGTTGAAATTCCCAAAATAATTCCAATAGATAACTCAATGTGGGTTCCCTGAAAAATGATTACAAAGAAATTAATCTTAAAAATTAAAACTGAAGTGACTATCAAAGAATAGCAAAACATTAATAATTAAAGAGGTAAAATAAGCAATATGTTATCACAGCAAAATTGTATATATAAAATATGCATAAATATACACATATACTACAGCAATTCACTTAATTATTAAATATTGGGTTGACCAAAAAGTTCATTCGGATTTTTCCATAAGAGGTTATGGAAAAACCCAAACGAACTTTCTGGCCAACCCAATATATACATTCATGCAGAAATAACATCAATATTTTATTTATTAAAATTAGGCTTTCATAAAAATAAAAAATAGCAACACATATAGCAATATAATTCATCATTAATAATCTAGAATTTATATTTTCTTACCACAGAAAGTTGTTTTAATGCTTTTGAACACAAAGACAACCAACTCACCTACATTTTAAATTCTGAATGATACAACTATACTATTGATATTTACCCTATAAAAGATCTAAAAGACAGACAAAACCAGTTTCTAGGGACTCAAAAAATCAGACTTCAAAAATTATCCTTAAAACACTTAGTTCTTTAACCGTTAAGTAATGAGACTGTATGATTCATTTATAAGCAACAATAGCATTTAATACAATAGAGCTACAGCAAAAATGAGGTTCCACTGTATTTCCACTGAATTTATTGAGAGTTTAAGATTTTCTATGTCTATCTCATTTCTTAAAGAAAAGAGGGGCTCGTATTTTTACTTCTACTTTAAAGAGAAGGAACTGAAGTGAAGAAGATTAAACTATTCTAATGGTTTATTACATAGAATAAAGAAGAAATCCTACAACCTATTGTGCTAATTCAGTTCTAATCCTTACACAATTCTGCCATAAGTGGACTTAATTTTCAAAAGCTCTCTTGAATACTGATGCTTGAAAATTTCTAAAGCTTTTAAAAAAATCTCAATAATACTTATGGAGAAAAATAAGAATGCCTTACAAATCTCAACGATATTTGTGGAGAAAAAAAAAAGAATGTCCTATCTGGTAATATAGAAATATTGTATTACTCAATTATTTACAAAATTGAAGAGAGGCTAAGTTTAATTTCCTCAATTTTCTTTCCCCTAGGCCTGTTGATTCCACTCCTTTAAAATATAATTCTTGTAGAGTATGGACCAAACAGCGTGATGTACAAAAGTCTCCCAGGCACTTAAAGTTACAAGGTTGTAAAGATACCCAAAGAAACAGATTTCTGAAGAAGAAAACAGGCATGAAGAAGTATCCTTATATATATGGAACCCGCAAAATCAGGAGCATTACTATAGAAGAGAAGCACTTGACAGCTATAGTGTATAAAAAAATAAATACAGGATCTTTAACAGCAATGAATCATTAGAAATGACCCCCCAAAAATCTGTTTGCCAATACATGTATTTATAAAGCATTTAAGTGCTTAATCATTTGGTTGAATTTAAGAAACGTGAAGATCCTTCAAACAACAGCATGAAAAGCCTCACATAAAGTCAAGGTTGGTTTGAAGGCAATGGACTATCCACTCCTTTCCTTTTTCCCATAGTTACATCAAATTTCATGTTAACAGGTGAGGTAGAAATTATAAATAAACCTAATACTAGTTGTCTTAAAGTTATACGTGGTTCATCACCTTAATATGATTAATCTATGCTAGAATTTTAATCAATTCTATCCTAATTAAATTATAAGAAAAATAATCCCCCCCAAACCCACTAAAATATAAGTTATAAAAAGCAATCCCAATAATATAAAAATGTAATAAAAAACTATGAAATCAAAAGCTTAGTATGAACAGCAGCCAAGAATAAAGGTCAAACCTACTATGAGAAGTTATATAGGAATTTGTTTACATGACTACAACTAGGTAGCAGTTAAGAGATGTTTTTCCTAACAGGAAAAACATCAAATGGCATGATAGAAAAGAATAAAATATCTTCTTGACTTTCTATCTTCAAACATAGCTATCCTACAATGTTTGGAGGCAATCAGTGTTTTGTTTTGTTTTGTTTTAAAAAAAAGGTGAAAAACATTCTTAAGATAATAATGTTCACTTATTTCCCTTTTCATAGATCCTACAGTTATATTATTTATGGATTTTAGTCTTAGCAGTCTATTAAAAAGCCTCTTTGGAAAATTTAACTGTTCTTGAATTATTTTGCAATTATCACAGGATAATATTTTTGCCATACCTATTACTCTTAATAAGGTTTAAGCCAGTAGTTTAATTATTTATTTCAGTACTATATAAATAAAAAACGGGTAATACGTTCCTGAAACTGGATTTCAATGTAAACCAGAAAAACAAATATTACTGAATTAGAGTCAACCATCTCAGGCCTGGAAAAATAGTCCACTCTCAGTTACACTAATAATGAGACACAGGCCTGAGTAATACAAAATAGGAACATTATAATAATTTGACTTTAGAATGTGGTTGTTCTGTTTGTTTTGTCTTGTTGGTATCTGTATTTAAACACAGATATTTGTTACTTTAGATATTTATTTCAAAGAAATAATAAGACCATACTGTGAAGGTCTTATTCAGGATCTAAGAAACTACCCAGTTTCCCTATTCTGATATCTCTTCAAAATCTCCCTGCACCCCTCTTTATGCAAAATATATCATCTCAACACTTCCCTGTAGGAAGGACAGTCTTGCATCATTTGAATATCTAAGGTCTGCCCAACTGAGGTGAAAAAAACCAAATGCTTATTAAGATGGTAGAATGAGAGATACCAGCTGTCAATAAAGAGAATCTAAAATATTGAGTGTAAAACTGAAACAGAGAAGCTTTAATTCGGACAATCTATTCAAGAACACATCAGATCTTAAACTATAGCTTCTAAATTCATCATAGTGGGGTTTTCATTACAATTAGATTTTATTTACATTAACTATTTAAATAATCTAACCAACTCAAGGTTTTAGTAATTTCAGAAAAGGTAGTGTGGTATGGTTGAATAAGTTTCTCATATTCACAGATATATAAAATAGCCAACTTGATTCTTATATACATAATAGGAAAATGTCATAATCAGTCAAAAAAACTAGCATTTTGAAATTGTATTTTAGAGGCTCTTACCAGACTGCTTTGCTAAAGAATTATGTATCCAATGGGTGTTTATCACCTTCAAATTATGTCCATGCTACAGTATCTTCTGTGACTGCTTAAGGAGCAAGATACCTTCCTGATGTGTGAACCCTGTGTTTCCTCAACCAGGTGAATGTCTAGACTTTCTGGATATCTGATCCCACCTTATCAATCTGGACATAAGGTGAGACTACATACCAAAGAAAACCATTCTTGAATGAACCAATTTTAGATATTCTTTAAGCAAATTTTATAATCCATACAATGTAAATTATACTTTTATCCCTATATTGAAACCAAATATTCTATTTATATCCATCTATAGTACATGTGACCTCCAAAACACCGAAACAAAAAACAAAAACAAACAACAACAACAAAAAAAACCCTGGCATCTCTCAAATATATTTCCCTCACATTCAATAATCCTAAAATCATTCTATTTCTTTTTTGAGTGGTCTCCTACAAAACACCCAGAATTTATAGAGCTTTTTAAAAGTTTGAGTCAGTGAAGAGAAGTGGAGAGAGCACCGGGCAGTTTCAGAAGACCTGCATTTTCATCATGACTTTATAATCTGGATCCAGTATTGGTATCTAGTGACAAAGAAGTGTCACAGAAGAGTAAGAAAGATAAGTCAGCCATCCCTGAGACTAAACAATACTTGTAAGAAACAACCTTAAATTAAAATGACTTCAGCAAAGGAGAACTTTTTAACACTATGATGAAACAAAGACTGAAGGGTTCATTATTCACAGTATTCTGAATTGAAACTTAAATCATCTTTGGGTTAAATGGATAGATTGTATATCCAAACACCCTTTAAAACATTTTTGTATGGGAAAACTGGACAAGGAACTAATTAATAACATACACATGATGAGAACTGCTGATACAATTAAAGAACATTAGAAAATTTTACATACTTTATTCTTTAGTAAGAATGTTGAAACTAGAACAGAATAATACAGACCCAATAAATATGTGTTTATTATTGTCAATGCTTTACCAAAAGTCTTAATGATGCCTTAAAAATTGAGCTACAGTCTAATTAACCTGAAATATAGTTAAAATAGCCTTGTTCATTATGATATTAATTAAAACTTTATAGCTACAATATGTAAATTATTAGGAAAATTTAGACCACATTAATTTCTTTATTAACTCAAAATAGAAGGGTTGAAAGAACTTACTGCAACAATCATAATTGCATTATCCAAAAAGCCAAACCCTATGAAAGGTATCGCATTGTGGATGAATACTGAAAAACATCAAAAACAGAAAAATATGTTTTAAGATTTCTATAATTTTAAAATGACAAAAACAGACTATATGATTAAACTCTCATAAATAGATTTGATTTAAGTTTTGGAATTTGCTTTCCGTTCCCCATAGACAAAAGATTCTGCTTTTCCTCTGTTTATATACTTGGTGGAAGATATACTGGGGAAGAAACAAAATAAAAAACACATAACATGTAAAATTAATTGTGTTAGCCTTTTGTGTTTCCTTATTGGCAACGCACACACGTACAAATTACATACAGTTAATGACACAACAAATTAATACACGAGTACCATGTTTTACCTGTTAAATTACTATTGACATCAATCTTTTTCTCTCTTAGACCTAACGACTGATACCATAAAATTGATCTCCATATTAGAAATAATAAAAAGTGTTCTGAATCAAATATCAGGGAAGCTATCTGGTGGTCACTTATACTCACTAAACAATTTTTTAAACAAATGTTAGGAAAATGTGATGATCTCATCTGTCTTAGACATCTGTGTTCAAAGTCCTCTTTCCCCCCTCAACACATCAGTATCCCTGATAGCTTTCACCAACTAAAACAAACAATATTTGATTTAAATGAAAATGTAACTTGATCTCTTCCTACCAAAGGCACATCTCACCCTATTTATCTAGTACATAATCTGAATGACCTGAGAAAACAGAAGTGTAACTAGGAAGAACTAATACCTATTTTAAAAATATATTTAGTGTCATTTTTTTCCTATTTACATCTTCAGCACATTGCAGAATGCCTAGTGCACAGTAGATGCTCAATAAACATTAGTTAAATAAGTTGAGGACAACTAACTTGGAAAGGAAGAGAATTCCAGATTAAGAGAATTTAAGGAAGACTGTGAAACAGATTAAAAGCTGGGGATAGTTAAGACTTTATTCTATAAATTTGCCAAGGTATAGTCAACATCCATTCAACTGAGGACTTTTTAAAAATAAACATCAAGGCTCTGAGTTTTATACCACATCCAAAAAATAGTCCCTTAAACCGATTGGTTATATATGTGTTCAGTGCCTTTAGATCTTTTTTATTTTAATGCAGTTAAGTCCACAAAAAGTATAATTAAAATATAATCCAGAAGTTATGAAAATTTGATACCACTCTACACCAATCAGAGAAGGCTAATAAACAGTAAAACAAGAAACATTTCTACCCACAAGCACTGTCAAAGACTAAGATCAAGGGGGAAAATAGTATATATCCTAGGTCATTTCAGAGTTCTCGTTATCAAATAAGAATGTCCCAGGTAAAAAGCAGCATCTTTTAAATTATAAAGCATATTGTTTTGTTTTGTTTTTAAGCATATTGTTTTAAAAGCTATGAAAGATGATAAAAATCAAGTGGCACATTAATGAAATGGGATTTTTTAATTAAAGAGTCTAGACTTAGTTCTTTGACTTTTTGCCTAGATCCAGCTGCTTAATGACCAGACATTCAAAATTTTATAATCAGCTTCTAAAACACATACAGAATTTCAAAAACATATTACAAATTTGACATGCCAAAAGAATATAATGAAATTTTAAAAATTCACCATATGAAACATTTACAGTGAAAAGAGAGCTACTTAAATGTATATCTGGAGAGAAGACTCTCCAGACATCTCAATCATCTTTGAAATGTAAATATGGCAAAGTAACTATGAAACCTTTGGGATTACTAAACATTTTAGGGTTAATTTGATGGCATCTCTAAAACTGGCTAGTTATATATATCTTAAAATTAGGTGTCAAGGTTATTAAACTAAGTTTAAGATTAGACTAATTGCTATCTTAGTAAAAACTTGGTCATAAAACCAAGGCATGTTGCTACACTGCTATAATAATTACCTGGAACTATAAAATATATTATGCTTTGATGTTTAGACCTAAGTAAATGTGTCCTGCAACTAAAAATTTATTTTCATTCCAAAGGAAAATTGTAAGTTTCAGAAAGTCAAATAAACATGTACTGGACACTCCACAGGGCACTTGAGATACAAAGATACTTGGTTACCAGCCCTCAAGAAGTTTGGGTATGATAACACAGCCATATAAGCAGGTAATTTCAATATGACCCCCAAAATGGTAACAGCATTATACAGTGCTATGGATATTGATTGTATGAATCCAGGCTAGAAGAATAAAAAAAGATTACCTAGGAAAGAAAGGTCTTAAAGAATTCTTAAATTGTTTTGATATCTGGGAAAAGTTACTTATTTCTAATACAAATTATATTCTACCTCTGAGAGTAAAAAGAACTATTAAAAAGAACTGGCTACTAAATTTTAATTATATAAGTTTGCTCTCCAGCATGTAATGATATCCTACCAATTTCTTCAGTTTCCTTTGGGAAATATTATTCTCTAACTCAGTAGTTGTTAGCAAATCACATCTAATATTTAGCTTTAACTTACAACCTATTCAAATTCACTGCACCGCTAAATAATTCTCTTCTTCCATTGTCTTTATAGTAAGATCCCAAACTATTTTACATTACTTTGGTGTTAGCCCTTGAATATTTATTCCAATCGTAATAAAGAAAGCACATCAGCAGCACTGTAAAGTTCTTCTTCCTGGTGGTTTAAAATGAACTTTACTTTCTTCATTATTACAAACAACAAATCAGAGTATTTTCTCCACCAAAGAAAATAGCCTAGAAATTCTAGTTCTGAAATTACCCAACTTAAATCCAAACTAAACATACCCTTCTCCTTGGGAATTAAGAAAACCTCTACTATAATTCTATCTCTAGACGGTAACAATATTTAAACAATAATAGATATGGTTAACAATCTTAGAAATTCCATAATACTGTAATATGTCTTAAACCAAGTTTACAAACTTTTTGCTTCACCATAATAAATAGGATAATCCACTCTATCTGGAATGATTTCTGTACTATTAATGAGTAACACAATTATTTCAAGTCCAAAAGACAGATGCACAAATATTTAACAATTATAGAACCATTACCATATCTCAGCTGTCCTGGGGTGGGTGGTAGAGCTTCCAATTTTTCTGAAGGGGAAAGAAAGGGTGTGGTCAAGAATTAGTTACTATAGCATGATTTCTTTTTTATTACAATGAAGAAAATACCAGCAGAATTACAAAGTGAGAGAATAGAGTTTTTCATAAATTATCTTTAGGTTAATGGACCAAAGTTATCCATACAGGAAATATTACTTGGTATAGATTAAATTACAAAGCTAGAAAACAAAACTGAGCTTTAGTTACAGGCCTACCATGGACCCTATAGCCCTGAGTAAATAATTTGCTTTTTGGTTTTTCGTAAGTCCTTGTATCTATATAATGACACTGTTCACACAAATTACAGTGAAAAAAAAAAAACTTCAGAAATATAGCTACCCTTCTTTAAAATGGCAACCCTAAATGACTTAAGAAATATATACCGAACAAACACTGATAATACTCAAGTAGACCTAGATGTCCTTTAAAAATAGGAAAATAATATTTTAAAGCAATGTATTACACCAGTAATTTCACCAGTGTTATGTTCCTTAATTTATATCCCTAGATAATATACTGAATATTTTGAGTTTTGAAACCTATACTACTGGATAATTAGAATATTCTACACAATAAAATGACCCAAAAGAGTAGAGTATCATTCAACAAATAGCAATATTACTTATATGTCATAATAAACACAGAAAGTTTTCCCAAGTATATATATCAAAGTAAGTAACTTCAAGTGCCATCATTAAATCTAAAAATTAACAATTGTTACAAAGAATCTACCTACCTAATCTCATAACAATAAACAACTCACCATTTATAAGTAAGAGTAAGCTATGGTAAAATGGCAGAGAATTCCACCTTCTTTATCCTCACTCAATCCAACAGAAGTAACTGACAACCTACACAGAAGAACCCAAACCATGGATCGCTCTGCTCTAAAGATTCAGTACAAACAACCGAAGTGTCCAAGGAAATTCATTACAAACTGGATATATATTTTCTAAAATATTTATTTATAATCTATGACAACATAAGAACTGAAGAAATTATTTTTTAAAAAGGAAAAAGCAAATAAATCTCCATTAATAAGCTATATAAAAAGGAGTATGATTCATATTTGTAAATGTTATTTTACTAAAAAGCATATAGTATCATAAAGGCTTTATAATAAGAAATACGCTAAAACCTAGAGTTTAGGCAATTACTGAATTATTCAGAAAGTTCTAAGAATGCAAGTTTGTTTTTCCTTTTTTAGAACAGTTAAGAAATGAAGATATCCTAAAACTTCGTAGAATTTTACATCTGCTTAGAATATACTTTCCATTCTTTGACTAGCACTGTTACTTCAAAATCTACTTTGAAAGCATGCAAATAGTTTTCCAAATTTTTAACAAGAAATATAAGATATCACTGTACTTCCACAGAGTTTTCTGGTGAAGTAAACATGCAAAAGTGGTTACATACCAGAACTATTTCCTAGTTGCATTACTCTCATTATCACTACAGTTCTGACACTGTGAGAAGTCCTTGTCAGTTGACTGGAACATCCTGAAATACCTAAAAATTCAACAAGCAGGACCTTCCCAATATAATGAGAATATACAGAGTCCTTGCTTTTACTTCTTCAAATTCCTTACATATTGAGCAAAATATTTAAAATATTTTACAACTCCTAAGACAAAAGGATAAGGGCTAGGCAAATGTATAACGTGTAGCGGTAAAGAGGAAAAAAAAATCAAATAATGTAACCAATATTCTTAATCTGTCTTTCCAAGTACACATAAGGATTAAAAAATTAAAGGTAATGAAAAATAATTTTTTTAAAAGATAGTGAAAAAGAAAGAAATATAAAGTAAAGGAGACAGAGCAGGAAAGAAAACCACTAGCACAGAGATTAAAGTAAAATCAAAGCACAGATTTTTGCCTCCTGCATCATAAAGAACCTAGGGAGTAATAAGAGTAAATATGAAAGGAACATTTCCTAGAACATGAAAATTTTATGGGAAAGTATCTATAAAAAATTGTGAATCATAAATTGATCAGTTTGAGGATTCTGACACTATAAGTTGTCTTCTTTACTACATTAACTGAAAGAAAATAAAATACATATCAGAAGTTAAAGGGCTTCCCTGGTGGCGAAGTGGTTAAGAATCCGCCAGCCAATGCAGGAGACACGGGTTCGAGCCCTGGTCCGGGAAGATCCCACAGGCGGCGGAGCAACAAGCCCATGCGCCACAGCTACTGAGCCTGCGCTCTAGAGCCCGTGAGCCACAACTACTGAGCCCACGTGCCACAACTACTGAAGCCCGCGAGCCTAGAGCCTGTGCTCTGCAACGAGAGAAGCCACGCAATGAGATGCCCGCACACAGCAACGAAGAGTAGACCCCTCTCACTGCAACTAGAGATGGCTCGCGAGCAGCAACAAAGACCCAACGCAGCCAAAAATAAAACCAATAAAATAAATAAATTTAAAAAATAATTTAAAAAAAAGAAGTCAAAAACATTAGATGTATAACACACAGCAAAACTCAATCTTGGAAATAAGCCCAAGGTTTCAGCAATCTATACAAGTTTTAAAATGTCATGGCTTCCAATTTAACCTCCATGAAAAGTCATAATAAACCCCAAAGCTTTACTTCCCTACATATATATCTTTTTTTTTTTTTTTTTTTTTGCTGTACGCGGGCCTCTCACTGTTGCGGCCTCTCCCGTTGTGGAGCACAGGCTCCGGATGCGCAGGCTCAGCAGCCATGGCTCACGGGCCCAGCTGCTCTGAGGCATGTGGGATCTTCCCGGACTGGGGCACGAACCCGTGTCCCCTGCATCAGCAGGCGGACTCTCAACCACTGCGCCACCAGGGAAGCCCTACATATATATCTTAACGATAAAATTTTTCTTCTGACATATGGTAAACTATGTACACTTACATGGAAATGTATTCTAATCTACTGTTTTATTAATCAGAATTTGGAGTTAGAAAAACCAGTTCTTTCAGTTACTCTATGTGTGTATGTATGTGTTACATGCATCATAATTTCTCTCTTCTTTTCTAAATATTTTAAAATAAGGGCTTCCCTGGTGGCGCAGTGGTTGAGAGTCTGCCTGCCCATGCAGGGGATGCGGGTTCGTGCCCCAGTCCGGGAAGATCCCACATGCCTCAGAGCAGCTGGGCCCGTGAGCCATGGCTGCTGAGCCTGCGCATCCGGAGCCTGTGCTCCACAACGGGAGAGGCCGCAACAGTGAGAGGCCCGTGTACCGCAAAAAAAAAAAAAAAATCTAACCAAGAAATTACAAAAAAGTGAAAACTACAGACCAATATCCCTCATGAACACAGACAGAAAAAATTTTAATGGAATGATAACTGTTCTGCTTTCCCAAAGTGTGTTTATTCACAATAGTGGCAAAAAATAACTAACATTCAGACTTCCTTACATTTTTCCCTTTCTGATATTTCTCATTGTTTGAAGGAGAAGTTGTGCTTAACAAGGTTCCATGTCTAGAAACATATAGATTAGGAAAATTACCTGTATGTGTCTATGAGATAGTATTTACAAATAAAATTTTTTTCCTTTTGATTTCACAGTTAGAAGTCTTTGCTGGAGGGAGAGTAAATAAGACAGTTCTTGCAAACTGCTAATTTATACCATACCAAATCAAATAAAAATTATTTTAAGTGGGACTATCTCTCCTTCTGATCTGTCCTTGAGAACATATATTCAATTATTGTATAGACAAATCTTTTCCAAATTAAAAAGCACCTAAGATATTCATTACAAATCCTGAAAACATAAGAAAGTACTTTCCATGCTTAAATATAAAAATTTTCAACACTTTCAACATTTTGTTTTGCTTCAGTAACCCAGGAAGATTAGAGAAAACAGTTTAAAACATTTAAAGCAATTTCACTTTTATTAAATGAAATTCTAATTTTTTAGAATGTACAAAGAATGAGGTATTCCAGTTAGTTTTCTAGTTAACTAAAGCAACCAGAGAACAGATGTAGCTTATAAAATACTGTTACTACCTAAGTAATACTGAATTCTTTAAAAAGAAATACTTCTTTGATGAATTGGAATATTATAGTGCATCAGAATCATCATTTTCATGCTCAATTATTATCTATTTAGGAGATATAAAACTGAGGGTCACTGTCACATAAAAATCAGGAGAGAACAAAACACAAATTAAGGCTTTTTTCTCCTATTTCAGGAATAAAAATATATTTAATCCAGCAGCTTTTTATATTTTATTATATAAATATAAGAATATAAGAATTGTTTTATACTATATTCACTTAAAAAGGGGGGAAGTTGGATTAGGAAGAGCAAGACAAAGGGAGAAATGAGAAACAGAGCAAGGTAAGAAAAACAGATGAGGAACAAATGTAGAGAATTTTTAAAAAGGGAGGGAGAGAGAGAGTTTTTGAAGGGAGCCTCAGAGAAGGCCACACAAGAAAGAGACTTCCTAGATCTGGGCAAATGAGTTGGTGGGACATGGTTTTTTTCAGTCCCGCTACTGTATTTCTTTGTTGATTAGTCATCAGGTAGTCTACACTTGACACCTTTGGATCAGACTCCACTGTGCACACAGATACCTCCTAATATATACACACTGCTAAGCACTATGGGAAAACCAGATGAACAGATATTATCTCCAGCTATGCCAGGGGTTCCCAGGCTTTGCTGTAGGACACAGATCTAAAGGTTTCCAAATCCCCAGGCCATGTTCTAAAAGCTTATTTTAAAATAAATTCCTGACCAATTGTTTATCATTGTCTTTTTTTTTTTTTAAACCTAAAATGGCATCTGGTGAGAACGGAAATTAACTAACTGTAGGCTCTAATTTAAGCTGAATTCCAATCAGTTTTTTTTTTTCCTGTGGTGAAAAATAAACAATAATAATTTTTTGATTGGTAAGATTAAGAAGCAGTTTTTCCCAAGACATACCTTTGGGACAGTATTCCTACAATCAAGCCTATACTACACTATTTCGATGACCTCTAATCATAGAAGAACAAATATCACCATTTTAAAGCTCACATTTGTTTTATTTATTTATTTATTTTTAAAGTTTATTTATTTATTTTTTTGGCTGCACTGGGTCTTCGTTGCTGCGCGTGGGCCTTCCCTAGTTGGGGCGAGCGGGGGATACTCTTCGTTGCGGTGTGTGGACTTCTCATTGCGGTGGCTTCTCTTTTTGCAGAGCATGGGCTCTAGGTGCGCAGGCTTCAGTAGTTGTGGCACGCAGGTTCTAGAGCGCAGGCTCAGTAGTTGGGGCACATGGGCTCAGTTGCTCCGCGGCATGTGGGATCTTCCCGGACCAGGGCTCGAACCTGTGTCCCCTGCATTGGCAGGCAGATTTTTAACCACGCGCCACCAGGGAAGCCCCTCACATTTGTTTTAATCCTGGAAAATTCCTACTAGGTTTTACCAAAATGTCTTAGAATCCTTCATAACTAAAATGTAACATACATTCAAATACTTTTATCACTGCTATGAACATACTAAAATTTACCTTTTATATTAATGCTTAGAATAAAGTAGGAAAATTCTTTTAAATTGTGCTTTTCAGGAATATACAACATGCAAGTTTTAGAATAGAACCACTGGGAATAGAACAAGTGCCTGTAACCTGGCCATAAAATGCCTTGTGCCTTTGTGCTTTTCAGTCAAAATTGATTGTTATATCAATTTGGATATAACAAAGATTGGGATTGACATATATACACTAATATGTATAAAATAGATAACTTATAAAAACCTGCTGTATAGCACAGGGAACTCCACTTTGCTGTACAGCAGAAACTAACACAACATTGTAAAACAACTATACACCAATAAAAAGATAAAATTTTAAAAAAATGAAATGAAGATACCAAAAGAACCCCCAAATACTGTAGAGCCTCCATTAATTAAAAAAACCCCCAAAACATAGGAATTTACTGCAAACATCTTACATTAAATAAGCCATATTTATATACACACGTATATAATTCACACAAATATTTATTTATTCATATTTATGTATATAAAAAGGACAAGGATGTTGAGTTTTTTAACTTAAGAGTGATTTTTAAGTAAAAATTAGAAAATAACATTTTAAATACTAAATTCCTTTGGTTTATCTAAATGAATAAGTTACACTTTTCAACTAAGAAGGTTATATACCTTTATTGTAGAAAGTTAATGAGACTCAGAAAAACAAACCAAAAAAAACCTTCAAACTACCTATAATTTATCAGAAATGAACATTTTGATGTATTATCCTTCAATCTTTTTTCTATAGAGAGGTATACACAAAATTGTGTTCCGCCATTTTCACAAAGCACTATGTGGTGAATATTTCCCCCTTAAATTTTTTAAGGCAATAATTGTATTGGTGGTATTGTATTTCATCATATGATACATAGTAGTTTAATCCCCTATGACTAGATATTTATTCTTTATTCTTTTTCACATTTATATATAACACTTACACAAACATGTACCTAAATCTTTTTATGTTCCCCTGAAAGTTCTTTATGGTAGATTCTTTTTATTTTTATTTATTTATTTTTTTTTGGCGGTACGCGGGCCTCTCACTGTTGTGGCCTCTTCTGTTGCGGAGCACAGGCTCAGTGGCCATGGCTCATGGGCCCAGCTGCTCCGAAGCATGTGGGATCTTCCCGGACCGGGTCACGAACCCGCGTCCCCTGCATCGGCAGGCGGACTCTCAACCACTGCGCCACCAGGGAAGCCCTATGGTAGATTCTTAAGTGGCATTACTGAGTCCAAAAAAAGGGGCATACATTTAAGGATTTTTAAAATTTTGCAAAATTTCTCTCAGAAAAAGTATGCTAAATTACTCCCATCTTGCTACATTTTTATTTTTTTATTGTTATACTGTACTAAAAATATTCTCATGTTTTCGGAATATAGGTAAAATGTCATTAAAACAAAATCCTTGAAAGAAATTTCCAGGCCCCAATCAATTGCCAAGTTATTTTAAGTGGCAAAAGATTCCAATACAACAAATAGGTAGGACAGGTCAAAGGAGTTTATTACTATATTTCCCCTTAAAAATAATTTTTAAAAAATCTTCAGTCCAATATCGACAAGTGGTTCTAAAATATCTTTTAGGATAAACTAAGCCTAGTGTATTTCTTTTCTAAATAAGTTACTGTACTAAGAAAAATATCTTAAATTGAAAATCAAGGGCTTCCCTGGTGGCGCAGTGGTTGAGAATCTGCCTGCTAATGCAGGGGACGTGGGTTTGAGCCCTGGTCTGGGAAGATCCCACATGCCGCGGGGCAACTAGGCCCGTGAGCCACAACTACTGAGCCTGCGCGTCTGGAGCCTGTGCTCCGCAACGAGAGGCCGCGGTAGTGAGAGACCCGCACACTGCGATGAAGAGTCGCCCCCGCTTGCCACAACTAGAGAAAGCCCTCGCACAGAAACGAAAGACCTAACACAGCCAAAAATAAATAAATAAATTAATTAATTAAAGTACCCTTAATTAAAAAAAAAAAAGAAAATCAAAATACTTAAGTAGAAAAAAGTAAGTGGAACACCTACACTTCATTTTAGCCTCCGCTATAAAACAAAACGTGTTTACAAAGGTGGTGCTGGAAAACAAAACTACCCCCCTTAACACAGTGAGTTCTATAACATTATGTAATAAAAATTATAATTTGTTGGGAACTATACTCAATATTTTAACCTATAAGGGAAAAGAATCTGAAAAAGAATAGATGTATACATATGTATAAATGAATCACTTTGCTGTACACCTCAAACTAACACAACATTGTAAATCAACTATACTTCAATTTTTTTAATAAATAAATAATTTTAAAAAAACTATGATCTGTCATTTTCGTTGTTAAACCTTCCATTAAATTTAACCATACGTTACAAGTATAAATCCAAACTTGAAACGAAAGAAAATCTAAAGAACAAAAAGAAAGGTCTTGGTTTCCAATATGCTTTCACAGCAAAAATAATTCTAAATGTGGTAACTTATTTCAGTCTATTATCATGGACATAAATATCAATAAGATCACAAATCAAGGGAAAAATTCAGAATCATTTATAATAGACAGCAAGAAAAGTACAGAAGCCAACATCACCCTGAGATGACATAAAAGGAACAGTTTAATGCACGCACTATTCCTTTAATTACAAATAACTCAATATCCTTGAAGTGTCCCCTGATGCAGTTTCTGATCATTTGACCACCTAGTATTTGTTCTAAGCCCCACCGCAGAATCTTCCCTGAGAAAGGAGAGGAAGTAGCTTTGGCAACACAAATCACAATTTGACCTAAAAAGAGATTTATGAAAAGAACAGAGATGGAACTGCTGCATTTAAACAACAGTTTTTGGGATTACAGGTTTCAATTACCCATATTTCTAAATAGATATCTGCTTAGACTTTTAACAGAACCAAGAGTTCCAACGGGTAAGGTTAAATTTACAATAATATATAACACATTAAAGAAAACAAACTTAAAATGAAAACCATGCTGTATGCAAAATAATTTAAGCAAAGTAAATCATATCAAATGCCAAAAAACTCAAACATGCACCAAAAAGGGTTTATAAAGCTACAAGGCAATATTTTTTAAAAGAAACAAATTAATATGACTAAGCAATATACTTATAAAAACTGACATTCCAACTGAAAAATGAAACACTTTAGAAATTGAAAGAACTTTTTAATTTAGTAAATTTCAATTAACAGGTCTTGTCTTTTACAATGACTATTAATTATAAAAGGACTTTTAAATTATTATGATTTTGTAATTTTATTTAGCATTTAAAAGTTTACTGCAACTTGTACATTATTTAGTAAAGAAATTTTTACTTAGATCATGCAATAGTGTCACCTCACTAACCTTCAGGGGAAGGTAACATGCAGCCTGGGGCTTCAATGCAACCTAGACTAGGATCCAGTTTACTTAAGGGCAGCTAACCAATTCCTGGTCTGAGGCAGTCCAGTGGTATAACAGTTGAGGACAGGAGTTGGCCAGTAGTAATGATGAGGAAGCTGATAGTACCCAATTAATCATCACCTTTATTAACCTCATTAATGTAGTAACCTGTTAATTATTTAACTCTGGCTTAAGAAATAGTAAATACTATAGATGTACAGTAATTTATTTCTCTTATGTCTGTCATCTCATGGAGTTTTTTTTTTGTTTAGGATAATCAAACATACTATTGATTTGTGGTTGCTTTTACACATCTTACTTGTGTATTTGGAGTAATTATATACACTACTTAACACAGAGACTATATTCCTTCCCTTCCTTCATGTCAAAGGAAAAGAGACAAGGCAAATAATTACTATATATAATGACTTTCCTTTTTTTTTTTTTAAAGGCTAAGATATTAAAACAACAATACAACTTTTAAAAAAAAAGTCAGATCTGGGGCATTCCCTCGTGGTCTAGTGGTTAGGATTCGGCCGGTGCTTTCACTACTGTGGCCTGGGTTCAAGCCCTGGACAGGGAACTGAGATCCCACAAGCTGCACAGTGTGGCCAAAATAAGAAAAAAAAGAGTCAGATCTTGTTACTTTTACTTATTAGGTATAGAGAGAAACAGTACTATATAACATTAAATTTAAAAAATCATATAACTAAGTATACATAACATTATATTATAGATGGAAAGCTTAAAGTGAGTTATAAAAAAATTATTCGTCTTGGAACATCATAAGTGGTTGGTATATCTGTGGGTATGGTGACATAAATCCCCAGAAAACATTCATTTTAAAATAAAATTGCTTAACATTAGGAAGGAGCAGAGATTTTTCAGTCAGTGCATTGACTTTTTCCCTTTCAATCATTCCCCAAATAAAAATTCTTTCACAGCATGTTAGAGCTGAAAGGATCCTTAGAAACAATCTGCCAGTGGTTCTCAATATGCTACCTCACCCTGGAAAATGCCTGGAAATGCAGCGTTGTTTGTGGATGTGAAAATGACTGAGAAATGCTACTAGCATCAGGGATTCTAAACATCCTACAATGCACAGGAGAGCCCTTCATAATGAAGAATTATCCAGCCCAAATGCCAATAGTTTGCCCACTTGGTAGTATACTGACTTAATTCTCCATTTTGAAGATTCAGCCACTTTGGTCCAGGGATGTTAGGTGACTTACTCAAGGACACACAACTTGGTCTAGAACCCAGATTCTCATTCTCTTGCTCTACTTCTCTTTCAATGAGTCAATTCTCAATGGGAAAACATAAAAGAACCAAGAATCAATTGTATATGAATACATAAAACACTGTCAAAACATTGGTCATGCATTAGTATTTGAAATTGAAGTAAAAATGCAATTAATTAAAATACTAACACCTTTTAAAATTCCTTTTTTCTCCCCTAAAATGTCATTCCCTTTCATATACATCATTTTCAAATATCCATCAAAGTTAGAAGAAAGAAGAGGAAATCAACTGATTTATTATGGTTACAAATAGAATATTTTCTGAATGGGAAAATTACATGGTTTCTACTGGTTTCAGAACAACAGGATAACCTATAGTATAGTGCTAATCTCCCCTGCTAACCCTGAAGAAATTTATTATAGTGAAGAGCACTGAACTAAAAATCCAAAAGCCTTGACACTAATCCCTGCCCTGCTACATATGTATATATATATAACTAGTCACCAAATCTTGACTATATCATAAATCCTCTAGATCTCAGTTTCATGTTACATAAAATGAGGAGTTTAGGGTCTCTGCATCCCTTCTAGCTCTAAGATTCTAATTCTATATTTCTTGTTTATTATATAGCTAGTAGGATTTAAAAAAAAATAAGAGGCATACCACCTAAACATTCATGAAGAAGCACGCTACAGTGAGTAGGGTTATAACTGAAGACTGAGTCTCAAAGGCTGATCGCTGACAGGTTAAATCCTACGATTAGTTATTGTTCAGCAGCACCTTACCTCCTAGTGATATCATTTGCCATTATCTATAGAATAAGTATCATTCCTTTTTCCCTACATTGTCCTAAAAATGAGGACTAACAATCTACAGAATAACCCAAAATTAAAACTTTCTTCTTCAAAAGACAGTTTCATTAAATGCTTAACTTCTGCATACACACTGAGATTAAACTTTTCAACTTCAGAGTTAATTAGAACTGGCAAAGTAGAGCAAACTGGGGAATTTTTGCACTGCCCTAATATGTTAATATGTACACATGTGTGTATGTGTATACACACACACTATATGCCTCTCCATTTCTCAGAGGTTCTTACAGTTTAGTTCCTGCTCTTGACACTATACATACAGCCTAAGAAAACTGAGTTATATTTATCCTTACAAAATTTCAACTGGCCCATAAAATATTTCTTATTCCTTTCCAAACATTGTGTTATACTTCTTAGGCAACGCATATATATTAAATAATAATCAAAAAATAAAATATGGACAGAGAAGTATTTATTGCAATATTTTATTTCTCCCTCCCCTCCCCCCATACACACACACACACACACACACACACACACACACTCAGTTAACACAATTCCTCCTCTACTATCAGCATCACAACGCGCAACAGAAGTTAGATATCAAGCTGCATGGAGACTGAATCTGAAAAAAGTTCATGAATGGCATTAAAGTGAACTTACATAAGACTTCCAAACTATTCAAGAATATACTCTTAAAACATATTTTCCTAAAGTTCAGTTACTTAAACAGTTTCTCTTTACAATATTCTGAAGGTTTCCCTGTGTGTGGTCCTTTTATCCTACTCATTCATCCTAAAGATATTCATAATCTTTGTTGCTTCTTATGTCTCACTTGCTCTCGTTATTTCAACAACTTTGAAAATATGTTATTTAAATATAATTAAATATAAGTGATTTTGTCTTTTAAGATCATAAATGTAATCTTTCAGTTAATTAAACATGCAATTATTAGTTGACCATATCCACAAGGTCTAGGGTTAGATAATAAAAATATTCTGTAGACAGTCTAAAACACTGATGCAAACAAACAAACAAACAAACAAAAAAGACTATCACTATAACCAAAGCATTCTACTTCAAACAAGCAAGAAGTTCTGTCAAATAGATGCTTTTCCAGTTGCATTAAACATCTGACAAACAATCAATACTGCAAGATTGTACTATACCAAAACTATCAGGGGCCTCTGCTGATGGTACCTCCTTCGCTCGCTTCACAATGGCAATCTCGGGTTTAGGATACCTGCATGCTAAAAATATTTTTAAATCAATGTATTCAAGCAATAATATAAATAAAATACGTATCAGTTTTCAAATGTATATGAAATTTTGAAGTGAAACATGCTAGAATATGGGCAGTCCTCATTTTGCACAATAGTGTGGGGACATAAAAATGACAATGCAAGCTGCAAAGCAAACAATAACTGATGGGAAAAATCAAAATTGTTCTATGACTTAAAAAAAATTTTTTTGGAAAACATTAAAAATTCTCTTACTGGCAGTTATAAATATATAGGGAAAGTTTTTAAATAGTAAAACTGATGTTTATTTAATATACTGTAATTTAAAATATTAGAAACACTGAGAAATAAAGTGTTTTATGCTTTGTAAAAAAAAATTAAATGATCAAAAGTCGCTTCAATCGTGCTAGCACTCTCTTTCTCATCATATAACTTACAATATGGAACAAGCATCTTTTCTATGCCTTGGTGAATTGTCACACTCCTTTCTAAGTCTGAAATAACTTGCATTTTATCTTTCATATTTACAATATCATGAAATATCTGAGAGTTCCTTTAATGTGAAATTTTTACCAGAGTCACTTCTCTGGAACATCATCCCTTCCATCACAACCTTCTCACTTTCCTCACTCATGTCCATAAGTTTGCGGTCTCTTAGCTCCTCTGGCTGCACATCTGGAGTCTCTCAAATGGCAGCAGTTCAACAGCGTGTGAACATTCCCACAGTCAGCTCTTTCTTCTATAACCTCACTTACATTTGATTAAAATTTCACTTCAGTATTAGCACTTTGCTGCATTTTCATCTTTTTTGGGCCATCCCCTTTTCATTATCTTTTTTTTTTAAACGTCTTATAGGTATACCACTGGGAGACAAGGAGGCAACACAACTACACATTTTGCTGTCTGTGTGTGAACTGAATAACAGATAAGTAGTGACCAATCACTGACAGACCGTGAAAGAGTGATATGATTGGCCACAACCATGAGGCACCCCCCGTTTTACACAGTGATCTGTGGACTGAGGAGCCAGCAGCAACGTTAATACTTTATGTAATTACTCAGAGTTCATACACCGTGGTAAATACAATTGGAACCTTGTTGTTGGGGACTGGTGTTATGTAACTAAAACATGGTTACTAAAATTCATGCTTACGGGAACTGTGTAAAGCAGGGACTGACTGCAATAACAAAAAAATGAATTATTTAATGAAATGAGCATAAATTCAATGGTGGTGATGGGATATTGGTGACATGTAGGAGGAATGATCAAAAGAATAAATATATTAAGATAATGGGAGTCAGGTATTTTTCCATCAGAGAATAAAGTTAGAAAGACAGAAACAAGAATGTACCCTGTGATGTTGGATCAGGATTGGAAAAATTGTTATGAACTCATGTTATAATAGATATGGATAGATAGAGAAATATAAATCATATTTATTATGTATATAAATACATACATTCATATATTCACTAACTCTGTGCACTGTGGGGGCCTGAGAACAGCAACACCCTAATAGCTATGAGCACACCTAATGTGCACGTCTTGGTTTCTAAATACCATTCTACACTGAAAAAAAACAGGGCTCCTTATAGAAATGGCTGATTCCAGGGCTAGGGTAGGAAATGTGCTAAGATTAGCCTAGAATATCTCATGGTGCCAAAAAGTAAGGAAACGTTCAAAGAGTAATGGAGGTGTCAAAAAGACACAGAAGCCAACTTGAAGGAGTTACCACTGGTGAAATATGGGACTGTTTGAGGGTCAAAAATGAAAGTAATGAATTGTCACCCATTAAATAGAGTAAGAATTCATGAATATATATTGATATGAATTCATAACTTGAATAGTTGATGAGGAATGGGATATTTCATAGACTCAAGGTAACTCCCCACAAAATATTAATTACAAAAAGGAAAATAGTAACTGTCTAGTGGATAAGTCAGACAGATATTACTTCGTCAAATGTTCAAAGGAAATGGTTAACCAAGAAATAGTTAACATCATCAGGAACAAAGAAAAATCATGAGCAACGGATAGGATGAAAAAAGAACATAAAATTACTTCTGTGATATTCCTACTTAAGATGCATAACTGGAATCTATTCATGAGGAAAGAGACAAAACCAAATTGAAGTATATGCTACAAAATAACTGGTCTGTAATCCTCAGAACTATCAAGGTAATGAAAGCCAAAGGAAAGACTGACAAACTGTTTCAAATAAAGGAAATTCTAAATGCAACATGTGATTCTGGACTGGATCTTTTTGGTGTAAAGGAGCATTATTGGGACAACTGGTGAAACCTGAGTGACAGAGAATAAGATGGTAGTCATCTATCCATGTTATACTGTGGCTTATATGGGACAATATTCTTCTTTGTAGGAAGTACAGGCCAAAGTACTCCAGTTGTAGTGGGCATCGTGATGCACAGTTGATCCTTAGCTGCCCGAAGTCCTTCCGAGAGACAGCCCTCAGTGATAGTCTTCTTAGGCGACTGCTTCAGCTGAAGAATGCTGCCTCAGCCCCCTGCCCACGGCAGTTCCGCATGTAATTTCACAGAGGAAGAGGCCTGGACCTCTCACCCAACTCAGGACGGCACTGAAGGGTCGTTCTATCTCTAGACCTCTCCTCAGGTTCAGCTAAGGCTTCGGTGGAGACTGCATCACTTTACTTCTATCTCTGCCCGAAACTCCTTCCTTCCCTTGCCTTTCTAAGGTGAGGATTCCAAACAGCACTCCCAGTAAACTTCCTGCATGCTAAATTTTGTCTCAAAGACTGCTTCCCAAAGAACCTACCCTGTGCCAGGGATGACAGAGCATCATGTCAGCGACTTATTCTCAGATGATTCAGGGGAGGGAAAAAAAATCTTACTGTACTACACTTGAAACTTTTTCAGAAATTTGAGATTGTTTCTAAATTTTAAAAGTAATACAAAATTGAGTGGGGAAAACAGGAAGAACAGGATGAAGAAAAGCAGAAGAAAAAAAGTATGACACAGGACATGGTTCACTGAAGAAATGAGACTAACCAATGAACAGCATATTCAAGGTAATAATGGGAAAGAAAAAGAAATGAGAACAAAGGAATAAATCTATTACACAGCATTTATTACTCAAAAGTGATCGTTGTATAACTTATAAAATCAGTGTTAACAATTCACACTTTTTGTAATGTTCTTAACAGGTCCCTTTGAGTAGAAAAAATGCTATAATAATGTTTTCTTAAACCATAAGATCTTTCTAACACACAAACAAAATTCTGCCAGCTCACAAAATATGCCACATCTTATATTATCACTCTCACATGTTTGCCTGTTTCCTTTCAAAATGCAAGGATGCCTGAGTTTATCTATATGACCTCAACTTTCTCACCTTAAAAACAAAGACAATTGCTATAACCTTGCTACTCAAAGTATTGCCCCCCTGAACCTGTAGCACTGAATCACTGGGAACTTGTTAGAAATGCAGAACTCAAGCTCAACCTCAAATCTACTGAAACAGCATCTGTATCTCAGTAAGATTCCCAGATCATTTTATATGTACATTAAACTTTGTGAAGCGGGTTCTAGTTTTCACTGTGGGATAGAGAGAGCTACAAAGAGTATTGCTCCCACCCTTACAGTGAAATGAAGTCAAACTAAATTCAAATTTATGACTTATTTCAAACCCATAAGAGAACTCAAGTCACAAAGCAAACAATTGGCCCTAAATCAAAAGAGAAGCAGGCACCTGCAAGGACAGAGGAGACGTTAGCACATGCTTACTTGAGACAGATGCAACTGGACACCATAAGAATATGGCTAGAATAGTAAGGGAACAGGTGAAGGCAGAGTGACAGCCAGTGCAACAGTGTGAAGGCATTAGGGTACCTTCTTGCAGGTTCTTTCACCAGAAATCTCACCAGACACAAAAGGTAATAGAAGGAGCCCTAAGAAAGCATCCATTGTGGTACAGACCTAGAGGAAGGGAAAAAGCAGTAGTGCAGAAGGGACATGAAACTCTACCTGGATCCCTTTCTCAACCTCTCCTATGAGTCAAAAGCCTTAATCTGTGAGAAAGGCAAAAATACTGTCACCCATGGGCAGGTAGGGTGACTAACCATCCAGTTTGCCTGGGACTCTTTCAGTTTTAGCACTTAAAGTCCCACATCCCAGGAAAAAAATGTTCTCCCTAGCCTTTAGGTATTTTAATTTGAAAGTGGAGTTTCAAATCATCTTCTTGATTTCTCTAAGCTTCTTACCAAAGAAAATGAAAAGACATTACTTGCTAAATGGTCTGTATATTTTCTATACAATACTGCTAAAAAGAGGTATAATTTGCTTACCTGGGATATTACATTTTCCTCTGATAAACTAGAATTCTACACAGGACTCTGTAAAAAATGAGTAAACTAGTAACATATATTTAAAATAAGTTCAGACTTCTGACCGATGAGGAAAGAGGGAATCTTAATAGTACTCAAGCTACTGCCCAATACCTCCTGCCCTCCATATCCAAAGTTCCCTTTAAAGAGTTGAATCCTTCCATATTGATACTCCCTCCTCAGCCAACTAAAATCTGGCTTCTCCCCACATAATTCTTGACAAAGACATCACTCTCTTTTGTGCTATTGTATCCAATAGACCTTCTTTACTCCACCCTCCCACCTGCCAGTCTTCCTCTTATTTGAACCATCTAAAGCATCAGATCATTCCCTCTTTCTTGAAACGCTGTCTTCTTTACTTAGCTTCTGGAATACACTATTCTCGTTATTTTTCCTGACTTTGTAGACAGTCCTCAGTCTCCCTCTAGTTCTGATCCTTCTTCATTTTCCCCTCCAATAAACATTGGTGCTTTTCAGAGTTCTGTCCTGGATCTTCCTCTCCATCTATATATAGCTGTTGACACCCACACTTACATCTTCAGCCTAAACTTCTATGAGCTCCAGATTTAAGTGTATAAATACACACACATGCATAAACACACACACCTACTTCTTTGACATCTCCATTTATATTCACAAAGGTATCTAAAATCTGACATGTCCAAAATTAACACTTCAAGTTCCACACCCCCAAGTCTATTCTTTCCCCAGTCTTCTCCCTCACAGTTAATAATAACGATTTTTACTCAGCCAGTACAGTCAGAAACCTAAGTCATCACTTACTATTTCCTTTCCCTTCATTATCTGACCCTTTCTAACCCATCAGCAAGTCCTATCAGTTCACTCTCACAAGTATATCTTGACTCCATCTCCTCCTCTTCATCTCTGTGGCCACCTAGTCTCAGCCACCATCATTGCTAGCCTAGACTACTGTAACAGCTTCCTAAGTGGTCTCCCAGCTTACACATCTGCACCCTCCAATCTGTTCTCCAATAGCAGCCAGAGGGCTCTTCAAATACCATTATTTCACTAATGTGTAAATGCCTGAATGGCCTTCATATGGTTTACCCAGAAAGGTCCTGGCTAATCTGGCTTCTGCCTACCTACATCTCATCCCATTCCACTCTACCCTTTGTTCATTAAGTTCCACTCATATTTGCCTTCTTTCAATTTCTACACTATGTGAAGTCCCTTCCTATCTCAAGCTCTTGGTATTTGCTTTTCCTTCTGAGAATGCTCTTCCTCCATCTGTCTGAATGAATGGCTTCTTCTCAATCCTTTATTTTCAGCTTAAATATTACCTAAACAGAAGCCTTCCCAGATCACTTCAAGTAAAGTAAATGTCCTTCTATTTATTCTTCTAATAGCACACACTATCTATAATTATTTTATTATTTACTTTATTGCTCTTATCTTTCCTCTCTCAAAAATGTAGGTTTCATGAGAGTATTTCCCTGAATTAATTCTCTGACACACCTCCAATATGCAGTACCGAGTCTATTACGGTAGGGAGAGTAACAAATATTTGTTACACAAATAAATTTTCTAAGTTTAGAAAGGTTTTCTATGAATAGCATGTTCATTTTTTTAACTCATTTAAAAATCTAAAGGAAAATTAGAATAACGGTTAGAAAGTTAAAGATTTATAACAGTTGGAAGTCCCAAATACTAGTTTTCTGACTTTTTCAAAATCCCCCAATTTATAAACTTTTTTGCACACTGATTTTACTTTGATTTCCCTTATTTTATTTTATTTTTTGTTTTTTTGTGGTACGCGGGCCTCTCACTGTTGTGGCCTCTCCCGTTGCAGAGCACAGGCTCCGGACGCGCAGGCTCAGCGACCATGGCTCACAGGCCCAGCCGCTCCGTGGCATGTGGGATCTTCCCAGACCGGGGCACGAACCCGTGTCCCCTGCATCGGCAGGCGGACTCTCAACTGCTGCGCCACCAGGGAAGCCCTATTTCCCTTATTTTAAAAGTAACAATGCTATATTTGCTTTTGTATTGAATGTGTATATTATGCAAACATATAAAAGATAGACTAAGATATACTACCAGCACATGTGACTTTTATTGAGCATTTGAGTTGTTACCTTTCGTCCCAGCACGTGTTAAAAAAATTCCAGGTATGAATATCTACAGAAAGGTGCAATAATAAGAATAGGGGTTTTAAAGTCAAACAAAGCTAAGCTAAAAACTCTACTCTGCCACAGAGGTTTTAGGATCTTGGGCAAGCTGCTCTTAGTCTCAGCATCTTAATCCATAGAATAGAGATAATTCCTTCTCTCTCCAAGAGAAGTAAACAGAATAATTACATGAAAACTCACTTAATTAGCTCAGTATGTCTGTACCATTCAATAACTGCTAAGTAATGGTAATGAAAATGGTGCTGGCAGCAGCAATAGTGGTAGCAGTGGGATGTCTTCTATAAAATACAAGAACCATTATACAACAGAAATTCAGAAGTTATATTACAAAATATCATGCTATTTTTAAAATTACAATTGTTTTAATAACCCAGTGCCCTAAATAGTCTACCCTAAAACTCAGAAAGAAGACAGAAAATCTAAACTAAACCAAGTAAAGAACACCATTCTAACCTAAACTTCTCTGAACCTAAGTGCCTTTCAGGTATTTACAGCAACAATCCTTTGAACGGCCATAATCGTAACATTAGCAGAAATACAAGATCTTCAGTGTGAGATCTGAAGAGTCAGTGGTCCATAGCAATGTGATAGGTGCGGCTGGCTAGCTGGAGAGACAGGAGAGTAGTGGTCTGTGACCCTGAAATGTCTATCAAGATTAAACCCTACTGAATAGCATAAGGGTGAAGAGAGAAAGAGATACTGAAAGAAATATGAGAAGAAAAAAAAAAAACCACCATGGAAGAGTGACAAAGAGCAGACATTAGAAACAACAACAGACGCCCGAGAAGCAGACCTCCTTCCACAGCAGCAAAGTTTACCACAAGGGACGAATGGGGATAGAGCAGCGCGGTCCGAGGGCACTGTGGATGGAGTGGGGCAGGGGCAGGACAAATCGGACACACCTCGCCAGCACTATGACACGGTCTGAAAGCATGCCAACGGAAACAGCACAGCGTTCTGGGGGCATCTGGTGTGATGACTCGTATCTCTACAAATAGAAGTTAAGTAGCCCCAAAGAAAATCATCGTATTAAAATACAGTATACACGGACTTGGACATCTGGTACAGGCAAAACTGTGCTCGTTATACTTTTACTAAGGCAGAGAAAAAAGCAGTATGTTCAAATATGTTGCCATCAAACACAGTCAAAGTAAATGTTTCTGGGCTTCCGTGGTGGCGCAGTGGTTGAGAGTCCGCCTGCCGATGCAGGGGACACGGGTTCGTGCCCCGGTCCGGGAAGATCCCACATGCCGTGGAGCGGCTGGGCCCGTGAGCCATGGCCGCTGAGCCTGCGCGTCCGGAGCCTGTGCTCCGCAACGGGAGAGGCCACAACAGTGAGAGGCCCGCATACCGCATAAAAAAAAAAAAAAAAAAAAAAAGTAAATGTTTCTGAGGTTAAGAGGAATGATGTTTTGTACAGAGGAACTGGTTTACAAGGCAGAAATAGAGACACAGAGATAGAGAACAAACGTATGGACACCAAGGGGGGAAAGGGGGGAAAGTGGGGGTGGGGGTGGGGGGTGGGATGAATTGGGAGATTGGGATTGACATGTATACACTGATATGTATAAAATGGATAACTAATAAGAACCTGCTGTATAAAAAAATGAAATAAAATTAAAAAAAAAAAAGAGGAATGACGTTTTGTTACCTGCAAGGTCCTTTGTCTAGAAGAGTCTCTCATTTACCAGGTGGTCTGAGGTAACTACGTTATTATATTTTAACAAAGAACTACTTGCTTTCATGTCGTTGTTTTCATTCACTTAAAGCATAAACCTATGAGTCAAAGACAAGGCTAGAATCTTACATACTAATTAATTCAGCTGACGAGCAAGATGCTAATAAAATCTGCACTCAGGAATTTAGTCCCTATTTGTTCCAGTTAGCTTTATATTCTCTCATGCCAGAGAAAACCAGATAAGAGTATAATTATACAAATTCATCACTATTTTTAGAAAAACTAAAACAATCACCACTGATAGTGGTTCAATATCAGATCATTCACAACGCTCAAGATTATCCATTATCTTTATTTCTGCCTGACCCTTTGGATGACCCTATAAAGTTGCAGGCTTTATATTATTTCAATTTTTCTATCTATAAACACCTTTATAAAAATTTGCTTGTCACAACTGCTATAAAAAGTAAGAAAATAGTGACTATTGAGAGGAACACCAGCAAATTACTGGTGAATTCAACTATGGTAGTGTTTGACTTATCTGGAAGCCCTATTTTCTAAGGGTCTAATATTTAGAATTTAGTTAAGAACTTAGAAGTGAAAGGACATCACAATCAAGGAAAAGAGTTATCACAAAGCTCATTTACTTGATAATGAGGTGAAGAGTCTGATATAGCATTTCATATAAAGCGATGGCCCTCAAGCAGATTGGTTTTGCTAAAATCCTCCCTTTCCTCCCACCCAGTGTCTCCTCCAGGGAATATTTGGCAATGTCTAGAGACATTTTTGGTACACAAAACTTGGGGTGAGGAGGGTGGGAGGGTGCTACTGGCATCTAGTGGCTAGAAGACAGGGATGCTGCTAAATATCCTATGTGGAGGACAGGCCCACAACAAGAATTATCCAGCCCAAATGTCAATACCGCCAAGGCTAAGATATCCTGATATAGAGGAAAGAGTCTTACACATCTCTGTCTCCCTCTGTCTCTCTCTATATCTATCAATCAAACAAATCACTATCACTATACTGGCACTCAGTACAAGAACGAATGGTCAAAAGTCTTAAGACAGGGGCTTCCCTGGTGGCGCAGTGGTTGAGAGTCCGCCTGCCGATGCAGGGGACACGGGTTCGTGCCCCGGTCCGGGAAGATCCCACGTACCGCGGAGCGGCTGGGCCTGTGAGCCATGGCCGCTGAGCCTGCGCGTCCGGAGCCTGTGCTCCGCAACGGGAGAGGCCACAACAGTGAGAGGCCCGCGTGTACCACACACACAAAAAAGTCTTAAGACAAACAAACAAAAACTAATATGTTACTGGTATGCATTAATAAAGAAAGATGTAATACAAGATTTCCAACAGAAACAATTAATTTCTAAATGTTATAAAGGATATAAAGGAACTGATATAAAGGAACAAACTACAATTATTAGTTATGGTTACCTACTAGAATATCTCCTCCTAATTTCCCTTCCCTTGAATCTAGACTGGTCTTAGTGACTTGTGTGACCAACAGCATGCAGCAGAAATGACATTCTGGGACTTCCAAGGCTAGGTCATAAACTGTGGTAGGTTGAATAATACCCCTCCCCATATGTCCCCATCCTAATCCTCCTACCTGTGAATACATCACCTCATACGGCAAAGGAGAGTTTGCAGATGTGATTAAGTTAAGGATTTTGAGAAAGATTATCCTGAACTATCCAGGTGGGCCCTAAATGTAATCACGAGGGTCCTTATAAAAGAGAGGCAAAAAGGTCAATGATGTGACAACCGAAGCAGAGATTAATTTGAGCAAGAACCAAGGAATACCAAAAGCTGGAAGAAACAAGGACCACATTCTCCCCTAGAACCTCCAGAAGGACAGAGCATTGCTAACACTTTTATTTTAGCCCCTCTTAAGACTAATTTTGGACCTCAGACTTCCAGAACTCTGAGAATAAATTTGTGTTGTTTTAAGCCACTATATTTGTGGCAATTTGTTACATCAACAATGGGAAACTGATAACAAAGTCTTACAGCTTCTACTTAGCTCTCTTGGAACATTTTCTCTGGAAGTCCTGACCATTTTAAGACTGTCATACTGGTGAGATCACATGCATCTACTCTGGTCAATAGTTTTCATTGAACCCAGCCTTCCAGCCATGTCCAACAAAGTGCCAGACAAGTGAGTGAAGCCATCTTGGACTCTGTGACCAGCTCATCTGTCAGCCGTTTACCGAGTGACCCCCATAGATACCATGTGAAAGAGACGAATCACCCAGCTGAGCCCTGCCTATATTCCTGATCCACATAATCATGAGAAATAATGGAACGGTCGTTGTTTTATGTCACAAATAACTCTGGACCTCAAGTTACATGTTAAATGATGATTAAAGATTGTTAAATAGAATATATCCATTTTGTAATGGAAGAAAAAAATCCTATTTATATTATCTGTTTTCTAGGCAGTAATCCCTAGTTACAGGGCTACTCCAACATTCCCATTAACTCTAAAGTATCGTAATTAACCTTGTTGGAATATACTGCTATAATTAGTTTCTTTCCATATTGGTAAAATAAGTGATTGTAACAAAGCTTCATTTACTTATCCAGGGCCAGGATATAGAAGCTCTCAGCTTATTAGAGATCACTCACTCTTCCTGACTCAATCCACATTTCATATCCTCATCCTGTTCTTCTCCTCTTGCAAGTCTAGTTATTCCTTTATTCCTCTTTTACTGTTTCAACTAAGGCACCTAAATATCTTTATTCACAAATCTTAATTTGGAGTATGAAATGTTTTCTTGCCCTCTTTCTTATTCTCTTTGAGCAAAAGCCAAGATTATCTCCAATTCATCTAGAGGCTAACAGCTTAACAGCACTGCCACTTTCTTATATAATCCTATACAAAGAGCTGAGAAAAATGGGGATACTCTTGTTAAGAGTCCAAGATCCCTAGTGGACTGGAACTCCACAAAAAATCATATTTGTTTCTATGTATTCTAAGTATGCTATATGGCAAGTTCTCAAAACAAAACTCATGCTACCTTAAGTAAATAATCACAACGGTGGGGAACTACAAGATTAAATTTAGAATTATATGGTGTATCTATATGGATGTAGATAAATGGTAAAAAAAAAATTGTAAAAAAAATTTTTTTAAACATATACAATTATCACTTACACAGAGAAACAAAAAAAATGCAAGCTGATTAAGATCTAACATTGGTAGAAAAACTGCTGTTCCCCCAAAACATCCCTTATTTGCCATATATAAAAAGAATCTCATTTTTAAAAATACTTTAAGTACACATTTAACAAAAATATTCCCTAAGAAGGTCCTTTTTTCAAATCGTATCTTTCATTGTGTCTCCCCAAAAGCCAGCTCTTACCTTTCTGTGTAATTCTCCAATGAGCATTAATTACAACACCTAAGTAAGTGTGGAAGGCAGCCTCCAAGATGACGCCCCCAATGATTTCCACCCCCTGGTATTCACACCCTGCCTGTATAGTATGCTCCCACAGTGTATGATGAGGGCAAAAAAGGATGGACTATCTATTCTAAGACCAGGTTATAAAAGACTGTGGCTTCCAGCTTAGGTGTCTCTCTCATCACTCATTCTGGAAGAAGACAGCTGCCATGTCTTGAAACACTCAGGCAGCCCTGTGGAGAGACACACAGAGCAAGGAATTGAGACTTCTAGCCAACAGCCATGTGAGTGAGCCTTCTTGGAACTGGTTCCTCCAGCCCCAGTCAAGACTTCAATGATGCAGCCCTAGCTGAAAGCTTGATTACAACTTCATGAGAGACCCTGAGGCAGAAACATCCCCCTAAGCTGCCCCAGAACTCCTGATCCTCAGAAACCATGAGACAATACATGTTTGTTTTAAGCCACTGTGCTTTGGGGTAATTTGTTGTACAGCAGTGTAGAACTAACTAATGCAATGAGCACTGCTCATCCTTCAAAAACCAAATAGTTATTTAAAACTTTTTTAATAATTATAAATAGAAATAGTAACTGCAAAACTTGAAAAACAAATTTGGTTTAAAAAGCTCAGCTAAAATTAAAAGGCAATAGTAATAACATCAGCTTGCCAGTCCTACTTGTAAAAACAATGAACCAACAGTGCACTATCAGAAGAATATGGACTCTTTCTGGAAGAATAGAGAGCAGGTTGAGCAGATAAATTGAGAACAGAACATCAACTTTTTTTAAACTAGGAAAGAAATCAGTTTGTAATTTAAAAATCACAATATCTTACTTAACTATTAACAAGACATCCCACAAAGTCTGCCTTATCTGTTACAAACTGATTCTAAAGCTTTATCTTGTCACAGACTATATCAAATGCCTACTGATAAACACATAAGAAAAATAAGGGCAAATATAACAAATTTCAGCAGTAGAGCCCACTTCCGTTTCAAAGCACAGATTTTCTTTTCCTGTAATGTTTCCACACCAAATCCAAAACATTTCATTAGATCATGCAAGCACTCTTTCCAAGAACACGTAAGATTTCCTATTGTAAGAAACAGCTCTTTTAACATAATTTATTTCATTAGAAAGTGCACTTAGTACACACATATTTAATACATGGGTTGAGCATTTAAAAACACTCAAAAAGCAACAATAAAAGAAAAACATGGCAATTTTTCATTTGTCTGGGGAAAAAATTGCTTTCAGCAATAGAATGAGCTGTATGCATTCTCAACATAATAAATCCTCTCTACATTAAATGGTTAATGAATAGGGTAATTTACTAGTGATGATCCCAGTTATCTCCATAGAAACTATACGTATTGATATTGAAAACAACGAAGAACACTAAGACTGACTAAAATTTAAACCACCATCATCAATAAGTGTCTCTGAGTCAAAGAGCAATAATTTAGTCATCAACATTGGCAAAATTAGTTGACTCAAACTCTGAAGTTCTTTAGCTTTTAAGTCAAATAAGCATTTGAATACCACATTGTTTCCTATATCCTTTATCTTGAACAAAGACAACTTAAATTACCAACTTCTCTCTCATATAACGTATGTATTATTAGGTTTAATTGACGCTAACTGATCTCCATTGACTGAAGTTTACAGGTCCTTTCCAGAATATTTAAAACCATGTTAAATTTTAAAATACATTTCCCATTTTCACTGGAAAATGTAGCATTCCTACTGGCATGTGCTAAAACAATAAGGTATGAGGCAAAATTTATCCATTTGTATCACAGGACATGCTTTTCATGCACTGTCATAAAATCATATTAATAAAGCCCTCCAATCTTGTAACAATGTTAATGGAGAATTTCCAAGAAATTACTTAGAAAAGGCCAAATATGTGTTCAAACAGTCTTACCCATGGAGAAAGATTCCTAAAATTAATGCTCTAGCATGAATGTCTTTATAGTTTTCCAAGGGTCACATTTTCAGAAGTGAATATTTAAAAACCACACGCTGAGTGCACACATAGCTCACAAACATGCTAGTATTTGATTATGACTTCATGTAATAACATGATTACATTTAGTAACCGAATTGATTGTGATGTCACATTGTTCCCATAGAAGCACTGTGGGTAGACAATGTCTGGAATCATCCAATACCATAAATTGGTCCACAATTCCCTGAACGGAGGAAAAAAAAAGCAGTTAAAAGGCATAACTAATAAAAAGTTTCTAAAGAAGTAGTGTAGAAAAGTCCTGCTCATGAGGTAGACAATTCTCTCCTCCATTCCTGAATACAGACCAAAGAAGCGCTTTCAAGTGCCTGTGGCAGATCAAATGCCTTGCTCCAAATCAATGTGCTCTTAACTTACAGAACCTATGGAATGCTTATGGACCTACCAACCTTGAGGGAGGGGTTTGTTTGTTAAAACAAACAAACAACAAAAAAGAAACAACAACCAAAAACACCACTTTCCAACACACCAGAATGTATCACATGAAACAGCAGCAATGTATTCTGTCTGTATCACGGTATTTAAATGGCCAAAGTATCTTAAGACTGAATGATTTGATCATTGGCCCCTTTCATCCTCCTGATTTTCTGACGTTTTAGCGTTTTCACTTGGACTCAAATTCTGACATACCAGCATGCTGCACCGGTTTGAAAAATATCCTCCTTTAATAGGTTAGCTTAAAAATGGCTTGGCTTTCACCATTCCAAATTATTTTTGAGCAGAAGTCCGCTTTTTATTGCAGAGCCACAGATTTCCTGAAAAATACCTTCTTAACTACTGCATTCTTTCACCCTCTTGGGGCACAACGAAAACGGGAGTCTAACTTGGGCAGCACCAAGCCTGTGATGGGCTTGCAAGTATGCATCTGCAGTTGCTGGTCTGATCCACGCTTTCAGTTTCCCAGGAAAATGTTTCCTTCGGCTGCTTAAATGAATCCAGCTGGAGGTGTACGCAAACAAGCCGCTGAGAACACCTCTGCCTTAACGAAGCGACATCCCTTCTTTCGGACCCTGACACATCTTCGTTTGATAACCATTTAGCGAAGTTTCCCCCTGCCTCTCGGCTTTGTAGCGCTTTGGAAGGAGGCACCGCAGGCCAACGGCATGGCTGCACGTTCATAAGTAAGCAGCAAGGACTACAGGGGGACAGGAGGGCTGGGGGACGGGGGGCACAGCAAATCTAAACAAAATCAAATCAACGTCGGTTGGTAATTGGGGCTGAAGCTCCAACTGTGAGGCTGGGGAGGAACCAGCCAAGCGTTGGCCCTGGCTGCCTGGCACGATCCGCGCCTGTCCTACCTGCCCCGGGGACACTCAGGAGGCGCAAAGTTCCCCCCGCCCCCCCGGACGTCCCAGGCGCGAGGCCAAGCGGGCGAGGGGGCCCAGGCCGAGGGGTGGCCGGGCGACCGGGGCGCAGGCGGGGGGGGGGCTCTGGGCACCCGCCCCTCCGTCCCCGGCTCGCCCCCCTTACCTTGGGCGATGGCAATGGACTCGAAGCGGTGCAGCTCCTTGAGCAGGCAGCTCCTCTCGCTGGAGTGCAGGCTGTAGATGAAGTCGCGCGCGCCCTGCGCCGTGTTCAGCGCCTCCATGGGCTCCTTCTTGGGGTGGGTGCCCAGCTCCCGGGGGCCGCCCGGGGCCGCGAACGCCAGCAGCCCCCGCCCGCAGCAGCACCAGGACGGCAGGCGGGGCGCGGCGGCTGGGCCCGGCCTAAGGCTGCGCGCGGTCCGGCTCCTCAGCAGCGGCAGCAGCCGGGACATGGCGGGCTGAGGAGCGGGGACGCCCCGCGGCAGTCCGGGAGGGCTATTTCTGGCGAGCCCGTGGGAAGAAGGAGCTGGGCTCAGCCCGACCCCGCCCCGATGTCCTCCTGACAGGCAGCCAAGGCGCCGGGAACCATGCACTCGCCGGGCCCGTGCGGCTGGAGCCTCCTCTTCAGTCCTCCTTCCCTTCCCAAAGGCTCGCGGCGCCTCCGGTCCCTCCCAACGACAAAAACTTTCTCTGAGGCGGCCGGGCCGGGAGAGCGCTCCCGGAGAAGGCGGGCGGGCGGTGCGGGCGGGCGCCTCCCAACCAAAGAGGAGCGGCGCGGGCGGGCGGATTCGGCAAGGGTTTGTGTCTGTCAGTCTGATCTTCCAGAGGGATGAGTCAGCCACGCGCCGCCCTTCCCCGGCACCGCCCTTCCCCGGCACCGCCCTCCTCTCTCGCCGGTTTTCCTACCCTCTTGCCAGCCCTAGTCCCCACACCGTACGGCTTCCGCGCCCTCAAAGCAGCCACGCTCTCAAACCACAACCGCCGCCGCTACCCCTGGCGGCAATATAGGGGGTAACAGGGCGGGACGAAGAAAAGAGGCGGGGTGGGTGAGGCGGGGCCGCGCAGGCGCATTGTGCAGGCTTGCGGGCCGCGCTTTCTCCGGGCTAAAGGGCGTGCACGCGTGTCCCCACCCCCTCCGAAGCATGAAGGTGGAGAAAGAGAGGGATCTTACCCCTCGCGCCGGCCTCCGGTTGGCTGAGTAGTACAGCTGCCCCCCGGCCCCCCTAGCGCCGTGCCTGAATCTGAGGCTGGTTCTGAACGATGCTCCAGCGTGTAGGCCCTCTCGCCCGTCACGGGCCCGGCCACAGCGCCCTGCTCAGGCTTTGGAATATTGAAGCGCCCAGGCCGCGCCCTTCGCCAAGTCCGCGCACACCCAGACTTCGACCAGACAACCGAGTCTCCGAGGCACCCGCTCTGGGAGCCCCAGAGGGAGGGCTAGGCCAGTTCTCCCCCTTCCCAAGAAGAGTCTGAGACTGAGACCTTGACACTGAGAACACCCTTCCCCGTTCTGATGCAAGCAGCTTAGAGACGCTGGAGCCTGAGGCAAGAATGTCACAGACCTTTTCCAGGTGGTTGTCCGGGTTTGTTTGGTTGGTTTTTTTCTCTGTGCCAAGGTGGAAAGAATTCTGCGATCCTCCACCATTTCCACGTGTCCTAGGCATCTTTCAAGGCCCCAGTTCATAGGGTCTGCTATTCCAAACTTTAATTTATCTCTTGCTAAGGGAGGAGATCTCTGCTTTATCTGAACCTGTCTAAAGACACTTAGGCTTCCTGTCTTCTTAGAGAATAATAGATCCACTTAGAGAATAAATCTGCTCAAGTGTAATCAAGATCTAAATCCTATCCTTATCATATACACTGCTGCACCCAGCCCGACACCTTGTATGCAGTCGATGTGCTATAAGAATGTAAGTGCAATATATAAATGCGCATCAAGGGAGGAACGGTATCACTAAATCCTCCTACTGCTGTAACCCAGTGGTTCTCAAAGTGTGGTCCCTGGACAGCAGAGCCTGTGAGCCATGAACATTTGTGTGCTCCACCAGAGACCTCCTGAATCTGAAACTGGGGCTTGGGCCCTGTCTGCGTTTTAACAAACCCTTTTTAACAAGCCCGTTTTAACAAACTCCAGTTAATACTGATGCACACAAAATGTGAGAACCACTGCTCTAACTTAAACACGGAAAGCAATTTTTAAAATTTTTAAATTTCAGGGCAGTGCCTCTAGTGTAATAATGACAAGAATTTTCTCTGTGGAAAATGGAAGCTCTTTGAGTGTAGAGACTTTCTTGTCTTTGAAACCCCCTACACCTCCCAGTGTGTGTTGTAATCTTCTAGAGTTATTTAAATTCTTGGGATTTCTACCACCCCCCCCATATCCCTTTCACCCCCAAGAGATTCTGACTCACTGGGCTTGGGCTGGGACTTGGGAAGAGAGATTTGAAAAAGCCCTTCAGTAGGAATTCCCAGCAGTCTCCAGGACACCAGTTTTGTGTTTGGGCTCCAGAAACAGCTTGCTGAAAATTTGATAACTGGATCAACCACTTCCTAGCTATGTGTTAGTGTTAGATTGTTTCAGTAGTGGTCTCAATAATCATGCCTTATGGTATCCACTCCCTTGTGTAGACCTGTCCCACATGACTGTGGGCTCGGCCACGTGACTCGCTTTAGCCAATAAGTGGGACATCACAAGCCATGCTCTAACTGCTTGTTCCTTGGGGCTTGCTGTAATGTGTTTGCTGTATGCTTTATGAATATTCAGTTCTGCTATAGAAAATAAGAGAAACGAAAATGTAGACACAATTTGCTTATGAGACATGTTACACGCAGAGTAAATGGATATGTGTTGAACATAGATAAAAAGGATGGAACAAATGAAAGTGCTACTTCAGATAGAAGGAGATAGACCAAGTAAACTTTAAATATTAGTAAGGCATGATCATACTACCTCTCGACTGACAACTGTGTCCTTCCTAAATTGGCCACCAACTAGTGATACCCATTATAGCCCCATTATGGCCTCATGTAGTCTCTGCACAAGAAAAGCAGATAAATCCCTAGCTGCTCAGGCAGCTAATGGCCAGCTACAGTTATGACCAGACACACTTGCTTCTGAATCACTCAGATGTATGTCAGATGTATGTCGATTCCAGACTCCTTCGTTCTGCCAAAACCCCTCGCTTACCCTCCACTCCGGTCCTTAAAACCATGCCATCTATGGTTTTAAGTGCTATGGTCCTTCCACCCTGCGTATACCCTATCCTAAGCTTGTTTATCTACTCCTTTTCTTTCTCCTTGCTTCTCATTCTGTTTTAAATTGGTTGATAAACTGTTGCTGCTCCTTTTTTTTTTTTTTTTTGCGGTACGCGGGCCTCTCACTGTTGTGGCCTCTCCCGTTGCGGAGTACAGGCTCCGGACACGCAAGCTCAGCGGCCGTGGCTCACGGGCCTAGCCGCTCTGCGGCATGTGGGATCTTTCCGGACCGGGGCATGAACCCATGTCCCCTGTGAAAACCACAAAATCTTACTAGGAAAATTAAAGAAGACTTAAATAAAAGGAGGAAAAGATCAATTCACGTTTGGAACAGTCAATAGCATTGATATAAGATGACGGTTCTCCCCAAATTAATCTATAAATTCAGTGCAATCCCAATCAAAATCCCAACTTGGTTTGTGTCTCTGTATATGTGCGTGTGAAATGGTCAAACGGATACTAAAATTTATATTGCAATGCAAATGGAGGCATACCAGAAAGAGCATGGGTCCCCTGACTTTACATCGTAACTCTAATACCTACTAGCTGATTCAGTTTGGACAAGTTGTCTATGATGCAAAGTCTTGGTTTGGGGGTTTCTTGTTATTTCTTAAAATACCACCTCACAGAGTCATGAGCATAAGATGAGTTAATATATGTGAAACACATGGCACAATACCTAACATGTAGTAGGTGGTTAAAAAATGATAGGTAGTATTAGAAGACATTAAGATTTAAAAATTAGTGTTAGCAGTATCAGTGTATCTACAAGTATCGTAGGCTCATATAACTTCAGAGCTAAAAGAAAGAGAATCCAACTGGATCTCTGTTTTCTCAACGTTTCTTCACTCTCCAACTCCCTGCAGTTTAGCTGTTTGGCTTCCAAAGGACAAGGCTGGAGATATAAATTTGAGAGCCATCAGCATCCAGGTATCATTGAAAAGCTGTAGACCTGGCCAGATTTCCAGTGGGTAACGTAAAGATGGAGATGAGAATGTGGGGCTGACCCTGGGGCCCTTCACCACTGAGACACTGGAGAGGCAGAGGAGCCAGCAAAGTAGGAGGGAAACCAGAGGACAATGAGGTTTATTGTCCTCCTCTCTGTTCCTAGCATTAGAAACACCCAGAATGATGTTCGCCTGATACTGGTCATCATTATTCTTGGGATATGGGATGCTTTTGTTAACTTTCTTCTTTGCCCTTGTCTCTGTTGCTTGAATTTTTGATGTTAAGTGTATATATTGATAATTTAAACAAATAGAAAGCTTTACTCTAAAGCAAGGAACTACAGAACACGTTTGGTATGAAAAACACCTGGAAAATCCTAAACAAATTCTGAACAGACAATCTCTCTTTTGGATCCTTTGCATTCCTCTACAGCAGTCAGTTCTGACTGCCTCTCATCATCACCTCATTTTGGTACTTCATCTTTAACGATTTAATCTCTATGTTGAAAAGTGTCCAAGAAGCAGTATCTCATGGAAGCAGGATGGAAAATATAAGAGAGGGGCTATCAACTGGAGCTCAGAACTCATGTGTTAATTTCATACTCCAAGAGGTTCATAGTTATCTGTCCATAAGTATACCTATAGGCAGCACAACTATCTCTGTCCACACAACATGAGAAGTGCATATGCACACATAATACCCATTCATATCAACACACACACACACACACACACACACGCACACACCCCTGCCTGACTCAGGGCAAAAAAAAAATATTTTGTAACTTTTCCCCCTTCCAGATCGCCCATTGTGTTTGAGGCTGGGTAGGGATGTTGACCAAGGTAAATGTAAACAATAGGGCTATGAAATGCCTTCTCTTCAGACTTTAAACTTGAATTCTTAATGAAGCTTCCAAGTGTTTAGATGCCCCAAGAACTATTTTTGAAAAATTACTCCAACTTTGAGCCCAGCAGCAAGATCAGCGGAAGGATTCTTGAATGTTCCTGTTTTTGAAGGAAAATAAGGCATCAACTCAGACTTTTCTGAACACCTTTTCAAATAGACTTATTAAATCATCTTCTAACACATACCTAAATTCAAATAATATTGACCCCTCCCCGCTCTGTACCAGCCACCAAGCTAGGACTGGAAGTATAAAAATAAAAAGATATTTTGTTTAAGGCCAAATTTTCTATTTTAGACCAAATATTTTCACTGCTGTCAGTTACTACTGTTCAATAGAATCGATCCTCAGGGTGTGAGAGGATTGCTCTTCCATGTCCTCTTGAAGTGGTGGGGGAGTGGCCATGTGACTTGCTTTGGCCAATGAATGGAAACCTGACTGACACATTTTCACCTCCAGATGCAGGCACTTAATTGCCTGTGCTCAGCTGTGCAGCTCTGTCCTCTCCTAGCACGGTGAGATTCACAACATGTATTGAAACGGAAGTTCCGTGAAATTGAAGAGGCGGGAAGTAGTGAGCCAATATAGGAGGACAGATGCCCTGGAGAGTTGCCCCAATCCACAGCAGATTTTGTGTGACAGGTAAACTTTTTTTGTGTTGAGTCACTGTGATTTAGGCAAAAGCTCCCATATCATGACTAGTACAGTTCCTACTTTGTTTCTCACATTGAATGATTCCCTTCACTCCTTCTATTTTCTTTATCTAAAAGGACACCTGTTGTTTGTTCTTCCTTGGGATTAAGATATAGGAAAACAGGGTCCTTGTTTCCTTTGTCTTGTTTCTGAGCTTTATGTGGGTCTGGGGCCACAGATACAGATTTAGGAGTCAACAGCATTAAGGAAGTGGTTAAATCCATGCACTGGATAGAAAATGTGTAAATGAAAATGTAAGAGGACAAAGACCTGGGAAACAACAACAGTTAAGGGATAAGCAAGAACCAAGAGAAGAAGGTAAGATGATGTGGCAAAAGGAAAACAAAAAACAGGTGGCCACAGAAGCCAAAGGATGATAAAGTTTCTAGAATGAGTGGTCTACAGTTTCAAATACAGCAGCAAAATCAAGCAAATGAAGGACAAGATAGTACTCATCAGAAACGATGTGTTGACTGTAAGTGGGTGAAAAAAGCACAGTTAATGGGAGAATAGATGACATCAACACAGTAATACAAGCGGGAAGCAGGTAGAGGAGTGGTAACTAACCTGACTGATCAGAGGGAGGTGGAAACTAAACTGGAATGGAACAACCTAGAAGCTTCATTTTAGTAACAGCCTCAAAAAAAGTATAGGAATTGGAGGCATCAGGTACCTCTGAAGGTAGAGATAGAGTTGAGCTGAAAACGGAAGATCCAGGTGAAAAATTTTAATGGAGCAGTTATAAACCCAGATCCCGTGCAGCTGGGAGATTGCCACTCCCTCACCCCAGGAGAAATCTAGAAGTTTACTAGTGGAGAGACGCTAGGCTTGGGGGCTCCAGGAGCACCTGAGGGCAAGGGAAGCACACCACAAACAAGGAGATTAAGTGAATGCCACAGACTGACTCATGGATCCCTCATCACTCTCCTGTTCTGCCTCAACAACGTTCTGTTAACCATAGTATTGGAGGATTCCTCTCTGAAAACCCAATAAAAGAGCACAGCCAGGCCACCCTGTAATTAACCAGGCCAGCAATTAACCAGTTCTGCCAGTCACAGTTTCTAGCTTTTTGTTGTCTCATTCTTAAAGACAAAATATGAGCTAAGAGCCTAAATTCACTAGTCAGCTGAAGAAAGCCTTCGAGATGGAAAGACAGGACCAAAATAGTAAAAAAACAAAACAAAAAAAGAGGAACTCAGGACATGGGGAGCAAAATAAAACTTTTGAAAATGTATAACATTAACATCTTTGCAAAATAAGAAATGATACTGCATCTATGGAAAGATAAGAGTCTATAAAAGTAGGAACATTCAGAAAACAAAAGGGATTTCCCTGGCAGTCCAGTGGTTAAGACTCCAAGCTTACAATGCAGGGGGCGCAGGTTTGAGCCCTGGTCAGGGAACTAAGATCCCACATGCCACACGGTGCAGCCAAAAAAATTTTTAAATTGAAAACAATTAAAAATAAAAACAGAAAACAAAAAATCTTACTTGAAAATTTGAAGTATGACAAAGTGAGAAATGTAGCAAAAAGATTGGAAGATAACACCAAGAAAAAACTTTATCATATCTATATGATAGATAATATAACAAAATAGAAGACAAGTGACAAAATTATAGAATCAGGAGGTGCAAGAGAGTTAAAGAAGATAAAGTAGTTTTGAAAATGTAAGGGAGAAAATTGTCAAAGTAATATCTGAAGGAGGGACTTCCCTGGTAGCACAGTGGTTAAGAATCTGCCTGCCAATGCAGGGGACACAGGTTCAAGCCGTGGTCCGGGAAGATCCCACATGCTGCAGAGCAACTAAGACCGTGCACCACAACTACTGAGCCTGCGTTCTAGGGCCCGCAAGCCACAACTACTGAGCCCATGAACCACAACTACTGAAGCCTGCCTGCCTAGAGCCCATGCTCCTCAACAAGAGAAACCACCCCAATGAGAAGCCGAAGCATCACAACAAAGAGTAGCCCCCACTCACCGCAACTAGAGAAAGCCCGTGAGCAGCAATGAAGACCCAACACAGCCAAAAATTAATTAATTAATTAATTAATTAAAAAACATCTGAAGGAAATTTCCCCTAAGTGAAGGTCATTTGTTCCCAGATTGAGAGTTCATTGAGGGCTCAGAACACTAGATAAAAAGAAGACCCACTCCAGAGCCTGTCATCATGACATTTCAGGTCACTAGGAACCAAGAACAGATTCTGAAAGTTCCCAGCATCAAAGTCAGTGGTTGTCAAGGGAAGTTCAATAAAAATAATCCCATTAGAATGGCTTCAGACTCTCAACAGCAATGCTGGAGACTAGAAGTCAACAGAGAAATAACTTCAAAATTCTGAGGGAAGTTATTTCCATTCTAGAATTCTATATCCAGCAGTCTAGTGTGAGGGTAGATTATAACCTTTTCAGACATGAACGTCTCAAAATATTTCTGTCCCATACATCGTATCAGGAAGAAACTGGAAGATGCATTCCATCAAATTGAAGGGATAAACCAAGAGATCCAGGAAATGGGAAGTCACAGGACGGCAGGTCTAGAGAGCAGCTAGTCTGCGTGGGAGCAAAGCAATGGAAGGTTCTGGGACGTGGGCCTCTAACAAAGAGGTGGACTTAATGAATTTTTCTGATGTATTTGAAATATTAAAGGAGAGTTACGCTTATGGGAGGGAGTCTGGGAATGGACCAGTGATCGAAAACTAAGCAAACTGAGGCAATTATTAACTCTAGTAATAAATTATATTAGGGAGAAATTATAATAAATTTAAAAGGCACAGGTAAATAGTATTTACAGAATTATAATAATACAGAACACTTATCTAACCAAAAATGATGATATATCTAAACTAGGCAGATGGGCGCCAGGGGAAAGAAAGGTCTTAGTCAATTCAGGCTGCCATAACAAAATACATAGATTGCATGGCTTAAATAATAGGAATTTATTTCCCACAGTTCTGGAAGCTGCAAGTCCAAGATAAAGGTGTCAGCAAGGTAGATTTCATTCTGAGGCCTCTTCTCTTGGCTTGTACACAGCGACCATCTAGCTCTGTGCTCACATAACCTCTTCTTTTTAAAAAAAAAAATTATTTATTTATTGGCTGTGTTGATTCTTCCTTGCTGCGTGTGGGCTTTTCTCTAGTTGCAGCGAGCAGGGGCTACTCTTTGTTGCAGTGCATGGGCTTTTCTTGTTGCAGAGTGCGGACTCTAGGCGCACAGGCTTCAGTAGTTGCAGCACGTGGGCTCAGTAGTTGTGGCTCACGGGCTTTGTTGCTCCGTGGCATGTGGGATCTTCCCGGACCAGGGCTCGAACCCATGTCCCCTGCATTGGCAGGCAGATTCTTAACCACTGCGCCACCAAGGAAGCCCCACATACTCTCTTCTTTTTGCAGGTGTGGGAGAGACAAAGCCCTCTGGTGTCTCTTCTTATAAGGGTGTTAATCCCATCATGAGGGCCCCACCCTCGTGATCTCATCTAATCCTACTTACCTCCCCCAAACCCCATCTCCAAATACTATCACATTGGAGTTGAGCCTAAACATATGAATTTGTGGGAGACACAAACATAATAAGAAGTATGTTTGAGTGTTTATCTGTATAGGTGCTGTAGGGCAAGGAGGTGGGAGTAGAAAAGCTAAATCCTTATCTTGCATAGTAAACATGCCAGTTAGCATCACCATAGGACACGGGTGGTAGTCCACTCTAAATAGGGTCAACTGAGGAGGGTTTATTTGCAAAGGTATGGGTGTAGGGGAGCCCCAAGAGATAGTGCAGTCACCCAGGGCTTAGAAGAAATTGCACTGTCACCAACCCTAGGCTCACAGGGATGAGTGGAGTGCATGGGGCCCACAGTCTAGAATGAGAGTCACGTAGAAAATGCCTCCCTGAGAGAAGCAGTGACCTCCTGTTGAGGGCACAGCCAGCTAGATTAGATGGTCAAGGAGGGAAACAGGGGAATAAAGGTTCTGCTCTCACTGTCTTTTCTCTCTCTCTCTGATCTCCTCTCCAGGTTCTCCCAGCTGGGGAAAAACAAACTCGTCTGGAAGTCAAAGGGCCCATTCATCAACCCATTGGTGTGGTCCATACAGGTGAGTTTCTCTGAATGGAGAGCAAGGAGAAGGGTACAGAGTAGATCCAAAGGACAAATGAGAGATAGCCAGCACAGTAAGAAAGCCAAAAAATGAAGAAATAATAGGCATAATCTTAATATGTGCCCAGAAGAGAGTTCTACAAGAATTGAAAATAGTTGCCTTTTTTTTTTTTTCCCATACCTTGGGGCAGACCAAAGATCGAACCTGCGCCCCCTGCATTGGAAGCATGGAGTCTTTTTTTTTTTTCTTCTTCCATTTTTGGCTATGTTGAGTCTTCCTTGCTGCGCACGGGCTCTCTCTAGTTGCGGTGAGCAAGGGCTACTCTTCATTGCGGTGCACAGGCTTCTCACTGTGGTGGCTTCTCTTGTTGCGGAGCATGGGCTCTAGGCACGTGGGCTTCAGTAGTTGTGGCATGCAGGCTCAGTAGTTGTGGCTCGCAGGCTCTAGAGCGCAGGCTCAGTAGTTGTTGGTGCACGGGCTTAGTTGCTCCGCGGCATGTGGGATCTTCCCAGACCAGGGATCGAATCCGTGTCCCCTGCATTGGCAGGCAGATTCTTAACCACTGCACCACCAGGGAAGTCCCAGAAGCACGGGGTCTTAACCACTGGACTGCCAGGGAAGCCCAGTGGTTGCCTTCGTGAAATAAAAATTGAAAATAGGGAGATGCAGGGTTGGGAACTGCTTTTTTTTAAAATATATATCAATAGAATATAAACTGTGTAGAACTCTTTGACTTTTATAACTAAATACAACTTTGACAAAAATAATTTTAAGTGCTTTTTGGATTTGCAATGAAAAAATCATTGATAAACTTTTGCCATGCAATTTCAGTTAAGTGCTGGGACCTGAGGTCAGATTATAGTGGGTTAAGAAGAGAAGCTGAGATGAGTGGAGATGAATTCTAAATGGCAGTCAAATGTTGTTAATCAAATGTTTAGTTAATGTCTTTAACAGCTAGTCTGTTAGCTTAGCTAGGTCAAAGGTATGCTGCCTGTGATTTGTGTTTTAATGACCCTGCACACTGCTACTTTGGGCCCACATGTGTAATCTACGTGTCTAGGATATTCATGTACAGTTTTAGGATTCAGAACTTCTTTTTGTGCTTTTAATTATTAAAATGGTTTCTGGCTATTATTTCTTAACCTGTGCCCAAAATATCATCTTGCCTTTGACACCCATTCCTCCTACTGTATTTCCTTTGTATACCTTCCCAACTCAAACTCAAAATCTGAACCGTCTTTGACCTCCTCTTTCACTTCTAGCATGTCCTTGCCAAATGCTATACATTCTACCTATTAAATGTTTTTAGCTCCTCATTTTCACCCTAGCCGACCCTGACAGAGTTTAAGCCATCAGGATTTGTTTATGTCACTATGGGACTAACTCCTTCTCTAAGCCTCTAATCTCCACCTCCAATACATCCCCTTATTAACTAATGGACTTCCTGGTCTTATTAGAAATTGCTTTTCCAGACACATCTCTCATTACTTCCCCTTTCTTGAGCCAAACACTCCTTTGGTGCTTGCCAAGAATTCCACTCTCCATGCCTATGTTCATGTTGTCACCTCTGCTTGCAGCACCTTCATGCTCATTTTCTCTACGTGTCCAGTCTTCCCCAGTCTTCAAGGCCCAGCTCTAATGCCTTCCCATGCCTGAGGTGCTCTTGGAGATGCTTTCCAGGAAGGCATGAGCTGCTTTTCTGAAGCCCCTCATCACTTTCTCTGAAAGAAGTCCTTGTGTTCTAGTACATGGGGTGCCTCACTTGCAAGCAACTTGAAGGAAACTTCCCTATCTAATTCATCTTTGTTTACCCTGAACAGCAAGCATGGTATCCTGTACCTGTACACACTCAATACATTTGCTGAATTTTTTTAAAAAATATTTATTTATTTATTCATTCATTTTGGCTGTGCAGGTTCTCAGTTGTGACACACAGGATCCTTAGTTGTGGCATGTGGGCTCTTTAGTTGTGGCATGTGTGTGGGATCTAGTTTCCTGACCAGGGATCAAACCCAGGCCCCCTGCATTGGGAGTGTGGAGCCACCGGACTGCCAGGTAGGTCCCCATTTGTTAACTTTTAAAAGAAGTAGCCAATCAATATTTTTCCTGCTTTATTGAGGTATAACTGGTATACAAAAAATTTGCACATAATTAATGTATATCATTTGGTAAGTTTAGACAAATTTATACACTCATGGTGCCATCACCAAAATCAAGGTAATAAACATATCCATCGCCTCCAAAAGTTTCCTTGTGTCCCTTTGTTTTGGTTTTGGTTTTGGTTCTTGGTAAGAGCACCTAACATGAGATCTAACTTCTTAACAGATTTTAAGCACATGATACCTCATTGTTAACCACAGGCACTATGTTGTACAGAAGATCTCTGGAACTTACTCATCTTGTGTAACTGTAACCTTATACCCACTGAAAAACTCCCCTATTCCTCTCCCCCCATTCCCTGGTAACCACCATTCAGCCAATCAACATTTGATTTTACGATATACTGTCATTTGAAAGGCAAAAAAGAGCAGTGATCTTAGGAACTATTATCATAATTAGACCATCTGACTTCAAACCTCAGGTGCCAGAAAGATAGGAAAATATTATATTATCGTTAAGGAAAAGATAGAGGGGGGGGGCACTGAGAAGTCCTATTAAAATTCAGAAGCCATAACCCGTTATTATAGCCACCATGTAAATAAAGGTTAAGAACAGAGTTATTGGAGTCAGATTACCTTTGGCCAGAATCTTGACTCTGCCCCTTAAGGACTGCATAGCCTTGGACCAATTAGCCCCTTTGAGCCTTCTTTCCTCAATTTCCTTCTTGGCAAAATTCAGACAATAATGTTACCTACCCTCCAAAGCCATTCATATACTTAAGTGAGATACAGGCAGACCTCATTTTGTTGTGCTTTGCTTTACTGAGCTTTCCAGATACTGCATTTTTTACGAATGAAGGTTTGTGGCAAATCTGCATCAGGCAAGTCTATCGGCACCATTTTTCTAACAGCATTTGCTCATTTCATGTCTCTGTGTCATATTTTGGTAATTCTTGCAATATTTCAAACTTTTTCATTATTATTATATTTGTTATGGTGTTCTGTGCTCACTGATCTTTGATGTTTCTACTACTCACTGAAGGTTCAGATGATGGTTAGCATTTTTTAGCAATAAAGTATTTTTTAATTAAGGTATGTACATTGTTTTCATAGACATAATGCTACTGCACACTTAATAACTACAGTATAGTGTAAACATTACCTTTATATGTACTGGGAAACCAAAACATTTGTGTGACTTGGTTTATTGCAATATTTGCTTTATTTATTTATTTGGCCACATGACGTGGCTTGTGGGATCTTAGTTCCCTGACCAAGGATTGAACCCAGGCCCTTGGCAGTGAAACCATGGTGTCCTAACCACTGGACCACCAGGGAATTCCCAATATTTGCTGTATTTTGATGGTCTGGAACCGAACCTGTAATATCTCTGAGGTATGCTGGTAATGTACACGAAGAATTTTGCTGAATGCCTGGAATACATCATATACACTCAGTAAATGATAGCTTCTTTTTTATCATCAGTAGTGAGAACTGTGTTAAGCAGTTGCCAAGAGCACTCACTAGCTTTTGAATCAGATGGAGCTGGGAGTGCTTATTAAAAATGATGAGAGACCACTCAAACTCATTTTACTAGGCAATCATTAAACTCATACCAAAGCAAGTTAAGGACACTGAGAGAAAAGAAAATTACAGGCCAACGTTCTTGATGCACTTAGATGCAAAAATACTCAACAAATACTAGCAAACCAAATTTAACAGCACATTAAAAGGATCATACACCATAATCAAGTGAGATTTACCCCTGAGATGCAAGGATGGTTCGGTTCAACATACACAAATCAATAAATGTGATATGCCACATTAATAGAATGAAGGATAAAAACCATATGGTAGTCTAAATAGATTCAGAAAAAGCATTTCACAAAATTCAACAGCCTTTTGTGATAAAAATTCTCAACAAATTAGGTATAGAAGGACTGTGCCATAACAAAGGCCATATATGACAAAACCACAACATCATACTCAATGGTGAAGAGCTGAAAGCTTTTCCTTTAAGACCAGGAATAAGACAAGGGTGCCCATTCTTACCACTTCTATTCAATGTAGTACTGGAAATCTTAGAGTAATTAGGCAAGAAAAAAAATGGCATCCAAATTGGAAAGGAAGAATAACAACAAAAAACAAAACAAAACAAAAACCAAACAAACAAAAAACAAATTGAAGAGGAAGAAGTTAAATTGTCTCTGTTTGCAGATGACATGATTCATATGAGTAGCATTGACATATATACACTACCAAATGTAAAACAGATAGCTGGTGGGAAGCAGCAGCATAGCACAGGGAGATCAGCTCAGTGCTTTGCTATGACCTAGAGGGGTGGGATGGGGAGGGTGGGAGGAAGGCTCAAGAGGGAGGGAATATGGGGATATATGTATGCATATGGCTGGTTCACTTTGTTGTACAATAGAAACTAACACAGCATTGTGAAGCAATTATAGTCCTATAAAGATGTATTAAAAAAAAAAGAAGAAAACCCTAGAGACTCCACCAAAAATTGTTAGAACTAATAAATGAATTCAGTAAAGTTGCAGGATACAAAATCAATATGTAAAAATCAGTTGCTTTTCTATACACTAACAATAAACTATCTGGAAATAAATTAAGAAAGCAGTTTTATCTACAGTAGTACCAAAAAACAATAAAATACTTAGGATAAATTTAACCAGTTAGCTGAAAGAGCTATATAATGAAAACCATAAGACATTGATGAAATAAACTGAAGAAGACACAAATAAATGGAAAAATATACCATGCTCATGAATTGGAAGAATTAAATTGTTAAAATGTCCATACTGCCCAAAGCCATCTTTAGATTTTTATTTATTTTTTTTTTGCGGTACGCGGGCCTCTCACTGTTGCGGCCTCTCCCGTTGCGGAGCACAGGCTCCAGACGCGCAGGCTCAGCAGCCATGGCTCACGGGCCCGGCCGCTGCGTGGCATGTGGGATCTTCCCAGACGGGCACGAACCCGTGTCCCCTGCATCAGCAGGCGGACTCTCAACCACTGCGCCACCAGAGAAACCCCCCATCTTTAGATTTAATGCAAATCCTAAAATGCATGTGGAACCACAGAAGACCTTGAATAGCCAGAGCAGTCTTGAGCAAGAAAAACAGCTGGAGGCATTGCACTTCCTGATTTCAAGCTATATTGCAAAGCTATAGTAATCAAAACAGTATGGTACTGGCATAAAAACAGACACATAAACCAAAAGAACATAATAGAGAGCCAAGAAATATGCCCATGCATGTACATATAATATTTGACAAGAATACACAATGAGGAAAGAATAGTCTCTTTCAATAAATGGTGTTGGGAAAACTGTATATCCACATTCAAAAGAATGAACTTCAACCATTACACAAAAATAAACTAAAAATGAATTAAAAACTTAAGTGTAAGTCCTGAAACCATAAAATTTCTAGAAGAAAACACAGGGAGTAAGCTCCTTGACACTGATCTTGGTAATGATTTTCTGGATGTGACACCAAAAGCACTGGCAACAAAAGCAAAAAGAAAACAAGTGGGATTATACCAAACTAAAAAGCTTCTGTACAGCATAGAAAACAATCAAAAAAATGAAAAGGCAACTTGCAGAATGTGAGAAACTATTTGCAAACTATACATCTGATAAGGGGTTAATAACCAAAATACATAAATAACTCTTACAACTTAATAGCAAAAAAATAAAAAAGATTAAAAAATGGGTAAAGGACCTGAAGAGACATTTTCCCAAAGAAGACATTCAATTGACCAATAGTTATATGAAAAGGCATTAAATATCACTAATCATCAAGGAAATGCAAATCAAAACCACAGTGAGATATCACCTCACACCTGTTAGCATGGCTAGTACCAAAAAGACAAGAGGTTACAAGTGTTGGCAATGGTTGCATAAAAGGGAACCCTCCTACACTGTTGATGGGCATGTAAACTGGTACAACAATTATGAAAACAGTATGAATATTCCTCAAAAAGTTAAAAATAAAACCAAATACCATATGATCTAGCAATCCCACTTCTTGGTATATATCCAAAGGAAATGAAATCAGTATCTTGAAGAGAGATCTGCTCTCCCATGTTCATTGCAGTATCATTCACAATAGTCAAGATATGAAAACATCCAAAGTATCCATGAACAGATGAATTGGTTTAAAAACGTGGTATATTGCTAAAATAAAATAAAATGGAGACTGTAGAGAAAACCATTTAATCCATGTAAGCAAAACTCAATATAGCTTATTTGATGAATGTAAGCAAAACTTAAGTTATTTCTTCCTCCACACTTCCCAGTTGCTGTAAAGTTAAATAATTAGGCCTGCTGATCAGTTTCATAGTAATATGTAATCATTATTTAGTATTCACCACATGGAAGACACCACATGTGCTACGTACTTTGCATACCTCATCTCATTTAATCCTCTTAGCCTCGAAAAAGTAGCTTTTGTTATCTCCAGTTTATAGATAATAATAATCATGATGATTATAGCTCTTTTTTTTACAAGTTTATTTATTTATTTATTTATTTATTTATTTATTTTTTACAAAAGTTTATTCTTAAATGTACAATAGTTTCCAAGACAACATTTCATTCTAGCTATAGGTGGCAACAGATGTTATGGCAGGGAATCCAGATGTTTAATCCAGATGTTTAAACAGGAATGGAACTAAGGATCATCATTGCCTCAGGCACAAGGAACAGCTTACTTTTTGCCAGATTTCTTAATTCCACCTGTGGCCAGGGGGCCTTTCCCCGCGGCCTTCGCTTTTAGCTCCTCAAGTTTCCTTTGCTCCTCCTTCTGTTTCTGCTTGAATGCTTTATCTTCCTCGTCCATCTCCTTGGCTTGCTTCTTGGGCTGCTTCAGGGGCTTCTTCTTCCCACCTTCACGGCCCGACATGGCGCCTGCCGCCCCTTCCCCAGACCCTGCCACCGGATGCCGATTATAGCTCTTGAGTGCTTACCATGGTCCAGGTACTGTGCTAAACCTTAATATAGGTTACCTCTCTTTATCTTTATTAAAAATCCTATGTGGTAGGAACTATTTTTAACCCTCATTTTTCAGATGAGAAACCAGATGTTCAGACAGGTTAAGTAACTTGCCCAAGGTCATACAGCTAATAAATGATGGACAGGATTCAAACCTCTGGTCTCTGTGATTCTAGAGTTCAAGGTTTTTCCCCTCAGAAGCCCAGCCAGCTTCAGGCACAGACGTGTCTTTGTGTAAGTTTCAAAGTCTCTCAAAATCAAAAAGTCTATTTCTCTTCTTGATAGCTCCAGCAGCAATTTCCCTCAGTAAATTATCTGTTGACTGACTAGCTTCCCATTTAATGACTTTATTAATCTCCAGTTTGAAGTTCCCCTTATCATTACCCTTTTTAACTATCCCAAATGATTTCTCCATGTAATGTTGTCCCTGAGGCACTGGAAAATATATCATTTGAGAAAAGGTTATGTAAGATAATACACTAAATACAGGGTCCATTCAGACCAACCGTTAACACAATAAACGTTAGAAAGGATTAATGTACTTCCGTCTTTGCCACTTGCAACTATTTATTGGCATCCTTCTCTCTGCTTAGCACTGTACTAGACATTCTGACCTTGCAGATCCATGACCTTGTCTCCCTCCCATGATTCTTTGCTCCCCCTTTCTTCAGCCACTAATCCCCATGGTCATGCCTGGCTTGGACATCACAAATAATGTCAATACCTCAATGTTCAATTAATGCACTTCCCTCTCTGATCAACACTTTCTACCGTTTTAGATACTCTTATTCTTACTCCTCCTCACTATAGTTGTTTGACCCTATGGGGACCTTTAATCCATTGACTCTACTATTTTTTTATTATTCACCAATCCTTGTGTCCTCCCTTCCCTTTGAGCCCATCTTACATTACATGGCGTTATAATGACTCCCTTTGAAACACTATTAACTTGCTTGCCTCCCTCTCTCTCCATCCTCCTTATTTGGCAAATTGTCAGCTGGCTAGACTCAAATATTTGCCAGATACCCATGCCAGCTCCTAAGAAGCCACGTGTGGCTGGGGAGCATCATAACCTTCTCTACCTGTGCCCATTTCTGGGCCTTCTCTCCCTTTACAATAGATGAGGGGTTCCTGCTCTCATCAGAGGTGTGGTCTATGGAGCTTTCCTACTCCGGTAGACTACTGCTAGAATTAACCCCCAGTCTCTTTCATCTTTAAGTTCTCCCTACTGGATAAAAGCATAAAAGCACCTTCCATTATCTTCTATCTTTAAACAAAACAGATCTCTTGAACACACTTATTTATAGCTACTGCGCCATTTTTCTGTTTCATTTCAGGGCAGAACTTCTGACAGAGGTGTTTGTGGTCAGCATTTCCACTTCCTCACTTCCCATTTACTCTTTAACCCTCTCGGTTAGACCTCCACCGCCACCACAGCACCAAAACTGCTTTTATCTGACAATAAGGACGGTGTTGACAAATGCAGTGTTCACTTCTTTGTACTGATTTTCTTCCAAATCTCAAAGGTATGTGCAGTAATGAACTACCCTCTTATTCTAGAAATGCTCTTTTTTGGCCACGCTGGGTGACATGAGGGATCTTAGTTCCCCGACCAGGGATCGAACCTGTGCCCCCTGCAGTGGAAGCGTGGAGTGCTGACCACTGAATCTCCAGGGAGTTCCCTTTTTTTTTTTTTTTTTGACATCTGGGAAAACACTCTTCTGGTTTTCCTACCATCTCACTGGCAGTTCCTTCTTCTAAGTCTTCTTTAAAAGTTCTTCTGCATTACCCTGGCTTGTTCTAGGGATTGCTCCTCAGCTTATTTCTCTTTCTACCTACACTTGCATCTTAGGTGGTCTCATTCAGTCCCATAGCTATAAATGCCATCTATGGGCCAAAGATTCCCAAATCTCTGTCTTCAGACTAACATGTCCAGACTCATGTATTTACTTGACATCTTTAGTTGGATGTCCAATATGCATCTCAAATGTGACAAAAGCAAAGAACTCATGATTCTACACCATTTATCCCCAATCTAGCCCTAGGTAAGTAAGCAGCACTACTATCCATCCAAATTCTTGGGTCAAAATCCTAAATGTGAAATGCCTGTAATAGGCAAATCTACAGAGATAGAAAATAGAGTAGTGATTGCCTAGGTGTCCTGCGTTGAATGATGGCCCCTAGAAAGATATAGCTGTGTCCTAGTCCCTGGAATCTATGAATATGATGTTATTGGAAAAGGGTCTTTGCAGATGTAATTAAGGATCTTGAGATGAAATCATCCAAGATTCCCCAGGTGGGCCCTAAATCCAATGACAATTGTCTTTATAAGATAAGAAGAGAAGACATGGAAGAGAGGAGAAGGCCATGTGAAGATGGAGGCAAAGATTGGAGTGATGCAGCCATAAGCCAAGGAATGCCCGAAGCTGCCAGAAGCCAGAGAGGTAGGGAAGGATTCTCCACTGGAGCTTTCAGAGGGAGCACAGTCCTGCTGACAGCTTGAGTTTTGACTTCTGGCTTCCAGAACTGTGAGAAAATAAGTTTCTGTTGTTTTAGGCTATCAAGTTCCTGGTAATACACTAGGGCTGCTGGGTGGAGAGAACCGAGGAATGACTGCTAGTAGGTGTGAGGTTCCTTTTTGGAATGATGAAAATGCTCTAAAATTATATTATAATCATGGTTGCACAACTCTATAAATATACTAAAAAACCATTGGTTTGAAGACACTAAATGGATGAATTTTCTGGTATACAGATTATATCTCAATAATGCTGTAAAAATAAAATGTCTTGGAGTTATCTTTTAACCCTGAAATAAAAAATAATAATAATAAAGATTTCTTTACACTTTGTGCTCTCTTCCGAAATATATCTCAAATATGACTACTTCCCTTTATCTGCATGGCCACCTTTTTAGTCCTGGCCTGTCATCTCTAGTCTATATAACCACAATAGCCTGTTTCCCTGTTTCCACTCATGTAAATCCATACTCCTTAAAGCAGATAAAATGGTTATCTTAGAACATAGATCATGTCACTCTCTTGCTTAACCCCTCTCTACCTGTCCCCATGGATTTCCTTTGTACTTGGAATGGAATCGAAACTCTTCACTGAGTGCCACTGAGCCTTCTATGGCCTATCTGGCCTCCGTCCACATCTGAGATCCCATCTCCTTAAATGCTGCCTTTTCTCCACACTTTATCCACACAAACCCTCCTTAAAATCCTGGGACAGACCAATCTTGTCCCTGCCTCAGGGCTTCTGCCCCTGCTGTTTCTCCTGCATGTAGCACTTTGCTTCTCAGCTTCCCCATGGCTGTTTCTTTGTCAAAACCATTCTGACCACCCTGTAAAGAGTTGCCTCTCCCCAATTTACTCTCAGTCATGTCACTTTGTTTTATTATTTAGCAATTTTTGTTATCTGAAATAACCTTGTCCGTTTAGTTTGATGCTTTTTTATAGTCTTATTTCCTCTTATTAAAGATAAGTTCTATGAGATAGGGACTTTATCTGTCTTGTTCTTTGCCGAATCGCTGCTCCTACCACAGTGCCTGACAAAAGAGATGCTCAGTAAATATTGCAGCCATGAACAAATGAAGGATACAACTCATAATGCACAGCCTTTTGCCCTTAAGACACTTACAGTCTATTGGAGGTCCAAGACATACTTGCACTGTCGTAAAATATTCAACAACAATTTAAGATAGAGGGAACACTGCCAATATGTAAATAGAATAGTCTTCTCCTAGAACAAGTCTGATGACCATCCCATGGTAAGGAGGTCCTGGGGAACACATTCTTTCCCAAGCCTGCACTGGTTGGGCAGCTGGAGTGACTGAAAGGGAGAGTGAGGCCCATGAGTTGTGCAGGTGCTCATGACTTTTGATGACCTCTGCCAAGATGCAGAAGCAAGTCCAGAGAGCTGTGGCTTCCCCGGGCCGTATCCCTGGACCAGTTCCTTTTTCTTTACAACATGTGATCCTCGTTCTTATCCTTCTTGGCTTCCAGATTCCAGTCTCTACACTGTAAGTTCAGTGCCTGCTTCTGTCCCCAAAGTCTTGACCTTTGTGGGATTTTGAAATGTCCCTCTATTGGCCCAGCACCCTGCACAGCCCTGACTGTCCTCTGAATCCTGGAGCCAGAAATTCCCTTCCCCAACTCTGGTCTCCCAGACATCCCTCTTTTCCCCTGAAATCTTTCTCTGCCACAGAGGAATTTGTGAAATCGATATCAAGATTAACCAAGATGTGGTATAGTAGAAAAAAGCATGAGACTTGGTATCAAAAGAAAAGTTGAGATCACAGCCCCACCACTTACTGTTGTGTGACCTTGAGTCTTCCTTTCATCCCTTTTTAAATCTCCAAAGTAATACTTACGTAACAGGGTTGTTGAGATGAAAAATAAGGAAAAGTCCTCTTTTTACCGCTTTTTCTCTGTCACTTCCTCTTACAATGTTTTCTGTCTTACTGAACAGCATTATTACCATTCACCCAGCTGCTCAAGCCACAAGTCTGGGAGATCTTCTTTACAGTATCTCCAGATCTACTTCTTGCTGTTCCAAAGCCAAAACAACTTTCACTCAGGTCCACTTTTTTCCATTTCACCACCATTTCTCTGGCCTAGACAATCATCCACCTGGAATGCAACAGCAGTCTTCTAACCAGTCTCTAACACTGGATCCATTCTTCACAGCAATGACAATTATTTAGTAAATGCAAATTTCAGGAGCTCACTCACTTCCTTGAAAGTTATCAAAGGCTTCCCTTTGTTATCAGGACGAGGTACACAACCGCTGCCATATACCCTGCATTTCCAGGAATGAGCTTCCTCTCCAGCTTTACCTTGACCCCTCTTGTGCTGAGCTTCAGACATACTGGTATTTTGTCCCTTCTGGAACCCTCCAAGCTCCATTCTGGCTTAGACACCCTAATACACTCTTCATTCTGCCTGGAGCCCCCTCCTTCTCTCTCTGCCTTTCTGTTCCTTCTACCCAGTTCATTTCTACCCATCCCTCAGGTCTCAACTGAAACATTGTTACTTCCTCAAAGAAGATTTCTCTCACTCTCACTTCCCTCATACCAGAGTATGTCCCCCATCAGGTGCCTCCATCTCACACACACACACACACACACACACAGCCCTCATGGCTCTTTCAGTTACTTGATTAGCATCTTATTCTCAGCTCTATCTATGCTTCCTGAAGGCAAAGACTGTGCCTATCTTGTTTAGCTTTGGGCCTCTAGTGCCTATCAGTATATAATAGGTGCACAAAAAAATGCTTGTCAAATTAATGAAAAGAGTATGTCTAAGTGTATTGTGAACTATAAATGGACTATAAAAATAGCAATATTCTTATTGCAGTCGCATAATTAGGACATTAAGAATCTAGCTTTGAGCTTATAGCAACCATCATGCTGGCTACAACTATGGCATATTTGGGTTCCTGGCTATTTGATGCTAATCCAAATGGCTGTGAAAACTTCTGACACTTATATTCCCCTTATCTTGATCCTCTAGGTTTCTTTAACTGATAAACTCAATAGAAAATAGCACAGGCTTCGTGATGGCAGAGACATCCTCTGTCTCATTCACCCCTGTATCCCTTAGATTTAGACCGTAAGCACATACTATGTGCTCATTAAATTGTTTCCTAATAAATGACTCAGCCAGGTTTAATGACATTTCAAACGAAGCACTCCTACCACCACCAACAAATATCCTGAGCATCTCAAACTCAGATTTGCAGTGTAAATAATATGTAAATAAGTAGGTATTTTATTAAAAAGGAAAAAACCACTGAGACTCCTCAGAGAGGAACACAGGTAAATCAATTTACTTGTTAAAAAGATTAGGCTAAATGAACACAAAGGTCCATTTCGTTATAAAATTCTGATTCCAGGATGTTAGGCGATTAGAATAGTAGGTAGACGAGCTTACTGAGAAGTCATTGGGTTCATGGGACAGTGGTGCAATTGACACCCCAATTTAGCATTGACTTTCCCCAGGACATTAGCAAGGACTTTGCACTAATTGTTTTTAAAGCTTGATGACTACAGCATTCCTGTTAATAGATCATCTTGTAGCTTAGGAACAGTTTTTCAAAGAGACTCAAAAGAAAGTCCTGAATTCTTCCTCATCAGTACCAGCTTATGATGACAAGGCCAAGTACTAGAGTAGAAAGAACACTGGTTCTGGAGCCAGGATTGGGATGAGTCCTAGCTCTCTACCTGCACTATCTGTATGGCCTTAGATCCATCATCTACCTCCTGTGAGATTTAATTTTTCTCCATATGTAAGTAAAACTTTACCAAGTAATCTCTAAAAATCCCTTCAAGTTCTGAAGACTCATGATTCTAAGAAACTGTAAAAGCTTATAAACATGCATGTGTTATTCCTGTGCTTTAAAATTCCCAGGGCTGGGAATTCCTGGGCAGTGCAGTGGTTAGGGCTTCGCACTTCCACTACAGGGGGCACGGGTTTGATCTCTGGTCAAGGAACTAAGATCCCACATGACCAAAAATAAATAAATAAATAAATACAAATTTTAAAAAATAATAAAAAGGGACTTTCCTGGTGGCTCAGTGGTTAAGAATCTGCCTGCCAATGCAGGGGACACAGGTTCGATCCCTGGTCCGGGAAGATCCTACATGCTGCGGAGCAACTAAGCCCGCACACTACAACTACTGAAGCCCGCGTGCCCTGGGGCCCACGTGCTGCAACTGCTGAAGCCTGTGCAGCTACAGCCTATGCTCCAGGACTAGAGAAGCCACTGCAATGAGAAGACCACGCACCGCAACGAAGAGTAGCCCCCTCTCGCTGCAACTAGAGAAAGCCCGTGCACAGCAACAAAGACCCAACGCAGCCAATATAATAATAATAAAAAATTAAAAAAATAAAATTCCCATGCCTCCCATTGTACTTAGGAAAAATCCAGATTCCTTATACTGGTCTAGATCTCTTGTATGGTCTGGCTCCTGCCTGCTTCTCCTGATCGCAACTCCTACCAATTGCTGTTTTTTTTGGCTGTGCTAGGTGTGTTGCTGCATCAGGATGGAGCATGTACTTTTCCCACTAGCTAGGATAGTCAGCCCCCAGCTCTCTATGTTGCTGGCGACTGATCATTCAAATTCAGCTCAAATGCTACCTTGTGGGAGAGGTCTTTTCTGAACACTCAATGCGAAGTAGACCCCACCCCCCAAGCCCATTTGTCAGTTCATCCTTGCCTTATTTCCTCCACTGTACTTATCATGATCTGAAATCACCTTTTGTAGTTGTTTGTTTCTTTGCTAATTGAGAGATTCACCCTACTAGGAGGTGCAGGCATACCTGGAGGTACTGCACGTTCAGCTCCAGTCCACCACAATAAAATGAGCCACACAATTTTTTTTGGTTTTCCCAGTGCATGTAAAGTTACGTTTGCGCTCTACAGTAGCCTATTAAGTGTACAATGGCATTATGTCTAAAACAACAATGTACATACCTTAATTAACGAATACTTTATTGCTAAAAAATGCTAACCATCATCTGAGCCTTCAGCAAGTCATCATCTTTGTGCAATCATAACATCAAAGATCGCTGATCATAGATCGCCATAACAAATATCATCACGAAAACATTTGTGTCTCACAGAGACACAAAGTGAGCAGATCCTGTTGGAAAAACGGTACTGATAGACTTGCTTGAGGCAGGTTTGCCAACCCTCAATTTGTAAAAGATGTCTGTGAAGTGCAATAAAGCAAAGCGCCCCAAACAAGGTAAGCCCCTACTGCTGTCTGAAAGCAGGAACCTCATCTGTCTAATGCCCCACTGCAGCCCCAGTAACCTAGCCCAGTGCCTGCCACCAAATTAGATTCTTAATTTACTAATTTCAAGTTCAATTTTGCTCTCTGCACCAGCATTATTTGTTAGCCCCATTGATATTTTTTGCATAATCAAGGTATGCAAGATCTTTTTCGCATAATCAAGCCATGTCCCCAAATATTAAAATATTCTTGGAAAGAAGAAAAAATAAAAGAAGACATTATTTTGGCTTTAAGAACACATCACTAAGATGAATGGATTGGGGCTTGCAAGTACATCACTGAGAAGCGATGGTATTCACTGGATATCCAAAATAGTAACCTTTTTTTTTTTTTTTTTTTTTTTTGCGGTACGCGGGCCTCTCACTGTTGTGGCCCCTCCCATTGCGGAGCACAGGCTCCGGACGCGCAGGCTCAGCGGCCATGGCTCACGGGCCCAGCCGTCCGCGGCATGGGGGATCTTCCCGGACCGGGGCACGAACCCGCGTCCCCTGCATCGGCAGGCGGACTCTCAACCACTGCGCCACCAGGGAAGCCCCCAAAGAGTAACGTTTTATCAATTATTAGATGAGTGCTATCAATTCACATTGAACTGCTGAAACTATTCTCCAGTAAACATTCACTTTCTTGACAATCTATAATTTGTCAACTCAGGCTGGAACTCATAAAAACTAGCTTGGTAAATTGTTTGTTTATAACCTGGGGTGTGTGTATCCAAGAAAATTATTCTTCTCAGTGTTGATATGGTAAGCAAGGCAAAAAAAAAAAGTACTAAATTTAAGACCCGAATTTAGTACTGTACTAATGTATCAGGTCCCCATGACTCACACTGCTTCTGTAAAAAAGAAAAAAAGTCACCTGTAGATTTCCAGAAAATGATTTCTGGGCAGCATCCCTTCCCTTACCCTACCCTATGCTCTTGGGCTCCAGTGCTTTTGGATTTCGTTTTCAAAATTTTTTTGGTTCTTGCCTTCTCTTCCTTGCCACAATGTTAGGCAACATAAACTGGAGAAGGTTTCTGTAAATCCAGTAGAAGGTAAGAGGATGACTCAGTTGGGCTGCTTTACGGTTTCTCCTCTGTATTCAACTTCAGTGAAGGAGTTGATGACATTTTTGCCCGATATTCCAGTGGACCCATCAACATTGCAGTAGTCTACATCTCAGCCCAGAGAGCAGAACTGACTTCATAAATTGCAATCAGAACTTCCAAGAAACAGTAAAATGAACAGTATTTTCCAATAAATATTATGTACATGAATGGATGGTTGGAGCTGGATGTGAAGATGAAGATCATATAAGCTGAACCTTTTATGTCTCACAAGAGAACACTGATATGTAGAGATTAAATAACATTTCCAAGGTCACACAGTGGTAGAGCCAAGGTTCCAAGTGACTGCTCTTTCCAGCAGAGGACAGAAGAACCCATTTCGATGTTCTTCTCACTTTGGAGCCAAGGAACTGCTTTACGTTTCTCAATAAACATTTGTTGAATAAATGAGACTCCCTTACCTTCAAGTTCTAGCCTTGTTTTGATCCATAAAATACAGTATTTGTGTCTTTGAACTTAAGCTAGACACATATCATCATGGCTCAAAACTGACTGTGGATGAATTTTGCTTATTGGTTCAGTGCAGAGGTTTTCCTGCCCATTCCCCTCCCCACTTGGAGTCCATGGATAGAATTCAAGAAGTCCATAAAGCTGAATGGGAAAAAATTCCATCGTTATTGTCACAAACCTCTAACTGAAATTTAGCAGTATCTTCAATTATGGATAGAGGCAACAAACCACAGTATCATTAACATTGATCACACAGTAGTAATCATAGATGTTTTATATCATATTATCATTTTTGCAGGTATCTCAAAATATTATTTATACTCAACATTACTTCAACATTATAGTAGTTATTGGACCCAACATGGACCATGTTATTTAATACATTCTTGAAGAATCACATACATTATTATATCACAAATTTGTTTTTATAACTTTTCAGTAGACATAATAATGGTTATATGATGTTATGTTACGGACATAACAAAGATATCCTAATCCTAATCCTCAGAATGTGAATATGTTACCCTACAAAACAAAAGGAACTTTGCCAATGTGATTAAATTAAGGATCTTAACACGATTAGATTATCCTGGGTTATCCAGGTGGGCCCCATCAAGTCAGAAAGGTCCTTAACAAGGAAAAAGGGAGAGAGGAGAATCAGAGTGAAGGAGCTGTGACCATGGAATCAGAGTGATGCAGTTGCTCACTGGATGTCATAAGTCAAAGAATGTGGGCGGCATCTAGAAGCTCAAAAGACAAGGAAACAGATTCTCTCCGAGCGCCTCCAGAAGGTATGTAGGCCTGTCGATACCTTGATTTTAGTGTCACAAGACCAGTTCTGGATATCTGACCTCCAGACCTGTAAGATAATAAATTTGTGTTGTTTTAAGCCATTAGGTTTGTCGTAATTTTTTACAGCAAAAGAAAATCAATGCAACATTTTACTATCATTCATTATAACTGTCTTCCTTTGTAATTTTCTCCGCAGTTTATTTTTTGCATTTAAAAGAAATTTAGTTCTGCTACTTACTAGCTGTTGTGACCTAGAGCAAATTATTTCCCCTCTGTCTCCTCATCTATAACATGGGAATTAAAAAAGTCCACATCCCAGGGTTATTGTGAGAATTAAATGCGACAATTTATGTAAAGGTCATAGAGCACCAGGCTCACAGTAGGGACCCAACAAAACATTCTCTCCATTGCCTGTCTCCCCAAACCCTAATGATTATGGATTTCTTAATCAATTTTAATACTCAGTTTATGACATTATGACATTTTCCAGACCTGAACAGTTCTGTTAAATCTTAATTGCAGCTACTGCTAAAAATATCTAAGACCAGTTGCTTACTCTGACTTTGACCTTGAAATATTTAAATACTAACTGTGTTTAGAAGCCTAGTTCCAGTTTTGATTACCATTTTCTGAATAGCTCTGGGTAAATAATTTATTGTTTCTATTTATAACATTGCTCCCTTCCTTTTGAGTGAACATTGGTACATAAGTTCAAATATAATCTATAATTGAGATGGCGATTAAGATAGAATGAAATGATTAGGTATTTTTCCAGAAAGCATGTACAAGAAACATTGTCTTAATGATTAAATTGTACTTAATGAACCCCGTATTCTGAAGTAGTCCTTCATTGTTAATTAGGCACCTTTGAAATCATTACCCTTTGGTGTCTAATTCATTTCAGGAAGGGTGACATATTAAGCAGCCAGGTTATCCAGGTTTCAAAGGTCTGTGCATTATAAGTCAATAAGTATTTATCAGATTCCTACTTTTCTATCAATTCCTTGAGGGAGGGATTTTGTATTTTCCATTCCTCCCATTTTTGGATAATTTGGACAAATCATCTAGAATGTATTAAATTCAATGACATGTCTTCAAAAATTTCAAAGCAGGATAAGAAAACCCCAACTTGCAAACAGGTTATTTCACAAAGGTTTCTGTTTTCTTAACATAGTTTTCTATAGAAATATGTGTGTATGTTTCTTTAGAAATAACTATATAAATAGAAATGATCATAGAAATATATTATTAATATACAATATAAACTCATGAGTATTATAATTATATAATATTTATAAGTAAATGTCATATTAAATATATAATATATTGTTTCCAAGCTAGCCCATAAACTCCAATTGGGCCCATAATAAATAAAGCTACCAGACTGCTACTTGATTTACAACATCATTACATATATTTTAATACATGACAAGATTCTTAGGGGTTATCACTAGACCAGGTTTCCCTGCAAAACAAACCTTTGATACACAGCCACTGTTTAAATCCCCAAGCAGGATGCTGAGACTGGATTGGGGGAGAAGAGAGAGACTGCAGGCATGGGGAACGCCTATGATCAGCCCTCTGATGGCAGGAAAGGGGACTAAGAGACATTAGTTTGCACTTATCTGGCTCCCTATTTTTTTAATATATATATATATATATATATATATATGTATATGTATATATATATAATATTATACCTATTTCCAAATAAGGTTACATCCTGAGATTCCAAGTGGACATGAGTGAGAGACAGCACACTATTCCACCCACTACAGTTATTATAGAACATTGTTCAGGATGTGGCAACAATATTATTTGCTGATAGATATTTAACAGTTCATATGAATTGTAACTTAATTGTATTTGCCTTGGGAACCTTAAAGGATACATAAAGCCATACAAGTTGTAGAGAGGCATGTATAACAAATATATATTAAGCATAACCTGGAGAACTAAAAAAAAATTTGGATGTGGTCATGTAAGCAATATAAATTATAGTTGGAGCATCTTAGAAATGTGAAAGGCAACAAAAAGTGTTGGGGAAAGGAATAGGAAAACACCCATTTTTTCATAAAATAAGGTGAAATCCAGGAACTGCTACGTTTTCTGCCAGGTATGTGTTTGTAAATTGCTGGGACCTAACTGGCTGGAGTTCCTAGGCGGTTCCCCTCCTCCCTGGAGAGACTAGGGTAAAATCTAGGTGTTTAGAATGCCTTTGGGGCTCAGCAGTTTACATAAATTGTTTATTAAGGGTTAGGAACAATGTATCACTTTGCACGGGTTAAGTAGATAAGGATCTGAGAGAGGTCCTTTGGGGGTTTCATTAAAATAAACTGTTGACATTTAGCAGTTCCTGGCTGAACCATTGTTTCATTAATTGTTTAAACTATTATAGAAGCCTGGAGGGTTTAAGGATTTTTTTCACCTTCATTGAGGTATGAAATAGAGATGAATAAAATTGTAATATATTTAGAGTGTACAACATGATGATTTGATATATGTCTACATTGTGAAAGGATTGACACAAACAAATTAATTAAAACATCCATCACCTCATATACTTTTTTTTTTGGCGCCGTCACATAAGATCTACTCTTAGCTAATTTCAAGTATACAATACTCTTAACTATGTCAGCATGCCATACATTAGGTCCTCAGAACTTATTCATCTTATAACTGAAAGTTTATACGCTTTGACCAACATCTCCCCATTTCCCCCACCTCCCAGCCCCTGACAACCATTATTCTATTCTCTGTTTCTATGAGTTCTCCTTTGTTTGTTTGTTTGGATTCCACCTATAAGTAAAATCATATAGTATTTGTCTTTCTCTGTCTGGCTTATTCCCCTTAGCATAATGCCCTCCAGCTTCATTCATGTTGTCAAAACAGCAGGTTTTCTTTCTTTTTAATGGCTGAATAATATTCCTGTGTGTGTGTGTGTGTGTGTGTGTGTGTGTGTGTGTGTCACATCTTCTTTATCCACTCATCCATCAATGGACAGTTAGGTTGTCTCCATATCTTGGGTATTGTGAATAATGCTGCAGTGAACGTGGGGGTGCAGGTATCTCTTCCAGATAGTAATTTCCTTTCCTTTCAGTATATACCCAGAAGTGGGATTGCTGGATCATATGATAATTCTATTTTTAATTTCTTGAGGAAACTCCATACTGTTTTCCATAGAGGTTGTACCAGTTTACATTTCCACCAACAGTGTACAAGGTTTCCCTTTTCTCCACACCTTTATCAGCATTTGTTGTCTCTTGTCTTTTTTTTTTTTTTTTTTTACTTTTGGCTGCATTGGGTCTTCATTGGGTTGCGCGGGCTTCTCATTGCAGTGGCTCCTCTTGTTGTGGAGCACAGGCTCTAGGTACGCGGGCTTCAGTAGTTGTGGCTCTCGGGCTCTAGAGCACAGGCTCAGTTGTAGCACACGGGCTTAGTTGCTCCCCGGCATGTGGGATCTTCCCAGACCAGGGCTAGAACCCGTGTCCCCTGCATTGGCAGGCGGATTCTTAACTACTGCACCACCTGGGAAGCCCGTCTCTTGTCTTTTTGATAATAGGCATCCTACCAGGTGTGAGGTGATATCTCATCATGGTTTTGATTTTCATTTCTCTGATGATTTGTGATCTTGAGTACCTCTTCATAAACCTATTGACAATTTGAATGTCTTCTATGGTAAAATGTCTCTTCATTTCCTTTACCAATTTTTTAATTGGGATATTTAGCTTTTTGTTTTGTTTTGTTTTACTACTGAGTTGTAAGAGTTCCTTATATATTTTAGATATTAACCCCTTATCAGATATATGGTTTGTAAATACTTTCTCTCATTCCATAGACTGCCTTTTCATTTTGTTGATGGTTTCCTTTGGTGTGCAGAAGACTTTTAGTTTTGTTACTGAACTCAGGTTCAGCTGCTCATCACTCAAGAATCTAGCACTGTGGAACTTCCCCGGTAGTCCAATGGTTAGGACTCTGCGCTTTCACCACTGAGGGCCTGGGTTCAATCCCTGGTTGGGGAACTAGGATCCCACAAGCAGTATGGTGTGGCAAAAATAAATAAACCAATAAATCAATCAATAAATCAATAAATCTAACACTGTCAGACAAGTGTTGGGTAAAAGGAAAGACAGCTTTATTGAGGAAGCTGGCAATCCTAGGGAGAAGGTGGACTCATGTCCCAAAAAACTAATACTCCCAAATCCCCAGATTTTGTTCAGAGATTATATAGGGAAAAGAGGAAAGGGCTATGTGCTAGGGAGGGGGTAATCTTCTATTTTCATAGATGAGTATTTCCATCACATGGTTCTAAGTAGCTGTCATGTCTCGATTGTGATTGGAATGTTATCTGAGCCATAAATCTCTGGTTAGCTAATCCTTCTGGTTTTAACTGGTTTGGAGTCTACATGCTTGTGGTCAGCATACAGTTAACTTCTTCTACTGGGGGGTTTCAGTATCTGCAAAACAGCTCAAAGTATATGGGTCAGAATAGTATCTATAGTCCTTGAGGAGAAACTAAAGGTCCTTGACTTTGTTTAATAGCTAAACTATTATTATTTTGTCTTGCTTGACTGCTTTCCTTTGTTTGTGTATTTTCTCATTTTTCTGATTAAATTTATTCTTTGGCTAAAGTTTTTTGTACAGACAAGAGGCAGGCAGAGGACATGGGGGGCGGGGAGCAGTCTGTTCCAGGAAGGCTCCATAGGGTCCTGCTCAGTTACAGTTTGATGTAATCTCACTGGTTTAATTTTGCTTCTGTTACCTATGCTTTTAATGTCATATCCAAAGAAATCATTACCAAGAACCAATGTCAAGGAGTTTTCTCCTAGGAATTTTATGGTTTCAGGTCTTACATTTAAGTCATAATCCATTTTGAGTTTATTTTTGTATATGGTGTAAGGTAAGGGTCCAATTTTATTCGTTTGCATGTGGATATTCAGTTTTCCCAACACCATTTATTGAAGAGAGTATCTTTTTCCCACTGTGTATTCTTGACGTCTTTGTTGAAAATTAGTTGACCATATATGTGTGGATGTAAGGTTTTCTTAATGCATTCCATGTAAAAGAAGGAGAGTGTTGCTTAAATAATAAGAGGAATCATGTTTAACGCTCATTTGATAGTAAACCAGGGGGCCTGTAGACCTTTCCCTGTCCTGCAGGTGCTGGGCTAGGTTGCTTAGTTGCTCCTTGGCTCTGGCTGCCTTTATGTAAGAAGTAGAGATGGAAAGTCTTTCCATTAGAAGTTCTGAGCTACCAGGTAGAGTGCTTCTGTGGGCAACCACACTGAACTGGGCTGCCCCTTGCCACGTCTTCCACTGATTTCCTCAGGCTGGCCCAGGAAAGCAGCACCATCAAAACACCTGAATGTTCTCCTCCAGGTGCACGTACCAGACACTGTAGCCCCTCCCTCAGTCACCCAACCCTGCAACTTGTGGATTTATTTGTATGGAGCTTTGATGCTCCAGCATTGCCAGTGCCCCTTATTGTCCAGAGTGCACTCTTCCGGTCAAGAGACCCTTTAGGAAGTATTCTAAGATAAATCTCTGGTGCTTTCAGGTTGTGTCCTTGGATTCCTTCTGAGTGCCCCCTTTCATGGGCTGAGTCTCTGAACAGGCCACCCTATCCCAATATACATCAGTTAGCAGAACAGAGCAAGAGATTCCTGTCCAGGGCTGGATTTAGGACAATGGGAAGTTAGCAGGAGTAAACATCTTTATTTAATCATTCATTCATTTATGGGTTCCTTTATTTGTGTATTCATTCATTCAAGAAGCATGTATTAAATATTTACTATGTACTGATCACTGTTAAGCCCTGAGAGATACAGTGATGAACAGGACAGGCAAACTCTCTGACTTGGTGGAAAGAAATGAAAATACACAATATAAAAGTAATGAACAAATGAAGAATATAACAGATCATGAGAATGCACTCAGGAAATTAGCATGATTTTGAGAGAATACAACTTGGAAAAGACACTTTAATCAAGATGGGCAAGTAAGGCTGCTCTGAATGAGGAAGTAATGTTTGAGCTGAGACTCAAGGATGAGAAGGAGGGAACCATGTGCAGATCTGAGGAAGAGCATCCCCAAGAGAAAAAGCTGATACAAGTGCTGACAGACAGCAGAGGCTGGGACCATTTTGTGCAGCTGGGCAGCAGTCAGATCGTGCTGTGCTTTGTGGAGCATGTAAGTTAGATTTTATCCTAAAAGCAATGAGAAGACATTGGAGGGTCTTAAGTTGGGGGAGAGACATGATCAGACTTATGCTTTAAAATGAGAGCCATGGTTGCTGCATAGAGAATGAATTCTAGGTACAAATGGGGACTCCAGTTTAAGGCCAGAGGAATCTGGGCAGGAGGTGCTGGTGACTTGAACTAGGCTGAAGACAATGGGGATGGAGAGTTGAGGACACAAGATATGTATGTTTTGGACCTAGAACAAATAGAACCTGCTGAAGGATCGTTGTAAGGATTGGGAAAGGGAAGATGCACGGACAACTCCTACAGCTTGTTCTTGAAAAGCTGGGCAGGTGGCAGTGCCATTTCCTGGGATGGAGCCCCCGGGGGGCAGGGTTGGGGGCTGCCCCAGGGATCTCCCCCCAGGGTCCTGTGAACTGATCAGGTGCAGACTGGGAATGCCTCTCCACAGGTGTGCTCTCCTCCCCTCGTTGATATTAAACACCTGTGGCCATCTCGGCGTTGTCCTCTCCTATAAATCTCCTAACAACTCTGTGAAGTGGGTTCCAGTATACCTAATTCCCGAGTCAAAAAACAGAGTAAGAAAGTAAGCAACACCAACAAGGTACTAGCGTGGATATCATTCTTTTTCTGTCTTTTTTCTTTTTTTGCCGTGGAGAATAATGTATTTATTTATTCACTTATTGAAAACACATCTCTGAACATCTCCCATGACTCAGCATTGTTCTGGGGCAATGATGATGAAGCAATTACAGCCAGAAATTTTAATTATTCACTATATACCAGACACTGTGTTGAGGGCTTCCTATACATAATCTTCTTGAACTCTCCAACAACTCTGTAAGAAGTGCAATTATTGTCACCCCTGTGAAGGAGAAACTGAAGCACAGAGAGCTTAAGTGACCTGCCTCAGGTAACAGAGTAGAAGGTGGTGGAGCCAGGAATGAACCAATCCCCACAAGAACCTCCTTAAAAACCTAAATCCATGTCTGTCTTGTTTACCTCTGTATCCCTATCGTTTCACACAGCATCTGGTGTCGTGTAGCCGCTCAGTGTTGACTGTATGGATTTGCTGTTTATACATGCTCCACCAGATAATTCTGATGGGGTGTGTGTGTGTGTGTGTGTGTGTGTGTGTGTGTGTGTGTCAGGGGACTGTGGGATCACTTTCAGAGAAATCACTCTGGTGACTGGAATTTAAAAGATGGTTTGGAGCCAGAGAATGCCTGGACTAGAAAAAACATTTGAAGCCATCCAGCTCTGCGTTATTAATTTTCTTGTGAGGAAACTGGGGTCCAGAGAATCTAACTATACCTTATTAATTTGCTGATGCAGACATTGAGGCCCAGATCACTTAAGTGACGTGTCCAGAACAACACAGTTATAAACTGGCAGAGCTGGTACATCCACAGGCACAGCTGTGTCTTTCCTGACACCAGGCTTGTCCTAGAGTCCGCAGCGAGAGCCCACAGCCCTGCCCTGACAGCACCATCCATGGCCGCAGCCCCTCGAGGGTTGCTTAGGCTGCGTTCAACCCCACACGTGAGTCGTGCCATCTTGCACAAGTTACCAAGTCTCTCCAGGCCTCAGTTTCCTCAATAGAGAAGGTATAAAGCTCAACTTACAGAGCTGTCATGCAGACTATGTGAAATAGGACGTAAGGTTTTCATAGGACAAGTCCTAACAAGAGCACTCAGAATAAACGTATGCATTCGGCTATACTTTGAAGTATTCATTTACTTGGTTTTGTTTTTCCCCGTCCTTTTTTTCTTTGCCTCCATTTACGTTTATGAGGCTCACTGCTCACCATCTCGGCAGGGGTGTGACAGGAGAGAGGACAAATAGCCTGTCCGTCTTCCTGAAATTTTTCCCCTAAAGCCCAATTCCCCAGGATCAGGGAGGAACCCCAGATACAAACGAAAAGTCTTGGCAGTGTCGATGGAAATAACCAATATACAGTCTCTACTAGGAATAGAAAAGAGTTTTATTCACGCTGAATTGAATAGCCCGGGAGCCAGCCTCTCAAATAGCCCTGAGGAACTGTTCCAGCGAAGCATGATTTTCAGCACGGTTTTATGTCTTGTCAGAACAAAGAACATCAAACATGATAGGGGTACGTTCCTTCAAGGTTTCCAAAAGGTCAGATCAGCACGTACACAGTGAGTCCCTGTGGCGTTGGCACCTGGGGAGGGAGGCTTATCACTGAAGGAGGACTAACACTGGCATCCCAGGAAGGGAGGCATTTAATCCTTATCTTTAAAGTCAGCATGCTGTACTTCTGGCCAATGCACCCTTTTCTTTATTCCTCGAAGAAGATGTATGATGTATGTTTGATAAGCCACAAAACAGGCTGTTCTAGTCAGCATGTTAAAGTTCAATTTAAATAATGTAGAAGCCAGAATGACTTCCTCTTACCTCAGTCTGTGAAAATTTCTTCCATCAGCAGGAAGCCTGGGGGCAAAATGTAAAAAGGGAAATTCTGCCAAAGTGTGGGATTGGGGAAATGAGAGAGGAGAAAGGTGCTGTAGGTCCTGGGTGAAGAGGGAAACAGGCCCCACATTCCAGAATGGCCCCTGGGTTTGTCTGAGCAAATGACAAGACAGGGAGGCTCCCCCAAAGTCCCCTGACCCACCCAAGTGCGGTGGGAGCCCCAGGAGGCCAGGCAGATGCAGACAATCCTAGTCGCAGCTGAAACCTTGTTACCCAATACTTTGGCATCATCATAATTTTGAAATCATGTCAAAGTTCCAGGTGTCAGGAGGGTCTCCAAAACTATGGCCCAATCCTCAGTGGGAAGATCGCCAGGAATGAGTTTAATTTTCTATCAGTTGGGAGGAAGGGAACCTTGAGGTTAGAAATTAAGTTGAATTACAGAAAATAAAGCAGCCCCTACTTGTTCTAAATGTAGTGGGTAAGTGTCCGGGGCCATGCATGGCCAAGAGAGGAGTTTTTATGGGAAAAGTGTGTTTTGGCCCTGTCCTATTTAATTTTCTGTCTTGAGCTGTGCTGATGTAGTTGGCCTAGGGAAGGGTAATGCTGGATTTTTCTTTTCTTATTTTGATTTACACAAGAAATGTTACATTTTGGAAAATCCTCAGTCAGCAACCACTTGGTTTAAAAAAAGGATCCAATCTCATTTTCAGAGAGATTACCTATTCGGCTTACTTAAGACAGATGGGTTGAGTGACAGGTGATTCTTTTGGAAACTCAAAGGAGGGCTAAGGTGAACCCTAACCGTCGGGTGTGTGTCTTTGCCTGCTGCCTGCTGCTACAGACCGTGCTGCCACCATCTGATAGCCAGGCTGCCCTTTTATTCCTTCCCTTCTTATGACCAAGGGCAGTGTTCTTGTCCTAGAGCCAGTTTCTTCTTGTGGGATATTTCTTTATGCTTTTGCTCTATTCTACCAAAATGAGATCTAAACCAATAAAGTTGAATACTCCTGAGGTTGGAGGGTGAATGTAGAACGACTAAGACAGGGAGGCTGGAACATGAGCCTGCAGCTTTGTGCTTTTGTGCTTTGCTCTTCCATTCAGGCAGTTTTTTGTTTGTTCATTTGTTTGTTTGTTGGCTTCACTGTGCGGCTTGTGGGATCCTAGTTCCCCTACCAGGGACTGAACCTGGGCCACAGCAGTGAAAGCACCGAGTCCTAACCACTGGACAGCCAGGTACTCCCCCATTCAGGCAGTTTAATGAGTACTGTGTGTTTCTAAATTGGAAGAGTGTGTCTTAGTGAGCTGACCTTGTGTTGAATGTGATTTTTCACTAGGTACCATACTCTTTTAAAAATTTTATTGAAGTATAGTTGATTTACAATGTTGTGTTTAATTTCTTCTGTACAGCAAAGTGACAGTTATACATATGTATTCTTTTTCATATTCTTTTCCATTATGGTTCGTCACAGAATATTTAATATAGTTCCCTGTGCTATACAGTAGGACCTTGTTGTTTATCTGTCCTATATATAGCAGTTTGCATCTGTTAATCCCAAACTCCCAGTTTGGCAACCACAAGTCTGTTCTTTATATCTGTAAGTCTGTTTTTTGTTTCGTAGATATGTTCATTTGTGTTGTATTTTAGATTCCACATATACGTGATATCATATGGTATTTGTCTTTCTCTTTCTGACTTACTTCGCTTCATATGATAATCTCTAGGTCCATCCATGTAGTTGCAAATGGCATTATTTCATTCTTTTTAATGGCTGAGTAGTATTCCACTGTGTGTATGTATGTGTATATATATATATATATGCCATATCTTCTTTATCCAGTCATCTGTTGATGGACATTTAGGTTGTTTCCATATCTTGGCTATTGTAAGTAGTGCTGCTGTGAAATAGGGGTGCATGTATCTTTTCCAATTACAGTTTTGCCTGGGCTAGATACACTACTCTTAAAATTTCTTTAATGTATGGTGTATATATGATTGTATGTGCTGCATTATTGAGTATATTCCTAGCAGGAGAGAAATTCCATTTTAAACAGACATTGTCAAGAACCAAATCCTACATTTAAAATTGTACCTGTGTGAAGATTAAAAGAATTTTCTGCACCCTAGTTACTGATCTCTTACTTTTGAAGCCTGGTTTCTCCTCCATGGCCCATAGCCTTCCAGTGTCCAGCACCAGAGAACACATTCACGTCATCATGGGACAGCTGGCCTGCACTGTGTCAAGATGCCTGTTGAGTCAGGAGCCAAACATAGGAATATTCCTGGAAACTACTCCCAAACTTGAATGGCTAGCTAGAACCTAACCACACACAGAAGTGACTGCAAGCGCGTAAATGTATCCCACTAACCCCAAACTACATGTATTTTCAACTTAACCTACTTGGCTCCCAGAATGCCTGCAGCCACTCCAGGATCACCCTACAAGAAGGGAAGTGGGCCAGAGGGGATGGTGGCATGGAGTGACACAGCAATCTTAACCATTTGTGGTGAAGACATCTTACTTTCGCAAATTTTACAAAAACACATGACCTTGTGAAACGATGGTGAAGGGCCCCATGCAGGGCCTTTGGAAGGGGCCTGTGCAAGTGAGGGGACCTGAAGCTTTAGATTCATTACTGTTGCAGTAAATCTGCTTCTGAGGATGGGAAAGAAACTCACTAGCTGCTGCTATGCCGAGGGTGAGCCTTGTGTACTCACACCTTAACTCAGCTGGTGAGGCAGCTACACATCTAGTCGCCTGAAAGGAGAATGACCTGACTCTGAAAAGTCATTTCTCAACGAATAGTTATCTACTGTGCACCTCCTCGCCCAGGCACTGTGCTGAGGGTCAGGACAGAGAGAAAACATGGACCCCTGAACTTGAAGGGGTCACTGTCCAGCCAGGTAGATCTCTGTACTCAGTGGCATGTGCCACGTGTGAGAAATGAACAGAGCTTTTAAGGGCACCCTAGCAGAGGCATGAGTTCCTCCAGACGTGAGGGTGTGGTAGAGGGAGGGAGGGGTGATGCCTGAGCTGAGTTTCAAGGTGAGGAGGGTGTAGGTAGGTGAGGAGGGTGTAGGGAGAGATGAGGGATAGGAATACCCTTCAGCATTCTCCCTGGGCTGTGATAGGTCATCTTCTTTAGTGATTTCCTAAAGCCTGAAGGTGAATGGACTGGCCAGGTGGGTAAGAAGCATCCAGTGGGCAGAAGGAAGGTGGGGAGTATGTTCAGAGCCCTCACTACACCCACACAGAGTGATGCAATCTCTAAGCACCAGTCTGTTTTCCCATGAATGCACCCCCTGGTGGAGACACCTGGTAATACATGTACATTCAGGCGGCGCCACTCTATTCACTGGTCCCAGCCTTTTAAGCCAGCAGCTCTAATCCAGAGCTCTAAACTATGTATCTAAATTTTTATTTATAAATTTTGGAAAGAGTTATAGTACTAATGTATTATGTACTTTACTAAATATATGCAGATATAGAAATTAAACATATGAGATATAAAAAATAAACCAAAATAAGAAAGATTTAGTATTTCCCCTCCTCACCCACTAGGACCATCTTGTATACTCATGGGGTGCATTGCATCATTTTGGAGCCCTGTGAAAATCAGTGTTGTCAAATTGTTCTTCAAAGCAGCATAGGGACAGTGGTTAAAAATGTAGACTCAGGAGTCAGCTGGCCTTTATGCGAATCCTGGCTCCACCACTTCCTAGCTGTGTGACAACCTCAATATTGCTTTCTTTGAAACACAAACAATAATAGTACACACCTCATAGAGTTCTTGGAAAGGCTAATTAGTATAAAACATCCGTGCTTGGCACATGGTAAGCACTTGTTAAACATTACTATTTTCCTCAATGCCTCTATTAAAAATAGCTTAGGGGCTTCCCTGGTGGCGCAGTGGTTGAGAGTCCGCCTGCCGATGCAGGGGACACGGGTTCGTGCCCTGGTCCGGGATCCCACATGCCGTGGAGCAGCTGGGCCCGTGAGCCATGGCCGCTGAGCCTGCACGTCCGGAGCCTATGCTCCGCAACGGGAGAGGCCACAACAGTGAGAGGCCCGCATACTGCAAAAAAAAGAAAAAAAAAAAAATAGCTTAAAATCTTTGGTTTTACATTGTCCTTAAAAAAACCCAGGTGGGAGGAAAAGGAGAGAGAAGCCTGGAAGGACTTCCTGAAAAAGGTGACCCCCAATCTGAATTGGAATTTTGAGAAACACATAGGAGTTTGCTGGGTGAAGATGAAGGCAACAAGAGTCAGTTCAGCCTTTTCTTAGGTAAACTATACATTTTATTAACACTTTTTCCATAGATTCTGTTCTTGGCCCTTATGTCTCCTTCCTGTCATTCATTCTGAATCCTTCTCCAGAACCTGTTTGTTGTTTCCAGGGGCTTTTTCACCTACTGCCTACAGGAATGCCTGACTTTCGCTCACTCTCCCTTATGCATCTCGATTATTTCCATAATCGGAAAGTAAAACCAGCCCACTTCCCAGCCTCCCCGGCAGTCGGTGGTGGGGGGAGGGTTGGCAATAAGACCCTCCTGTCCCAGAGGGGTAGGCGGCAGTCCACGTGGTGGGCATTTCTTATTTCTTCTTGCTCTGCCCTATTCTTCCTGACCCAGTGAGCTCACAGAGCCTAGAAGTTCAGTGCCTGTCTTTAAACCACAAGGATAAAAGGGTCATACTGAGGCTGAGAAGGAGCCTGGGTTACTGAGGATTTTCCTGAACAGCTACAGCAGCCCTGGACGTTTATATTAAAATAGATTTGCCTCTCCACCCACTGCGGAGCCGCTGTTTTGGAGGTTTCCGTTACTTGTTGCCAAATACACTCACACATCCAGATTAACCATGTCAATAAGGGATGTCTAATAGAGATTGATAAAAAAAGGCCCATGGGAAAGGGTACGACCCCTGAGAAGCCGGGAAAATCCAAACCATCTGAAACCCAAGAATTCAGAGGCTTCGACTACTTTGCTGCTGGTTATTGCTGCCATCTAGTGGCAGTATTTTGGAACTAAAATTCTTTCTGACCATAAACTCTGCAGATCTTTCTTCGTTCCTTTCCTCATTCATTCACTCACTTATGTGTTCATTCTACAGATACTTTATGAGGATGTACTATGTGTGGTGGACCCTCCTAAATGCAGTAAGGGAATATGATAATGAGGGGGAAATCCAGCTCCTTGCCACTTCAAACATACACACTTGGGGGGAGATAGCCACTAATCAAACTTAAAAATGGAAAAGTATTATTAAAACAGAAAAAAAAGAAAAAGTTGGGAAGGGTATAAGAGAAGAGCATGGTGCTATGAAAATCGTTGATAAGGATTTGACTTATAGGGCAGATGGGTAGGAGGTTAGGGTTTTCCTGAGGATGTGCCCATTGGCCTGAAATCTCAGGAGGAACCAAGTGAGACTGCAGTGAGAGCAGTCATGAAAGTGAGCTGCAACGAAGAGAGAGAGAGTATGTTGAATACAAGGGAATAAAAGGCCATGCATTTAGATATACTCTGAACAGTCTGGTTTCTGAACTGAGACTATGTTTGTGAATTGTGGTGACAATAGAATATTTTACCTGAGCATGAGCTGTAAAGGTATCAGCTAACAGATCTATAGACCACTCCACCCAACAACAGCAGAATACATATTCTTCTTCTCAAGAGCACATGGAACAGTCTCCAGGATAGACCATATGCTAAGCCATAAAACAAGCCTTGATAAATTTAAAAGGATTGAAATCATACCAAAGTATGTTCTCTGACCACAGTGGACTGAAATTAGAAATCAGTGACAAGGGAGGGACTTCCCTGGTGGCAGAGTGGTTAAGAATCCGCCTGCCAATGCAGGTGACCTGGGTTTGAGCCCTGGTCCTGGAAGATCCCACATGCGGCGGAGCAACTAAGCCTGTGCACCACAACTACTGAGCCTGTGCTCTAGAGCCCACGAGCCACAAAGCCTGAAGCCCACATGCCTAGAGCCCGTGCTCTGCAACAAGAGAAGCCACCACAATGAGAAACCCGTGCACCACAATGAAGAGTAGCACCCGCTCACGCAACTAGAGAAAGCCTGCATGCAGCACAAAGACCCAATGCAGCCAAAAATTAATTAATTAATTGATTGATTGATCAGAAAAAAAGAAATCAATGACAAGGAATTTTGGGGAATTCCAAGCATTATAAATTAAACAATGCACTCCTAAATAACCAATGGGTCAAAGAAGGAAAGCTACAGGTGGTCTGTGTCTTCAGGCATGAACAGGGGAAGGACTGCCCCAGTGAGTAGTAAGGCAAAATAAAGGTGCTTTCAGGTTATGACCCATGCATTTTGAATATTCATTTTACCATTTACATTTAAACCACTACAAATCAATAAGTTAAAAGACAAATAATTCATATTGAGATTTTATTATAGAACATTAAAAATTCACTAAACCTATCCACTAATGAATTAAAGTGAGAACTTTTCAGATAAGATATTTTATTAAAACTTGTTATTTTTATTTTAAGTTTTTATAAATTAAATATTACAAAGTCTCAAACTCCAGGTATCATAATATGAATTATTTAAAGCCAACATACAATAATGGAATACTCATTTATGGCATAATATGCTTTATAATGTGACAATGTAGCTCTTTTTATAATAAAACAAAGTTTATGAAAGACCCCGAACAGCCTAAGACATCTTGAGAAAAAGGAAGAAAACCGAGATATCACATGCCCAGACTTGAAACTATACTACAAAGCTATTGTAATCAAAATGGTGTGGTACTGGCACAAAAACAGACATAAATAGATCAATGGAACAGAATAGAGAGTCCCAAAATATGAGCAATTAATCTACAACAAAGGAGGCAAGACATATACTTAGGGAAAAGAGAGTCTCTTCAATACATGGCATTGGGAAAACTGGACAGCTACCTGCAGAAGAATGAAACTGGACTATTTTCTTACACCATGTACAAAAATAAACTCAAAATGGATTAAAGACAATGTAAGACCTGAAATCATAAAACTCCTAGAAGAAAACAAGCTATAACCTCCTTGACGTCAGACTTTAGCAATGTTTTTTTGGATATGTCTCCTCAGGCAGGGCAAAAAAAGGGCAACAAAATAAACAAATGGGACCACATTAAACTAAAAAGGCCGTTGCACAGCGAAGTAAACCATCAACAAAATGAAAATGCAACCTACTGAAAGGGGAGAGAGATTTGCAAATGATATATTCAACAAGGAATTGATACCCAAAATATATAAAGAACTACAACTCAATATCAAAAAGACAAACAGGCCATTTAAAACATGGGCAGAGGGCCTTAATAGACATTTTTCCAAAGAATATATACATATGGTCAACAGCACATGAAAAGATGATCAGCATCACTAATCATCAGGGAAATGCAAATCAAAACCACCATGAGATATCACCTCACACGTGTCAGAATGTCTATCAACAAAAAGACAAGAAACAAGTATTGGCAAGGATGTGAAGAAAAGAGAACCCTTGTGCACTGTTGGTGGGAGTGTAAACTGGTGCAGCCACTATGGAAAACAGTATGGAGATTCCTCAAAAAATTAAAAATAGAACTACCCTACGATCCAATAATTACACCTCTGGATATTTATCTGAAGAAAACAAAAACACTAATTTGAAAAGATATATGTACCCATACGTTCATTGCAGCACTATTTACAATAGCTATGGAAGCAACCTAAGTGTCCATTCATAGATGAATGGATAAAGAAGACATGTTATACATATATACAATGGAATATTACTCAGCCATAAAAGAGAATGAAATCTTGCCATTTACAGCAAAATAGATGGACCTGGAGAATATTATGCTAAGTGAAATAAGTCAGAGAGAAAAACAAATATCCTATGATATTACTTATAGTGGAATCTAAAAAACAAAACAAATGAAGAAACATAACAAAAGAGAACAGACTCATAGACACAGAGGACAAACTGGTGGTTGCCAGTGGGGAGAGGGGGAAGGAGGATGGATGAAATAGATGAAGGGGATTAAGAGGTACAAAGTTCCATCTATAAGAAAAATAAGTCACAGGGATGTAATGTACACATAGAGAATATAGTCAATAATATAGTAACAACTTTGTATGGTGACAGATGGTCACTGGTCCTATTGCAGTAATCATTTCATAATGTATAAAAATATCAAATCACTATGCTGTACACCTGAAAATAATATAATATTTTATGTTAATTATAAGTCAATTAAAAATTTTTTAAGTCTATGAAAAAATACATTGACATAACATAAATAGAGTCAAGTAATAGTGTGTTATCGGTGAAATAAATACAGGCAGATGTCCATTCAGGAAGCTGTGAGACAAGGTCTATGGCAATGTCACCGTGGACAGAGAGATGGAGATTCCCTGTGGAACTATGTCAAGGCGGGTCAAGTCCATCAAAAATGGAGATGGCTTTGTTTTAAACACTGAGGGCAAGAACAAGGCATAAGTAAAAGTCCCAGGTTTCTGACGTGAGTGTCTAGGAGACTGGCAGGGGCATTTCACGAGCTAAAGAGAAGTGGGGAGAAGTGAGTGCATTTTGGAAGTGTTGAGTTTGAAGTGCCTGGGAGACACCACGTAGGGAGGAAATGGTAGACCATTATACCCATAAAAAGAAGCATTCAGCGAGGGAGGAGGAAAAGCAACAGGATGTGTTCTTCAAAAGGTAAGAGAAGGAGGGCTTGATCTCTTCTCCACACTCACAAAACATGAAGAAACTGAAACTCCAGGAACATTTAAACTTATTTGTGAATGTACCAATAACACAAAATTGAGTTGTGTGAAGGCAAGAACTGCATCTTATTCAATTCTCTGTGCTTCAACGAGCTTAGCACTTGGGGAGATTAGCAAATAGTTGGTGTTCAAAATATGCAGAAGTGATGCTGAAATGAATGAACAAAAGAAGAGGGACCCAGTGGAAGGGAAAGGCATTCCAGGTGCAGCCAGCAGAGTGAAGAAAGGTAGGAAGAGAAAAATAATTAAAGGGAAGCAATTATTCCTCCTTATTTTCAGGCTCCAGGATATCTCAAGCTGAGAACGAAAGCTCTTGTATATACAGCCAGCCCAACACAGTTCAGAACCTCATTCCTACAGGGGGGAAAGCCCTTAAAGGATTGAATGTAGCCTCTTGTGAAGCATATGATCCCTTGGTCTTCACTATGCTGGCGTCTCATCAAGAAGAGATGGTTATACAAACGCATCTCCAGGTGGGGTCTCTGCGACTGAGATTAAGGTGGAATTAGATCCTTCTCGCCACTCTGGGAGGGTCAGTTTGTGAAAAAGTTTGCCCAACCTCCCCTCTCCTCTCCAGCTAATCTCCCTAGCCTACTTCTCCTTTACTAAGTAACTATCCTCTTCTGTATTTGAACTCATGGGTTGTCTACAAGCTTGTTTATTATGGTCATTGCTGGTTACTTTAGCTTTGTTCTGATTTTAATGAGTTCAAGTGATGGAACTGGTGGGGAAAGTGAGGTCATGTGCTTGAGTGACGGGGATCAAAGTGGCCATCTACAAGTGTGGCTCATTTGTAAATCTGCAATTTTAAAAGGACCATTTCCAGCACTCAGACATTGCTGGCTTTCAATCATATCCCTCCATATTTTGTTTATCTCAGGTTAAAAGTAAGGTGTAGTGTGGGTCAAAGTTTGTATGACCTTATTTTAATTATTGTTGCAAGATGTCAGACTGACGTTGGAACAGAAAGAAACCTAGAGAAAGAACATTTTGTAAGATATGACTTCTTCCATCCCCTGCTATAAATAATAAACTAAAAGGAGTTTCGATTTGTTTGAGACCCAGAAAAAATTTTTCCTGACTGCATCATAGATTTTCTGAAGATTTTTCTAGTAAATAAAAATAACATTTGTTCATCATATACAATTTATAACCAGAGAAAATGTATAAAAGAAAATGGAATCATCTGTAATTACATCACATACAGGGAATCTCAGTGAGTCAATGTTCACATATTAGAGCATGCCCTAATAAATTTATTTATGCACAAAATAAATAATATGCCATGATCTAAGGCACAATTATAGATTTTGCAATTAGCACTGCAATAAGAGTAACATCCCATGTCATCAAAATTTCATATGATCATCATCATAATTGTATCATATTTCCATCAAAAGGATGTACCATAATTCTTTTAACCTTTCATCTTTAGGTTTAAAACAACAAGGACCATTTTAGTGTATCAATCTTTGTCTGAATTTGTGATCCTTTCTACATTTATGGAATGGGTTAATAGTTAAATAAGTATGAACATGTTCAAGTCTCTTTGTGCTCAAAGCAATCATTCTCTTAATAACTATAGTATTTGCCAAGCCATTACTCATGGCCAGGAACTATACAAGATGCTGGGGCCATAGCAATAAACAGAAAAAGAATATCCCTTATCCATGAGAACATTATTTGCTACCGGGGGAGAGAGGCTTTTAAGTATAAACAAATAAATAGCAAAACAAGAGCTAAAGAAGAAATTACAGTGTTAAATAGACATAATGTGGAGGGAAGAGAGTGTTTAATGAAGGCCTCACAAGAAGATGACCTTCAGACAAATCACCAGCCACTGTATCTTCTAGGGGAAGGGCATTTCAGACAAAGAGGACAGCAAGTACAAAGGCAAGAGCACAAGAAAAGGTTTGGCCAATTTTATAAAGGAAGCGAAAGGAGACTGGTGTCCCTAGAATGTGTTTAGTCAAGGGAACAGTTCCATCTCAGGCTGAGATTTAGGTGCCAGATTTAGGCGCAGCACGGGACTAAGGGAAGGCTTTCTCCAAATTCATTGCATCATTCCAGGTTCACTTCTTTCGATTTGTGAGCAGCATTGCAGAGAGTATCTGAAGGTTCTGGAGGATACCTACTAATTTGAAGTTTTTAAGCCGGCAGAATTCCTTTGTTTTTTTGTTTGTTTGTTTGTTTTGCGGTACGCGGGCCTCTCACTGTTGTGGCCTCTCCCGTTGCGGAGCATAAGCTCCGGACGCGCAGGCTCAGCGGCCATCGCTCACGGGCCCAGCCGCTCCGCGGCATTTGGGACCGGGGCACGAACCTGTGTTTCCTGCATCGGCAGGCGGACTCTCAACCACAGAATTCCTTCTTGTTATTAATTTCCCCCTAGGCAGGAACAAGCTAACGGTTGGCCACAACAAAGATGGCGGCAGCGGCCTCACACGGCAACGGCAACGTCGACGCCATTCATCAACGAGCGCGATAATATCATATAGTTCCGCCTTGCCGGTTTGACGTCACTTCCGGCCCCAGCCAGCCGGGTGCGCGCCTGTCTTCCGGCTTTGCGTTTGGATGTGCGGACGGAGGTGAGTGGACTCGGAGTCTCGCCGAGGGAATCCCAGGGAATGCGGGGCCAGCAACATGGACAGGGCAGGCGGGAGGTCCGCGGCTGTTGTCGCAGTTGTGACTGAACCGCGGTTTACCCAGCAATACAGGGAATATCTCGAGAAGCAGAAACTCCTGGAGAGACAGCACCGTGTGGAAAAGATGCCGGATGGCACCGTGGCGCTACCGGTGCTGGGAGAGGCCCTCACTGAGCAGCACCTGCGGGAGCTGAGGAATCGTGTGGCTCCAGGCAGCACCTGTGTGCTAACGCAGCTCCTGAATCCTGTTCCTTCAAAGAAGGCCCAGGCTTGTTCACCTGCCCAAAGGCTGTGTCTTGAGGTGAGTCGCTGGGTAGAGGGCCGCGGAGTGACGTGGTCAGCTCAGCTGGAGGCTGATCTGCCCCGATCTTGGCAACGACATGGTGACCTCTTGTTGCTGAGTGAGGACTGTTTCCAAGCCAAGCAATGGAGAAATCTGGAACCAGAACTCTGGGAGACGGTTGCCTCGGCACTTGGCGTCCAGCGTTTGGCCAAACGAGGGCGGGTGTCACCGGATGGCACTCGAACTCCAGCAGTGAGTCTGCTGCTGGGCGACCATGGCTGGGTAGAGCATGTGGATAATGGGATCCGATATAAGTTTGACGTTACCCAGTGCATGTTCTCCTTCGGAAACATCACTGAGAAGCTCCGTGTGGCATCGCTGCCCTGTGCTGGAGAAGTGCTGGTGGATCTCTATGCAGGGATTGGTTATTTTACCTTGCCTTTCCTAGTTCATGCTGGTGCTGCCTTCGTCCATGCCTGCGAGTGGAACCCCCATGCTGTAGTTGCTCTGAGAAATAACCTTGAGCTCAATGGAGTAGCTGGTCGATGCCAGGTACACTTTGGGGATAACAGAAAACTGAAGCTCTCAAACATTGCGGACCGGGTGAACCTGGGGCTGATTCCCAGCTCTGAAGAAGGCTGGCCCATTGCCTGCCAAACGCTAAGACAGGATGCTGGAGGCATTTTGCATATTCACCAAAATGTGGAATCTTTCCCAGGGAAGACTCTCCAGCCTCCTGGAAGCAGTGAAATGGAAAAGGAGGATTGGTCTTCTCCTCAGCAAATGATCACCAACCAGTTGAAAAATGGAGCTGCCAGTGATTCTAGGGAAAAAATGCTGTCAGCCGCCACCAAGCCAGAGTGGCAAAGGTGGGCGGAAGCTGCAGAAACTCGAATTGCCACTCTTCTTCAACAGGTGCACGGGAAACCGTGGAAGACACAAATCCTGCACATCCAACCAGTGAAATCCTATGCTCCCCACGTGGATCACATAGTCCTGGATCTGGAATGCCGCCCCTGTCCTCTAGTTGGCTAGAGAAGGTGGATCCTGAGACAGGAGGATCTACGTGTGAGTGACCCTTAAAGCATCAACTCAGGCTGGGGCCTCACCTCTCTTGTCTCCTGGTAATCTATTTTAATATTTTGTGGCCCTAAAAGCAGGCTCTTAATCAATACATATTATTTCATTTGTCTTCCATTAACACCCTACAGAATGAGCTGCGTATCTGGGAGAAGTACTGTGGCTCATTGAAATGAGGCCTGGCTGTGCAATCATGAGTTCTGAATTCTGACCTTAGTTCTATCTAACCTGGGGTACATGGTTCCAGTATTCCTTTGGCCTTGAATTTTCTCATTTGCAAAGTGAGGGATTCTTGGCAAGGTCTCACACGGCTGTCACCTAATAAACAGTCATACACAGGGCATTGGTTATTTTAGAGTGAAGGACGCAGTGCTGTTTCCAAAATCACTGCAGCTACAGTATGGAAACTCACCTGAGTGGGGCCAGGATGGAAGCAGGGAGAAGGGCGAGGAGGCTTCTGTGGCGGTTCAGGCATGAGATGATGGTGGCTCGGACTAGGGTGGTGGCAGTGGGAGGTGAATGGATTTGAGAAGTAAAATCGATGGGTCTGAGCATTGGAGTCCAAAGCAAGGCATTCAAGTGGTGCTGCTTGGTTATTATGACTGACTAAATCAGGGAGGGAAGAAAACAAAAATTACTCTAGTGTATGACCTCCACGTGTCTACTTTAGCATTCCTAAATGAGTGGGTGCGGGGAGGGTGTGTCTTAGGTTTATTATAGTAGAGAAAGTGTTAAGAATGACTGCTTTAAATGACAGGGCAGGGAAACTAGACTTCCAGCCTTAGCTAGTGCAGTAGCTGCCAACTGCTAGCTAATTTTTAAAGTTTGAATTAAAATCTTAGATTTTTACAGGGCTCAGACTCCCTTTCCATCTTCCTTCCCTGGCTGAGAACATCAGGGCCAACATAAGGAGCTCTAAGGAATGTGAGACACTGTGCAGTTTTCCAAGCCTCCCCTTATTTTATGGCTCTCTGCCAGTGCCATTGTTTACTGTTGGAATGACTAAATGTAAGGAATCACTGTTTACCTTTAGGATGACTAATTGTCGAGAATCAATTTTCAGAGCGTTGTTTTGGTGCACTCTGAAGCCATCTGGGCTTGTTTTCCTCATGAAGGAAATACAGAAAAGTGTGGTTTGGGAGTTCCCTGGTGGCCTAGTGGTTAGGATTCTAGGCTTTCACTGCTGTGGCCTGGGTTCAGTCCCTGGTAGGGGAACTGAGATCCCGCAAGCCGTGTGGCGAGGCCAAAAAAAAGAAAAAGGAAAAGTGTGGCTTTATCAGGATTTTGATTGTACCTGGCATTTGTCTGGCTGTGGTTGGGCTGGGCTGCTTGTTCTCTTGCAGCAGTGCCAATAAGGACAGGATTGGTGCTGCTTGTGTTGTTCTGAAAATATTAAATGCCTACTATAAACACGAGCCACAGGAAATATGAAGCGGCATTAGATACTGTCTCTGAGGAGCTCCCAAGCTAGCAATAGACGTAACACAAATGCTGCAAGAGTCAGAACGCGGTAAGTGCCGTATGAGTGATAGCTCGTTGTAGGAGTGTAAAGGTGGGGAAGGAAAAAAAAGCTCTGAGAATTGAATGAGGAGGTCTTCAGAGAGGTAGTGTTTGAATTGGCTCTTAAAAACTGGGTGAGATTTTGTTAAGTGGAGTCAGATGCTGGTTGAAGAGACTAACAGGTGCCAGAGTTTGGAAGCTCAGAGTGTTTGGAGCGTTGCCATTAGATCAGTTAGGAACAGAAGAAGCAGTGAGAGACGTGCTGAAGATGGGGGTCGCTGTAAGGATTAAAAAGGAGAGTGTCTTGTGCAGAGTAGGCCCCCAGGAAATGTTGGCTATCATGTGACCCCACAGAGGGAGCCTGCTAGATTCAATTCCCATCCCACAGAACAGCCTTCCTGCGTTTGCCTTCATCATTTCACACACTGGGTTTGTTCTCACACCTGTGCCTACAGCATTCTCTCCTCAAGCTAAAGATGCCAGGGGGGGGCTTGATCCAATCCGGGGGGAGAAGCAATGAGGAAGATGAGTCGGGGAGCCGCAGGTCCAGGGGCTGAGGAGTTAGCTTCCTGCCATAAGCTGTGGGAGAGGCAGCTGATGTCACGTGCACCCAAATGAATTCATTCAACTTGTTACACGTATCAGGCCCTGAGTGTCAGTGGGGCAAGAAGATTGACATGGGCTCTGCCTTCGTGGCCTTTAGGTCCACTCACTCAGCTCCTGGCTCCTCTGCCTTCTGTGTGACCTGAGGCAAGTCATGAATCTCTCACAATTTCGTTTGCTCGTCTGTATGCTGGAGTTAACAACTGAACATATCCTGAAGGGAAGTTGTTGGGTTTAAATGAGTTAACATACGTTAACTGTCATCACAGTGACTGGTATATCGTGAATATTTCAGTCTTTGTATGAGGGCAACTACCATTTCCCAATTTGGCTGTGAGGGATTGCTGCGCATCTGCTTTACTTACAGCAGAATGACTATTTTGAAAGCCATTCAGTGGTTTATTAGGATGTTCTGTGAATTTCCCCATCAGGCACTGTGCGGAGGGCCAGGGACATAGAGGTGAGTAAACCTGAGTCCTGCCCACAATGGAATCACCATCTGGTGACACGGACACAGATGAAGCAATGTCAGTACTGTGTACTAAGTGCACATATAGAAACAAGTGGGTTTTTACAGGCACACGTAGGATCTGGGTTCTGGAAGGCGGGAGCAGGGATGCCTAAGCTGAGAGTGTGCAGTTACGTGTGATGGGAGAGAATACGGGTCCTTTAAGCCTCTTTTCCACCTGAGTATATCCATTTACAGTACAGTTTTCTCCAAGCACTTGCTGGATGGCCTGACCTGGAAGAGACATTTAGTGGAACCAAGGAAACAAGACTGAAGGGGTCAGGAGGCTCATGGCGTCCTTACGAATTCAATCCAGGAATTTGTAAAAGCTCTAAAGGCTTCCTTTGCGGGCATTAGTATTAGTCGCTGATTAATGTACCCACTTGATGGAGAAGTTGTGATTAAAAAACAATAATGATGATTTTATCAAACTCCCTCAACCATGAGCTGCTCTATTCATTCACTCCTTAATCTTAATAAATTACATGCATGTACTAATACACGAGTATAATGTATATATTTAAAATGTGCAAACGGAGAAATTTAAAACGATGAGACACAAATATATAGAAAAAGCATTTTTAATTCAGTTTCTTCCACCCTGGGCACACGTGTGAGAAGAAACCCAGTATATGTCACTCTGAACAGCCTCAAGGTGCAGCCACTTCACGTGGGCAAGCCATAAAACTAGTCATTTTCAAACTAAACTATTACTTTAAGTGATTAAAACTATTTTCATATTTTTAAAAGCATTTTTGAGTTTTGTTCTGGAATACAGTTAGGTTACTTGGAAACAGTTTGATCTTTTTGAGTCTTGCTTTTAAGCATTTGTTAGAGCAGCATATAGTCTAGGATTAATTTTTTTCCATTATTGAAGCAAGACCTTTCTTCGTTCTCTGACGCCTTGTGAATTATGAGATTTTCCACTCTTGCTGTATGTAGAAACAGGAATTATCCACCACCCTGTGTGGTGTGAGCTCTGAGTATTTTTTCCTATAATCCTTTCTGGTGGGTCTTTTGTTGGCTTTTGGTAGTTTCCTATCATGTGGGCTGATCATTACTCAGCTGAAAACTTTTAAGGCAACGGTCAGCAGATCTCTGGAGTTCCCTTTGTGTGCGGCTTTCTCTTCTCTGGCATTCTACCCTGTGAACTCTACTTACTTGGGCTCCCAGGACTCACCTCCTCACCTCAGGGAGTCAGACTGCTGGCCTCCACTCCATGCTCGTGTGACAGCCTGGAAAACTTCTCCAGGCTGTAAGTTGGAGCAATTGTATGGCTCACCTGGTTTGTTTTCCACCTCTCATGGACCATTGCTCTTCATCGCCTATGTCCGATGCCTTGAGGGCCATTGTTTCATAAATTTTGTCAATTTTTTAAAACTATTTAGAAGTTTATAATAATTGTTTTGACATAAATGTACTAGCTTTCACAATCATTATTGATGAAATTCACTCTAGCAATAATATACCTACTTCAGCTGACACAATGTTTCAACATGTAAAGCACATAAGAATTTCTTGCTACAATTATGTTTGGAATGCTTACCTATATTATAAAATGACTATTAAAATATTAGCAATGATACCTTTCTGATTAGATATGATAATAACTTGCAAGATTTCCGGACCAACAATCACACACAATTTCAGAGAGGCCAGAAACAGTGAGAAAATAGGTATTTGTCTCTTTGGGTTTTTAAAGGTCAAGGTTGAATCCAAGGTAAGTAGAAAATATTGAATATGAGGCTACAACTGAATTTTGGTATAACACACATATTAGGTAGGTAGGTAGATACAGATGGATAGACTGTCCTAGTTTTCCTTTTTTTCTTTTAGTAATTGAATTTTATTTTAAGATCAAAGCTAAACGTACAGTTTCAAAATTCAAAGAAAAGTAGCAAAACTTTATGGAAAAAACCAAGCAGTTCTGCAGCCCCATGGTGAAGCAGCTGTCCTGCAGCTCCTTTCTCTTCACTTTGTGTGTCTACTTTCAGCACTTTCACATGGGCCTATGTGCCAAAGGAGATGCAGGACCTAACCTACATGTACCAACAGGAGCCATGAGAGTCTGTTGAACTGGGTGCTGAGGGTGTGGGATGGGAAGCAGTTTGCATTCATGTAGGACAGAGAACAGTACTTGCCCACCCTCTATCATAATATAGTCTGAAGAGATCTAGACCATCTGAACCTTCCACAGAATGTCACACTGACCTATTACATTCATGACATCATTACTCCTTGGGCCAGGTAAACAATAAGTAGCTAGCATATTATGCTCCTGAGGATAGGAAATAACCACTAATAAGAACAAGCAACCTTTTACATCAGTGAAATTTTTAGGGTCCAGTGGTCTGCTTGAATGTGAAGATGTCTCCTTCGTAGTAAGAACAAATTTTTGCATCTCATTTTATCAATAATCTGCCACCAAGAATGCACATCAAGCTCCAGCCTTCTTTGTGGGAATCCAGAACTTGAGAATACTGCTCTGACTCATATACTGGGTGACTGGAAGGCTGCCAGTTTTCAGTGGGATCCAGAGCACATAAAGGCTTTGTAGCGGGTACAGGCTGCAGTGTAATTAGCCGTATTGCATGGGCCATTCAATACAGGAGATTCTATGGGACAGGAGTATCTGATAAGCATAGCAGCCACAGGAGTTTATGGCAACCTCCAACTGGAGAATTGCAAGGTAGACTTCTAGGTTCTGTAGCAAGGCCAAAGCATCTGCAGTGGAGAACCACACCTCATTCAAAAATGGCTCCTTGCATGCTGATGGGCCTTGGTAAGAACTGAGCATCTCATGGGACATCAAGTAACCCTTCATGAGCTAGGTTTTGTCAGACCCACCAAGTCAATCCATCATAAGGTGGAAATGGTACACCTGGGATCGGTGACAAGTAGGGCCAGGGGAAATGAATAGGTACATATGCAGATGGTCCAGACTCCTGTATCATATGTATAACACTTGAACCAGAGTCCCTCCCTCAGTTCACAACTGTGGCTGCTTGAGAGGCTCTTTTGTCTAGCTGATTCAGGACAAAAAAGCCCAAGCTGTGTTCACCGATGGGTTTATTGGAATATGGGTTCAAAATAAAAATAGACTTCTGCCCTACAGCCCAAATCAGGAGTGCTGTTAAAAGACAGGTGAATTCTCCAAAAAGGCAGAATTTGGGGCAGTATTCCTGGTCATCCACTTTGTGTGGTAAAAAGTGGCTTGAAGGAAGAATATATCTTCTTGGCAAGTGGCAAATAAGTTGGCTAGATGATCAGGGGCCTGGCATGAAAAAGATGAGAGCAGGGACAGGGAAGCCTGGAGAAGAAGCAGTGGAGAAATCTGCGGGATTTGGCACATGAGTAAAGAACTTGGTGTTGTATAACAATGCCTACCAGGGATAATCCACCACAGAACAGGCACTCAACAACCAGGTAAACAGACTTGGCCAGTAACTTCAGCAACCGCAGCCATCAGCTGTCCCAGTACTGGCACAATGGGCTCATGTACATTGTCATGTCCCAGGGATGCAGGTGAGCAAGAGGCCAACAGCACGGCTTCCACTCACCAAGTGGCCACTCCCTCATGTTCAGCACTGAACCCTTGATACAATAGCATCCCTCAAGGAAACCAAGCAGCTACTTGGTAGCAAGTTGATTACATTGGGCTCCTATCCTGGAAGGACAGTGACTGACCTTTACTAAAATCTTCCTGTCTCCAGGTATGAATTTGCCTTTCCTGCCCGCAAGATGTTGGCCAGACTACTTGTCCAACGGTTTACAAGTGTTTGATCCATCAATATGTATCCTGCATAATATTGCCTTTGACCTAGGGACCTACTTTACAGCAAAGGACTGTTTCATGACCATGTCACATACTACAGAACGTAGAAAATGCTGGCCTGGTGGAGTGGTGAAAAATCCTTTTGAAACTGCAGCAAAAGCTTGGAAGATGTGAAGGTGGGATGCCGTCCACCAGGACTCAGTATACTAAATCAAACTCATTATATAGTGCCATGTCCAGTATAGACAGAAAATGCAAGTCTGGGAATGAAAAGGTAGAAATAGAATTCCCCTTGTAGGCTAAATAATGGCCCCCAAATATGTCCATGTCCTAATACCCAGAACCTGTGAATATGTGATCTTAACGTGGTAAAAGGGACTTGGCAGGTGTGATTAAGTTTAGATGGGGAGAATAGCCTTGATGATCCAGGTGGACCCAATATAATCTCAGAGGTCCTTGTAAGAGGGAGATGGGAGCAAGTAGTAGGAGATCTGATGACCAAAGCAGGAGGATGGAGTGATGTGAGGAAGGGACCATGAGCCAAGGAATGTAGGCAGCCTCCAGAAATTGAAAAAGGCAAAGGGATTCTCTCCCAAAGCCTTCAGGAGAAACACAGCCTTGTTGACACCTTGATTTTAGATTTCTGATCGCCATAATTTAAGAGAATAAATGTGTTGTTTTAAACCACTAAGTTTGTGGTAATTTGTTATAGCAGCAGTAGGAAATTAATACAGCCACTTTCTGTCACCACTGGTCCATGTGCTTCCCATCCCCACGACTCTGCTCTAGAGCAGCACTCCCCATCCTTTTTGGCACCAGGGACCGGTGTCGTGGAAGACAGTTTTTCCACGGACGGGGTGGGGGTGGTGGTGGTTCAGACGGTAATGCGAGCGATGCGGAGCAATGCGGAGCGGCAGATGAAACTTGCTCACTCGCCAGCCGCTCACCTCCTGCTGTGCGGCCTGGTTCCAAACAGGCCCGGGGGTTGGGGACCCCTGCTCTAGAGGGCTGGTTCCTATCACGGGAACTGTTTCATCAGGAGACACAATTAATAGATCCATCAAACTTTAACCTACTGAGGTTTCCCAGTGATTTTAGGCTCCTTGTGCCAAGAGGCCAGCAGACAAGAACGAATCACCATCCTGGCTGGAGTAATTGAACCTGATGAGGAGGAAGTGGAGTTACTGACAATGAGGGCAGAAAGGAATATACTTCACACTCAATGCATCCACCAGGGTGTCTCTTTGATACTTCCCTACCCATATCAGGAGTAAAATGGGCAACTTCCAAAATAGCAGAATAAGGACCTCCAAAAACTGGCTCTTCCGTAAAAAGCAGTGAGAACACTGGCAAAAATTGTCAAAATCAACCTTTTCAGAGTTCTAGAAACTAAAGGCTTGTGACAATCTAAGGAGCATTCATTCAAGAAAAACAGCTAAGTCTTGATTAAAAAGGAAAGCTTCTGGCTTTTTAACTTGCTCTATTCCCAGCCCCTCACCTCTAATACAATGTTAAATTGTTCCTAATTTTAGGGAGAATGCCTCTACTGTGTTTCACCATTAATTTATATAGGTAGTATCCATAGAGTCCCATTATAGTGCTGTTTTTAAAAAATCATCCTTTTTCCACTGCACTGTAGTGTCACTTTTATGATATATCAGGTGATTGTATATGTGTGGGGCTATTTCTAGACTTTCTCTTCTGTTCCATGGGTCAGTTTTTCTATCCATGTACCAACAATACCATCTTGTCTAAATTAGAGCCTTAGAATAAGTCCTGATATGATACTGTAAATCAACTTTGTTCTTTAAGATTGCATTAGTTATTCTTGACCTTTTGCATTTTCTTACGGATTTTAAAATCAGCTTGTCAATTTTTTGAAAAAATCCTGCTGAGATTTTTTTGGGGGGAGGAATTACATTGAACCTATAAGGTAAAACTGACATCTTTGCAATACTGCATCTTTCACCTTGAAGCTTTTGTTCTACTCATTTGGGTGTAGCTATGAAATGAGAAGTGATTATCAGAAGCCTGGATGACAGGATCCCGTCCAGGGTGAAGGATCCTATATTTCCCGTCTGTCAGAGGGATACTATATCCATCTCCTCTAGGCTCCCTGCCTTGACAGATGTTTTTAACTTAGTAGTACTTGTACTCTTCCTCTCAGCAGTATCTAATCCCTCAGATTATTCTTAACCATCACCTTAGATGACTAACATATTTGAGCCTATCATATATTTATATCCTAATATAAATTCAGTACTACTGAATGGTTATCCCATATAACAACCCAAACTAATAAACAGTATCTTCACAGTACTAACACAGTATTGTGTTAGTATCACAGGGGTTCCAGTGAGTATTTCTCCTAAAACCTGTTTACCATATACCATACTAAGTACTTAAAACATATTGTTTTAATTTGTGTAACAAGCATGAGCAATTACTTGCAGAGGATCAGATCTTAGGCTGTAGAATCTGAAAAGTGTGAGTTAGAAACCTGCCACTCTTAATTGCCTGTGTCCTTGGACAGGTTTGTGGAGGATTAAATTGGATAATACATGTTATATGTGTTGTATCTTATCTGACATTATTAACTTTTTCTCTTTTTCCCAGATGAGGATACTGAAGATTAGAGCTTAAGTACATTGTCTAGAGACAGAGAACTAGTGAGAAGCAGAAGTGGGTAAGCATACTGCCAGGCATATAGAAAGTGCTCAGTAAATGTTGAATGAATGAATGAACCAAAGTCAGTCAGTATGTACTCAATGTTGACTCCAAATGCCACTATATTCCCTCATGTTTCCTTTGTTAACTAAACAACAACAGAATCTTCCTATTCATTTGGCATTTACAAAGTGAGAAAATTCAAATAGCTAAATTTCCATGAGCATATCTGAAATTTACTTTAATGAATGAGAAAAACTATAAAGTAATTTAGGATCAGAGATTATTTTCCAAGTAGTTCCCAAGGTCTGAGATAAAGTTATGGTATGTATTTATCCTTTTTGGGGCTATCAATACCTGCCCTTCTTCCAGCATCCCCACCTTCCATTTGAAGGAAATACAAAATACGTTGGCAGGGAGAGCTGGGGTGCGTAATTCTAAGTGCTTGTTTCTTGCTGCTTTCTCCCACTAAGGAAGCTGCTTGTACCTGCCCTTCTGGTACAGCTTGGGTACAGATACATGGTCCAATAAGCTTGACCAATTGCATAGTCACTCTTGGAACTTGAAATCCTGAAGAATAATTAAAATAATTATTTAATAAATTCCCTTTTTGCTTAAGATATCCCAGAATCAGTTCCTGTTGCATGTAACAAAGACTTGGCTGATGTAAATATCAACCGAAAATTGAAACTAGTTTTTACACATTCTACATCTAAAGGCTTTCTAGAGGTACTAAAAGGCTTCTGAACCATTAAAGCCAAACGAACAGATTGTTATTTTTGAACATGGGTAATTTATGAATACACACACACACACACACACACACACACACACACACACACACACACACACACCTCACATACTGTCTGGGTAGACTCAATTTAATATAACTGAGTTGTGCAACATTCAAATCAATGTAGAAGCCAAGGAGATTAGATTCAGTGAACTGCAACTATTTCTTTGAAAGCTTATCTTTTATTTTAAACATCCCTGAAAGCATTCTAAAAACTACCTGATTAATGTAAATTTAGATTTAAGGTAGTATTTTAAAGTACTTGCCAGGATCTTATTCATACCTTCATTTTATACATGGGGAGAGTGAGACCTAGTGAGTTTAAAGAGATATGCTTGAAGTCATATGTAAGATAACTGTGCCACCACTCCTGAAAGTTCTGGGCCCAAGGTGGAATTTAGTTTTAATTAGAAATTCTTATACTAATAAAATTTGTGCATCAAATTAAGATCAGAAACTGTTAAAACGTGGATAGGCAAGAAAGTGTAGGGGAGGGACAAAAATCTTTTCCTTCCTAGGTTCTGTGGCTGGGGCCCTGGAAATTAAACCAATAAAATAAAGATTAACAAGAGAAACACAAGAGTTTATTAACTCACGCCATGCACATACGTCTGGGAGAAACTAAGTGTTGAATAACTCAAAGAGGTGGCTACATTTTGGGGCTTATATAGCATCTTAACAAAGAACAATGCATTGTAGAGAAGTGATAAAGGAAAAGGGGTTTAGGCTTTTGGGGTGGCAGACTGTGGGAAGGTGAATGTATGGGGGAAACTAATGGATAATAAGGATTAGCTTAATACGCTTTGCCAGTGATTCAGTCTAAGAGTTGTCCTCTTCTTGGTAAGGGAAGGGAGACACCTTTACCAATAGAAATTTGTCCTATTTTTAGGCAAATGGGAAGGAGGGAAGTGTTGAGGTGGAGAGCTTTTTGTTTGTTCCTGCTGTTTCTCAACTGTCTTCAGCTCAAAATAATCATGTCAAAGTAACGTATTTTGGGGTGGCATGTTCTGATCCTCTACAAAAACAAAAATGTATGGCCTCTTCTGCCCTGAGAAGGAAAGAAGGCACTGCCTGGGTGTTCTTACCTCAAAGATTAGAAACAAAGACAGAAGTCAGAGTTCTTGCCCTTAAGTCACATTAGTAATGAGTTCTTGGTACTTCCCTGGTTGCCCAGTGGTTAACAATTCCCCTGCCAGTGCAGAGGACACTGGTTGGAGCCCTGGTCCGGTAAGATGCCATATGCCGCGGAGCAACTACGCCCGTGCCCAACAACTACTGAGCCTGCGCTCTAGAGCCCGCAAGCTATAACTACTGAGCCTGCGTGCCAGAACTACTGAAGCCCGCACACCTAGAGCCCGTGCTCCGCAACAAGAGAAGTCACCGCAATGAGAAGCCTGCGCGTCACAATGAAGAGCAGCCCCAGCTCGCTGAAACTAGAGAAAACCCCCGTGCAGCAACAAAGACCCAACGCAGCCAAAAATAAATAAAAAACCAAAAAAAGGGTTCTTGCCCTTGACATTAGTATAATGTGGCCGACCACGGTCCGCAGTTCTGCCTAATCGGGTAGGACATAGAAAGGATGATGTGCAAAGAGATGAGAGGGATGTTTTTCTCGGTAGCGCCTACCACTCCAAGCCCAATACGACGAAGGGCGGCCGCTCCGCTCCATACACTGCACGCAGCGACGCCTCCGACAGGCGGCCTTGTAGCATCTTCCCCGGAAGGTCGACCGCTCAGACCCGGCTTCCCGGTGGGGTGGAGTAGCTCTGGCAGGCGGCGCCCTTTGGCTCTCCTCCTGCCAAGCAGTTCTGAATCATGTTTATGGGACGTTTAATGGGCTCTAATAAAGCAGCTAATAATTCCCTCCCGAGGAAGTAGTGACTGCCTCACAACGCCAACGCCTTTGCAGGCGAGGCGCCCACCCTGAGGCTGGAGGGCGCGGCTGCCCAACCGCGCCTGCGCCACTGGGTGGCGCCAAAAGCAGCAAAGGCGGCCCCGGCTCCGGAGATGGGCGGAAACCATGGCAACAATAGGGACGTCTGCTACGCCGAGCGTGGTGACCGCGAGGGGAGCGCCCCTAGCGCCCTATTATGACGCGAGCGTCGGCGCGCGGCTTCCGCGGTTTCGCGTGACCGCGGGCGCAGCCTCCGGGCCTGGCAACAGCCGCAACTTGCAGAGGCGGGCGGGCGAGGTCAAGATGGTGGCTTCGCGGGCGGGGAAGGCGGTGGAGGGAGGAGGAGCCAGACCATAGCCGGCCGGAAACACCGACACCCACAGGCCTCCCGGGAGCCGCCGCTGCTGCCTCCGCCGCCGCCTCCGCCGCCTGCTCCAGCTCGAGAGACGCGAGCGGGCGGCGGGGCGGGCCGTGAGAGAGACACGAGAGGAGGGAGGGCGGGGGCGGAGTCGCCCGCCTTCGCCTCCGCCCCCGGCCGCCGTCCCGGCCCCTGCCCCGCGCGGCCCTGCCCGGCCCGCCCAGCCCCGGTGTGGCAGCGGCTCATGGCGGCGGTGGGGCCCCCGCAGCAGCAGGTGCGGATGGCCCATCAGCATGTCTGGGCGGCGCTCGAAGTGGCGCTCCGGGTGCCCTGCCTCTACATCATCGACGCCATCTTCAACTCCTACTACGATTCCAGCCAAAGCCGGTTCTGCATCGGACTCCAGATCTTCCTCCGGCTCCTTGGTGAGGGGGACGGGGTAGCCTGCGTCCGGGGACGGCTCCGCGGGCCGAGACGTGCAGGAAGGAGAGGGCAGCCGAGCACAGGCTGTGGGGTGTGTGTGTGTATGTGTGTGTGTACTAGTTTCGCGGGCCGAGACGTGCAAGAGGGAGAGGGCAGCCGCGCGCAGGCGGTGGTGTGTGTGTGTGTGTGTGTGTGTGTACGCGCTAGTTTCGTTTCCCTCCGGGGGCGTCTTTGCGGGTCGGGCGGGAGGAGGAGATGACATTTGTCTCAGAGTTGACAGCGGAGCGGTCCTCCCTGCGAGTCAGTCTCCTGTTCATTTTTGCCTCTGAGCGAGGGCGGGGAAAAAGCAGCGAGGTGTGAGCCTGCGGCTCTGTGCCTGCTGTTTCCCTAGGGGAATGAGTACTGGCTTAACCGCGTTCTATGCGACAGCCTTGGAAAAACAGCAACTCTGCTTACGTTTTTGATCTCGCCGTGTGTGACCTTGGGCTCGTCGTGCCGAGGCCTGGGCCTCAGTTTCCCCCTTTCCAAAATGCAGAGTACTCGTATGTTGTCATTTAAATGACATCCAAACGAAAGAGAATGTCAGACCTTGAAACTGTTAGAAAAATCCTCACGAAGAAGGCGATACTTACAACGAGTCCTAAAATTTTCCGTGAATAGAGAAGAAGGTATTGAGAACGGTTATAAAAACGTGGCTAGGAAGTGGTAAGACTTGAAAATCAGTGTCTTCGTTGCATATGAATGGAGTGTTAAAAGCATCTTATACTTCACTCCCCATTTTCACTTGCATTACCAGAGTGAGAAGCATTTACGCTTAAAAAGTTTTTGAGTAATTGAAACGTGGCAAATTTTGTTGATGAGGTAGTTCTTGTGTTAGTTTTTAGTGAGGCTGTGCTTTTGAAGTGTTGCTGAGGACGAGCTAATGGTGAGGTCCTTACCAAGCCTTTCTGAATTAGGAGCCATCTGTTGCTGCTTTATTCCTACTTTTTAAAAAAGTGGTGATGTTGAGTTTTGTTTATAACAACACTTTACATTTGTTTGGTACTTTACTTTTGCAGTGGCTTTTCACTGGTATTATCTAACCTAACGTTCAAAAATCCCTCAAAGGAGGGTGGGTGGTGTTATTCTCATTTTACATATGAGGAAACTGAGAGAGGTTAAGTGTTTTGCTTTTGATACACAGCAAATAATTGGTTGCCAGCACCTAGGCTTAACAATCTTCTGACATCAGGCATGGTTCATCTTCCTCCTCAGTACAGCTGCAATCCAGATACAGAATGCTATAATAATGATTATATGCTAGATCTTAAAACTAACAGATGTGAACGTGATGTTCTTTAGCACAAGACTTCTCAGTAACCCACCAGCTACTTAATCCCAGCCATCCTGCTTACCACTGCAAAATGTAATGCCCTCTTATTTGTGGCAAAAATGGAGCTGTGTGATTTCCAATGTATAGGAATAGCGAATCATTATGTTGTACACCTGAAACTGATATAATGTTATCTATTGATTATACCGCAATAAAAAAAGAACATTAGCTAGCTTTAATGTTTTGTACTTAACATATTTTGTTTAATTCTGATAGGGAATACAAGTGAGGTTAGTTAAATAATGTTACAATGAAATTAATAAGAATGGGGACCTGTTGGGAAAGCATTTTATTCCTGCCAGTTAGAAGTCACTCATCATGATCATAAATTAACAGGCAGTTGCTTGTCTCATTATAGAAAGGTGGTCCCAGCTGAGCCTGATAGACTCCCAACCCCTCCCCGCCTCTCCACGTTAATTGATGACATGCGTGCAGTCAAGGCCTGTGCTGATTCCTGGGTTGCGGAGACTGAGAAATGGAGAACACTGATGATTTCTATTCCTGAACCCCACAGGAGAAGAGAGAGTTTGCTAGAGAGAGAGCAGAGGCTCTAGGGAACTTTATGAAATTTGGGATTACCAAGTGTTGTTTTGGGCACTGAATAACCAAGTGTATTGTAACATGGACTTGAGGCTGGTAGGAGGGGCTTTCCCCGCTTCTGCTTGGAGAGGAGGGAGGAGGCCATGGTGGAGGAGCTGGAAAAAAGAAACCAAAACAAAACTGGGTTTGAGAGGATTCACATACTCTTTCTGCCAGTAGTGTAGCCACTGTCTTGAGTGTTCTTCTGGCATGTAACTACAGAGCCTCTGAGAGCCCCTTGGGGACCAGGTGCTTTAGTGCAGTGTACTCAGAGTTGAGCTTCAGGCTAGGGAGCTTTAAAGGAGTATTTTCTTTAGTTAAATCTTTTGTAGTTTAAGAACACTGAATAAAGTAATCTGGTGTTTTCCTTGTACTATATCCCTGCTTCTTATTTTTTGTAGCAAGTCATGGAAGTTTGCATTTGAGAGGTTAAAGAAGAATGTGACCTCAAGCAAGTTACACCTGCTCTGTGCCTCCCTTTTCTTATCGGTACCTTTTTAAAGATGGATCATAATGGTGTATCTCTCTTATCAAGTGTTAAGGGCAATAAATAAGGACATAAGTTCTTGTAACAGTACCTGGAACCTAGTAAGGGCCATTTAATTGTTAGCTACTGGTAAACATGGTAGCTTTAAAAAATTTTTTTAATACTTCAATTAAGACCATACTGTGGGGCTTCCCTGGTGGCGCAGTGGTTGAGAGTCCGCCTGCCGATGCAGGGGACATGGGTTCGTGCCCCGATCCGGGAAGATCCCACATGCCGCGGAGCAGCTGGGCCCGTGGGCCATGGCCACTAAGCCTGCGCGTCCGGAGCCTGTGCTCCGCAACGGGAGAGGCTACAACAGTGAGAGGCCCGCGTACCGGGGTGGGGGGGAAACCATACTGTGTTACAGATATTTCAGTTTTTGGAAGTCATCAGCAAAATGTTGGTGCTGTTTATATGAAAATTTTGATCCCAGAGTATTCTCTGGGTCAGACTTTATGAGAGATACAAAATATTTTCCAAATCTGTCATTTGACTGCTCCTCACATTATGGCAGTGTAATTATGCTAATTTATGACATTTGTAAGAATGCTAAAATTATTAAAAACTGGTTTTGGTGGTAAAAAATTTCATCCTGAATAAAAACAAATGTCTTAACTATTTGAGGACCATTCGATGAAGCATCTTATTTGTTATTGAAAGTGACAGGTTTGTGTGTAAAAGATACCAAAGGATGGTTGAGATCAATTGTTCTACCTGGTTAGTTTTTTAATAATTGTAGACCTCTCTGTGCTACTGTATATAAATCTCAAAATTTGTCACTCTCACCTTTTTCCCGAAAATGGAATTGTAAACATGGAAATCTATTCTGCATCCAGTTTTATTTAGTGTCTGAAGAATTTAGTCTCCTACCCCTACAAAAAACTATTACTGCTATACTTTTATTTGGTATCAAACTAATAAGAGAATTTCAGCAAGTCAGAATATAAAGCATCTCATTTTGGAGATCCAAATAAGGTCATATTATATAATATATATAATTTTTAAGAACATTAAGCTATTCTTAGGTGTTCAATGCTAAATGAAATGCAGCCCAGTGCATCGTAATGCTGAATTAACAAGTCTAAATCCAAGGCAGAAAATGCAAGCATAGTAGTTTGTTTTAATAGTATTACTCATATAATGACAATTCATTGAAGTGGAAAGTCCTTTCTAAACATAAAAGAAAATCCAGAAGTTGCAAGGGAAAATTTGATAAATTTGAGTACATAAAAATGAAAAACTTCTTTATGAAAAAATTCTTTTTTTACAAAGATTCTTAAAAATGACACACTAAGGGGAAAATATTTGCGTCATATTTAGTTGAAGTACTAATAAACGTTTTACTCTGTCAATAAGAAAAATTTATACTCCCAGAGAAAAATGGGCCCAGGATAAGCATTTCACAGTAAATGAAATGCACATGGTCAGTAAGCAAAACAAAAATTACTCAGCCTCATTTATAATTTAACAAATGCAGTTAAAACAAAATTTCACTTATGAGATTGGTGAAGAATTCAAAGTTTTAATAAAAACTAGTTTGGCAGAAGTATGGGGAAATAGATGAAGTTAAACAATTTTTGTAAGGTGTTATTTCTATGTAAAGCCATTTGGTGCTATCAACTAAAATTCATCGTATACCTTTTGACTCACAATTCCAGTTCTAAGAACTTGGCCTGAAGATATAGTTGTGCAAAAACTGTTGGCAAGGATATTCATTGCAGCATTGTTGGTAATAACAAATCAAAAACAAATTGTTAATCTAAATGTCTATTGAAAGAGAATCTGTTCATTATACAACATTATCAGTTTCAGCCATGCAATGAAGTTGTTGGAAAAAATGAGAGTTATTTTTGGTGCTGTAGAAAGAACTCAGAAAACCTGTGAAGTGTAAAAACAAAGTGAAGCAGTTGTAATTATGACTGCATTGGGATAGCCTTAGGGGTTCTCAGCAGAGATACCGTTGACATTTTGGATGGGATAATTCTTTGGTGGGGGCGTGGGGATTGTGGCCAGATGACTGGAGGGGAAGGGAGGGTGTGCAAACTGATCCTGGTTGAGAACTACTGAGGTGGACAAATAGACCAGTAAATAGCACAGAATAGAAAGCCCAGAAACAGACCACCCATGTATGTAGAGAAACTTGATGTGTTTCAGAGATAGAATTGGAAGTATACATTGAGGTAAATACAGACTATTCAGTTAGTGGTTATTTAGTTATTCACGTGGAAAAAATTATACTGGATCCCTACCTCACATCAATATATAAATAGTTCGGACTTTCTGGTGGCGCAGTGGTTAAGAATCCACCTGCCAGTGCAGGGGACACGGGTTCGAGCTCTGGTCCGGGAAGATCCCACATACCGCGGAGCAACTAAGCCCGTGCGCCACAGCTACTGAGCCTGCGCTCTAGAGCCTGTGACACACCTACTGAAGCCCCTCCATCTAGAGCCCGTGCTTCGCAACAAGAGAAGCCACCACGATGAGAAGCCCGCGCACCGCAACGAAGAGTAGCCCCTGCTCACGGCAACTAGAGAAAGCCCGCGTGCAGCAACAAAGACCCAACACAGCCAAAATAAATAAATAAATAAACTTATAATATATATATATATAAATAGTTCTAAGTGGATTAATATCTACATGTGAAAAGCAGAACTTTAAAAGTTTTAGAAGAAAATATAGAATTTTTTTTTAGGGTTAGAGTAAGGGAAAAGTTCTTTAGAAATATGTAAAAGCAAATGTATTAAATAATGATTGATAAGTTCAATGATATTAAAATTAAAAACCTCTATTAATCAAAAGCCAGCATCAGAAAGTGAAAAGAGCGGCCACACATCTGGAGAAGATGTTTGCATTACAGATAACTACAAAGAATCTGTAGTCAGAATATTTTTTAAATGACTACAATTCAATAAGGAAAAACAACTCCGTAAACAAATGAGCAAAAGATAAACTGGCAATTCACAGAGGAAGAAACATGAATGGTCAGTAAATCGAAAGGTGCCCTCTTTGATGAGTAATCAGAAATGTAATTTTTAGAAAAGGTTAAAAAACTCCACTATTATAATGAGATCTCCTTTGGGTAAAAAGCAAAAACAAGTATTTATCCATGAATGTGTGTTTATTTATGCAAAACTTGGTTAACTTTTCATTTAATACCTATAGGGTTGAACTTTTTAAAAAAATGTTCATATATTTCTTTTTAATAAACACATAGTTGTTAAAAATTTAATTTAAAAGCAAATTTTATCTTAATAAAAAACTTAGAATACTTTTTTTAACCTAAAGTAAGAGCTTGATAGAAAAATTTTCTTTATGCTATAGTTTGTCAAGTACACCTACAGACTGACATCCCAAGATGTACATCCCAAGATGTTTTATTTACTTTGTTCTATACTTCATTGCATAGGGTTCCCTTGGGAGTTATGTAGTTAAAACATTTATTTTTGTACTGTTCCGTCTTTATTCTGTCAGGCATTGAAATGTTTTTCCACAGCTTGCTTTAGATTTTATATTAAAGGTATTTAAGGTACCTGGGGAGTTATGTCTTATTTCCTTCTAATTTTTAGTCCCCAACTTCCAGAAAGGTTAAGGATATGAATGGACTTTACACATAAAAGAATTAAACACTTTGCTGTGTAACATGCATGGTGGTTTGTTTTTTGTTTTCAGCTTGTTTTGTTTGCTCATTTTTGGTAATCCAAATTGAAAAGGCCCTGAACTCTTTCATGAATTGAGTTCATGTATATCTTCAAAGCTCTGAATTGATTTTGATACCTGCCGCTTTTCCTACCTTGAGCACTTTAGTGAAGCTCTCTAATCACTGGAGAATTGGATCCCTGAATTGTGATTCCAGTTAATTCTATGCGCCACTGTCCCACGGTGATTTTTCTTTATAAAGTAGCATTTATATATAGCCTTGATTACTTATTGCTGGTCACTCTTAAATCCTAATGAGGAAACTGTCCTGGGGCTTAATTTTCTTAGGCCTACAGGTTAAATATTAAGAGTTGCCTGTCTGAAGTTGTGAAAATGCAACGAAACTTTGATATTATTGACAACACTTCCCGAAGGCCATGAGAGGGACTATTACTTGAAAGACTTGGAAAGTTAACTTTTTTTCTTGTGAAATGAGAACTGATTCTACATTCCATACACAGGAACATGAGTATAAAGGAAAAATTTAAGAATTTTAAAAATTAAAATAATTTTAAATAATAATAATAATAAATTTAAAATAATAATAATAAAATTAAAATAATTTTATACTATTCTTGAAATGTTTGGTCATTATTAAATCTTGGGGAATAATTTTGATCAAGAAAGAGTAGTATCAGGGGCTTCCCTGGTGGCACAGTGGTTAAGAATCTGCCTGCCAATGCAGGGAACACGGGTTCGATCCCTGGTCCGGGAAGATCCCACATGCCAGGGAGCAACTAAGCCCATGTGCCACAACTACTGAGCCCGCATGCCACAACTACTAAAGCCTGCACGTCTAGAGCCCTTGCTCCGCAACAAGAGAAGCCACTGCAATGAGAAGCCCGCGCACTGCAACGAAGAGCAGCCCCTGCTCACCTCAGCTAGAGAAAGCCCGCGCACAGCAACGAAGACCCAACGCAGCCAAAAATAAAAATAAATTAATTTAAAAAAAGATTAAATGGAGACAAATCAACTTTAGGGGTGTTTACTTTAAAAAAAAAAAAGATTAGTATCAGATTGTTAACTTGCTAGGAGACATCCAAACTTTGAGGTTGTAGTCTCACTACATTATTTGTCTATCACACTCTCTTTTGTCCAGAAGTATTTCTAAAACCCAAATAATTCCTTAATCTGTGTAAAAATAAGCTTCAGGGGGGAAAAAAGCTATTAGAATAAAAAGATCTGGTTATAAGTCACAGCAAAGTTCATGAATATTCACAGGTAAAAATTAATGTACCACTTTGTGAATAGCAAGTTAAAAATAATTTACAGTCCCTGCTTGACTTTCTACCTTTTAAAAGGTAACATATAATAGAACTGAAGTTATCTTGGTTTTGTTTTGACGAATTTTAGGAGATTAAGTTTTGTTCCAGGAAAAAATACTTCTGTTTTTCTGTGTAGAGAAAGATTACATATGGCATATGGTGGCTGACTAAATTCCATTTCCTGTTACCTTCCAGAGGAAGGGTTTCTAAACCTGCTCAAAAAAAAAGCCCATTTTCTGTTGAAAGGGCTCTTTGGGAGGATTATTAGTGGCCCACTTGTTCAGCGAATTGGGTGGTTCTTGCGCAGAGGTTGATGTATCTTCCAGGTGATTGTTTTCTTCTGTTGTTCTTTTCACAAATGACCTAACACATAGGCACAGGATAAAATTTTAAGTTTGTGGGCAAAGTCATCATTTGGAGGAACTTGGCCCTTGCTTTTAACTGCAGTAGATTGTGGAATGGCTCTATTGTATTATGCAGTGTTGGTCTTGGTTGCATGCTGAAATCAGGTGGAGAGATGGATGTTTAATTTGGAGTTTGTCACTTTTTCTGTACTCCAAGGTCTGATTTCTCAGCTCTGTCTTACCTTTTCATAGGTTTCAGTTTCCAAGTGGGCTGTATTTTATGGCTGCCTTTAAAAATAGAACACAGAATTCAACAGAAACGTTTATTTCCCCAATTATTTTATTTTCTACAAAATATTTCGGGATCTATAGATGTAAAAGGTAGGATCCTTGCTTGCTATCAAGGACCCTATAATAGAGTAGGTACCTACTCAGATAACTACAAACTTCAGTATCAGGTGGTGTATGAGTATTAGGAGTTTCGCCAAGTTCTATAGATAAGCTGAAGGAACAGTCAGTATCAGGAAAAGTGGGTCTGTAGGATGGGTAGGATTTGAACAGTCAGGGATTTGGGAAGTTGATGGGGCCGTTCTGCCAGGCAAAGAGAAGAGTGTAAATACAGCTGTAATTATGGCAGAGAAGAAGGGGTATGTTTGGGAAGGAAATCTGGAGCATTGGTGTGTGTGTTGGGAGGAATGTTACTTTAAAGCAAATTGGGTCCTTGAATGTTAGGACAAGGAGTGTAGGTTTTAATTGACAGTAATTTCAGAGCTGCTGCAGTATTTTGAGCAGAGACATGAAGAAAGGCAATTTGGTGATGGCTTGTAGATGGATTTGGATGAGAGAGTTTTCAGAGACAGACTAATAGGTGAGTGTCACTGAGAAAAGGGAGGTATAGGTATAAGTAAAATTTGTCACTGATTGTCAGTTTGAGGATGAGGGGCTAGAGGTACTGTTAGGAGAATAACAATGGTACCTCTGACTGACATTGGAAATCGCAAGGAAGAGCTGTTTGAGGCGAGAGTAGGTTCAGTAGGTTTTAGAAGATTTGAGTGTTGCAGTCGTAATGTAGAAGTGGAAGTAGGTGAATATTTGGGTGTGGTTCCCATAGCTGAAACCTTGGATAATAAAGTTTATCGTAATCTCACTTAAAAACTTGTCAGAGCACCAAGAAAGATGGTGCTGGATGCACAACAGACTGTACATTGGTTGCTTACAGAGGGGGGGAGGGGGAAGATTTATTAAAACATGTTGTGGTTTTCTGAATGTTACTTTTGTAATTTGAAGAACAGTAAAAAGGGTTGACTATTTGAAGAAAAAGAGTCAAACATACAGGAAAAAGGAAACTTGGAGGAAATGTCTGGTATCTGTGGGAAAGTATGTACAGAAAAAAGTGAATTTGGACTGACGGAGAATACTCAGATTTAAGGAGCAGGAAAAATAAGAGCCAGCAGGAGTTCAGTTTGAGTAAGAGGAGGAAAATTAGGGGTAAGTGTGAAACTGAAACTTGATTTCCTAAAGAACACGTTTAAGAAAGAGAAATCTCAGATTTAATAGGAACAAGTTTTCCACTTGGGTTATTTTTAATTCTTAATGTTTTTGTAATGGAATTATCTTAAATATTTTTAATAATTACGAATATGTTCTTTCAAGTTTAAAGCTTGTTAAACTGTGTATATCATGACAAACTCATCTTGAAGATAATTTCGTAATTTGGTGTCTGGACATATACTACTACTTGAATTACTTTGGAAATTAGAAATAAGGGGTAGGATTTTTAAGGATATGTTTGACCTGTCCTGTTGAACTTTGACTTTACAAAAAACATTTATTGGCCTTTAAGCCTAAATTGTCTTGAGGCTTAATGTTCATCAGTTTGAAAATATTCATACTTCCTTACTAAGGGAAGAATATCATAACTGTTAGTGGAAAAAACATTCTTTAAAAATGTTTCATTCCAATGTCCTTTCTTTTTTTTTTTTTAGGTATATTTGTATCCAGTATTGTTCTGATCTTGTCACAGCGATCACTTTTCAAGTTTTACATGTACAGCTCAGCCTTTCTATTAGCTGCAACTTCAGTGTTGGTAAATTATTATGCTGCTTTGCACATTGACTTCTATGGTGCCTACAACACATCAGCTTTTGGAATTGAGCTGCTTCCTCGAAAAGGGCCCTCGCTGTGGATGGCACTCATCGTTCTACAGCTAACATTTGGAATTGGATACATTACACTACTCCAAATTCATTCCGTCTATTCACAGTTAATTATTTTGGATCTCTTGGTTCCTGTAATAGGCTTAATCACAGAGCTACCATTACACATCCGAGAGACTTTAGTCTTTACTTCTTCCTTGATTCTCACGTTAAATACAGTGCTTGTCTTGGTAGTGAAACTTAAGTGGTTTTATTATTCCACAAGATACGTTTACCTTTTAGTGAGGCACATGTATCGAATTTATGGATTACAGTTACTGATGGAGGACACATGGAAGAGGATTCGTTTCCCAGATGTCCTGAGAGTCTTTTGGCTAACAAGAATGACAGCTCAGGCCACAGTATTAATGTACATTTTAAGGATGGCAAATGAAACCGATTCCTTCTTTAATTCTTGGGATGATTTCTGGGACCTCATTTGTAATCTTATAATTAGTGGATGTGATTCTACACTCACTGTACTGGGCATGAGTGCTGTAATTTCCTCAATAGCCCATTATTTGGGTCTTGGAATATTGGCCTTTATTGGATCAACTGAAGAAGATGACAGGCGGCTTGGCTTTGTAGCACCTGTTTTATTTTTTATTTTGGCTCTTCAGACTGGTTTAAGTGGGCTAAGACCAGAAGAGAGACTTATTCGCTTAAGTAGAAACATGTGCCTTTTATTAACAGCAGTCCTGCATTTCATCCACGGAATGACAGACCCTGTATTAATGTCTCTCAGTGCCTCTCATGTGTCATCTTTTCGTAGACATTTTCCTGTGCTCTTTGTCTCTGCTTGCCTGTTTATTCTTCCTGTTATACTCAGTTACGTTCTTTGGCATCACTATGCACTAAATACATGGTTGTTTGCAGTTACAGCCTTTTGTGTGGAACTCTGCTTAAAAGTAATTGTTTCTCTCACGGTTTATACGTTATTCATGATTGATGGCTACTATAATGTCCTCTGGGAAAAGCTTGATGATTATGTCTACTATGTCCGCTCAACAGGCAATATTATTGAATTTATCTTTGGAGTGGTAATGTTTGGAAATGGGGCTTATACTATGATGTTTGAGTCCGGAAGTAAAATTCGGGCTTGTATGATGTGCTTACATGCCTATTTTAACATCTACTTACAAGCAAAAAATGGCTGGAAGACATTCATGAATCGTAGAACTGCTGTAAAAAAAATTAATTCACTTCCTGAAATAAAAGGGAGCCGCCTACAAGAAATAGATGATGTATGTGCAATCTGCTATCATGAGTTTACAACATCTGCTCGTATTACACCATGTAATCATTATTTCCATGCACTTTGCCTTCGGAAATGGCTGTACATTCAAGATACTTGTCCAATGTGCCATCAGAAAGTGTACATTGAAGATGATATCAAGGATAATTCAAATATATCTAACAACAATGGATTTATTGCACCCAATGAAAATCCAGAGGAAGCTGTAAGAGAAGCTGCTGCTGAATCTGACAGGGAATTGAATGACGACAGTTCAGACTGTGATGATGACGCGCAAAGAGAAAGAAATGGAGTGATTCAGCACACAGGCACAGCAGCTGAAGAACTGATTAACGATGATACTGATTAAAATAGCATTTACTAATCATTGGTCATTGAGGTATTTGTTTAAAGTTCAGTTCGTCCAAAATGGAGTAATACGCTTCACTTCAGTGTGTAACCAAGCACAAAAACAGTATCAATGTTGAATCTGTGAATGGTTTTCCGTTTACTGTGATGTGCTACTGTAAATATACCTCTTCAATTACTTCTGGTCTCTTTGGTGACCTATTTAAATTTGTGTACATTATTGTACATAGAATAAAATTTTCACATTTTTATGACAAATTTGAACAAATAACTTCTTAACAGATGTAATAATATGGTGCGTCAACTGTGCCAAAGATTCCTCAATGAAAGTATATAATGTATCTAACTCTGGACCCTAGTTTTTCTTTAAAATGGGTGGGAGCGAATAAAAATGCAAATCAGGGGAAACCATGTTAAATCAAAGAAATCAAATAATTTGGACCAGAGGATAAATGCTAAATGTAGAGTATTTTTAAAACTAAGGGAAAAAATAGGCTGCCAGAAGTGATTGAGACACTTTTTTGAAATTTGAGAGTAGCACTGTGGTTGAGCTGGGTTTGAAAGTCCCAATTCAGAGAGTGTGTGAGTTGAGAAATAGGCTTATTTATATGTCAACTAACCTTTGGTACAAACCAGGATGTGCTAATTGTTTTAATTTTGATGTAAAAATCACCATATTTGTTAGCCAATCTGTTTGCAGAGTTGACATAAAATTGTCCTTTTGAACTTTTGAAGAGATTACAACATGAAATACTTGGGGGTTTTCACTATTTTAAACTAAGACATTAAGTGACTTTAAAAAATTCTCATCTGACTTCATGGGTGGCATACAGTGATACAATACCTCTTTAGACAACTTCCAGAGAATTCCTTTATTGAAACTTTTAAGTTTTACCATGAAATTTTATATACATGATGGAAAAATGGGAGACACATACCAATTACATGTCAGGAAAAAAAATTTTAATAGTGTTGTTATATAGCGTATTGGCTAGTTCCAGTGGATCTTCATCTCTTACTGCTGACATTATTTCCAGTATTTGACTAAAACAACAAAAATGGATGATTACATTTCTAAGTACATATTCTGTTTTAAAGGTATTATCTTTTTTCACATAAAGGAAAAGATACTGTGTGTTTTAGCATCTTTAACATAAAAAGCCTAACAGGCGTTGTTAAAGTTTTCAGCAACGTTAACAGAAAGTTTGACTGCTAGGATATTTAAAACAGAGCAGTTAAAGACAAATTTCTGAGACAGTCTTGCATATAACTAGAGCCAGGCACCAGGTTCAAGTAAATTACAAAACCAGCCCATATTATGTGTACCACAATTACGGAATTAACCCAGTGGAAATGAAAAGTCCTTTTAAACTGTGGGTTAATTACACATTAGTGGGTCGTGATGCGCTTTTAAAAAAGAAAAGCACACTGCATTTAGTAAGGTAAGTACTGTTTCATTTTTGTTTGGGTTTTATTTATACATGCAAGTGTACTGAGTCACAGTGTGGTATTGTGGGGATAGCAGTTAAAGTTTGAAAGCCACTGCTTAGAGAACTGTTCGTAAAGGACAGCAAGAAATTGCTGCATCACCACCAGCAGAGTGACAACAAAGGAAGTTAGAACAAGTTACTTAGAACCATGTATGGTTAGTAGGGGGGATGGGGAGAGAGAACTTCCTGTGTTTTTCCCTTCAACAGAAAGGTGTGAATCTTTCTGTTTCTTTGCCTAGAATAATGATAATTATCAGTAGCTGTTTTCTAGCAATATTATATGTAGACAGTATATCTTATACATGAATTAGTTCAAAGTCAGAATTAAACATTGAAATATTCTTTGTCTTAAGCTTTTTGTTCCCTTTATGGGTTTTTAAAATATGAACACCTAAAGGAATCAGGGACAGAGATTAGAGATTAACTGGAACTTTTAAATTCTATAGGAGTAACAAAAGCCTTGTTTATGATTCCTGCCACCAATCTCCCTTCTGGTCCCTTCTCCACACTGATACCAGTTAATAGCTTTCCTGCTTAAAATCCTTTGGGTCCTGATAAAATCTAAATTCCTAAGAGTGGCACACAAAAGCCCTCACTCTCTGGCCTTACAGTACCTTCCCTATCACTTACCGAGCATCCTACTTTATACCACACTGCAGTCATTGTTCCAAGCTCTCCCTCAGTCTGCCTTCGCTGAAGGTGTTTGTCTTGGTCTGGCCTAACTCCTGGTCCAACTTAGTAAACAGATGAAATGTCACCGTAGTTAAGCACTCCATTTCCCCTCAGGGCAGGCAGCTGCTCTGTCCTATGGTCCCAGTCATATGTTCATACCTCTCTAACAGCACTACTATCTTGGATTATACTTTTTACCTGCTTGTTTGCTCCAGGAGGATCCTTGTCAGACTTGGTTAACGCCTTAACCAAAGTGCCTGGCACAATGTACCTAACTCATCTGGTGGGATGAGGGTGGGAACGGTCTTGATTCTTCTGTGTAGTCTCAGTAACTTGTACCTTTCCTGATATTTGGCAAGAGCTCCAAAATGTATTTCAAGGAATTTATAATCTAATGGGGGTGGGGGGGAGATCTCTATACAAATAATTAGAACATCAAACTCTTAACAGATGGGAGTTTATAAAAATGACTTTGTAAGTAGGAGTTAACTTGCTAATTAGTATTTAGCATTAGACTAGGGGCATGTGTATTTCTGAAACGTGGTTTAAAATTTTTCAGTTTGCAAATGTTGATTTTCCCAAGCTCTGCCTACTCAGAACTGGTATTCATGATTGCAGTAGATACTCAAAAGCCGCCTTGGTTCTTAACAGTCTGCATTTAGAAACACCTTGAAATTTTGTCTTGCAAATATGTAGCTAAAGTCAACAGGTATACTTTTACTCAAGGACTAAGGCAGTGTGGAAAACCAATTTAGATACACTGTTGGCAACTACTTCCTCTAAGCTGGCTGCTGGAAAACTGCCAGTTTCTTGTCTCTAGTGTCCTTTTAAATCTCCAAAGAATTACTGAAATGTCTCTGGACTGAACTTGTAAGTACCTACATTTCATAAAAATTACAAGTGTTTCTTTTACTAATTAGAGTTTAAATATATTCCTCACCCTACAGATTTTAAAACATTCAGTTTTAAAGTCTTTGCCAACATCAGCATGTTTATAAAGGAAAATCTTTCCAGTGTATCTTTATAGAATAATTCTTTATTTTTCTGCTCACTGAATTTTAGATCTGGCTTATCTAATATACTCTTACCTGTTAAAACTACTAAAAAAAGATGGAGCATATTAAAGGAATTATTACAACAATCTAATATTCATTTTTATGAATATGTGATAAATATATCCAGTTGCCTGAACTGGTAAGCCGTACTAGATTGATACAGTCAGATTTAAATTAACTGCTTGTGCAACAAAAGAAACTGGATGACGGGCCCATTAAAATAAACGTTTCCTATAAATTACAATATGCTGTACAGCTCCTTGGCAGTTAGATGGGTGATACCCCCCTTCTTTTCACATGTGCTCTGTATTAGTAAAAAAATGATTCTGAATTAGTTTTTTTTTTCCCTAGGAAATAAAATTCTATGAAGTTCTGCCCTTTTTCTCGGTTGGAAAAAGGAAATCATTTCTATAATTTGTCCTTTTGTTCAGAGGCTTAAAGAACTGTGTTATTTCTTAGGTTTATTCAAGCTGTCAAATCACTTGAAACACAGATACCATTAAAAAAAGGTCTCCTGGGCTTCCCTGGTGGCGCAGTGGTTGAGAGTCCGCCTGCCGATGCAGGGGACACGGGTTCGTGCCCCGGTCCGGGAGGATCCCACATGCCGCGGAGCGGCTGGGTCCGTGCGCCATGGCCGCTGAGCCTGTGCGTCCGGAGCCTGTGCTCCACAACGGGAGAGGCCACAACAGTGAGAGGCCCATGTAACGCAAAAAAAAAAAAAAAAAAAAAGGTCTCCTGCTAAGACTGTGCTTTTATACATCAGCAGGAAACCTGCAAGATAACAGAACTTAAGCCAGGTAAGGTGATTCTATGTATGGATAGCTTTAAGATTTTTTTCCCTCCCTACAAAATGACAAATGGCCAAAATCACATGAAGTTCTTACTCTGTAATAAAACCACTCTGGGTTGAGAGGATGTGAAAAAAGGAGCTGATACACAGCAATTAGACACGAATTCCTCCAAATCACTGCATTAAAATGGTCTTTGATAACTTCACTTGGATTTCACCCAACTTTAATTCTGTCCCTTGAGTTCATTTTGTAAATGGCATTTGGTGGTTGACTTTTAATGTTCTGAACACCATGAAAACAAAATACTTACATTATATGGCAGGGTTCATTTCTGTCCTTCAAACAGTGCCCATTTTCCCACTTCTTTTTGGTGGGAAATGAAGTTTTTATATATTTTGATCCAGCATGTGTACCTTTGACTCCACACCAAGGTGCATCTAGAGTTAAGCAAAGAAAGAGAAGTCTCTCAAAGAGATTTTTACCTTTTTAAATTACTTTTTAATGAATATTATCAAACTATTATATAACCTCTAAAATATACGCCATGATTCAGCTTAAAAAATGGTAAAAGGCAACAGAAAACAGCTTTAAGAAAAGTACAAGATAAAATCTTGAACTGTACAAACTCTTAAACTTTTATTTCGTTTTTTCCCACTAACAGTATTGTTGGTGTATGGTATGCTTTAAAAAATCTAAAGCTAAAAGAAATACAACATGAAAACATTTAAGTTGAACTTCTGTTTGCCCCTACTGAATGTAAAACAGTGGCTTTGATTTTTTTGTTTTTTGTTGTTGTTTGTTTTTCTTGGCTGTGCCACGTGGCATGCGGGATCCTAGTTTTCTGATGACCAGGGATCGAACCCCGTCCCCCCTGCAGTGGAAGCTTAGTCCCCCCTGCAGTGGAAGCTTAACCACTGGACGGCTCCAGGGAAGTCCCCAAAACAGTGGCTTTGAATACTGGGATTATTTACTTACCTAAATCTCTAATAAAGAATTATAATAGCTTACACATTTTACAACCATTGTATTTTTAATAAGATAATTCAGTTTTCATGACTCCCCAAGGAAATACACCTGATTTCTTCAGAATGGCTTAGTCTTGACTTTACTAAAGTCCATGTGTATAAGAAGAGCCTTGAGTTCAGGGTAGAGAAAACATTTTTAGCTTCTAACTTTGTCTTACTTTGAGAGGCAGCAGGTTAATTTCTAAAATTCTTAAATCCAATTTGATTTAAATGTTTGCACTTTACTTAAAAAGTATTGTACAATTAAGCCATTACAAAGAAGACATTGTTTTAAAAAAAATTCTGAATAGTTTTTGAAACCCTGAGGTGAAATGCTTAGTTAAGACTCCTTGTTTAATAAAACAACCTCCTTAGTTACCACATAGTCTGACATTCCATTTTTAAGTGCTTAGGCTTAGTCAGACTTCTAAGATTGAAAAAATCGCCTGGATAAATACTTTTCCATTACAACTCCTAAAGACTTCCTGAAAAGTGTAATTGTTGAGGTTGAGCATGCTAATAAACTAATACCTGTTTACTTGTCTCTAGCTCTTTTTGGGTATGGTTTCATACGAAAATTAAGTTCTAAAAGCAAACTTACCAGTCTCGATCATTAATTTTTCACTAGGTATTGACTTCAGAACTTCCAAATTAGCCTCAGTTTTCAGTGAGCTTGAAAAAAAAAAGTTATTCATATATAAAATAAAAAGGTGCATTTAAGGAACAGAAACTTTTTCATATTATAAACTTGTCTAAAACAGATTACAGAACTAACCCAAAATCCTGAAACAAAACTTTGGTTGGCTACAATGGAAGTATACTTTAGAAAGTATTTGCACATTCCCATCCTTACAGAATCCAGATTAAGATCTATTCCAACCAGATCCTGCCTTTAGGGGGTGCAATTTTTCGTGCCTATCAGGTGATCGTCCAATAACTTTCTGCAACAGTCTATGTTGATTCTTTGAAAAGAATTTATTTGCGCCTCTGGGTAATTTGCATAATTTAGAGCTCATAAGGCTGCTTTTGAAGGTATGGCCAATTTCTTTATGGGCCAAATACCCAGGGATTCACTGGTATAAAGGAATCAGATACTCAAGGTTCATGTTTCACTAATCAGAAATAGAATCTTCACAAAGGATGAAAATCACAATCACTGTTAGAACTATGAGTATTTAACATGGTATGAAACTAGAAAGCTGGTTAGGAGATGCCAGTTTTATTATTCCTGTTTAGACCCCACCGCAACCCACCCTCAAATCTGGAAACTTTTAAGATCTTCCATTACTCCTGAAATTCTGAAACGTGATAATGTGTCCGGGCATAAAACCTTTTCATCCATTTAGGCAGCTGGAATCTTCCAATTTAGACTCTTCCCCACCCCTAACTGGGAACACATTATGGAAAAACAGGACTTTTCCTCTTTCATTTTCTTTCTTCTCTCTGGGGCTTTTATTAGTTAATTTTAGGACTCCTGAATTGGTCTCCGAGGCCCTGTTCCTTTCATACCTTTTTTTCTGGGGAATTAATTTTCATTTTCACACCCTTAGACAGGATTATTGGTTCCAATTCTCTCTCATTTGACAGAATTACATATCTGCACCCTTGCCATGATTTCTTAGTAGGAAGAAGGAACCTGAATCTGGCCATGGCCTCAAGACTTGCTTTGACCAATGGGATGATACGGCCAAGAGGCTTGGAATGCACTCTCGTGATCTTCTGAGATTAGCATGCACTAAGTAACTGTACCTCTTCAGCCTAGGCACCCAGAATGAAAACACATGGTGAAGATCTGAACCCAGCATGGAGCCTGTGGCAGAGCTCACCTCTATCAGTTAAACCCCAGCTGATCCAAAGACCCATGAGTGTTTAAAAAAAAAAAAGTTTACTGTAATATGTCAATGAGTTTTGGGATGGTTTGCCATATATGTGATGACTAATACTGTCCTTATGTTGCATTTTTAACTTCAGGACTTGATATAACTTTTCATTATGGAGAGTTTCAAATATACACATAACTAGAGTAACACAGAACCCCCCATCTCCACGTATTTATTACCTAGCCCCATCAATTATCAACTCCTGGCTGATCCTGTTCCATCCACTGAATGCTTTCCTCTGGGATCGACATAAGCGTTCCAAGTCTTAGTCCTCAATATTCCAGTTTGTTCAGTTTTCTTGAGAAAAAATTACTTTTCCCCCTGAGTATAAATGCTTGCTGCTTCTGTACTCTGTGCATGGGAGTGGATATGGGGATTGGTATCTTTCTCTATATAGGCCTTCAATCACCCTGTTTTGGTCGCAGTTCTAAGCCCGAAGCCTTTCTGGGATTCTGTCTGCTACACCTGCTCCCATCTCCTCTGAGGCCCTTTAGTGGTCAGTCTAAGTTTTCTCTTCCAATTTCATCTGTCTTCCAGAAATCTACAAAACATTTCTCCATTAGCAAAATTTTGGCCTTTTTTTCTTTTCCTTTTTGAATATACTTTTACTTTAGCAGGATTTTAGGAGGGGTAGGAGGGAAATGTGTGTCTAGTTTACTGCAAGTACCAGCCTTTTGTTAGTGTTCTCTAGAAAAAACAAAATTCTTATTTTCAGCCAGCTTAATACTTGGTCAATATATTTTCTAAAATATGCTGATATATTTGATATGGATACTAAATTTAAAACATCACCAAATTTTTGGAGTATTTGCATATTTTTAATCTCATGAAAACAAATTGTCTGACTGACTCTTTTCCTACATATATTAATGCTTGTAAAAACTGATCTACACAGACATAGGAAACAAACTTATGGTTACCAAAGGGGAAAGGGAGGCGGGGAGGGATAAACTGGGAGTATGGGATTAACAGATGTACACTACCATATATAAATAGATAAATGAGAAGGATTTGCTGTATAGCACGGGGAACTGTATTCAATATCTCGTCATAAACTATAATGGAAAAGATGTATAACTGAATCACTTTGCTGTACACCTGAAACAATATTTAAATAAACTACACATCAGTTAAAAAAAAAACTGATCTAAATACAGAACTATATACTATCAGAAGAAATATTTTTAATCAAAGCCAGAATCTCTGATAAGGTTTCCCGTTTAAGGAAGAGCATCTGCATAATTGTATGGTCAAATTTGAAACTTTCCCATTTTCTTGGGGGGAAAAATTCTAATTTAATCTTTAGAAACCAAAGACTATATCATAATGTAAACAGATTAAATTACTATACCCCAGAAACTCAGAGTAAGACTACTCTAAACTGAATTTCAAAAGAATAGAAATATTGACTTCGACTAAATAAACTACTGACCCATTAATTCTGAGTTAATGTAGGAGAAAAAAGATCTCAGGTAGTGAACTTAAAGCCAAGTCTTTATAAACTCAAGATCACTTAGAAACCTCTAAGACAGACGTACAGTTCAAGTTGGTGAAATAAAGGTGTCTACCCCCTTCTCTTGAAAATCATCCCAAAATAAGAAGAAACAGCATATTTTGATGAAACTAGGAGACATTTCTAACTCATCACAAAATATAAAGCAGAAAGTAGATAGAGAAATGGTAAATGATCTACGTTTATGTGCTAAGTGACTTAAGTGCTATGTGCCTGTACAGAGATACTGAAGATAAGCAAACCAGTTCTCCCAAGGAAGTTCTAAGAACAGGAAGAACTAGGTACCTAGAAAGGCTGGGGTAGGGCAGGGGACTGAAATGGGGATTGCTTGAAAAGTCAGGGTAAAGAGAAGATGGGGTTCTCAGATTACTTTCCAATAAATTGGTGCAGAGATGACAACTGCCCTGTACCCTGGCCCGAGAGAGAGAGGCAGAGACAGAGAGAGAGATGTGTGCACAGTCTCTGGACTGGAAGACAGGCAGCACGGAGGAGGGCAGGGTGAGGCATGGACTAGAAATGGAGACTGACTGCTTACTGAACGGAGACACCCTCTCTCCAGCACCATCCTGCTCCAGAACATAGGTATGTTTATGAATTCTCATCCCATTTTCCCAGCGGGGATCAGAGGAGCCCTCTCTGGAAAAACTGAACAAACCCAGAGGAAGATCTTGACAAGCTGACATTAAGGATTCCCCGGCGAGAAAGTCAGTTGGCCATCTGTGGGCCTGCAGTTGATGGGCTATCTCCCCACAGAGCTTCCAACAGCTTTTCCCTCTTCATTCTTAAAATATACAGCAAAGAACTGCCTGACATTTGAAGAAAGCCTCTATCATGATAGAGACCAAAACAAAGAGGAAAAGGAACTCAGAGAAAATAAAAGCATTAAATGGCAATATATATATATATATATATATATATATGACACATCTTTAGAGAGATGGGAAGATGCTGCATCTACCAAACAATATGGTAGGAAAAAAAATGAGAGCTTTCAGAGACTGAAAACAAAAGCTTAAGTAAGTTTCCTTAAATAGTTGAAAAAGGGAATTCCCTGGCAGTCCAGTGGTTAGGACTCCAGGCTTCCAATGCAGGGAGCACAGGTTTGATCCCTGGTCGGGGAACTAAAATCCCGCAAGCCGTGTGGTACAGCCAAAAAAAAAAAAAAAAAAAAAAAAAGGTTGAAAAATAAAGCACTTGTTTGAGAGGAGGAAAAAAATTAGACATTGTAGAATAAAAAATGAGATCAGGGACTTCCCTGGTGGCACAGTAGTTAAGAATCCACCTGCCAGTGCAGGGGACATGTGTTAGAGCCCTGGTCCAGGAAGATCCCACATGCCGCGGAGCAACTAAGCCCGTGTGCCACAGCTACTAAGCCTGCGCTCTAGAGCCCGTGAGCCACAACTACTGAGCCCACGTGGTGCAACTACTGAAGCCCACGCGCCTAGAGCCTGTGCTCCGCAACAAGAGAAGCCACAGCAATAAGAAACCCACGCACTGCAACGAAGAGCAGCCCCACTCGCCGCAACGAGAGAAAGCCCACGCACTGCAACAAAGACCCAACGCAGCCAAAAATCAATCAATAAATAAATAATTTTTAAAAATGAGATCAGAGTATCAGCCTGGGAGGTCCAAAGAAAGAATAGAAAAAAAAAATTGAGAAAACTTCTCAGGCCTGACAAAGATGAGCATCTAGCTGGAAGGGGCCAGTGGAGAATGACAAAAACTCATCAAAACACCTTTGCACATTTTGATAATACCAGAGATAAATAACTAAAATAATCCACAGGGAAAAATGTATGTCACAGGTAATGTATTGGGAAACAGAATAGAGACTGGAACCTAGAACTGGAATATTGTAAATCCTCAGTGAAAATGATCTCTAATCTAGAATTTTATGCCTAGAAAAAATATCAAGTGAAAGTATGTTTTTTTTTTCCCCTTTCATTGACTATCCAGGTAAATTTTCAAGAGGAAGAGCAGAATTAATTCATTTGCAAACATGTGTTCCATCAAAACAAAATAGAATACATGGGATTTAAAAATAGGAGTTCTATCACAGAAAAGACACTAGTCCAAACTGTAGCAGAAAGATGGAAGGGTCAGGAACTAATGAATTATCTGATTATCCACACAGGTTTCCTCATGTGGAAAAATAGAAAAAAGCATTTTACAGAGCTGTTGGAAAGTGTGAAGAAGGCTTCAAGTTTTGAAGAAAGCCAAGTAAATAAAAATACGAGGAAAGTTACTCCAGGAAAATAAAAAAGTGGTACATCACATGGCTCAGCAGTCAACAATATTTTACATAGACATAATAATGCAAACACGTAATATGCATATAACCAAAAATTCTCAAATAACTACACTGAGAGGGCTATAGAGGAAATCATGGAGGTGGGGGGGGCAGTATTGGATATAAGAACTAAAGTGCTCAAACACCTTAATGGAAATAGACAAAGGGAATGAATTAAGAGTTAATAGCATATATGTAATATTTAGATACCAGGTGATAAAAAGTAAAGTGGTTGGCTGTGGAAAAATTAACTTGGGGTAGATGGCATGCTGGGAGACTGTGTTTATAAGTCTTTTAGTACTACTTCTTTATGCATGCATTATTTCCATATTAATATATAAATTAATTAAATCATCAATTTATTTAAAATATGAAAGCAGCACCTAGGACATTTATTTATTTTATTTTTTGTGTGTGGTATGCAGGCCTCTCACTGTTGCGGCCTCTCCCGTTAAGGAGCACAGGCTCCGGACACGCAGGCTCAGCGGCCACGGCTCACGGTCCCAGCCACTCCGCGGCATGTGGGATCTTCCCGGACCGGGGCACGAACCCGTGTCCCCTGCATCGGCAGGCGGACTCTCAACCACTGCGCCACCAGGGAAGCCCACTCTATAGCAAATACTTAATTTCATGATTCTATTTTCCAAAGTGGAGTTTAGTAAAAAAAATAAAAAATAAAAAAAATAAAAGTACTTGGAAAAGTAGTGATTTTAAGGAAATGAAACACTGAAGAGGGAAAGGAAGTCTTATTTTTTGCAATTTACTTTGCAATTTATTTCATGAGCTACACTGATAACCTGAGGAAAGACACTGGTAGAAGCTCACCAAATTATTTGGAAGAAAATGAGCCCAGGGACCCAGCTGTGCTAGCAGACTGTACTGGCTGCGTGAGGTTTAGTGTGTGTAACAGCAGGAAGGCCACCAAGTGAGGAAGAGGATACAGGTTCGCACACTCGGAGGGACTTTACTCCTGTTTAACTTCTCTGAGCCTCAGGTCCTTGGCCTTCAGAGACACAGAAGACAATTATGTCACAGTATGACCTTTCCCCCATAGGTGGACATCACTTGTGTATATGTATATGCAGTGCTGCGAACACATACGTTTCAAAGAGATAAACTGATCCGAGAAGAAACTGCATTGCTAGAGAAAGCTACCTGCTAACCTCAACAGAAAATTGGTTTCCATTACTGGAACACAGGATAGCACTTTATAGCTTTCAAGCTTTAATCTGTAATAGTAACATACTGTTTAACTTCTTACATTTATCACTGAAATTCACAGACCAAGGTCAATGCAAAACACACAAATTTTAATAAAAACAAATTTAAATCTTTATCAGTAATTCCCTATAAAACAAGTTAAGGAATCTGCTTAATATAAAAGTTAAAAAAACGAAAACCAAAAAACAACTCAAGGACCTACCAACCATTAAATCCTATGTAGAGACCCAAGTCCATCAAAGCAGCTGCTGCTTCCTTGGTACCGTCAAATGAATGCACCTAAGGACATGAAGGCATATTTTATTATAATAATTACTTTTCTTTAAAATTCTAAATAACATTAATAGGACTTTCTAAGCAAAAATATAAATGCAATAGGGGTTTTTTGAACATGGGGTTTCAAATGTGGCCCCTACAATTTTAATTTTCAAATCAAATTTCACAATTATAACCTGTCATCATCTCCAATGTGATGAGGCAAGAAGGAGATGGCTGCCTAGAATTTCTGTCTGTGGCTGTGCTGAGGTCTCTGCACCAGCACTACTGCTGTACCTCCAGGAAAGGGGACTGGAGGAGAGAGCCACATTCTAGGCAAAAGCATGAGGAAAAAGTAAAATGTTACAAGACTATTTTAAAAATATTTTTAAATGTTCAGTTTTCCTGTTAGAGGATACTTTTTTTTTTCTGGAAGAGAAGTGAATTTTAAGAGAAAAATTTAAGATCTATAAAGAGATTGTAAGAACATCGCTAAGAAACTGTAAATTGTTATACAGTCAACAACATCAGCTCAGCAAGCAAAAAGGATTGAGATGGAATTTTTCTCCTTCAAAGATAAAGGAGTTAAAGCAAAATTTTTCACACTTCAGATGTATTTATGTAATCAAAACAATAAGTGACAAGACTCCTTTAAACACACCTAACAAGTGAAGTCTCGTTAATATAGCATCCAGAGAGTCTGAATACACTGTGGCTAACATGTTTCTCAAAAATAACTGTTACACAGCTGGTCAAAAGGGTTTGTTCTTCCCCTCAGCACTTCCAGCTGACTAGAAAGAAAACACAGCCTCTATCAATATAAGATAATTTTAAATATGACCCTCATAAACCATTTTAGAAAATCAGTTATTAATTCTTTATTTGGCAATTTTTTTTGATAAAAGTCAAACATTTAGGTTGGATTTGTTGTTGCTGTTAAGTCTTTTAAACTACAGCTGACCCTTTAACAACACAGGCCTGAACTGAGAAAGTCCACTTACATGTGGATAACAGCTTTTTTTGCTAGAGACCAGTGAGTCTCTCCTAAAATTACATGTGAAACTTGTACATATGAGCATTTTTCTGAGGCAGATTTTCAAAGGAGTCCATGATCCAAAAGAAAAAAAATTAAAAATCACTGCTGTGGATACCCAAGCTAAGTGATAGACAGATAATATTTATGGAACTTTCTCAAGACTAATGACTGAAATGACCATAGGGAAGTGTTTCGAGCAGAAGCAAACTACAGAAATGAGAATGTGTCTCTAATCAGAGTGGTAATAGTAAATAAATACAGTTGACAAGAAATTAAGAAGGCAAACCTGAAAAGAGTGCTAAAATATTTTAAAATATTATTAAATTTCATCTATATTTTGCTCAAAATTTAAATTGAAGAACATTAAAGAACGGCTGATGGAAGAAGCAGAGAAAAAGAAGATCATGCAGACTCTTACAATGTGCAGGACTAAATTCACGGGGTTTTCTTGTGAACAGAATTCTGTACTCATTCTTGTACTCTGAACAAAGTAAATGTAACTAAAATAGTGTGGTTTATGTTTGTACCATATGTGATCTATAGATTCAACAGTAAATTTAAATGCCCTTCAAATAAGAGAGAGTGGAACCTTAGTAACTTTATTGCTGACATCTGAATCACTTTATAGAGGCCAACATCATTTATTAAAAGCAGTTTCTATACTTACCACCCCACCTACACACCGATCTCTATTCCTTCTCATTATGTCTGTGAATTTAAAACAGAAACAACTTTTAGCAAATAGCTTGATTTCTGCAAATTCTTAAATTTTAAATGAGATTTTAGCTTTAGCAAATAGCTTGATTTCTGCAAATTCTTTTTGTTTGTTTTTTGGTACGCGGGCCTCTCACTGTTGTGGCCTCTCCCGCTGCGGAGCACAGGCTCCGGACGCGCAGGCTCAGCGGCCATGGCTCACGGGCCCAGCCGCTCCGCGGCATATGGGATCTTCCCAGACCGGGGCACGAACCTGCGTCCCCTGCATCGGCAGGCGGACTCTCAACCACTGCGCTACCAAGGAAGCCCGATTTCTGCAAATTCTTAAATTTTAAATGAGATTTTTAGCTTTAACTCACCCAAAAATTCAGCATGTGAGTTCCGACAATGAAGAAACATTGGTAATTTTGTTTGTTCTGACAGTTCAAACTGTTTTTCAAAATATCTGCAAAATGGAAAAAAAATTTTCCTCATTAAAAATTTTATTTTAGCATGAGAAGAATAATTGTCAAATGATTTTTTTTAAGTTAAAGGGCTTTTATTCTCTAGAAATGATAGAACAGAAATAGTGAATTCAGGCATTTAAAACACATTAGGCCTAGCCGAAAGCTTTTATAAAAACTTCCTGAAAGGGTTACTTCATTTTCTGGGATTACAAAATTATTTTCAGAAATGTTTGTTAGTTTTTCCATTGTAACTGCCAGGTAAATTAGGTAGCACTTTACCATTGGTCACTAGAAGTAAAGAGCTGTAAGGTTTAAGTTTACAGTGATGGAGACTGTTCCCCCAAATAAGTACTTTTAACTAGCTTTCTGACTAAATCTCAACAAATGAAGTGGACACCCTCCTATCACCCGTGGGATCCCTCCCCGAAGCATGTGTTGGTGGCCGAAAAGACATGGCCAGCCCCTTGTCCTGAGAGCTGGCTGAGCACCACCAGTGGGAATCAACTCACTCCAGTGAGAAGCCAGGCTTTATACTCAGTGTTTTCTATGTGCTGTTATACAAGGAGTTATTGCCACTAAGCAAAAAGGATTCCCTTTAAAACTAAACACAAGGGGCTTCCCTGGTGGCGCAGTGGTTGAGAGTCTGCCTGCCAATGCAGGGGACTATGGGTTCGAGCCCTGGTCTGGGAAGATCCCACATGCCTAGGAGCGGCTGGGCCCGTGCGCCACAGCTACTGAGCCTGCGCATCTGGAGCCTGTGCTCCGCAACAAGAGAGGCCGCGATAGTGAGAGGCCTGCGCATCGCGATGAAGAGTGGCCCCCGCTTGCCGCAACTGGAGAAAGCCCTCGCACAGAAACGAAGACCCAACACAGCAAAAATAAATAAATTAAAAAAAAAAAAAACTCAACACAAAGAATTTATGAAACAAATGAGCACAAAAACTGAAATACTCTATTTTTCAGAAAAATGAAAATTACATGATAAAATGGCAGTCCTGAACATTTTAGAGTACTTTATAAAAATTTTTTAAGTGCCTTATACCATTGTCTCATCTAATCCTCAAAATAACCCTAGGATAGATAGGACAAGAGCTGGTGTCAGAGGGGTTTAAGACCTTGTCCAAGATCACAACACACAAGAGGCTTTCAAGAAGCCTCTTCCTGGTCCCAGCATTTAAGAACAATATCCAGAGGACATGACAGGGTGGGAGTTTTGTGTGTCTTTTCATTTCAGCACTGTTCCCTCTCGTTCTCATTAATGGTCATGTAGTTTAAGCTAAACCAGGAGTTGCAGACAATAGGTGTCATATTATTTTCTTAAGGGGTTTACCTCTTCTAGGCCCCTAATTTGGGGTAACAGTTTCTCCGTGTATAACTTAAGTCTCTTTTGCTGTTTTCCTATATCCTGTCTCCTTGAAGTGCCAGACAACTATTTTCCTAAGAGTACCCCCTTTGTAAAATTCTTGAAAATGCTACGTTTTAAAATTAGAAATAGAAATGTACTTCTCAAAGAAATAGTCATCCTAAAATTGGTGGTCTATGTCTTTATTATCCAATTTTTTTTTTCAGATTCTGCTGGACTAGAATAAGCAAAAATATTTTTAGTTAGCATGGTGCTGAAACTTCACAGTGTAGGAAATATAAACGAACACTCGGAAAAAAATATTTTAATAATTACTACTGGTCACTATATCCGTAACCTCTAAAGTAATTCAAATGTCAGCAATTAAGTGTTCTCCAGTCATTATGTAAACTTTACTCTGTATTTGGCTTCTGGCTACACACAGCCATACAACCAAGCCACAGATTTACAGAATCTAATGATCAGCTTGGAAATAAGCCTTCTTATTGCAGAGTAGGCAAAAGTACAATTTATGAAAATAACAGATGCCCAAGCAACGTGCTTACAGAATTTTATATGAGAAAAGAAAGGTCGATGTGCTCAAGCCAGCTAGGTATCATAAGAAAACCATGTGGTAAAAAATCATTCCCAATAATACAAATTGAGGATAATTGGTACTTAACATCAAATGACTAGTCTTTAAAGAAAAAACAACCCACTACGGTAACTAGGAATAACAACAGAAGTTAAAGGGCAGGAAGTGGCACCTACTTTTTTTTTAACTAAGGTTTTAAAAAATATATATTTATTGATTTATTATTAGTTATTTATTTATGGCTTCATTGGGTCTTCATTGCTGCACACAGGCTTTCTCTAGTTGCGGCGAGCGGGGGCTACTCTTTGTTGCGGTGCAGGGGCTTCTCATTGCGGTGGCTTCTCTTGCGGCAGAACACTGGGCTCTAGGTGCGTGGGCTTCAGTTGTGGCACTCAGACTCAGTAGTTGTGACGCACGGGCTTAGCTGCTCCGAGGCATGTGGGAATTTCCTGGACCAGGGCTTGAACCCGTGTCCCCTGCATTGGCAGGTGGATTCTTAACCACTGCACCACCAGGGAAGTCCAGTGGCACCTATTAAGAGACTTCTCTGCTTCTTTTAAGATTTTTAAAAATTCATAAATGAGAATCATTCTTTGAGTTAGATTTGCTCATTTTAGCAAAGCTGTAATTTGCCTCTGATTGTAAATATTACTGCTTCTTACATTTTAGGGTCAACAATAGCTAAGGACAAGGGCTTGAAAAGTTCAACTTCAGAGTACCAGCTGTTATTACAGGCATACCTTGTTTTACTGAGCTTCTTGGATACTGTTCTTTTGTTTGTTTTTACAAATTGAAGATCTGTGGCAACTCTACATGAAGCAAGTCTCTCAGCGCCATTTTTCCAACAGCATTCACTCACTTTGTGTCTCTGTGTCACGTTTTGGCAATTCTTGCAATATTTCAAACTTTTTCATTATTGCATTTGTATTGTATTATTGTATTTTCATTATTGTATCTGTGATCAGTGGTCCTTGATGTTACTCTAGCAATTGTTTTGGAGAGCCACAAACCTTGCCCATACCAGACAGCAAACTTAACAAATATTCTGTGTGTTCTGACCTACCAGCGTGTTCCCTGTCTCTCTTCCTCTCCTTGGGCCTGTCTATTCCCTGAGACACAACAGCATTGAAATTAAGCCAACTAATAACACTACAATGAATGGCCTCTAAGTGTTCAAGTTAAAGGAAGTGTTTCATGTCTCACACTTTAAATCAAAAGCTAAAAATGGGGCTTCCCTGGTGGCGCAGTGGTTGAGAGTCCGCCTGCCGATGCAGGGGACACGGGTTTGTGCCCCGGTCCGGGAAGATCCCACATGCCGCGGAGCGGCTGGGCCCGTGAGCCATGGCCGCTGAGCCTGCACGTCCAGAGCCTGTGCTCCGCAACGGGAGAGGCCACAACAGTGAGAGGCCCACGTACCGCAAAAAAAAAAAAAAAAAAAAAAAGCTAGAAATGTTTTAAGCTTAGTGAGGAAGGCATGTTTAAAGCCAAGACAGGCCAAAAGCTAGGCCTCTTGAGCCAGTCAGCCAAGTTGTGAATGCAAAGTTAAAGTTCCTAAACAAAATTCAAAGTGCTACTCCCGTGAACACACAAATGATAAGAAAGCAAAACAGCCTTACTGCTGACATGGAGAAAGTGTTAGTAGTTTAGATATGAGATCAAACCAGCCACAACATTCCCTTAAGCCAAAGCCTGATCCAGAGCAAGGCCCTAATTAACTTCAATTCTGTGAAGGCTGAGACAGGTGAGGAAGCTGCAGAAGATAAGTTTGAAGCCAGCAGAGGTTGGTTCATGAGGTTTAAGGAAAGAAGCCGTCTTCATAACATAAACGTGCAAGGCGAAGCGGCAAGTGCTGATGCAGAAGCTGCAGCAAGGTATCCAGAAGATCTAGTGAAGATAATGAATGAAGGTCGCTACACCAAACAATAGATTTTCAATGTAGATGAAACAGCCTTAAGTTGAAAAAAGATACCATATAGGACTTTCATAGCTAGAGAGGAGAAGTCAATGCCTGGCTTCAAAGGACAGGCTGACTCTCTTGTTAGGGGCTAATGCAACTGGTGACTTTAAGTTGAAGCCTATGCTCATCTACCAACCTGAAAATCCTAGAACCCTTAAGAATTATGCTAAATCTACTCTGCCTGTGTTCTATAAATGGAATGACAAAAGCCTGGATGACAGAATATCTGTTTACAACATGGTTTACCGAATATTTTAAGCCTACTGTTGAGACTTAATGCTCAGAAAAAAAGATTCCTTTCAAAATATTACTGTTCATTGACAAGGCACCCACTCATCCAAGAGCTCTGATGGGGATGTACAATGAGATTCATGTTGTTGTCACGCCTGCTAACACAACATTCATTCTGCAGCCCGTGGATCAAGGAGTAAGTTTTACTTTCTAGTCTTCTTATTTAAGAAGAACATTTTGTTGAGGTTATAGCTGCCACAGATGATGGATCTGGGCAAAGGAAATTGAAAACCTGGAAAGTATTCACCATTCTAGATGCCATTAAGAACATTCGTGATTCGTGGGAAAAGGTCAAAATATCAACATTAACAGGAGTTGGGAAGAAGTTGATTTCAACACTCATAGAGGACTTTGAGGGGTTTAAGACTTGAGTGGAGAAGGTAACTGCAGATGGGATGGAAACAGCAAGAGAACTAGAATTAGAAGTGGAGCCTGAAGACAGGACTGAACTGCTGCAATCTCATGATAAAACTTTAATGAATGAGAAGTTTCTCTTTATGGATGAGCAGAGAAAGTGGTTTCTTGAGATGGAATCTACTCCTGGTGAAGATACCGTGAAGACTGTTGAAATGACATGACATAAACTTAGTTGATGAAGCAGCGGCAGGGTTTGAGAGGACTGACTCCAATTTTGAAAGAAGTTCTACTGTGGGTAAAATGCTATCAAACATCATCACGGGCTACCGAGAAATAGTTCGTGATAGGAAGAGTCAATCGAAGCAGCAAACTTCACTGCTGTCTTATTTTAAGAAACTGCCGCAGCCAGCCCAACCTTCAGCACCACCACCCTGATCAGTCAGCAGCCACCAACACTGAGGCAAGATCCTCCACCAACACAAAGACTGACTCGCTGAAGTCTCAGACGATGGTTAGCATTTTTTTTAGCAATGAAGTATTTTTTAATTAAAGTCTGTACATTGTTTTTTTACACATAATCCTATCACACACTTAACAGACTACAGTATAGCGTAAACATAACTTTTATATGCACTGGGAAACCAAAACATTCCTGTGACTTGCTTTATTGTGATGGTCTGGAACTGAACCCCCAGTATCACAGAGGAATGCCTGTAAGTTGGATTGAGGCAAATCCAGAAGACCCAAAGCGTTCCAGCAGTACACCTGAACCCAGTGTTACTCCCTCCTCTAAGCCAGAGGAGAGACTGAGGCACTCCTTGCCATCATCTGAGGTTTCCTAAATCCACAAATGATTATTTTGAAATTTTGTCTGATGTCTGATTAAAAAAAAAAAAAAGACCTGCTCAGTATTAACATTCTAAAACCCCAAGAAAAATGCCCAAAGCAAATGCCCCCCATTCAAGTGAACAGAACTCTAACTTGCAACAAGGAAAGGAGTGTAGTAGCACCAGGCAGAGAAACTGAAAATACAGGGTATGCCTAAAGGCTAACCTTTCCATAACTAAATCAGGACTTTTCCTTGTCTTCTTGCTTTTCTTCTCTTTTTGCTCTTTAAAAAGCACTTTTCAAAAATCCCAAACAGAAACTATAGCCAGTAGCTTCCTTTAGGTTGGCAGTATTTCTAAGAATAATACAACAGCCACAATTTATGGAGCTCTGACTCTGTGCCGGGCATGGCACAATGGCCTTTACATACTAAATGTTAAGAAAGGCAGGCGGTATTATCCCCATTTTAAAGATGAGGAAATTGAGATTTACAAAGGAATATATAGGTACCAAAAGGCAGTTATGATTCAAACCTAAAGATCTGTTGATCCCAAAGGTCTTTTAATACTATGTTATCTACTGCCTTTACTTACCATTATTTTCTGGATATTCTGTCTATTGCACAGTAGTGGGTTTTTTCTTTTTTTTTTTTTGGTCTTGCCTCCTAATCCATTATACTAATTTATTTTCTATTTTTCTCTTCTCACAGGTCTTTTTTTTTGACTATACGTTTTTACTTAAAAAGTAAAACAAGGGCTTCCCTGGTGGCGCAGTGGTTGAGAGTCTGCCTGCTGATGCAGGGGACACGGGTTCGTGCCCCGGTCTGGGAAGATCCCACATGCCACGGAGCGGCTGGGCCCGTGAGCTATGGCTGCTGAGCCGGTGCATCCGAAGCCTGTGCTCCGCAACGGGAGAGGCCACAACAGTGAGAGGCCCGTGTACCACAAAAAAAAAAAAAAAAAAAAAAGTAAAACAAAAATGACAATCACACTAGTTAATTGTTTCAGATGGATAACTGGCATATATAAGCACAGACCAAAATCTAAATTCTTTCAATAGACTCAACAGTAAAAGCTGAATTATAGGCTTTTTATCCATCATGCTCTACAGGAATCAAAAAGACACTTTCCTTATTATTAAAAATTCAGTGCACATTTATGATGTGCTAAGAGTACTGTGCTAGGTGCCATAGGAACTAGAACATGAGGAAGACCTGGTCTGTGCCTTTGAAGAACTCAGAGACACTAGTTTGTTGTGGGAGCGGAAGTGGTAACACAAACACTTTTATTACAATGTGAGCAATGCTGAAACAAGTACAGAGTGCTGTGCGGCAGAGAACAGGGGTGATGCTGTTAGTACGTGCTATAGGAAAGGAGGGAGCAAAGGTAGAAGACATGGGTATATGTTTCCATAACAACAATCCAAATGCAATTACTACTGGTTTGTCATTTTTTTAGTAAGTCATTTGATGATCTATAATAAAATGAAATTTCAAACTGAACTGCCCATCTATTCAAAATTTCTAGTGTACTTTAATTCGTCCTTAGCTTTACCTGTTCTGGAAGAGGCCTAGGTCACATCCCGTCACCTTAGCAAAGCCTTCTGACTCCCCCAGAAAGTGAGTCTTTCCCTCTGCTGTTCACATACCTTTTTGATAGCACTTTCCAACCTATTTTAATTATTTATGTCCTCTCTTATCTGTAGAGGCACTTATTCTTCTTTGTATCAGACTGAGGAGACACTTGGTAATCATTCATTTAATCAATGGAGTTCAGCTCTCTTACAGATCAACATCTGGACATCTGGCATGTGTGCTGAAGCATAAACTATATACTGCTACATATACATCGTTTTACGTTCTGATCTGAAGATGATGGAGCAGTAAAAGAGAGCTGACACTATCAATGTTTTCATTAAACACACACACAAATCAGGTTTAAAGTATTTAAGTTGCACTTTAGAATCAGTTTAAGTCATCTGGATGACAAGTCATATGGAGGACTCTGCCACTGTCCTTGATGGTCACACCACACAATCTGTTTGCCTCATGAGGCTCATCTTGGCCAAAAACAGACATGAAAGTGGAGGAATTAAGATCTGTGGGCTTAACCGAAGAAGCTATTACAGCCAACTGTTTCTCTTTTTACGTGTGAGTATGTGAACTTTTAAGGTTAAGTGAACTGACCTACATGATACTCGAGAGGGGTACAGAGATTTAATAATCCTGCCAGGAATCACCTGAATGTCCCTGAAAAACACAGCAAATAATATGCTGCTAACTAAACAGCTCTGAAAGGTTCTATAACTGTGAAGCCTGAAAGGAAGAGTCCATAGAACACTACTCTAACCCATCCTGTGTCACTTGGTTATGGTCCTTCAGGAATTCTGGACCCTGAAGTCCAGGGTACGACAGGCTCACTGGTCAATCTGCACCTCACTGGAAGCACTTTCACCTGGACTGGTCACACTGGGATTGTGTGTGTGGGCAGCGGAGGGAGCGGGAGGAAGTACACTTCTGGCAGGTATGGTTTAAAAAGTCCCTTCAGGCATCAAGCGCTGGCTTAATCAAGATCATATGACAAAAAATGGTTAATTACTAAATATTATGAGAGAGCTAGATGGTATCTTGAGAGAATGTGATCCAGACTCCTCCTTCATGTATGAGAAACTAAGCAGGACGGAGGGTTGTTTATTCTTCAATGGCTCTAGGAGCAGATACCTTATTCAGAGTTTTGTACACTATGAGTATACTATGAGTTCCCAGCAGTTTCTTGCACATATTACTCCATAAATATTTGCTGAATAGATGAATAACTAAATGAGCCTCCTTTAGAAACTCATTTTAATGTTTTACCATCTTGACAATTAATACACTCTTTTTGAAATTCAACAAAATGCTTATGTCTTAAATTAAGCCTATAACATAATTTTTCTTTTCAGCCTTCAACACGACCCCACCAGTCTGGTGACAGGAGTTCCAGCTAACAGCTAAAGGCAATGGGTTGTAAGAAGTCTCTGAGGCTTGTGAGCTTGGAGTTTTCTCAGAAGCCACCACTCCCAACATGGATCCTATGAAAGGATTCTCAGGTTCCAAACTGACAATATCCAACACCCAGCAAGAGTAAAATATGCTTTTCTAGCTTTGGTGATCAATCCTATAATCTCTTTTTATTAATAATATCTTTTACTCTTAAATCATATGCCCCACAACTGAATTTAATTCATTTTATTGGAATGGTTCATGTATGAATGCACTTATTATTAAACAAACAAAAATCGTAAGTCTATCATGTAAACTCATCCCTGTTTCTACCATTAAAATCAAGTTAAATGCTTAAACAATTAGGGAACTATATGCTTCCTTATGAATTCCATTCAAGTATGCATGGAATTTGTTCCACTTAACTTTTAATATACAAAGGGAAAAACAAAAAAACCCTCACGCTTAATCTAATTACATTCTGAACTGATAAAATCTACTTGAAAATCGCCCTTAAGATTTTACAATATGATAATTTCTAAAGACAACAAATTTCCTTACTTGAGCTGAGTACCTTTAGGACAAAACTGCAGTCGGTCAAAATCTTTAAAAGATAAAAAAGAATCAATAATTACTCATGACTTGTACACAACAAATCAATTATTTTCAAACAAAGTCACTCTAACGGGATAAGTTGGCACTTACCAAGTCCACATTCCCCTATTGCTACAACTTTCCCCTTGTTGTTTTCAGCGAGATTTTGTAACTCCATCAAGTAAAGATCAGGGTTATTCTTTTCAAATTCATCACATCTTGTAGGATGACACCCAACTGTACTGAAAAACATATCTAGCACAAAATAATGTCTTAGGATTATTTTCAGAATATTTTCTCATATTTATATTTAATATGCAAAAATGATATAATATCAAATAATTTCAACTGGTCAGTTTTTAACAATACCCATAAACTAGTCAAACTACCAGAATTGCACTGGGTTAATCACATAAGAATTTTTGGAATACTAACAAAGTAGGACATGAATATGAAAATTGCCTTAATGTACTGGTAAAAATAATTCAACTCTTCCAAAGTTTGGTATTTACTGAGCCTTTTGAATGGAAAATGAAACAGTTTCTTAGGTAATGACATTTCATTCTACAATTTTATCTTTAATATTCACTGTTTATGTGACTCAGGTTTCATGTATTAACAGTTAAAATGCATTCCTTTCCCTTAAAAAGGGTAACAGAGGTGGAAGTAGGATTCATTTTTCTAATAGAAAATAAAGTTCACTTATTTGGAGGCTGTACTTTGGTATCTTAATCGTGTGGAACACAAGTGTGAGGTTGAAAAGGGCTTAAGAAGCTTAAGGCGCTTGCACCTGCTGAACCCATGGGAGAGACCTGTTGCCTTCCTCAGGCTCCCACGAATATGTTCATGCACAAAAGGAGCTTTTAAAGCAGTGAGGTAGCAGCTATATGCAGAGGAGTGGAAAAGGGTTGACAATGGAGATCCGAGAACTTTTAAAAGCATATCTGTTTGGGGAGTAACAAGTATGCAAGATAATATTCTTATACCCATCAAAAGCTTCTGGGAAGATGATTACTTTTATGACTTTAATCACTAAGAAAAAGTGTCAGTGGATCCTGAAGAGAAGTATGCATTTTAGAAAGATTTCAATAAAAAACAGCTTTTAATGAATAAACATGTATTTTGAAAAATAACATGGAATGCCTAATTCTTCAGTGTCTAGCACATGAAGTATGCTCCCTGCTGCTCCCCCGCAAAAAACAAACAAAAAAAAAGGTTAGGTAAATGAATGCCAGATAAAGGAGGTGTTTTATGTAACTAGGATTCTTGTAGGAATCAACTCCAAAACTTTACAGACTTTAAATAAATGCAAATATATGAACATAAAATGAGCATATGAGGGATTATATATTATATTATTATTTGCATTCCTGGGACCTTGCACAGTGTCTCTGATCTGCATGATGAATATTTAATAAATGATCTTTCACAGCCTAAGTTAAAAAAGAGCAAATAAAAAGCAACTCCTATCTTAAACACATTACGGCATATACACAAAAATTCTACATCAGGGATATCTGAGGTTAAATTCTGTGCCTAGTGAACTTAATTTTCATTAACTGAAATCTTAAAATAATCCTTATTAAATACAAGAGGGTTCATCAAGCATCTGATATAACAATGGGCACTTTCAATTTTTTCATCTTAATCATGTCACACTGAAATTGGTCTATCTTCCTGTTGTGTCTACAGTATTTGTACCTGAGGCAGTTCTCAGAAAGACTTCTTCAAAATAACTTAATTCACATTTTGAGGGGTAAAAGTAATATGAGGATACCATTTGTCTGTGCCAAATGCAGTGCATCTTTACTGTCTTGTAGATTTCCACCTGTAATCACAAACTGAAACAGAAAGAAATAAAACAAGTCCACTTTAACAGGGTGTCAACCAGTTTCCCAAACGTGCTTTCCTGCTGCTTTTTTCCAGAATGCTTCTCTCTCTTTGACTGTCACACACCAACCCTCCTTTAAAAATTCAGCTGAGGGCTTCCCTGGTGGCGCAGTGGTTGAGAGTCCGCCTGCTGATGCAGGGGACACAGGTTCGTGCCCCGGTCCGGGAGGATCCCACATGCCGCGGAGCGGCTGGGCCCGTGAGCCACGGCCGCTGAGTCTGCGCGTCTGGAGCCTGTGCTCCGCAACGGGAGAGGCCACAACAGTGAGAGGCCCGCGTACCGCAAAAAAAAAAAAAAAGACAAAAAAAACCACACAAACAAAAACAAAACAAAACAAAAAATTCAGCTGAAAGATCACCTCCCGTGCAGAGTGGATCCTGAATACCCTCTCCACATGCACACGCATGCACACGCACGCACACACACTACAAAGAATTTGTGACTCCTACCAAAATGTATTCACATGTCTGTCTTTCCTATTAGACCACGAGTTTCTTGAGGACAGAGATCACATTAGGAAAGAATGAATAACTAAAAACTTCTGAACTTAGAATTCTGTTCATCTAAATTAGAGATTCCATAGTTTGACTAAACAGTTCTCCAAGTGTGGTCCTGGACTCTCCAGGGGATGTTAGGTCAAAACTATTATCATAATAATACTACGATGTTATTTGCCTTATTCACTCTCACCTGTCACGCGTGTGCAGTGAAGTATTCCAGAGGCTACATGATGTGTAACATCACAAAAGACTGCAGAAACAGATAATGAAAGCTCAGCAGTCTTCTGTTAAGTCAGACATTTAAAAGATATTAAAAAAAATACAAATTCCACTCGTGTTACTAAATGTTTTTGGTTTAGAAAATACTTTTCATAAAAATATGCTATTTATTTTACATAATGGTCTACTGTTTTAAAATGAATTAATAAATAGATACAGTTGACCCTTGAACAATGTGGAGGTTAGGGGCGCCGTTGACAATCTGTATGTTACTTACAGTCGTCGGCCCTCTGTATCAGGGGTTCCACAGCTACATATTCACCCAACCTCAGAGCACGTAATACTGCAGTATTTACCACTGGAAAAAAATCTGTGTCTAAGTGAACTCACAGTTCAAACCCGTGTTATTCAAAGACAACTGCATTTAAAACTTTTCTGTTTTAATTTCTAATACAATATATATCAATAGATAGAACCCACATAAGAGCTCTTTGGGGTCCTCAATAATCTTAAAGAATATGAAGGGGTTCTGAGGCCAGGTTTGACAATCACTGGATTCATTGATAAAATGCTCTGTAGGGAAATGTATAGCTCTGGGCAAGGAAGCCCTTCTACAGAGTCCACTGCAGTTAGAACACCATCTTTGCTAACCTGTTTAAGGGAAAACGTCACTAAGGAGCTGTGTGTCGATGGTGACTGCTGAGGCAGTGCTGCTTAAGTGCACATTCTTCTGAGGAAGTGATTTAAACACACTGAGGTATATTTTTTAAAGCATACTTCACGAGACTCACTGAGCTAAAATGAAGAATTCATTCTAGGTACACACATAAATAGAACACACAGAAAACACAGGAGATAGTGCAAATGATAAACAGACATTTTCACAGAGTGATAAACTTCTGAAATGATAGACACTGAGTATCTATTCTGCTTGTAAAACATATATTAACAAAAATATTGAGAAAACTATTGTTTACTAACACTACCTAATTCTTTAATAAAGGATGAGGTGGGGACTTCCCTGGTGGCGCAGTGGTTAAGAATCCGCCTGCCAATGTAGGGGACACGGGTTCAAGCCCTGGTCCAGGAAGATCCCACTTGCCGCGGAGCCACTAACCCCGTGTGCCACAACTACTGAGCCTGCGCTCTAGAGCCCGCAAGCCACAACTACTGAGCCCGCATGCCACAACTACTGAAGCCTGCGTGCCTAGAACCCGTGCTCCGCAACAAGAGAACCAACCGCAATGAGAAGCCTGCGCACCACAATGAAGAGTAGCCCCCACTCGCCACAACTAGAGAAAGCCTGCGCATAGCAACGAAGACCCAATGCAGCCAAAAATAAATTAATTAATTAAAATAAAATACTCTGTAATGTCCTATATGGGAAAAGAATCTAAAAAAGAGTGGATATATGTATAACTCATTCACTTTGCTGTACACCTGAAACACGTTATAAATCAACTGTATGCCAATAAAAATTAAAAAAAATAAAAGGATCAGGTGCCCACAACCAGTTTTCAATTATGTAATATACTTTGTAATCAAATCTACCTTTTATTTTACCTGTAACTTTCCCAAATAGATGAAAAAGTAAGGACAAGGCTAGGGGACATATACTTTCCTCTCCCACTTTACGATGATGACGACGACGATGATGACGACAATGACAGCTTCCACTATGAACATAATAAATGCTGCTTACTTTATGCCAGGTACAATATCAACTGCTTTGCATTCTATATTTTATTTAATCTTCATAACAACTCTGTTTATTAGCTATTATTATCATTCTTGATTTAGGGATGAGAAAACTGAAGTCTGGAGAGATGAAGCACCCCAGGTTACAAAGCTCTGAAGGAGGAAGCTGGGGCTGGAACCAAGGTTTGTGATGCCATAACTGTGCTTTTAATCACTACCATAAAGCTACAAGGTACTGGATTAAATTTCAATTTGGAACCATGTCCAAGTAAATTTGATTTCAGTTCTTCAGTTCTGTCATTCCTAAATCCATGTGTGTTATAAATGTTAAGATTAAACTATTCATGGATGACACACGAAAACTGTCTACAAAAAACGTCTCCTGCCATATCAGTCAACAAAGGATGTTATGGTCATCAAGCCCTCAGCCACCGCAGCCGCCTCTGACTGTGCACCCTGAGGGGATTCAGGATGGCGAAAAACAGGACACTTGCTCTAGATAGTGAAGGTGCACATCAAAGGAATGATTTCAACGAGCCCAGACTCTTGCATCTTCCCATATGTAGAAAAGTGCTAAATTCATTAACTTGAGATTTTTTTCTTTAATTAGCAGTAATCTTTTGATGTTCCACTACCTGTTTTTTATGTTGTTGTTTTTTTTTTTTTTTGGCGAAACTCCCATATATCCTGGCTCCTCCCTTACCTCTCTGGAAAGGTCCCTCAGAGCCACCTGAGAGGATTAGGCAGCTACTAGTTGCCTCTTAAGAAGCCTGGTAGGGCTTCCCTGGTGGCGCAGTGGTTGGGAATCCGCCTGCCAATGCAGGGGACACGGGTTCGTGCCCCAGTCCAGGAGGATCCCACATGCCGCGGAGCGGCAGGGCCCATGCGCCATGGTTGCTGGGCCTGCGCGTCCGGAGCCTGTGCTCCGCAACGGGAGAGGCCACAGCGGTGAGAGGCCCGCGTACAGCAAAAAAAAAAAAAAAAAGAAGCCTGGTAACTCAGCAAGTATGCCAAATAAAACATAATTCACAACCTTTAGGTTGTGCATTTTTTTTCAGTTGACAAAATTTAGGAGCTTGGTATTTCAGAGTTTGCAGAAAAACATTTTATAAAGTGATTTACCAAGCAAAGAATGAGCACATAATGAGAAATTATGTTGTAACTTTTATCCTTACTACTTCTGAATAATAACTAATACAATTTTAGAGCTGGAGACTGCAGAACTCATTTAGCCAGGAGTATCGCTTTTTAAAACTGAGGTTTATTTAACTTAGAAACAGTAGCTACTAAGTGCCCTGATACCACACTATGGAACTTAAATCTTTTTTTTTTTTTTTTTTTTTAATATTTATTTGGCTGCGCTGGGTCTTAGTTGCGGCACGCGGGTTCTTTTAGTTGCTGCATGCGGGATCTAGTTCCCTGACCAGGGACAGAAGCCAGGCCCCCTGCATTGGGAGCGTGCAGTCTTACCCACTGGACCACCAGGGAAGTCCCCTTTGGAACTTAATCTTATTTCTTGTGTGCATGTGTGGGCTAGCTTGCTACTTAAAAAAATACTGATTATATTCAAAAAATTTGACACCGAACTAAAATTCTTTTGCTTAGAACGCTCTAAAAGTAGTAGGAATTCTCCTGATTATCAAATTACCACCATAAAAATTAAAGTGTTCTCTCAGTTATCTGAAATGTTATACGTAGTATAAAAGCTAAACTTGGTGATTAGATACATGTCTTCTTGATGATTGCTTACTTCTAACAAATGCTAAATTGTTACAAAATCTACTAATAGTTGCCTCTTAAGAAGCCTGGTAATTTAGTTGGGTTTTAAAAAACTTTTCCAGGGAGACTTGGCCATTTACTACACTTCTGATCACATAGAAGATACACTCACAAGGTTTGTGTCACTTAAACTGCTGAGAACAGAATATTTTGATATTTTATTTCATTAACTTGCTAATATTACATGTTGACAATACCTATCACAAAATGCTAAATGTGGTTTGGCTTTCTCTTCTTTTCTGCAGTATTTTAACCAAAATTTAGTTTTTTTTTAAAAAAAAAAACCATAAGGGTAACAAAAATGAAATGTTACCTTTTTAACACCAATCTGAACAGCTCTCTCTATCACATCCCGTAAGTCATCTGTAAAAGATGAACCCCACATTAAGAAAATGTAACTAAAAATTCACTTACCCATAATTATCCTTTATTGAAAGAAAAATACATAGAAAAATCATATTTACTGAAGTCAAATCAATACTATTTGATGAGTGCTTATCATATAATAAGCAAAGACCTAGCGATACTTTAAAAAAAAAAAGATACCCATATAAGGCAAAATAGATGAATAGTTATCCATTCAATTGTATTTTTATTCTGTTGACCACAACGGGGAAAAGACTGTTCGGCTTTATGGTTTGCCTTTTATGCATATGGTTATCTAAAGTTCTATATTCAAAGTTATAAACTTCTACAGATAAGAAGGGCTTGATAACACTTTGTTGTAATAGGTATTTTATAAATGTTCATGATCATGGTTTACCAATATAGCTTATATGTGTTTCACTTTGTTTATAGTTTTATCCAAGATGCACAATAAATTCTTTAATATTTCAATTGTAAGAGTGGGTGAAGCTTCTTATGGTCTCCCTTGAATCAGAAAGTTTGTCTTCACAGATAAACTATTTACCTTAATAAAAGAAACATTTACCTTGATGCTTTTGAACCCCCCTATAAATTCCTCTGAACATAGGATCTGTCAAGTTGATACCAATATCTGTAGAAAGCAAAAATAAAACACATGATCATTAAGAGCCTCTATTTGAAACTTTAAATAAACTTTAAACTTTAAATAAAAGGTCCTGTTACTAACCTTTTCATTCACACATTCATTCATTCAAACAAAATCTAAGTGCCTACTGTTTGTCAGTCACTATGCTAGACACCTGGGATACAAAGATGAAAGATGTAAGTCCTGCTCTCAATAAACTGTAGAATTGGGAAGGCATTCCCATTAACAGACAATTAAGAAATCACAAGTAGATACTAGCACTGTGGGACACAGAGGAGGCCCACCCAACTTAGTCTGGTAGTTAGCCCAGAAGAGGCTTCCAGAAAGAACGGATTCTTGAACTGAATCTTAAAGGATGAGTTGGAATTACCCAGTAGAAGACAGGAAATTGCAGATAAGAGGAAGTAGCAGAAGCAAAGCTTCTGGGGTCTGAAATAGCACAGTGATCACGGAGAGCTACAGGCTGTTCTGACTGGTGGAGAGAAGTGTAGGGAAGGGAGTGACCAGAAAAGGGCAGACTCAGCTATGTTACAGACACTTGTCTTTAAAATACCAGATGCAACAAGAAGCACTGATGGCTTCTAAGATTTGTATTTTGGACATCTCCTTCTGGTGTCTTTGTAGAAGGTGGGATCTAAAGGGGGCAAATGGAGTCAGGATAGTTTACTTGGAAACAGGCAAGAGCTCATATCTGCAATGAAGAGAACCTGAATTAGGGTAATACGAGTGGAGATGCAGAGAGGGCAATAAATTATTTATTTCCTTTATTCACCAAATACTTATGAAGACCAACACTATGTCAAATACTATTTAAGGAGTTAGGGGGTGATGAACAAGACCCGACGCTTGGTCCCTGCCTTCCAGGAATTCACAGTCTATATGGGAACTACAAATATAATCTGTGATATATAAGAAGCTGCACTGTAAGCAACATGAGGCAAGAAATGTTTCTCTTCTTCAATGCTGTGTCCCTAGAACCTAGCACGATAGTTGGTGTATAGTAGGATCTCTATACACTTTTTTTTTTAATTTATTTATTTTTGGCTGCGTGGCTGCGTGTGGGCTTTCTGTAGTTGCGGCGAGCAGGGGCTACTCTTCGTTGTGGTGCACAGGCTTCTCATTGTGGTGGCTTCTCTTCTTGCAGAGCACGGGTTCTAGGGCACGTGGGCTCAGTAGTTGTGGCGCACGGGCTTAACTGCTCTGTGGCATGTGGGATCTTCTCAGACCAGGGCTTGAACCCGTGTCTCATGCATTGGCAGGTGGATTCTTAACCACTGTGCCATTAGGGAAGCCCTCTCTATACACTTTTAAGCCTGCAAATAATTATTTTACAGCTTTGTGCTTTGGAGCACAAAGAAGTAGCACTAACAGTTTTCGCAAGAATGATGAAAAAGGTTCACAGAAGAGCTAGATCTTGAGAGCTAAAGCTTAGAAGCTGACAAACAGAAAAGGCATTCTACATACAGGTGTGTGTAGGTACACACTGCATCCGGAGAACTGGAAGAGACTCACTGTGCCTGTGCAGCTGAGGTTCACAATGCAGAGCGATTCTGCGGTGCCTCTCTTCTTCGAACCTCTCCCCTCCCCGCCTTCCCCCACCCCAACATTCAGCAATGTCTGTATTCATTTCTAGTTGTCACACAGAGGGGAGTGCTACTGGCATCTAGGCTTGAGGCCATGGGTGCTGCTAAATATCCTACAATGCACAGGATAGCCTCCCACAACAAAGAATAATCTGACCCCCACACCAAGTGCTGTTCCTGATAAATCCTGCTGCCGAGTATAAGGCGACTGAGGGGAATAACGAGATGTGAAGTCAGCTTGTGACGGCCATGGGCAACAAGAACACCTTCCCTATTTAAAACACACACCCGGGGGCTTCCCTGGTGGCGCAGTGGTTGAGAGTCCTCCTGCTCATGCAGGGGACACGGGTTCGTGCCCCGGTCCGGGAAGATCCCACATGCCGCGAAGCGGCTGGGCCCATGAGCCATGGCCGCTGAGCCTGCGCGTCTGGAGCCTGTGCTCCGCAACGGGAGAGGCCACAACAGTGAGAGGCCCGCGTACCGCAAAAAAAAAAAAAAAAAAAAACACACACCCTTTAGCTTTTAGCACTAGGAGAACCTCCAAGTTCATGGTTGGGGTGGACAGTTGCCTACCCACAGACCCCCAAATTATTTCTGCTGAGTTTCGGCTGCTTCTTGGTATCTTCTCACTCTGATTTCTACCAAGCTAGCCCTCAACAAGCTGTGCCGCTTCAACATTAAGCCAGACCTTGAGAGATGAATGGGAATTTGGATAATCCAAGAGATGGTGGGGAGCGTATTCTAGTCATTTGTAACAGCAAGAGAAAGGCACAATGCAAAAAACTTCAAAGATATTTGGGCAACAGCATATATGTCAATAGACGGTAGGAGATGAATTCACAATTGATACCCTTTATAGGGCTATTAACACACAAATGTTACCAAATACTATAAATACAAGGTAGGGGTTCAGTGGAATGGCCCAAATCACAGGAAATCAGCATCTACTTTCTTTTCAAGTAAGGAAAGGGGGAGACTGAGAAAGGAACCCAGGGAAGAGCGCAGGGGTCCTTCTGCCTGCAGTAACCCTTCACACGCTCAGTCTACAGTCACCCGCCACGGATGAGCATTAGGAACATAGAAACGGCCTGTGTCTCTTCTGGCCCATTACCCCTTTGTGCAGCAAAGAGATCAGAATTTTTCTAAAGCAATCTTTTGCTAGAAAACAAAGTGAAAAACAAATGAAACAGCAGCAAGCATATTTAACTAGTGAACTTTATGATACTAATTTTAAAAGCAAATTGAAGATTAACTTGGAGGCTCAGTTTATGAAGCCTTCCCGCGTCCCTGTCTCAACCCTAACAGGAATGGATGCTAAATCGTTCTTCCATGCTCAGCCTGAGGCCAACTCCAGGTGATGCCACTTCTTAGAACCTACCTCTTCCTGACGTGGGTCAGTCTTTGAGGCCCCAAGTCATAGTGTACATCAAAGATCTATATTCAGCTTTGGACCCAGGTGAGCCTTGGGCTTTACGATATCCTGCACTGGCTCAGCCACCAATTTCTACCCCCCCCCCTTTTTTCTTTTTTCTTTTTGCGGTACGCGGGCCTCTCACTGTTGTGGCCTCTCCCGTTGCGGAGCACAGGCTCCGGACGTGCAGGCTCAGTGGCCATGGCTCACGGGCCCAGCCGCTCCGCGGCATGTGGGATCCTCCCGGACCAGGGCACGAACCTGTGTCCCCTGCATCGGCAGGTGGACTCTCAACCACTGCGCCACCAGAGAAGCCCCCAATTTCTTCCTTTTTACGTAAGAATCTCTTGTGACTTATAGCTCTTGGCCCTTTCCTTTCTGACATGTGGTTTGCATGAAGTGTATTCCCCAGCCAGTTATTAAAGCTGGTTTCTGTCCTCTGATGAATAGGCTGCTTCACCTTAGTCAAGTTTGGTGAAGGGGCTCAGGATGTCACCCCAAAATATGCTGCTTTGCCGTATTGGTTATTTCGAGCTGAAGGCACTTAAGAAACAGCAAATGCAGGAAAGGATCCCTAGTGTCTCCTTTTCTACCTAAAATAGGTCATAAAATTTCCCACGAGAAAGGCACTCTCCCTGTACCAGGAAGAGAACATTCTTATCACCAGAGACTGGGAGTCAAGTCGAAATGGAGCTGTATAGCCAAAGCCAAAACAACTCCTATCTTCCATTAGTTTCCCCATTTTTTCCTAGTCACTGTCCCACAGTTTGCATGACTTAAGTCCCTTTGTCTTATCACATCCCCGCTTGGCCTTTCGGTAAGCTTTCTGGTCTAAAAGCTTCTTTGGGTCTTCATTTTCCTTTTGAAAACTCCCATGTATGTGAAAAAAAAAGAAAAAGTATGCTTTTCTCCTGTTAATCTGCCTCATGTCAGTTTTATTCTTAGGCTCAGCCACAGAACCTAAGAGGGTAGGAGGAAGTTTTTCCTCCCGTACGGAGGCAAGTAGCTTCTTTTTCTGGACACTGTGATTCACTTCTGTCTCCTCTCTCCTATCCTGGGTGGCCTCTGGGCCTCTCACACCCCACCCACCGACTCCCCAGAAAACACCAACAGAGTGATTAAGATAATTAACAAGTCAACATAGAGGGGTCAGAGAAAAGTTCAAATTGATGATCAAAAAATATTCAATCTGTGAGCAACTTCCAAGAAATACAATAAAATGGGGAACTGCAGTTTTGGAAAGAGAATGGGCTTTGGAGTTAGAGTTCTTGGAATCCTGACTCATCAGCTGAATGATTTTGGGCAAATGAGTAGGCCTCTGAGCCTCAGTTTCCTCACTAGTAGGGTGGGCATAAAATTTCTCCTTCCAGGAGTGAAATGTGGCTCAAATTGGAAAATGAATGTGAAAGTATCTTGCAAATTAAAAGCCTTATAAAATGTAAGTATTATTATTATTATAAATTCTGTAACATGCGAACAACAAGTGGAATTTTAGTCAACATTAGCTATACTGTCATATTACCTTAAGTGGTTAACACTCCCAATCAAGACCTCATTATTAAATAGCCAAATGTAAGTCAGTTTGTTTATGATTCAGGATGCAACCACGAAAATAAACCAGTCAAAATCCCATTTATTTAACTTGTTCGAAATGTTCTGACATATAAGGGACAGTATCTTTTAAATTTAAAAATTCCTATCAGATGTATGCCTACTGTCAGTAAACTAAAAAAATGAAATCCTGTACAAACATCGACTTCTAGCTTGAAAAACTAAGTACATGAGAGGTAAGGGTGAGAGAGCACGACAGGAAGAAAAAAAGGCAAAGCAGAAAATCACTAACTCTGATTGGGGGGGGGGAAATACTGAGGGATTCATACATTTAGTGGCATGCCATCTTAAAAGGATAAGTAATGTTTCTTTTCCATTAATTTTCTCCTTCATTAGCTGGCTTTAAAAGCATTACTCCATTACTGCTAAAAACTGTTGCCAGTATTAATGAGTTTTATTTTTCAAAACAATGTAAGAGTGGAAAACTGTTTGTAACCAAAAGAAAACTCCATCTCCAAACTGATGCCTCACTGGTCTCAGTGAATCATGTCATACTACTACCACCATGATCTAGGGATACAAAGGGACAGCAAGTAGAGAATTTACGATTGTTTTAGCCTTTAGATATAACTTCAAGTTTACAGGAAATAGAAGCGATTAGAGAACAAGCTAACCACCACTACATGGCAGACCAAGTTGCTTCTGCAAGGCAGTGCCATGAAGAAATGCGCTAGATCAAGGGGTTGGCAAGCTACGGCCTGCGTGCCATTGCCTATTTTTGTTTGCCCCTAAGGTAAGAATCGTTTTTTTAAAAGTTGAAAAAAAAAAGTCAAAAGAAGAACAGCTCTTATGACATGTAAAAATTATAAGAAACTAAGGTTTCACAGTGTTCACAAAGTTTTATTGGAACATGGCCACACCCATTTGTTTATATAGTATCTATGGCTGTTTCTGAGTGACAGGTCAGAGTTGAGTAGTTGCAACAGATATATGGCCTGCAAAATAAAAAATATATACCATATGACCCCTTAAGGGAAAGCTGGCCAATTTCTGTGCTAGATTAAAAATCTGAAGGACACTCAAATACATGGCTCCAGATTGGATATTGTTTTGGACAAGGCCACCTTGTAAAAGAGGCTCCAGAGAGATCCTTTGCTCCTTCTTCCATGTGAGGACACAGTAAGAGGGCACCAGCCACGAACCAGGAAGAGGGTCCTCACCAGAACGTAATCACGCTGGCACTCTGATCTTAGACTTCCCAGCCTCCAGAACTGTGAGAAATAAATTTCTATTGTTTATAAGCTACCCAGTCGGTGCTATTTTGTTACAACAGCTCAAAACGGACTAAGACAATCTATGACATCACCTTCTCTCTCAATCTGTACATACCAAGTAGGTGGATTTTATCCCCTAACCTCTCAATCTGTGCACTGTTTTCCATCTCCACTACCACCGTAACACCTGAAGCAACCAACTCCAGCTTGGATGCTACCCTGACCCCCTTTCATTCTGTTCTCCACCTGACTGAAGATTTCTTTTCATTCATAAATCAGATCATGCTACTCTTACCTGTCACTCCTGATACACCCCTAACATGGGAGGACCTTAGCTCTGCAAACCTCTAGCTGATTCTGTACAATTCTCCCTCCTCCCTCAATGCCTTCCCCACTTCTCTCTGCCCCAGACCCACTGGTCTTCTTTCAGTTTCTCAAAAGTGCTATGCACCCTCCTGCCACAGAATGTTTGCACAGGCTGTTGTATTTGGAACCTTCCCCCTGCCTTTCTTTGCCTACTTAACTCTTAATCTTTCAGAGCTCAGTCCAAGGGACACTTCCTCAAGGAAGCCTTTTCTGACCTCCCAGTCTAAGTTCTGTTCCTCATCAAATTCCCAGAGAACCATATTCCTTTTCTTCAGTGCCCTCTTCTCTGTCACTGTGGTAAAGTCATTAGTGCACTTAAGAGGCTGTCTCCACCACTAGACTGTAACCTAATTTCTACCCACCGCTGAGTCCTAGCATTTAGCACATCAGGTGGCACACAGCAGGGATTCAGTAAATATTTGTAGAATGAATGAATGAATGACCAGGTTGCTCAAGGGAATCCAAGACAGGGAATAGAAAATAAGGTCCAGTCCCTAGCGAGATGGGATGTGTAAGAGGTGGCCAGCAGCCCCAATCAGCCTGCTTCTAGGGACACAGGGCAGGATCAGAATCCCGTTAAAATAACACAACTATAGATAAATCTTAGATACCTAATAGCTCCCAGCTGGTTGGCGCCAAGGGGTAGTTGCTACTAATTACTGCCAGCTGCTCACTGGCTCTTTTGGTGGGAGGGAGCGCAGAGGCTACTAGATAGGAATCACCTTAAACCTACGCTTCTCAAACGAGGGGTATTCCAGAGAGTATGTAACACCCTGGAGTATTCCCTGGAGTATCAATTTTACTTTGGAAGATTTAGGGGATAAAATATCTTTTAATGTTAAAAGGGCTCTATGTTATTTCAAAGTTAAACACAAGACATCCACAGAAATTTTGTAAATGCATCAAGATTTACACATCACTGCTGCCACGCCATCACCCCTGGGGTATACTCCACTCTATGTCCTTAAGTGACCTTTGGAGGGCGAGTTTCAGAGCATGAACCAGCCAGCATTGAAAAGGGAGCTTCCACTCCATCCCAAGTTCTATCACTTTGCAATGATTAAGCATAGATTCTTATTGCTATTCAGACTGAGGATATAGTCATCTGTGGTACGATACTCAATGTCACAGAAATTAGTCTCAAGTATAGCCGAGGACACAATGTTGAAGTGTCCTCTAGGAGGGAGCAATGTTTCCCATAAAACACAAATACATCTGCTTCCCGCCCTCCTTCCCCACATTAGAAACACTGGTTGTAGTTGTAAGGGGCAGCCATTGGTTACGCAATTTGAGAAGGGGGAAATTTAGGATTACAACCTGGTGACAGCTGTCCTAAATCAAAATCTAAGGCTGCTCTTATAACAGTGGTTTTTCTATTACTACTATTAAATTTAAAAAATTTTGGCCGTGCCAGGCATCTTGTGGGATTTCAGTTGCCCGACCAGGGATTGAACCCGGGCAATGGCAATAAAATCGCCGAATCCCAACCACTAGACCACCAGGGAACTTCCTCCACTGGTTTAATTCTTCATGCAACTGTTCCATGTAAAGCTTGTTCATGGACCAATTGTCCATGGGCCTAATATGTTGTTTTCCAAAGTACTGCTCATGGCTATTTTGGGCAGAGATTTGTGTAGTGGGTCGTGTGTAGTGGGCAGAACTTTTTAAATGGCATGGAACAAATATTAACTATCAGTAAGTCACAAAACAAGATAGAATGTATAGTATGATCCCATTTTTGTTGTACAAAAAACACATCGGATATGTTTGCATATTTTTATGATTCTGTATAAATTTTAAAATATGGGAAGGATATAAACTTTAGACACCGGTTACCTCAGGAGAGTGGAAATGAAGGAGAGCATACAAAAAAAAAATTGTTCCAATTAAACCCACCTTCTTTAAGAAATCTTTTCTAGCTTATCTGGTTGAGATTCCTTTCTTACGAACTTAGTACTAAAATAACACATCTTGTTTTACCCACTCATTCATACTTCCATTGAACAGTCACTGTACTAAACCCCTGGGAAACAAAGATAAATACCACCAAGTATCTGCCTTAGAAGAGTGTGGTCTAGTGGGAAAGGCAGATACATATTTTAATTATATAATAACGGGGTAAAGTAAAGGGTAGAGTTATGTAGTCTTAAGGAACAGGTAAAAATCAAACAGGCAAGAGGATATTAGAGGCAGAGGGGACATTACGACCCCAAACTGCCACTCTAAAACCTTATCATAGGCAAGAAACAGCACCTCCAAGTGTTTATAGAGCATAAAAAGAATGGGGCCGGAAAAGTGGGCAGGACCACACCACAGAAAGACTCTGTATGCTATGTTAAGGCACTTCAACTGTCCTGAGGACAGTGACTGAAAGATTTGAAGCACAAGAAAAATGTAGCTGACTTGGTTTTTATACAGACCACTCTGGAGGCTACACAGAGGATGGGTTTAAGGAGACAAAACCTGAGGCAGGGATTTAGTTTTTTTATTACAATACAGACACAAACCTTTAAAAGAAAAAAATAATTGTCTTTTGTGGGGTGTTTCATGGCTCCTACCCCATCTCCCCCATCAATTATATCACAGATTGCAATAAACAGGCTGAGAGACATCACACCTGGAAAGTGCCTAAACCTCTGATGACCTTCCCATCCCCCAACCCCACGCCAGGCTTTCCCACAGCATTTTAAAAAACCTTTAACAATGTGCCACTTAAACATTCTCCCCTGCATTTGCTTTGACTGTACATACCTCTCCAGTCTGAAAACTAATTGCACCACTAGATTCTTTTTATAATTCCACATACTTAGCACAATGTCTCTGTAAAAAATATTGTCTAAAGTAACTGTTAGATCTAAGTTTATAATCCTAAGCTCTCTCCTGAGTGCCAGGCATTTCCAATTGCCCAGTAAATGTCTCCACCTGGATGTGCTGTAAGAATCCCAAATTTAACTTAATCCAAATGGATCTCGTTACATCTCCCACCCACTGCCAAACTACCCATGCTTCCATTTCATGTTTAGGTATTTATCCCAACACTGAGTCATCTCTGACTGTTCACTCTTCCTTACCTACCATAAACACTCAGCTGCTAAATGCTGCATATGTACCGCTCTTCCATTTCTCTCTCCCTTTTCCAGTGCCCTTGTTCAAGCTCTGAAATGCTTCCCTGTCTCTCCCTGTGACCCACCAAACCTACACAACACCTGTCAGGATTACCTTACTAAAGAGAGAGACGTGATCACTGTCGTCTTCCACCTTCAGGTAGCTGGAAACTTCACAAAGACAAGGATCATGCCCAGTTTTACCCACTACTGTATCCCACAGCTCAAGGCTCCCAATATATGTAACTGGCATTCAATGATTTACTTAATGAATGCCCCTTGTCAAAAGCCTTCAGTGAAGCTCTACTCTATACACAGAAAATTAAACTCAGCAACACATTCGAGTTCCAAGTCACCCTTCCAATCCGAGCTCTTACAACCTCCCCCAGGCTTTCCTAAGTCTGGTACTAAATATGCTTACTCCTTTAGCTCCTGTCGAATTCTCCATCTCTTGTTCTACCGATGCCGAATGGATTATTGTACTTGCCAAGTATAAAACTTGTTTCTCTTCCCACTGTGTGTGTCCTCCAGTTCCCCCACCACATGGTGATGCCAGAAGAGCAGGGGCCGTGCCTGTGTTCCTAGGCCAGTGCCTGGCCCACCAGAGGCGCCCAGTAACTGTGATATGAACTGTGATATGAATTAGTGAGTCAACGAGTCCCTCGAAGCCATCCTCCTCTCCGCCAAGGCAACGGGAAACCGCGGGGAGGTGCACGTGGGATGGAGGAGAATATAGCGACAGGCCTTTCGTTTGCTTTTTAGTAGTTTTGCTTCCTTTTTTTTTATTGAACACAACACATATGTTGGAAAGAGCATAAATCGTAACTGCGCAGCTCGTGAATTTTCACAAAGAAGCACACCCGTGAAGCCAGCACCCATACTGAGATCCAGAACATTACCGACACCCAGAGGCCTCCCCGCACCCTCCTCCACGGAGTGCACTTTCAACGCTCAAAAAGCCGGAGAGCTCACGTCCTGGGCCCTGTGGCCGCGGTGCACGAGGCCCGGGAACCGATAGAAAGGCCCCAAACTGGGGGAAAGTCTTACCTACGAATTTGAAGCGACTCATGACTGCAGCTGGCCCAGGCTCCTCCCTGACGGAAACGGAAGCGGAAGCGGCCGTCCGTCGCCCCGCCCCTCATGCAGCCCCGCCCCCTCGCCGCCGACGTCCGGTTTCCCAGGAGCCCCCGCGGCCGCTGAAGGTGATCCGGCAGTCATGGCGTTGTCGGTGCCGGGTGCCTACCTGACCCACCAGCAGAAGGTGCTGCGGCTTTATAAGCGGGCGCTTCGCCACCTGGAGTCGTGGTGCATCCACAGGTGGGCGAGGGGGACCCAGAGCGCGGGGAGGTGACCCCGGGGGCCACCACAGAGGCTGAGAGGCTCTGGGGACCGAGCGGCTCAAGGACTTCTGGGACGGGGTGGGAAGGCGGCCCCTCGCCCCGCGGAGCCCTCCTCTAGACCCGGGTTCGAATGCAGGTGTCGTCGCCTACATCTGGGACACTTTGAAGACTTGTTTATCTGGTCCGGGCCTCAGTTTTCTAATCAGGAAAACGGACGCGGAACCCAGCGCAGAGGGTTGCATGACGGTTAAGAGAAAGGAAGTGCCAAACATGGAAATGTCATGCCTCCAGCGCTCACTAAATAATAGCTTCCTTCGTGACTTTCTCGTTCCTGGTACTGGCAGTAATAATAAATGCGTTATTTTCTTTAGTCCTCACAACTCTGGGTGTTAGGGATTATTTAGCCTTATTTTATAGATGAGAAAATAAGAGGCTAAAATAAGAGGCAAGAGACTGACTTGCTCAAGGCCCAGCAGCTGGTAAGTGGCCGAGCCAGGATTAAAACTCAGGTGTCTTAACTCCAAAACATCATCACCCCTCCCATCAGCTTTCCTCTTTTTAGCTTCATTCAGTCCTTTTCATTTGTTTCACATCCCACCTAATTCTTTACCTCCCACATAATTCTCTTCTTCTTTCCTCCCTCTGTCCATGTGGGACTAGTCTTAGAACACAGTCTTAAAACATATAGGTTTTCGTGATCTAGATGCAATGCGTGGTGGGGTGACAACCCAAGATGTATGAATGCCAGGCCTCCATGCCCTTAGCAGAATCCTAAAACCTAGTCCCAGGAGAAGGGCTTCTGAGAAAAAACCTCTAAACAGTGGGAAACTGAGTATGTCTGGAAGAGTTGTGGAGAGGATCCTGGAAGCCCAGATTGTATATTTGGGATTATTGTAAAGTCATCGACCTACTTCTCTTTGCTAGGCAGGAAGATGGCCAGGTTCAAGGCTGTAGGGTTAGTTACTTCCCTAATTTTTTTATTCATCTGACAATTTGCAATTCAGATTCTATGGTGGCTGACAAATAAACGTTAATAAGGCTTCTTTCTCAGCTGTAGCAGTTTATGGATTAATGAGGAAGATGGACATATAAACAAACAGGTAACATAGAGAATTATCTTTCATAAAGATGAAGTCAAGCCATCAGGAATTCAGGTAGTGCTGAACTACATCTGAGAATATTAATATTATCTTGGAGGAAAGGATAAACGTAGTTACTATGATAACACTGACTTGTCATTTCTTTAAATCTCACTAACATCTTTTCTCAGTACTTGCCTGATTCTCTTCCTTCCATTTGCCCTCATAGTGCTATTTGTTCTGCATGGGTCCATCCTAGGCCCTTGGTCATTGCTGTGTATACTTCGGGCAGCCTCATCTAACGCTGGGACTTGAGTTACCACCTGTGCTCACTTGTCTGTAGAGGTGTATTTCCAGCTGTTTGCTAGATTACCTACAGTTCTCTAAAACTGAACGTATTTTTCTTTTCACTACCTCATTTTGATTCTCTTCCCAAATTCCCTGCCTCAGCTAATGGCATTACTAGTAATACAGTCACTCAGCTTTAAGTCTTAGCATTATTTTCAAGTACTCCCTACTTACCCCTCTGCCAACGACACACATACTTGTATGCCGTTGGACACTGATTTTTGTAAATTCTCTCCCCAGTGTAATAATACTCGTAGCTTACGTTGGGCACGAAGGATGTACCAAGCACTGTCTGAAGTGTGCTGATATGTTTTAGTTTATCCAATCTTTAGGACATCCTTAAGATATAGGTACTGTTATTAACTCTTTTATGGAGAAGGAACCCATGGCCTAAAGACTTTAAATAATTTACCCTGGGTTACACAGCTAGGAACTGCAGAGCTGAAGCAGTCTTAAGCTATCTGACTCCATGGCCTACTCTTGTAACTTTGTAGTCTAAATGTTTTTCTCTTGTCACTATCCATCACTGTTGCCTGCTTCAAGCCCTTGTCATCTGTGGCCTGGATTATCAAAGCCCCATTACTACTGAGCCATAAAAAAGAATGAAATAATGCCATTTGCAGCAACATGGATGGACCTAGAGATTATACGTTAAGTAAGTCAAATGGAAAGATAAATATCACTTATATGTGCAATCTAATATAAGGTACAAATGAACTTAATTACAAAATAGAAACAGACAAAAATTTATGGTTACCAAAGGGGAAATTGGGGGGAGGGATTAATTAGGAGTTTTGGATTAGCAGATACAGACTACTGTATATAAACTAAACAACAGGGTCCTACTGTATAGCACAGGGAACTATATTTAATATCTTGTGATAAACTATAATGGAAAAGAATATGGAAAAGTATATATATGTATGTATAACGGAATCACTTTGCTGTACACCAGAAACTAACACAACATTGTAAATCAACTACAATAAAAAAAATAATAATAAAAAATTAAAAAAAAATTTAAAGCCCCGTAAATGATCTCTGCCCATGGTTTCTTCTAGACCCTGACCGAAACTTGCCTAAGGTCAGGCAGCTAGTGTCAGAGTCAGCATTCAAACCCAGGTCTGTCTGATTTGAGCAACACTCTTTGCACCATGTATCAGTAATACGTGCCTTCTACATCTTTGTGTCTCCAGAATTTAGCACAGTGCCTAGCACAAGGTAGGAGGAAATGCAGTAAGCTGTCATTGAATGAATGTTGAATGATCCTACAGAGGTGATAGAGGAGACAGGGGAAAGGGGTTAGGTTGTATTTATCAGTAATATAGTAGCATTTTGTTGCTGGTGTTTGGGGGGCTGCCAGGGAAGCCGTCGTAATGATGCGGCTGCTCCATTGACAGGGTCCAGGGAGGGGCTGGGAAGTCACGCTACTCACCTGAAAGGTGTTAGTGGAAGTACTGCCTCTTGTCAGACAGTAATACTGCCTGACTGAGTAGATAACATTTCTAATCTCCAAAATCATTTTGGTTTCAGGGACAAATACCGGTACTTTGCTTGTTTGATGAGAGCTCGGTTTGATGAACATAAGAATGAAAAGGACATGGTGAAGGCCACCCAGCTGCTGAGGGAGGCAGAGGAAGAGTTCTGGCACTGTCAGCATCCTCAGCCATACATCTTCCCTGAGTCTCCTGGGGGTACCTCCTATGAGAGATACGAGTGTTACAAGGTAGGTGAGGACCACAGGTGTCTCAAATCCCGAACCTCAGCCTTCGAAACCACTTGCCCTTTTAGGGGCAGCTAGGACATTTCTTTCCTGACAGTTACACTTTTTTTTTTCAGTGTCAGTTTTCTTTCTCCCAGATGCCATCATTTTCTTTCCAAATTCAGTGCTAAGGTCTTGCAGTAAACTTTCTGGCAAAGCAAAGTGCTAAAGGAATTGGTAAATAACTCATTTTTGGACCTTAAAGTTAACCAATTTCAATTGGTGCTTAGTATTCTAAGTGATATTTCCAAATAACATACAGCCACGTTGGATCTTTAGAGAACTCAGGTAGGGGAGGAATGATGCCAGTTCTCTCTGGACTGACCTTGCTCTTTTTCATCCCTAGGCTGTTTCACTCTAAGGCATTCTCCTTTGTCTCGGTCCTCTCCTGTTTATTCCTTAGTGTCAGAAACAGTCTGGTACTTGGAATGGTTATAAAAATGCACCTTGATTTTTGTCTTCTGTCTCTTGAGCAGGCCCTACCCTTGACATGTAAATGTGTCCGGTGGAATGACGCCGCGATTTCCTCTCCTGACAGGTTCCCGAGTGGTGCTTAGATGACTGGCATCCTTCCGAGAAGGCAATGTATCCTGATTACTTTGCGAAGAGAGAGCAGTGGAAGAAACTGCGGAGAGAAAGCTGGGAACGAGAGGTGAGTCTTGCCTGTGTTTTACCATGTAGTTTGGCCCACATGGTCAACACCTGGAAGGAGCTGAGGTTTGGTTCCCCGTGTGCAGAGGTCCACATTCCAGCTCCGACAGTTACTCTGGCCCCTTGCCTCTCAGATATACTTTCTCTTTCAAGTGTGTTAAATGTAACATTTACAGCCATCTTAGAAATAGGTTAAAATGTGTTCCCTGGTCTTTTGGCTTTTCTGTTCCCTGATTTTGCTTCTTCCCTCCTTCCCCTCCATAGTCCTCTGCCTGACCTTGCTCTACCCTACAGTCCCTTAACCTTCTCCACCAACACCTTGGGTATTTTTCCACTCATGATGTCTGATTTATATTTTTAAAAAGTCAATCTTGCTGTAGTGTGAAAAATATATTGGAGAGGGCAAGTGGAGAATTGGAGAGACCAGTTTGGGGTTATTGCAGTAGATTAGTCCAACGATTATGGCAACTAGCACTAGGGTGGGTGCAGTGGATATGGAAGGAAGTAGATTCAGGATATTGTCTGCAGGGGTGTGAAGAGGGATTGGATGGGGGGTGGGGGCGGGGGGTAGTGAAGGACAGGGAAGAATCAAGAAGGATTTCCAGGGGCTTCCCTGGTGGCACAGTGGTTGAGAGTCTGCCTGCTAATGCAGGGGACATGGGTTCGAGCCCTGGTCTGGGAGGATCCCACATGCCGCGGAGCAACTAGGCCCGTGAGCCACAACTACTGAGCCTGCGCGTCTGGAGCCTGTGCCCCGCAACAAGAGAGGCCGCGATAGTGAGAGGCCCACGCACCGCGATGAAGAGTGGCCCCCGCTTGCCACAACTAGAGAAGGCCCTCGCACAGAAACGAAGACCCAACACAGCAAAAATAAATTAATTAATTAATAGACTCCTACCCCCAACATCTTAAAAAAAAAAAAAAAAAAAAAAGGATTTCCAGGTTTTAAGCTTCAACATCTGGAGGTTGGTGGTGGTGTCTATTGAGATAGGGAAGAGGGGAAAAAACAGATGTCAAAGGGACAATCAAGTGTTCAGTTTTAAATGTTAAATTTGAGAGTCCTGTGAGACGTCAGGTGCAGGTGTCAGAGGGTGACTTTGGATGTATGAATCTGGAACTCAACTCAAAGGAGAGAATTGAGCTCAAACTAGAAATGCGGGAGTTATCAGTTGTTTTAAAAGCCACGGAATGAGGGCCTCTTCTGGGTGCCCTCTCCCCAGTAAAGGAAGTGGAGGGAAAGCCACAGAAATGTTTGAGATCCTTAGATCCAAGAGAAGGTGTTTCAGGAATGGCCAGGGGACTTCCCTGGTGGCCCAGTGGTTAAGACTCTGCACTTCCACTGCAGGGGACATGGGTTTGATCCCTGGTGGGGGAACTAAGATCCCACATGCTGCACCACATGGCCAAAAAAATAAATAAATAAACAAGAATGGCTGGGGCCAAGTCATCTTTGATTTGATGGAATAGAGTGAGTACTAGAAATAACATCCAAAGGTTTTGGCTACAGGAAGGGCATTAGTGGCCTTGATTAGAGCCATTTCTATCACACAAAGACGGATCAGAAGGTGAGGAAGAGTAAACAGGAGGGAGTGATGACTCTTGAGAAGATTTCCTGAGGATAACAAAGAAATGGGGCAGTAACTGGAGGCCGAGGGATTACTTTCTTTTAAGATAAATGATGTGTATATGCTGATTAGATCTGGGGTTTGAGGGAGAAATTGGTAATGCTGAAGAGAGGTGGAATAGGTACAGAAGGAAAGTTTTTGAGAAGAGGGGCGGGATCCCAAGCATGTGCGGGGGGCCTTTGGAAGGAGAAGGGATTCTTCCTCCATTCTAATTGGACAAAAGATGTGTATAAATACATTTGGGTTCGAAGTTTTGATGATAGGGAAACAACAGACTTCAATGTGATGGCTTCTCTTCTTTAAGTGAAGTCAGGAAAAGCCAGGAAGTGGGCAAAGCATGTTTGGAGAATGTGGAAAAGGTGTGATAATCGTGGGCAGAGGATGAGCTTGCTGGAGAATAGTAGTAAGATTGCCACGTGGTGGTGAAGGCCCATGTGAAGTTGGGAATAATTAACATGTTGTGACACCAGTTTGTTCCAGTATTTTTTTTTCTCTCTAGCAATACTAAGCTGTATGGTTGCAGGTTTGAAGGTAGACGGTGTGGTTGTCCACTGTCAAGAGTGACAAGGAACTTATTCAAGAGGGAGTGATTGTCGTGATGGAATCTAGCTGGATAAAGGAGGGAAGTAGACAGGGAGGCTGATGGAGAAAGAAGGGCAAGTTGGGTGTGAGGACCTGTGAACTGGCAGTATCTGAGTTTCAGGAATTATTTTCAAGGGGGCATTTAAGCAAATGAGCTGGAAGGGGACACTGCTTGGATAGTGGGTTACTTAAATTCATAATTTTGTGACCAAGGAGGGCAGTGTTTTCTAAGAAGTATGTCAGCATTTGGGAACTCAAGGCATATTTATTCATGGAGAGCAGCAGATTCATCTTGCAGTTGATCACTGTGATAACCACTTCTCCCCAAAACATTCCTCCTTTACCAATTCCATCTCTTTGACATTATTAAACAGCACGTGTGCTTGAGGCTCAGATTAGCCACAATCCAGAGTTGGTTTTTTTGGAGGAAGCTTCAAAAAATCATGGATCTGGAAAGTGGGTGTCATAGGTCTCATCCTCTGTTAGGACAGTGATGGTCTCGGAGATCGCTGGAAAAGGGGTAGCTGGGCAGTGGGGGCAGAACTGAGCACACCTGTACCTGTGATTTCATGTTATTTCTTGTCCTCATTGCTATTTGGGGGGCTTTTAAATTAACATCCCTAATGTATTCAAATTGAAGTTTCTTTTTTGTTTGTTTGTTTGTTTTTGTGGTATGTGGGCCTCTCACTGTTGTGGCCTCTCCCGTTGCGGAGCACAGGCTCCGGACGCGCAGGCTCAGCAGCCATGGCTCACGGGCCCAGCCGCTCCGCGGCATGTGGGATCTTCCCGGACCGGGGCACGAACCCGTGTCCCCTGCATCGGCAGGCGGACTCTCAACCACTGTGCCACCAGGGAAGCCCCCAAATTGAAGTTTCTTAATAGTGCTTTTGGAGACCTCTTAGCTGAGACACAAAAATAAACATTTTTGGGGGGAAAGAGGTGGGGGGACCATAACAAGGGGGAATTGGAATGGTAATTGTCAGGGTTTTGCTTAATGAGTAAGAGGTGGGGGAGGAGGGTTTGTTCTCAGCATTGCTGTTTTAAGAATGGGAAAACATTTAAGGAGAACAGATTTTGTGTCCGAGTTAAAATGTGGGCATAAAGATAATGCAGCTATAGAGTCCCTCCCATCAAGCCTCTTAGATAGCCTCATCCACCAGAGGGCAGAGAGTAGAAGGAAGAACTACAATCCTGCAGCCTGTGGAACAAAAACCACATTTACAGAAAGATAGACAGACAAGAGGAAAAGGCAGAGGGCTCTGTACCAGATGAAGGAACAAGATAAAACCCTAGAAAAACAACTAAATGAAGTGGAGATAGGCAACCTTCCAGAAAAAGAATTCAGAATAATGATAGTAAAGATGATCCAGGACCTCGGAAAAACAATGGAGGCAAAGATCGAGAAGATGCAAGAAATGTTTAACAAAGACCTAGAAGAATTAAAGAACAAACAAACAGAGATGAACAATACAATAACTGAAATGAAAACTACACTAGAAGGAATCAATAGCAGAATAACTGAGGCAGAAGAATGGATAAGTGACCTGGAAGACAGAATGGTGGAATTCACTGCTGCGGAACAGAATAAAGAAAAAAGAATGAAAAGAAATGAAGACAGCCTAAGAGACCACTGGGACAACATTAAACGCAACAACATTTGCATTATAGGGGTCCCAGAAGGAGAAGAGAGAGAGAAAGGACCAGAGGAAATATTTGAAGAGATTATAGGCAAAAACTTCCCTAACATGGAAAAGGAAATAGCCACCCAAGTCCAGGAAGTACAGTGAGTCCCATACAGGATAAACCCAAGGAGAAACATGCCAAGACACATAGTAATCAAATTGGCAAGAATTAAAGACAAAGAAAAATTATTGAAAGCAGCAAGGGAAAACCGAAAAATAACATACAAGGGAACTCCCATAAGGTTAACAGCTGATTTCTCAGCAGAAACTCTACAAGCCAGAAGGGAGTGGCATGATATACTTAAAGTGATGAAAGCGAAGAACCTACAGCCAAGGTGACTCTACCCGGCAAGGATCTCATTCAGATTCAATGGAGAAATCAAAAGCTTTACAGACAAGCAAAAGCTAAGAGAATTCAGCACCACCAAACCAGCTCTAAAACAAATGCTAAAGGAACTTCTCTAAGTGGGAACCACAAGAGAAGAAAAGGATCTACAAAAACAAACCCCAAACAATTAAGAAAATGGTCATAGGAACATACATATTGATAATTACCTTAAACGTGAATGGATTAAATGCTCCAACCAAAAGACACAGGCTTGCTGAATGGATACAAAAACAAGACCCACATATATGCTGTCTACAAGAGACCCACTTCAGACCTAGGGACACATATAGACTGAAAGTGAAGGGATGGAAAAAGATATTCCATGCAAATGGAAATCAAAAGAAAGCTGGAGTAGCAATACTCATATCAGATAAAATAGACTTTAAAATAAAGAATGTTACAAGAGACAAGGAAGGACACTACATAAAAAAAAAAAGATAATGCAGGTATATACAAACAACACTTCAGTAGTGAGGATCAGGGTGTGTCATGACACAGCAGAAACAATGCCGACAGTTCCCTGTAGCAGAGAGATTGGACAGTCAGTTCAACTCCTTTTCTAATTGTTCCTTCCTTACCCCCCCCCCTTCTAGGTTAAGCAGCTGCAGGAGGAAACCCCGCTTGGTGGTCCCAGAACTGAAGCTTTGCCCCCAGCCCGAAAGGAAGGTGATTTGCCCCCACTGTGGTGGCATTTTGTGACCAGGCCCCGGGAGCGGCCCATGTAGAGAAAGAGAGGAAGATGCCTCACCAGTCACGCTCGCAAGTGAAATAAGTTACAGGACATACACTTGCCCTAATAAAATAACTCCATATGGTATGACTGACGTGTTCTTTTGAGGAGTAACATGATGCCAGGTGACTGGGCCACTGTCGTTTTCTTAGCAGTTGTGCATATAAAGAAAAGTACCTGAAACGTAGTCAGATGTATTCTGTTCTTCCCCATTAAGTCATACTGATAACACGTGCTATCGAGGGAAAACTGCAGCAGAACCAGATACAAGATTTACTCTGAAGATTTAGTTGAAACAAACTTGAGTTGAAGGCTTAAACTAGCTATGGTGACTGGAGGGCATAAGAAGCCAAGAAGAGGCATGCCAATACTGAGGACATAAGATACCTTTTCTGTTTTCTAGATTCCACTAACGGAATTTTAGCTCTGATTAAAGGACTACTAAGAAGCACGCATTCAGCAAATAAGCATGGAGTTTATGGGGTTCTCTGGAGTGGAGTTTGATGGCATCCAATGTGGATGACACTTTGGTGGCACTTATTTTGGAGGCAGTTTTCCAGCTTTGCTCCCTCTACCGTAGCTTGGATTGTCTGCAGACACAAAAGGTAAGGGTAGCAGAACTCTAAATGTTTGAAGTTTCTTTTTTTAAGGGTAAAGCCATTTTTAAAGCTCAACCAAGCCCAGCTAGTTTTAGTTCTTGGTAACTCACTGTTCAGGCAACTAGTGTTCTTAAAGTGCACAAAAATGATGTTATCAGTTTTCTAACTAAGCTCAGTCTGAGTCTCAGTCCATTTTCTAACACTTCACTAAGACCTCCACCTGAATTTTAATAAGACTTGAAATGCAGGGCTTTTTTTTTCTAGTGGTTCTTTATTTATAATGTAGGCTGAAGCAACTGATACAAGGTAAAAGGGAGACACGTTACACAATTGTTATTTATACAAGTTTAGAACAAAAAACTGCACAGGGAGAGGTCAACTCTCAGTACAAACTAGCAACTAAACCACAATAATTTACCTTTAGAAACGATTTCTTTATTTTTAGCTGTGACACTGCTTTTACAATATGCAAAAACACAAACAGAACTACCCAAGGCGTTTTGTCACATTCTTTCTACATTGAATTTGGCAACATTTTATATTAAATTTATTCAGATTATACTAACGTTTAAAAACTAAACAAGTGAAAAGCTGTACCAAGGTACAGTTACATCCATTTATTTCAAAGGTTTAAAATACCACTTTTATCTATCGTAATTACCTTGCAGTGATTTCTGCTTTTGCAAAAACCATCTCAAGCATCATATGCACAATGCATCAGCTACTTTTAGTCATCAAGATTGGTGGGCTAAACCACAGGCACTACTGTTGCTTATATTCTGTAAATGGAGCTTGTTTTTCAAAGAAAAAAAGCTTAAACAGTTTCTAATAATCATGCCTTTGCTTGAAAGCCGTAACATAAAATGTTTGAGCGATCACAGCAGTGTTAAATGTTAATATAGAGAACACTGACTATACAGGTATGTTTCTTTCACATCCAGTGCAGTTATGTGTTAAAGCAGAAGATTATGTAATCGACGATTGGAGCCAACAGAGATCTGCAGGGTCTGTGGGACCCACCAGGCTCCTATTCCTTGAGATGTTCGGTCCCAAACGAGCACTTTCAACTGACCCGAAGGGGCTGGCTTTCTTTTTTAAACACCATTGCATTCCCCAAACGTGGTCCCTTTGAATCTACAAATCTCTGCTGGCTTTAGGGGATGGGCATTATATGAAATTTAACTTTCACTTAGAAAAGACAAGACAGAAATCCATTCCAAAAAACATTACCTAGAATACAAAAAAAAAGGGACAGTATGGTGGTCAGATTCCCAGTGACGAGAAATAAATCCTCCTCTCTTCGATGTTTAAATGGCTTCGATGAAGCCAATTAACTGCCATTATTTAAAAGAAGATAAGAAAAACAAGCCCCCAGACTGGTAAACACATTGGCAAGTTGCCAGACTCCAAGCTGGTTACCCTTGTCAAATCCGCTCCAGTTTTTCCAAAATATTTGGGCTTTTCAACGCACCCAGCCTGCTAGGCACGGTTAAGTAAAAGGCATTTGCTATATCTAAGAATTCCCTGCTAGCAATCATTTTTAAATGTTTTCACATTTTTTAAACTGCCTTACCCTTCTGGATGTGTTTGGATTCAATGAAAGTGGGTATAACTAACAGACAAGTAACTGCAGTGGGGGGGGTTCTATGTCTACCCGGTGGCGGCAGCATGCACGGGACTGGAGGTGGGTGCTGTGTGCAGTCAGGAGCGGTCGTGGGAGAAAGGAAGTCCTTAAACACCTACAGAGACAAACACTGCAACCCAGTGTGGCTTACTCGGATGCATTTACCATGAAGCTACTAGAAATTCAACCTACGAGGCTACTCTTAAATGTAACAGGATCGGCTGTGTTGACAGTGTGCCCCTCCCGCGACCCTCCCCCTAGTCCCAACACAGCCTGCCGTTTCCAGAGTTCCCTCACTGACCTAATACTGCGCATCAACTGACTCCCGTTTTCCTCATTCCGAATGTAGTATACTTGAATAAGAATTTTTACCCCTTACCCATTTTGTTTGTACATTACAATAACTTGAATTTGTGTCTAAGCCAGACTACTACAATGCATCTACAAAAGCTTGCAGGAAAGAAAAGAAAAAAAAAAAAAAAAGCTAAGTATAGTTATCCTTTTTTCTGAAATTACTACTTCGTGGTTCCCCTGCCCGACCTCCCCCCCTTATTATGCATTTAAAATTTTACAAAGACTTGTAAAAAATGGAATTTGGCACCTTCAGAAAAATCAAAAGGGAAACTTAAGATTAAAATGTGCAGAAAGAAAACTCAATATTTACAAATTAAAAGATCAAGGTTATGTCAGTTACATATGTTGCTTTTAATTCTTATCTAAAGGTGTCGAGTACTTTCAAAAGAGCTGTGTTCTGAGTTGCCTACAAAATCTTTTGTTTGATTACAGATTGGAATGGATCAAGACAAACTAGGTCTTATTAATTAGACAGTTCGTTCCCCACTGGCAGCATTTTTTGTGAGCCTAAGAGAGCCTAAGTGAAGCGCGGGGCTGAGCGGTCGTTTGTCGTGGTCTTCTTCAGCTTCACGCCCCTGCGGATGGCGTTCAGCATGTCTTCTCCTTGCGGGGCATCCCTTGGGCTCAGGTCTGCAGGGTCACTCTCTGGAATCTGGCCTGGGGAGGCACTGGCACTTGGGGGATCCCTTTCCTGGTCTTCCGCCTCGCTTTCTGGAATTGCTTGTCTGTGCTCCTCGGGGATGCTCGGCTTCGGGCCTGGAAGAGGAGGGTTGACGGAGGCTTGGCCGCTCCACATTGAGGAGGGCATGCTGGTGCCACCCTGGGGGCCCTCACCCACGGACGGCGACTCGGGGCTGTGCTCACCCCGCTCCTCGGGCCCATCTGGAGGGGCTGGCAACACCCCAGGGAGGTCTGGGACGGTGGGGGTCTTGACAGGGATCACGGGTGTTTTGATGGGGATGGGACCAGCTCCTATGGTCCCCCGGCGGACAGAAGGCTTGGTGGAAGGGGTCCGTCGGATGGTTGCAACCCCTGGGGTGACCATAGCAGGTCCGAGGGTGGTGGGGAGGCCAGCAGTTGAGGCTGGGCGCTTCGCTTGGAACATCCGTCGATAGGACTGGCTGATGTCGCTGTTTCTCGGAATGGTGGAGGATTTGTCAAACTCCTGCTGATCTGCCTCCTGGTCACCACTTACAGAGAAATAATCGTAATCTGAAACTGATCATAGGATCCGATTAGAAATCGCCAAGGCAGTGGCTGTGCCTTTTGATCCTTTTGTGTTGGGAGGACAAAGGGCCCCAGAGGCCAGGTACTTCGCCCGCAATCTCATCCCAAGCCTTCCGGGGTTTCTGGGCCAGCCTTAGCAGCCCTCACCATCTAAGAACTCCCTGACAGGGACTGTCGTTTCGTTCACCAAGGGAACGCTGAGCACCAAGAGCAGCGCTGGACACAGCAGGCCCGCACGCAAACACCGCTGAGCGGTGAATAATGCAAAACCGCCAGGCCGCAGCGAGGCTACCTCTGAGCACCTCTGGGAGGAATAAAGGGGGTGGAAAGAGGAAGTAACCTCTACAAGCCTTCCAGCCCGGAATTTGACATGAGAGACAAACCCCACACGGACCATCACAGACCTCACTACCTCCCTCACGATCAACTCGTTAGGCGAGGGCTAGACAAGCAGTGGAACTACTGGTAACGAGTCTCCGAAAACAAGGCACAGAGACAGGTTCCATCAGTGAGGGGTGCTCACTTTCTCTCCAAAAATGGGGTCACATGGAGGGGGGGAAGCATACAGACTGAACATCATAGAGCTCACTTCTGAAGAGCAGCACTCTGACACTCGGGTAAGTTCTGGGGTGGGGGTGGAGCTGTGTGAGGGGTGGTCAGCAGCGTCCCTGGCCGTCTCCCAGATGCCAGCAGCACGCCCTCCAGTTGTGACCACTAAACATGTCTCTAGCCATTGCCAAATGTCCCCTGAGCAGCAAAGTGGCCCTCCACTGAGACCCACTCTTCTAGAGACTTGGACTGAAGGACTGCCGACAGGCTTGGTCAGCTCTCACAGGTCTTTCCTAGCGACCAGCCTGCCATCTTGCTGGCTTGTGTGTGTGTGCTGGCGAGGGCAGTGAGGGAGGCAAGTTCATAGAGAATTTGGCTGGAGTTTGGGCTTCAGACTCTGACAGCCCTTCGACTCAAACTCCAGCTCTGCTGCTTATTGTGTGAACTTGGGCCTCAGTCTCCATGTATGTAAAATGGGGATAAATAGACTTATGACATAAACGATTGTGAAGAATAAATGGGAAAATAAAGAAAGTGCTTGGTACAAAGTGCCGAACACAAATGATGTCGTTATCATTAACAGCATCTGTCTGCCTTCAAATTGGGACATCCCTGTACCCTGATGGTGAGAAACAAACCAAGTTGTGAAATCTGGCCACTTTCCTGCATGGCAGCGACCCGACAACTACAGACGAGCCCTCCAGAGCATTCCAAGATGCTCTACTGTGGCTGGACAGACTCCCGCACGTCTGCCTCCTCCCAGCGGGGAGGGCCTCCTTCCTCACCTGGCACTGCTCAGGAAGCCCGGCTGGAAAGCTCAGGCTCTCCTACCTTGGGAGGGGATGGTGTCCTCAGAGCAGCAGGGGGTGGTGGTCTGGGTGCTGTAGCCGCTGGAGCACTGAAGCGAGTCCCGGCTGCTTCTCTGGGTGTCAAGCTGGAGGCCCCGAGACAGGGCCAGGGCCAGTTCCTCACAAGCCTCCATCTCTTCTCCAGGCTGCAGGTGGGAGGAAAGTGACAGATGAGCCACCAGGGCCGTGAGTCCCCTGTCTGATACCCCCCGAGCCTTTCTGCACTCCTCGTCCAGTGGGGGCCTCAACAGGACTCCTATTCTGCTCCCGTGACCGCCACTGTCTGTGGGCCCAGGGGGCTGCTAACTTGCTTGGACCCTACCCAGGCTCTAGAAAGTTCTAGAGTCTAATTGCCATACAAGGCCTTCCCTGGGGGCCTTCTAAATGCTGTAGCAGGGAGTAGGGGAAAGGGGCTCGGATCCCTCCAGTTGCTGGCCAGCACGTGGCCCCCGCCATGTCTCGAGGGGCCCAGCCAGCTGTAGAGAACAAGAGCGTCACCCTGGTGGCGGCCGACACAGTCATGCTCCGCGGCCTCTGAGCCTCCTCGGCAGCGGCGGGCGTGCCTCCCGCTGCGACGGGGCCTCCACCGCTGGGGTCTGGCTCTCGCTTGTCTTTGCGGCGCTGAAGGGTGTTCACCAGAGGCTGATCGTAAGGTCCTGGCTTGGCCCAGTCCTAAGTGGAACAAGTGTGGTCAGGCGCCAGGGCCTCTGCCTCCACCGGGAGGCCACAGAAGCCTCCAGACAGCTGCCCGCCCACAGAAGGTAGCTGGTCCCCTCGGGGGAAGCTCAGGCTGGGACAGGCCAGCAGCCCCTCCTCTGCCCTCACCCGGCACTAGAAGAAGGGAGCAGAAAATCCTCTGGGGGTCCCCTGGGTACCTCCCCTTTCCTCCCATCCGCCCGAAGACGGAAAACCCGCAACAACGGGGCAGGTAGCCTGAGGGAGACTCAGTTACAGCCATCAAACAACTGACCAACTGCCTATGGTGTCTGAAGGCACCGGCCAGTGGAGAGCACATCCCCAGGGACCAGGCCCTCCCTTCCCATGTCTGGGAGCCCCCTGCTGGGGCCTAGCGGCTCAAGTGACCTCACTCGCCCGGAGTGGCCACCGGGGGGCGCTAAGGGGACTTCAGCCACTCTCCCTGAGGCTGAACCTTACTTCTGGGAAACCGCCCCAAAGGGTGCTTCAGGATGTGCTCTCTGAGGTCCTCACAGAGGAAGGGAAGGCCCCTGGGCCAGAAGAGAGATTCTGAGGGGTCCGAGGGGCCCGCACCACTTGTGAGGGAGGAAGTCACGGCCTGCTCGAGATGGCGGGCCGCCTAGGGGCCTACTATTCAAGTTAGGGACCTTCTCTCCAAATAAAGGTAGAATATCCCCCTGGCGTCAATCGGACTTGCTAGGAAATAATATAAAAACTTTTCGTTTTTATATTAAAGCAAACATGTTTTAATATAAACAAGACTAAAAATAAAGTCTGCAGGTCCTTTTAAGATAAAACATGATAAGCCAAACCACATTTTGGGGCATGGTTCTGTTACCATGGCCCAGTAAGGGTTCAAGGGAACAGTCTGGGGAACGTGGCCGAGGAGGACAATCCTCCCTGATAACAGTGACACCCTCAGGAAACCCCCGGGAGGGCAGAACTTGGACTTACAACTTGGGAGCGACATCCCTGCAATGCCACATCTGGGTCTACTGGGGTCTTACGGGGGTTAACTGGTGTCCCCTAAAGGGAGCTCCTCCAATCTCAGCTCCGTGTGGACATTCCTGTCTCAGCGCTGCCTGCTGCTTTCCAGTTCTCCCCAGTGGGAATTTACTTAGGGAGGAGGTGTTATGGGGAAGAAGGCAGAGTGTGAGAGGAAAGGGGTGGGGGTGGGGTGAGAATCGTGGGGCAGCAGAGGGGTGAGCACAGAGGCAATGAGGGACGGGGGAGAGGGCGAGAGGAGGGCGAGAGGAGGGCGAGAGGAGGGCGAGAGGGGGGCGGAGAGACACAAACCTTCCAGCTAGGGATCTGAGATGACGGGAACATGCCGGGCCCAATGGTGTAATAATGAGCGTAGTCTGGAAGGTGGACAGAGGTGGCCCGAGGGAGCAGGCGGGAGGCGGGCAGGCAATGAGGGAAAAGGCTCGCCCCTACGGGCCCCACGTGGGGCTCGCTTGATAAACTATAGTGAGAAAACCCGTTAGACAACTGGAAACAAACAAAAAAAGGGAGGAAAAAAAAATTAATACAAGAGGATGAGTGTGGAGATACAAGATGGCATTGACATTCAAGGGACGGGGGAGATCTGAATATTTGCAAATAAAACAAACATCAGGGCTCTGCCACTCATGGATGGTCCAGGATGCGAGAGAAAAGCGCTACCGGTGCAAACAATGCCCGCATATTTGACACCAAGTAAGTATTCAGTTGCGGAACTATTTAATCTACATTTTAGAATAGTTTGGAAATGATCAGTGTCCCTAATGTTTGGTGCTCTCAATGGTTTTCGATTATTTCACCAATAATTTCATAGTGACGGTGATTCGCTCATCTCGTGCAAATTTTAAAATTCAAAAGCGTCAACTGAAAGCTGTTCATTCCAGGTTTCCAAAATCATCACTGTTCAGGAGCAGATTCCAAATCAGGGTGAAGGGTGGGGTGATTGCAACTAAAAGGCAGGAAAGCACACAGCCTCGGACGCAGTGAAGTGTCACATCCAAGGGCACGGTGAAGAGGAGGCCATGGTGGGTGGGGGGGTGCAGGGGAGGGGAAGGGGGGAAGACGGATGACCATCCATGTCCTGGGAAGAAGCCTTCACACTCCGAGTTCCCCATACCCCTTCCTCTCCCTCTGGACGACCGCAGAGTCATCGCTCAGGGCCAGGCACCCATTCTGGAAAAAGCCCTCAGTCCTGTCCCTCCCTCTGGCCCCAAGAAGGGCCACGCTTGGTGGAGATTTTGAGTTTCCAGGTTCCTGCGGCTGTGCGGGGAGCAGCTGGCAGGGGATGGGGGAGAGGCTGGGACCCCAGCCGGTCACCTTCTCCGTGGACGCCCAGGCGCCCATGGTGGAGCCTGAGCTGACTGAGGTAGGCGAGCTGCACTCGCTCACGGACTGGCAGGTTTCCGAGGCTTCAGAGGAGGCCGAGCTGGACGAGTTCTGCAGCCGGGGAGGGGCCACACGCCACCGAAAAAGGACGGTCATAAAAAATAAAAGGGTGGGGGGGCAGGAGGGGAGAAGGGCACGCACGGAGAGACAGACATGCATACAGAAGAGGGAAGGATGAGAGAAGCAGAGGGTTAGGGTTATTTTTTCCCCCAAAGCTGCACCAACACAGAGGCCTCCAAGCCCTGGAAAGGAAGCATGAGACCCAGCGAGCCCCAGACCTGCCGGACTGCAAGGCCCCCAGAACCCCGCCGTCTGTGTGTGTGCCTGGCACGGGGGAGTGTGCTCAAGGCGCTGGACTCCCTGCGTTCTCTAGGGCCTTTCTTCCTGTGCCATAGGCCCAGGGCCCAAGGGATGCCATGACTTTTACATCTCTCAGGTGTCCAGGCATTATTGCCAAGAGGACTGACCCCCAACTTGGGTTTTTGCTCCATGTCTGCCTAGAATGGCTCTAATTCCTGGACTCTCTCCCTTTATCCCATGCAACTTCTGGATGTGGGTGGCTTCCAGCTATGAAGCTGCATCTTCACAAGACATGATTTTAGGTCTCTCTGCCTGGGGAGCGATTCTGAGGTTTGAGGCAGTGAATCCCAGTGGTTAGGGTAATGTTTCCAGTGGCCGTCATAGGGAGAGATGAAGCATCCTGGCGAGCTCTGGGACATCACAGAAAGGAGGTCTGGCTTGTGAAAACATCTCTTCAGCCTGATTTTATTAACGCTCCAGTCCCTGCCAGTCTCCCGGTGTCGGCCAGGGAAACCGCTCCCAGCTCCTTAACCTTGGGCAGAGGCAGAGACTGCCTGTTAGCTCATCACTACCTCACGACGTCCTGGTCCTGTCCTGGCATGTGGCAGGTGTTTAAAAGTGCTGAATGGGTGAGTGACAATGACCATCTCTTCCATGTAACTGGGTCCCCCAGGATAGTGCTTTGGGCCCACCCAGGTATCTGCTTTAAGTTTTCTTCACTGTTAACTGCAATCTCATCCCATTCGTATAAGGAAGTCTGTGCCTTCTCTGCTATTTCCCTGGAAGCGTCCCTGTATTCACTGGCAAGGCGGCCAGATGCGTGTTTCTGTCCACCACCCGCCAAAGAAAGGCTCCTACCAAAGGACAGATCCTTAGCCTCCCATCCTGCAGGAGCAAGGAACCGAAAAGGCATTCCACAACGCATGCCGCTCCGAGGAGCCCAAGCAAGGCCAGGCCCCATGGGGGAGGTTCTGGCCACTTCCCCAGCTCGGTGTCTGGTTACCATCCAGGATCTGAAGTCTGAAGGTTCAGATTGAAGTCTTTTTTCTGCCACTTCCCAGTCAAGGAACCATGGGCTTAATCTCTCTAAACCTCAGGTTTTTTTCATCTTTAGAATAGGGATCCATAATATCTATCAGATGAAGATTAAATGAGATCTTGTGTGTGTGTACCTCTGTATATCAACTATAAATAAAAATCAGTTATCACCAGGACTATTTATTTTGGTTCCTGTCACTCAAATATGTTCAATTTTACTGAAAAAAGAACCAGTAAATCACCCCAGGACTGCAGGTTCATATTTTCTTTTTGACTTCCTCATGTTTTTCCTGAAGAACTCCTTGCCTTGATGGAGTGAACAGTGCTAGGCAGGAGCCTAGCTGCACACGTGGTCCATGACTCCTGGGCGCACATGGCACAATTTGAAAAGAGCAGAGTGGAGGAAAACGGGAGAATTCTGAACACATCCTGCCACGTGGCATCCATTTACATCTGTGTACCTGAGGGATCTCCCCCTTTCGGATGTTTGCTCCCTTCCTCCCACCCAAATTAAGGTAACACTACTTCCTCCAGGAGATTGTACTCTCTGGCCTGTGTGATGTGTACAATTTCCTTAAATTTCCCCTCTGCCTTAGAAGCAGCTGTAATGCCTTTTTTTAAAAATAGAATTCTCCATTAAATTTTGCGGTATCCCTGAGTTTATTAAAACTACCCTGGAGTTACTAGTCAAGCATATCTTGGGTACCGGCTTTCAGATTTCAGTAAATCCCCACAAGCTGCCTTCCGCTTCCCTCAACATTACTGGAGACAGAAAGCCCACTGCATTCAGCCTGATCCACACGCGCACAGCAAGGCTGGAACACACAGCTTCTTTTTTTTTAGAAAGGAGTGTCAGTGCACAATACTTTGTTAATGTGTCAGTTGTTAAGAACACACAACGACGCTGCACATTAGAAAAGCCTTTGAGGAACGGCAGATCCCTGCTCCCCCTCTGACCACTCTCACTCTCTGCTTGCAAGACATGCAGGTGCTGTTTAGTGCCACACATAGTGGGGACGGACAGGGGACGGGGTGGTGACCCCTCAGAGACTGAGCCAAAGCACCCCAAGCACATCAGGACTTAAAGCTGCAGCTCCTGGCTCCAAGCGTTTCCATTCGAAATTGAGTGTTGACCCCAGGAAGACAGAGAGAGGCCACAGTGCCCGGGGACGGCTGTAAAATGCCAAAAGGAGCACCGGGCTGAGCAGCTCTGGGTTCACCAATGTCAGCCATGTCAGGCGAGTGACCTAGGCTCCCAAAACACCTCAGATGCCTCTTCTACGTAGAGTGCTCCCCAGAACACTCTGCCAGGGGCACTTTATGGCCAGGGTGGTGCAGAAAGGGTGCTGGACCAGTTGTCAGAAACCCTGGTTCCAGATCCCCAACCTGCAGGTCACATAACTGTGCAACTCGGGCAAATTGCTTTACATCTCCGAGCCTCCGTTTCCACAACAAAACAGGGATAACAACACCCCGCGTGGTTGTTGGCAGGACTACACAGTTAACACAGGCAGAAGCTCCTAGGATGGTGCCTGGCACACAGGAGATATTCGGTGACTGTGAGGCAAATTGGATAGCTGGATGAACAAGACAAGCACGTGACCTTCTGAATCCCAAGGATCTTGAACCAAAGGCTGTGGTCAGCCTCAAAATGTACACGACGGGCTCGGAGCCACCATGCTCCCCAGCGGATGGTGCTGAGAGGCACCCTGGAAGTTCACGTTTCCCGGTGTCTATAGGTCAGGTCCGTGCTGCTTACTAATTTAGAGGCCAACCCACTGGCACAAAAAGAGGACAGAGGGGAGCAGGTGAAGGGTGCTCCAATGCCCACCTCCTGCTCTGGCTGGACCCATTGGCCTGGGCACCTAGCGCCATCTAAGCCAACTGTGGTCAAAGAGACTCAACACCTCCCCTTCTCCCAGGAGCAAGGTGCCAACAGAATCACGTGCATGGGCTCTGAAGATGCTTTCTCATTCTCAACACAAATTGATAAAAGGAAGCTGAGAGTGCCAGGGCAGGTCTCCAAGGCACTGTTCAATGACAGAATCTCCGCCCCCATTGGCAAATGCCCATTAATTACTACATCACGCTAAGCCAGGCACTTACAGGGATGCCAGGGAGTGGCCAAACCTCTTTGAGTCTGTGTACGTGTGAAAACTCCCCAAATCAATGCAGTGACTCAACCATCACCGGCATGATGATCGTAAGCTTCAACCCCCTACTTATGGTATCTCTCCCTTTAGGGGAGCAGCTCCTCTAGAGATGAGAAATTAAACCAGAGGTTTCCCGTCAGAAGACAGGGGTCTGGCCAAGCCCAGGTCCCTCTCTGGTTCCAGCCACTGAGGGTGGTCCAGGCCCCAGGTGCTGCGGCTGCTCCAGGAGCCAAGGACCCTTACCTGGTTGGGGGCCTCCGGCGGCATAGGCGATGGCGACTTGGACTGGAAGGCGTCCTGGGAGATGAACCCTGAGTCATGGGAGGACACGCTGGACAGCCTCACGGGCGCCTGCTGGGCCAGGCTGGAGCCGCGGTAGCGGTAGTGGGAGCTGGGCGAGTGCGAGTGGGAGCCGTGGGAGCCGCTGGACCGCGAGTCGCTGCTGTTGACACTGTTCAGGCTGCTGCGGGAGCAGCGGGGGACAGACGACACGGGACGACAGGGGAGAACGACATCATGCAATCAGCCCCCGGCCCCAAGAAGCAGTGCAAACGGCGAGCCATGTTTTCAAAACACCCCATCATTAAACTAACAAACAAAACGGTTTTTCCTGTGAGCAAGGGGGGGAACACCAGCCACAGAGACTCAGTTCTCCGACGGCACAACCGGGCGTCCTTAGGATGGAGGCCCGTGATTCTAAAGCTCTACTCTGTCACCAACCACCAAAGCCAGGGGACCCGATGTCCGCGGCATGAAAAGGGCTCATCGCATCTGCTCGCAAAAACTGTGACCCTGAAGCCAAAACCGCTAAGGCTTCAGCATGACCCGGTTGGAACACCCAAGTGCCTCCTTTCGATGGACCATCTGGGTCCAGGAGACCAAAGTCAACCCGGCCAACCATCACTCGGCACCCAGACACTCCTCAAGGAGTCCCCCGTACAGAGTATCAGCAAATCGACTCTCTTCGTGTCCATGTGTTTTACATTTTATTTACAAAGTTGGTGTTTTAATGAATGGCTTGACCCTGAACACAGGTTCTCTGTTAAAATATCTGTGGGCCCGGCAAACAGAACACCAGGCAAGAGGCAGGCAGCTTTCAGGGACTCAAGGTCATCAATCTAAGCTGTTTGCTTCCAAGATGGAACAGTAAACAGGATTTCAGAAAATGACACATGCCTCTGGTGTTCTGTCTGCATTCCATTTCCAGGCGTAAGAGATACGTCCTACACTCTGTCTAATCACTCAGATCACGAAACCCAGAAAACTGAACAAAGTCTCGTGGTCCAAACGAGCAGAGCTGACATACAAGAGCAGCTGTAGAAGCATCAGAAGGCGTGAAATAAACAACCCAGCCTGGGATTAGAATGTTTGTGGTTTCTGCTCCTAAACCCGCAAGAAATTCTTGTCAAATTTTGCAAACTCGGACAGCTAATAAGGTAGTCTAGGGCTGCGTGACTGTTCTATACCAGAATTACTTGGTGTGAATGTTCCAACAGGTATAGGGGAGTGTGCTGGAGGGAAATCACTGGGGACATTTGCCAGGGATAATTATCATGATTTTTTGCTTTTCCCCCAGTCAGCCAGAAGAGGGCATTTGGAGACTGACAACAAAGTTCACTGCAATTCCACTGCAGCAAGCTCAGAACTGGTGTTGTCCATGGGACATGATTTTCTATGGAAACTAAAACTGTAGAAAGAAAAGATACTCGTGCAGCTTTGTTTTATACTCATCGAGATAAAGTTTTCTTGGTTACCAAACAAAAAACATCCTCAGTAAAAAACTTGAGTAGATGTGTCATACACACGAACACACACACAGCCCACAGAGGATGACAAGAAACCAACATCTTCAGGTTGCTGAACGTCAGGATAAGCATCTTAAGTCTGAACTTCCTGCTCCGTGTACACTGCACAAGCTCAAGTATGAAATGAAACACACACAAACACACGTGTAGAGAGATATTACCAGACACAGATTCGGCAGATCCATGCTGCTTTTTACCCTCAATGCTAATTCACAGGAAGTGGAAATTCATTTGGCTTTGAAAAGTCAAAGAAAAAGATTAGCAGGTGAAGTGTACCAAGAAAGGAATGATGCACGAGGATCACGGGATGCACCCTCATGGGAAGAGAATAAACTTGGCAGTCAGCAAGCCAAGAATGGGGCTGAACAGAAAACTGCCAGAAAACAGCGTGGCCAATGGCAGAACTATTCCAGTGGATTCTCACTGTGAGTCACTAGGTAACGCTAGCGCTTAACAGAGCAGTGATGGGAGTAGTGGGAGTGGTTAACAGATCAAGAATTCTGTTCACTTTATGAAGCCCTGAGACAAAACTTGGGGGGCAAATGAGGGCAGGAGCCACTGTTACTGCCTTCACTTGTTCTGGCGACAGCAAGATGAGCCTGCACAAGAATCAACCTGTTTGCCTTTTTTTTTAGCCCATGTGCTTCTTACTCTGCTAAACAGGGAAGATCCAATGCGAATTCGTAAGATGGGAAAATCCATACGATGTACACTGAGTGAGAAAGCTGTGGCCACTAGTCCGAGACCTGATGGGATTTTCCTTATGACCCAAAACTAATCCAGAGACTAAAGAGTGAGACCAAAATCATGATGGGATCCTTTCACCTGATCACCATTTCCTGTTTAAAATGAGCCATTTTAGAGCTCAAGACTGACTCTAATGCTCACATTAGCATAAAGAAAAATGCTGTGTCCCCAAAGCAGTGGCCCAGCCGGGCCTCACTTACCTGCAGACACTTGATTTGCGGGACATGGTGGTGCTGGGGGAAGAGGGTGGAGTCTGGTACGACCAACTGTAATCAGAACCTTTCAAGTCCAAAATCACCTAAGGGGATAGAGCCAGGAGGGTAAGCAAGGTGTTGAGAAGCAAACGTTATCTGTCCAATCTTAACAGCCATCATAACAGTGGAAATTCTGCCATCATCGAGGAGTGGGGATCGAAAAACATGCTGTTAAGATTTTTTTTTTAAATTAAAGAAGCGTAGTACCAATCCATCAACGTCACAATCCTTTTTCTGAGACAAGCAAAAATATAATTAATGCGGAGAGGGGAGGAAAACCATGACATAAGTCATGGAAAACCATGACAAAAAAGAAAGAGGAAGATTTACAGTTAGTTACATTAACAATTTATAAGAGCCATTTACACCCAAGGTTAGAATTTGTAGGGTTTTTGCTTACACCACCACATAGACAATAATGGGTTCAGGATGTGTTGATCTTATTACATCTTAGCTACCTGATATTCAGTGGTCACTTGTGCCCTGTTTGACCCTTAAAACCTGACAGAATCAAGAGAAACCAATTCTTTCACAATGACTTCTACATCTGTCTCCCTTACTTGACAAAGAGCTGTTTGAGTACAAGGTCTACCTTCCATTCATACAGTAGGTGCTCAATAAATGTCTACTTACTGAGTGAATGCCTGCAGGCTGTGGTCTGATAAACACAATTTCATAGGATGGAAAATATAAGCTCCCAAATTTGTCTTCCTAGTTGGCTCCCAAGGCAGTGATAAGAATTTTATACAAAAGGCAAAGGCCAGCACATGATTTATCACCTGTTCCCCCAAACAGGTCTCTTCCCACTGGATACAGTGTTAATGTCACATGAACCAAATGAATCAACATTTAAAAAGTCACCTTTTTCATAAGATAAGAGAAATCCTCATGCACTACTTACTTAGAATGGGAGAAATTCAGTGAGAATGATTCACAATGATGACCAAGATACATCACTGTCATGTCTCTAGGAGAGTTTATTTCTAGAGGGTCGGTGAACACATGGTTAACAGCATGGGCTCTGGAAATTGACAGCTTGGTTTAAATCCCAGTTCTACCAGTAACTACCTGATTAAGTGACTTTATCTCTCAGTGCCTCAAGGTCCTCCTCTGTAAAATGGGGTTAATAGTAGAGGAAGTCTATGTAAAGAGCTTAGAGCAGAGCGTGGTACACAGTAGGTGCTGTATAATGACTAGGGAAGATGATTACTAGGCTTCACAATGTAAAACATGAATGTTATTTAAAATGAGATATTGCCACAAGGAACCCTCAGGGCCTTGAACCTTTGTCTCTTCGGCTTTCTCTCCCATGCTTACCCCTTGACTCCTACCTGTTCACTTGAAGAGGGCAGTTTGTGAGGGTCCATGGTCAGGCTTTTCAGATCTTCTGATATGGTCTGCAGGTGAGTTATTTCCCCTAGCATTGAGATTTCTTCTTCCTGAAAGTAATTCACAACCTGTTATGAGTGATTCACTTTATCATCTTGATCCAACTGTTTTTATTAGGGACACTATCTAACACTTTCAGCTTTTCAGAAGAGGCATGCAGGGACTGGTACATCTTTGCTGAAGCCATTACCAGCCCTTTTTTGGAGGAAGTGGAGAGGAAAATGAAATCAGCCATCATCGTGGAGAGACTTGTGCACCTGGGACAGGGGTGAACAAGCCACAGCCAACACGTGGGCCTTCCTTGAAGTGTCTGGGGGCTGGTGGGCCTGCTAGGGTGGTCCGCCTGTGTGTCCTCACGGGCTCCTGCAGCACAGCCCCTCTGCAGGCCACGACCCGCCCTCCCCACCCACGAAGTCACTCAGCTTCAGTGGATGACAACTCTTTGGAGACGTTTTGGCCCAGATTTGACAGCCCTTTGTGACAGCACGTGTGTGTTCCCTGGAGGTTAACGTCCCCCTTCTTTCTTGTTTTCTCCACCAACTTAATCAAGGGCAAGTGAGGCAGGAGCGGGGGACTATGGAAGAAACAGTCATTCACGTCACCAGGGCACCAAGCTGCAGCTGTGGCACCAGGGAAGAATGAAGGAGTCAGGGAAAAGTGCTCAGGGGAAGAACTCAGACTTGGGCGTCTTGCTAGGGCAGAGCAAAGGGAGTTGGGGCACTTCCACCAGCTTCAAGAACACCCACAGCATAAGTTCTCAAGGCCTGCAGCCGATTTCCTTAAAAAATAAGTCTGCAATGACTCACTGAGGCTTCTCCCATATTAACCTCACAGTCACTCCTTGGCATTCAGCTTGGTCAGTGGGTCTCAAAATCAGCTGGAGGACTTGTTTAAAACCCAGATGACTGGGTCCTCACCCCCAGAGTTGTGGATTCAGTAGGGCTGGGTTGGGCCTGAGCATGTACGTTTCTAACCAGTTCCCAGGTGCTGCGGCTGGCCTGGGGACCACACTTTGAGAACCACTCTGCAGGGCCTTCTTGACTTGGGGAGAAAAAGTAAGTGGAACCATCATTAGAACATAGAGTGGGCCGTGCAGCCATCAGCAACTTGCAGACAGCTATTCATCCATAAAAATGACTCCACCATCATGATTCCCGACACACCGCAGCTTCTTAATGCCTCCAGGATAAATAAGGAGGCTCTCCTCCAAACTGGCAGTTCACGCCTTCTGGCACTTTCCACTAACTCACAATCACGGGCCGCAGCATAGAGATGAAGCTGCAGAACCGGCCACGTTCTTCGATCAAAGCCCTCCGGACTGCCTGCTTTTCTGTTTCTTCCAACAGGAGATACTTATCGTTGACGTCTTGGAGCGCGCTGTCCAACTGGGGCTGGATGTCGCCTCGCCCTGCAAACGAAACAAAGCCCCAAGCTTGGCATGCTGAAACACCAGCTCCTGGAACCAATGCCCTCCTCCCTCAGGTCCTTGCTGGAGTAGAAACCACAATTTTCCAGGACTTTTCAAAAGTATGTATTTATACCCAGAAAGGATTAAAAGAAGCTGTTTTCTAGGACCAGCCACTTCCAATTTCCAATGCCCAAAGAGCCTATTTATCCTGGTTTATTCATGACAAGTAAAATTTCCTGGGGTAACTCGTTCTGACCTGCATTCTGAAGAGGCTAAGGGATGAACAAGGTGAGGGCCTATGGATGTTGCCAAAAATGGGCACAAACTGGCTTTGTTGGGTCATCCTCAATGAAGGAGCCTCTGTTTAGACAGAAGTTTCTGTCCCAGAATACAAAGGTGGCCAGCATCAGCTCTCTTGGCTCTGGGGGGCCCCTGGGACGCCTTGGCAGTTACTTTAATTCCCTAGTGGAGAGTCCTGAATGCCCTTCCTGTAGAACAAGCCCAGCAGCAGAAACACCTGCAGTCAGGTCTCTGCTGGTGGAGGACTGAAGAGGGCCTGGGTGCTGAGCCCGGCCCACGCCTGGGAGTCATCTGGCCCTGTCCACACAGCCCAGTTACGCAGAGGCACCCATTTCTAGACTTGTCGACAATTCTAGAGCTTGGTGAGGCAACTGTCTTTATAAAGTCTTATTTGAATGCAGCCACGCCCATTCATTTACAGGTCGTCTATACCCGCGCTCGTCACAACTGCCGAGTAAAGCTGCTGTGACACAGACTGTTTGGACCCTGGACTTAGATGATTTACAGTCTGGCCTTTTACAGAAGTCTGTATAAACATGGGGAAATAGGCACTGTGTCAGAGGGCGTGGCTACTGTAAACCTGATCTGGGGACAAGAAGGGGACTGTCCCCAAGACCAGCTCCTGAGCTTCCACACTGGGCTCCCATGCTCACCTACCACCTGAACCAGAGGAAGAATTTCTAAACTCCTTCAGGATGGAGGCTTGGACTCTCCAAGTCCAGCCCCCAGTGAAATGCCACCTGTGTATACAAGTACTCAATAGGTGTGTAATAGGTGTATACAACAAGTACTCAATAGATGCTTTAAACAGAATATTGGAGTCGAGGGGCGGTAGGGGCTATCCAAGCAAACCTGCTCCCAGTTCAGAGGAGGTGGAGGCCTAGAGAAGGGGAGGGGCTGTCCAGGGCCATTCAGGGGGGCAGGCAGAGTCAGGACAGAGCCCACACCGCCTGACCCTCTGACGCTGGACCCCTCCTCCTCCTCCGCGGCTGCCTCAAGCCGAGGGACTGGATTCCACTTGCCTCCTGGGAAGGGGCCTGACCGGTCACCACGTACCCCTCCTTAAGAATGCGAACGCCATAGAGCAGGAGTCCCCAACCCCTGGCCTGTCTGAGGCCTGTTAGGAACCGGGCTGCACAGCAGGAGGTGAGCGGTGGGCGAGCAAGGGAAGCTTCGTGTGTCGCTCCCCACCGCTCCCTCCCCCTCCCCCTCGCTCCCCACCGCTCCCCGTCACTCCCCACCCCTCCCCACTGCTCCCCACCACTCCCCACCCCTCCCCGTCCCTACCCATCGCTCCCCACCGCTCCCTGTCACTCCCCGTTGCGCCCTATTGCTCGCATCACCGCCTGAACCTCCCTCCCCAGACCCCATCCGTGGAAAAATTGTCTTTTATGAAACCAGTCCCTGGTGCCAAAAAGGTTGGGGAGCGCTGCCGTAGAGAACACTAAATGCAATGTGTTATTTGGTTTGAAAATGTAGAGGGTCAGGGAAAACTACCTCGTATGTAGGAATATATTCTGTATTTTCTCACAAGCAGATGAGAAAGCTTCATTTGGAAACAGAGGCAGTCAGGCGTCAGGAACATCCAACTAGCAAAAGTCACTGGATTTTTGGCAGGAGTTAAGTCCTAAGCTAGCAGAAAAGGGGACTATCATGGGCAGTCAAAGGTCACCCTCGAAACCACCTTAGGTGGCATTCAAGTACAGTCCGTGCCCCGTATGTGGAGCCCTCACTAGTCAGGTGAGCACACACGTATGCTGGGTACAGCAATACACAGTGTTTAATTCCACGCTGGAGCGATTTTATCCAACAATTACGTTACGTGAGAATTTGCTCTGAGAAGTTTCGCTGTACTTTCAAGGTGACCCACTCACCCATTCCTCCACTCAGTCATCGGTCACCATCTCCCATCCTCCCCACCCCCCCATAATTCTACCAGTTCTTCCAGTTTCTCTACCATGGTCACTGTTTCCATTACTTCCGCCAGGATGCCAGAGAGCCACCCTCACACATTACCTGGCCCCTGAGTCACAGGTTTCACAAGTTTTTAGTGGACAAGACACTTGTCAAAGCGTCCTCCCATTCTCTCAGGGGACTTGCAGGGAAGCAAGGGCTCCCTCTTGACACAGGCCTCATGGAGGGTGGGCGGGTGGGTGCACCTCCAGCCCCATGAGATTGGGAGTTTTCTCTATTTTTTTTTTTGGCCACGCGGCACACTGCAGTCAGGGATCTTAGCTCCCCGACCAGGGATCGAACCCAGGCCCTCAGCAGTGAAAGCATGGAGCCCTAACCACTGGACCACCAGGGAATTCCCCAGCATTTTAAAATAGAGGAAACTCTGGGAATTCCCTGGAGGTCCAGTGGTCAGGGCTCCATGCTTTCACTGTGGAGGGCCCGGGGTTCAATCCCTGGTCGGGGATCTAAAATCCTGCAAGCCCTGCGGCACGGCCAAAATAAAATTTTTTTTGAATAAATAAAATGCTGTCTTGCGTGGATGAATCCATATACACCAAACGTGTACATGATACAAGCCCTCTGGTAATGAAACTCCCTGTGCCTCTGCAACCTGCCAAACAGCCTGGCCAACCCCGGGCCCTGCAGGTGAGGCCACATGGTTGCGGCTGCTCCAGAGGCCTCCTTGTAAGCCTCTCAGCCTCTACAAGGATGCTCCAACTAAGGAACCACGGAGGGCTGCAGACCAAGTCAGCGTGTTCTTAACTCCAGAGGAGGGAGGTCTGATGATGGTAGCAATTTCTTTCAGTACCAACTTATAAGAAATTGAGGAGGTATCTTTACGTCCTTTCACAAGTTATAAGGCACACACCTATCTGTAATTAATGACACTGACTTTTAAAAATACACTGACAGGGCTTCCCTGGGGGCGCAGTGGTTGAGAGTCCGCCTGCCGATGCAGGGGACACGGGTTTGTGTCCCGGTCCGGGAAGATCCCACATGCCGCGGAGTGGCTGGGCCCGTGAGCCATGGCCACTGAGCCTGCACGTCCGGAGCCTGTGCTCTGCAACGGGAGAGGCCGCAACAGTGAGAGGCCTGCGTACCGCAACAAAAAAAAAAAAAAAAAAAAAAAAACACTGACATAGGAAAGCAAAGTGACTAGAACCAAGTGTTACCTAATCTAATCTGGTAAATATAAACTTAAATTATTCTATGATTAGTCAAGTTATTTTCAATGTGTATTATGTTATAACTAAAGGACTTCCAAATTGTAGTATTCTAAAATAAGTATAGGGCTTCCCTGGTGGTGCTGTGGTTGAGAGTCCGCCTGCTGATGCATGGGACACGGGTTCGTGCCCCGGTCCGGGAAGATCCCACATGCCGCGGAGCAGCTGGGCCCGTAAGCCATGGCCGCTGAGCCTGCGCGTCCGGAGCCTGTGCTCCGCAACGGGAGAGGCCACAACAGTGAGAGGCCCGCGTACCGCAAAAAAAAATAAATAAATAAAATAAAATAAAATAAGTATAATCTATAAAGACTGCTATAATTATAGAGAGTACATTTCCATGTGGGATATATCATAACCTAAAAACACAATCTTTATTTCTTAAATTCACTAACACAACATGTAATTACATTTATAAAAAACTATTTTTTTAATAAAGAAATTATTCCATGCCTCTGTTGGATGTACTGGTTTTAAGATACAGTCATCTTTCTAGGTCCACAAATTCAGAGTTGTATTGGCATGGCTTAATATACAAAAACCTGTTCATTTCCCTCCCATCAGCAATGTGAGGAGAGCCACTGCTGATGACCTCAGTACAGGTCCTGGCCATGCCAGCCCCCACATGGACCTGACTCTGTCACCTATTTCACCTTTGTTACTGCCACCCTCACTGTGCCACCTTGATCTCTCACCTGGACAGCTCCATCAGCCCCTAATAGGCCACCCTGATTGCACTGAGACCAGCTCGCCCAGAACAGCCCCAAATTCCTTTCAAAATGCAAATCTTATCACTTTTCAGTAGCTCCCGCTGCTTTCAAGAAAAGTCTAATGTCCTTAACGTGGCCTGTCCTGCAAGGCATGTGTGGGTCAGCTTCTTAGACCACCCTCTGCCTCTCCTCCTCCCCTCCTCTGTCCACTTCCCAGGCACTTCTCCAGGGTCTGGCTCCATACCTACACATCCACTCTCCCTCCCCACCTGTCTAGCACCTGTTCATCCTGCAGGGCCCGGTTCTTCACGAAAGCCCTCCTTGAACTCTTTCACCAGACTAAATTCTCTTACTTGATTCTCAGAAGTTCCTTATACATACCCTTCACGACACTCCTCCCAATTCTAATTTTATCTTTATTTCTCCAGTTCTTTGATTGATGGCAGTCTCCCCTACGGATCAGGAAGCCCCACGAGGACAGAAACCACAAATATTTTTGCTCAGTGCTGTATCTTCTCTGTCAGCACACCTGCTTGTAAGGCAGGTACTCAAATATTTGCGAATGAACGAGGCACTGATATAATAGCCTGATCTGAGTTTGCTCACTGGCTCAACCATCATGCCCTTAAATGGCCTAACAATGGAAAATGAGCAAATTCCAGGGCTGTCCATCAGCCAAAAGAAGAGAGGAGGTGCCTTAAACATGCTTTCCAGACAAAATTCCTGAGCAAAGCATTGCTTGTGACCTTCTCTGGAAAATCTAAGTCAACTCAGTCTCGAGAATTTTTTTTTTCCCCTGCTGGTTTCCAGGTCTTGGTTGGATTCATGCTGGAGAATTCCGCTAAACAACAGCCAGCAGCCCCTTACTCCCTGCACAGGGGAAGTCATATGATTATTCTCTTTACAAAAAATGCTCCTGGGGCAAAGCTCTATTAATGGGCACCATGTCATGGGCCAAAGCAGCACCCCTAAAGGAGAAAAGATTTGATTTTTTTTAAAGTAGATAGAGGTCACAAAGCTTTCTGGAATGAAATCAAGATCCCATATTTTCCCAACATTTACATTTTAATTTTCCTTAATCTACATACACATAAACGTTCAACACAGGAATTAACACCCCCATTTGGCAGAGGGGGAAACTGAGACTGAGGGAACTAGGGTGGCTTGCAAGTCCCTGAGCGAGGAATGGGCACAGGCAGATGCAACCCTCCGTCCTTCTCATTCAGAAGCCCACATTCTTTGTAGCTTCAAGCTCACAGCAAACATAAATCCTGGGAACAAGGCGGAAGGGGCTAAACATTCTACATAGTAACAGCCTGATCAAAAAGCCAGTCAAGTGATTAGCGTTATCTGGAACCTCCCAGCCTCTTCCTACACGCACTGCAGCCCATACCTGAGCCTCGTGGCTGAACCAAGCCAGATGCAGGCAAAGGGCTTTCCAACGGGCAAGAACCAACCCAAGACACACTGGGCCAAGCTCACCGTCAGGAACACATCCGAAGTCCTCTTTGCCCCCAGACAGACGTATGGAGAAGCCATTGGAACCCCACAAAATGACTTCCATCTGCCCCTGACACACTCATGCAAATACCGTATTTAATCTGAAGACGCCCACTTTTTCACATTTATACCTTACAAATTAAGATGTCTTACAGTCAGTGGGGATGTCATCGTGTAATCGGCATTTTTTTTTCATCATTCAGAAAATAATAGTGCATCTTACAACTGATGGCATCTGAAGTCAATGGAATACGGGACATAAATACTGAAACATGGGGGTACAGTTTCAGAAACAGACATGCAAGGTGATGCTGGAGATTAGAATTTGGAGTGAAAAATTCTCTTTTTCCACCAAAAGGTGGCTATCCTTATTATGGCTACATATATCATCTTCTACTCTTAATATCCTGCAGCGGTTTTTGATCGATTCCCCAAAGCAAAACCAACCAGAAATCAAAAGACAGAGAGATTTGATCAGATAAGATCGGAAGCTTTTGGACTTAACCATTTTCTTTTTTTTTTTCTTTTGACGTAAACATTTTCAAACAAACTCAATTTCTGTTATTCTTTCAACAGGCTGTGCCTCAGTTTTCACTCATCTGTTAAATATAAAAAAACAGTACCGGGGGCTTCCCTGGTGGCGCAGTGGTTGAGAGTCCGCCTGCCGATGCAGGGGACACGAGTTCGTGCCCCGGTCCGGGAAGATCCCACATGCCGCGGAGCGGCTGGGCCCGTGAGCCATGGCCGCTGAGCCTGCGCATCCGGAGCCTGTGCTCCACAACGGGAGAGGCCACGACAGTGAGAGGCCCGCGTACCGCCAAAAAAAAAAAAAAAAAAAAACAGTACCGGGTTCACATGGTTGTTGTAAGACCAACCAAATGGACTCATTCACTAGAGCATTCAGCAGAACGGCCAGCAGGTGGTCAGCGCTCGGGAAGTGGCAGGTGCTGTCGGCAGCCGCGCAGTGTCTCTGAAGTCCTCCTTCTAACCCGGGGCACCGCAGCAGGGGACAGCGTGCCTCCGTAACGATAAAATGCGACAAAAACTCCGAAGCGGCGCGCTCCAGTGAATCCATCAGCGTGCCTGGCGAGGGCACAGGAGCTCTGTGCCCACCCCCACCCCACCCTGCATCCTACGGAGCTCTTCACCGGGACGCTCACTGGTTTCCTTTATAATAAGTCAGCAGCTGTAAGCACCGTGCCTCCCTGAGTTCCGTGAGCCCTTATAACAAATTGTCAAACCTGAGGGGGTTCACGTGAGAGCCTAAACTTGAGATGGGCTGGGCGGAGGGGTGGGGAGCCTGCGGACCCCGCTTGTGGCTGGTGAATCTTGAAGAGGAGGAAGTCTTGTGGGACTGAGTCCTTAGCTAAGCCAACGCTGGTAGTTAGTATCTGAACTGATGTGACTTGCAGGACACCCTGTTGGTGTCAGGGGACTGACGTTAGAACATAAAGGCCTCCGCCATCCTGGGGACGGCTTGAAGGCAGAGGCTCCTTCTGCTTCCATGGCTGCCAAGGGGCTGTAGCCGAGAGGAGGCACTTTCTATCTACCTCCTGAATGAGCGAAGATGCGCGCTTGCCTCACAGGGCTCCTCTGCGGCGGTCACTGGGGATGCATGAATGAAAGAGAGGCGCCGGAAGTGAAGCAATAAACCCCCTGAAAACTGAATGGCTTGCAACTCAAGAAAGGCAGGACTACACCCCAGCCATCCAGTCCTGCACCCGCACCACCGGCTCAGCGTTCTCGGGGTAAATCAAAACCACGTTGCGCAAGGAATCGATATTTCAAGCACGTCGTCCTTTTTGTCCTCCGGCAAAATTAACACCGAGAAAAGCACTGGGCTCCTGCTGGGGGCTCTCCCTGCCCGCCCGCCCCCCCCACTGTAAATGCATCTTCCCAGCTTCTAAATGCAGCCACAGGGAAGCCAGGCGCTCCACACCTTGACAACAGTCACATCACGCACAGGGACGTTTCAGGGCATCCGTTTCCGCTCCCGCAATCAGCCGTCTGCAGCCAGAGTCACAAGCAAGGCACTTGATGAGCTGCGTCGGGGCAAGGCTTTCCCAGAGACCAGCTCTGCGAAGGAAGGGAGCTCGTAGCTCTGGGCCTCGGGGGGATCTGTTTGGTCTGTTTTTACCTAGAATTCCCTGGTGTGAAGTATGACGAATGAGTCCCCTGGCCTCCGAGGACTACAAGCTTTCATCTCAAAATGCAACAGTCCCTTTCAGGAACTTCTTGGGTTAGATTCCAACATCTCTATTGACTGCAGTTAGGTACAGCGTTCCGAATGCCACCCGGGGTCTAAAACGTGAAGTTTGACCACTGCTGCTTGTACTAAGATAGAAGGAGTCAGGCTGCTTTTCGTTATGCTTTTCCCCCATCGGCCCATTAGCACAGGCTGGCAGGGTCGGCTGCATCACCCACTGACCTCTCCCTTCTCTCTCCTTGCTCTGCTGACTGCTTCACCTGGCATTTCTAGGGCCAGAACCTTATGTCAGGCTGTGGTTCTCTAACACTGACTCATTAAAAAGTCCATTTCACACAGGTTGCCCCATTTAGTAAAACTGTACCCATTCAATTATTTCCTGCATAATTAAATGTGTGCACTCCTATAACACCTTTCCCAAGCCTAGAGTGAAGCAGTGACTCGATAATCTTCCCTGCTGTGTTATGTGCAGTTGCATCTAAATATCCAGAAAGACCACAAGGCTACATACAAGTGGTCAAGCAACCCCTGGAAGTCTAAGTGATCACCCGTCTGCATTTGCAGTCACCGCCTTGACCTCAGAAGGAACTTTTCCAGCTTTAGCTCCAATAGAGAACAATCATTGGTTTGGGCTCAAAGTACCCTTTTCCCAATCGCACTGGTGTGGTGATCCATCCCCCCCAGGGATGCCCACTGGAGGTGAGCAGGAAGTGGGGAAGACGCCTGGAATCATGGACCAGCTCTTTTCACCACCTCACGTCAGCATTCAGAAAGGACCGTTGTTATTTTCGGTTGTCCCTTTGCAGACAGCTGACATGCATCACAGGAGGTGGTCGGAGAAAACATCCAGAGGAGATTTCTGGGGGTCGCTGCCTTCTTCCAGGGCTGGGTCTTGCAACCTAGATCACCGGCAATACAGGGCGGGCCACCCTTGGCTCCATGCTGACTCCAGGGGCCCAGGAGGTCCTGGGGGCATGACAATTCCTGACCACTCCTGGAGGCACACACGACAGACGGGGTTAACCGCTGAGAGGGTCTCTGTGCAGGCCACACCACCTTCTGAGCAGTCTGCTTCTTCTCCACCTCCCTAACTCGGCAGTGGGAATGGAGCAAAGAAGCCTCTGCACTGTGCCAGGCGAGAAAGTCAGCTGACCCATGAACCGATAACCCAGACTTCAGATTTTTGGGTGGGAGTTCCCTCTGGGCAAGAGGGCTCCCAGGGCTACTCCTTTTCAAAAACCAAAGGGGGAGTGGATGGAGGTGGCTGAGACATACTCAGTTTTCACCACTGAGGCAGGGAGAGTGATCCACTCGTTGACTGCAGTTTCTGGGGCATCCCGGGAGTGGTTTTTGCCAGTTTTGTAAGCACAGAAGAAATGGGTGAGGAAATGCAAACATTCACCCTGATGCAGCCAGGGGCCACGGAAACCACTGCACCAGTGGAAAGGATTCAGCATTGCACAGGCTTTTTGCTTTCTCTGCATGGAAGAAAAGAAGGGTGATGGGTGGAGAAGTTGAGTCCAGTATGGGGTCTGATCAGAAATGGGGCCGAGTGATAGAACCATCTGGAGGCAGGTAGCTGAGGCTGACACAGGGTGTCACTGTGGTTCTCAGTCCACCCAAGGTGGAACTGGCAGTCTCCCCAAAAGCTGACTTGGGGTATCACCCGCACTCCCCCTCTGCAGCATGGTCACCCTACCCATGGTTCTGGTGCTCCCGTCTAAGTGGTGATGGCTCACACTGTCCCCTCTACCCTGAGCAGCCCTTGTCCTATTCTCCACCAGCTGACCCCTCTTCATCTTCCTCATCACCCACCCACACCAAGCGTACATGGGTTCCTTGCGCCTTGCCCAGCTGCTACACCTTCTGCTTACACTCATCACGGTGCTGAGCTCACCAGATTAAACTACAGTTGACCCTTGAATAACACGGGTTTGAACACGGGTCCACTTATGTATGGATCTTTTTCAATAAATATGGAATTGGCTTCCAAATCCACAGGTTCCGCATCCGTGGATTCAACCAACCATGGATCGTGCACTATGTTCACAATCCTTGGCTGAATTCGCAGATGCAGAACCGTGGATATGGAGGGCGGACTACAGCACTTGAGCATCTCATAGTCTGAGGCAGGTCCTGGAACCAATGCCCCTCGGATACCGAGGAACGACTATAATTGGTTTCTTTCCACTAGAGTCTCGATTCCTGGAGGGAGCAGTGTATCCCTGGCTCAGTACACTTTATTGAGTTGTAAATTTCGCCCCTGTGGAGGCCCCCAGTCATTGCTTATGCAAGATTCAAGGGAAATACTTTTAACTGACGGAGGGAAAGTTCTGTATATACGTATTATTTTCTTCTTTTGTTAAACCAGGACATTTTAACTGCCATGAAACTTTGTTAAAATACAGATCTCCAGGTTCAAACATGATTTAAAACTTGTAAACTAAAATTTATGAGGGCTTCAAGCCACACAGCTTTCTGAAGTTTCTATGCCCAAGTTCACTGCTATCATCATATGTCACTGTGGCTTAGCCCTGTGAACGGGCCCCTGCAAGACAGAGAACTAGAGGGGGCTGCAGAGATTCTCCCTAAAATGAGCAGAATCTAAGTCACAAAAGGCTGCGTGGTTCCTTTCCTCAGCCCTAATCCTACTGTCCGTCACTTAAAACAAATAGCATGCCCCATTTACTCCCGACTCATGCCAGGCTTTCAAGCAAACGTTCTAGTAAAACTCTGTGTCCTCAAATAGGCCACATATTGTATGATTCCCTTTTTAAGAAATGTCCAGAATAGGCAAATCCACAGAGACAGAAAGCAGATGAACAGTTGTCATGGGCTGGGGGTGGGAGAATGGGGCACGACAGCTTTAAAAGGAAAGGGATTTCTTTCTGGGGTGATGAAAACGTTCCGAAATTAGACAGTAGTGATGGTTGCAGAGCATTGAGAATGCACTAGAGCCACTGAAATGTACACTTTAAAATGGTTAAAACAGTGCATTTTATGTTATATGAATTTTATCACGATAAGCAAAAGAATGGCTGTGTCTTACCTTCCTCCCAAAGGTGCACTAAAAACTGTTCAAGCTGTCTCAGAACCACAACACTGAGGACTGGAGAGGATTATCAGCTTTAAAAGGTGGGGGACAATGGGCTACCCTGGTGGCGCAGTGGTTGAGAGTCCGCCTGCCAATGCAGGGGACGCGGGTTCGTGTCCCAGTCCGGGAAGATCCCACATGCCACAGAGCGGCTGGGCCCATGAGCCATGGCCGCTGAGCCTGCGCGTCCGGAGCCTGTGCTCCGCAACGGGAAAGGCCACAACAGTGAGAGGCCCGTATATTGCAAAAAAATTAAAAATAAAATAAAATAAAACAACTTTAAAAAAAAAAAGGTGGGGGACACTATCCCAACATCAATGTGACGGGAGGGCGGCAGAGCTGTGTCCCCCGCGACAGCTGGTCATCCCAGCCCCACCTGTCAGAGGGGACCTGTGTGGTTCAGGCTCTTCGTAGACGACAGAATCCGCCACAAAAACCTCTTTGGAGCTGCTCAGTGCAAAGGCTCAGAGAACACTCGGGCACACTCAGCAAGATAAACTACAAGGACGGCTCACAGACAGACCTTTCCGAGACACAGGGACAGCCACAAGACACCGAAAGCGACTTGAGGTTTTTAGTAGCGTTGTCACCCACAGAATGAGGGTCAATTTTCAGTCAAGAAGAATCATTTTGATTACTGAATTTGAAGATCTGATACCTTTGTAATGAAGCATTCCACAAACTCTGCTGAAATAAGAAATACTTTTGATATTTTAAAAATAAATGGTTGGTTTTGAAAAAACTATATGGTCCTGGGGGGACAAAGTTAAAGATATGTGGCAAGCTTAATCAACCAAATCCGATTTGGGAATTTTTTTGAGGAGTTATTTAGCATAACTTTCCACGTTTTGTTTGTGATATAAATACACACATATACACCTAGATATGTATGTATAGTTATATTTATTCCCTGTGGAAAGGAGGGTTTAAGTCACTCTGTATTTCTTTTTTCCATGAGTCTAATGCTGAATTATGAGGATGCAAAGACTCTTAGAATGTTGAGCTAACCCATTAAAGGGCCAGACTTCAAAGAAAGAAAATGATTGATTGAAACACACACACACACACAGAGTTTTCTTAAAGTTATGGAAGATTAAGTAGGTACCATTGATTGTTCTGAACTGGCAGGAAAACTGGGGCAACTAGCATAGGTCTGGACAACCACGGAAAGCCCACAGTAAGGACCACACCGTGACCAGCCACCAGAGATTCAGGATGACAGACTTACCCAGAGCGTCCACTGGCAGGGGGGGGGCGTGCGGTGAGAAAGTGCAGGATACACAATTGACACAAAAAGGAAAATAATAAAGTCAAACTGGTATTCGAGCAGCAGTCTTACCTTTCTTTCATGTGTTAAAACAGTCCGTGGCTTGCCACCGAATTTTACATTGGGGCGATTAAACCCACATCCACCAAGAGCTGCAAATCCAAGTTCCCTTCCTTGACTTGCTAATAGTCTTTCCTTCCTATCTAAACAGACTTCCTAGTTAGTAATCAGCACCCCTAGAGAATGCAGCAAGGTTTTTTCTTAAAAAGAGAAATGAAGACTATATTCCTGTAAGAAGCCAATTAAGATGCTTTAACAAGAGCTTTCAAGTGTAATTTATTGTAACTTGAAAAGTAACTAGGGAAACCAGGATCGAAAGTTCAAGCTGGGGTGAAAGTGAAAATTTTTTAAATTTTTAAAAATTTAAAGAACTTAAAATTTTCATATAATAGCAAATAATATGCTAATATGGGACTCTGGGAGTCTGTTTATTAGGTTTATAATATTAGCTTTGCAGCCTCTGGTGAAAACAACTATTTCAACGTCAGGTTCAAGGGTTAACATATTAAAATGTTCCAGTTCCCTCCCTCAAAATCTCTGATAAACTTTTAGTAGTTACAGATGGAAACAGAAGGCTTTACCATAATTAATTTTTTAATTAAAATTAATAATAATATGGGAGTTAACTAAATGAGAAATAAGGCTTACCGACTGTACAGTAAGGTGGCAGAAGTGGACAAACAGCATAAAATGTTTCCCACTTCTGATCTTCTCTTACTTCCCCCAGTTGGGTTACAATCAGCTCTAGGACCTCAAGGGTCATGCGCTGACGTCAAGCAGCAGGGCTCGATGAGGGCTCAAGAGATGTGCCACTCAGAACCTGGGGCTTCTGGGTCAGCCCCACACCCCCTCCCCACCCTCCTGGCTGCCTCTGTCTTGTCCCCCTGACCACTCAACAAGGAGGCTCTGCCCCATGCACTGACCCTGGGCGCCGGCCTGGAACTCCTCAGAGGGCGGGGACCATTCCTCCAGCCCCCAACTCCCTGCCTAGTTTTTACGCCCGGTAGGTGTTCAATAGCCTGCCTTCCACAAAAATAGGTACATTCACCCACAGTTGGAGCACATGTCAAGTTGTTTTAAAATGATTTTAAGATAAAGTCTAATCAAACCCAAAAAACCATTAAGAGTTTTTTGACAGTGATATTTAAATACCTTTAGAGTACAAATTACCCTTCTATAGTATAGCAAAAAAGAGTCAAACAAAGAATGTGGCAAAAGGTGATACAGCTGCAGAGTGAAAGTTAAGGTAAATTAGTCACACACAAAAATAACACCCCATATGTGCCTGCCGAGGTCAGAGGGAAGTGCCAGAACCATGCTTAAATGTATAAACGCATTTCAACTTTGAAAAGGAGAGTCAGAAGATATTTTTAGATCAAAGATCACAGTTTTGGAAAAAGGAGTGGCAGAAAGCTGTTTGATGACCTTCTGAAAACATACTTAAGAGGAAGTGATTATTGTGCTGTATAAACCAGATTCAGTTCTATCAGGACAAAAAAAAAATGTATCCAAAGCATTGGATAAATCTCAGAAGGAACTACCAACACTTTACAAGTCAAGAGTCTAGGAAGCTACCACTTGAGCACTTGAGGGAGATGAAACCGACAGAGAGGCATTTAGGCAAAAAGGGACACTGCAGCTAACCAGACCCCAAAATAACTGGGAGTCTCAAATAACCAGATTTCTTCCAGCCCTTAGCTTGTACTGTTTCCATTCTCAGGCCATACTGCTTCTAGGAGAGTACTTCATTAACATTCACTCAGAATGATAACTCTGGTGCCTCCTAGAAAGCTCCATTCAGCCCAGAAATATACAAATGTGAGTTTTAAAAGGCACTTACATATTTTAGAAGAAAATTTTTTTATAAAGGAAAGAAACAAAAACTGTGTTCTGGTTGTTCACTGGAGTATCTAGAAAATCATCCAGAACATGCTAAGCTACTGATCTGACTTGGCATAAGAACACCATCACTGCTACCTTGTCTGGAAAGGATATGGTGCCCAAGACCATCAGATATACGACTGGGGCTGGAAAGATGGATGCTTCAGAAAGCCCTGATCACAGCCTCTACCGTCTCAGCCTTCAGGCCCAAGTGCCCCCAAGAAACCTCACAACTAAAAGCCAATTATTCCCGAGTCCCAGGACCAGAAGCATCCCCTCATGTTATACAGTCCGGCACCTCCATGTATCCTGAATCTTTCTAACCAGCGCCTTAATGGGAAGCTCATTATCCTCTCTAGGCAGCCTAAGCAGAGCTGGGCAAGTCTAATTACCAGCAACTTCCTTTTGTGTTGCACTGCAATCAACCTATCAGGCATCCCCTGTAGGTCCAAATTCTGCTAATTGGACAATGCCAGTGACTTTGAGTGACATATGAAGACTGTTTCAGCCTCCATGTAGAATTCAGATAAAAGGATTATCACTGCAGCCAAGAACTTAAGGCCTCTGAAAACCGTGGAAGAGAGAAAGGAAAACCACTACTTTTTCTTACCTCAACCTTTTCACCAAATTCCTAAACCTTTTCCAAGCCACAGATCTTCCTTGGACACTGGCTCCAAACTCATTAATCTCTCCTGTTGCAAAGCTGGCATGTTGTCAACTAGGTAGAGTTCAGCTCCAAATTTTTACCATCCTGTTCTTTTATGGAACCTCAGATTCAATGTAATATGGTGGCAGTTTTATTTACATTTACCTTTAGACTCACTAAAATGTTACTGGCCACAAACCCTATTCCACTTGTCGAATGCTAGCTCTCAGGCACCTGAGTTAGATAGAACATAAACTGCAGAAGCACCAAGACCAGGAAAACACATCCAAAAGAAACAAATGGGGCCAATACTAACAGAAAACCTGATCGTGGGTGAATATCCTGCTGTCTTTATCCTGAAATGGTCTCCTGGTTATTATAAGAACTGGGGGACATTTTTCAGAAATGCCAAAGCTTGAAAACTTTGTCCTGTCCTCTCCCCTCTTCTACCAAAGAATCCCATCTCTCCAGATGTTTGTTTTAATTCCAAATGAGAACTGCTTGCTTAGGAAAGAGGAAATCTGGTTTTGGGGATATCTACCTAAAAAAGTCGTTGTCTCAAAAAAACGCTCAAGGGCTTCCCTGGTGGCGCAGTGGTTGAGAGTCCGCCTGCCGATGCAGGGGACACGGGTTCGTGCCCCGGTCCGGGAAGATCCCACATGCCGCGGAGCGGCTGGGCCCGTGAGCCATGGCCGCTGAGCCTGCGCGTCCGGAGCCTGTGCTCCGCCACGGGAGAGGCCACAGCAGTGAGAGGCCCGCGTACCGCAAAAACAAACAAACAAACAAACAACAAAAAAAAAACCGCTCAATACTACCCACCCACAGAGCATCCTGATGGCGGGGGGAAACCCATTTTATCAATTGTGATGCAGCAAATTCCAAATCGTGGTATCAAGAAGAATTAGTCTAGAGGGAATGTCACCTGCTCAAGTTCGAGAGAGAGTCCCTACATCTTGTTAGGTCTTAGTAAAATGTTACGAATGCTTTCAAAGTGGATGGAGCTAGATTTTTCTCTTAAAACTCCCAGTTCAAGCCGGAAGAGCAAAGCTGCGTCATGGATCTGATAATTAACTGGTTTGCAAATGACAATCAGCTGGGGGGGGAGGGGCACCTTGCACCAGCAGTCTCATTTTCCTTATCCAGCTCCCACCCTCATGAACACCATGAAAAATCTCCCTACACAGCAATGATTCCCAGCTCCCACTGCAGCCTTTTCTAACATTCTCACGAGACTTAATAAAGGGTTTCAGAGATTATAGGCTGTGAAGGATGGAGGAGAAAATGACCTAATTTCTGCAATAATTACTATACAACATTTGCAAAGATGCTTTTATGCATTATTCCAAGGCTTCCAAGAAATTTATAGGTCTCATCACAATGCACAATAAGCATGGAAACTGTCAAATTTTGGAGACCAGGTCGGGGGAAGAAATGAGTCAAGTACAACTTTGCAAGGGTCTCAAATTAATAGATATTCTGCACGTGGGGACTTCAGTTCAGATAGATTCTATTAGCTCCGATCTGTTCACAGGACCATTACATGTAAGGCAGTCTGATTGAAGACTTTCCACTTCAAAGAAAAATCAAGCACGTGCTCATTTTCCCCAAGTAACACATTAACAGCAGAATTTGCAGAATTACCTTTTTTTGCTTTCTTCTGCAGTTTCAGTGTATCTGAGGACTTCTTTTTTATCTCTTGGCGAGCTTTTTTATATTCTAAGAGAAAGCAGAATATTGAATAATTTTACCACTTAGCTCAACAGAAAACACTTTAGCAACAGCCACTACTTTCATCACCAAACGCATAAACTATGACATGCAATAAATAGCTTTATTGGAATACAAAATGATAAAAATCTCATGAGGACATTTTACAGCAAAGGGGCTATGAACACGAAAACCAACAAAATGCACTGGGGTCTTTCCCTACAGTATTCATTCATACCAGCTTTGAGGAAACATGGTACCCAGGAACATTTTAATAAAAATTTTAAAATTCACAATTTCTCAGCTTAAGTGTCAGGAAATATTTTCAATATTATCTACTTTCCCAAGGCCCAGATCCACAGTGCTTCATTCCAAAAAGAACCCACGTGGCAAGATGCCAGCCAGATGTTACAATTCAGAAAAGAGCCCCTCAGACTACAGCAGGAGAAACTAGACCACATGGAAGAGAACTGGGAAAGGCCCAGCTGCCTTACTGTCACATTAGTACCAAGACCAGACACTGTGGACACGGAAGAGGGGCAGCCCACGTGACTCACATCCCCACCGGCCACTTCCTCTTCCCCCACCAGCCTACACCCAGCCTGGACTTTTCCATTTCTGTTGTTGGCATCTCCGTCACCCAGGCACGAACATCTGAAATGACAGTCACCTCTGATACTTCTCTCCTTTGCTACCCTCATCAACTAATCGCCAACTGGACCAGCTCCCACAAAGCCATCCCCGACCTTTCCCTCCCACCAGCCCTGAGCCTATCAGAGCAGGGCTCTCCCTTATATGCTCTCGGTAGCACCTATGAGTCAACTCTTTCTGGCTTCATCCCCTCAGATCTGCCCACACGCTTTCCCTCCACCACACTTACTGCAGGTTGTATGATCCGTGGAGCAAGGTCTCCTGCCCCTTCCGTACCACCAGCACCCCACCCTTTGGCTCCAGGAAGACTGACAGGGGTGGCGTCTGCCTGGACCATTCTGTCCCCAGACCTAGCACATGAGGTACTGAGACCCACTGGTTGAAGGTTAGCTTACATCATTAAAAGTTTGGTTTTCACAATGTGCTGAAATGCCCTAAGTGCGTCTCTGGCATTTAACACTGCTGTTACAAATCACTTTTAATTCAGCTGATCACAATTAATGTCACAGAGCGCGATCAGGCTACCCACTGAGTGATGCTTCATGCCCAAAACCCAGCACTGAGTCCTGCAATGGGATCACTTTTGACCCCTCATCCTCCAACACTGAGATGTCCACAGCAGCAGCGGGGAAAGAGCAGGTCCTCAGGGTGACATCAATGAACCCAGCAGAGGCACAGGCAGCAGCCGGCAACATGCCACCTGACACTAATATGCATCAGCCGCCTTGCCCAGTACCTTTTGCATGGTCTTTATCCAGCTGGTTGGCCACTTTCTTCCATTCTTCCATCTGCTCTTGAAGTGGGTTTATCAGACAATCGATTAAAGCACTTGTACCAAAGGAGAAAGAAAAGGAGACATTAAACAGACACATTCTGTTGTCAAGGTTTACGCTCAGCTGTCAAAACGTACCTGAATCACAATTACCTGAAGCAAGACAAGGCAGCACACTAAGCCCAAGTTCACATCCAAATCCCCCAACTTCACAGCAACCGTGTCCTCGGGAGGCTTTTCAATGACTGCTAAGAAGCTGTACACGTGACTGAACAGCATGACCTCTTCTCACGGCCCCTTTTTCCATTCCCACACTCTATTAACAAGCCACGCTGCAGATCAGTGGGGTCACACCTCTGGCTGCACAAGGGAACCAGCTGGAGAGCTTTTAAAAGGTGAGGACACCTGGGCCTCCCCCCATACCTGATAGAAACTTGGAGGGTGGGGGGCCAGCATTACCTTTTTTAAAAAAGGCCCACATGATTCTGACGTGCATTCAGGATAAGTAATGAATGTAGACTGTGGACAGCCTAGGCAGGATCAGAGGGGTGAGGGGTCTCCAGGTACATCCCTTCTTATTTTGTGCACTCTCCCAAACACACTGCAGTTAAATGAGTGGAAAGGTAGCTCTCAACAGAGAGGAATCCTGAGTCAGGGGAGCCAGGGTTTTTGTGCAATAGAAGTAGAATCGACCCGATCCTACATTACAGAGATGTTGTTGGGAACTTACAGAATGCCCTCAAACTGTCTGAATGGCACTGGTGAGAACTGCAACAAAGGTATATTCTCAGACTGCTTTTGGATGCTGGGGCTCCTGAAAATCTCCAAGCTTTTGGTACCACCCCCCCTCCTCTTACCAGGGTCTAGTGGCACCACCCACCTCGCACGCGCATCCTCTGGCCTCACCTCCTCCAGCTGTCCAAACCTTCCTTCTGAACAGAGACGCTCCCTAACCAGCCTGTGTCCAAGAGCCGCCACCCACCTCATCCCGTGTGTTCCTCCTCCTGTCATTCGTCACCGCCTGACACTCTATCAGGTTTATATAGTGTCTGGAGCATAAGCTTCATGAGTGCAGGATGTGTTTCCTACTCAGGGCTATGCCCTGTACACCTGAGACGATGCCGGCACATAGTAGCTGCTCAATACACAGTGGCTGTTGAACTGGCGTCTCTTCATCACTAAAATGCAATGAGGTGTCACAGGATGGGCCCCAGAATAAACAAGATGACGTGTGTGGGAGGAGGCGCAGGGGGTGCCATCCCGGGGAGCACTCCCCAGGGGCGAGGAGGGAAGGAGGAAGCCAGATTTTATCACACGCTCCAGCAGGTGCTTTCCACCGTGTGGACACTGCGTGCATCTGCACAAGAACACTGCAGAGATTCCTACGCCCATCTGACAGGGGCTGAGAGCCCAGCCCAAGATTACGGCCTGTCAGCGGCCAGCCCGGGGTTCAAACCTAGGCCCGGTTGACTCCAAGACCAGGTGCTTCCCACTACATTCTGCAGCCTCCTGAGGCGGTCCTGCAAGAGGGTCAGAGGGATTCCACCGTGACAGCCTCTCACGCAACTTGCAATTCCCAAAGCGGAGCGGTGCAGAAGTGCTGAATTATGCTGATCTGTTTGGGAGAACGTCCCACTCTCACTGGAACACTGGTGACTGTAGACCCCCGTGCCAGCCACTGCCATTTCTACCCATCCTGGACGCTTGTGAAACAGACAAGAGACTGGCAGTGTGGAAGGTTCTAGGAGCCACCCCCGCCCTCCTCGGCGGGTCTAGAGGACGTACACAGGTCCCGGGTAACAGGACGGCAGTGCACGCCTCACTCTCCAGGACGGCAGCTCCTCTTCCTATGAGGTTCCTGCAGGGGTGGGGGACCCAGAGGTCTCAGCAGGGTGCTTGGCGCCTCACACTGATGAAGCGTGAGGAGAGACACACAGAGAAGATCCCAGAGGGGGGGTGCAGGCTCCATGAGGCAGGGACCCAGGCTGTCTGGTCCTTCACTGGACCCCCAGGGCCCAGACCGCTGCTGGCAGATGCCCAGCCAAATACTTGTTCAGTGAGTGAGCAGACGGACGGGCTGTGATGAGAGATGGTCCGCGGGGCTTTAACGTTATGGGGAAACCAGCGCTGCTTGAGGCGAGTTATGCTATGTCTCACTGCTTCCTTAACCTGAAATCAGCAAGGGCGTCTCACCGCTTCCTTAACCTGAAATCAGCAAGGGCGTCTCACCGCTTCCTTAACCTGAAATCAGCAAGGGCGTCTGAGGTCTGGGAGAAGCATGGTCCTCACCTGGAAAACTGCCTCAGCTTGGCTTCTATGCTCCGATGCCTCATGCACATCCTGGTTAAGGCCGAGCCAATCTCCCTGGTACCACCTGCAAAAGCAACAGAAGCAAACATGAGGGACAGAAGACAAGTAGGACTCACTGAGATCCTTAAAGAGAGAATGAAAGAATTAAACTAGCCAGACTTCACCATGTTATAAAACCCAAGCCACGGTCTTTCAGACTTCTCACCAGGCTTGTGTACACAGATGTAAACATTTACATATGGCTACATATCTTGAAATCATCATCAAAACAAAAGCTACCTTTACTATATACGATACCCTCTAATATTTTCTATTGTTTTTTTTTTGGTTTTTTGATGCTGATTGTGACCCAGAAGTTGATTTTACAACCCACTCATGGGTCTGAAAAATACTTCTCAAGGAAGATGATTAAAATAGTATCTGATAGGGCTTCCCTGGTGGCGCAGTGGTTGAGAGTCCGCCTGCCGATGCAGGGAACACGGGTTCGTGCTCAGTTACGGGAAGGTCCCACATGCCGCGGAGCGGCTGGGCCGGTGAGCCACGGCCGCTGAGCCTGCGCATCCGGCGCGTCCGGAGCCTGTGCTCCGCAACGGGAGAGGCCACAACAGTGAGAGGCCCGCGTACCACACACACACACACACACACACACACACACACACAAAATATATATATATATAGTATCTGATATAGTATCTGATATCTAGGGGAAAGCTGTAGTTTTATTTTATTTTTTCCACTTCTGGCAAAATAATCCTCTTAGCATTATTCAGAACCACCAATGAAGCCACTCCATAAAGCCACATATTCTAGAATACAAGTCATGTAGAGAAGAGCAGGGCTAAGCAAGATGAAAGAGCAGGGTATGTTTTTTGATGGGTTTGGGTAACACCAGAGAAGTCCTCAAACGCAGCAAATGTCGAGTAAATTGAAATACAGCTTAGTGTCCCTGAAATTCTTGTCATACCTTTCCCTTCAGACACACCCTTTTCTAAGATTATTTTTGAAGTTCCCTTCCTTGCTCCCCTTAGAAACAATGCTTAAATCAGCATTTACTTGGGCGTGGAGGAGGGGGAAGCAGACTGCATCTACAGATGGTAACTCTGCACTGAGACTGGAAAACACAATCACAAATGTTATGAAAACACTGGGGCTCATGAAATCAGGGGGAAAAGTGTCCCCAAAACCATTGTTTTTATTTAATTTTTTTTTACAGACAAGGCCTTCAAGGGAAAGCACAGGAATTTATGGCAGGTTTAACCAAATCAAGTTAATAGGAAAAAAATTCCCTCCCCTATTAGTACTTGTGATATTATTACGGGCTGTATTTTCCACTCTGCCTTCTCTCCTAGAAATGCCAGTGTGCTGCTTCACTTCCACCTGTTTTCCATTTTATTCTGCAAAACGATCAGGTTTCCAGAACCAAAAAATAAAGTAATAATGGTGATACCTATTTAATATTTCTATATTTTATTTCAGTCTGAAAAGAAGCCTTCTGGAGCAATTCTTCCATTCTTCTAAAACAGGGTTTCTCAATCTGAACCCTATTGACACATAGGGGCAGGAGGATTCTTTGTTAGGGGGCCGTCCTTTGCGTTGTAGGATGGTTTGCCGCATCCCTGGCCTCAACCTACCAAAAGCCAGTAGCAGCCCCCCAGCCTGTGATATCTAAAAATGTTTCCAGACAGTACCAAGGGCTCCCTGGGGAGCAAGCTCTCCCCCAGTTGAGAAGCACTTCTGTAAAAGAAACTGACTAAGAATTAAAGGTCACCTGAGGCTGACTTTCTAAATGGCCAGAAGTGTAAAATGTTGCCCTAGCACTCCTGGCACCTGCCAGGAGTTAGTGACCACTGGAGCTTCATCATCTACACTGCAGCTTGCACCTCTCCACCCAGGAAAACCAGTAGAGGGCGATGTTTTCACATGAGCCACTTGCCTTCTGGGCTCATTTCAGGTCCTTCAGCCTTTATTGCTTACAAGCAAGGACGAGGAACACTTAATCCGCAGGGAAATATCTCTTATTTTTCCTGGGCCTTCATTTAATTAAAAGTTAATAACCCGGCCACACAAGGAAACTGGCACACTCATTCACAGCTGTTAAGAGTGTAAACTAGCACTTTTCTGGAGGAAAATTTGGCAGCATTTATCAAGAAATGCCTTAAAAACAAGCCCCCTCTCTGACCCAGCAATTCTACTCCTAGAAATTTTACCAGAAGAAACAACTAAGGGTGAGAGCAAATCTTTACCTATGAGGACAGTCACCGAAATGTTGCTTACGGCAGTAAAAACTGGAAATAACATCCCATTCTAGGGAGCAGGTTGAATAAACCCTAGGACACAGCCACACAACGGACGAGCACACAGTCACCCAAAGTGCTGGAGAGCGATGGTGCAGGTCCCAGGAAGTGAGTCGTTTGTAGAGACCTGAGGATGTGCTGGGCCCTGGGATGAGTGCTGTGCACACGTGAGCTCATTTAATCCTCCCAACAAGCCCAGGTGTGCTGGTGTTACTATCATCCCAGACAGGAAAAAAGCCTTCCGTAATTTGGCCAGCGTCACCCTGCTCGTAAGTGGGATTCTATCCCAGGCCCAAATCTACGGAGTCCATGCATTTAACCTCTCAGCACATGGCACTTACTACAGACAAAGGGCAGAGCCAGGAACCCCAAACACTCCGCTCAGCTACCTTAACTACACGCTCTTATGGATGCTGAGGCTTTACGGTCCAGCTCTCAAATGTTTGTTCCTGAGCCTAGAACTGTTGAATTGGCACCACGGGAACTACGCTCCAATCTTTGCTAAGCTGTTACACAGAGCTAAGTGACCCAGAGCTGCTTCGTTGATTACCCGTGAGTTTGAGTCTCCTCAAAATAAAATGCTGCAGTTGGAAAAGATCACCTCAAAGCTCAGCTCCCTCACCCCATTTCTCTGCTCCCGGTTTCTGGTAGCTTCCCAGATATTTTCATATGTTGCCACTGGTCATTTATCATCCCCAGGAAAGCCCAAGGCTTCCCAGAAACAGCTGAACTGTGGGATGAGAACAAGCAGTTTCTCAACATGCTGTGTGCAACCCACCACTGTGCTCTGCAGCACAGGGCTTCCTGTGAGAGAAGGAAATGAAGAACCGGAGCAAACTCCCAAATCGCAGCGTCTCTGTCCAAGTGGCACGAGGGCAGGAGACAGGCAGCTGACATCCTCCGCGGACCCCGGGACCCAGCCATCAGCACTGCGGCTGATCTCAGCCACACAGGGAGGGCCCTCTAAAAACAGCTCCATCCATGGATGTGCTTCACAGGGTCTTCTGCTCTTCCTGACCCCTTGCTAAGAACTAAAAAAAAAAAAATCAGCAGGTTTGAAAAAGCTTCAGAGGAAGCTGACTTTAGTTACAATGCCAGAGCCGACATCTGGAAGAGCTCTGAGCTGACAGAGAGAATATTTATGGAATCAAATGACTGCGATGTACTCAGCAGCTTGCGAGTAAGGACAAGATCTTACTTGTTTTCTGTTTTCCCTGCACCCAGCACTGGTACAGACTGAAGAAACCAACATGGACCACTCGGAGAGCACTTTTTTGCTATACCTGGAGGCGGAGCAAGGGACTGGGTTTGTCTTTAACACATAAATATTTGTGTATCATCTTTGGCACACAATAGAAGACTCAAAATAAATACAAGATCCTTATTATCTTACAAAAGGTCTATACGGATTCAAGGTCAGCCTGGAGAAACAATGGTGTATTCGTTTTTTTTAAATTGCAGTATAGTTGACTTACAATGTTGTGTTAGTTTCTGGTGTACAGCAAAGTGATTCATATCTATATATTCTTTTTCAGATTCTTCTCCATTATAGGTTAATACAAGATATTGAGTGTAGTTCCCTGTGCTATACAGTAGGACCTTGTTGTTTATCTAATTTTCTATTGTTGCTGTAATAAATTACCATAAATTTAAATTTATTTAAAATTTAAATATATTAAATTTAAATTTATCAATATTTTAATTTAAAGCAGCACACAGCTATTATCTTAGAGTTCTGGAAACTGGAAGTCCAAAATCAATTTATCCAGGCTAAAATCAAGGTGTCAGGAGGGCTTCGTTCCTCTGGAGGCCCAGAGAATCTGTTTCCTTGCCTCTTCCAGCTTCTACCGGCCGCCTGCACTCCTTGGCTCCTGGCACCTTCCTCCACCTTCAAAGTCAGTGTCCTCTCATCTTCTCTGACTCTGATCCTCCTTCCTCCTTCTTATAAGAGCTCTTGTGCTGTACTGGACCCACCTTAATAATCCAAGATAATCTCCCCCATCTCAAAATCCTTAGCTGAATCATATCTGCAAAGCCCCTTTTGTCATGTACAGTAACATATTCACAGGTTCTGGGGTTGAGGACGTGAGTGTTTGGGGGGGCATTATTCTGCCTACCAAAGATGAATAGGAGTTGTTAATTTGGGGAGAGTGCACGGGGCACTATGGTCCACTCTCCAGAGTCCATCTCCTCCTCCCCAGAGGATTAATCAGGGCCAATGATCTAATGCCATCCCCTTTGGCAGTGGCTGGTTCAGGGATGAGACAAAGATGGAGAGGTTGATGGGGAGGCCTTTGGGGAGAATGTCCCTATGTCCCTGATCTTTTTTTCTTTTTAATAAATTTATTTATTTTTGGCTGTGTTGGGTCTTCGCTGCTGCGCGCGGGCTTCAGTAGTTGTGGCACGTGGGCTCAGTAGTTGCGGCACGCGGGCTCTAGCGCGCGGGTTCAGTAGTTGTGGCGCACAGGCTTAGTTGCTCTGCGGCATGTGGGATCTTCCCGGACCAGGGCTCGAACTCGCGTGCCCTGCATTGGCAGGTGGATTCTCAACCGCTGCGCCACCAGGGAAGTCCCGACAATGTCCCTGATCTTAAGATCAACACACCGCAGAGACCCCACAGGTCATGAACTGGAAGCAGGCTGCCCAGCTGCTGTGGTCAGCCAGCATTCTGGCCGTGGGGACACCTGCCTTAGCAGGAAGCCCGTCCTGTGGACGGAACACAGAAGGAGCCCGAGCCTCCAGTGACCTCGCTGGGCTGCCAAATTAACACAGTGGGGAGCCTGCTCTCCTAGACCTGGGGCTCCTGTTTTGCAAATTCACACATCTCCTTATTTTTAAAGCAACTTTGATTTGGTTCTCTCTTTTGCCAGTTTAAAGAAGAGGGAAGGGAGCAACAGCCTCGTGCTTCCTCACAGCACCAGGAACCACCCTGTGGCTAAAGGAAATATTAAGTCCATCACGCGCTGCTGAGAGAGGCACAGATACTTTATGGCAAAAATCTTCATTCTTTTCAGCGTGATACATGTTAAGAACTTTCTCCCATAACAAGCAAAGGTTTTTATGATAAATTAGTGCAAAATCAGCTGACGATCAAAACTGGGTGATCTGCAAAGGAGATAATCCGTGGGAAGAAAGAAGTAAAAAACCTGGAGGTTAGACTATCAAAGTATGAACATGGGGGCAGAATACGATGAGTTTTGCACGTGAAGACACAAATTCCACAAACATTTATTCAGCACTGTATTAGTTTCCTAGGGCTGCTGTAACAAAGTACCCCAAACTGGTTGGTTTAAAACAACCAAAATTTATTGTCTCACCATTCTGGAGGTTAGAAGTCCAAAACCAAGGTGTCGGCAGGGCCCTGCTCCCTCTGAAACCTGCAGGGGAAGAATTCTTCCCTGCCTCTTCCTAGCTCTGGTGGTTGCTGGCCATCCACAGCTGGTAGGTGCATCACTCCAGTCTCTGCGTCTGTCTTCACATGGCAATTTCCCTGTGTGTCTGTCTTCACGTGAGACATATGTGAAGGTATTCTCCTCTCTGCCTGTTATCTGTGTCCAAATTTCTTTCTTCTTATAAAGACACCAGTTGTATTGGATTAGGACCTACCCTAATGACCTCATGTTAACTTGATTACACCTGCAAAGACTTTATGCCCAACTGAGGTCACATTCACAGGTACCAGGAGTTAGAATGCAAGTTGTCTTTTGGGGGGAATACAACACACCCCATAATAAGTATACAACAAGGATTAAAGTGATTCCAAAGATGACAAAGACCTAACCCTGGAGCGGCTCACAGACTGGCTGGGAGATTGCTATGAAATGGTGCAGGGAAAGTGATTGCTGCAGCAGCCCTATGAGGTAGGTGCTATTGTCCTCATCTTAGAAATGGAAAAAACTGAGGCTCTGGATGGTTAACTAATTGGCTGAGGGCCACAGAACTGGTAAGCAGTAGAGCTAAGATCCAAGCCCTGCTTTTACAGATACCGGAAGGCTCTCTCCCACCACGACAAGCTGGGGGCATTCTCCACCGAGGACAAAGAGACGCATTAAAGTCCCAAACATAATACCTTTACATAAACATACACAAACATAAACCTTTTAATGCCTATTGGGGAAGGATACAGGCAGTGGGGGGATAAGGAGAGGAGAGCCACTGACCCACTGTTCCTTCCCCCACAAAGCCTGACACGGCTACACCCTCCAGACTGCCACCTGCCACAGTGGCTTTGCAGACAGAGGCAGGCCGGTGGCATCCATCAAGTGGCATCGCCCATCCCTCCACGCTGCCTCACTTGCAGGTGGCGTCCATCTCCCCACACAGCAGAGGACTAATGGACAGGCCATCTTGGGGTTTACAGTGTGCAGGTGGTGAACGAGGCTTGAAAAGCTGTTCTTTCAGGCTCGGCTTCTGCTGCAGGAGGGGTCAGGGCTGGAGGAAGCGAGGTGTAAGAAGTGCCCAGGTGGAAGCACAGGGCTACGATAAGGTGCTGTGCATCTTGGCCACTCCTCTGAGCACTGATGTTGGGAGGCTAATTAAGAATCAGATGGGGCTTCCCTGGTGGCCCAGTGGTTGAGGGTCCGCCTGCCGATGCAGGGGACACGGGTTCGTGCCCCGGTCCGGGAAGATCCCATGTGCTGCGGAGCGGCTGGGCCCGTGAGCCATGGCCGCTGAGCCTGCGCGTCCGGAGCGTGTGCTCTGCAGCGGGAGAGGCCACAGCAGTGAGAGGCCCACGTACCGCAAAAAAAAAAAAAAAGAATCAGACGGCACCCCTGGACGGGAAAGTGCTCTCTGAAACCTCTGCAGGGGAGAGGGTCACAGGGACAGGCCCACCCAGGGCAGGTCCTGACCTCAGCACTGCTGACATTTTGGACCAGATCCGTCTTTGCTGAGGGAGCTGTCCTGGGCACTGGCGGATGTTTTGGTTAGCCCTCCCCCGCGCAAGTCAAGTCGACCAGGAATGTCTCCAGACATTGTCAATCGTCCCCTGGGTGCAGAATCACCCCCGATGAGAAGCACTGGCCTAGGGGAACACGTGTCCACCCACGAGGAGGGGTCGCTGATTCCGGTGCCAGACCTCGGGAAGCCTCAACTGACACACTCCACTGTCACGGCAGCTGCTATGGGAGCTATTAGCTGGTTGCCCACCCCCAGCTTCACAACCTCAGACAGGCAACTCCTGTCCCCACAATGAAGAAAAGATTCCACTTGCCACTAGAGACACACTGATTTCAGAATACGAAATTGACATTCCCCACAAAGTCAACAGGCACAAACTCCCTCACCCACAGACTTAGGGCCACAGGAATTCAGGCAGAATGTGTTCAAGTCCAGAACACGAGAATACCCAAAGGATTAGGAAAGAGCCCAAAGCCCACGGCAGGCGGAATCTCAGCACAGAAGTGCCACCATCTGTATGGTTAGGAGAACTCCTCTGTGAGGCCAACAAGAGGCAGGGGAGTAAGACATTGACCTCAAACCACTCAATGGCTTGTGACTTCTCCCTGGACACCAGCCAGCGATGCACTGTCGGCCCCGAAGCGTCTCTGAAAATCTGTGACTCTGGACACCAAACAGGCACCAAGCACACCTAACCCGACAGGCACTCTCTCTCTGTGGATATGTGAAACTGCTTGCTGCACCCAGTTGTTCATAAGTTTAAAAGATCTAAGAGAGGTGGCCATGCTCCCAGGCACATAACCACCAAACATAGCAAACATCAAATACAACTGTAGGTTGCCCCATGACATATTTTTATCAGAAATCTTTTTCCAAAACATAGGTTTATCCACACCCAATCTTACTTACCTGTTGAGGTGTAAGTGGGCCCCCTCGCCTGTCCACTGACCCCCAAAAGAGTCCTGGGGGCACCATAACAGCTGTATCCCACCCTTGCTCTCCGCCGTGCCACACACCTGGGTGACAGGCAGACCCTAAGCAGCCTGCAAGCCGCAGAGCATCCAAAGCAGCCGCTTTCCCACTGTGGCTGATTTGGAGTCTTAGCACAAACTCCTTGGCATCTCCCGAATTAGCGTGAGGGTCAGGAGGAAAAGCAGTGGAGCCAAAGGGTTAAGAGCTTGGCTCTGAAATCAGACAATGTGGATTCAAAGCCCAGCTCCCCCATTCGCCAACTGCGTGACCTTGGGGAGGGTCTAACTTGCTTAGATTCAAATGTTGATGACTGTACTCCAAAAAAATGGTTATGCCAATTGGTGTTTCATGTCATCTTGGTTGCATATAAATACCACATCCCAAATGCATCATCTGTAATTTCCAGTTGGGGCTTCTTGTGAACCAATCTGAGGTATCCTAGATTTTTTGTTTTTTTGGGTTTTTTTTACGATTTTTGTCACCAATCTTTCACAACTGCCTCATCCATATTTAATTTGATGGCTATATATATATTGTTTGAAAAGCAACTCGCTTTTATCTTCCTAAACATTCCACTTATTCTGCAGAAACAACCAATCTTGATTTTCACACTCCTATCCCAAAGATTTATGTACCTTATAATTAAATAATGTGATGACATACAATTGGCATATACAGGTTTGGGAACACGCACAACTGACCCTTGGTTAAGCTGACAGCTCAGGTAGAAGAAGTGTGTGGACACAGAGAGAAGCCTACTTAGCTTCGAGCTTGTTGCAGGCAGGGGTTGGTATATTTTATAGAGAAAATAAAGAGCCATGGTTACATCGATGGGCCAATTAAGTAGGGCTTTGATGTAGCAATAATCAGCCAAGTCCTACAAAAAGGCAAAGGCCAGAGTAATTAGCTCAGGCCTGGTTGGAGTGTCCATCCACAATGACGCGTTAGCCAGCGTGTGACAGCCCTCACTTTTCCCGCATCTAATATCGCCCTTCCCCGAGGAGCTAGCTAATGGGTACACAGAAGGCAAGGTAAGAGTACAAAGGAACAAAGCCAGAATTGTTCTGCTGGGGCTCAGGGTGGGTCGCCCCCAAATGCGCCACACTGGCATATTGATTATTTTGAATTCAGGTTACTTAAGAAATGGCCAGGGCTTCCCTGGTGGCGCAGTGGTTGAGAGTCCGCCTGTCGATGCAGGGGACACGGGTTCATGCCCCGGTCTGGGAAGATCCCACATGCCGCGGAGCGGCTGGGCCCGTGAGCCATAGCTGCTGAGCCTGCGCGTCCGGAACCTGTGCTCCGCAACGGGAGAGGCCGCAGCAGTGAGAGGCCCGCGTACCGCAAAAAAAAAAAAAAAGAAGGGAACTTAATTCTGATGCCCGAAGAGGCTCAACCATGACGCCCAGTTAACGAAGACCACACTTTACCCAAATGTTCAGTCCAAGGGACCGAGTCCAAAAGGCCATTAGATGGACCCCTACAGTGAGACCAGCAACAGGGTCAGCAGGGAGCCCTCGGGCACTCCAGGCCGGGGACCAGCAGGACCTCAGGTGGAGGCCGGCACACCTGCTTGAGGCTCTAGGCAGCGGATCTTCCAGGTGACCTCCAGGCTGGATTAGATGAGCCCCCTTTACCGCTGTAAGAAAAATGATCTTATGGCAGCTGGGATGCTGCAGGAGAGACAAGGGGCATTCCTATATTCCACAAACACTGCTGTGCTCGACGCTACTGTGGTCTTGACTCTTGGACTGTCAGCGGAGGAGACACACCCTGCCCTCCTGGGATGCAGCTCATCTAAACTCGGCAGCCACAGAGTTCAGGGTGACCTTAGGGCTGGGAGGTGCCTCGGAAAACTCACGAAGCAACAAACCAGTGGTTCCTTACTGCTCAGCACCCGACGCTTGCCTTAATGAGCAGAGAGGCTCCGGATGCCCCCTCAGGAGTCCCTCACCCACTGCCGTTTCTCTTGCTCAGGGAAATGCATCCGTGTCCTTCACTGTGTCCCTGTGAGAAGGCTGGTTCCTGTCGGGGGCACTGTCATTTTCATTAAAGGTCTAAGGAGGCATGCAGGGTATTAAGAATATCAAAAAACCAAACTGTTTCTTCTGGCTTCCTCAGCATTTTATTTTTATTCTTGGGCGCAGACAGATGGACAGCGGAGAGGTGGCATCATCTAATGCCCTGTATCTGTTTAACTACAGGAAGGGAAGGGAAAGGGATAAACAACTAGTTCCTGGTATTACGAGTTACCATACAGACCACCTATCATTTATATCAGCCACTCAGTAGAGACACTGGTCATCCATAAATCACTGAAGAATATCCAAATACCTTATGCTGGTCCTTAAAATGGTTTCAAAACTATCCAAACATTTCTGTATGTGCTATCTACATCACCGAAATATTCTTGCAACGAATACACAATTTGATTTCAAGGAAACGAATGAATGAGAAACATGAATAATATTTTAAGCGTGGAAGGATCTGTCCCTTTGTCTTCTGAGGGTAACTTAGGACAAAAGTGGAAAAACTTAAAAGATTTTCAAAAATAAACCCGGAAATCTCCTGGACAAAGGAAGCCTGACTTCCCTTTTGCTACAATGGCAGTCCTAGCGTGCTTCCATCCTCAAGGAAGAGAAAAACATGCAGAGTTTCCTGTTCAGAAACTGTATTCTTGGGCTCCTGTATGTGGCTGAGATGTGTGGGACAATCCAGCTGGTGTTCATGGGGCACCTAATACTGCGCATGCAACAAATGCTGGGGAGGATCGGCCACAGGTTTTGGGAAGATGCCCTTGTGCCCACACGTGGGGTGGAAGATACTGCAAACTGTTATCAGCTGACAATCGTTCAGCCAATCTCACACTTCCCAGCTTCTCCCACTTCACGACTTTTCAAAAAGCAGAGGAAACAAGAAAGAAAGAAAGAAAGAAAGAAAAAAAACTACACACAGTCCCACCACCATCTGGTGGCTTCAGACCAGCACGCACGAGATTCTGGCATGCACGGCACTGGCAGCCACAAAGAGCAATATTCCTCTTCTTATGTTGCTATTTCAAAAGCGAAGTGAGACTGGTAATATGGAAACACAAAAACACGGACACGCTCGCACTTCTAGGAAAAACCCCAGTAGGAGCAAAGGCATTCCGACAGGGACTCTCTCCACCTTCACTGCTGATGGAATGGCGCCCGGTTGCAAAGTACTGCGGGAGTGTCACCTGGGAAATGCCGCCGGCTCCCCGACATCTGCCACCATGAACTCCCGCTGCCAGGGTCTGCCTCTGCTGTATGGGTGCAGAAAGACGCTCCCGCTGGAGCCAGGCCTGAGCAGCTCGAGGACGCCAACACGTGCCAGCAAAGCAGATGTGGGTTGATGTGCAAAACCACACGTCGTTTTCTTAGCACATGAAATTGAACTGTCAGGCAGATAAGATGCTCACAGCCACTGATCTGAGCATTACCTCCCAGGCGGCTTTCAGGGATAAATCTCAAGGTGGCTTGAGGAATATGGAAGCAGAGGAGGGCAGTTCGTGTTTTAGGGGTCAGAGTTAAGAGCCTGAGGCACCCGTCTCCCCCAAAGGGTTGAGACCCCTGAAAGCGAACCCTTGATGCCTCTTTAGCTGCTCCTCTGGCTCTGCTTCTGTTGGTGACCAGACCCCTTGTAACAGAGATTATCCTTAGGACAGTTTATCCTAAAGCCTCCAGTATCTAGAGTCAGGTTACCCTTGTGTGTTGCTGGCCTAAGAGCTACTCTATTCTCTTAAGGGGCTTCTATACCTCCCTGAACTATGCCAGAATGTGCTGACTTTACCATCTCTCAGGAAGCAATCTTGCTGCTTTCCAAATTATTAAGAGTAGCTACCATTTACTGAGCATTGGCAATCTAACAGGCACTTGCAAGCACACTGTATTCAATTTTTAAAATCTCATGATACTCCTTCTATAGGTATCATTGTAAGGTAAGGATTATTATCCTCATTTTACAGATAAGGACAAGGGGGCTCAGAGAAGTTAAGTAATTTGCCCACGGTTGCACAGGAGAATTCAGGATTTGCATCCAGGGCTGAGTCCATAGTTAGAACTTGTAACCATCTGTGAAGATATCTCACTGTTGCTAACATGTACCAACATATTTGGTGGATGAGAACTTAGGTTTTTGCTCTCCAGCCCCATCCTGTGACTGAAGGGAAATAAAAACCCTGCCACCAGACATCTGTGTCATCAGCCAGACTCAAACCACACTGCCGCCACTTCAACTGTGTGTGAGCAGGCTGGTCTGCACGCAAAGCCCTGGGATCAGGGGGGCATGGGCTGTCTCAGCATGCCTCACCTCCTGCAAGCTTCCTGTGGCACTGGGGTGCTATTTATTCGTGCAGAGGACCCTTCTCTACTTGCCAGAAGAATCTTTCCCCAAATCACCCTTTCAGCTACTGACCCATCCCAGGAAGGGCCGCTGAAGTAGCGTTTCCCAGAAACGGCCATCCCTGCTTAGCCTAATTCAGCATCCCTTGGTTTTCTACAAACACTGTGTTTCTCATAAAACAGCACATAAAGTGCATATCTTTGGACATAGTAGGTGCTCAACAAACCTGACGAAGTGGGACCTGGCAGACATGCCAAGCTTCAAGTTCTAGGCCCGTAACACTGGCTCTGCCCAATTCTCTTAGTACATCTCCCTCCTCCCCACTCTTTCCTCCATCCCCACTCCACACCCCACCCATCCCTGTAATAAGGAACCCATCAGGAGAGGTTAAGATTTAAGATTCCAAGGGAAAAGTGGTTGCACTTAGGCCGAGACGACACCCGTGACACTGGAAATGCAGTCAGAGTTCCCTTTTGTAGCTAACTTCCCAGCCAAATTCACTTAAGATCATTCAAACACTTAATTACCATCTTAGTGTCTTCCCCTCAATTTCTATCTCGAGTCGTACCTTCCCCCAACGGTTTCTGCATGAATGTTTGGATGGTTTCTGACCTAAGAGTAATTGAAACTCTGACCCTGGTACAGCCAACAGGAGGCTGACTCTTACAGCCAAACCGAGAAAGCAGGTCTCAGGCTCCAGGTGGCAAGAAAGCAGCACCGTGACACAACCAACGTGTCCTGAAGACCCTACAAGCCCGGCCAGCCCTGACCTCCCATCCTCCATACAGGGTACAAACTGGTTTTAGTTCCTAGCTCCCCAACTGAGTCTCAAGGTCAAGCGGTAGTAATGTGGGTCCCAAAACTATTCCTCTCCTCAATTCCCTGAGCATTCCACCGCCACGCAGACCGTGCCAGGTGAAATGCAGGTGGACCAGGTGCCCTGGACAGGGAGGACAGACACGTGGAACGTGAGTGTTCACCATGTTGCACGCCCATAGGACACGGTGGTTTTGCTGGGACAGGCTCCTGCTGGTGAAGCTTCCCCACCCCCGCCAGATGTCTTCCTGCCAACAGAGAAACGGCAACTCTGGGTCCAGAGAAAAGAGGAGGCTTGGGAGCATCTGACAACGTTTGAGGGCAAAGTGGCTCAATGGAAGCTGAGAGCGGGTCACAACGTGGTCCTCGGTTCCCACTGGCCTCCATCCCTCCCCATGCCCGGGACAGTAAGAAGCCTGCAGAGGACCCAGTATACAAAGGTGGGCGTGGAGTGATGTTTCTCCTCTGCCTTGCGCAGGGCTAGCAGCTCAGAGGCCTCCGGCACCGGCACTGAAGGATGGGGTAATGGAGGGAAGGCGCGAATAACGGGGCCAGGTGATCGCTAGCTCACCTCCCCGTTCCCACGCATATACACACGTTGTCACATTTGTAGCACTGTCCTGGGTTTACTAACTTCTTGGGCCTGTGTCCCCCATTGATAGGTGACCTCCAGAGACAGTTTCTGAACCACCCCTGAATTCCCAGTGTCTGACAAGATACATGACCCATCTTTGACTCAATAGATATTTTGCAGATAAAGGAAACCAAAAAAGCCAAAAAAAGAGAGAAAAGTTTAATAATTGGATAATATCCTATTCTGAAGAGCTGAGCTAAATCTGAGCTCCCAGGAGAGGGTGCTAAGAGGTTCTTTTTGAGTATTAGACTCACCCCTGGATCCACTCTGCCATGATGTGAAGACAAAAGGGAACAGGAGTTCTGGATGGAAAAGCTGTGAATTCTGGGAGTCCTGCCTGGTTTAAGGTTCAATATCGTCTAGGGAAAAAGCATATCTAAATGCTAATTTGATAAAGAATATTTAGACCAATGTTTGGCTATTCTGCCAACCTTTCAAATGAAATATTTGAGCACCTACTACATGCAAGCCGTTGAGGAATAATAAGAGGGTGAGTCTTCTTCCAGGTAAGAACGCACACAAAAGAAAAATAAGGAAGAATTGAGTCTTTTTGTTTGAAGATACGGGGCTGATAACGGACCTCAAAAATCCCCATTAGCATGGAAGAGGGTCCATTAAAATGTTCACAATATTCCGAGCGTATTTTTTTTTAGAACATAATTACTAAGAATCTCAGGAAGCTTCACATCCCCTTATATGCTGTTAGAAAAGCCTTTGCAGGAGCAGCTCTGTTGCCATGACAACAATCACTTGGCTGAGTATAAAGGAGGACCAGGGACCTACCAGATGGTATTCTCAACAGTCAGCCCTGAGATTTTTGAAAGCCACTTTCTAAAGGACCTTCAGCATCTCGGAGTTACAGAATTTACAAGCTGAGTGAGACCTTAGGGGTAACCTAGTTTTAGCAAGTCACCGCAATTTCTCTTTTCTCACCCTTGCCTGAGTTGCCCAGACTCAGCTGAAACATCTCTACGGCCAGAGACCTTACTCTGCACCCACCCCCATAGGAAAGGGCAGGGAGCTCTCCCCCCACCCCCATAATCCTTAGAGTGGAGTGAGCATAGGTTTAGGAAGAGAGGGAGTTATTTGAAGAAACCTTCCCTCCCCAAGCAGAAGGTTTGGGTAAAGCATTCTGGCCTCTTTGGCAATGGCTGCCACTGCTCGATGAGTTTGAACAAAACAAGAACAGCCATGGAAGGTAGCTCCTCCCAGGTCTTAAGCACAGAGCTGGTTTCTAATTCCAGCCATCGAGTACCACCTGGAAATTCATAATTGTCACCTAAACAGAAAGAGTACCAAGGACCCTGGTGGGGCTCAGTAAACCACTCAGGAGGCTACATGTGGCAAAAACATAACCACATGGCTTCTCTCCACCTGCTGTATACACAGCGCACACGTGTGCGTGCACGTACACACAAACCCACCACGATGTGCCTCTTGAGTCACCCTGCAGAGCATCACTGAGGACGGCTTCTCTCAGGGCCCTGGTCACTTTTTGAGATGAATGCATGTGGATTCTTCGGTAACTCCCAGGGGGCCACATTTATGTAGACCAGGACTGGGAGAAGAGGGCGGGGTGAGCTGGAGGGACTGCAGGGTAAGTAATTCATCCAAGTGGGTGCAAGCCTTCCTGAAGGGGAAAACCCACACCTCGCCCGCATGTGCTGCTATGAGAAGCGGCACGGCCTGCAGAGGAGCCTTCCAGATCGAGCCAACCTGAAGAGGCGACCTCCAAGTATCTCCTGACACCACCCCATCGTGGTGAGGTACCGAGACATCAGGGGCCCGGGAAGCTCTCCTGGGTGTCTGCTTCCATTCTGTCCGCAGCTCCCTTCAATTCACTGTGCCCTGCAGCTCACCACTTCCCAGGTGGCTCTGGACACCATCTGCATCTCCCAACAGACACTCTGGGCCAGTGCAGCGGTACCTGGGACCACCACCATGAAGCAAGCTTAATGGCTCATTTCACATGCGAAAGAGTCAGAAAAGTGTAAAGGGAAGAATCTATCTTTAAACCCCAGTGTACTTGGCGCCTTATAAAGAATTTCCACCCTCCCAAAAGAGGATTTTGAAAAAATGAAACAGATTTGCATGACCTGCAGTACTCTCCTTGATACCAGACACCCAAGTGGACTTCTTTTCACAGGAACAGATTTGATATGAAGACAGCACCAGTGAGCAGGGGTCTCCCCAAAAGGCTGCCACGCAGCCCCCCAGGGTTTGCCGCCAACGTTTCCAATCAGGAGCCCAGCACTCCTTCGGTGAAGAACCCAGCAAACCATCTTGATAGGACTCCATCGGCAAACTTTAAAGTTTGAGGCAGGAATTAACTCCAGTAAGAATCCGTGTCGATTCTGTGAGCATCCCAGAGAGATGGCATGACACCACTCCAAACTAGTGGTGACAACTGCGGGAGACAAAGGCAGAGAGGGGCTCCCAACCCGAAGGCGGAGGACAAAGAGGGCGGGACAGGCAGGCGTAGGCTCGTTCCTGGTCCAGAGAAAGAGCTGGCCCTCCCCCTCTGCGGGCCTGTCAGCCAAGTTTCCAGAAGACCACGCAGGGCCACAGGAAACGGCACAGGCGGACAGCCGTGAGGTAAGAACGGCTCTGTGTCCAGATGGCTGAAAAGACCAGCTCCCAGCCCTGGAGAGGCTGGTTTATTTTAGGAGACAATTACCAGTTATTACAAAGCTGAAACTGACCATTCAGGTAGAAGTCTTAGCATCGGGGATCTTCTGGTTCCAAGCAAGAAAACAGGAAAAGCTATGACATTTGAATGAGGCCAAGTATAAAGAGTGTGTCTGTGTGCATCTGTGTGTCTGGGTGTCTATGAGAGACAGATACAGACACGAGTGAACCCAAGAGTAGGGACAGGTTAAGGCACCTGACAATGCTAACCCACTAGGTTAACACAGAATTGTATTCAGCCCACAAACAAGCATTCAAAAGCAGATTAATAACTGCTTAAAAAAAGAGAGAGACTAAAGAAACCCAATTTTCTTATTTTTTAAGGTCAAAAGACTGAGACCCATCTGGTGGATTAATAAGCCCAGGACACCCACCATCCAGCTGAGTGCCCCACCAGAGAAACAACCAAATCCCATATGCAGGCTATTCCTCTAATTTCATTCTTCGGGAAACAGGGAGAAGGGAACCCTAGGGAACGTTTCTCTGGCCCTGGAGAGATGGCCTGTTACTGGACGCCTGAGACGGAGAGTAACAGGCCCAGCCGGTCACGAATCTAGACCCAGGCCCCCGGGTACACCACCTCTCAGCTAGCGCAGGGCAAGCCAGCCAAGCAGCGGTGTCCCACCAAGGTTCAGAACCGGGTTCAGGTGCTGGACATCCCTTGTCACTGTTCCAGCTCTCCCTCCAACCAACGGTATAACCTTGGGTGATACCCACTCTGAACCTCAGTTTCCTCCGCAGACAGTACCTCCACCACAGACGGATTGAGTGAGATAATCCAAGTAGGATGCTGAGCACCAGGCCCTGTGCGGATGGAGTTAAGTATGCAACAGATACTTGCTATTAACATTCAAAACTGCAGCTCTCTGTTTCCAGACCTCTTCACTGCCTTTATGCGCACACAAGACTTCGCAACTAAATCTGGTTTTGGATTTACATCTCACCTCATTCCAAAATGCATTTGAGGTTTCTGTTTAGTACCTCAACAGCAGCAAAAATTTGTGTTATGATCAATTAAGAGGAGGAGGTTACTGCCTTCAAAGACAGCCACAGGCCCTTCAAGCCTCTTGGGGCTGCTATATATGGCTGCACAGGCTGTGCACTGCACAACTCCAGGGGACACCATTCCCATACACAATGAGTCGTGAGCATCCTAAAGTCTGGTTTCTATCCCAGTCAAGTCTGGAATGAGGTCTAGAGTTATATATGGCTGCACAGGCTGTGCACTGCACAACTCCAGGGGACACCATTCCCACAGACAATGAGTCGTGAGCATGCTAAGGTCTGGTTTCTATCCCAGTCAAGTCTGGAATGAGGTCTGAGTGGAATCTGAGTCATGGCACTGCCAGCTCTGCCATCCCCCATCCCGCACCCTCTCCTTTCATTTCGTCTCTTAGTAAGCTTTAAAATAGACTAAATCACTCTCAGCAGAGGGACAGCTCCCACCCCAGACAGCTGGAGGACAGAATGGGATGATTATTTACTACTGAAACCTGGTTTAAACAGAGGGTAGTACCGATGGCCCACCCACATATGTGAAAAAAAAGAAAAAAAGTCACACCTTAAGTTCTCGGGAATTACTCAACTAAGAATGAGGTTGCCACACCCTTTTCCTCTCCTTTCTGGGTGGATGGGTAGATTTGTTTTCCTGATGTAGAGAGGACCACTCATCTTTGTCCTCTTTATGGGGCTGGAAAATCATCTCTGATTTCCAAACCAACAGCAGACTCACCAGCTGACTTCAACTTACCAACGAGGTGCGTGGTCCAGAAAACTGTTTATACTTCAGCTGTTTTGGAAATAGACATGATTTTTTTTCCCCAAAGAAGCAATGTGGTGAATGGTAATTATGTTCTCAGGGTAACTGACAAACTGAACCCATTACATGTCTAACCCAGGTACTACTGAACCTCAGTGTTTCTATCGGAAAAAAGTATTCATTTTCAACATGGGACGTGGGTTTTGGTGGCAAAGAGAAAAGGGCAGAGAGAGAAAAGGAGGAGACTCCTGCATTTGAAAGGACGACACTTTCTGCACTTAATAAATATTCTACATCCACCACGCACAAACACCACAATGAGTCAATATAACAGTCCTTGCTCTAAAACAAGCTCCCAAGCCTGTGGTACAAAACGACAGCTAAATAGGAATGGATGATCCAAGGTGATAAGGTTCCAGATTTGGGGAGTCAAGAAGAGCTTGTCTCAGCTGAGACAGAAGGGTCCAGACAGGCTAAGACAGGATATCGGAGGGTCCAGAAAGTTGGGAAGATAGAGCATTCCAGACAGAGAGAAGAGCATTTGCAAAGGCCAGGCAGCAAGAGGGAACAGTGTGTGTCTGGGGGCCTCTAAGGAATCCAAAGTGGCTAGAGCATCACAGACATGGGAGTGGCTCAGAGGATGAGGCGGGAGGGAGAGGGCAGGCTTTGAAATGACCTCAGCAATAAGGTCAAGCTTTGGGGGGTGGGTAACTTCACCCCAAGGCAAATGGGAGCCCCAGAAAGGTTTAAAAGAAGGTGCATGGCCAAGAGGTGGAAGCAACCCATGTCTGCCTACGGATGATGGATAAACAAGATGTGGTATATACACACAATGGAATATACTTCAGCCTTTAAAAGGAAGGAAATCCAGTGACATGCTACAAACATGGATGAACCTCGGGGGTATTACATCAAGTGAAGCAAGCCAGACACAAAAAGGCAAATACTATATGATTCTACATATATGAGGTACCTAACATGGTCAAGTTCATAGAGAAGAAAGTAGAATGGTGGTTATCAGGGGCTGGGGGCAGGCGGACATGGAGAATCGTTTAATGGGTACAGAGTCAGTTTGCAAGATGAAAAGGTTCTGGAGATCTGTTGCAGAACAGTGTAGATATATTTAACACTACTGGACCGTATACTTTAAATGGTTAAGATGATAATTCATCAACTAATGTAAAAGCCAGGTGTGAATGGCAGAGGTCGTCCCAGATGAAACGATCAGTCCTTGGCTATAGGTTTTTCTTTTCTCAAAAAAATAAAAAAATTAAAAATAATAGTCACTCAAATCCGTTTTAAGCTCTCTGATAGCAGGGACCGCCTCTCATGAAACAAGTGTCCCCTGGCATGGGCAGGTGGAAGATCCGTGAATGAGATGCTCCTACAGGAAGTGCCTGCTTTCGTGCCTGCCTGCAATGACCTACTTAAGCCCGGGTCGTTTCTGATACACATACCCCACAACTCCTCTGTGCACTGAGTTAGTTATTTGTCCCCCCTCTCGCCTGTGTTCCTAATAGAAAGCCCAGTCCTTGGCCAGTGCCCCCTGAAGAACAGTGGTTCAAGGGCACACGCACCAGAGTCAGGACTCGGTTCAAATCCCAGTTCCCCAAGTCCCTACCAGTCCTCACCTTCTCAAGCCTCAGTGTCCTCATCTCTAAAGTGAGGGGCAACAGTACCAGGTTGTTGAGAGGACTCAGTGAGAAGGCACCTATGAGACACAGGGCCAAGCACACAGTCAGCACTAACGTGGTGGCTGTTATTTATAGAGTCCCTAACACTGTATCCAGCGCACTTAACAAAAAAATTTTAACGGTAATGTCCATTCAGAACTATTCAACAAAATGGCAGCTGTGGCTTCCAAGCCCAAGTGAAGCACTGGCAAAACCTTTCAACAGGGCTTCCCTGGTGGCGCAGTGGTTGAGAGTCCGTCTGTCGATGCAGGGGACATGGGTTCGTGCCCCGGTCCGGGAAGATCCCACATGCCGCGGAGCGGCTAGGCCCGTGAGCCATGGCCGCTGAGCCTGTGCGTCCAGAGCCTGTGCTCCGCAACGGGAGAGGCCACAACAGTGAGAGGCCCGCGTACCGCAAAAAAAAAAAAAAAAAAACTTTCAACAAATGCAACAGTCGTACTTGGTTCATATGAATCATAACCCTTCTTAAAAGCAGAGGAAGTGGCTCAGAAAAAATGAGCAATAGCATGTGGACAAGCTAAAGGGCACCTAAGTCCATTAGTCACTCCTCAGCAGTACAAATACACATGCAAAGGAGCTCTACAAAAGGATATAATCAAACCTTAAGATGGAAAGAAATCCTGACACAGGCTACGGCGCGGGTGAACCTTGAAGACATTCTGCTGAGTGAAATAAGATGGTCACAAAAAGGGGCCTCCCTGGTGGCGCGGTGGTTGAGAGTCCGCCTGCCGATGCAGGGGACACGGGTTCGTGCCCCGGTCCGGGAGGATCCCACATGCCGCGGAGCGGCTGGGCCCGTGAGCCATGGCCGCTGAGCCTGCGCGTCCGGAGCCTGTGCTCCGCAACGGGAGAGGCCACAACAGTGAGAGGCCCGCATACCGCAAAAAAAAATAAATAAATAAATAAAAAGATGGTCACAAGAAGACAAACACTGTCTGATTCTACTCACAGGAGGTGTGCAGAGTATCCAAATCACGGAAGCAGAACGTGGAAGAGCCGCCAGGGCTGGAGTAGGAAGAGAGTGGGTAGCTGTCATCTCACGGGTATAGCGTCCATTTCGCAAGATGGGCAAGTGCTAGAGACTGGCTACGCGGCAATGTGACTATACGTTAACACTACTGAGCTCTACATTGGCATTTTGTAATATCAAGATGGAAATTGTTATATTATATGTATTTTCCCACTATTAAAAATGAACTGAAACATGTCAAAGGATCGCAACAATCTCACCGCAGCCTCAGTTTCCGCTTTAGGGATGGTTCTGGAGGAGGAACTGAGGCCAGCTGTCCGACCAGATCCGTCTGGTGGCCTTAGAACGAGTCATTCAGCATCACGGGGTGAACGAGCCCAGGCCCCAGGGCCTTTGAACCCGCAGGGTCCCCTGTCCCTCCTCAGTACCACTTTCCCCTTTGCCACCATCAGAGGTGACATCAGGTCCTCACGGCTCTGGGCCACATCTGCCTCCAACCGAAACAGGAATGCAATTTCATGTTTGCAAACGCAGGGCACGGATCCACCAGACCAAATATGAAGACACTCAGCGTACAAAGGAGCATGCAAACACTCTGCCGAGAGTGTGTCAGAAGGCTCTGCGCCGTCCTAGGCTTGAGTCTGCAACACGTGACTCCAGGGCAATGAACTGCACACGGAGCCATGTTCGTGTGCATCTGGGCTGATTGGGAAGCTGGTGGAGGTTAAGAACACGGGCTCAGGCACCTTCTCAGTCTGTTTGTGCTGCTGCTGCCGCCACTGCTGCAAGTGTGCTTGGTCTTGAGCAGTAAACACACGCCATCAGCATTGCTCTGTTACGTGGGCTTAGCCCACAGATATGCCTCAGTATGTCCTGACATCCTGCCCACATGCCAGCGTTGGGCACGGGAGGTATAAAAACAAGTAAGGCCATCCCTGCTGCCAAGAGTCTGTGGTCTCATAAGAGCGTTAGATACGCAAGCTAGTGGGCACCTGTTCCTCACAGGTGCTATGATGGACTAGAGGGACATGAAAGGAAGAAGATGGAATAACTGAGCACCCCTCCCCCTGCCAGTCCTCTAACACTCCCTTTCTGAGTCTGAAGTGATTGCTGCTGCTGATAATACCTGGGAGAGAATTAAACTCTTTCTCAATTCACCCCTCGAGCAATAAGGCATTTCCCTGTTGAAATCTTGATTGCTTTTTCATTTCAAATTTTGAGCTCCTTTAGGAAAACAGGGATTGATTAGCAAACAATCAGATTAACTGGCAGAAATCCACACCTAAGGACTAGCATTTCATCGGCTCTCTGCCTGCAGCAAATCCTAATGTTTTTCCAATCAGGATTATGTAAGTAGGCGACCCACAGCTGGAAAGGCTCTCTGCTCAGAGTGAGGGCAGTGTGTCTCCTTCAGCCTTCAAAGTCCGTGCCTAATGTTCTTCCCAGGATTCCTTCCCAGAACACTGGTGGCAAAAAGATGCTTTGCAGGCAGCCTGGGTATCCAGTGAGGGCTTCCTCCCTGCTGTAAGAGGTAGTGATGTGGCTGCCACGCAGCCTAGAATCATCAGGAGACCAGCAGCTGCCGCCACGAGGCAGGGGTCCCGTGCCTCTCCCTTCCATTTGCAGGAGAACAAGTACCCACCAGAGGGCCAGTAGGGTCCAGAGAGTCCCCACTCAGGTCGGGAGGGAGCAGACATTCAGGCGCAAGTGCCATTAACTCCCTGAACCCACTTACTTAAATTTTCCTGGCCAGTCAATGATAGAAGACCTAAAATTCAGTTCTTCTCCTCCTTAGGAATGAAAGAACCGGGGGAGCTGGGAGGATCCTTAAAAAACCATCTGGTACTTCAGAAGGGATCTTGCCTGAACCAGAGGTTTGCAAAAGAGTAACTTTTTTATTTTTTATTTTTTTTTGCGGTACGCGGGCCTCTCACTGTTGTGGCCTCTCCCGTTGCGGAGCACAGGCTCCGGACGCGCAGGCTCAGCGGCCATGGTTCACGGGCCCAGCCGCTCCGCGGCATGTGGGATCTTCCCGGACCGGGGCACGAACCCGTGTCCCCTGCATCGGCAGGCGGACTCTCAACCACTGTGTCACCAGGGAAGCCCCAAAAGAGTAACTTTTAAGCAGCAAAATGCTATTTAGATTTGAGATGTTTCAATGGAGAAAAGAGGTCCAGTTCTGGCCGGAGGGCGTGGGGACGTGCAAGGGGTCTTTGCAGACACCATTCTCCACCCCAAGGGCTTGGGCACCCTCCAAGAGCGCACCCACCTGACAATGCCACTGAAAACCAGAGCATACCTGAACTTTAGAGACCTCTGAGATTTAAAACAAAACAAAACAAAAGGGCCATTGGCAACGGCGTGTTACAATTCCTGCTTGGGACAGCAATCTCGTGCTAGGCAACGCATATACTGTATTTCTAGTATTCATGTCAACGTTTGTGGTGGGCATGAATATTCCCATCATGGATGAGGAAAATAAGCTACAGAGACTACAGTGATTCCAAGAGGTGGCCTGGTGCTTTATCCCTCACCCTGCCCCCAACTTTATTTTTGGAAAGGGGGCTCTTTACATACGCTACACATGCTCTCTCAGTCTTGTATAAGTACCATGTAAAAGTACTCCTTCCAGACGGACTACTGTCTAAACACTTCCTCTAAAACATTCTCAAGCTGCCTGTGCACAGAAAGGGTAAGTAACCTGCCACAGGTCACACAGCTAACATGCAAGGGAGCTGGCCTGCAGATCAGGTTCTGTGCCTCCAAAGCCCATGCACCTTCCATCAGACCCCACTGCTTCTCTAACTGAAATCCCTAGGGCTGCTGACCAAGCCCCAGGGGAAGCTGAGGAGGACCAGTCACCACTCCACTCTGTACCAATCTTTCACATGCGAGGGGACAAGTACCCAAAACACACTCTTCGGCTTCACAACGTTTCTGGCCTTCGTTCACGCAGAGAGGAAGCGGCCGCCACTGCGTCGTTGCACATTATCACAAGACAGGTTTCCAAAGATGACGTCAACAGGACAGAGTCTGAGTGCCAAGCTTTTCATATTTAATCTGCAGTTGACAAAACAAATGCCTGGGCAGCTGGTAGAGCAGACTCGGTGACCCCGCTAAAACCACACCGCCTCGTACGCGTTGTGACCAGGTGGAGGGACAGCAAAGAGGGGCAGGAGCCCGCTGTCATTTCTTTCATTCCCAAGGGGACTCCAAGTACGGGGTTCCCTGCACAGCCTTCCCCGAATCGGCTCTGCGATGACCCTGGCCCCCAGCAACCTTCGTAAGTCAGCAGCCTGCTCACCCACAGCACCAGGGACATGGGGCAAGAAGAAGAGGCTCCCCCAGACACAAGGGACAAGGACGGAAAAGCAAACAAACCCCCCAAAGCATCGGCTAGTAATAAGCATGCTGAAATACGGCTCTAATGACCAGCGTAAAAGGGAACAGATGTGATACAGTCTCGGGTCTAACAATGACTTTTGCACACCCTCCGAGTCATTCCACGACAACAGATTTATAACATTTTGGGATAAAATGGCTGGAAAATGTAAAGATGAAGTGCTTTGCTCCAGATGAGTTGGACAGATGCTTGCTAAATTGGTTTATTGCAGATTTCCTTGTACCCGGTTAACGGGAGGTAATTAGTATGCATGGGAGAAGGATTTCACCTGAATTTCATAGAATTGACATCTATTAAAGTCAACAGACAGAAAGGCAGAGCTGTGAATGTTCTTTTAAACTGGCACCTGAGAGTCTTTGCAAAAAACAATCGGCACCAACTGCCAACACACACGTTTCCAGACGCCAGGCTTCCCAGCAGCTCCCACATACCCAGTCCTCCCTTCCCCTTGTCTCTCGGCCTCGGTACAAGCCGTTCCCTCTGCTGGGACTCTGCCCTGCCTGCCGGCGTCTGTGCCCCCGTGTGACCCTGCCTGGGTGTCACTGGGACTGAGCAGCACTCCGGGAGCTCTGCCTGCAAGTGGCCCCCTCTCTGCTTGATCTCTGCGCCCATCACACACCATCCTGCCATTGCTTCTTCACGCTGTCTCCTCCATCAACACTAGGCTTCTTGCAGGTGGGGCTCCTGTCCATTGCACAGTGCCCGGCATGGGCAACACTCAAAAGGTATTTGCTGAATAATGGAAACCGGGAAGCTGGGAAGGAAGAAATCACTTGGGAAATGGTGGGTGATGGTGGTGGGTTTCATTAAAGCCAATGGGAATGCAAACAAATTCACACAAAATAGATTTGGTTTCTCTTTTCAGACTTGCTTCAGAAGACTTTTTGACATCTCTAGCTGGTTAGGTATTAAGTACCACAGAGTTTATTAGACTCGTGGAACTGGAAGGGATCCTCGGTCACGTGGCCCAGCGTCTGTATAATGCAGGAAACATGTGTCTGCTTTGCTCCCAAACATACCACCGATGCTGTTACCCTGGCAGACATTTCTCCCCAAAAAAGCCATCAACTGCAAGCCGGAGAATAACAGTACACAAATTACAGCCGAATTCTTTTCTTCCCACTGCTTCAGCTTTCTCCCCGCTTGTCCTCTCCAACAGATGCAAAGAAACTCGGGAGTTAGGGCTTCATCTCCACAGCTGGGCATGTTTGTCCTCGGGAAAATGGCATGGAGCGGTCTTCTGAAAGGGACAGCTTTTGCTCGTCCCCTCTAAAGGCACTCAGGGAGGTCGTCCGGCCAACTCTAATTCCCAAGGGTGCTTAGCAAGGTCTCAGCGTGCAGTGGACACTCAAAATATTTCACAGTTGGTCTTTACCAACATGAATCCAATGTCAACCACACACCTTCCCTTTCGAGGTCCTCAATTCCGTCCCCTTAAATTCCCATCAGGTAGAGCAGGACGGAGCACTTTCTAGGACTCACCTAAAGCTAATTAAGTCACCCAGTTTTAGAGCAGAGTCTGTGTGAGGACAGACGTGACGGTGGCAGGAACGGCTGGCTTGTGCACACAGCAGTAACACTCCCAGAATTCTCAAACATCTTTTCTTCTGCCTGCTTGCAAAATTAAATTAAAAAGCAGAACAATGGGACTTCAATGCCTCACTGAGCTCTGAGAGGGCAAATGAAACACTATCTTGAATGACTGGACAGGGAATACGGTTTCTCCTATTGAGCTCGGCTGTCTAGTTCAAAGGCCGTCCTCGCCCACATTCCAGCCCCTTCTCGGCATCCCTCTGGAGAATCAAGACAAGAGAAGGCAAAAAAAAAAAAAAAGAAAAAAGAAAAGCACAGCCACTCTGACCACCTGGAATCCCTTCACCCATAAAGGCAACTTCTATCAAACCATCTTCCTTCCCACACGCCCCTTGCTTCCCATTCCCCACCCAAACCCACGAGGAAAGAAAACAATGACACCACTGCAATCACCATGACTCTAACCTTTAAACGTTTAACCAGGGATCTATTTTTTTAAGGGCCCGATAAAAAGGCAGGTGATTTGTTTTCAACATGAGTCACAATATCCCCACAGTGAAATAATTCAATTAAATATTTAATGGCCTTAGGTTTTGTTTGAGGCACTGGTGATGGCTGTGCCGTGTCAGCGCTGGCCATGGTCTCATGAGTGAAGGGGTCAGCCCCAGGAAGGGAGAGGGGCTCAGGGGAGGGCGGGCTGCCCTAAACCAGAGCTGGGAAGCAGGCTCGGCGGTGGGAGCAGGGCCAGCACTGTAGCATCATCTTTCGATAACACAGAAGCAGAGGCCGTGACCTCTCATGGACTATTCCCTATCGCTTTTCCCAGAGAAATCCTTCTTAACCCTTGGAGAGACACCAGGATTCTCGAGGGGGGTCTTGGCACTGAACTTACGGTTCAGGATTTGGTTGGGTTTTGTTTCTCTGGGGTGATGTGCTACCATGAGCTGGCTTTACCCTCTCAGTTCAAAAGACCCTCCCGGACTGGAGTCTCAAGAAAATAAGGGGAGGGGGCCTAAGGGCAAGGTCAGAGTACAGACGCACACACACCACCCCCCTACAAGAGTAAGAACAAGCCAACCTACTTGCCTTTATCAGTCCTTTCAGGAGCTGAAGTCTTGGGTATTAGAGGAAGCATCCAAATGATACCTAATCCAGAGAACTGTTTCATCTGAAGGATTCCAGTAACAAAAGACTCCCCAAACTGCTCAATTTAGCTGTTACAGGGTATGGTTACCCTATGGAAAATGTTTAACTTCACACAGATATTTATCCTCCTTACAAAGAACACAGGGGACTAAATTGCACGTGCTCATACGTAGGTATTAAACTTGTCATATTTCCCCCAGATAATTTCCATTAAGGTACTGATCCATCATCTTCACAGGTGGCAAATACTGAAAGGCTGAAATCATTAGAAAACGTGGTTTAGGCTCAATTCTGTGAACACCACATTTCCTTTTTACCCAACATAAACAAATCCAGCACCCAAAATAGTTTGGTGCCCTGACCTTCTCCCAAAACCACTCATCTGCACAATGAATTTCTGTTGAATTAACAAATCGGCCAGAAAGCGAAATTTATAATATCAACCATCCAGTTTAAGCATTTGGCTTAAAAAACAAAATCAAACAAATAAAAAACACCTAAAACACAGAAACACCTTCCAAAATATGTTGCCATCTTGTCCTTCCCCGAGAAGATAGGAAACTCGGCCTTCTCTCGTCAGCTCATCAGAGCTATCAACCACTGCTTCCGGGGGTGAATGGATAAGCGCTGCTTAAATCAGCTTAAAACAAAGGGGAGAGATTTCCTTGCAGGCCCCATTGAAACATGCTAGTCAGCACTCATGCACAGAGTCGAGAAAACTCGCCAGTGTGCAAAGACCTGTACAGACAAAAGAAGAACAAGACAGCCCTGCTCCCAAGGACTGGATCCCAGAGTAGGGGAGGCGGGAGCTCACACATACTGGGTTTTTTTGTTTTATTTTATTTTTTTTTTTTATTTTTGTGGTACGCGGGCCTCTTACTGTTGTGGCCTCTCCCGTTGCAGAGCACAGGCTCCGGACGCACAGGTTCAGCGGCCATGGCTCACGGGCCCAGCCACTCTGCGGCATGTGGGATCCTCCCGGACCAGGGCACGAACTTGTGTCCCCTGCATCGGCAGGCGGACTCTCAACCACTGTGCCACCAGGGAAGCCCTGCACATACTGTTTAACATGAGCTACAAAAGAGCTCCAAAGCGATGGCAACGGAGTGCCATCTTTCGGAGCAGGGCAGGGCCGTGGCGCAAGATTTTCTGTCCAGGTTGTGGAAGGGCCGGTGAGAGGCATGGATCAAAGTTCAGAGGGGAGGTGACCCAAAGCAGTCTAGACTCAGGGGGTGATGGGACAGAGAGAGAGAAAAAGGAAGGGATGGGTATGGGAAGGCTGCAGGGAGCAGTATCTGTTCACCCTGAGAGCGGAGGGTGATGAGCGAGGCGGGACCAGGAATGGAAAGTAACTTTGACACCCAAGGCGCAGGCAACCTCGGCTGGGAGCTCTATGAACAGACATGGAAATCAAGAGGCGGCAGTTTGGTTTTTGGCTGAGTCTCAGGCGCCACTGGGAGGGCCATATATCCCTGTATTGTGACAGGTGTGTTGATGGCGCTGAAATAGATGTCTGTCCGGATAAATGGAGACCAACCAGCAGACAGCGGGAGGAGAGTGCAGGCTGACCCAAAGGGGTGGACTGGCCCAGAGCGGGGAGGAGTGGGCACGAGAATGAACGAAGCCCTCACCCAAAGCTGTTCCCTACCCTCCACCTGACAAATGGCAGATGTCTGGTAAATGCCTGGAAACTTCCTGACACTCAGCTCCTTGTCCTTGTTTCATAGATAAATGCTATAAACGACACGGCCACATTTCCCCGATAGATACTTCAGTGGCTGGAAGAGCACGAGGCCCCCAATCTGTCGGGGCCTGGGTATGTGGATTTCAGATCCAAATATGCAAATCGTCCCCTTTTAGGGGAAATGGTTTTCTGGGCAGGACTTGGGGCTTGGGAGCCAGAAAGAAGAGTGAATGAGAAGGCACATGCGAACGGCTGTCCTCTTTGCTGGGCAGAATCAGACTCATGTCCGGGCTCGGCCTCCTGCTAGTTACGTGACCCTGGGAAGGATTTCTCTGAGCCTCGGCATACTTGTCAGCAAAGTGGGCCTTATAAGATTCTACTCAGGGAACCTATGAGATAAATCACCTGAGAATACACTACAAAATGCAAAGAGCTCCACAAGAGCAAGTGGCAGAATCCTTCTAATCTCTGCATTGAACCTATCACAATAATTCTGACTCATTCTTATAGGCTGGAGTCCAGTCCAGAGAAATGAACACGTGGTAGAAAACTTAAGGATAATAATAAAACCCAAAACTTTAGACAGACCAGTACTTTCAGACACAGACGTTTAGTTCCCCAACACAGGTGGCTCTCGTGGCCAAGTTCAGCTGGTACAGACCATCTGCTTGCGAGGCAACTCTACCCCCAGAGGCAGCCCAGTCTTGGCTCTGAGAGAGAAGTCTAGTTAAGGGACCCCAAACCCCAAACACACACACAAAAACTGAAGCTTTGAGAACCACTGTGAAAGGCACTTAAATGCTCCAGCTGCAAGTGCAGCTATGCTACCTTCTTTAAACACATCGAGTTTTCTTTACTTTCTTAATGAACAGACTCCTAGGCGCTGCTACAGAACAGGAAGGCTACACATCCATTTTCATGAGCAAACCCTCATACACAGAGGTGTGTCCATCCAGAAATCCAGATGGCGGGATTACATCCAGGCAATGTCCCCAGTGCCCGCCTGCACCTCCCAGTGGGCTTACAGGGTCAATTTTCCATAGTGTGTGCCTTCGATGTAAGCAAAATGAGCGCCCACTACATGCAGGGTACTGTGCAAAGCCTGATGAGGACAGGAAGGGGGGGCGCTGAGATTCAAACCCCATTATGACTCCAGGGCCAGGGCTCTTAAGCACAACACTATGCTGACAAGGATGATGATGATGATGATGGGAATGAGGGAAGGGACCAGACAAAGGCCAAACCACAGCCAATCTGAAGGGCTGCAGGAGAGGAAGTTGGGGTGCATGGATCTTCCAGAAGTAGAATAATTTCTCACTACATGGAGCCTTTCTAATGTTTCACTGGTTCTTTTCTGGAGAACCTTCTACATGCATTCTACATGCGTTGGTCCAGACCACAGACACCTTTTCAGCTGCCTTTTCTGCCAAGATGCTTGAGCTAGAAACCGATCCCATAGCCCAGGTAGCCCCAGTCAAAAAGACCTGAGAAGCATGAAGTCCAGAAATTAGCAATCTCAGCCACAGAGCAGGGGGGTCATAGGAATCTAGTGTGATTCCATTCCATGAGGCAGTGTTTATTGGGAAGCACTCCTCCTGCCCTTGGAAAAGAGGTGATGAGATGTACCTGATCACAGGATAGGGTGGTTAGAAATGACCAAAGCTCAGTGAGAACAGATCAGAGTGCCCTGCAAATTCCGTCTGGGATATCTGGTTGCAGGTTTCTTCCTCTGGGCGTGGCCCCAGCCTCTGCTCCAGCAGACAGAAGAGAAAGGAAGCAGGGATGGCATCTACATGGTGACGGTCGCAGGGGCCGGTGCATGCTGCCCTGGCGCTAAGGTCTCCCGAGGCATCTCCCGGTCACTGTGGCTGATAAGCCAGCAGTTTGTTCCCAGCCCCTGGCCAGCCTGCACACCTGGAGTCGGAAGTGAGCCTGTCATAGGATACTGCTCCACCCCTGGGGTCCTCCCCACATTCCCGTTCACCAGGTCAAAGTTCGCACAGAGAAAACTTTCCAGGGCCTCAAGAAGCTGTCAGCCGGTTCTCAAAAGAGAAACTGAGGCTATGTTTATCCTCTCCCGCTCCCTGGCACCTCTGATGGCGTCGACCCGGAGTCCTCTTAAACTATCTAGAACTGGTTCCATTAAATTATTTAAGTGAGTGCTCGAAGGATGACGGTTGGCGATCAGGGAGAAACTGGAGCCCAATCAGTGCACGAGCTAACACTTCTGGGCTCCACTGCATGCACTGGGTACTCGACACTTCCCCTTCTCCACAATCCCACAAGGCAGGCACCTCTACTTGATAAAGAAGGAGACTGGGGCTCACAGAGGTTGTCACTTCTCCAAGGTCACAAGATGAGAATGTGTTGGAGCAAGGATTCGAACCGGGGCTGTCAGGTCCCCAAAACCCCATTCTCAACTCCTCCAAAACAGAGCTGCAGCCAAGGAGAAGAGGTGACATGGGACCAGGAAGACAGGAAGGTGCCAGGAATAAGCCACAGAGAAGGCAGGATGGGATCAGAGCCGGAGTAGCACCGTGGGTCCCCCAGGGGCCGCCCAGGGGGTCAGGTAGGGAGGTGAGAGGCCTCGGGTGCCAGCCTGAGATGTCTGAATTTCCACAGGTCACAGAGAACCAGGAAAAGAAGACCGGGGAAGCCACATGAGCCGCACTTTAGAAAAAAAAAAAAATCGCCATTTCCTAGGGATAGAACTACCGATGGATAGAACACTAGCTGTGACGCAAGGTACAGGACAGGTCCCTAAAAGCAGAGGCTAAAAGCTTGGCAGGGGAAGAGGGGTGCTTCCCATCACAGGCAGCAAGTCTGAGCTCCATCAACCTCGCCACCCCTGGCCTTCCCACTCTTGGATCATGCTCCCAGTACACAGCTCCAATTATCTGTTCCAATTAGACCACTGCCACAGGACACTACATCCAATGACACAAACCAGCAGCAGGATGCTTACCCAGCCCTGGGCTGGCATTTATGCCCCTGAGTAGCAGGAAGCCTCCATCTCCAGCTCCCCACAGCTCGCCCGAGGAACCTGGGACCGTAGTTGAGCCCAGCGGGACCCCCACCTCCGTCCCCCACAGGCCCGCACAGCAGGGGCTCTGGAAAAGGGCTAGAAGACACCGACGGCAGGACCTGGAGAAGACAGGGCTCGCTCACTTTCAAGTCCACTGTCCTGGGCAAGGAGGCTTTCGGGATGCCAAAGGCAATGGCACCAATCCCAAAGGGGGTTCTTTCCCCACTGACAAGAGCACTTTACAGAACATCCAAGTTACAAGCGTTTTGTTAGTTCACTAATAGACTCCTAAGCTTGGGTGTCTACAGTGGGCCAGAAACTGTGAGAAGCACTTGATATAATTTCATTTAATCCTCACTCATGGCAACCCTCGGAGACAAGTGTTACGTTACCCACCTACTTCCGTTTTATTTTTTTATTATTTATTTATTTTATTTATTATTTATTTATTTTATTTATTATTTATTTTTGGCTGCATCTGGTGTGAATTGCGGCACGCGGGATCTTTCATTGAGGCACGTGGGCTTCTCTCTAGTTGTGGCACTCAGGCTTCTCTCTAGCTGTGGCGTGCGGGCTCCAGAGCACATGGGCTCTGTAGTTGCAGCACGTGGGCTCCCTAGTTGTGGCGCGCAGGCTTAGCTGCCCCGCAGCATGTGGGATCTTAGTCCCCAGACCAGGGATTGAACCGGCGTCCCCTGTATTGCAAGACAGATTCTTAACCAATGGACCACCAGGGAAGTCCCCACCTCCATTTTAAAGATGGGGAAACTGAGGCTAAGAGAAAGTTGCTGTATGTGGGTCAACCCAGGATTCAAATCCAGATAGGGTCTAGCTCCAAAGTCTGTCCTTCAGGTCCCATTACACCATGGCACGTTCTGGAAGGAACATGCATAGATTTCATGTCATCCTAGACTATCTAAAGGAAAGTTTTATCCACCAAGAGGGCCCACGGGGCAAAAAGGGCAATGACAGTTAACATACACGGAGTGCTCATGAGCCAGGCCAAGGCTTAAGCTTTATACACACGTTAATTTATTTTAGTTCCTCTAACAAACTGTGAGGAGGTACTATTATCATGCCCATTTTATAGACAAGGAAACTGAGACTCAGGGCAATTAGGTCACTTAAAGTGACAGAGCTTAAGAAATGCTGGAGCTGGGTACTGAGCTCTAAGAGTACCTGACTCTGACACCCAAGATCTGACCACTGAGCCACACTACAGCTGGATTTCGTGTAAGCCCCTCCCCCCAAAAGACCCCAAGTACAAGAGCCTACGTTCCCAGTTGCTGAGACAGACAAGCGCCTCTGATGTAAGTAGCTTCCTGTCCTGGTGGAGGTTGGGCAGGCATTGTTTCCATCCCAACCCACAGAGAGCCTGACTGAAGAGTGGGTCCTTTCTCCCAGACAGCACAGCGCAAGGCCTCCCCAACACACTGGAAGAGCAAGATGTCTGCCTAAGTGAATCATCCAGACAACTAAAATTCCCTCTGTGAGCATCATGAGTCTTCATTTTCATTTTTTTTTTTTTTTTGCAGCACGCAGGCCTCTCACTGTTGTGGCCTCTCCCACTGCGGAGCACAGGCTCCGGATGCGCAGGCTCAGCGGCCATGGCTCACGGGCCCAGCCGCTCCGCGGCATGTGGGATCCTCCCGGACCGGGGCATGAACCCGTGTCCCCTGCATCGGCAGGCGGACTCTCAACCACTGCGCCACAGGGAAGCCCCATCTTCATTTTAACTACGAGTTGCTTAAAAACACATTGCACGTATTATGCCATCTGTCAACACAGCCATCGAGAGCCAAGCAGGCCCCTGTTACACAGACGGGTGTCATTCACTCGGGGAAAAGGTGACTCGGGGATGGAGCAGGCGCAGGGCATGAGACCTGGAGGCTGAGGAAGGGGAAGGACTGGGAAGAAAAAGGACGACAAAGGCCACGGAGGGTTTTCATTTTTTTATTTTCTTTTTTTTTTTAATTAATTTATTTATTTTTGGCTGCGTTGGGTCTTCATTGATGCACGGGCTTTCTCTATTTTGAGAGCACAGGCTCAGTAGTTGTGGCGCACAGACTTAGTTGCTCCGTGGCATGTGGGATCCTCCCGGACCAGAGCCCGAACCCGTGTCCCCTGCATTGGCAGGAGGACTCTTAACCACTGGGCCGCCCGGGAAGCCCCTGATTTTCAAATATGTCACATCTACGATCTGATTTCTCCCCACAATTCTAAGGAAGGAGGAGCAAGCAAGAACTGATGTCCTTGGTTTACAAACAGTGGAAGTGAGAGTCAAAGAAATTCAGCCACATACCAGGTGGTAGAGACACTGGCTAGACAACGGGAGCCACGGACCAGCCGCAAGACCTGGGAGCCCCCGCTCCAGACCTCCTACCTCACGGCCTGCATCCCAACAAGACCCCCAGTGGTTTGCAGACACTTTCAAGTTTGAGATATGCTGGTCTAGTGCACAGGCTTTGAGGTCAGAAAAATCTGGGTTCCGGTTCCAGCAACACTACTCACTGGCCACGTGACTCAGAGCAAGCTACATAGCCCAACAGGCCTGAACACTCTCATCTGTAAAGCCGTACTTATTTACAAGGCAGTTGTAAGAAGGAAACAAAATAATGCATGTAAAGCACTTAGCACAAAATCATTACCCGCCCCCCCAAACTAGCAGTGAGCTCTGCTATTGCCAACGTTTAAGAGTAGAACCCAAGTCACCACATCCCGCCTCTCATTACTTTCATCCTTCGGGAAACTTCCGGCCATGGCACTCCAGAACCTGCCTGGTCGTTTGCAATGTTCTGCCACCCACCACGGTGTTCTTAAATACACAATTTAACACAGCATCATCACCGAGATAAAGCTGCCAACCACACTTGGAGCCAAAGACCCATTTGTGCAAGGAAGGGAAAACAGTGACTCATGGTGGCACTTAAACATCTCGTCAGCCAGCAGCACAAGGCTCTGCCCTTGAGCCTAAAGCACCTCACACACCAGGCACTGAGGTCAAAGGTAAGGAAGCTGGGGGACGGGACAGGTCGGCTCTTCTGGACTCTGATTCCAGGCGAGTTGCCACAGCTGGGGGCCCTGAGGACACGGTCACTACCTTGACCCAAGAATCTCCCCATTGACACAAAATGTCCTTTACTTCAGGGCCAGCAAACGCAAGACAAACAACACGTGAGCCCTTCCAGACACCGAAGGCACGTACGAAGGAAAGGTTTTGTCTACACAACAGGGTCCCAACACCTCTGTGCAGGTCAGAGCCTGTCCCGGGCAGCTGGCCGTTAGCCCGCTCACAGCCCTGCTTTTCCCCTGGGCCTCACCAGGCACTTGGCCTCGAGTCCTGGTCAACTCTTACCTGTCCCTCACTCATCTCAAGGCTCCCCAACTGTGTCCTAAGATGTCTCTAGGTCCGTACCGTGCACTTCACTCCCAAAGGCCCCCGGATCTACCGGCTTCCGTCTCTTCCAAGCTCAAACCATTTGCAGCACCACTCTCGTCTTTGTCAACCTCCTACAACAGATCCTGCCTCATCGGGCCCTACTGCTTACAGAATAAGACCCAGGGTTCTCCAGGGTCAAAGGCAGCAAAGCTAAGGCTCCCATCACTGCGCGACCACCCACGTCCAGCCTTCTGGCGTCACCCATGAGATAACAGATCTGGAGTTGACTGGTGGTGATGGTTGTCCTACAGGTTTGGTATTTTTTTTTTTTTTGCTGTATGCGGGCCTCTCACTGTTGTGGCCTCTCCCGTTGCGGAGCACAGGCTCCGGACACGCAGCCTCAGAGGCCATGGCTCACGGGCCCAACTGCTCCGCGGCATGTGGGATCTTCCCAGACCGGGGCACGAACCCGTGTCCCCCGCATCGGCAGGCGAACTCTCAACCACTGCGCCACCAGGGAAGCCCTACAGGTTTGGTTTTAACAGAAGGTAAACAGAACAGGGAGGAAGAGGTAAGGAGCTGACTCTCCACACTGCCCTTTATTAGCGCGCACACACCACAAACCAAAGTCAGCAAAAAATACGCTGGATCTTGCTACCAACTGGAAATTTCTCCAACCAAGGGGCTGTTGCTATCTTAGGAGCCAACACTTTAATAAACCTACTGTTGGTCAGAAACTTTTGGGAACTCACATTTAAGAACAGCATTCAGGGGCTTCCCTGGTGGTGCGGTGGTTGAGAGTCCGCCTGCCGATGCAGAGAACACGGGTTCGTGCTCCAGTCCAGGAAGATCCCACATGCCACAGAGCAACTAAGCCCGTGCGCCACAACTACTGAGCCTGCGCTCTAGAGCCCACGAGCCACAACTACTGAGCCCTCATGCCTAGAGCCCGTGCTCCGCAACAAGAGAAGCCACCACAATGAGAAGCCCGCGCACCGCCATGAGTAGCTCCCACTCGCTACAACTAGAGAAAAGCCCGTGCACAGCCACAAAGACCCGATGCAGCCAAATATAAATAAATTAATTAATTTAAAAAACAAAGTTACCACTGTGAATGGTTTTAAAGTAATGTTGGTTGATTCCAATTTGATATTTGTGTAGAGTTCTGATGGCAGTTCTAGAAATGGTTCCCTGGAAGAGCTGAGCAATGGCCACACTGATGGAGCAAAGTGAATTAGTTGCCGAGAGCAACTAATGCAATGACTGCTCTCACGCTTCAAGGTGTGATCCAGATCCAAATTTAGGTATGAGAGTAGACATTCATCAAAATGACAAAATAGCCATGACCTTCTCCAGGTAGCTTCCTTTGAGACCAGTAAGAAGGATACTATGTAGGTCAGTCCTTCTTCTAAATGAGATATCCAAAGCTCCAATGACCCCTGTGTTTCTTTGGACTTCCCTTCATCGTCCTTTCAAACCACATTGTATAAATATTTACAAATACGAAGAGATCTCCACCTGTCACCAAGGACACACCCTTTACCAAAAGGGTTATGACAACTGGAAAATATAAGTCACCAGCCTGATTTCCGTGATCAGCTAACTAGAGCCTTCACATTTTCCTTGATCTAAATCCCTTTTCTCGCCTGTTGCTAAAAAAAACAACTGGCAGATGTACAGTCCGTGCCCTTGGTATTCAGTGTGTGGTCCCTGGGTCAGAAGCACCAGCATCCGGGAGCTCAACAGGAATGCAGCACCCCCGGCCTCACCCAGACTGGCTGACTCAGAACCTGCATTTGACAAGACCCCAAGTGATGCCTGTGCACATCAGTGTTTGAAAAATGCTGCTCTATGTGACAATTTTAAAAGTCAGCAAATGATTTTAAAGAGCCCTAATGAATGTTTTGTCTTTACAAAATAACGAACCCTCCACTTTTTGTTTTTGCAAAACAACAAACTCTCCTCTGACTCTGCTTCCTCATTTACTAAAAGGGAACACGGCCCATTCTCAACCCTGCACAGTCTCCCTGGATTTGTGTTAAGTTAATGCTGAATCAGCCTTGCTCAGAGCCTGGAACATAAAAGGCGCTCCATGAAACGCCCACTTCTTAACCCTCCGATCATCGCTTCTCTCCTCTCCCTTTCTTCCTCTAAGCAAACCTCACTTTGGGGTTGAAAAAGAGAAAGACTAAGGAACAGCACTTGAGAGAAGAGGAGGAAACAAACGCAGAGAACAAGTCACAGGACACAGCTGCTCTACGTTGCCTCAGAAGTAAGTGAGAGTATGCGGGTTGTAGCTCCCCCTTCAGACAGCAGATCAACTCCAGGTAGCCCAGGAACGTGGCTGCCGCCCCCAAAGTTTAAGAAGACTTGGACTTCTTTCCTAAAACGCTCAGCTGTAAATTTACATGTAAACAGACAAATGTGTAGTGCTTGATACATCCCAGCCAAAGGCCCTAACACCGCTGTTCCTATAAAGCCCCAGGTCCCTCTAGCCAGAGTGCAGGAAAATCCTTATCACTGTCACCTATTGTGGGTTATCTCCCATCTGCCAGGCTAAGTTGCTTGAGGCTGGGGAGAGTGGCTTATTCATCTTTACGCCCTCCAAAGCACTGCAAGACCCAGGAGACAGTGGGTGCTCAATCACTGCTGTTGCGAGGATGTCCTGAGCTGTTACTGTCTGTACTGCAATTGCCCTATTTTGAGGTGGACTCCACTTATTCTATGGCCCCCGATTTCTCTTTTGTTTGACTGTTATCATGCTTTCCATCTGGCTGCTAAACAAAATAATGAGGATGTTTACTTTCTCAGTATTCTCACCTAGGCTAAATGAAATGCCCTGTACATACATCAAGTACTGAACAAGTCTCTGAGGAAGGTCTTGAACACAAAGGTGAGAGGGTCTGTTTGCCAGGCTCCTCAGGCTATGACACAAAGTCCAAAGCAGCCTCAGACACAGGTTCCTGAGTTTTTTTTGCAGTTACTGGCAGATTTCTTTCTCTCTTTTTTATTAAACATGTTTTGAGACTCCAAATGCGAGGAAACTCTAACAAAGGTTATTATTAACTCAGGGAGCTTACCTCCAAAAAGTTGTCCAAAGGGCAGCCAATGTGACACGATCATTCTGACAGCTATGACAAATTAAGCTTTATTTGCCCAAGAGCCCTCCCTGTTCATTTAGCTGTGATCACTGAGGCCTCATGATCCTAGCCGAGGAAATGCATACCCAGCTGTCACTCAGAGCCTCAGAGCTCGCAGATTGAGTCTCCAAGCATTCCTGTACAACAAACAGAAAGCACCCAAACACCATCACGATCGGGAAGGGCACCCTCGAGAGGGGGCTGCCTCACATCTTGGTACGTGGGGCTCCATCATGACCTTGTGTGATGGCCTCAGAGCCTCTTTAGAGGAACCAAAGGTCAGCCTTTGCTGTGGGCAGGGAGCCAATGGCAACTGACTCTACCGACTGCATGATCTTTCAGGACTTGCTTACATCATTTAAAAATTCAAAGGTATAAAACCTGGAACCAAGATGAGACTTTCCTCTGGTGTCCATGGAAATGGCTAAGGAAAGAAGGATCTTTTAATCTGCTGCATGCCCTGTACCTTACATGGTCCCCCATTCTGATATCACAACAACCCAGAGAGTCAGACATTTACTCCAAAGACCAGGAAACTGTAGCCCTGCTATGGCCCCAGAAGTAAGTACCAGGCTCCAGGACTGTCTACTCCAAAACAAGTACACTTGTTCATACTTTTCTAAAGGGCCATCCTGCTCCCTCAAAAGAGAGTTCAGATTAAGGTGGCTAGATTTTAAAATGAATTTATTAACCTGATTCCTCCCAAGGATATATTCTGTGAAAGAGAACAGGGAAACGGGGTCAGAACTAGAGAAGCAAACAGAAGCAAGAGAGGTTTCGGATGGTGACAATAAAGAATCACTCATGGGGGGCTTCCCTGGTGAAGCAGTGGTTAAGAATCCGCCTGCCAGTGCAGGGGGCACGGGTTCGAGCCCTGGTCCGGGAATATCCCACATGCCGCGGAGCAACTAAGCCCGTGTGCCACAACTACTGAGCCTGCGCTCCAGAGCCCGCGAGCCACAACTACTGAAGTCCGTGTGCGTAGAGCCCGTGCTCTGCAACAAGAGAAGCCACCGCAATGAGAAGCCCACGCACTGCAACAAAGAGTAGCCCCCGCTCGCTGCAACTGGAGAAAGCTCACGTGCAGCAACGAAGACCCAACACAGCCAAAAGTAAATAAATAAATTAATTTTAAAAAAAAGAGCATCACTCAGGGCCAATACCAAATGAGGGATGCATGGGGTGAGGCACCTGAGTGCGCTGAGGCAGGGGTACAAGCCCAAGGAAGCTCTTCTCCCAAGGGGTAAGCAGAGTACAGGGCTCTGATGGATGGGCTGGTGCCGGGCTTGGTACTGGAAGGTGAGCACGAAACACTTGCAGAACTGCAGGCAGGAGGGGGTGAGAGCATCTGCAAACCTTTGGCCTTGGCCCAGCTGCTGTTTCATGCTGGGGCCTGCAGGAAACAGGTGGTCATTTCCATTCACATCCTGGCAGGAATGGAATTTCTGTGTCACATTTGGGCCTCAGATTCTTCACCCAAAGCAGTGTTCTCCTGATGAGCCTTTAAGTGAAGGGGGGATCTGCCTCTAAAAGCTAGAGGGCTGGGTTTCATAGCTACACTTTGGATGCATGCACTTGCTCATTCGTTCATATCATACAAACTCTGACTGAGCCCAGGTGTCAGGGTTACTATGGGAACACGAAACCAAATCAGTCTGAACTTGCCCTCAAAGAAAGTCTGCTCTCATAGAAGACTTAGCCACAAGTTAGATAAACTAAGGAGGTGAAACAGGTTTGGGACTTTATAAAGGAGATGTATTAATTTCAATTGGGAGTTAGGATAGTGCTTCCCAAGCTTTACTGTGCATAATAAAAATCACCTGAGAAACCTCGCCTTCCTTCTCATGAAATTTCGTGATTCCTCTGTCTTTTTAGGGGATAAAGATAAAGATGGGGATAACATAAAGATGTTAATCATAATTTTTTTTAACCTTAGAGAGATCTAAGGAAATTTCAAATGTCATGACTACAAAAGGTTTAAAGATTGAACACTGCTACCCAATGTTAAAGGTCTTTCCCTTTGATCAATGGAGAAGACATAGTTAAGAAAGTACACGGAAGTGTTTGTGATCAAATCCACAACCAAACTGGCCCTTAGAATTCAGTAACACTGCTGAATGGAGCTTCAAAGGAAGCCCCAATCATCCAATAATAAGCTTGGAAAGAGAAGAAACAGGAAAAGGGATCACACTCGGACATTCCATTTTCAAAGTTCCTTCCCTGGAGAAGATCCGTGCCCTTTGTCAGGAAACCACAGGGTCCATGATGGGATAAACCTGCGGTCCCCAAATCCTCAGAGCAGTTCTGGTCTCCCCGGTGCTCCAAGAGAACAGAAAGGGCCACAGAGCTAATTACTACCATTCAAGCATGAAGCTGAAATATCCCCCAAATGCTTCCCTTATAATAACCTAGGAGTTTTTAGATTAACACCCATCATAGACAGACTTCCTGCCACTTTGGTCAGGACACAGGAGGGTGACAGGGACCCTGAGGCCACAAAAGAATGAGTAGCAGAGGACAATGATGCATTTCTTAATCACTAGTTACATTACTGCCTTAATGTTAAAAGCAAACAAATGATAAATATCATGTCTGGAAATACAGAAACAGCGCCCACAAGGTAAAGAATTTTAATTAACTGGGAAGGCCACTTTGAATTCATCAAAAGGCTGAACTGGCGATACAAATGGATGTATTAACTAGACATTTTAACAACAAAAAAAGGACTACTATTTTTCAAATGCATATACAGTAATGAGCTAGGTTAAAAGGTGTTGGCAAGCAGAAGTCCTAGCAACCTGCTTTAATGAAGATGTAAAATTCTCACAGCAAAACTGTGTAAACAAGCTTCTCTAAAGTGCCATAAAAGCAGATGCTATTAAACAGACAATCTTTCTAATAGTATTAACTTGCCTCATAGATTTCTTTCCTATGTAGTGTTAAGACCGTTATTGTCTAAATGTGCATAAACTTGGGAGCTGGGAAGCCAAATTGAACAAGATTTCTGCTAAACTGCCTGCCCCCCAAAACTAATAATAATAGTGAATGAGATAAACGTTATAAAGACTAATATAATAAGCCTATCACACTGAGCTGACATTTAATGAGCACCTACTATGTGAAAGGCTCTTTCACATATACTGTTTACTAGCGGGACCCTTCTCAACTTCAGTGCTGAAGAAGAGCTGTTCATCCCATTTCACAGATGAGGAAACTGAGTGGCTTCCCTTAGTTCTTACAACTGATCATGCTGGGCTAAGAACGCCGCTCTCTCGACTCCCAGGCAGCCCACTCCCTATTCTTTCACCCTCTGGAGCCTATTTCCCACCAAGCAACTGGAGGCAATGCTAAGAAATGCAGTCACTCTGGGTCAGTAGAAAAACTATCCTGTCTGATGTGATGGCTGTTTGATTATTTTAAGAAGTCAGAGCAGGAAATGACTCAAAAATTATACACACCCTTTAAACACTTTAACTTAAAACATTCATTCTTCAGTCTTGTGATAAAGGGCCAAGGTCTTTCCTTTCTAGTATGGACCTGCTGTATGGAGGTCTGTGGTCTTTCTAGCAAAAAACCACACCCTGCAATGTATGATTTCAGGTTCCTTTAAGAAGAGTTTCACTACTTGCAAAGAGAAGAAACCTTCTAGATTTTAACCGCCACGACACCCCCCCCCACTTTATTTAAACCGATTCAGCTCAACCATACCGAAAACACCAGGATTTTTTTTTAATAAGTTGTTTTTCAAGTCTTTCCAAAACACACATGTAGTTTTAAGAAAAACCATGTCTCTTCACCCTCAGAATTCATCCCTTAATATATTTCATTCAATCACATAATTACAAAAAGCAAGTACTAGTGATAAAAACAACGTTGGGGGACAAAACACAATGAACCAGGAAGCACAGCACACTCTTCTGGAGGGAGCAGATGTGGGAGGGGCCAGACAAGGGATCAATCACACCCCCACTGTGACCACAGGGAGGGAGGGCAGCATCTCTGCCCACTGGAGGCCAGTTAAGATAGGGTTTGTCACACACACCCGTAACTGCCTTGGGACAAACACTGGGCGATTCCAGCAGAAAGCAGAGCAGTATTCGAGCAGGAGAAAAGGTGAGCCCCAACAAACATGGGTCTAAGTAACCATGACCTTCACAAGCCCCAGGACCTCTGTGAGCCTCAATCCCCGGAATGAGTGGTTCAAAGCGTTCCTCATGCAGCTGCCACAAAAATTCAATAAGAATATAGAGAGAAAGCACCCAGCCCCAGCCTTGGAACGTAGAAATGCTCGATAATCATGAGCTCCTTCTCTGCCTGTGTACCTTTCTCCCTCAGAGGCTAGCAACGTGCTTCAAAGTTGAAAGCACTGAAGATGGATGGATGGATGGATGGACAGATGGACAGGAGAGCCAGATGGACAGCTGGTGTGGTGGCAGAACTTTAAAAACCCTTCATTTTAGTAACTTCCTTGGCTCAAACAGCCCAAATAAATGAATCAAGAAGCTGTATCCTGAAGCAGAGTTTGCCCCACCAGAAGATAAATGAATTCTAATTTTATCAACAACATGGATAAAAGGAAGAGAGGCAAGCGGAAGAGAATTCAGAAAGTATCAGTCCCGGATGTTAAACAAAAGAACTGGCTCACTGGTGGATACATCTTTTTCCCCTCCTCCTTCCAATTGCAGTTACTGAGAATGAGGATACAGGAGAATGAGTGTGTTTTTTCTTTCAAGGGGCAGAGAAATGCATAGACAACTAAATCCAGCAAAAAGTTAAATTATTTACCTTTTGTTTTCAATAAACAGCAAGTCTAAAAAGGTTAAAAGGAAAATAGTTCCAGAAGGACAACCATGTGGCTTGGTTTCAAGTACAATGCTTAGCATTTCATAAAATGCACAGTTAACTGGAAAGATGTTTAAACTCTGAAATGAAGCAGGTGCAGAATGCACACTTTCTGTGGTGGAAGTGGTATGAATGAAAAAGCAGGCAGAATGGAAGGCCCTAAGCTCAGCTCATCTTAAGTTTTTTTAATGGAATCAACCACAGCAGATAAAGCTTTCACTCATTCTGTAGATTTTTTTTTTTAAACAAAAGCTCAAAGTTCAAGAAGACACACCCAAAATACCTTGGGAGGGGACACTATACTCAAAAGAAAAACACCTCATTTTTAAAAGGAGCCAAAGTCAGCTTACCCTTCTCAGTTTCAGCTAATTCCCATCTTCCTTCCAACAACCCACGTGGGTCTCACTAAGCTTTAAAACTCCAGATATTTCTCAGCTAGTAACATATGCATTAACCCACCCAACTGGGAAATAATGAGCCTCTTAAGGCAACCTCACTTTTCTTCTATGTAACTGAAAGAAAATATGAAAACAGTCAACGGCCTCTGTTTCTCTAAGCCTCAGTTTCCTCATCTGTGAAATGGGGATAGTGGAACCTATTTCAGACAGCTGTTGTGAGAACTAAAGATACATAAGAGACTTAGAACTCCCCGTATAATAACTCCTCAATCCACAGTAGCTGCTATCATTCTTCTGCTCTATATAATTAGCAAAATAAATAAATAAATAAATAAGGATCTTCGATCAATAAACTTGGCAGAGTGAAAAAAATTGCTAACACTTAGTGTAAAGGAGACAACTCTCCATCTAGTGAGAGGGTATCTGGCCAAATCCTTCCAAAAAAAGCATTTGGCAATAAAGAACAAAAGCCTTAAAAATGCTTGTGCCTTGACCCAGTAATTCTACCTTAGGACTCTAACCTAGGGAAATACGATATGCAAAAAAATGCACAGGAAAGCTTGCTGTGGCATCATTTATAATACTGGAATGCTGGGAACAAAGGTACAATCAACAGCCAGGAAATGGCTGAAGAAACAGTTGTATGTTCATATGAGCTCATGTTTCTGCAGCCATGAAAAAATTATTACAATATAATTTAAAAATTAAAATCTGTACCCCAAACTTAGAGACTTTATACGTAATATATTAATATATTTAAAATATTGTGCATTCACACAGTTGAACTATACACATATGCATATATACATGTATATACATATTTATGGAAAAATATTAGAAGTACAATAAAATATTATGTTAGGTATTTCCAGATGGTGAAATTACAGGTTATTTTTATACATTTATAAGAGGATAACTGCTCTGTGTTTTTGAAATTCTGTGCAAAGAATTTATTTTAAAAATCAGGGGGAAAAAAGTTATCCAAAAGTTTGTGGGAGAGGGAAGGGGGAGGGGCAGTATAAGGGTAGAAGATTATTAGGTATAAAACAAGCTACAAGGATGTATTTATTGTACAACATGGGGAATATAGCCAATATTTTATAATAACTATAAGAAGAGTATAAAAAAAGGTTTGTGAAGTGTGTGTGATGGAGAGAGAGAAAGTACATTAAAGAGATATCTCCACAGCCTATCTTCATGAGAACCAATTGGAAGCGCACTCTTAGTAGCTGATGCTTGAACACACTGACACAGTTTGAGACACATTAAGCCGGGGGTCATTTCCTTGAAGACCTGGCCACATGGGCATTGCCCATTTCCACGTATGTATGATCATTTGTGTGTGTGTGTGTGTGTGTGAGCTCCCAAACCAAAACCACATTTAAATGCGTGAGTAGCACATAATTCTGTAGCACTCTGGTTTCCCCGGCAACCTTATCTCTGTCTTCCTTGATCTCGGCCACAGATGAAATCATCTTGTTCTTCCAAAGTCCCTGAGATCCACTGCCAGCTCAAGAATGGCTGACTATGGCAGAATGCTCACTCGCTAAGAAAGAAGTTCTGATCAACAAATTTGTTCATAACACAATGGATCTTAAAGAGTGGAATCTTGACATCTTCACCATTTGAGTTCCAAACTGTCTGATTTTCATATGCTACCAAAATTTAATTTTAGCATCACGTAAACATAATTAATCTTTTTCACTAAGAGGAAGGAAAAAGGAAATTACATTTGAGTCTCTAACTTTGTTCAACAGTACCAAGGTCTAAACATTTACCTGCTGTCTCCACCTGGGGTCCCTTGAGCAGCAAGTGGGGGGTTTCCCAGACCTAATTTTAACAAGTGAATGTCAAAACGGGGGGAAAAAACCCTCCAGGGTCTGTGAGCAAGGCTCTGACATCTGAACACTACAGACAGAATATCATGGAGAAACCAGGAGATTATTTCAAACAGGGGATGAGGAAACTTTAAGTCATCCATTTATGATGTGGTAACTGTAAGAGGACTTAAAACATTTTATGAAAATGTGTCTGCCCCTTAAGTCATCTTTCTAAGGATGTATCTGTCTAAATAAACTGGCTAAAGTTAGGCATGTCATGCAGTTCTTTAACCATAAACATTTAGTGGGGGCCGACCATTAGGTTGGCATTGTGATAGGTCTTGGGGACCCAAAGGTGAAAAAAGGTCGCCTGACTCAGACACTTTCTCGGGTTTGTCAAAATATACATCTTTCCGTGTACAGAACAAAACAGGGGCTCCCACACACGCGGGGTGGCTGGTAGAATTGTGCTTCCGCACAAGAACCCTAATGACACTGATCTTAGAGCAGCTACAATAATGTGCGTCCATTGTGGAATCACAAGCTTAAAGCATGCCCCTTTACAAAACAAATTTTTAAACTATTTTCCCAAGTCTCATTTTCTCTGTTATAGCTCAGCGTGATTTCCAATTTTAAGCTCAAACCTTTGACTTCAACTCCTTATCATAAGTGCCCGGAAAGCAATAATGACCACGTGCATCTTACTATTCTGAGAGCTTCTAAGCTTTCAATGGAAACAGTTGTCCAAGTTCCCAAACAGACAAAACCCAGCGTTCTCTCCCTCAGCCCAGGTGGTAACACAAGGACCTCTGCTCTCTAGGGGCAGAAAGGTCAATGACCCTCACCTAACTTCAAAGAGAGTGTGGTACCACCAAGAGCTGCTAAGGCAAACGAATCCCAATAGCTCCTGCTATATTTCTCCCCCCCGCCACGCCCCACTGTAAATATGTCTATTTAGAAAAAATGATGACGTATTCAAAATACACTTAATGGACAGTGGGTTTTTTTTTTTTGTATTTAATTCTTTTTTTTTTTTTTTTTTTGGCGGCACCACACAGCATGCAGGATCTTAGTTCCCCAAACAGGGATCGAACCCGTGCCCCCTGCAGTGGAAGCACGAAGTCTTAACCACCAGACAGCCAGGGAAGTCCTTAATTCATTTTTTAAAGGCAGTCCTGGGCCATGCTGAAACCTCAACTTCAGGAAACCAGGAATCCATTTCCTTTGTATTTTCTTCCCTTCCTCCCAAGGTAATATTACCAAGGCTGAGTTCACAAGCTTTAGTCCTTTAACCTAATGGCTCTGCCATCTCATCTTTAGTCAATTATATATTAAACAGTTTATGATCTGGAAAATGTGCAATAATAAATATAGCTGACATCTAATTAGCATTTCTTTGTACATAAATGGAATAAATAATCAGATACTAGGAAATTTTTTTTAAGCTTCTAAACATATTTTCCTGGATCACAAAGAATAAGTCCTGGAGTTTCTCAAATTATCTTTTAAATAAGGCATCTCTTACACATTAACTGATTTTTAAAAGCAAGTTAAATCCATACTTTGATAATTTAGATAACCTGCAAGAAATCCAATGGCAAATCCTTCAAAACTTAAACTACTACTGAGAAAACGGTATGCAATGTTTGGATACAACAGAACCGAGGTTTCCCAAGTGCTTTAAAAGACTAAATGCCGGGCTTCCCTGGTGGCGCAGTGGTTAAGAATCCACCAGCCAATGCAGGGGACACGGGTTCGAGCCCTGGTCCGGGAAGATCCCACATGCCGCGGAGCAACTAAGCCCATGCGCCACAACTACTGAACCTGAGCTCTAGAGGCCATGAGCCACAACTACTGAGCCAGCGTGCTGCAACTACTGAAGCCCGTGAGCCTAGAGCCCGAGCTCTGCAACAAGAGAAGCCACCGTAATGAGAAAACAAAGAGTAGCCCCTGTTCACCACAACTAGAGAAAGCCCATGCACAGCAACGAAGACCCAACACAACCAAAAATAAACAAATACATTTATTTTTTTAAAAAAAGACTAAATGCCCCTGAGTTTGAAGCCTTTCATACTGAAGAGAGCCATTAGAAAGCTATTACCCACTCACTGAGAGCTCACTTTGCCCTCCTCCCCTAATTCCTCAGGCCCACAAAGAAGCTCATCTAGCTCCTGAGCAAGACGACAAGACTAGCACCCATAGGAGTGCACCCTGTTTCCAGAAAATACGTTAACTTGGAAAGGCTTGGGGCCTTTGCACCAAAGCCAGCGGGAAGCTCAGTGACATTTCCCAAGGAAGCCCAGCAGCCACCCACGTCCTGGTCTCAGGTTCAGGACGCAGGAAGCAAAAGCCACCCTCCCCTCAAACTGCATCCACTCCCAGCTCCTGACCAGGAGATATTTTATCGCAAAGTGAGATAAAGTGAGACTCCAAGGCTGCGGGAGCTGCAGTGAAACAGACACCATATGGCTGTGACTATGCCACGATGAAAAATGCCTAATTTAACCAACACCCATGGGGTCCACGTCTGCAATCACCAAGCCGTGGGGTGCACACAGCCAGCCCTCCCACAGCTTCTACAATATCCCGCCTCAAGCAAGAATGGATTGTGATTTAGTCTCCTCCAAAAAAGAGTTACCCTTCCTATCTTTTGTGAGCTACCTGTTATCCATCTTCCAAAAGTGTCAGAAAGTAATAGTCCTAATAATAATAGCCATTTCCATTCAGACTAAACCCTTAATCAGGAGTTGGCAAACCACACACTGCAGGCCAACTCGGGCCCACTGCCTGCGTTTGTAAATAAAGTTTTATTGAAACACAGCCAGGCCCACCCATTTACCTATTTCCTTAGGCTGCTTTTGGTCAACAATGGCAGAGTTGGGCAGTTGTGACAGAGATGCAATGGCTCTCAAAGACTAAACTATTTACTCTGCGGCCTTTACAGAAAAATTTTCCCCTAAATAGGATGTACATACCATTATCAGCAGGAAGCAGCCTTTACCTAAACAATGCGCTGCTGTGGACAGAGGGCTGGGGCCCTGCTTCTTACCAGTTTTCATGACCACCACATGACCCTGGCAGGCCGCAGCTCCTCTGTCTATACAATAAGGGCATCGATACCAGCTTTACAAGGCTGTTGTGAGGCTCAGACAAGAAGGCCTATATAAGAAGCCCCTAGAACCAGGCCTGGTTCTTCAAGGTCCTCCATTAATGCTAAAGACCCACCACGGCTCCCTGAGTAAGCATTTAGAACTAAATGTGAATCACTGAGATACTACTTTTAGTCATTAAGGCCCCTCTCACCGTGATCTCGAAAGATCACAGGCTCAGAGCACTATAATGCAAGGAAAGGGTGCAATGCTCTTAGAAAGTCATAGAAAGTTAAAGGCTCAGGATTTTGTTCTTATGCTTGGGGGAAAATACTGTGAACTGTTTGAGGATGAGCTCCTTCAATACTAAATGGAAGGCCACCTCCTGGATACGGAAAAGACCCAGAGCTTAGCCAGCCGCCTAGAGTCTGCCTTCAAACACTGTGTGTAACCTTATTAACAGGCATCAAGTGGAACGGGGGATCCCCAGATGGTGACCAAATCACACCAGGGGCCAGCCAGGGCGGTGAGGAGACAACTTTTTTTTTTTTTGCAGTACGCGGGCCTCTCAGTGCTGTGGCCTCTCCCGTGGCGGAGCACAGGCTCCGGACGTGCAGGCTCAGCGGCCATGGCTCACGGGCCCAGCCTCTCCGCGGCATGTGGGATCTTCCCGGACCGGGGCACGAACCCGTGTCCCCTGCATCGGCAGGCGGACTCCCAACCACTGCGCCACCAGGGAAGCCCAGAAGATGACATTTTAAAGGGCTGTGAAATCAGGCTCCTGTTGATTCATGCTGAGAGGAGGGGTCACTCCAGCCAGAGCACGTAGTGATGACAAGGAACCAGGTCACCAGGATGTGGTGTCCGACACAACCAAATCACGACAACGTCCCAGGCCAGGGCAGCCGTGTCTCCTGCTCCCCCACTCCTGCCCTCCCGTTTCCACCCCATCTTCTTGGACATTTACAAACCAGAGCCATGCACACCCACAACCTTCAACCACCCCAGACTGCCCCCAAACATTCACATGACAGGGCAACTGACCCTAAAAAACAAACCTCATAAAGTAGGCAGGGTTTGGGTACCAGTTTTAGAGTTAGGGAAAGTGAGGCTCAGAAAGTCGGTATGACCTAGCAGCAAAATCACAGCTATCAGACTTATCCACCGCTCCACATCCATCCCTGGGGCCAGTAGGACCTTGATAGCTAATATGGGTGCCCATCTACTAGCTGTTGACCTTGGGGATGTCAATTTACCTCCCTCTGCCCAAGTCCATTCCTCTGTGAAATGGAAAAAACAGTAACCTAGCACACGGGGTTGTCATGAGGCCTAAGTGAGCTAATACCCAGGAGTGCCCAGGACAGCACCTACCCCCAAGTACGAATCCATTAAATGCTGGCCATCTGCTGAATCAAGTCTATCTGACTTCAACCCAAATCTTTGGACCACCTCTGCTTTCTCATTCACACCGTCATTGCCCGAACACACGTATGGCAATTTTTAAAATTATGATCTAAGAAAAGCCACCTCCTAGGTTGTGTTAAAGCACCAGGCAACAAGAGCCTTTTTCCAAAGGACATCTGGCTTAAGCTGATAACATGCCACAAAGAAAGCTGATAGCACCCACTGGTCATGCGAGGAAGTCTAAAACGAGAACTTGAGTAGGACATGCCCCCTCAAAGAGCGTTTCTGTTACACACACGTAGCACGCTCACCGAAGTTACACTGATCAGCTCCACCTGCTCTGAGCTACCAAACACGGTCCTCGTGGCCCATTTTTTTGGCCAGAGATGACTACAGTTGGAAACATGTCACATTAAAAACATTTCTCTAGGGGCTTCCCTGGTGGCGCAGTGGTTGAGAGTCCGCCTGCCGATGCAGGGGACGCGGGTTTGTGCCCCGGTCCGGGAAGATCCCACATGCCGCGGAGTGGCTGGGCCCGTGAGCCATGGCCACTGGGCCTGCGTGTCCGGAGCCTGTGCTCCGCAACGGGAGAGGCCACAACAGTGAGAGGCCTGCGTACCGCAAAAAAAAAAAAAAACCATTTCTCTAGAGTTCTGCCCTCTAAATAAAGGCCGCTGACGAATTCTGACCGTAGAAGGGCCCTTCCCTGAAACCGCAGACCAGATAAAGAACAATGTGAAAGCCTCCGCAAGAAAAGCAGTTATTTCAGCCAATCTGGGACCTGAGTCTCCACCGAGTCGCACAGTCCCCGCTGACACCCAGCAGGAAAAAAACCCTCGCTCAGGAAGAATTTGCTAAATCGCCCAAGGGGCACAAGGACAGGAAAATGCACTGAGCCTGGTCACCCTGATCCCCGGATTAGGGGACCCAGTGACTTCCTGTTGGCTGGGTTTCACCCTTTCCTGTCTCAGAGCTGCCACACACGCCATCCTAGGGGGACAGCTTCTTTTGTGATTGTCTCCCAGACCCCTGTTCCTCCTCAGTGGCGAGTGTGGGCCATGCCTGGCTGTCAGAGAGGGCCCCATTCTGTTTCCTTTTCCCTAAAGGATTTTCACTCCCCAACTTCAAAACTCAGTCTAAAGGCCACCTTCCCCTGGAGCCCTTTCCTGCTAGTTCCACCCATTTCAACCATCCCTGGGGGTCCCTTCTCCTCATCCTTCCTCCCTGTCTATCCATAATCATAAACTCTTTAATAACTAGATGAGACCCAGAGAATAGCCATTCTAATTTCCTACCCAGTACAGGAATGTACTTATACATTAGCAATGTCCAAGAGAAACATTAGGCAAGCCACATAAGTACTTTTCAAATTTCTAGTGACCACATTAACATAAAAAGATGGGTGAAAATAATTTTAATAAAATATTTTATGTAATCCAATATATCTACAATATTGTCATTTCCATATGAAACCAACATACAAATTATTAAAGAGATATTTTAATTCTTTCTTTCTCCATACTAAGTCTTTGGAATCTAGTATGTGATTTCCACTGGAAAATACATCTCCATCAAGACCAGTCATATTTCAAGCGCTCAAGAGGTGTACGTGGCCAGTGGCTACAGTATGGGACAGGGCAGTTCTATACCATGGTCTGTGCAAGGAGTGTGCTCCTTTAAATGATACATAGGAAAAACACAGTTCCTTCCTACAAACACAGCACATTAGTACATCAGCAAAGGCTACCATGGCTGGGAAACACAGGGCATATGCAGGAGGCCCAGCATTTCCCTGTTAATTTACTAGAACAGGAAGGGACCTGAGTGGTTTCATTGTCCAACTTGACAGATGAGGACACTGAGACCCAGAAAATTTATGTGAATAATCTGAAATCACACAGATAATAGCAGACGGAGGCCTCAAATCTAGATGTCCAGTCACGGGTTCTTCAAATATTAAATATCACACACACACACACACACAACCATATATCTATTTGGTCACCACCATTGTAGTCTACGCATAATTTAAGATCAAAACTGTTTTAGAAGGCAGCACAGCTCAGCTTCCTCCAAATAAGCCCTACATTTCTGAGATGTAGGAAATTCAACAGTCTCACCAATTCAGTCCAATGTTCCCCTTCCCATCCTTAACTGGGATGTGAAGAATAGCACAAGAAAAAAAAAAATAGTCACAGGCACACCAAGCATGCCTCTTAACTAAAAGTACAAAATAAGCAGCATTTCTCTAGTCTAGAGGCCTTTAAGACACACCCACCTCCTCCTTCCACCTCCAATGGACATACTAAGATAGTGAACCTTTCTTTCAAAATTGGATAGGAATCTGTAATAACTGCCATCAAAAGTGCTTTCCAGATATTGTTCCCGTTGGTTCTGCTTTAATGAGTAACCACCTAAACACTCTGAAGTTCTGCCCTTGTGTGAGATACCTGTGACGAGTTAATCTCTGCAATCTCGTTCACATCATGGCTTGACCGAAATGAATTCTCTGCCTCACCTGGACCACCCCTGTATTCCAAGCTATCTGTCCATTTGGGGGCCACTTTCAAAAGGAAGTGACTGGGGAATTCCCTGGCAGTCCAGTGGTTAGGGCTCGCGCTTCCACTGCAGGGGGCATGGGTTCGATCCCTGGTCAGGAAACTAAGATCCCACATGCTGCACAGCGAGGCCAAAAAAAAAAAAAAAAAAAAGTGACCGATTTAAAGCCAAGACATATTCCGTTCTGTGCCCAGATACATGGGGGCTGGCCTTTATCTGGATTGCCTGGATGGGGCACAAGCACAAGGTAGACGGGAGTGGGAGAGGAGATGGGGTGGGAATTCACAAAGCTGAATCTGATAGGAAAGCGCAGACTGGTTCCTGTGCCAACAAGGGGGTAACCAGCAGCCCTCTGTGCACTGACAGCTAGGGACAGTACAGAAAGGCTTCGGCTCAAAGTTATGCCAAGTACGCTGTGTGGCTTTAGTCTGCCATCTTGCAAAAAAAGGCCGGCTAATAACTTTCCACATGCTGTGGCTTTTATAAGTTTTTCTTTATTACAACTATGTTGGTAGAACATCAGGGAAAAGGAGATACGTGCTTTTTTTCTTTTTTAAATTTTATTGGCGTAGAGTTGAGTTACAAAATCGTGTTAGTTTCAGGTGTACAGCAAAGTGATTCAGTTATACATATATTCATTCTTTTTCAGATTCTTTATCCATATAGGTTATTACAGAATATTGTGTAGAGTTCCCTCTGCTATACAGTAGGTCCTTGTTGAATATCTATTTTATATATAGTAGTGTGTGTATGTTAATCCCAAGCTCCTGATTTATCCCTCCATCCCACCCCCCCCCAAACCACGTCTCTCCTTTGGTAACCATAGGTTTGTTTTCAAAATCTGAGTCTGTTTCTGTTTTGTAAATAAGTTCATTTGTATCAAGTTTTTAAATTAGATTCCACATGAGTGATATATGATATTTGTCTTTCTCTGTCTTATTTCACTTAGTATGATAATCTCTAGGTTCATCCATGATATGTGCTATCTTTAAAACAGTACAGAACAGGCCTTCATAACATTACTATGCATAAAAATACTCCTTTCCTCCTAAGACATACAACATGTATGACTTTCTGTGACAATGCTGGGGGAGGTCTACAGTCCACAGAACCACCAGAAGTAACATGCTCTCGAAGAATGCTGAGAACTTAAAAAAATCTTAACTCACTGATTTCCGCCCCCCCCCCACCGCCCCCACCGCCCCAGTGCCCATCAGGAGGCAGCTGGAGGCCTTGGCTGCAAGAAGTCCTCTTTCCTATCACAGACTGAGGAAGAGCAGCAACGTCTCAGGTTATCTGCATTCCAGAGCTGGTACTACTGGGCGGACGCCTCCGGAAATATCTTACCATTACCTCACACGAGGGCAATGAGATGTATCAGCGTCACTAACCGGCCAGCTAACAAAGCAGCCTCAACTCCACAGAAAGGAAGGACAGGCCTGAGGCATTCCTGAGGACAGCTGCCAAGAACATCCTGAGGATGAAGATCTTTGCCAAATGAATTATTAACCTATATTTAAACGTTTGACCCTCTTCTCCCATCCAGTCTTCATGTAAAAGAAACGCGTCATTAGCAAAGAAAGAATTTGCTGTCTTGAGAAGCGAAACAAGAGCAAAAGTCCCTGCCTCTCCCTCAGTCTCTGCCACTTTCCATGGGGATAATAGCGTCTGTAAATGCAAAGCGTGTTAAATTATATAGCAGAGAAGTCCTTCATCCCTCCCCATAGATCACGAGAAAGGATAAATCAAAACTATGGAGAGTTTTCAGAAAAACAAGAGTTCCGGGCTTCCCTGGTGGTGCAGTGGTTGAGAGTCCGCCTGCCGATGCAGGGGACACGGGTTCGTGCCCCGGTCCGGAAAGATCCCACATGCCGCGGAGCGGCTGGGCCCGTGAGCCATGGCTGCTGAGCCTGCGCGTCCGGAGCCTGTGCTTCGCAACGGGAGAGACCACAACAGTGAGAGGCCCACATACCGCAAAAAAAAAAAAAAAAAGAAAGAAAAACAAGAGTTCCATCAAGTATAAACAAAGGTTCATACTAAACCACATGACGTATATTCTTTTTTTTTTTTTTTTTGCGTCACATTTTGGTAATTCTTGCAGTATTTCAAACTTTTTCATTATTATATTTGTTACGGTGACCTGTGATCAAGGGTCTTTGATGTTACTATTGCAAAAAGATTACAACTCAATGAAGGCTCAATTGATAGTATTTTTTAGCAATAAAGTATTTTTTTATTAAGGAATGTACATTGTTGTTTTAGAGATAATGCTATTATAACACTTAATAGATTTACAGTAGAGCATAGATGTAACTTTTATATGTATTGGGAAACCAAAAACATTCATGTGACTCGTTTTATTGCAATGTTTGGTTTATTGCAGTGGTCTGGACTCAAACCCACAACACCTCCGAGGTCTGCCTGTAACACTGATAAGCTGTTCAAGGCCACAAAGTTAGAAAGTAATAGAACAGGGTGTTGGGCTCTGGTTTTCCGACGCCAATACTTCTAAGAGTCTAATAATAAGGCTCAAAGATCAATTAGGCACTTGATTCTGAATCCTAAAACCACTTCCCGAGTGAAGCACCAGGCCCTCCTCCCTCTTCTGCTCTGCAGCCCCGCAAAGAGCAGAGTAGAATGTGGCCTGGAAAAGGATGCAATTATGAGAGAGGAGTGATCACTGCAGCTCTCAGTGTTGACACCCAGGCTTGGGTACCTGCCAGGAGGGCCCACAGAGCTCTGCCTGGCCTACAAACCAAGTCCACTGACCCCTCCTAGGGAAGCTTTTGTTCCTGAAGTCACTGCAAATGGTTCTAAAGGGCAACACGATAGACGTTGACTCTGCTGCCACGGCCAACTGGACAAAGAGAAAGGCATTTCTGGGTGCCTGGGACTTCTGACTCCCTCAGCTGGGCCTAGAGGTCCATGGAATTCCTGAGTATGGAGTCACATATCCCTTTCCTGATGTCAGCAGAGCAAGAAGGGGTCACCACAGTGCCCTCAACACAGGTGAGAGCAATCAGAGTCCGTGAAACTCCACAAATATTCAACTTATACCATGTCCTGGGACATGGACTTGCCTGGCAAAAGTCAAAGATGAAGATTAAAGCTTTCTGCTTTCCACACTAAAAAGTTTTTTTAAATGAAGTCACGAAAATTAGAACAGAAAGATGGTTTTCCTTCTTCTCTAGACACGTCACTAAAGGCAGTCAGCTTAAAAAAAAAAAAAAAGAGAAAAAGGACACAGTCACAGATGGACTGGGTGTGAACAGAGGCTAGTTCCCTCTGCACAGAGCAAAAACAGAGTGTGAAGACACAAAGACTCATCAGCAACACTGTGCCAAAGAGGGTTCCGGGGCCAGCCCCAAGCCTACCGCACATACACTGTGGACAAGGCAATTGTCCAATCCAAATTTAACCAGGAGACCAGGATTGCACAGGACCCCCAGGTACCTACCTCCATAAATGAAGCATAAGACCCTCAGCTCACATGTGCATCCGCAAGTGGGGTGGAACCCACCCTAATATCTCACTGTTGACCCATTTCAAGTTGTCAGGTTACAACAAGCATTATGAAATGAAGTCCCTCTCCAATTGCTATGGCTGAATGTTTGTGGACCCCCAAAATTCATGTATCGAAGCCCTAATCCTCAGTGTGATTGTATTTGAAGGTAGGGCCTTTGAGAGGTAATTAGATCATGAGGGTGGAGCCCTCATAAATGGGATTAGTGCCCTTATAAGAAGAGACACAAGAGACATGATCTTTCTCTGCCATGTGAGGACACAGCAAGAAGGTGGCCGTCTGCAAATCAGGAAGAAGGCCCTCACAAAGAACCAAATTGCCTGGCACTTTGATCTTGGACTTCCCAGCCTACAGAACTATGAAAAATAAATTTCTCTTGGTTAAGCCACCCAGTCTATGATATTTTTGTTACAGCAGCCCGAACTGAATAAGACACCATCTTTGCATTATTTCAAATGAATCTGAATAAACCCCAGTGATTTTGAACTTTGTTATATATACTAACAACCTATCAATTTAATTCTGATAAATAATTCCTTTACAAGAACTTAACACTGGTTAAGGACCAGATATAATTAGAATCATGGATGATCAGAGATGAATTCCACAATTTGCTATGAAAATGACCTTTCTGCCCTGTTCAGAAAAGTTATTTCTGACATTAGGGCAACTTTAATAATAGCCAAATGGTATCCATTACCACACTGATTTAAGAGCTCAGATTCTGTGGATCTGAAAGTTATCATTTATTAAATTTTCCCCATAAGTCTTAATCCATTTCAGTAACTCGCATCTCAGGAATGATCATAGATATGGCGTGCCTTTATTTGACAATATCAGGAAAGTTTCCCTTTAAATAAAGCAAAACACTTGGATCACAACACATGGATCACCACTCTAGGCTTATTCCAGAAAAGCTACCTAAAAATCACATGGAGCTACTCAGCTCATTTCTCAGGAGATTAAGGCTGAGAATTATGATTTGACTTCAGAAGCACAGAGCCAATACACTTAAACCAAATTGTTCCCATTGGTTAAATTATAAAGTCCACAGAAATCCTTGGGAGGAAACAAAATACAGTGGTCACAGTATCAAAAGAGACCACATAAAAGTACCTGGTCATCATCTGGATCCTCTCCCTAAGCACACTGATGGGACACCACCTGGGCCACTCCACTCCCACCTGGGTGCCCTTCCTGCCCTATTACAGAAGCCCCTCCAGCCCCTGGACCCTATTTTCCCTGGGGCTGGTTCCCCAGGGATATGTCCATCTAGACCAAGTCCCTGAAGGAGAGGCCTGTGACTCACACATCTTCAAATCAGCAGCATCAAGCACCATGCCTGGAACATAGCTGGCATTCAAATGCCTGCTGAGTGAACAGTAGGTGGATGGATGGATGTGCAGAGAACCTGTATCCTGAAAAATTCATGAAATATACAGAAGAAACAGAATGAACTAAAATACCTTGAATAGTAGGTGGATGGATGGATGTGTAGAGAACCTGTATCCTGAAAAATTCATGAAATATGCAGAAGAAACAGAATGAACTAAAATACTCTGACATTAAAGAAAGGTATGGATATTTATATGAGGAACAATTAAATCAACTTCAGGCAGAGGGAGCTGTCCTGAACATAGAATTAAATGAGAGTCCAAATAAAATAATTACATAAGTAGAAATACATCCACATATACACCACTGGAAGGAATAATCCCTCCTGCTGACTCTCTCTGGGTGTCTGTTAAAACCAGACCTTGTGCTCCCATTTCCCGAGGAACTTGAATAACAACAGTCACAGAGAATTAGGAAGTCTCTATTTTCACAGACTCAAAGGCTCTGCCTTGACACCCCCGTCCCCCATGCCAAATGCGGCAGGTGGGATAGTCGTTCTAACCAGGTAGATCTCAAAACCACACAACTGTGCCAATGCCATCCTTGGACTTCAAGAGCATCCACCCACGGCCACGTCAGAAAAGAACTTTGAAAAGCCCTACTATTCTCTGGGCTCAACTGTGGGAGATAAAAAGGCACCCGGCAGCCCAGAGTTAGGTTTCAAAACAGCTCAAATAATCATTGGAGCGGGGTAGAATAGGCTGGGCCCCAGAAACACAAGGCCTAAACAAGAAGCATTTTAACCCACAGAAAGTCAACAGAGGAGGGAGGGGGCAGGGAACCAATGACACAAGTTTATAATTAGAAGGTATATTTTGGTATTTAGAAAGAAGTACACACACACACACACACACACACACACACATCCTTAAACAGGGGAGGCAAGATCACGGCAATAAACCAGCAGAGCCTCTCCCACAGCAGCACAGATCACTACCCCATCCCTCCAAAAGAACGGCACCTCCTGGGTTGCAGCTTAACCCCCTCCCACATGCCTCCCGCCGTTGGCCAAAAATGAGGCCATGGCTTCGTGAGGGAATCCACACAGTCACAATACTTCTTTCTGTGAAGCACGTTCTCAGTGCATATGACACCAATGGTTCTGAAATTCTGAACGTGGTACAGTTTCGAGCTAGTTCAATCCCAGAAGTCCCCGAACTCTTCCACGCCTCCCTTCCTCCTGGGTCCACCCCCTCCCCGGGATATCCTGGCTCTCCCCTCTGTGAAGGGGCTTCTTTCAGTATCCTCCCCAGGAGGGCAAAAGGATGAGGGATTGACACCCTAAAGGCACCGGTGAACACAAGCACACACACGCACACACAATTAATCTGGATTACAATTAATCTGGATTACGCTTTGTCCTCTAAAAGGTGCCACCTCTCAGCCCTGAGGCCATTTTTAATCTACAGAGACAAACGGGGGACAAGGAGCCACCAATTGGTGAACAGGAAAAACCAGAAACAGGCCCCAAGCAAAATGCCAGAGGGCAGGAAGATGAGCTTGGTCAGTAGAACGTTTATCACTCAGAACCTTCACCCTCTGAGGAAAAAGAGTTTCCGTAAGAAAAACTCACTAACACATCCCTGTTTTCTAAAATAAAGTTGATCGCTTTTTCCAACACCAAAGGGGAACAGTGAAACGTAAAAAGGCTGGGAAACCAACACCCATAAAACCCACCACCCAGAAACAACTCCAAAAATTATATATGTCAGTTTATTTCCTTCTGGGGTTTTTTGGTCCTGTAAACACATGGATATTTGCAAACAATTCATGCCTGCACAAGCTGATTATTACAGTATCTAGACAAAGAGCAAGCTTCATCATCCCCAGTTCCCACCAGAGCGCTCCCTCTTAGAAACAGAAGCTACTATTGTCTCAGGCTAATTCAAAAAGAACCCTGCAGTTGGGACTATGCACATGACCATCACGCAGGAAAACTGGCCAAATGGTCAGATAGTGGGATCCTAGCAAAGCCACGGGGGCAGACACCACTGAGAGAGAACATAAACCAGAGCCTCCCCTGCCCAGGTGAGGAGTGCAAGGCTTCCTTCCTGGACCAGCCTCATCCTTCACAGATGAGGCTGGGGGGACCTGGGGATCAGCACAGCCCCACAAAGGGTTCCCCTATGCACTGAAACCATCAAAGCCACTTTAGCGATGAGCCTGTTCACAGTTTGCGCAACACACGTTCAGAACCTATTACACTTCTTCGCATGTGTCTGTCTCCCAACTTAGACTAAGCAATCCTTAAGGTTTGGGGCTGTGCTTCATCTCCGTGTCCTCTGTGTCTAGTCGGTGCTCAAGAAATGTTGACCGAGTACATAACCCGCGAATACCGAGTACTAACCCACGAATACAAGGAGTGGATGGAAGAGACAAGCCTTGGAAATGAACGAGGTGGCCAACTTCAGTTTCCTTTTACATTAAAGGGGCAGGATCCATCCCAGTCTTGTCTGCAGGCTCTGTTCTTTTTTTTTTTTTTTTTGTAGTACACAGGCCTCTCACTGTTGTGGGCTCTCCCATTGCGGAGCACAGGCTCCGGACACACAGGCTCAGCGGCCATGGCTCACGGGCCCAGCCGCTCCGCGGCGTGTGGGATCTTCCCGGACCAGGGCACAAACCCGTGTCCCCTGCATCGGCAGGCAGACTCTCAACCACTGCGCCACCAGGGAAGCCCTGCAGGCTCTGTTCTTTAGTCTCAATGGGAAAGTCATGGTTGGAGTTTTAGATCTATGTATCCCGTTTGCTAACACTGACAATATTCCAGGGGTCTCTTCTTGGTGAGCTGGGCTCCAGGTTCACTGTGGGAAAGGGGGTAACCTCCATGCTGTTGATACTTGGTACCTCCCTCATGGTACCTGGGAAGTCCAGGATCCAATGATGCCTGAGAATGAAGAGAAGCCGGTCTCCACACTTTCTTGCATCTAACACGAACCGGGATCCCCCACTCCGGGGAGAAGCTCCAGGAGTACCAACAACAGTGGTGCTCAGCACTGTATTCCAGGGCCTGGCCCACAGCAGGTGTTCAATAAACATTTCTGAGTGAATGATAAAATGTACTACATGCCAGGTAGAGCAGGGGACCCCAAGATATACACAGGGCTCAGTCTCTGTCACCAAGAAGCCTTCCCACCTAAGGCAGTGGTTCTTGATCTAGGCACCCATAACAATCACCCTTTCCAAAATACTTAGGAGGGCTTCCCTGGTAATGCAGTGGTTGAGAGTCCGCCTGCCGATGCAGGGGACATGGGTTCGTGCCCCGGTCCGGGAGGATCCCACATGCCGCGGAGCGGCTGGGCCCGTGAGCCATGGCCGCTGAGCCTGCACGTCCAGAGCCTGTGTTCCGCAATGGGGGAGGCCACAACAGTGAGAGGCCCGCGTACCGCAAAAAAAAAAAAAAAAAAATACTCAGGAGCCATGCTCTGTCCCGGACCTCCTGAACTACCTCTGAAGACAGGGTCGGGCACATGTACTTTTCAAAGAGCTACCCAAGTGATTCTGACACTAAGTTAAGAACCTCTGCTCCAGAGAGTAAAATCAAGCTATTGTTATAATATTTATAAATAGTGGAGTGCAGGCATTTTTTTTTTGTAAGCACTAATACCTCCCTTCCCACCCTCAGTTTTTCTAACCCTGACAGCACTTTGCCATAATACAAAGCGGGTAGAGATCAAGGGCAACTCCCTAAGGGTCCAAGTGGATACAGCCATGACGCTGAGCCATTTCAGAGTGGAGAGGCAGATGTTCTCTTTAGCCACATGATGACATTGGATGTCAGGTCCCCCACTTGACACCACCTCTTGGGGCCACTGTGCCAGGAGTTGCCTACGTGGTCTCCAGAAAGTGGTAGCCAACACTGGCCTGCACCCTGAGGTCTGTGAGCACGTCTCTTCAGGAAAGAAGGAGCACCCGCAGCCCGAAACTCCCTTTTGGGAATTAGCAGCACACTGTGCTTGGAGGTCTCCTTAGGCCACCTGCTAAAACCTCACGCTAAGTGAACACCGCACGTTTGTTGAGAAAGCTGTAGCCTCAGGTGCCCTCTGCTTCCAGAGGCCTCGGCTAAGAGGTGCAGTGGAGTTTCTTCCCTGGAGTGAAGAAAATCCCAGCATCTGGTGCGCGCTGAATGGTCCATAGCCCCCTCCTCCCAAAGCCTCCAAGAGCAGGACTGGGGACTCAGGAGGCCAATAGGAACCTAGGTTCACGTGTGCACGACCAGCCCCGAATCATCCACCTGCCCGAGCCGTGCCCCCATCAACGTCAAGTAGGGGTCCTCACCTCCCTTGCCCCACACTCCTCACTGCAGCAGACTTTGTGAATTCTCTTCCCTTTCTTGGCTCCCCTGTCCATGTGGTCACACTATTCATCTACATTCAAGGGCTGCCTTCCCCTTCCTTCTCCTCCAAGGACGCTCAGAGTATCACCTTTGCTATTCTGCTTTGTCCGCTCCAGTGCCCTTTTGTAAACAGCCTACTATGTGCCGAGCATAGTAGACACAAAGATAAATAAGATGCAGAGACACAGAGAACAGAAAATTATGATAGAAAAACACAACAAAAGAGATAAGCCAGGGCGTCTCAGGAGCACAGGGGCTGAGTGAGGATCATGGACAACTTTCTGGGAGGTGGTGCCCAGCTCGAGTCCAAAAGACCAAGGACGAGTCGGGGATGGCCGAGTGGTGTCTGCAGACCGTAAGCAAAGCACAGAAGGAACCCTGTGTTTGGGTCTGCGGGAAGAAACTCAACATCTGAGTGTGACGAGCAGGTGCAGTCCAGGTGGGGTATGGCGGGCAGGGGCCAGCGTTGCAGGGCCACCCTCTCTTGAATCCCCAAGGTGCCACCCCCAGTTTTGCTAGGCTTTTCCCAGGAGTGGTTTCATGACACAGAACCACAGACCTTACTTCAACCTGTCATCACAGGGCAACCAAGTCTACGGCCCTAATTAAAGTCGCCTGAGCACAGGCGTGGCCATCTCCTCCCAACAAGGCCTGTCGCTACATAAAGGCTTCTCAACCACAAGCGCCAGAGGCTAGGTTCTCCAAGCAGCTTCTCACTGGCCTTTAATTTGGTAGCACCCAGGCACTCTGGCCTGCACCGGACCATTATGGTTACAAAATGTCTCTCTAATGGTTGGGAATGTATAGATCAGAGTGCAGGGCTAAGGCGAGATTAGAGGCCAGGCCCTGCAATTGAGCCCTTTGCTCCCCTCAGGCTTGGAAAAGCTCGATGACCACTGGGTTGTATCATGCCTAAAAGCATACATGGTCACAACCTGCAGTAACATGGAATTACAGGCAACAGGGGCTCTCGCCTGTCTGGAGACCCGGCCAGTCTGAGATCTGCAAAATCTGCAAAAAGAGCACTTCCCTGATAGCTTTTGCTGGCATCAAGTCACTAGACACTGCAGCCTCCAGACCTGCTTCCTTCTCTATATAAATATCGTCGCCACCATCACCACAGCGGTCTGAGTAATTACTGCATGTCCAGCACTGTCCACAGTAACCCTACGAAGCAGATACTGTATTTCATTGATTCTAGGACAATCCTAGACTCAATTCTGTGGCCAATCCTTTTTTGCCCCACATTTTAACATCTCTGAAAAGCATGTCACAGTTTCATTGGCAGGATATTTTTCCTCAGTGGTATGAAAAATTAAAGTTGCAGCTTAACTGAGGTTATCTTAAGTTTGAGGAAGTATCTATTTTTATCCTGCTCTTCCTGATAGGGACACTGAGAAGGGAGAGGGTAAATAACTTGCCCTAATGCAAAGGCTGATGCCAGGTAATCTGCTGGGTGCCTTTCAGCATGTAAATACTTGAACGTGTGTATATTCAAGAAGCAACGCTGCCTTCCAACACTGAAAACAAAAATTAGCCCTGCAGGGTCTAAGACATTTCACTCTCTGGGGTTCTTTAAAGATTCCTCTGCTCAATTCAACAATCTGCTCAGTGGTTAATTCTATTTTTTCCCTCAGTCTATTCAGTGAACACTGCCTTCCTCCCCCCTTTCCTAGCTCTACAGACCTTCGTTCATAAAATTTCACCCCAAGTTTATTCACTCACTCAGCCTTGCCTTTGGCCCTTGGCTTACTTTGTCTTTATCTTGCACCCTCCTCCAGGAAGCCTTCAGGGATTTCCTCTTGGCTACTCTCTCTCTCCTCTCCTCGCCTCCAGCCTCCTGTAGGGTCCTGGCTTCCTGGTTAGTCGATGGGGAGAGTAGAGGGAGAATGAAAGGGGTCACACATTTCAGAATGAGCCCAGCTGGAAGAGAGTTAGAATGCTAGTTGGCAGAGTTTGAAGTTTATTATGCAGCAATGGGGAGCCATGGAGGGTTTTCAAATAGGGAAGTGGGGTGATCAGATTTGAACTGCAGGAAAGAAAACTCATCAGCACATGGAGGCTGACCAGGAGAGAGGAAGAGGAAGACAGGTTGGGAGACCGCTGGTGGAGTTCAGGAGAGAGAGACGCAAAAGCGGGTGGGAATAAGAACAGAGAGCAAGGTTCCCAATTGAGGAGCAAGGAAATGCTCCAGTGCCCTGCAGACAGACGTCTAGCCTTGCGAGCTCTATAAAGAGGAAAGAAGAACAAGTCAGGAAGCAGGCTGGGGTTCAAGTGGAGGGGAAAGCAATGCCTCCATCTCCTCCTTAGAATTTGATTTTAGTTTGTAAGTTGGAGGTGTGGGCAGGACATCCATGGGTCACTCTTCCCGGGGGATCTGGAGTGTCGTCATTGGCGAGAACCTCAGCAGAATGTAATAGCAAGCCTCATTTGTCCTAACTCTCAACCCACCCTTAGTGACAGATCAGGGAATAGGGTATGCGTTCACTGAGAAAAATGCATCTTTGTAGATGGTACCAATTAACATAACAGATTCTTAGGAGATGTCCGACATTGAAGACAGCAAACCCTCTTGAGTTGTGATGTGGTAGAAGAGACATCACGGGGCCAAAAATCCTGGGTTCAAATCTCAGTTCTTTTAGGGGAGAGAATGGGGAATTTTTGTTTAACTGGGTATAGGTTTTCAGTTTGGGAAAATGAAACCGTTCTGGAGACGGATGGACAACAATGTGAATGTACTTGATGTCACTGAACTGTACACTTAAAGATGGTGAAAGTGGTGGGAATTCCCTGGCGGTCCAGTGGTTAGGGCTCTGTGCATCCAATGCAACGGGCACAGGTTCAATCCCTGGATGGGGAACTAAAATCCCATATGCTGTGTGGCGTGGCCAAAAAAAGAAAAGAAAAATGGTGAAAGTGGTAAAATTTATGCTATATATATTTTATTTCAATAAAAAATAATAACCCTGCAAGGGAGGTGTTATTATCATTTCAGGCAAGTGAGGAAACTGAGGCTTAGAAAGGTTCTGCAATTACGACGAGGTCACACAGCTGCTAAGCTGCAGTGCTAAGATCCAAAGGCTCCACGGCTTTCACCCCCACCGCTGACTCTACAACCAAGATGGCAGCAGGATGGGGGCAGCCCAGGTCAACAGGCTACTTGAGTTCCCACAGTGCTGCTGAGGGGCTGGAGGAGGGCGGCATGACAGAATCTCTACCCTATTGTGTTCTTACAAGCTCGATCAGCTCCACATGCCACATCTGGTCAGGCATGTTTTATTATGGCCCTAAACCTACAGATGTCTGCATGGAGAATGACGCTGTAGACAGGAGGTGTCACCAGACCTGCTTGATCCAAAAGACACAAAGCTAGGTTGCCACACCTCAGTTCACAGTTGCAGCAGGGATTTCATCCCATCTCTTCTCCATTCTCAACCTCCCCTTTCTCTTTCCTACTCCTACTGGGTCTGCAAACGGATCCCTCACTCCATGTGACCACGGCCAGCTAAAAACTTCCCATCCACCATTTTATTTCAGCCATTCTGTTTAGACCTACAAGGTCAAATTCACATACATCCTTGACACTAGTCAACAACTCGGCAGATCTGGTTATCAGGGTGGGGGGGGGAATCAATACCTCTGAATGTGACCAGACAACCAAAATGCAAAGACGCCTAAAAGCAGTGAAGTTGAAATCAAGATCTCAGTGTATTCAGTCAACCAGTCAAAACTGACCACCCTTTTGAAAACAACTCCTATACCCAGAACCAAACTCCATTCTACAGATCTCACCTGCTCCAAGCTTTGATCCAGCAAATTCTACAAAGCTTATCAAGGTTTGACTCACTTTGCTCCTGTGACATAAAAGAAGCACCTTTTGGTACACACGGGGCCTTTCCATCCAGCTATGGGCTTTCAAAGACATCTTGAATGTATCAGGTCCCTAGTCAAAGCTGCTGAATGAACACAAGCCTCGTGGTTTAGATGGACATTTTTGGTCTATTTGGCTTCTAAACCCTTGTTTCAGAGTGGGTTTACTGCCACTGGATTTCATTTTGCTGACTTGAAACTTTCAGCAGAATCTCTCAGCAAACACCAGCAGCAAAATAAGACCCATACCACCTACACACTCCAAAAGTACAATCCTTAGGAGATGGTGATAACATGGTACAATTAGAGAAGGTTTCAACCCCACAGTTTTAGATTTTCCCTATAAATACTTACTCATTTTCTAATTAAACAAACAATTAGTAGAAGGCACAGCCTGAGAAACTATGTGGGTGTCACCATCTTACTACACGGAGATAGTGTGACAAATGATGCTAGCCAAGGGGTGAATAAAACATGTTTGGCTCCGAATGTTTACACAAGCTGTGATGACCCATCCAGCCTGACTTTTAAAACACAGCTTGCTCCAAATCTGAAATATACAGTCTTAATGACAGACATCCTAAATAGAAAACAGTCCCTTTAGATATAGCCCAGATTTCTTGGGCTGGGTGGGAAGAAAAAAAAAATAGAGCTGGCTAGTTAATACATCAAGGCAGGTTTTTTGTTTGTTGTTTTCATAGGATGCTACAGTACTGCAAAAGGTCCCAACCAGAAATGAGTCAAAGACAATGAACCACATATTTCTGGCTGGTTTTTACTGATGTTCAGCATCCCTGTCTACACAAACTCAGGGATACAAGGCAAAGCGATGACCTTTACAGCTCATGTGCTAAAATGGGCTCATTCCACTTGACTAAGCAAAGTTAATATTTGTTTTTCTTGGTTTAGTTCTGGTAAAAGAAAATGGATAGTTGTAACACTAGAGTCTCCCTCCACTACATAAAGGCAGATGGTACGAGCGTCTCGCTCCTGCTCTACTAATAGTATCCAAATATCATCTCCGCAGAAGGATGTGTCTGCAAGCACAGGCTATTTTTAAGTTCATTCATTTAAAATTCTGATTCATTCATTCATTCAATAAATCTTTACTGAGTGCCAGGTACTGTGGATACAGAGATACACTGCCCTCATGGAGGGCAGAATTTATCTCTTTCCTTCCCACTTACATGCTAGCAGAAAGGAAAGAGATGCAACAGGTCATGCAAACAAATTAAAGCTCCATATAATTCCAAGTGCCATAAAACATGGCTGTGGAAGAGAGAGTGAATGTGGGAAGCAGAGTACAGAATAAGGAGGATGGGGGTATTTTATCCAGACTGGTTAGAAGGTCCTTCCAAGATTACATTTGAGCTGAAACCATACAAAAGTCTGGGGAAGTAAATTCCAGGCAGAGGAACCTGCAAGTACAATAATCCTGGGATGGAAAAACATCTTGCCAGTATGTTTTTTTTTGTTGTTGTTGTTGTTTTACTTTTTTTTTAAATTAGTTTCTGCTTTATAACAAAGTGAATCAGTCATACATATACATCTGTTCCCCCATCCCTTCCCTCTTGCGTCTCCCTCCCTCCCACCCTCCCTATCCCACCCCTCCAGGCGGTCACAGAGCACCGAGCTGATCTCCCTGTGCTCTGCGGCTGCTTCCCACTATCTATCTACCTTACGTTTGGTAGTGTACATATGTCCATGCCTCTCTTTCGCTTTGTCACAGCTTACCCTTCCCCCTCCCCATATCCTCAAGTCAGTTCTCAAGTAGGTCTGTGTCTTTATTCCTGTTTTACCCCTAGGTTCTTCATGACATTTTTTTTTCTTAAATTCCATATATATGTGTTACCATACGGTATTTGTCTTTCTCTTTCTGAGTTACTTCACTCTGTATGACAGACTCTAGGTCTATCCACCTCATTACAAATAGCTCAATTTCGTTTCTTTTTATGGCTGAGTAATATTCCATTGTATATTTGCCAGTATGTTTGAGCACAATAAACTGGGGGGACAAGTGATGGGGGGTGGGTTAGAGATCAGGAAGTGGTACCATGCAGCCTTGAAGGCTGTGGTTAGGAACTTTTGACTGTGTTCTACCTGCAAAGGAATCACAGAAATCAACAGAGCTACTACTTTAAATACAAATATACAGACGCTCTCGGCAAACATACTACATTTAGAATTGATGGTTTTGGAGAATAAAAATAAGGAAGTGGGCTTATGATAAACACCATTTGTATAGCACCCTAGGGCCTACAAACAGCATTCACAGCATCTCATTTAGATGGTCATGTAGAAGGCAAGGAGCGTCAGAGGTTAAGAACAAGCTCTTAATTACTAGAAACCAATTCATCCCATCTCTAAAGTGGTTAAAGAAGACAACTCCAGGGCTTCCCTGGTGGTACAGTGGTTGAGAGTCCACCTGCTGATGCAGGGGACGCGGGTTCATGCCCCGGTCCGGGAAGATCCCACATGCCGCGGAGCGGCTGGGCCCATGAGCCATGGCCGCTGAGCCTGCGCGTCTGGAGCCTGTGCTCTGCAACGGGAGAGGCCACAACAGTGAGAGGCCCGTGTAACACACACACACACACACACACACACACACACACACACACACACAAGACAACTCCAGAGACTGCAGTTGAACGAAGGTGGCTTTAGGGGTCTTTTCCCACTAAAGACTTCAAATCATCTCTTTAACACAGCTTTAGACACAGACCCATGAGTCCAAAAGGCCTGGTCACCAAAAAAAAAAAGAAAAGAAACAACAAAACCCACACCTGTCATATGAAAATACAAGACACAGGCATCCTTAATTCTCCATGTTGATTGGTTCCCCTGAGACCGTCTGGAACACTTGTCTTTTGGGGGGTTGTGTATGTTTGTTTGTTCCTGGAGTGCCTCTGCATCCCTACTGCTGCTAAGTTCATCAGGTCTGGGCGGCTCCAAGCACCATCTTTCTAAACTGGGCTCCTTTGCGGGTCCATCTAGCCCTCCTTAGATACTTCTCTCCAAGTATACTCCTTCCCCAAGAAATCCCGCCACGATCAACATCCATTTCCTTTGTAAACACAACTTAGGAAAAAGAGATTGAGAGCCTCTATTCATAAACATCATGATCAGAACTATTTGTACAGGACAACAAGAAGACAAACAAAAGCTCAATTTCTGCTACTTTCAGTGGCTTTACAGGAAAATTCCCAACCGATGCAACACACACTAAGGATACACATCTCCACACCCAGTAAGTACTATTCTGCAGAAGTTTTAAGGGAAATTAAGCAGTCAAAACCACACTGCACCTTTAGGGATGTCAACTGGAATACATGCTCCATAATTAGCTCAAGGAATGCTAATTAAGATGTACTTTTTTTAAGCATGTGTGGAATAACAAGATGCACCCAAACTGTAAGGGACACAAAGGCAGTATCAACCCATTCATATTATTTTCATCCACTTAAAATTATGGAGAAAGGAGAAGGCCATCATGAGAAGTATGGCCTTTCATTCACTGTCCAGGGAAGAGAAGCAAGCTGACTTCTACTTCCTCTCCTCTTAAGTTAAACCTCAAGAATCCAACCCATGCACCTGGCTCTGGGGCTAAGTAGTCAGGGTCTCCTTCAGGGACTCCCCAAGTTTAAAATGAAAAGCTCCACACTGGACTGATGTGTTATGTTAGTAAGGCGAGCTTTGCTTTAAAGTGGTTCTCAAATACGAAATGACAGCCCCACAGAGGTGAAGGAGGGCAGGCCATGTAAAATGAGACACTAAGCCAAAGAGGAGACCACACACATTCTCCCTCTCGAAGAAAATCACTCCTAGGAGGGCTGCGCATGGAGCAAAGCTGGTCACGAGCACACGCCTGACCCAGATGTGGCCATGCCAAGTGAGCCCAGCATGGGCCGAGATGCTGAAATCCTGGGTGAAAGTCCCTAAGGGAGATTAGAAAGAGAGGGCTGCTGTCGGCCCCGCCACCCTGAGCTATTTTCAGCACCATGACTTCATTCTTGTTTGTTCTGAAGCAGCACAGATGGGCTGCGTCAATTTCTGTTACTACAGGAAGATAAGGAGCCCCAGGCTTGAAGCAGCATCTTTCTCTTGCCTCCTGTTAGGGCATCAACAAGCTGGAACTGTGGCATGTAAGCAGTTGAAAACACTGTTGCTTTTCTTTTCTTTCCTTTTTTTTTTTTTTTTTAAACCAAGAGCATTTCACAAACATTGCCATGTTTCTTGTAACTAGAAACCAGATCCACCTGAAAAATGGCACAAGGTCAACTGCTGGGAAAGCACTTTAGCCTTTTTGGTTTTGTCGAAGCCACCCAACTGCGAGAACAGCTCCGGCCACTCTAGACACGGGAAGGCTGGTCCTGGTCAGAGAGCAGAAGAAGGGAAAATGCCCACAATTCAAGCTGGAGCTCAGTTTAAGGTCACTGGGGTCCCACACATCTCATTATGCAAATATACCTCTAAAGGCACAGAGCTTTTCCTTGAAGTTTGCCAAGAAACTTAATGAACCAGACTGTACAAGGGGCAGGTATATACGTAACAGATTACATTTACTACACCTCTCCCAGGCGTTGCACATCTTAGGAAGAACTCCTAAGGATCCTCTTATAATTCTTATCATTTCTATTTGAAAAGAAAGAAAACCAGCTCAAAGAGAAGGGGAAAGAACCAGGCCAAAAACACACAGCTAGTACGAATCCAAGAAAAGACTACCCCTTCTGCTCCACGGTGGGGACTGTCATGAAATTCTCTCTTTGAGAGAGGCAGACTTGAAGCTTTAGGAAGAATCCTGATCCTTCCCTAGTCTATCCAGTTTGTCAGCTTCTGTCACCCTGCCAGCAACCATCATATGGAAATAGAGAAGATGGACAGGAAAACCCAGGAGCCAGTCCTACAACTGCCGCTTCCTAACGACCCTCGAGCCTCACCCTTGAGCCTCAGGCCCCCCATATGCAAAGCTGTGTTTAGTGCTCCCTCTGTTACAGGCTGGAGACCAAGCACATCAAGGACTGACAATTCCTGGCAATTCAGCAGGTGTACCATACATGGTGGCATTGACACAGGTGTTATGTGTGTGTATGTATGTGTGTGTGTATGTATATGTGTGTGTGTGTATATATACACATATACACACATTTTTTAATGGAATTGAAATTGACATAACACAAAAGTAGCCATTTGAAAATGAACAATTCAGTGGCATTTAGTATATTCACCACAACTTTGTGCAATGACCACCTCCACCTAATTCCAAAATATTTTCATTGCTGCAAAATAAACCACCATGCCCACATGGCAGTCAGTCTCCACTTCCCCTTCCCACCACGAACATGCTTTTTGCCTCTGTGGATTTGCCTATTCTGAGCATTTCACATAAGTGGAATCATATGAGACCTTTTGTGCCTGACTTTCATGTAGCATAATGTTTTCAAGGTCCATCCGAGTTGTAGCAAATACCAGTACTTCATTCCTTTTTATAGTTGAATAATATTCCACTGTGTGGATATATCATATTAGTTTATCCATTCATCCCACGATGGACAGCAGGGCTGTTTTCACCTTTTAGCTATTGTGAATAGTGCTGCTATGAACATTCATGTAGCAGGTTCTCTCTTAAAGCACTTTTACATTTGATCCTGACAAGTCTGTGAGGTAGACCTCAGTCCTACAAATAATATTTGAGGTGCACTGCCTTCTTCATTAATTTATCACACTCGAATCCTTGCCCCCCCCTTTTTTAATCAATAAAAATGACTCCTGGACATATATCCAGAAAAGATGAAAACTCTCATTTGAAAAGATACATGCACTCCAATGTTCACTGCAGCACTATCCACAATAGCCAAGATTTGGAAGCAAACTAAATGTCCATAGACAGATGAATGGATAAAGTTGTGGTATATATATATACACACACATATACACACAATGGGATATTACTCAGCCATAAAAAACAATAAAATAATGCCATTTGCAGCAACATGGATGGACTTAGAAATTATCATACTAAGTGAAGTAAGTCAAAGATAAATATCACATATATGACATCTGATACAATATCACATATGTAGAATCTAAAAAAATGGTATTTATAAAACACAGACTCACAGATATAGAAAACAAACTTATGATTACCAAAGGGGAAGGGTGGGGGAGAGATAAATTGGGAATTTGGGATTAACAGATACAAACTACCATATATAAAATAAACAACAAGGACCTACTATATAGCACAGGGAACTATATTCAATATCCTGTAATAACCTATAATGGAAAAGAATCTGAAAAACAATATATGTATAAAACTAAATAACTTTGCTATACACCTGAAACTAAGTCAACATTGTAGATCAACTATACTTCAATTTAAAAAAAAAAAAAAAAGAAAGAAATACACTACTTAATAACCAAGAGATCACTGAAGAAATCAAAGAGGAAATCAAAAAATACCTAGAAACAAATGACAATGAAAACACGATGACCCAAAACCTATGGGATGCAGCAAAAGCAGTTCTAAGAGGGAAGTTTATAGCAATACAATCCTACCTCAAGAAACAAGAAACATCTCAAATAAACAACCTAACCTTACACCTAAAGCAATTAGAAAAAGAAGAACAAAAAAACCCCCAAAGTTAGCAGAAGGAAAGAAATCATAAAGATCAGATCAGAAATAAATGAAGGAAATGATAGCAAAGATCAATAAAACTAAAAGCTGGTTCTTTGAGAAGATAAAATTGATAAACCATTAGCCAGACTCATCAAGAAAAAAAGGGAGAAGACTCAAATCAATAGAATTAGAAATGAAAAAGGAGAAGTAACAACTGAGACTGCAGAAATACAAAGGATCATGAGAGATTACTACAAGCAACTCTATGCCAATAAAATGGACAACCTGGAAGAAATAGACAAATTCTTAGAAATGCACAACCTTCCGAGACTGAACCAGGAAGAAATAGAAAATATGAACAGACCAATCACAAGCACTGAAATTGAAACTGTGATTAAAAATCTTCCAAAACACAGGGCTTCCCTGGTGGCACAGTGGTTGAGAGTCCGCCTGCTGATGCAGGGGACATGGGTTTGTGCCCTGGTCCGGGAAGATCCCACATGCCGCGGAGTGGCTGGGCCCGTGAGCCATGGCTGCGGAGCCTGCATGTCCAGAGCTGTGCTCCACAAGGGGAGAGGCCACAACAGTGAGAGGTCCGCGTACAGAAAAAAAAAAAAAAAAAAAAAGAGTCATGTACCACAATGTTCATTGCAGCTCTATTTACAATAGCCAGGACATGGTAGCAACCTAAGCGTCCATCAACAGATGAATGGATAAAAAAGATGTGGCACATATATACAATGGAATATTACTCAGCCATAAAAAGAAATGAAATTGAGTTATCTGTAGTGAGGTGGATGGACCTATAGTCTGTCATACAGAGTGAAGTAAGTCAGAGAAAAGCAAATACCGTATGCTAACACATATATATGGAATCTAAAAAACAAACAAAAAAAATGGTCATGAGGAACCTAGGGGCAAGACAGGAATAAAGACACAGACTTACTAGAGAATGGACTTGAGGATATGGGGAGGGGGAAGGGTAAGCTGGCATGAAGAGAGAGAGTGGCATGGACATATATACACTACCAAACGTAAAACAGATAGCTAGTGGGAAGCAGCCGCATAGCACAGGGAGATCAGCTCAGTGCTTTGTGACCACCTAGTGGGGTGGGATAGGGAGGGTGGGAGGGAGGGAGACACAAGAGGGAGGCGATAGGGGGATATATGTATATGTATAACTGATTCACTTTGTTATAAAGCAGAAGCTAACACACCGTTGTAAAGCAATTATACTCCAATAAAGATGTTAAAAAAAAAAAAAAAGAAAGAAAAATGGCAAAGGACTTCTGAGCCCAAGTCAGACACACGAGGACTTTATGAAGCAAGGAATGAAAAGGTGTTTATTAATGATCTGATTTTTTTTAATTCATCATAACTGAGCATGTATAACAGGACTTTCACAAACCTGGACAGCACTCCTAATGTGTGGAAAACGTAAAGGCTGTAAAAAAAGATTAAATTCTTTTTTTTTAAAATTAATTAATTAATTTATTTATTTATTTTTGGCTGTGTTGGGTCTTCATTTCTGTGCGAGGGCTTTCTCTAGTTGTGGCAAGTGGGGTCCACTCTTCATCGCAGCACGTGGGCCTCTCACTGTTGCGGCCTCTCTTGTTGTGGAGCACAGGCTCCAGACGCACAGGCTCAGCGGCCATGGCTCACTAGGCCCAGCCGCTCCGTGGCATGTGGGATCCTCCCAGACCAGGGCTCGAACCCGTGTCCCCTGCATTAGCAGGCAGACTCTCAACCACTGCGCCACCAGGGAAGCCCAAAGATTAAATTCTTTAAAGAATAAAGATACTGCAGTAAAAAGTAAAGATTCAATACTTTTTTTTAAAATAAATTTTTTTTATTTGTTTATTTTTGGCTGTGTTAGGTCTTCCTTGCTGTGGGGGCTTTCTCTAGTAGCGGTGAGCAGGGGCTACTCTTCCTTGCGGTGCGTGGGCTATTCTTCCTCTCAGCGTGTGGGCTTCTCATTGCAGTGACTTCTCTTGCTGCGGAGCACAGGCTCCAGTAGTTGTGGCTCGCGGGCTCTAGAGCACAGGCTCAGTAGTTGTGGCGCACGGGGTTAGTTGCTCCATGGCATGTGGGATCTTCCCAGACCAGGGCTCAAACCCGTGTCCCCTGCACTGGCAGGAGGATTCTTAACCACTGAGCCACCAGGGAAGCCCCAAGATTCAATACTTTAAAAAGTAAATGAGACACGGGAGAGAACAAAAGCTCATCCCTGTGTCAGACCTTCCCCAACAACTCATTCACAGCCTTCAGAACATGCAGACCTTCCCTCCGGCAGGACCACTTAATCATGTCAACGCTTTCACTACTGTCCAGAGACTTTCAGCTCAAAACCCTATATAAGCAAGGCAGGCAACCCGTGAGCAACCATGGGTGTGAGGGACCCTCACAGACCCTCGCTGCACTCGTCAAAATGGAAGGACAATTTGCTCAAATCTAAACTTCGGCAAATTAACATGGGCATTATTTGGCTTCCAAGACCACTCCTCATCGAGGCAAAGAGACCCAACTCCTTGTTGGTGTTAAGAGGCTTAAGTTGTCAAGAAATAAGCCTCAGTGCCCTTGAATTCTTTGTTCATTTAAGGTTTGGGGCTTCAGATACAGTATAAAGTGAATCCCATCACAAGAGGCTCCTTGAAAGGGCAAAATGCAACCTCACCCTAGGGAAGAGGCCTGCCAGCGCAGACACCCAGCACACACTGATCAAGAGAGCTTGGTACCACTCACTGTGCCATGTCAAGTACCCTTCATTGTAGCCATAATAAAGTCAGTCAGATGAACATTCTCATACTGTGTCCCCTATGTAATGCAAAGGAAAAAAGTGACTGTTCAAATTGTTAAAGGTCTTGGGGTGAGACACAGAAGGGAAGGGGGTGAGAACCATATGAATCCTTTTGCTGAAAACTGTATCAGAGCCTTCCTTTTCGCTGTCACCACTATCACCACTTGTTAATTTTTTTCTTTTGTCTTCCCCCAATCAAGACTCTGAATTCAGGGATATGCAAATCAGGAGGGGGGAAAAACTTTAACAGATTCATTTTAAACATTCAAATTTTACCCGAAGCAGGAGAAAAGTAAGGAATAACGTATTTTCTACCTCTACTCACCCTACCCCCGACTCCCTCTTCTCAAGCTCCACTGCCTTTTTTTTTTTAATTTTTATTGGAGTATAGTTGATTTACAATGGTGTGTTAGCTTCAGGTGTACAGCAAAGTGAATAGGTTATATATATACGGATATCCACTCTTTTTTAGATTCTTTTCCCATATAGGCCATTGCAGAGTATTGAGTAGAGTTCCCTGTGCTCTACAGTAGGTCCTTATTAGTTATCTATTTTACATGTAGTAGTGTGTATACATCAACCCAATCTCCCAATTTATCCCTCACCCCCCATCCCCCCGGGTAACCATAAGTTTGTTTTCTACATTTAAGCTACTTGGCTTTAAATCAGGGGTCGGCACACTTTTTCTGTAAGGGGTCATTTAGTAAATATTTTAGCCTTTGTGGGCCATTCAGTCTCTGTTCCTCCACTCTGCCATGGCTGCACAAAAGTAGCCACAGACCAACTGTGAACAAAAATGGGCTGGCTGTGTTCCAATAAAGCTTTATGGATGGACTTTTAAATTTGAATTTCACATCGCTTCTCGGCCTTTTGGCTAAGATCAAGTGTAAATTTGAATTTCACATTAACTTTCACATGTCGCAAAATATTAGTCTGTTCATTTTTTTCCAACTATTTAAAACAAACATTCTTAGCTTGTAGGCCAGCAGCAGGCTGGATTTGGTACACGGGTTATAGTTTGCCAGCCCTTTAAATTTTTAGGGATGCAGTATATATGGTTTTCTCTTTCTTTTTTTTTTTTAGAGGCAAGGGAGGCTTAGAGTTCTGCATAAAGCAGAACAGAACTAGGCAAGGGGAGTGTTACAACAGTATATTTCAGAAAGAAAACACATACCTCTGTTACATAAATCCCAAGACACTTGGAAAACTCTTTTAATCACCTCTTGGCAGAGGGCTACAAATTTTAAAATGTGCCTGCTTACTTCTAAAAGTTAAGATGTTTCACTCCCTTCTTGTCTAAAGAAGCATATAAGAGACATTATTTATATCTTCTGAATCAGGTCGGTAGGTACTCACTAGATGCCTCTGTGTGTTCAGCACTGGTCACGCTGATGGATGTAAAGGACATCAAAATACATCTTTTCCCCTGAAGGTCTTTGATCCCCAAGAGGTTTCAGGGGTAGAGCCTCAGAATGGAGGCGACAGAATGGGCTGATCCCTCCCAAACCATGATCCCAGCTGATCCCCCTTTGATCCACTGCATGCATTTTAGAGATGATTTTAGCTAGGGGTTAGCAGTATACATATTTATAGCAACAAAGTTCACATGGTCCTGTAGGAACAATTCCAGACTTTAAAATACTGATTCTGCCACTTAGCTCTGCAACCCTGGGAAAACTAATTAACCTCTCCAAATCCTCTATCCTAATAAGAACAAAAATAAAAATTTCCTCAAATAATCCTGACACTCTGGTGCAGGGCCCCGTAGGCACTAATTCATCCTCTCATTCAACAAAGGTTCAATGAGCCCCTACAATGTACAGGGCCCCAGGAACACAATGAACAAGGCAGATCCAGTCTCCAACATTGTGGAACTTACAGACCAATGGGAACTTGTTGGTTTTTTCTTTAAAAACAAATATGCATGCCTAAAACACTCCTTAGGCTATAAAACGCCTATCCTTCCTTCACTTTCTCTACTTTTAATTCCATTTCAACCTGTAATTCTGAGAGTGACACCAGCTTTGGAGTCTTACAGACCCAGATCAACGCACAACGTCTATCAAATATCTGCCACTTTTGCGTGATTTCAGGAGACCACTGGCGGCATTCAATGATGTAAACATTTCTGATTGAGACTATGTTTAAAAAATTCTATAGTCCATGGCAAGTGCTAACTCGTGGTTTTGCCAAGGCAAGGCTTGAATCCCATCTCAGGATATGCTGCCCCCAAAGATGCTGCTTCCCTGTAAGAAATATTTTAAACTGAAGGGATTGGAGAAACGGCAGGTGCAGGAAGCACTCGCTGACCTCGGAGGGGCGCCGAGAGGGATCCAAACAAACAGTCCTTGCTGTGTTTCCCCCAGTAACAGCCCTTAGTTCATTCCCTTCCGTCCCATCACATTTTCCCACGACTTTCCACTCTTCCTTAAACTTACTATAAAAACGCTCAGGTTTAACTGTTTCTCAGGGGCTTCATTGCCTTGTGAAGGCTCTCACGTCACATAAAACTTACATTAAATAGATTTGTATGCTTTTCTCTTGTTAACCTGTCATGCATCAGTCCAATTTACAGTGCCCCAGCCAGAAAACCTAGGAAGGTCATAGAAAAAAACATTTCTTCCTCCCCTACAGAGGCAAGGTTGGTTTGTGAGGGCAAGTAGTTTGGCTAGTGAGTAAGCCAAGCCTAGCACCTGCATCTCAACTCACTTTTGCTCTTTTCACTTAACAAATGGTTTTATTTTATCCCTGCAATTACTCTAAGAGATAGTTCTAACCATCTTCATTGACCACGTATGGAATCTGAAAGTAACTGCACACAGTACAGGCTTTTTAGCATTTGAAAATCCACAAGGATCTTGCACTGTCACCCTCCAATGTTTAGGGGTCTAAGCAGTGGTTCCTGACCTCGGCTGCCCTTACAATCAACCTGGGAGCTTCAGAAAATACTGATGCCCAGGCCCCACTTCCAACGAGTCAAATCAGACCATCTGGGTGTGAGTCCCAAGCATCAGGACTTTTTTTTTTTTTTTTGCAGTACGTGGGCCTCTCACCGCTGTGGCCTCTCCCGTTGCGGAGCACAGGCTCCGGATGCGCAGGCTCAGCAGCCATGGTTCACGGGCCCAGCCGCTCCGCGGCATGTGGGATCTTCCCGGACCGGGCACGAACCCGTGTCCCCTGCATCGGCAGGTGGACTCTCAACCACTGTGCCACCAGGGAAGCCCGCATCAGGACTTTTTAAAGACCCCTCTGAATCTTTGGGTGGAGGTTGGAAAGTGACAGCCCATGGGCCAAATTTAGCCTGCAAACTCTTAAAAATCAGAAGATTTCACATAATGCCCAGATTCTGGCTGCATCTACAGCTATGCTGCCCAACATAGTAGCCATGAATCACCTGTGGCTCTCTAAATTAATTCAATTGAAATAAAATTAGGAATTCGATTCCTTGATCACACTAGCCACATTTCAAGTGCTCAAGAGCCACATGTTGGCTGCCTTACTGGATGACGCAGATAAGGGACACTTCCATCATCACCAAGCCTTCTATTGGACAGTGCTGTTCATAAAAATCCAAGAATCGAGGCCCACATTCCAACAATACAACACTGGCCAGAGGGTCGTCTGTCTGCTCTAGACAGGGCGCACGCTTTCTCATTGTCAGCCTGACTCCATTCATTCATATACACGACCTGCCCGTCCCTTAGAACTCATATGCAAATCCTACCTAGACATTACACGTGCTAAATAAAACTTGCCCAAGGGCTTGATCAGACAGATTCAATGTCTTCACCTCTAAAGCCTAACTGCAAGCCCCGTGCAAGGTTAGGGCAGGCTGAGAAGAGGGCATTACTCCAAGGGAAAGGTAGGGAAGAGGATTATAAGAAAAAACAAAGGCTCTTCACATGCCACAACTAGGGCGCTTAGCTTCCAGAATCCGATATACCATTTCTATTATATTAATAGTATATAATATACCTATTACAGTAATAGAATGCTATTACAGTACTTCTATTATAGTCGTCTCTTTGAAAGAACACCTTTGAAAGGACCTGACCACCAAGGTACTCTTTTTTTTTTTTTACATCTTTATTGGAGTATAATTGCTTTACAATGGTGTGTTAGTTTCTGCTTTATAACAAAGTGAATCCGTTATACATATACATCTGTTGCCATATCTCTTCCCTCTTGCGTCTCCCTCCCTCCCACCCTCCCTATCCCACCCCTCCAGGCGGTCACAAAGCACCGAGCTGATCCCCCTGTGCTATGCGGCTGCTTCCCACTAGCTACTACCTTACGTTTGGTAGTGTATATATGTCCATGCCTCTCTCTCGCTTTGTCACAGCTTACCCTTCCCCCTCCCCATATCCTCAAGTCCATTCTCTAGTAGGTCTGTGTCTATTCCTGTCTTGCCCCTAGGTTCTTCATGACCTTTTTTTCTTTCTTTTTTTAGATTCCATATATATGTGTTAGCATACGGTATTTGCTTTTCTCTTTCTGACTTACTTCACTCTGTATGACAGACTCTAGGTCTATCCACCTCATTACAAATAGCTCAATTTCGTTTCTTTTTATGGCTGAGTAATATTCCATTGTATATATGTGCCACATCTTCTTTATCCATTCATCCTATGATGGACACTTAGGCTGTTTCCATCTCCGGGCTATTGTAAATAGAGCTGCAATGAACATTTTGGTACAAGGTACTCTTAATAGAGAAACTTGACAACCCATCATCTGTGTCAGAGAACATTCACTGGGGCCCAGCACAGGGTTTCTACCATATAAATGAAGGGCACGCCCCTCAGCAAAGCAGGGCAGGCTGCAGGAGCTCTCACTGCCACCCCCCCTGCCTCTAACGCCCTGCTACTCTACATTTATTTTTACCCCAGTCCTCCTTCCTAAGGGAGGAAAGCTAAGCCAGGCCACAAAGACCCTCGAGGCCAGAGTGGTGGTTTCCTTAGACCACAGGGAAGGAGCTCCCTAATCACATGTAAGCAAGTCAATGAACTATTCAAGGCCACCTGGGGATGAAGCCGCGGAGCACAGAGCAGGAAGCTTTTCCCCCTGTGGAGTAAACTCCAAAGGTAAGTGTTAGAAAGGAAAAGGAGGATTATTGCATTCAGCCTCCTCCCAAGTGAAAAGCTGGACTTTGGAATCCTTACACAGACTGTGAGTTCAAAACAACACAGGGAAGCAGTAGCATGCTTTAAAAAAATAAAGCAAATGATAAGCTCAAGTAACTAACCTTCCGCTGGGCATCACTAATCCCCTCTCGGCAGAGAGAAATGCCAGCCGCAGGACTCCTGCATCTGGTTACATCGGAGAAGCTATTTCAGGCACGAAAGGGACTCTTTTGTACCATTCCTGGTTGTGGTCGTTGGGGGGTGTGTGTTATTTAAAATATCCACAATGAAAATGTACCCATCCTACATATATTTCATATTGTTTCAATGACGGAGGCAACCTGACCACTGTTTAGTTTAAAGCACCACCACCTGTCTCAGAGCAACGCTCTATAAAAATTAATATGATCTATACATATACATCCCAAGCACGTAGCACAGCGCCTGGCACACCTGTGTGTACTGACACACAGGAGCTCTCCTTATTCATAATAATAGCTTCTAAAGGCTACCACAGACCAGGCACTGAACTCTGCCCTTTACACACATTCTCAAAGACTCTTCCCCACAACCCTACATAGGTGCCATTATCAAGTTCAATTTACAGACGAGAAAACTGATGTACACGGAGGTAAAAGCAACGTGCCAAAGGTCATGCTGCAAAAAAAAGCAGGCTGTGATTTAATCTAAATCGAAGGTTCTTCACCAGCATGCCATGCAATTTCCTAACTAACAACAGGGCAGTGTGCGTGCCAGAATCACCTACTCTCTCTTCCATTTCATGCTGCAGTGATTTTTGAGGTCTCTTTTATGTGGAATGAGAGCAGGGTGGGGAAGCCGTTTATCAGCGTGTGTGCCCATCACCACCTTTGGCAGCCTCCCTCATGCTGGGCTCAGCCCTGCCTGCTGAGGTTCTCCTTTTAGTCTCAATTCTTACGGGGTAAGAAGATAGCAGAGAGGAGGCTGGAGTGGCCTGTCTTGGCCCCTGGGAGGCAAGAGGAAGCCTGGAGTCACGAAGCGGGGGTCCAGGCTACTGGAAGGAGTACAGAGAGTGAAGCGAGCTGCCGGGGCCAGTGGCTAACTGCAAGGCCAGCTCAGCTCAGCTGCACACAAAGTTCTTACTTCAGAGAAGGGGGACAGAGTGACAAAGTGGGGAGAGGCAAGGACGTGGTAGAACATCTTCCTATGGTGCACGCACGCGCACACACACACACACACACAGCTCATGACTACATACAGTAATGTGAAATAGCATTTCATGCCAAATTTATACTAAATACAATCAAAGGAAACAAGAGAGTTTCTAAAGCCAAATCACACTATGAAGAAAACAAAAATGGATGGGCTTAAGCATTATTTACAACTGCCAAGATACAGAAGCAACCTAAGTGTCCATCAACCGATGAATGGATAAAGAAGATGTGGTACATATGTATTCACACACGCAGGCAAATAGATATATACACAGGTATATATAATGGAATACTACTCAGCCATAAAAAAGAATGAAAATTTGCCATTTGCAGCAACATGGATGGACCTGGAGGGCATTATGCGAAGTGAAAAGTCAGAGAAAGACAAATACTATATATGATATCACTTATCTCTGGAATCTAAAAAACACAACAAACTAGTGAATATAACAAAAAAGAAGCAGACTCACAGATACAGGGAACAAACTAGTGTTTACCAGTGGGGACAGGGAAGGGGGAGGGGCAAGATAGGAGGAGAGGATTAAGAGGTACAAACTGTCAGGTATAAGATAAGCTATAAGCATAGGGACTTCCCTGGTGGTGCTACGGTTAAGAATCCGCCTGCCAATGCAGGGGACACAGGTTCAATTCCTGGTCCGGGAAGATCCCATGTGCCGCGGAGCAACTAAGCCCATGAACCACAACTACTGAGCCTGTGCTCCAGAGCCCATGAGCGACAACTACTGAGCCCGTATGCCACAACTACGGAAGCCCGTGTGCCTAGCGCCCGTGCTCCAAAGAAAGAGAAGCCACCGCAATGAGAAGCCCACGAGCCGCAATGAAGAGTAACCCCCACTCGCCACAACTAGAGAAAGCCCGCACGCAGCAACAAAGACCCAATGCAGCCAAAACTAAATAAAATAAAATAAAATAATTTTTTAAAAAAAGCTTCAAGCATATATTGTATATCACCGGGCATATAACCAATATTTTATAATAACTATAAATGGAGCATAACCTTTAAAAATTGTGAATCACTATATTGTACACCTGTAACTTATATAACACTGTACAGCAACTATACTTCAATTTTAAAAATATGGAAAGACAGGAAAAGAACGGATGGGCTTAGAAACAGGGCTAACTGTCTGTCTTGCTTTTTAAACACTGACAAGTGGGCATCCGGCCCTTCCTTCCTCAACCTCTGACCATAACAGGCCATCCTGGATCCTCTCCTGATGTTTCTAAAGTAGTCAATCAGCAATACATTGAACTGTCTGGCCCGTTTTCTTTCCATGTGACCTAAGCCAGATGGGTTCATGTTTAATGTTATAGTGCTTCCATTTAAAGTAAGCCAAAAATGAGAATAATAAAGTTTCTTACGTACAAATGCCTTTGGTTCAAAAGGAAGTGTCCATTTCTCTAGCAGGTGGGTCAAAAAGGATCTTGCTGTGATTTATGTCATAGAGTGTTCTGTGTATGTTTTCCTCTAAGAGTTTTATAGTGTCTGGCCTTACATTAAGGTCTTTAATCCGTTCTGAGGTTAAATTGATACAGCCACTATGGAAAACAGTATGGAGTTTCCTTAAAAAACTAAAAATAGAACTACCATATGACCCACCAATCCCACTACTGGGCATATACCCTGAGAAAACCATAATTCAAAAAGAGTCAAGTACCACAATGTTCATTGCAGCACTATTTACAGTAGCCAGGACATGGAAGCAACCTAAGTGTCCATTGACAGATGAATGGATAAAGAAGATGTGGCACATATATACAATGAGATATTACTCAGCCATAAAAAGAAACGAAATTAAGTTATTTGTAGTGAGGTGGATGGACCTAGAGTCTGTCATACAGAGTAAAGCAAGTCAGAAAGAGAAAAACAAATACCGTGTGCTAATGCATATATATGGAATTTAAAAAAAAATGGTTCAGATGAACCTAGGGGCAGGACAGGAATAAAGACACAGACATAGAGAATGGACTTGAGGACACGGGGAGGCGGAAGGGTAAGCTCGGACGAAGTGAGAGAGTGGCATGGACATATATACACTACCAAATGTAAAATAGATAGCTAGTGGGAAGCAGCCGCATAGCACAGGGAGATCAGCTCGGTGCTTTGTGACCACCTAGAGGGGTGGGATAGGGAGGGTGGGAGGGAGACGCAAGTGGGAGGGGATATGGGGATATACGTATGCATATAGCTGATTCACTTTATTATACAGCAGAAACTAACACAACATTATAAAGCGATTATACTCCAATAAAGATGTTTTTTAAAAAAAAGGAAGTGTCCAAAATTCAAAAGCAGAAAATTAAAATTTAAAACAGAAGGGGGACAGTGACCCAAAACATCCTTACTCAAGAAACTGAGCAGAAACCAAGTCTTTCAACAACCTGTGGCATATTATCAAATAATAGCACATACATGAACATATGCACACACAAAATCTCTGAGCCTTGAGCTCTAAACTTAGGAATGTAACAACATAGGCCCATCTCCAGTCTAGAAAACCCCAACTGGAGGCCAGAGGCAAGACAACCACTTCCCAGGGTTTTAACATGAAGGACCACATCTGGGTCAACTTCTCTGGCAGCAAATACAGGACACAGGGCAAGTAGGGACATCAGAAACTGACTCACTGAGATGGTCAACCGATGGCTGGGCAGACACACTCAGGACTGAGGCAACAGAATATGGTGGTGAAAAGCCTGAAGGTTGTGAAATCAGACCCTAGCTCACTTCCTGCAGTGGTAGGAATAGAAGCTACCCTGTGACTGTGGTGAAGCCATAATCATTCAGTGATGGCAAACAGTGAGGGCTGACTGGCTACCGACGCCCATCCCATCACCTCCATCGCCAAACCAAGAGTGAGCTTCAGCTCCTCAGAGGGTGGGCAACAAGGTGACCTGAGTCTTGGGATTCTCAAGCACTGATCATCTGAACAAATGGAATTTTGCATCTGTCAACAGCAGAACACTTTAGAGAACGGAAATGATCCTTTGGTTTGCAGCCATGACCAAAACTTTGAGACCTCAAATGCATCACAAGAGTGGAAATGGCCACATTAAAACCAAAACCTTTCATTATGTTTTGTTTTTTTTCTAGACAAATGAACAGTAAGCTACTCTGCATTCTTTTCAGCTTTTTTTTTTTAGTATCTGATACCATGGCTATTAAAAACAATCTCTAAAAGTCTTTGTTGAGCATCAGAATGAGACAGCTGGGATATTGGCATGAGGAAATGTTCAATCTTGTCATTTTGCAAAAGGAATTCATATTCATAATTAATGATGCTTTTGTCTATGCCAGAAAGAAAATCTAGAGGCTCAACTATGCTTAAGTAAATTCTACCCAAGCCAACTTCAACACAATTTTATAAATTATAGAGCAACAGAGAAAAACAAGATTTTGTGAGCAGAAAGAAAAGGATTAACAAGGCAGCCACACTTCAAGGACAAAATCGGAGTAAAAATGTTGATTTCTGAAAGGATGGTTTCATTTCGTCTCCTCCCTAAGAAAGAATAATCAAAAACTTTTAACATCCTTAGATGTGATATGACTACATGTATTTGAAAGACTCAATACCTCTTTGTTCCCAAGTATGCCAGACACACATCACCAGATACAGAACCAAGACCACCATTATCAGCCCAAAATGTCAACTAAAAATAACCAAGATGGGCAGATAAACTTACAAATTAGCTTTGGTTTAAGAGGCATTTCTATGGAGATATCGGTGGAGAGTAGAAAACCCTTAAATAAATAAATTACCTTAAAGATAACTTTTCCCATTACAGAGCTATTGAAGAGATTACAAAAACATATCAGTTGTCTTTGTACAGCTCCCATGACAGAGCTGTTGAAGAGATGACAAAGTTTTATTTAGTAACAACTTTGTTAATGGCTAAGGAAATAATGATGAATACAACACAAAACACGCCAGGGTAAGGCAGGGAAGAGTAAATGCTTAATGGGTATGTTTTTTTGTGGTGAAATATACCTAATGTAAGATTTACCATTATAACCATTTTTTAATTAGGATTTTATTTCTTTAAAGCAGTTTAAGGTTCATAGCAAAATTGAGGGGAAAGTACTGAGATTTCTCATATATTCCCTGTCCCATACATGCACAGTTTCCCTAACTAATCAACATCCACCAATAAAGTGGTACATTTGTTACAACTGATGAATTTTACACAAATACATCATTATCACCCAAAGTCCCCAGCTTACATTAGGGTTCACTGTTGGTGTTGTACATTCTACGGATGTGAACAAATGTTTAAGGACACGTATCCATTATATGGTATCACATGGAGTGTTTTCACTGCCCTAAAAGTCGGCTTTGCACTGTAACCATTTTTAAGGCTACAGTTCAGTGGCATTCAAGTACATTCACACAGTTGTACAACCATCACCACTATCCTAGCCATCTCCAGACCTCTTTCATCATCCTGGGTCCAGGGTTTAATTTGGGGTGATGCAAGTGCTTTGCAAGCAGACAAGGGTGGGGGTTGCACAATACTAAATGCCACTGAATCATTCACTTTAAATTGGTTAATTTTGTGCTACGTGAATTTCACATTAAAACAGAACAACAGTGCCTGGCACACCACGGCGCTCACTATTTGTTAATAAATGAATGAGTCCTGGCCTTAAGGAAGCTCACGGGTTGGTAAAGGAACAGGGAGAGAGCAGGAGGTGCCCAGATTCTGGGCTTGGAGCAAAACGGGGCAGCTCCTAACCCCTTTGAGGACTGAGAAACGGGTTCCCAGAGGACAGACTGCCTGAGAGAAACCTTAAGGGATCAGCTAGAGAATGTGGTGGGGGGGAGGTAAGGGAGAAGAACATCCCACGCAGGGGAGGGTGACATTCCCTATCCCCGAGCATGGGGGAGATAACTAAAACACTCAATGTTCGTTTCATAAACTGGTAACTATGTCAGGTGATGGATCTATTAATTAACTTGACTGTGGACTTCATTTTGTAACGTATAATACATATATTAAGTTATCATGCTGTACAACTTTAAAAATCTCACTGTACAACCTAAATAGACACATTTTCATTTGCCAGTCATACTTCAGTAAAGCAGGAAAAAAATGAAACATTATTAAAAGAAAAATCAAAAATTCAAAAAATCAAAAATCAAAATGCATTCATTTTCCCATTATAATACCCCAAGTCTAATAAGCAGTATAATAAAATAATAATTATATGTAATATATGTAAATATTTGTTTGTAATAATTAGAAAAAACATAATAAAATGTAAGAGTAATAAACAAACTAGTAATAGGGGAACTTGTAAATGTTAAAAAAGTCTTTGGGGAGGAAAAACAGTGACCTCAATGGATCTAGAGTAGGGGCAAAAGGTGGGAGGAGACAGGCAAACAAATCAGAAGTGGAATCAGGGGTGGGTGCCGGGGTCTAGAAGTGACCGGGAACCCACCGCGTCTGATGTGAGCGGAGGCCCCAGAAGGGACAGGTAATCTGTGTCAAAGCTGTTTGGGGTTCTCATGGCCTCGACCTCACTGGAGCTCCACGGTCACCCTGACAGGCAGGTACAGCAGACCCGACTATCCTCTCATATATGACAAAACCAAAGGGTGTCCGCTCAGACTGACCCACCAAGGCCACACGGCCTGCATGGCCTGCAGCCAGCCTCCTGACCCAGGCACAGCCTCTCCGAGAGGGAGGGCAGCTCAGCTAGAATGAAAACTCTAACACTCCGTTCAACTCCTTCACTGTTCTTATTTGAGTTCATCTTTTGGGGGGGCGGAAAAACCTGCATATTTTCACTGTGGGAAATGGCCTTTAGAGTAAAAAGAAAGCATTCCTTTTTGGTAAGATGTGGACTCTTCACAAAGTTTTACACACAACTCAGCATGGTGGTCATTTCCCAGATGAAACAATGCACGAACCGTCAAATTTCTAAAATCCTAAAATAGTTATGAATAATTTAAAGCCTAGCGTAAATGAACCAAGCTGTCCACAACTGCCTCAAGAAAAGGCAGAGCCGCGGGTCCATTAAACTGCCAAATAAAAACACCTAAGAGGTCTAGCTCAGTGGTTCTCGACCAGGGTCATTTTGCCCCACCAGGGGACATTCAGCAATGGCTACAAATATTTTTGATTTTCACAACCGGGGAGCAGAGACCAGAGATGCTGCTAAACAGCCTGTAATGCACAGGAGAGCCCTCACAACCAAGAATTATGCAGCCCGAAATGTCTAGAGTGCTGGACTGAGATTCTAAATTCCCAGGTGATTCCATATATCCAACTGAAATCAGAGGTGGAAAGGTGGATTGGTGGGTCCTGAAGAGCCGATACACACACTCCAGGCTCTGTGGCTTCAGAGCTGTGTGGCATTTTAACCAAGGCGCTTCAAGTCACCGGCCGGTTTCCCTTGTTTGCAAAACGGGGTTCCTACTACCTTCCTCAATGAGATCAGACTAGCTGAGAGCCTCAACAGGTAGAGGGCCCTCCGTAGGTCCTCAAGGCCAAGGCTAGACTAAGGTCCCAGCCGCCTGCAACAGGCAAAGCCTCCAAGGTACTTCACTGTTTCTGAATAGCACACACTCCTGGCCTTTGCTTTATACACACACATTTGGAAAAGCAAACACCAGAGCACAAAGGCATCCATCTAACATGGTTGGATGCAATTTTATTATCCTTCAGTCTCATGAAACAGAAGTCTGTTGATGGACAGTGGGAGCCTGGCGTTGGGGATCACTGCGTCTCCCTTACAAACGTGCTGGAAGCCCACCTGTGGCCGGTGACCAACAGGACCACCACCACTGGGAGGTCAGGGTGTGTTTACACGGTTCATTTTTTCCTCCGGGTCCAGCACAAGCAACGCATCTTGCGCTTGGCTTTAAATGGTATCACCCGAATGAAGCACCGCTCTCATAATCAGCACTGCCTTTCAACAAGCACAGACGGCACTCAGGTGCTTAAATGGCAAATCAAGGGCTAAAATTCGGTGGAGCTCTCCAGGCTCTCAGATCTGGTTCTCCGGGTGGGTTCTGAGAGAGAGGGGTCAGGAAATGGAGGCTGGCAGGCACGTGCAGAGTGCTGAAGGTCTTTTTTGTCTGCCGTCAAGCCCCTGCGACAAACTGAATGGGCTCAACCAGAGTCAGTGGGAATGAAGCCCGTGTCAGTCTTGCACGCCCGTCATTCCCAAAGAGAAGCCTGCAGGTTCGTAGCACAGGATGAAGGTTCCATTTTCACTGTCTCCTCCACAATTCCTTTGTATTTTATCAGGTACCTCTGGCCATCTTCAGAGAACTGTATTGCCCCACTATGGACAATCACATTAAAACAGTACATTTTAAAGATCTCTTTCTGCCTTGGCTGAAACAGTAGTTTCTTTTTATTTGTAATCACTCAGCATTTTCCCCCTCCTAATTTGAAAGGGGGTGGGGGGAAGATGCAGCACTGCAGCGGACTGCAAAATGCACTCAAACGCAGCTCTAAAGGAAAGCACCACCCAGCGGCTCCATGTTGGTTTCCATGGTAACCGGGGTCCCTGGGCCCTGGCACTCACAGCAGGAAAGGCTGCAGATTTCCATAGCAGTATCTTTTTTACTAGACATAAGATGTCCCATGGCAATTTTAAACATTTGGGAATCAAAAAACATACCGTGTGCGTATGTGTATGTGCACGCGCACACGCGCGCACAGATCAATATATTTACAAAACTAAGACAACGTAGATGAAAGAAGCCAAGATATTCTTACAGATAAATATGCTTATGTCAAACATGACAGATGATTAAAATATAAGCAAAACAGGCTGTCACACACTCATACACATACACACACACACACACACACACAGGGCTAAAAGAAAACAAAAACATCTTCCATAGAAAAAGAAAGGACTGCAATGGAAGTGGAAAACTATTTTGGGAAACCAGACAACCAAGGATTCCATATAAAAAAACAAGCCAAAAAAAATCTTGACTAACGATAATCAACTGAGAGTCCAGGACGGAGCTTTTTTCCACAGCTCATGTTCTTTCCTACTTGAATGGTCTCAGGAGCTGAAGTCAACAAGCGGCTGGCCAGGTGGCTCTCAGGGGAAACCACAGGACAGAAAGCCCTGACCTAGAGTGAGAATCCCACGGTCGCCCCTGCAAGCTGAGCGGCCTCAGGCAAGTGACTTCAGCTCGCTGAGTGTGCCCTGTAAAAATGAAAAGGTTGCGCTACATACTAGATGGTCTACAAGAGAGACTCTCTACCTTCTAAACATGAAAGACCAGAGCGTTACGTTAAACAAGACAAAACAAGGCATCAAACCTCCAGGTAATTCTCATGTCAGGCCACAGATATGTTTCCAAAAGCAGTGTATAAGAATCAAATTTCTTTAAATTATAACAGGAGAATTCACTGCCAGACTCTGGGTGAGGGAAGACCTTTGGGATATTCTTTCTCTCTCACTTTCTCTCTTCTCTGAGTGATTTCCCAATACCACGTTTCTTCCAGCAGAGCACAAGTGAACAGCTAAGGTGAAATTTTTAGTTCAAAGTAGTTTTCACATTTCGTGCATGTTTTCAGGCTGGGGCTTTATCTGAGCAGAGGGGAGGCAGCTATGCAATCAGGCAGAATAGACTCAGCCTAGAAAAATACTAGTTTGACAACTTCTAGTGTCTTCAAGTTCACGTTTACACTCCAAATGGTTATTTTTATCTGAGGCAGGCAGAACAAACCAAGTTCACAACTCTATGGCAAATGATCTTCCATAAGCAAGCATTGTTTAAAAAAACAAAAATTGCCTCATCTGTATGAATTCAAATAATTGCACTTTTTCATTAATGCTCATTTATATTTTACCAAACGTGACTGTGGTATGTCTGTGTGTGTGGCAGTGGGATGGGGTGGAGGGGTATTAGTTATTTTAAGCCGAAACAAAAAGCAAAGGGAAAGAGCTAGGGTGGGGAGGAGGGCGGGAGGGAGATGATGGTGGGAGAGTCCCCCCAGCTTGTGCACACAGCCCCGCAGGCAGCTGGAAGGATGGAGCTGCTGAGTAGACCACTTCATTATGTAAACTGCCTAATGACACAAATAACCGTGCTGCACGCAGACCGACCCAGTCACCCATAAAAACACACATCCCCTCCACGCTTGGACCTTCCTCCCCACTGCCACTGCTACCACCGCCACCATGTAATTCACCAGCGTTTATTAAGGCTGCCGAGGTTAAACAGAACAGCACGCATCATATCTTCCCTGGCGTTGCCTGAATTCAGTCAAACCAGAGAAACACTACTGACTTGAGCGGGAGCAAATGCTCCTCTTGGTTAGTGGGAGGACGAGCCTTAACTGGACACCAGGGCTCGGGTGTGGGATTTTTACATCCCTAACTCTCCCTGGTAGAGGATATTAGGATTCTAGTGACAACCTGCTCTGGACACCCAGAATACACGTATGTAAAAGTGGGACTCAGGTTAGTGCCCTTCAGGCTAACGCACAATAACTGTTCAAGGGTCATTTCGGGAAGGTGCAGTGAAAAGCCAAATACCATCTAGGCAGGCCACAGGGAACCACAAGGAAACAGCCCATCTCTGGCAACTGGTGCTACCCAATCAAAGATCAATAATAAGCCACCTGTAGAGCGGGAGACAATGCTATTTTCAGGGATCACTTTTAATATTAAGATGGGATTAGAAATGAGGGACTTTCATTTCAGCACCAGTGATGCTTGACTCATGATTCCCAATCTCCTGGAATATACAAATTTGCCCACCAAATTAACTGAATATACAAAGTCCCCATTGCCTAACTCCTTTAACACAAAAAAGGAGGGGAAAAAAACAGAAAATAAGATTTTCTTTTAGAAATTTATTAAACAAAAATACTCAATAAATATATGGATTCCTCTGTTATTCCTAGTCCTTACCTATAGTGTGCTTTGTAAAAAAAAACAAAAAACAAACAAAAAAAAGTTTAAAATCCACATGTCTCCCTACTGTGCTATAGACTCAACACCAAGTCTGAGTTTCATGTAAAGCAAACCAAAAAATAATGACGTTTTTAAAAAATGGAAAATGGTAAGACAATCCTCACATTCACAGGGCCATTTTTAAAAAGTTGTTTTATCCTAAGCAGAATATGTAGGATTAAATGTATTGTGCTGATGAGTTAAAATGACTCAAGGTCTATCCGAGTAGAAAAACAGCAAAATAGTGAAACCCAAAGCAGAATGCACACTTAGGAGCTCATTTTAAAAGGCATTACATCTTTTTATGTCATCCCTTACTAGGTCAATGATAGCTTCAAAATCTCAGAAGAGATGGAAACTTTATATCTTGAAGCTATATTTAATAGGCATACAGTTTTTAGCTAGGTTACATATTATTAGAAATAGCAATAATTTACAAAATTTTTTTGTACTTCATATAAGATTGAAACTCATAGGTATTCAATATAAACAGATTACATACACATATATGTACACAGATTCGGAGTGGCTTGAGGGGCTGAAGGAAGTGAATAAGGCTACACTAAAGCTATTCCACGTTTTGGTCCCACCATAGCCCTCAGCAAAGTTGTAAGCATATCAAAGATGAGCTCTACATAGAAACCAGTCATCCTGGAACAGAGAATTTGTCTCTCTGTCATTCTAAGCAAGAATCTGCTAAGACCAGTCCGATGCTTCAGTTCTCTCAGCTAATATATATATGTATGTATATGCTTATATACACATACACATGCACGTGTATATAATGTTATACACAAAGGTTGTTATATATGTGGTTACAGATACTGGTTGTATAGATATGTGTGTGTATAGACAGACATACACACACACATATCCTCATTAAAAGGATTACAGCTACAAAGCCCAATTAATAAAGGGCAGTTTGACACAACCCAGTGTTAAAGTTGTTCTTTGCATTCATCACGGTTCAGAATATTTACAAATGGTGAATACATAACCGTGAGAAGGCAACCCAGTCTTGGATGCCTCTGAATCCACTTATTGTTCAACACGAGGTGACTTTCTGACTACAGAATCTGGTAATATGGATTCGTTTTGCCAAGATATTTCAAGTAAAGGAGATACGCCAACAGCAATCACCCTCCTCAGGTTCATGAAAATTCCTTAAATGCACCTTGAAGGGAACAACAAGCAAAAGGCTGACCTTCCTTAAAAGCTAGGCTTCATCACAAAACAGTTTTCTCAAGCTTGTCCGTTTTTTCTGCTCCCATAAAGAGCCTTTTTTGGACACATTTTTCCTAATCACCCCCCTCCTCATAAAACGTTAATTCCACAGACCTATGTATGTCTGTGTATTACTGTATGCATATCTGTACCTGATATATAAAAAGGGTAAGACCCCCTCCTCTCCTCAAGAACCAATTTCCACCCCCTTTGGAATGATATCCACTGAGAATGCATGAAACGGATGAAACGGACAGGCTATAAAAAGAAGATGGAAGCATTTGTTGTTGGGAATTATTATTGTTTACATGTACCTCTCCACCTAACACTCCACCACCACATGCCTGTCTAAACCTTTCTACCACCCACTGACCCAGTGCCTCAGAAACAACACCTCTTTGCATTCTTTACTAGGTATACAGTAAGCTCTCAGTAAAACTTTCTGATATAAAACAGAATAAATCAGATAACTCATAAAATATATACATTTACTGTTAGTCTTTCTTTGTAGGAACTGTTATACTCCTTATATCCATGCTGTGTCATGTGGTAGCCACTAGGTATATGTGGCTATTTAAATTAAAATTAGTTAAAACGAATTAAAATTTAAAAATTATAAATTCAGTTCTTCAGTTACACTAGCCACCTTTTAAGTGCTTGATAATCTCAGGTGGCCGGTGGCTACAATACTGGACGGCAAAAACACATAACATTTCCATCATCACAGAAAATTCTATCACAGAGAACAGCCCTGGCCCAGCCTAAAAGCTCCACGAGGCCAGGACCGCATCGGGGTTACTTACCATGGCACACGCAGGATGTGTTAAGCCCTGGCAAAAAGCAACACAATTAAAAGGAAACAAGAAATATGGGAGAAAAGGTAGCTTTGTCTTGGCTCATCCAATTTCCCACTTTAATCAACTACAAATGTTCTTATTTTTCATAGCTTTGCTCTTACTTACTCCCCACACCCACCTACAATACAGCAATGAGAATTTTCAAGATGTAACTACCGGGCTTCCCTGGCGGCACAGTGGTTAAGAATCTGCCTGCCAATGCAGGGGACACCGGTTCGAGCCCTGGCCCGGGAAGCAACTAAGCCCGTGCGCCACAACTACTGAGCCTGTGCTCTAGAGCCTGCAAGCCACAACTCCTGAGCCCACACACATAGAGCCCGTGCTCCGCGACAAGAGAAGCCACCGCAATGAGAAGCCCACGCACCGCAACGAAGAGCAGCCCCCGCTCGCAGCAACTAGAGAAAGCCCGCGTGCAGTAACAAAGACCCAACGAGGCCGAAAAATAAATAAAAATTAAAAATAAATAAATTAAATTTTAAAAAAAAGAAAGATGTAACTACCAGCAGGGCAAAATTGGCTTCGGGCTTCCTCAGAATAATTCATGTGAATCAAAATCAAGAGGTCAAATTCAAAACCCCAAAAATGAAAGGCAATAGAGAGTTTCTAAATTCATGTTTTAAAACATTAGAGAAACCAGCTGCTGGTCCATCCACTATGCAAGCAAGATATGAAGTACTTCACTTTATCAATTTTTATTTAACAAATCAGCTACTGTTTCCTGGGCATCTATAATGTGCTAAGGCTCCAGAAAATCAGAGCTTGGCACTATGGCAACCATATACAGACTCTAAGTAAAATTAACACCAGCAGGTTTCCATAAAACTTTGTGGCTCCAGATGTATTCTGCTAGATTCCTTTTGCTCCCCATTACCTATAAAGCCTCAGCTGGAATAAGATCATCAGAAAAATTAATACACTCTCCTTGAATCTTTCAGAACAATAAGCTTGGCTCTTAAAGAAAACTACAACTGAGCTGTTTCTCAAATACTCATAAGGTCTCTCCTCCTTTAAGAATCCTAAGGACAATAACCAAAAATAACTAAGGAACCTGAACGGGCACATCCAAGTACAAAATCAGTTTAGTGATCTATCGCCACACCTATAGATTAGCGGATTGCAGTTTTATGCCTTTTTATTTTTAATTAAGTGAATGAAAGTGTCGATGTTTCTTTAAGGTCATCTTCAAACAATATGCAGTTCCAGGCCTGCAAAAAAGTTTTTTTAATGACATTTTTTTTTTTTTTTTTGCTGTACGCGGGCCTCTCACTGTTGTGGCCTCTCCCTTTGTGGAGCACAGGCTCCGGAGGCGCAGGCCCAGCGGCCATGGCTCACGGGCCCAGCCGCTCCGCGGCACGTGGGATCCTCCCGGACCGGGGCACGAACCCGTGTCCCCTGCATCGGCAGGCGGACTCTCAACCACTGCGCCACCAGGGAAGCCCTTATGACCTTTCTTATTTTATTTATTTTTTTCAGTTCGTGGCTGAGTAGCTTCCTAGGTAGAAATCATGACTTAGTTACATGAAAGAAAGTTCAGGTCTCAAACACCGAAATCAATCCAGAAGTTAAGGGCCAGTGAAGTTTCAATTAAACAACCTGGTTAAAGTAAAACTTGGGGGCAAACAAAACCAGTCTGGCTGCCTCTTGAAAACAGCTTCCTGTCGCCTCCTCCCCTAAAAGCGAAGATTCCCCCTTTTCCCCCACCCCAGCCAAGAGCAGGTAGCTGCCTTTAACCTACCTGTCCCCTTCCTGTGACCCCCATCATGGATTTGCTGGGCCCTCTTTGGCTACAATGAAATACAAACTCACTCAGTCCTGAGACTCAACCTCAGAGAAGGGTCCCAAGATTCAAATTCTGAACTCCCAAGTGGAATCTGGCCAAAGACCCCACCTCGCCAGCCTCCTGCCCCCAGAGATGACAGCCTTCTTCACCTGGATCCTCCAAGGGCTGCTTACAAACCCTGCCTTCCCCCTGCTAGATGCCAGATACTTACCAGTATTTGGGAACCTGGGTTCCTCAGAGAGAAGCAGGATGCAGGCCCTGCCCTGGAGGCAGTTGAGTCTAGTGGGGAAGATGGTGACCACACAGGGAGGTCAACACTCTAGAGGGAGAAGGTGCTACAGAGGCCTCAGGCCTGAGACCCAAGTTACCCTGGGGACAGAGGAGTGGGAGCGGTGGGGGACAAAAGGTTCACAGGTGACGTGACTCTCAAACTGGCTCCAGGAAGACAAGCCGAAGATCCTCAAGCATCTAAAGGGGGCAGAGAGGGGGTGGGCTGGGAAGGGCACTCCAGGTCTGGAATGCACATGTGCAAGAAGAAAGGGATCAAAGGGTTTAAGGGATTCAGGGAGCAGGGAGCATTTTCTTGTGGGTGGCACTGCCGGCCGTGGGTAGAGATGTCATTGGACAAGTGGGCGATGGCAAGATGGCGAGAGGCCTTATTCTCCTGGGAAGCCTTAAAAAATCTGAGATTCCTAAGTGCCACCCCACTCCACCCCCCCAGTTAATCAGTAACCACAGGTATAAGGAAGGGCTCTGAAATCTGTACTTTAAAACAAGCCTCCTGAGCGATAGGATCCACGCAGCGAGATGAGGAGCGTGGCGTTTAACAAACTCTACACTAAAAACACAAGGTATTTTTAAGAACCACGACTGTGCCATTCAGTGTTAAGCTGTGGAGACTGTCTTCATCAAGACAGTCTCCACAGTCACTGAAGACTGACTGCCTTCACCTTGGCAATCCAGGCTCACTGATTAAAGTCCACCTCTGACCGTCTGGACCTCGCTGGCTGTTGTGAAAGTTCCAGCTTCCACCTGCCCTCCTCACGCATACGTTGCGGGTCTCTTCTAACCGTATTTCTCGCCTAACCTTCTCTCTCCTTTATCCTCTGCTTAACTCTGCTTCCTTCCACTCCCTTTGTCCCCGGAGCGAAAATTGGAAACTCTAAAGACAATATAGAAAGAGAAATTTTAGACTGTCCAACTTCATTCGTATTTTAAGATTTAATAGGGCCAAAAGGAGATTTTAAATTGTAGAATATTAGAGCTGAAAAAGGTTACCTGCGATCATCTAGGACCCTACTAGGTCCTGGGAAAACCCCTTTTACAAGTGGGGAAATCAAAGCCCGGAGAAGTGAAACAAAATTATTCAGGGTCACATAGCTGGCCAAGCAGAAGACAAACCCAGGCATCCTGGCTCCCAATCTATTCATTACTCCAAGGTGCTACATAGATTGTTTTTGGTATTTTTTTTAATGCATTCAGGATCAAGTAACTTTAAAAGCAAACGTAAGTTTATACTAAATCCAGGAGCACCTTACATGAGGAATCATAATTTAATGGTTAAAATCTAGACTCTGGGCCAGGCTTCAGTCTCCACACTTCCAAGCCATGTGACCTTGGTCGGTTTAGATAAGCTCTCTTCGTCCAGATTTCATCATCTAGAATGGAGGTCATAAGCACTGACCTCACAGCGCTGTTTCGAGAATGAAAAGACTCAATCCGTGTAAAGCACGGAAGGACGGAGCCCAGCCCGTGTTACGTATTCAATAAAGGTGACTAGAGATGATCTAGTCGGCTGGGGATCCATTTCCTTCCTTCTTAGAATCTTAAACTCCTCACTCTGGGTTTGGTGTATTATCATCTCAACATCCCGGAGATGGTTTTTGAAAGCTATAAAGTAATTACAGAGGCACACTGAGGCAGCCAAAAATGAAAGTCACACAGCATTACGCTCTCAAAGGCCCTAGCTGACACAAGCAAATGATGCGAGGGCCAAGAAGGGCCAGTGCTAAGACGTGCCCCCGCCTTCCAGTGAAAGGGGGGCACCAGGCTGCACGCTTACAGGTGTAGGAATGCTACTCCCCAACACCAGCCACCGAGGGTTGAGAAGCCTCCCCCCACCTTTGTTCTTTTCCTTTTCTTTTTTTAAGCAACCCAGACAACTGCACACCAGTCAGTTCAACAACTCCTATGACAGCCCGTGTGCTGGTCCATCATGGACACGAAGAAAACGGAGATCCTGCCTCACAAAAGTCAGGCATCCTTTGTACAACAAATGCCTAGGCACTAATTCTTTGCGGCCAATAACACAGAAACAGGTGTACTTTCACACTGAACACAAGTTGTACATTCATTCCAGAGTGCAAACATCAAAAACATATGGAACTGTATGTATTATGGTGTTGATTAACTCTTAAATTTCATTATGGTTTAATTATTCACCTAAACATGTACATTGTAAGAGCGACTTACACTCTTTCGTTAAAAAAAATGAATAGAACAGAGTTCTAATGTATTTCCATGTTCTACTTAATAGTTATTATGACTAGATTGATTTTGCTCTTATAATGCCTAGCTTTAGAAGATTTTCCTAAATAAATTATATTCATAGCTACTGCAAAATATTTGCTAAAAAGGACAAAGACCTTTCAGAGCCATTCCCTTTGGGAAACAATATGGAATGCTAATATTTTGGAAACCAGACAACTGCTAGCTTGAGATTCTGGATACCAGCCCAAAAGAGACTCATTTAAGAATAACTGCTATTCCCTTCCCATCTTTCCAGCAAGAAAGACTCAAAAAATATGATAGCTAAAGGCTCTAAGCAAGAGACTGGACTTTCCATAGAGGGTAGATATCAAACTTCAAACTGCATCAGCGTTACACCCTGTAATGACCACAAGCCCAAATATGTTTGCTGCTGACCAAAACAGATTGAAGCTTTTTTTTTTTTAACAGATTCTTCATTTCCTTGGAGGTGCATACACCATTAAAAAGAGATTACCCATAGATCTCCAAAAGGATGTATACATGGACATTAACTGCAGTGTAGCTTGTAACAGTACATAAGTGGAGATAATCTAAATATTCCTCAAAAGAAAAATGATTAAATCGTGCTACATCCAGACAGTAAAATTCCACTTGGCTTCTAGAACCAATGAGGCAGCTCTCTAGGTACTGACATAGAAAGATAATTATAATAGACTGTGGAGTAAAAGCACGGGAACAATGTTTCTTACAGGTTACCGTTTGAAAAAGATCTTACAAATATATTTTATTGCATATATCAACCTACATATTGTTCAACGAGTAATTTTTCTCCCATATGTGTTTAAGTATGCAATAAAGTCTATAAAAGACACTAAGCCCAATCTCTGCAAATGGTACTGAGAGGGTAGATTTTACTTTATATACATCGTTACATGACTTTTTTTTAAACTAAAGAGCATGTTCTATATTTTTCAATTGTTAAGTAAAAATTAACATCATACAACTAATTTGATGCTTACTGAACGTAAGATGTGCATTCAAGTTTCTCTCTTATCGTCTCCATAAAATATAACTTTTTTGTATCAACCATACATTTTTTTAGGTCATGTGAGTTCTCACACTCCCATATTCAATAAAGTTATTTCCTCCCAGTGCATATGGATTCTAGACATCGAGATGTAAAGTATTCTGGTATTGCTAAAAGTGACCTAAAATCAAATGGTTTAAAAATATATCAAAGCAGGGGGCTTCCTTAGTGGCACAGTAGTTAAGAATCCACCTGCCAAGGCAGGGAACATGGGTTTGAGCCCTGGTTTGGGAAGATCCCACATGCCTCAGAGCAACTAAGCCCGTGCGCCACAATTACTGAGCCTGCACTCTAGAGCCCATGAGCCACAACTACTGAGCCCACGCAGCACAACTACTGAAGCCCGCGCGCCTAGAGCCCATGCTCTGCAACAAGAGAAGCCACTGCAATGAGAAGCCCGCGCACCACAGCAAAGAGTAGCCCCCGCTCAAGGCAACTAGAGAAAGCTCAAGCACAGCAACGAAGACCCAACGCAGCCAAAAATAAAATAAATTAAATAAATTAATTTAAATATATATATATATATTATATATATATATATATAATCTCAAAGCAGGGATCTTGTTCCCTGTGACATTATTTGTCTTTTGTCAATGACATCACCTCCAAACTCCTTCTCTACCTCCACCAGCACCACAGAGAAGCTACTCTGGTTTCTTTTCCCACAAATAATTGTTTTTCCTCCCTTCAACCGTGAGAACTTGCAGGCCCTTCAATATCCCACCGAGAACCACTCTCAGAAGTGGCGTCTGCAAAAACCCAGGTTCCCACTGAAGGAAATTATGGACAATCGGGATACATGTCTATTCAATCCTTTAGGGTCCATCCAGTATATTAAACATTAAAATATAAACTTACAAACCACAGAGCCTCAAAAATGCAACACCAGATACGTAAGTTCTTTAAAATAATGGAGCAACTCTTTTAAGAAAGACACACTCTGATGGCTATTCTAGAAAGACATCCATATGACTGATGAGTCCAATTCCAGATCCTGCTGCAGTCGGAGAAAATATGAGAAATCTGACCCAATAACACTAACAGCCGTGAACACTGGCATGACCACTGTATTCCTCTTTATACTTGTATATTCTAAAGGTTCCATAACACACACATATGTGTTACGTAACAAAAAAAAATTTTTTTTTTAGATGTTGGGGGTAGGCGTTTATTAATTTATTTATTATTTATTTTTGCTGTGTTGGGTCTTCGTTTCTGTGCGAGGGCTTTCTCTAGTTGTGGCAAGCGGGGGCCACTCTTCATCGCGGTGTGCGGGCCTCTCACTATCGCGGCCTCTCTTGTTGCGGAGCACAGGTTCCAGATGCGCAGGCTCAGTAGTTGTGGCTCATGGGCCTAGTTGCTCCGCGGCATGTGGGATCCTCCCAGACCAGGGCTCGAACCCGTGTCCCCCTGCATTAGCAGGCAGATTCTCAACCACTGTGCCACCAGGGAAGCCCCCATAACAAAATTTTTAAGGGGCTTAGAAAAAGATACTGGGTAAGACCCACGTCAAGCTGACAAACCAGATGAAGAAACCAATGCTCTGATGTCTCCATCACATTCTCCTAGGGAACCTTCTGAAACACCGCTGGCATCTTGGAAATGAAGAGAAATACTACTTCTCCTGGGAGAATTTCCTCGACTCCCTGAGCTAATAGCTCACTTTTCCATACTCCCCCAGCACTCTGTTCTACCACTATTACCATACCAAACATATTATTTCTACACTGAAATTCTTCATTTGCACATAGCATTACCCCCCTCCCCCCTGCCACTACAAGCTCCTCCAGGACATGTAGAGTAATATATTGATTTTTGTGGTCCCATGACACTGCCTGAAATATCAGCAGTTTTCAAGCATCTTAAATGAGAAGAGTCCTCACTGCAAATTCATTTGAATATTTAATTAAGCACCTATGGTACATGGGTACATACTGAAACCCACTGGAGGTACATACCCATCATGGGCTTCAGATAAGCTTAACCCTTGTGTGACTGGGAGCAATCCCCCCAACACTGGCCTACAACACCCACATTTTCCCATGTCACCAAGACAATGACAAGAACAGGCATATAGCCGTCAGTGGACAAGCAGACGCAGAAAGAAGGCAACAAAAGAGGCAGGAGAGATTCTCTGAGAATGAAAAGGAAAGCACCCCCTTTGAATGGGGGGGTCTCTAGGTTATGGGTGATGTCCTATTTCTAATGATGGTGCTGGATACAGACAGATTTACTTTCTTCTCTACACCTTTCACATGTTATGAATATTCTTTTCTACGATTCACAGTCACTGAAAAACCATTACAAATTTTCAAAAGATTTCCCTTTGTTCATTGATTTAATAAACATACTTTAAACACTTACTGTGTTCCAGGTACTACGTTTTGGGAGGGTTCAGACATGCACACGTCACCGTCTAGTCTATACCTGTAGGGGTCTGCAGTCAAATGTGGGAGACACACAAACAGACACAACACAATAGGACGCTACTTATAATAGGTTTCCTCGTTTTATGGGAACCTAGAAAAAATGGTCTAACCCATCATTCTCATTCCACAAGGGACTGAGGAAAATCTTAAGATGACACATGAGAGGGAAAAACAAATTGCAACCAAACACACAGCTCAGGACTCTACAACCAGCACACCGTTAAAAGTGATCACAAAAACATATCAAGCCAGGACTTCCCCGGTGGCACAGTGGTTAAGAATCTGCCTGCCAATGCAGGGGACGTGGGTTTGACCCCTAGTCCGGGAAGATCCCACATGCCATGGAGCAACTAAGCCCGTGGGCCACAACTACTGAGCCTGTGCTCTAGAGCCCTCGAGCCACAACTACTGAGCCCGCACACCTAGAGCCCGTGCTCCACAACAAGAGAAGCCACCGCAATGAGAAGCCCATGCACCGCAACGAAGAGTAGCCCCTGCTTGCCGCAACTAGAGAAAGCCCGCGTGCAGCAATGCAGACCCAAGGCAGCCAATTAGTTAACTGATTGATTGATTGATTAATTTAAAAACACAACAAGCCATCTCAGGCATAAATAGTGGTTCCTTTCATTTATTTTTCACTCTTCTCGTGCATTTTATTATCTAGAGAACGATTTGCAGCTTCTACGATGTGGAATCCCACAGAGTTAAAAAATCTATATATTTTTAAATATGAGTCAGCTAAGCTCTGATAACTTAAGCTCTATATTCTTGTAAAGCGCCCAAGGGTAAGAGCCCACACACTGAGCGCCGTCAATGCTGGGAGCCATCCCTCCACCTGCTTACCACGTGTGTTGGTGGCCATGTCAGCCACTTTCTGAAAGGCATCCAAGAAGGCAGCTGCTGCTACTACTGTTGTCCTAAGATGTAAACAGAAAACAAAAAAGCATGAGGAATGTCTCACACTAGCAGATGCATAACAGCAAAAGGGCCGCAACCGCTGCTGAGGACTGAAAGTAACCCTCCAGGAGAGACAACCCGACTGGACACGGACAACCATTGGCTTTGTGGACCCACTTTATTCTTAAGGACACTTTCTCCTTCTCCTGTTAGCACTCTCCCCCGATAACGTCCAGCTCATGCAGCGCTAGTCAATAAATGCTACCAATTCTTCCCACCCCATCCCACCCGACAGTATAAATTATCACCAGGTTAAAATTTCACCAATGAGGAAAAAGGTGTTTCTGCCTAAAAGAACAAATTATTTAAAAATATAAATGGTATAGGTGAAAGTGATTTTAGAGTAGGAAAACGATATAGCTACATGGATTGGCAGAAGGAATCTTGGAGAGTAATCGTCTAGGTTAAACAATTCATTTTAGAGTTGGGAAAACTGAGACCACAGCTACATAGTGATTTTCAAGATCACTAGCTCATACCAGGGCTGAGACCAGTAGCCCAGCATGACTTACAGTGCCGTGTTCATCCTACTACAAGATCCAGGCTAAATGACTTTTCCCCCTAAATCATAACTATAGGGTAACTGAGATACTATTTTTTCAATGTTAGAATGCTACCTAAACAGCATCTTCTGAATTCCTAAAAGCTGAGAATGAGGAGGAGTTACTATACTCATTTGCTGTCCTAGAAGTTATTCTGAATTCTTCACATCCCCTTGAGCACTGGGAGATGCCTTGAGCACTCTGTGGTCTCCTGGTTCCTAGAGTTGTGGTCCAAGATGTCACTGAATGAAAAGTAAGCACTGCTGCATCTCAGGGCCGTGATTACCCAGGACAAGCAAGCAAGCCCCAGGCTCACTCACAAGAACTTTATAACAGAATTTACAGCCTGATGTTAATTTCCAAGTATTTCACACATGAATCTAGCCCTCACTGAGCATTCCTAACAATGCAAAATTGCTGAAGGATGAAGATGAGAATAAGGCCTAAAAAGGAATGAGTTCAAATCAGAGGGGAAAAAAAAAAGAAAGAAATGACCTTTGAACATAAGCAAGAGTAGCTATGAAGCAAAAGGTTCCTGGAAGGTGATGGGAGTGGTCCCCAGGAAAACCTGGGCAATGGTCCCTCAGAGCCAAACTTCAAAATGAGGCCTGATATTTTCCAGTAGAGCAAGAGAACATTCTGCTCAAAAAAAAAAACAAAAACAAAAAACCCACAATAACATACACACTAAACAAAACAAAAACAAAAACAAAAAAACACCACTTCAAAGTATATTTCTTAAAGAGTTGGCACCATGGAAAAGTTAGCTTTATCAAACACCCTGAGATTTATGAATGGCTCATTCTGATTTATAATTCATATCTGATACAACAGCTGGATTTATTCTTATTCAAGTCAAGGCCAATCTTCCAAATTTAATGAGCCAGCTGGAGAGGTGCCTTGAGTATGACACAGTCCCCAGGGCTCCTGTGAAAACGAAGACTGTGGTCAAGTGTGACGAATTAAGAGCTTTTAAACACCGACTTCCGATGAGCCATATTTCACGGACCGCTTTTGTCACAGGACATCTTAGCTCTCTCTGACAGGGCAGAGCAAACATGCATCCATCAGCAGGAGGAAGGAGTGCTTCCGCGTACGTGCTCCAAGACTATCTGCCTGGTCTACGGTCGTATCCTTATGCATTCCCTAGCACAGAAAATTAAACCATGTGCTTGAGGCTCCTATGGTGCTCTCAGCCAAGTACTAGTGGTTTGACAAAATAAGGAAATGGTCCCTGCCCTCAGGATGCCTACATATTGTTAAAAAAAAAATATATATATATATATATATATATATATATATATAAAACTATATGGTACTTTGTACCAGTGGGGATAAGACTGCTTTAAGTCCCACTCTGTATGTTTAAGGCAGCTAATCAGTTAATTATTTTAAGCTTTAGCGTCCTCATTGGTAAAAGGGGAAGAGCGTCTTTTCCTTGTTCAACCCTGAAAACCTGCCAGACAATTAAATGAGGCTGGATAAGAAAAAGTGTTGGAGGAGGGGTTGGACTTAAATGTCTTACTGTTTTACTACAGGAGGTGACCTCCTACAGGGTGGAGACTAATCTATTTGAAATAAATGATGATAGCGGCAGAGCTGGGGGAGGGGGTCTTACATTCTGGGCAGAGGGGTTTGGATCTGATCCAGGATAAAGTAATCAAAGGTTCGTAAGCAAAGAAATGGTAAAGGACCTGACAAGTGGCAAAGGGGCCATAGTCTGGAGCCCATGGTCCATCTGGATGCCCACTCGTGGATCTGGAAATCCCAGGCCCCATGAAGCTGAATAATGGACAGGGAAAGTTCCACGTCTCCTAAGTTCTTCTCTCCTAATCTACTGGGGAGCCATGGAATGCCCCGTCCTATGGCTAAGGTTCTGGGCAGGGACCCCTGGTGCCAACAGGCAAAGTCCTAAGAGCCCCATGTCATTCCTCCCTCCTCTCTCTGTCATCCACATGGCTTTTTATCCCAGAAAACACCTACCAGCTTTGGTCTCTGGAAAACCATCCCCATACATCCAAACCAACCAATACGCCGTGAATAGGGGTCGTGAAAGTAACTGTTTTTTTTTTTAATGTCCCAACCCTCTTGAAGCACCCTCTAAGTGCAATCGCACCCCTCCCCTCACTGATTTCAAAAGCATATCGCTTTAAGAAGAAGATGTTGCCGTGTTTTCTATTTCATATGAAATGATATATTAACAAGCACAAGATGAGGCAATAATAATAGCCCCTTAGAGCACATCAGCATTAGATCTTGGTTTTTAAGCAGTTTTATTGAGACATAATTTGTATACCATAAAATTCACCATTTTTAGGTGTATAAGTCATCAATTTTTCAGTAAATTTAGAGTTATGCAAACACCACCACAATCCCATTTTAGAACATTTCCATCACCACAGAAAGGTCCCTCATGCCCATTTGCAGTCAACCTTCTTTTCCACTCCTAGCCCCAGGAAACCACAAATCTACATCTGTCTCTACAGATCTGCATTATCTAGACATTTCATGTAAATAGAATTATACAAACTAAGTTTTAAACTCTATAAGGATAGGCAGTAATCAGAATGGACTGTGGAGCCAGACTGCCTCAGATCAGTTCCCTGTTCTGTCATTTATCAATACTAGCTGTGTGACTTTGGATAAGTTATTCAGCTTATCTGTGCCTCAGTTTCCTCATCAGCAAAATGGGGTAACAACACTACTTATCTCTTGGGGTTGTGAGATTTAACTGTCACCATGTACCTGGCCCATTATTACCTTACATACAATACTTCATTTGACTCTCAACATTCCAGTGGAAGGAGGCAGAGTGGATATGAGTTTAATTTTACATACGGGAATCAGAGGTCAGGACGCATGGCTAGTAAGTGGCAACGCCACTGCACGCTTCTCTATCTGCAACACTTCCAAAACTAACCCTAATTTGCCTCTTGGGTCCATCCTATTCCATCCTTTGTCTAAGGATGCTGCCGTTTTCCTAGGGATGACATGCTTCTACTTACCGAAGCTGGGACTGTAGCTTTCCGGCTTTGTTTATGAAATCTTCCCAAACTGGATAGCTCCCCTATAACAAAACAAAGCCATACGTCAGTAAGTCATGCTGTGATAGACATCTGATGAAGACAGCGACAGCAAGCTCAGGTCCAATTATACAGGAAACAGTATATGCTCTCTTCCTTTGCAGTCTACGACAGGTTGCCCAGATTACTGTACATACAAGTGTATTGGCTCAGAAATGGGTTATGAATGTGCTCAGTCCCTGTGATCCTGTAAACACTACAGATACCAAGTGGAACAAGTTTGGCAGAATCTAAGCCATATATGGATGCATCACTTTTTGAGTCAACAGATGGGTGGGTCCAAATTCAAGATATGTAGACCATTTAAGGCTCTACCCTGAACCACCTGATCATGGCTCTGGCTGTTCTCACCCTTATCCCAGAAGGCAGGGAGGGGGGAACCAGAGTGACTGGGGCTCCTCTCCAGGACAGGAGACTACTGGGAAGCATTATTAGACGAGCAGAATCTCGAGGTTGGGAAGTTACCTGAATACAGCTGCTTCAGCTGATGGCTTGAGCCCAGCACCTACATACAACATGGTTACAGGTGGTTCCCCAGCAAACAGCAGCTGACAGGGAACTCATCACCCTCCACGGCAGCCTACCTACGTCAGCCACCCTGTCCTTTAGGTCCACGCAGCCCTAGTTCTAACCTTCTAGGGATCCACAGAGTTAAGACCAATCCTGCTTCCACGCACACATCTTTTCAAAGAACGGAGGATAAACAGCACATTCCTCCACAGCTTTCCTTCTTTCAGCTCCCAGATGGAATTCTGTGTCTACCCGGGCCCCTGCCTCACGTCCCCACAGCATCTCGGGGACACTCCATCACATGTCTCTACTTTTCTTCTAAGTGTGGTGCTCAGGCACGAACTCAAAACTGCAGGTGCAATTCTGACGGGGGCAAACTGGGGGCGGGGCGGGGTTACAGCTGCAGGCTAGAATGTGAATGTTACAAACCTTGACAAGGTAAAAATAACGTATGACACCTCTTGATTTTGTCATTAAGGAGAGGGGATGAAAAAACTATAATGAAGTTAATCATCTCATCTTTTATTATAGAAGCCCCATCAAAATAGTCTAAAACTGAAACTGACCTAAAACAATGATTTCACCTTCCTAATGGTTTTAATAATCTTTTTCTCTTATGCTTAGGAGCACAGTTTCTCTACCTTGCCACTACTGACCTTTTGAGCCAGATAATTCTTTCTTTCTTTCTTTCTTTTGCTGGGGCGGGGGGCGGGGGAGGGGTTCCTGTACATTGCAGGGTGTTTAGCAGGATCCCTGACCTCTGTTCACCAGATGTCAGGAACATTCACAGATGCCACTGGATGTGACAAAATGTCTCCAGACACTGCCAGATGTCTCCTACAGGGCAAAATCACCCCCAGTTAAGAACCACTGCCTTAGAGGAATGTCTGAGAAACTGATTTCTTCTAGTGAAGAAACAGTTGTCTGAAGTTCTGCAATTTCTTCAGTATTACTTCACTTCAGTTTCAATTCTTCCGTTAAATGAAAGTAAAATTAAATATATTTTTATTTTGAAAATATCTTGCATAGAACATGTTAATAAAAGTGCCCATTTATACATTTCTCGAGCTATCAAGTCTGTCTGAAAACGTGCACAGAGACATCTGGAAAACCGTCTACCAAATATTATAGTGGAATATTTCTGGGAGCTAAGATTTGGACCAATGTGTTGTTTTCTTGTTTGTACTTTCCTCCATGGCCACAGTTTTGTTTTGTTTTATTAAATAAGGGTCATGTATCATTTTTATAAAAACAACGAAGTCATTACATTAAAAAAATTTAAGGGCTTCCCTGGTGGTGCAGTGGTTGAGAGTCCGCCTGCCGATGCAGGGGATACGGGTTCGTGCCCCGGTCTGGGAAGATCCCACATGCCACGGAGCGGCTGGGTCCGTGAGCCATGGCTGCTGAGCCTGCACATCCGGAGCCTGCACTCCGCAACGGGAGAGGCCACAACAGTGAGAGGCCCGCGTACCGCAAAAAAAAAAAAAAAAAAAAAAAAATTTAAGATCAAATTAGCATTTCTGGTAACAACAGCACCGTGAATTTACAATCCACTCAAACCCTAAAGTCTGTTTCGTGCATACTGCTAGATCACAACCATCAATTCTGCATTTGGGCATCCGGGACCTGCTTGGCCCAACTGCAGGTGCTGGATTTATTCCTTCAAGCAGCAGTGTGCTCCCAATGGGACACTGAGCTGCACCAGGCCAGGGATTCTGTCTGACTGGCTACTGGCAGAAGTCCTTTGGCAGCTACATCTGAGCTACTGACACCAACACCCATGCACAGGTCCTGTCTTCATCTGCTAATTAAACCACTTAGCCTCCATCCCATCTTTGTGCCCCAGGGGGTCTCTTCAACCCAAGAGCATAACTTTATTTGTGTTGAATGAAACCTTGTGAGGGCTCAGGCTACCTTTGCAGGCCCATCAAGACACTGTGGGGAATCCCAAGTATAGCACCTAATACATTTACAATTTTCTTATCAAGTCCAGGTATGGACATGCCTTCTACATCTACATCCAAGTAATTAAGGGTAAAGGCTGAGATCAGAGTCCTCCGGCTGGTCACTAGAGATCTCTGCCCAGATGGAAATCAGTTAAGCACCCTTAAGAGCACAAGAGTGCAGCTAACCAATTACGACCTCATCTAGCCATCCCTTCTCTTTCTGGTCCACAAGACAGTATGAGAAGCTTCATGAAAGGCCTGAGGAAGTTCAGAGACACGGACCATCAACTTCTAGCCAAAGGAACCATCACCACTCATCTGCACACAGGACACGAGAGCCAGGTCCTCCTCTCCCCAGCAGCAGTCACTCCCATCCACGGAACCCCTGGAGAAGGTCACTGAGATGATCCATAATATTTCTTAAGAAAAAGGTGAGGGGCTTCCCTGGTGGCTCAGTGGTTAAGAATCCTTCTGCCAATGCAGGGGACACGGGTTCGAGCCCTGGTGCGGGAAGATCCCACACGCTGCAGAGCCACTAAGCCCGTGTGCCGCAACTACTGAGCCTGCGCTCTAGAGCCTGCGAGCCACAACTACTGAAGCCTGCGTGCCCAGAGCTTGTGCTCCACAACAAGAGAAGCCACCGCAACGAGAAGCCTGCACACTGCAACGAAGAGTAGCCCCCCGCTCGCTGCAACTAGAGAAAGCCCGTGTGCAGCAACGAAGACCCAATGCAGCCAAAAATAAATAAATTAATTAAATAAATTAAAAAAGAAAAAGGTGAGGCACATTCACTGAAAACACGCCAGAATGGCACAAGGCCTGCGCAGGGAGCCCCAAATCCTGAGTTCTAGCCACGGCCCTGGCAGTAAATTATGGGGGGTAAGTCACTTGACCTCTCAGGCCAGTTTCTTATAATGATCAACAAAAAAAATGCATAATTCCATCACTGTTTTTGAACACTGACATCACGGAACACTGAAAGAATGTTGGGAAGGAATAAGGAACACAAACTCCAGGGGCCCATCTCCTGGCTAGAATCCTAGCTCTCCCGTCTGCCATGGGACATCGGGCAGGTCGTCCGACCTCTGCCTGGGTAAGTCACCACTGCCCAGGGCTGGTGTGAGGAAGAAATGAAGTCAGCCATCTAAAGTGCTCAGAGCAGTGCCAGGCACTCAGTAAGTGTCCAATAACCTTTGACAGGATTGATCCAAGCGTCTGCAGGCTCCCAGGAAATCTCCTTCGGGATGCTGGGAGAGATGTTTAAAACTCTCAAGGTCAGATGGTCCACCCAGGCTGGGATCCCTCATTCTTAGTCCTAAGTACAGTTCGGACTGTGCATCTCACTATGAGTTCACCATAGTTAAAGCAGACACAGAGCAAGGCAGCGGGACACACAGTGTCAGTCAATGTCTCCGCCATTCCCAAGTACATGGCAGGTGGAGTACTTAAACCCCAGATGAATGTGCCTGAAAACAGCTGCTCAAACCACTTTAAAAGCTACTTATCTGCTCCCACTGGGAGCCTCATTCCAGTCTTTACCAAATTAGCAACAAAAGGAGGGTCCCCGCTCCAGTTTGGGGGTACAGCACCCAGCTCTCCGCCTACGAACGAACACCCACTCAGCCAGAAGAAGGCTGCCAACCGCAGCTCTCTCCCCACTTGATGATATTTGACAGTCTCTCAAAGAGTGTCAGGCCCACCTGTTTTAGGCAATATATAATTTAATGGATTCTTTAAAAAAAAAAAAAAAGAACTTCTAAGAACGGGAGACAAAAACCTCCTTGTTGAGGAATTTTTTTAAGTGTATAAATGTTATTAAAATTTAAAGGCAAGGTGATGTTGGGTTGTTTCAGATTTTCTTTTTTAAAGTTTCTTTCAAGGAAAAACAAAAAGTTTCTACCCACCTGAAAGTTTTACTACAAAAATTCAAACGCTTGGAGGAAGTGAGGAAGGAGGGAGAAGGCACTCGTAGGAAGATAAAAAGGTAATTGAGAGAAAAAGCGCTGGGTTGTTCTAGACGACAAGGCTGGGCAAAGGGAAGCAGACTCAAATTTCAGAAGAAATTTGCCAGTCGAGACACTGTGTGCACTGAGAATCCTTTTAGAAAGCAAGTCCAACGTGGTCCTTAATTTTCTAATCTGCACCACCCACCAAGAAGTCCCAGAAAGCTGTCTCCTGAGGCTATGTGTCTGGCAGGCTCTATTCACCATGCATCCCCAGAGCTATGAGAAAGCCTCAACACAGACCCCACTGCGGAGTTCACCAGAGAACATGGAAGCATTTCACAGCTTTCCAGACATACCAAAGTCAACGAAAATAAGACACCCACTGAGCGCCTGGGCTTTGCCAAGTCCAAAGTCACAGGTGAAGGGAAACAGGCTCTCCTCCCTCTGGAACCCCCTGAATTTCTTTGGAGAGGGGGGCAGGGAGGTTGTGAAGCCCTGGCAGTTTGTTGAGAATAGAACTCAGATCACACAGGGTTCTGGGAGAATGGAAGAGCTCCCCGTCAAAGCTGGTGTGTTTACAAGCACGTGGAGGGGCTTCCCTGGTGGCGCAGTGGTTGAGAGTCCGCCTGCCGATGCAGGGGACACGGGTTCGTGCCCCGGTCCGGGAGGATCCCACATGCCGCGGAGCGGCTGGGCCCGTGAGCCATGGCCGCTGAGCCTGCGCGTCCGGAGCCTGTGCTCCGCAACGGGAGAGGCCACAGCAGTGAGAGGCCCGCGTACCGCAAAAAAAAAAGAAAAAAGAAAAAAGAAAAAGAAAAAAAAAACAACAAGCACGTGGAGAGCTCTCTGCATCAAGCTGCCTGACCGTCTCCACTTCCCTACAGGGAGAGAGATGGGGCTTCCCTGAAGACGGGCTCTAACTCTGCAGCCACCAGACGGGGCGCCCACCACACAGCCCCCCCGAAGGTTGTTCTCTCTTCCAACCCCCAGGGGGATTCAGCAATCTGGAAAACTCCTACTCGGCCGTCACCGCCCAGCTCAAATGTCACCTTCTGCAGAGTATCCTGGGACCCACCTGCTTCCCTCGTATCATGCAGTTGGCCGTCTCTGAGCCTGAGTCTCCCCCGCTGAACTGTGGGCTCAAGAACAGAAAAATGGAGGGAGGAAGGAAAAGCATTTCCGATGAGAGGAACAAAGACAGGGAAGCAGAAACAGCACAAGTGGGTTCCTCCAAGGGCCACTGGAGTGGCACATTTATGCTGGGAGAGGCAGGAGATGGAAGGATGGACAAGGGGACCATGGGCGGCCATCCAGGGCAAGATCCAGGGCTGAACTACAAACAGGGCCTTCATCCAGATGGCGAGTGATGTAAATCCCAAACCAGCATGGTGACAAGAGAAGCTGGCTACCGCATCACATACCTGACGGGAGCCTGGTCCCTTGGGGAGTGGGGAGGAGAATGACGTTATTCTCTTACTTCTGAGGGAAAAAGACCATCTGATCTCCGTCGACTCCCCAAGAGTTTGGTGACCACCTAAGCAAACATGCAAGTGGGCTGCCCTGCCTACCCGCAAGGTTGAGCTCCAAGAACACCCCCGAGCTCCTGTCCTCTCCTCTGCTTTCCCCACAGCCAGACGGCTGCGCAGGCCACTCGCCTAACCCGAGTACAGGGCTCAGCCAGTGGTCATGCTGACTTGGGGCTCTGTTTTGCTTTGCTTTGTTTTGTATTAAACAGAGGCCTGGGATGGCATCCCACACACAGCGCAGAAGAATAAACTGCGCGTAACTCATCAGCCCGGCTGGTTAACGATGCCCCATAAATAATGCAGCCACTGCCTCTCCCAGCCCCGCCCGCAGAACCTCAGGGGACAGCTGAGGGAATCAGACACCAGTGCTGCCACTCGGGGAACAGAGGGGAGCCGGGAGCCTTGGTCAGAGAAGGGACCATCTGAGGGGAGCCAGAGACTGGAGGGGACTCTCACGAGGAGGCAGAATTCGGCTCAGCTGAGAATGAAACAGGGACCAGCGGGGACAGGCTACAGGGAGTCGGGTTCCAGCTCAGAAGTTCCAGACAGAGGCTGGCTCACCAGCGTTTATGGCTGATGAGAATCCAAGTCTTGGATATACGACTGGACAGCTCAGCTCCCAAGCCCTTCTTTTCACCTTGACAAGCATCACTGTCACCACCATCATCATGAAGCATCACCAGGTTCTAAACAGTTGCTAGATGCCCGATACATAGATCAGCATTTCTCCAATGTTAACTTTCGTATCCGTCACCTGGCGATCTTGCAAAAATGCAGGTTCTGATTCCCTTGGTCTGAGGTGGGGCCTGGATGTTGCATGTTTAATCTGAGTAATGCCGAGGCTGCTGGTCCGCAGACCACACTCGGAGCACAGCTTGATACACACACTTATTACATATTCACAAAAACCCAATGAGGTGGGTGCTACTAATTATCTCACAGCTGAAGAAACCAAGGACCAGGAAGGTTGCATCCTAGTGGTCTAGGCTGAAACTTGATCCTAAATCTGCCTGACTTTGTGGCCCAAGCGTTGCCCTGATTCTGCTAAGTGCAAGCAGCAAGATGCACAGACCCAGCCTCCCGGCCCAGCCCCAGGGCTGCAGAAAGCCACTCAGTAGGCAGGCTGGGTCCTGCTTTACATTGGGTTCAGTAGGAGCCCAGACAAAGTAAAGTGGAGACCAGGGGCTCCAAACACATAACCCCCGATTACAACCACAAAGGCCCTGGACAAGCTGTAATGTCGACCTAGGAATGGTCAAGATTGTCAACCATGTGAAAAAGAAAACACAAAACAAAGAAAAGCTCTTTGTGCAAAAAACGTCTGATAGAAATGCACGGGAAATGTTCAGTCACCATCATTAGCGGTGTGATTATGGGTAATTCTGTTAAGTCTTCAGGTTTCCTGTGGATACGAGAACTGATCTGCTTCTTCCAGGACGTCGGAGAGCCTGTCTGGAGCATCTATATAGGCTGCTGCCACCAGCCCTGCCACCGGGTCCCTCCCCAGGGTGGGTGTGAGGAACACAGTCCATATCATCCCTCTCCTTCTTCTTCTAGGGACACCCCTTAGTGACCTCAGGCTTCAGGGAAACGAAAAGCAAAGCTTCAAGAGGAAGTTTCTGACCAAAGCAGGAGTGCCTCTGGACTCCATGCTTCTTGAAGCACAAGGCAGGAATCTGCAGCTTCCAGAAGTGGGTGCCTGTCACAGCTTCGTCCCCAAAGCCATCCTCCCCACCCCATCCTACAAGATGAAGGGCTCCCAAGATCCTCTGAAGAAAGGCGCTGCGTAAGCCCATCCATCATAAAAACCATTCCTGGGCTTTTATTTTCTGATTGGGGCTTGCCTAATCCACTAATTATCCCTGTCCATCAAGTGGATAGCAGCCACTCAGATAATCAGTGGTTGCCTCCTTGCACGCCCACCCTCACCCACCTACTCAAGCTCACCAGCAATAAATATGCCTGTGAAAAGGACCCTACAGCTCTGTGCACACTTCATGGGCACTGCCACCTTCCACGAAACAGATTTCCCTTTCCACTGGACTCCACAAACCCCAAATCCCAGCCGGGCTATTAGGAATGACACCCGGCTGGGTACCACGAAAAAGGGCTGTGCTTGTTACTTCTATAGTCATTGCCCTTTTTTAGTGTCTTTCACAGAATGTCCTTCTCTTTGCCTGGATAGAGGGCCCTGATGGGCAGTCTAATCCAGCGTCTAAAAGGATCAGTGTGGTCTAGTGGGTTGAGTCAGGCTGCCCAACTTCAGATCTCCCCACTAGGGACCTAAGTGACTCAGTTATACATTGCTGCTCTGTCTTCATCTGTAAATGATACCCCCGGTAGTTCCCACCTCAAAGGATGGTAACGAGAGTAAGTGAAAGAATACGAGGGCATAAAAAAATGACTAGCACTTAGAAACTTAGAACTCCAGAAATGCCAGCAACTGCTATTTTAATGAGTCAACATACAAGGCCAGCCACCCGGACTCGGACATTTAATGAGCACCTACTATGCACAGGCACCGGGGGGCGGGGGGGATGGTTAAAATGGTCCAGAGTGTTGAGGAATGCTGCTGTGTAAGCCACCAATCCCAAAGCCTTCGGAGGGCACCACACTTCAGACATAAAGCACTGGAAGGTGGGGTTGGTGCAAATTTCTGGAGGGGGGTGATTCCTCACCGAGGTCTTAAAGGACAAAAGGGAATTTTCTGGGCCAAGAGGAAGGAAAGAAAGGACAGGAGGAAGCATTCCCTGCAGAAGAAAGAGAATTAGCAAAGGACGGGAAGTTGAGAAGACTATGCTACATTCAGACATGAGAGTCATTCTGTTCACCTGGAACACATCCCGGGAAGGTGTGATCTGGGGGGCGGGGATGGGGTGGGAAGAGCAGGGAGATCCTTCCTACTCACTTCATGAGCTGCAGAGGAGGCTCTTGGTGGCTCAGGGTGGCCCAAGAGCCACCCCCACTTCTACTTACTCATGGTACACTCCCAGCATGACCTCCCAGAGACTCACCACCGGGGAATGTCTGCTAAACCTGCAGATGCCTGAGCCCCGCCCCAGATCCGCACAATCAGAATCTCTGGGGGTAGGGCCGAGGGGTCTGCACTTAACACATTCCCCGGGGGACACTCATGCTCTGATGGCTAAAATCACATGCAGATTTGAGAATTATTGCTCTAGATAAGATGCCACATCCCACCGAAGTCTTGGATGCTGTGGTCTCAGCAATTTCTCAGTCCTGATGTTCAGACCTTGCTTCTTCAGAAGTAATCCCTGATGATAAGCACTTGCACATGGGAATGTGAACTCATACACATTTTCTGAAAGGCATTTGGCAATGGGTTTCAAGAGCCATGAAAGTATGTACCTTTGACCCAGGATAAATCCTTCTGGGGAAACCACCAGTGTAAATCAATGTGTAGCTACAAGGAGGATATATTAACTGGAGTGCTGCTTATAATTAGTGAAAAGCTGGACACAGCCTAATCACAAATCAGTTTGTAGCTGGTTCCCACCTCAGGGCCTTTGCACATGCTCATTGTTTGCCTGGAACATTCATTATTTCTCTAATATCCACATACTTCATAAGCTGTTGCTCAAACGTCACCTTCTCTGTGAAGCCTTCCTTATTTAAAAACTGTCACACTGGGCCTGCTTTATTTTTTCCCATTGCACATATCCTTCTAAAATATAACACAATTGACTTATTCAGTTTGTCTGTCCCAGACCCCCCACCCCCTCTCCACTAGAATGTAAGTAAGTTCCAAGAGGGCAGAGATCTGTGTCCATTTTATTTACTGCTGTATCCCCAGCACTTAACACAGAACCTGGCACATGGCAGGTCCTCAAATGTGTGTCAACTAAATGAATTAACTACAAACAAACAAAACAATGGACCACCACACAGCCATTAAAACTGACCTGGCTTCTAATTACATGCACAGAAAGTACAAGTGAAAAGCTAAGTGGAAAAAGAAACTTCTGGCAGGGCACAGGCCACAAGAGCCTTCATCTAAAACGTGTGTCCATAACCCACTTTGTAATCAAGTGGTTATGGGTGACTTTTATTTTTTACTTACCTGAGGTTTTCGTTTTCCTTTCATTAACTTTCTATTACTTGCATAATCTTGGAGAAGTAATCCCTCATGAAATGCTCTCAAAACATTTGCTAATGCTTTACGCTAAATGTAGAGGAAAGCTCTCTTCTTGGTGATTTAATTAGGGTGTCCCTAATTAAGGCCAGCACAACATCAAAGAGGCCAGGTTCCAGGGGATCCTTGCTTCAGGTCTACTCCCGGTTGCAAGACAACCCCCGTCTCCCAGCAGCAGCTCAGAGCCTCCCAGTGCCCGGACGCCAAGGGCCAGGCCATCAGCTAGCTACTCCTGGCCCTGCTCCCCACTACTTGCTTCCTATTGGGGTGCTTCATCCAATTATCCAGGCCCCAGATCACATCCTGCTGGAGAGCTGGCTTTGAAGGTTCAGTAAACAATCACTTCAAAACAAAGAGGGACCATTAAACCAAACTCAAAGACTTCCTTAATGGCCTCCTGCTCAGCTGCCGGAGCTGCCGGCAGGGCTGGGGCAAGCCGGGCCTCAGAAGCGAAACTGAGGTCTCCCTGTGAACTAATCTCGAAGCCTTTCCAGCCTCTACTGCACACAGCCCCCTCTCCTGAGGTGCAATCGTGTGGGTTGCAGAGCCAGTACTGGGGCGACCCTGACAGAGGGGGTTTCTCCAGCAAAACAAACATGTGTCATGTGGTTGTCACCTCAGACCCTTGGGAACCACACCCCGCCTGCCCCCCACATACTGTCCTCTGCTGACGAATCAGCGGCCCCCGGCTGAGTCCACCGCCCAACAACTTCATGTCGTTGGTTGGTCCAACTCCTCTCGAAATAAAGGGAGGCTTCCTGAGCCTCCTGAAGCAGCTCAGAGGACAGCCTAGATTTTTCTTGCTTTTTCTGGTTCATCCTGAGTCCTAAAGCTATAGGTAGAATAATCTTCAAAGCAATTGATAACATACACCCATTATGGAATCTGAAAAGGAAATCCTAAAATGCTGTGAGAGACAGGTCAGCACTGTGGATTAAGGGTACAGACTCTGGAGCCAGACTACCTGGGCTCAGCTCCCAGTTGTACCTCTTGATAGTTGTAAGATGGGGGCAAATGGCTTAACCGTTCTGCACCTCAGTTTCCCCATCTGTAAAATGGGAATTATAGCAGTAATTCCCTCACTGTTAGATGAACTAGTATTGAATAACTACTTCATTGGGTTGTTGGGAGGATTAAGAGTCTTTGTAAAGCACTAGAATAGTGCCTGGTGGTACCATAAAAATGCTTGTTAAACAAGTAAAATAAAACTCAGGTCTCAGCTTGGGGGTCACCTGTATCAAAAGCCTCCCCCTGATTCTGTCTTCCTACTCCAAATGAGAATCAGAGGCCTTCCCCAGGCCCCCCTTAAAATCTTGTGCTGACATCTATCATGGCACAGATCACACGGATTTCTAGTTACTTGTCTGTTCCTCCCCTAGACTAAACAATTTTCGGGCAAGGTCATAGGTGTATCTCTACCCGCCAGCAGTGCCTGGCACAGAGCAGTCATCATATTTGTTGAGTATGTATACTGTATTCTCTCAAATTATTTACATGCTGAAAGCTGAAAAGCATTTCACTCTTGTCTTTATTGCATTATCAAAGCGAAGATATAGGTTTCTTATATTTTCTGAAACATCTGAGTGCCGCTGTCAGCAGGGTACTCTGCTGGAAATTACTAGGGTGGCTCAGATAGATACATAAGAGAGTTTTATTCGGCATTCATTTTGTGCTAAGCCCTTAACATATATTTTCTCTTTTAATCCTCCACAACTTTAATAGGAGAGTATTACTCTACCCATTTTACAGGTAAGTAAATGAAGTGTCAAGGAACAAGAGTAACTTGCCTAGAGTAATAGAGCTAGGAAGTAGCAGAGCCAGGCTTCAAAGCCCAAGGGCACCCACTTCAGGTAGAACGTAGTAAGTACTAGGTAGAATCAACATGAACTTGGAAAAATGCCTAAGGGCATCTGACCTGGTAGGCGGAGGAGGGTCCAGAAATGAGGTAACTTTCTGGTGAGGCCTTGAAGGATGAGAAAGATTTCGATAATGCCGAAGACGGCAGCGAAGCTCTTCCAAGCAGGACAAACAGCAAGAAAGAGGAGCACAAGATGTGTTCAAAGAAGCCAGGGGATCCAGGCGGGGAGACACTGGGCACAGAGCAGGTCACTCTGCTGGGCCAAGTCACAGGTGGCCCCCAAGGCCTGGCTAAGACAGGGGGGCCATAGTCAGCAAGTAGGCAGGTAGGAAGAACCCAAATATGGCCAAGTCTTGGGAAGGAACGGAAGCCAGTATGAAGCTGCTGCTAAAAGGCAGACTAGAGGCAAATGAGGCACTTCTGTGGTAGTCACTCCAGAAAAAGAAGGGGTCACTCAAACAAGGTGAACAGAAGAAGATGGCCCTTATGAAGCAACTCAGTCTCCCCTTACACTGGTGTAAACATCTCTAAAAGGTTTGTGGTTTTTTTAACGCATTAAATTAAAGGCCCTGAGGACCTCAGCCAGGTACCCAGCCCTTCCCTGCCTTTATATACAGACAGAGGGTTTGCAAATAGAGAAATGCCAATAGGCCCTGCTGAGCCAGATGAGGTTATAATGAACTCAGGAGTGATTTACTTAGCAAGAAAAAAAAAAAAAAAACCTCAACTTCTCCATTTCCTGCAACTTCGCTGCAAGCTCTAAATACAGCTCAGTAAAGGGTGGGGTCATGTTTGCCCTAAGAAGTGGTGAAGATAATTACTGATTTCAAAACTTCAGAATACTTCATTCCCAAATCTGCAAGACAGAAAACAGCAGCAGCTAACATCTGAGTGCATGTATTTCAGGCACTGTGTGAAACCCTTTACAAGTACGATCTCATTTCAGAATCCCCCCCAACAACCCTATAAGATGGGTACTTTATGAGACCCATTTTACAGAAAAGGAAAGTGAGGCTCAGAGAGATGAAGAAATTTGCCCACAGGATTTAAAACCAGACCTCTCTGACTCCAAGCTCAGCAATAGCTCCAGAATTTCTACAGGAGGGGTTTAGGGGCAGTGATGTGGCCAGGAGGAAATAGAATGTGGGCAGGAAGCCGTGTTGCCAAGCAAGCACACTGTTTTTACTTGGGTGGTATGTTATAGATCTGCACTGTCCAATATGTAGCCACTAGTCACATATGACTATTTAAACTTAAACAAATTACAAGTAAATAAAATTTAAAAATCAGTTCCTCGGTTGCACTAGCCACACTTCAGGTGCTCAAAAGTCACATGTGGCTAGTGGCTAATGTATCTGACAATTTCCATGACTGAAGAAAATCATGCTGGACAGGACTCTTACAGATCAACCAAAAACAGCCAAGGATTCTAAAGATGCTTTTTCTGTTGTTATTTTCCAATTTGTTCACTTTAACGTTGTTTCACTATAAATTTATTCTTATTTTTAGTAACTGTAGTAAATACACATAAAATTTACCATCCTGAAGCCCAGTAGCGTTAAGCATATTCTCATTGCTGTGTGACCATGTAAAGATGCTTTTTCTCAGACTTAGGCTAGATTGAGAAAACACGTTGAGGGTGCTTAAACTGTGCATAGCTGGGGCTGCTTTTAAAAATCCTAATGTCCAGGATGTACTCCAGAAGCACTGAATCAGACCCTCTGAGGAATTAGGGTCCAGGCCTCAGTGTCTTATGGCTCCCAGGGAATCCAATGCGCTCATCCCTGTGACCATGCCCATTCTACCAAAATGGGCACACCTGCCCAGAACTGCCTCTTCCTCCTCCAGCCAGACCCCCTCCTCCGGGACTCTGGAGACACCTGTCTGTGGGAGGTGACAGGGAAGGGAGGCCCAGGCAACACCTGCCGTCCACCAAACCCATCATCCACCTCCAGGATTCGGGAGGCGGCTGGTGCTGACCAAGCTAATACTTTCACTGCTGTCCAAATTCTTCGAGGGGAAGAAAGCAAATAAAAAGACACACATCTCAAAAGGCACCCCATTGTTTTTTTTCCACCCAATTAAACTAGACAGGAAAAGAAAAACCACTTAGAAACTATGACCAAGGTCATATATGCCAAGAAATCAGCACAGAAAGGAGGTTTTTTTGGCAATTCCATCAACTTCCCCGAACACAGTCTTGCAATGGCTCGATCGACTCAACCCAACTCGAGGGTGACCGGGAAATAACTAAATACGGAAAGCCCTTTTACAAGAGTGTTCCAGGGCTGGACACAAAATGAGTTCAAGGCAAGGAGTTCTCTTTGAGGAGTCACTGAACTCCGGGTGAACTTATTTAATTCATATAATTAGGGAGACCGATGGGCAAAGTCACCCAACCTTAGGGACCAATGGGCTCCCCAGACACATAAAGGCAGCCCTCTGGCCAGTCACGGAGAAGACTGCAGGTGCTTTGTATGGTGACAAAGACAGAAGCCAAGGATGGAGGTGACTTTCCTCTCTGCGCACCCAGGGGAAGGAGAGGAGAGGGGAAAGGCAGGTTGTCTGTCAGAGAAGACTGGTAAGTGGGAGAAGGAAGGAAGCCACAATATGTCGATACATCACAAATTAAACCATTTCCACAAAAGTGACAGCCAGATGGGAGCCGTGCACCACCCCCACCCCCAGAGTTCTCCCAGCATCTCAGCTCAGGCTCACACCTCCAGGCTGCAGGCACAGAGATGTGACCTTGATTCCTTCCTTGGGCCTCCTGCAAGACTCAGGCAAGTGAAATGCTGTGAAAATAAATCCACAGCCCCCTCTCTACCTTAGGCATGCTCTAAAGAGCTCCAGCTTTAAGGTCAAATAAACCAAGGTCTGAATGCCAGCCCACCTCACCATGGCATTAAACAAATTACCGACTCTCTCCAAGCCTCAGTGTTCTCATCTGTAAAGTGGGGATGATGGTGAGGATGACGGGAAATCCTGGCACACAGTAGATTCTCACCGAGTCCCTTGCTGCCCCCTGTTCACTACATGCAATGATTACAGAGCACCTATCATGGACCAGGTGGCACCAAGAGCATCTTAAATTGGGACGCGGCAGACGACACAGCCCCATGCCAAGGTCTTCCCTAGGCGAAGAGGTGGGAAACATTAATAACGGGTGGGCTGCTCTGGAATCTACGCCAGGTGGAGTTTGGTTTTGCTTTTGGAGGGGGGCTGTATATGCACATGTGTATATGTGTATGTGTGTGTCGTGTGTGCACACGCGTGCGCGACACACACTCAGATGCAACCTTCTGCAGTCTCCAGCTCATTCGAGGGAGAACCTTGGCAGTCAAATACAATGGGCTTCCTCAATGCTCATCCAATTAATTTATTCCATTTGTCTCTCTGGTTTGCTACTTAATAAGGCCGAATCGGCAGTGCAATCTTCAAATCTGAGTTAAATGGCTTCAGGCATCAGTCAGTTCCCTTTCAGGAGTCCCAAATGCGTATTGTCTGCTGTCCTAGGCAGCTGAATCTGTCCTTTGGCTTTTTTTTGGTTCAGGGAGAGGTATTTCTTTGTTTTTGCAAAGGTGTGGGTTTTGCAAAGATGTGGGTTTTAAGGGAAAGTGTCCTTAAGGCAGTTCCAAGAAGTAATGGCAAACTCAAAATGATCTCATTTTTCCATACCCGATCTGAACATCTAAATGGGCTTGCTACAGAAGGAATCTGGCCAGCTCTCGACCGTCCCTAGGAAGATGGAAAAAGCCTAGATGAAAATTATAGGTAAAGCACCTAATGGATCAATAGTTTCAACCTTTTCACCCTCCAAGCATTTTAACAACCTCGAGTGAGCTGGCCAAATTGACAGTCATTGTTTTAAATTTTTCCATTTCCCTCCCTCAAGAGGCAAAAGAGTTCAAAGGCCAAGAGGTCAGCAGCAGAGTGTGGGTGGGACATACTTGTACTAAAAAATTGTTCACTGTTTCTCTGAAATTCAAATTTAACTGGGAATCCTGTATCTTGACTTGCTGCTATCAAGCTCGGTGCTTGCAATGTCACTGATGCTCAATCAATACTGTAGGATTATGAGTTCACGTTACTCTCATAAAGAGCTAAGTGATAGCTGAACCGGGCAAAATTCAAACTCAGCCTACCTTCCATGCAAACCGTGACTAAGAATGACCTTCTCTCTCCATCTGGGGCATTACCAACTAGGATCTCAGAACGTAAACGTTCACAGCATCGAACAAGTTCTAAACAATTTGGTTAAATATGACGTACAGGGCTTCCCTGGTGGCGCAGTGGTTGGGAGTCCGCCTGCCGACGCAGGGGACGCGGGTTCGTGCCCCGGTCCGGGAAGATCCCACATGCCGCGGAGCGGCTGGGCCCGTGAGCCATGGCCGCTGAGCCTGCACGTCCGGAGCCTGTGCTCCGCAATGGGAGAGGCCACAACAGTGAGAGGCCCGCGTACGGCAAAAAAAAAAAAAAAAAAAAAAAAAAAATGACGTACAAGGGATTTTCCCCACAGACACACTCAAGCCAAGACCAAAAAAATGACCTCTTCCCAAACCTCGACAAGATTTGCACCTAAACGCCCGGAAAGATTGATCTACAGAGAATAGGCCCTAAATCTCTCAACAGGCACCATTCTGGGCAGTTCCCTGCCGCTGGTTTTATGACATCTTCACTTCTCCTTCTTCTCCCACAGGCCTAAACTGAGGAAGCTGTAAAAGCCTGGACAAACACAGCCATTTGCTAAGAGAAAAGGCAACATGGGGCCCATCTGTACTTTACAAGGGCTTTGCTTGTCTACCTTTGTGTGTCACCGTTTACAGAGCAGCCCGCCTCCCTCAGAGCACCTGGCCACCAGCGGAGGCCTTGGCTGGGTTTTCACTATCTTCCTAGAGAAAACACTTTTTTTTCTTTTTTGAAAAGTCAAAAGGAAGGCCTGCAGGGGCTGACGGATGTCCCTCCCCAGGCTGGACTACCAGCCCTTCCTTCATGACCGCCATATTGAATTAAACGGGACAAGCAACTCTCCAAGGGCAGCCCTTGTGGATCTTTGGTTCCTCACAGCCCAGCAAAAGGCCTTCCACACGGCAGGCCCTCAATAAACACCGAGGAAGTGAACCTCTTGTCTGACAGACACCCCAAAGCCAAAGCAAAACAGTAGAAGTGAAAAACAACCCTGAAATCATTATCCAGTGCTGGATCCACTGCCCACATTCTTGATCTTGTGATAAGTAAGGAAAAATATCATGACATGTCTTTGAACCACAAAAGATTTCCATGGAATTCAAGAAGTCCCTTAAGCAGGTCTAATTTTAGGTAGAACTTAGGAGAGAGGATACTGGTGGCAAACAGAGGTGGGGGGCAGTGGAGGAAAACTGAACAAGGCCCCTATTCTGCTCGGCACAGGTGCTGGTAACAGGACACCCCTGCCTAAAGTGAGACGTGGGGTGGAGAATTCAAGGTGTGCTTGGGTATTTTTTTTCACCCCCAGTCACATTATACAACCCCGAACACACTCTCCAACCCAGTACAAAGTTCTCCCTGCATCAGGCCCAGTGCAGCTCCTGACATGCTGACTCTTGAGCAACAAGGCTGAGGAAAATATTTGATTTTAGCGTCCAACTTTTTTTTTTTTTTAACTAAGTTAGTTATTAAAAGAAGACAGACATCTACAGGCTGAGCTGCCCTCAAGTTTGGCCAGGGTCTCCTGGTCTTAAAAGCTCTCCAAACATCACTGAATTCTACATGCTGGTTCAATTACTTAACTAAAAAAATTTAAAACTGCAAATATCAAATCAGTATGCTGTACACCTGAAACTAATGTTATATATTAATTACAGCTCAAGTTTTAAAAAAGAAAACGTAACAGCACAAATCTGCTGTTTGAAGCATTAGCCTGTCTTTCCCGGGACTTGGAGAGACATTCCAAAAAGATGCCAGGATCTCCTTAATGCAGTCAACAGTGTTTAAACATCAGAAGTCAGTCATCTGGCTTTCCACAGTCACTTCCAAGCTACTGTCCCCTAGACAAACTGGCGATGGGCCCTTGCCTCCAGCCGCATGAATCCCTATCTCCCCTTCCCTTTGGGACCAGCTCACTCCAGACAACCTGATTTATGTGGATGGCGGAACGGCAGCCAGTAAGCGATTTTGCACACCACCATTCACTACTGCCCACCAGAGTAGGATGGAAGAAAGGAAAAAACCACAGGGTTTCCCCTCATCAAGGAATCAATAAGTTATTTAACAGCTGCTGCAGGATCCCAATGGAAGAAAAGTGAGGGTTTCTTCACTGCACCCGACCCCCTGAAAAGGATAAAACACACACCCTGACAGCCCAGGACTTAGCCAGATGAAAGATCGTTAGAAGAATGCACAAAGAATCCTCTCCAGCTTTTCCATGTCTTGAGGTTCTTTGGTTTGGGAAGATGGATGGTGCTAGGCCTTGAAATTATTCCATTTTTTGTTTTCATTTTTTCTTTTTTTTTTTTTCTCCAGAGAGGAAACTGACTCCCTTCCTGTGCTGCTGTACATTTTGGAGAATCAAATGCTACTTAAAAAAAAGTTTTCCTTACCCTTCCCCACCCCCCGACTCCAACAACACTTCTGAGCAAATAAGCTAAAAGTGTTCTCAAGATAGCATTCCAAATGGGTTTCCAACATTTACATGTGTCCTTCATAGCAAAGGGAACCAAAGGTGTCATAAACCTATCATGGGAGTTCAAGGAAGTGAAAAGGAGGATAAGCAGGTCCTTAGAAAGACAGCCCATTTCAGATATTAAAAAATGACTTTTGTTGCTGGTAACTCCAGGCATAAGCATACTATACACTGCTTATCCTTTATGCCCAAATTTTAAAATTCCCTTTTAAAATGTCACTGCCATCTACTCCATGAAGAAGGCTTTTAAAAAGAAAACGCCACGAAAACACTGTCTTAGGCATAAACAATCTTGGAAATTAGACACCCCCCCATCTTTTTCCTTCTTATCTCTCTGTTCCCCAAAAGCCTGAAATTCTGCAGACCCCAAGGCATGTTTTCATCTTCCACTCCACTTCGCTTTTAAAATCTTTGACTGCCAAAACAAAATAAACCTTTAAAATAAATGTCTTCCCAACAGGATGTTGAACAAACCCAACTCAATTCAAAGGGAAAGAACTCGGGAACCACAACTATAGATCCAGCACTAAAAGGGCATTAAATAAGTATTTTTAACTGGAATCTTGGGGAGGGAGAAGCATGCCACCTTAGCACCCACAAATCCCCCAGGCAGAAAGCGCTGCAGGACAGTCCCGGGATGGCAGGTAGAAAGCCTTAGGGCCTACCTTCAAGTGAGTTACTTTCTGAAGGCCTTTGGGTTCAAACCTGTAAATTGGAAGAACTGAGCCTAGATTCTGGATTAAGGAACAAAGAGTGAGGAAAAAACTCCAGATGTGAACACTCTGGGACTGCAGTGGGCCGATGGGTTAGGTCACTGGAAACATCCATTTCTCCCCTCCAAAAAAACACAAGCAGCTCTCCCAACCCACCTCGAATTCTCCCCCTGGTGATAATACACGTGTGCCTCAAACCACATCCTGTTTGATTATAAAGCCTATAGAATTTCAGTTAACAAGAAATAGCCCAGAGTCTACAGAGGGAACACCAAGCTTTGCCTCAAAAGAGCACTTCAATTATTCAATGTGGATTGGGGGCAAAGGAATGAAAGGGCTGTCTTTGAACAGGGAATAATCCATCTAATTCCAAGGGGTTGGATTAGAGGAATTCCTGGGCAAGCAGGGTCCCGCTGAGGATAAGGCTACACGAATGTCAATTTCTGGCAAAAGGCACAGGCTCTGGATAAGGATTTCAAAATGGACAAGACCAGGACGGAGGCACCTTGGAAAAAGTTCCCCCCGGGTGAGGTGGCAGTTGGTTCTAAGAGGGGGAAACAGGCCATGACAGCTGAGCATTCCTTCCCAAAGTCCATCTCCGAGGCCGAACCCTCTCCAAACCTTACACTTCAACAGACAAAAGCTCCTGCAGGCGCCGAGGCAGCGGCTGAAGAGGGGCTGTCCACACCCACTCGCTGCACAGCTTTCCAAACCTGCCCACTCGTTTTGGAAGCCGAGCTTTCAATTAAACACCACCTCCCCGGATCTGCTGAGGCAAACTGGGGCTGGGCTACAGCCAAGGAGAAGCTCCCTAAATACACATGAAAAAAAATCCCCCCCACCGCCCCCAATTCCCACCTCCAGCCAGCTCGCTCGTATACATTTCCTTTGGATTAGTAACACAGGGCCCTGGTCTATCTCTGTGCACAGAAAATCCACATCCAAGGATCAGGTTATCCCCAGTCCCACCCTTCGCAGGAAAACGCCAGGGTGTTGTTCCCCGCCCCCATCACACACGCGCGCGCCCGCGCGCGGTCGGACACGCACACTGAGTCTCCACAATCCTTCCAAGAGAAAACCTGGAGTCTGTTTGTGTTGGGTGGCTAGGGGATACAGTTATTTACGGTGCCCCAGTCTGGACCTCAGGCTGGGAGCCTCAGCCAGGGGAAGTGGGGTCCCCACAAAACTGCTCTGGGAACTTCTCCGCGCCCCGGGGGAGGGCCGAGGGGAGGCACGCACTCCTTCGCCAGCTTTGGAAGAGCCTAATTAATACCTAATTTGCTCAGATCTCCCCCAGGTGGACCTGAAAGCCAACAAGGGAGAGGAAGGTCCCTCCCAGTCTCTCGGGCTGGGGGGCTCCTTCCCACGGCTGGGAAGGAGCCCCCCCGCGCTGTACCCCAGGGAATCAGGTGTCCGCCCAGGCATCCAGCCTCCGCGGGTCGCGGACACTCCGTCCAGCGACAGACAATGGAAAACTTGGAGCCGGGGCCCTGGGCCCCAGGGAAACGAGACGGTGCCGTCCCCTGGGACAATGAGCGGGGAGAGGTCAGGAGGCATCATATACCCCCAGAAAAGCCGCCCGCCCGGTGACCCAGCAGAGCCCGGAGCGGCGCCCCGGTGAGCAGGTGACACCCGGGCCGGAGCGCTGCCGCAGGTGGCCGGAGGCCACGGCGCAGGCAAGGGCCGGGCGGCTGGCCCAGGGCGGAGGCGAAGCCCCGCGGCGAGGTCAGTGCGCGGCGGCCGCCGCCGCAGCCGCGCCCCCAGCGTCCTACCTTCATGTCGCTGATGATGGTCTGGAAGAGGCCTCCGAGCGCGCTGCATTCCTTCTCAATCACAGCCTCCATTTTCCCGGCGTCGTCAGGGACAGGACACACACTCGGGGCTGCCTGGACTATGCGCGGGGCCGGGGATCGCTCACCCCGGGAGGAATTTCAGCCTCCGAGGGACCCACCGCCGACTCGCAGCCTCTTCTCCAAAGAGGACGAAATGCCCGAGAATCGACTGTTCTCTGCCCAAAATAAGAATAATTTAAAAAGCCAAACCGCTCTGTAGGGCGCCTACATGCAGCACTCAGCTCCTGGCCTTAAAAATGCCCGGAGAAGACTGACAATCAGGCCACCACTGGTGCCGACGACAGAAACGGCAAAGCCCATCTTGAAGCAGAGAAAACCACCCGCTGACCCAGGGCCAGCGCCATTTAAAAATGCAAGATTTTCTAATTTAATAAATGCTTTTGAAATTAAACAAACAAACAAAAATATCGCCTAACAGCAGAGCGGGTCTGCTCGCGGAGCCCGGATCTGTTGCTCGCAGCCGCGGCCGCCGCCTCCTTTTCAGTCCTGCGCGCCCGGCCCCGGCGCTCGCTCCTGCTCGGCTCCCGGGGACGTTCGCGGGGGCGCACGCGCGCTCGCGGCCGTGCGTCCGCCGCGGAGGCACGGGGAGGGCGCGCGCCCGGGACCGTGCGGCCGCCGCACGCGGGCGGGGCAGAGAGCGCGTGCCCGCGAGGCGCGTGGGGCGCCGGCTGCAGAGAGGAGCAGGCAGGCGCGCGGGCGGTGCGGGGAGGATCCAAACCCCGCGCGAACCTCCTCCGCGAGCACCACCCCCATCATCCCTTGGCCGCGGGTCGCTGAGCCGAGAGGGCGTGTCAGCACGCGGCTAGGCAAGCGCCCACCCCACAATGGCTGCGAGCGCCCAGCGCGGAGGGCGCAGCCGCCGACCCCCGGGACTTGCACGGTGGCACGCTTAGCGCAGTACCTCGCAACTAGGGAGCGCTCGGTAGGGCGGGAAAACTACCGCTGCTGCCGCTGCTGCCGCTACTACCGCTACTACTGCAGGCTTCTGAGAAGAGGCCCCTTCTCTGATAGCAGGACTGCAGCGCCGAGTCACGATTGCAAACAGCCAAATATGTAATTAAGGAGAGTTCGGCGACGTATCCCGCAGCGGGGTCCGAGTTCAATAAAGTTGCAGGATGCTGGGAAAGTGGATTGATTTTGCCATTGCGAAATAAATGGCATTAGAGCTTCCGTGTACTGTTCGTCAGTTTATGGAGATTGCTGACTGCCCCTGACTTGGACGGTTGTTTTTCAGGCGCGCTGAGGGCATCGGGTGGTGGTGTCACTACAGAGAGCCCTGTTGGGAGGTTTAACCTGAAAATAGCACAAATGGGCCCAGGTTGATTTGGGGGCTGGTGGTTTATTTTCCCAGCTCCACCGCCTAACTGCACAGCCGGATCTCATTTAGATCAACATCAAATAGGCAAGGAGGAGGGGAATCAAATGAGCAGCTTTTTAAAGACCTTAAAACATAAGCCCCCAACTCTGGGCTGTTCCCTTGGCCAGGTTCTGTGCTAGTGTCTCTTTATTCTGATGAGACTCGGAGGAGTGAGACCCAGTTCTCAAGAATTTTCCAGCCACTGGCTGCCTGGAACTAATCCAAATCCACCAGATAAAGTACAAGAAGCTGGTCCTGGTTTTACTTCTTGCTGCTGGACCACAAGAAGTGCTAATCTTCTCCCAAAGCTCATTGCGCTTATGTCCCAGACTCATCTTGAAACAACTTCCCAAACACAGGGTGCAGACGACTTAGCTTCACAGCATGTGGTTTTAGAACAAAAGAAAAAGCTTAGGTATTTAGGTGTCTGCAACCCAATAAATCCCTGGTACACTGCTACCACCCCCAAATCCAATGCAATCTAGAGCTGTTAAAACAAGTACAGACCAAGGAGCTATAGTGTACGCTGTGATGCTGGCTTACTTTGTATGACCCTTTAAAAAGGACATTGAAAAACCAGCACCTGTTTGGGGACCAGCTGACTCTTTGAAGCACAAAGCAGGACAAAGGGAAATAGCTGGGGGTAGTAACAAAAGAAACCATGTGCAAAAGGCTGTATAGACTTGTATCAGACTCCGTAATAGGAAAAGGTCTGGCTTTGAAAACTGCATGAACCAAAGAGATGCATGGAGGTAAACATCACAGCTGTGGAAGATTATTTTCCCCTGGGCCACTCTGCCCGACTCTTAACCACAACCCAGCTCTCCATCCCTCTTCTCCAAATCATGAAGAGTGTTACTTCTGGAATTAACTGTTCTCTTGGGCAACCCTGCTGGTCATTTGGATGCATGTCTCATCTTCACCTTGCCAGTAACAGTGCTTGACACATAGTTTGCTCTTAATCGTCATTATGATTTTAATACTCTCGGTGTTATAGTGATCGGGATCACTGCTTGTAGAGCCAAATGGCCTAGGTTCAAACCCCAGTTTAAAACCCACTAACGGTATGGCCCATACTAAGTGGGCCTCAGTTTCTTCATCTGTAAATGGGGATAAAGATAGCATCTACCTCATAGGGTTGTTGTGAGTTTTCCCTGCACTAATATATATAAAGCACTTATACCAGTTCCTGGCCTAGAGTAAAGAGCACTCAATAAATCTCATCAACAGAAATAGATTCATTGCAGCACGATTCACAATAGCCAAGATGTGGGAACAACCTAAATATCCATGGCAGATGAATGGATAAAGAAAAAGTGGCCTATACATACAATGATATATTAGCCTTAAAAAAGAAGGAAATCCTGTGGTATAGAACAACATGGATGAATCTTGAGGACATTATGCTAAGTGAAATGAGCCAGTCACAGGACAAATATTGCACGATTCCATTTATATGAAGTATTTCAAATAGTCAAGCTCACAGAATCAGAGAGAGTAGAATGGTGGTCGCCAGGAGCTGGGGGTGAGGGGATAGGGGGATTTCTAATCAGTGGTCATGAAGTCTTAATTACACAAGATGAACAAGTTCTAGAGCTCTGCTGTACAACACTGTGCTTATAACTAACAATGCCATATTGCATACTTTAAAATTTGTCAAGAGGTTAGGTCAAATGTTGTGTTCTTATCACAATGAAATTAAGTTTTTAAAAGATGTAGGGACCAGGTCAAGGTTCATTCCAGCCCTGGTCCTAGAGCGCATGACGCAAGCCTATAATTTTGGCATGCTGTCCCACTGACATTGCTAAGGGCCTACTATATACAGTCTAGGTATTTTACCTGTATTATATCTAATCCTCCCCACAGCCTTGAGAAGGAGGTTGTCATCCTAGCCTTCATTTTACTGTTGGAAAGTGACAGGCAGAACTCTAACTCTGGTTTTCTGACTCCCATGCCTGAGGTGTCCCTTCTACCCAATCTCCAACCCTCCTGGGATAGGGGCCCCATGCCTTAGCCCAAGGATGCTGTGTCCTGCTTTCCTGCCACATGCCTGCGTTTAGATGCCCCAAACCCCCAACCCTAGCAATGCTTGCCAAAGCTCACCTCTCTTGCCTCCTTATTCTTTGGCTTTACACTGGCCTCGGGCCAGAGAGGCAGGCCCTTCTCTTTCATGAGTAAGTGAAGGTCCAAAACCACCTTGAGGGGGAGTCTGGGAGTGTTCCAGGAGGCAGGAAAGGCCTGGAAGTGGGATGACACTTGGCGTTTTTAACAAAGTGAGTCTGGTGAATGGAGGGATTTTGAGCAGAAAAATGACAAGGTCAGATTTACAGCCCCTACGTCACATTCTTTCCCCATGTTGGAGCATCTCTCTAACTTTTCCTCCTTTCGAAACACCCAGCACTCACTGGGCAGACATCAAGATTCGATTAACAGGGACTTCCCTGGTGGCGCAGTGGTTAAGAATCTGCCTACCAATGCAGGGTACACGGGTTCGAGCCCTGGTCCGGGAAGATCCCACATGCTGCAGAACTCCTGAAGCCCATGAGCCACAACTACTGAAGCCCGCATGCCTAGAGCCCGTGCTCCGCAACAAGAGAAGCCACCGCAATGAGTAGCCCCCGCTCGCCGCAACTAGAGAAAGCCCACGCGCAGCGACCGAGACCCAACGCAGCCAAAAATAATTAAATAAATTTAAAAAGGAAAAAAAGAAAAGATTTGATTGACATGCAATTCTTCCCAGGAGTATTTGCTTTGTTTTTTAATAGCTCTTAGGTGGAGGAACCCAAAGTAATGAATCTTTACTAAAGGAATTTCAACTCCCATGATCTTGGGAAGGAGAGTTTGGGAGGCAATGAAACCTTCCCGAAGCAGCTCCCATCACCCTCCTTGTGGACAGTAGATCAGGATGCCCACCACCATCTCCCAGCCCTGTGACCTTGGGGAGGCTATTTGATCTCTAGAGCCAGCCTCCTGGGGAACCGGTTCCTAACCCATGGGCTGTTCCCGGGACTGAAATGGACGTCAACTGCCTATCACATAGTAATGCTGCACAGCAGAGTTCCCTTCCCTCCCGGAAGTGATTCTCAGCCCTGGCTTCAGGAGGGCCCTGCCTGGTTCTCAGACTTGGCAAATGACATGCCCTGGGGGAATATTAAAACACCCACACCTGGGCTCCACTCTCAGGGAGCCTGATTTAATTGGTCTGTGGCCTGGACTGCAGGACTTTTTAAAGCCTCCCAGATGAGTCTAATGTGCAGCAAATTTAAGAAACCTGATCTAAGGAAATTGCAAAGAAGATACCCATGCCCAGGGCCTACCCTTAAATAACTAAAGTAGAATCCCTGGGGACTGAGATCCAGAATTTTTAAAATGTATCATACATATTTCATTCCATCTTCCTGTAAGGATATATAGGCGCGCCTGTGTGTATTTTGTCACTATTTGCTGTACACAGATGGGATCACATCACACATATGTTTCTGGATCTTGTTATTAACACTTTTATTAACACCTCTTGCTATCGACAATTCCTGTAGAAATCCCTTCAGGTCAGTTAATATCGTCCTACTACCTTCTTTATTTACTTTCACTTTGTTTTATTTTGATGAAATTTCAGATGAACAGAAACACTACAAGAATAGTGCAGAGCTTTTCCATTACCCTTCATTAGAGTTCCCAAATGGTAACCCATTATGGTATTTGCTCCATGCCTGGGTATGGTTTAAAGGCTTCTCAGCTGATTCTAATGTGGCCAGGTTGCTGTGAGACTTCAGGCAATGTTTGTGAACCCCCTGACCCTCGTGAGGGGGTCTTTGCATTAGAGGCAGCTGTGCGAGGTAGTCGAGCGGGCAGGCTCAGAGTCAGGCTGCCTGGGTTTGAATTCTGACTCATCCTCGCCCCAGCTCTCTGTGCCTCAGTTTCTTCATCTGTAAAATAGATCATGGAAATACAAGCACTTAAAGCTGTGTGAGGCCTGAATGGGATTACTTAGTCTAGTACTTGGCACACAGTAAGTACTCAATAAATGTTAGCTATTAACATGTATTCATCATTACCATGGCTCATCTACGAAATAAAATTGGTTTAAGCTCACTCTCATGACCCGTAAGCAGAATTCTTTATATGAGCCCAGAGCCACTAAATCCCTTAAAAAATTGGGGAGTTGTCAGTATATTAAAAAGTGTCTCAAATTTAGAGACAGAGCCCCTTTTGAAAATGAAACTAGCAAGAATCAACAAATAATATCTGTGGCAATGACTCACCTTGAGATGTTTGGGACGTGCTTGTGGATGGTGGCCTGGGACACACCCAAGTATAACCTCAGTGTGCAGAATGTGTCACTGGGGCAGGAAACTAATGAAAGAAGGTATCACCTCATGAGCTGATTGGTCGCCAGGCCCAAGTAATGCTGGAACAGCCGGGTCACAAGCTCGTACCCGTGGGGGTCAGGCGGTGTACCTGTGTGAATCAGGCCAGGTGTACGTTCACAGGGGGCAGGGAGTCTGTCAAGATCTGAAGAGCAAGTTCCCCTCCAAGGGCCAGCTGCTCCCCAGTCCAAGGCCAAATGGGAATGTGGGCCCTTAACTTGGATCACGATGTGAAGTTTCCCCAGATCAAGATATTTTAAAATTTCCCCATTTTTAGAAACTCCTCTAGAGGCCAGTTTGCAGCTTCTGATCATGGGAATCAAGTATTGGGTTTGGTTCACAGGGAAGATATGAAAAGGGGAAAGAAGGTGTAAGCATTTTTGTTTCTCTGGAGCAGTACAAGGAAGGGAGACCCTACCTGATGGCTCCAGGTCAGGAGAGTGCGTCTGGCCCATACTGGGGTAGGGATGGTTCAGCGAGTTCCTGTTTTGTTTTGTTTTGTGGGCCCCGCATCATGCGGGGCCCTAGTTCCCCGACCAGGGATCGCACCCGTGCCCCCTGTAGTGGAAGCACGGAGTCTCAACCACTGGACCACCAGGGAAGTCCCCTTGAGATGTTTCTTAAGCATCTACTCTGAGCCAGGACACACTAGTCCTCCCAGGAGCCTCTGACATCCTTCTCTTTATTTATATTCTCCCAAATTGCCAGCTGACTACTAACTTGGCTTCTGAGTTACCTAGATATTGAGAATGGTGCTCCCAGGGGAGCAGATCTCCCCATTGCAAATTGTAGAACAAGACCATCCAGGGCCTTATCTCTTCCTCTTCTGAAGCTTAGCTTTTACTGTTCAATACAAGTCCGATGAGAAAAAGGAACATTTTGTATGTAAGATATGAGTTCTGGTTAGAGTAGCAGTAAAAGAAATGGAAAGCATATTATTTGAGAAAACCCTACTTTTAACACACCATGCGAAGCCATTGAAAACCATCCAGTTATTTCTAATCAATCAGAGGAATCTGAGTTGACCTAGAAATGGAAAATATTACACATTACACAAAACCCAACATTTTGTGATGTAAACAGTCTAAAAAGGGGACTTCCAGTTTTCATAGAGGCCGATTCTATAACATGAAACCCCCTCCTGCTACAGCCATGAAGACAAACTAGATAAAATATAACCAGAATTCTTTAAAATACATGGCAGAGCTCGCAAGGAAGAAGGGAAATCCTCAGGGGCCAGAAGCAAAGAAGAAGCTGACAACCAGCAGAGAATATGTGAAAGCTGATGCCACGATTGCCCTGGAAGGAGGCCTTGGTTTCAGTAATGCAGGGGCCTGGGTGTTCACCCACAAAGGGGGATCAGAAAAAGAGGCCCTGAACCCATGCATGGAGGACACATAGCTCAGAGCCCCCTCACAGAGACAGGACACTCCCACCCACCATGATCATACAGTTTCAAGGACAGGTGGGCCAGGAAGCAATGTGCCTAGCAGGACAGGAAGCCAATACAAAGTTTGATAGCTTTGGTCCAGGCTCTGGTAGGGGGCTAAAAGCATATCCTGAGAATTTGTAACCAGAGGCCTGCACCACATCTGTGTTTGGAGTTTGAATTTGCTTTACCTTGAACAGATCCAAAATGCCCAAGATAAGAATTAATGTGAAAACTTGTTACTGGCCTAAAATAATCCTTGGTACCCGGCAGAAGCAAAAGAGAAATGGCTCTGAGGGGACCCACTGTCAATCAAGTCCTCATAGGAAATCCCATAGATAAAGGCCCTGAAATGAGTTCACAATTCAAAACTATAAATTATATAAAGAAACAGTCTATTCATCATGATCAAGAGTCAGCACACACAACTAATATCAGGATTTAACCCACAAGAGTTAAAGATAATCCAACAGTCTGATAGAGATAAGTATAGTTAAAATGATTAAAATATGGACAGAAACAAAAACACAACACACTGTAAAAAGAGGAAAAGCACTGTGAAAAAAATTAAATTGACTGATGAAAAATATAATCATTGAAATTACCACATGTATTTGAACTTTGTATGGATAGGTTAGGAAGCCGAATAGACACAGAGCTGAAAAGAGAATTTTTGATCAGAAAGATCAGAAGAAAGCACACAGAAATAAAGGAATAGAAAATAGAAAAAAGAAGTTAGGAGACTAGGACACAAGGAGAATAAAGCTTACTGTTAGAGAAGCGGGTGGGAGAGGAGAGAACAGATATTCCAAGAGATATTGGCTGAGAATTCTCCAGAGTTGATGAAATACATAAATCCTCAGATTTAGGTAGTTCAGCACATTCTGAGCAAGATAAACCCAATGAATATATATTCTCATACTGAAAATTGTAATTTCTGCTGTAGCCTCTTTTCCTTCACAGTGGTTAAAAAAAAAAAAACCCTTACAACAACAATAATAATAAAATCGTATTTACTGGAACATCCTTGTTGCTGGAGGGTGTAATAAAATCACTTATTATCAGAACTTACTGTCAGGATTAACAAATATCTGCAGAAACTGAAGGAGGGTTGATGCAACGGCTCTTTGGAAGAGATCTAGCAGTGTCACTGTGCTGACCACACTTTTCCTTGTCAAATTTCTCTTTCAGGCATTTATCTGGAGTTTTGTATGAGTAGGGTACTGGCAGGAAACAGATGGCCCACTGCAACTGAAAATGGAGGAAGTTTAAGAAAGAGACACGGGCAGGGTTTAAGGAAACCAGTGGGACCGTGCAGTATGGGGGCAGGGGGCCAAGGCAGCATGCCACTGCCACTCCTGGGACTGAAGGGCAAGGAGAGGGGTGGAGCCTGGAACCCAGAGAGGAAGCAGCATGGAGAGGGCCGCCTGGCAGGAGCTGTAGCCCTCAGTAGAGTGATGCAGTCAACCTGCACTGCAGGGACCAACCCCCAGCAGAACCAGGACCCCTGGTTTGCCCAAGAGAGTTTGTTCATCTCCATTCTTCTTTCTCAAAAGTGTTCCAGTTTAGACAATAAATTATTTGATCACTTGCATAAAGGTGCTTGTTGGTACAATCCATAGCATCAGCTTCCTGGGGTGCAAGCAGAGTAGGGAAGGATGGAGAGTGAACTGGGGTGGGGAGAGCAATAGAAGGGATGCAGGATAAGCGACTCCTGCTTAGCAGTAAATTTCTTTTAAAATAGCTTTATTATTCACATACCATAAAAATGCACCCTTTTAAGTATAAAATTTCCTGATTTTTATTTTATTTACAGAGCAGTGCAACCTTCACTACAACCAATTTTAGAACATTTTCATCACCCCTCAAAGTCACTCTCTACCCATTAGCATCACTCCCCGTTTCCCCCCAACTTCCCCAGCCCCAGCCTAGGCAAACACTAATCTACTTTTTTGTCTCTATAGATTTGCCTATTCTGGACATTTCATATAAATGGAATCATAAAATATGTGGCTTTTATGTCTGGCTTCTTTCGTGTAGCATAATGTTTTCAAGGTTTATCCATGTCATAGCACGTGTCAGTACTTCATTCCTTTTGATGGCAGCATAATATTCCATTATATGGATATACCACATTTTGTTTATTCATTCATCAATTCATGGACATTGGAATTGCTTCCACCTGTTGGCTATTATGAATAAAGATATTGTGAACAATCGTGAACAAGTTTTTATGTGAACATGTGTTTTCAATTCTCCTGGGCATCTACCTATAGTGGAACTGCTGGGTCATATGGAAAATCTATTTGTAAACTTTTGAAGAATTGTCTGTTTCCCAGTAAATGGATTTTTTTACTCCATATATTCATAAGGTTTTTTCACAACATGAAGTAGCTCTGATGGAGTCACTGTCTCTTTATAACAGTAACACCATCTGTCCACATCAAGATATTTGCCTGCTTTGTCATCCCCAACTAGTCATTGGTGGTGTGGTAAATCTATTACCCAGCATTGCACTCATAACAAATTGTTTCCCGAGTCTTCCAATAGCATAATTTTAGAGATTTTAAGACTTATTTTAGAATAATCCCATTGCTGAAATGCTTCTAGCACTAAGACTCCTAGGTAAACAGAATTCTACTGTAGCCAATTAACATTCTATCTATACATCTGTCTCTTATAAGTTTGGTTAGTGGGAGTCTATCATCAAGAGTCAGTTAACTCTAGATTCACTGGCAAGGCCAAGATCCTGGACCTGTAAAGCTGCATTCTGATTTGTTTGGACAGCAGAGTACATAAAGTGGCATAAGATTTAGGCAGGCATGGGGGCAAGATACTGAGCACCAGGAACTTAGCATCAACAGTCTTTGCTCCACCCACTTTGCACATTTAAGTGACCTAGGTGGCCCAGGGCTCCCTCTCCCCTGCAACCCCACAAGCATGCCTGCAATTTCAGGAGGTTTTGCCAGGGCAGATGCAAGCTTCCTTCTCCTGTGTCTTGAGCTTTTCTTTGAAATCAACAGCAAAAACAGGAGCACAGGAGACCTGTCTTTAATGGGGCAACATGCCAGGATGGAATGGGTGTGGGTTTTGGAGTCATAGAGATTCAAGTTCAGATCCTCATGGCTTTGTATTCCAGCTGTGTCCATGAACAAATTACTTGACCTGCCCGTACCATCACTGGCAAAATGCAAACTATAACGCCCGCTTTTAAATCTTAAGGATTAGAGATAATGTGCTTCTTGAGCCTACCCGGTAACAGGTACTCAGAAGTGGGGAGCACTCTTCTTAACAAGACGTGGCTGGCATTCCCCCTTTAGGTGTTCAATAAGAGAGGCTTTGTTTGGGGTAACAGGGGTGAATTTCAGCCAGGACACATTTAATCAATCATTGCAAAACAGTTCTGCCTGTTTACTTTTAATAATGGGTTTGTTTGCTTTTAATAATAAGAACCAGACGCAACCCTCCTATTTTCTGAAGCTTGTGAGCAAATGCATGCTTGTGAGCTGGAGCTCGGTAGCAATCTTTGCAGGCACAAGCGGCCAGTGGCCATGGGAAACAAGTGAAAGCAGGTTGTGTGCAGGGAAACATTTCATTTGCAGAGAGTAAGATCCTATCCAGCAGCTTCAAAAGTGGTGGCAAGCATTACCCAACTAATGAGCACAACACCCCCTGGCTCCCTGTCCTCAAGGCAGGAATGACGCTCTGTAGTAATCTCCCCACTGATGCCCATCAGGGGGTAGGGCCAGAAGAAAGGACTCTGTGATCCCCGGGGAGTCACAGATCCTCTCTAGGCGTCACTGTCCCCATTTGTAAAAGGAGAGTTGGTCCCTTCCAGGTGAGGTTAAAGGTGTCTTCCATGTGAATCCAGGACTGAATTTAGGCTCTCTCTGGATTCTGTGTCTGCTTTAGATATAGGTGTCAATGTCTGTCTCTGCGGGTATGTGTCTGTCTCTGTTTGCCAAACAGCTGGAAAAAGAGATTAGAGAAGGAATGTGTGCTGTTTGCTCCAGGCAGTGACTCAGTGAAAGAAGAAAGTGACTTCTCAGAAGATGCTTAATGCTTCCCCTCCCCCCACCTGGATGCACACATAAATGCAAACAGCTGGAGTCCCCCATCAGTGGAAAAAGCAGGGTAAGAGCTACCCATCATCTCATCCTCCCGCACCCCCCCACACCCCACAACCCCCACCCCCGCAACTGGGACACGTCCTTCCCCCCTCCCCCCCCACCCACTGTTTTATTTATTTTACCCTAAAGCTATTTTAACCTAAACTTATTGAAGTAGGAGAGGCCTGTCCATCTCATACCTCGTGTAGAGGCCTCCTATGTGTCTTTTCCAGAACAAATTCAAACCCAGTCTTTAAATGAAAATAGATTTCCACATGGTTGTTCCCATAATCTAAGTGTTTCTGACAGGGAGCTTAATACTGCAGATGGCAGCCCCTTCCCTTGTTGATCATAACGACTTGAAATATTTCCTTTACCCTGAGTTGAAATCTTTTCCCCTTGTTGAAATGAATTTCTTAAGGACTTATAAACAGGCACTACCTTTCCTTAAACGTTATCTCCCAGAGGAGAAATGTAAATAGCCATACGATTCACGTACTTTTTCACCACTGTGTCTCAACAACTGTTATTATTATAGAAATTGTATTCTATATGTTATACAGAAATACCATATTATATGCATATATTTATATATTCTATTCTATAATTTCTGTTTATACTTTAGCATATATTACAATATATAAAAATAATGATTTGAAAATTGGATTATAAAGAGTCAACTTTAGGGCTTCCCTGGTGGCGCAGTGGTCGGGGGTCCGCCTGCCGATGCAGGGGGCGCAGGTTCGTGCCCCAGTCCGGGGGGATCCCACGTGCCGCGGAGCGGCTGGGCCCGTGAGCCATGGCCGCTGAGCCTGTGCATCCGGAGCCTGTGCTCCGCAGCGGGAGAGGCCACGGCAGTGAGAGGCCCGCATACCGCAAAAAAAAAAAAATAATAAAGAGTCAACTTTAGAAAAAGCAGTTCTATCAGGGGCCTCATTCATGAAAATGGAAAGATCCTTTATCAAGTAATTCCCCCCGGGGGCCTTTAAATAGCAATCTCTCCCCCTCCCCACCCCGAATTTTGATTCAGTCTGTAGCAATCCCATTTAGCTGCATTACTGGACCACCTCCTTGTGTAAAAGGAAGGTCAATTGTGTTGGTAACCGTTTGGCTCTCTCTTTTTTTCCAGCTTGCTACTAATTCGTTTGGCCATTAATAGGGCTTTCCCCAGAGGCCATTTGATCTGTTTGGAGGATGAGCAGGGAGTTAGGGCCCCTCCTCCAGCTGTGATGGTTTCCAGAAGCAGACAATCCAAGGGGACATTGTAGGTATGACAGAAAGGATTAACTGAATAACTCACTTGAAAATTGTGTGCCGCTTTAAAGACCTAATAGCTGATCAAGTACGACTCCACATTGTAACCTGGCTGAGAACAATGCCAGGGGAAAAAATAAAAAAATTTTTTAAAGAATCCCATTAATGGAGTCCTTAAAATGCTGGAAGCATGATTTCAGGCAATAACATTTCTATCATCCTGATACTATTCACTTACGTTTGCATAACTCTACACCGTTTATGAAGCATTTTCACAAATAGTGTTGCCAGGAGGATGGCTGTGAAAGAACTAAGCTGGACTCGGGCTCCAGAAGTGGAAGCAGATTTGGAGCTATTGAGTTCCCAAAGGCACAGGGCTAGGAAGTGGTAGAAGTGGCACCAGAGCCCAGGGCTTCTAATTCAAAGTCTCTTCTCACGGCACACGGAACCATCTCCCCAGAGCACCACAGCTAAAACCACCTTGTTGAACTCTTACCCAGGAGAGAAGGGCACGCCGACTGAGAATTCTGCTCCAAGCCTGGGAAACACCAGGCCCTTTGGGTACACAAAGGTACAGACAATATTGCTACCCACAAAAAGGCACCTAAGTCCCAGGATACGTGCCAGCGATATTTTCCGATATTTTAGAGCAATGGATTCCTTTTGTGGGCTGTGAATTTACTCCATACATCCCTATGAACCACCAAGCTTTATGTATTGAGAGACAATATATAAACAGACAATGGTCAGATCGTATAAAAAAACAGAACTTTGACCCGCAACCTGCCCACGAACCTAACCCTTTATCTACAATATATGACTCAGGTAGCCAGCCTGCTCTAAGTCGAGCTTTTGCAGGAAGCCAGATTGCAATCTCCAGTGACAATCCAGGAAGCTAAACAATAATTCTGTAAAAATCAGCCCCAAACGTCCAGGGTTTAATAACAGCCTACCTAATTTTTGTCCCTGCTTCCAACCAGAGAAAACCACATATGTATCCCCTAACAAGTAGGATACCCGGCTTCTAGTTAGCTTGGAGATTCCCCAAGCCAACAGCCTCCAATCAGGGCCCAACTGAAGCCCTCAGTTCCTTCCGCTAGAAACCTCTCCCACTCCTCTGCCTGCCTTTGAGTCTCTGCCAAAATGCAAGTGACAGCGGCCGACTCCCTTGCTATTGTAAGCTCAATATAAATAGCCTTTGCTTTTCTCATTTGTTGGTCTTGGTTTATTCCCAAGGTATAAATCAAAGATATAATATGGCTCATTCGTACACATACCACTCCCTTCAAATATTTGCAGCTGCTGTTGTGCGTTGCAAAGTGCAAATGCTTTTAGAATGCATGATTATACAGTCTCTGAAATGCTGTTACGTTAAAAAGATGTCTATCTAGTCTATCTATTAGTACTAGCTTGAAAAAATACTAAGTGTAAAAGCAAGTTGCAGAAGAGTATGTATGTTGTGATCCCAATTTGCAGACATAACAAAAAACTGAATGATTAATAAATGCCCACAGCAAATTGGACGTAAGATTAAACAACAGCAGCAGCAACAAAGGCTGTTATTTTTTGAATATCCAGCCCTCACAATAAGCCCAAAATGTGGGTTCTATCACTAACCTCACTTAACGGGGAAAGAAACCGAGGTTAGGAGAAGCCAAGTAGTTTGCTCATGTTCATGAAACTAGTAAGTGGTGGAGCTGGGGTGTAAGCCCTGGTCCACTGGACTCTAGAGTCTGCCATTGATTTTTTTTTTTTTTTTTTTTTGCAGTACGCGGGCCTCTCACTGTTGTGGCCTCTCCCTTTGCGGAGCACAGGCTCCGGACACGCAGGCTCAGCGGCCCTTGACTCACGGGCCCAGCCGCTCCGCGGCATGTGGGACCTTCCCGGACCGGGACATGAACCCGTGTCCCCCGCATCGGCAGGCGGACCCTCAACCACTGCGCCACCAGGGAAGCCCTGCCATTGATTTTTAATTCCAGTTGCCATTTGCCTCTGTAAACCCTTGTTCTGCTTGGCCATGCTATAGGTGATACTAATGTCTGTTACAGTGGGGCACTGGCTTTTATATTTTAGTCTGAGGACCAGAGTCCCATTGTAGTTGTGTTTGCAGTTAAGTTTCCGTCAGGACAAAAGCCGCTTGATCAGAACACAGGAGCCTGGGTCCTAGTCTAGACTCTGACACCAACTGCACATCCAGCTCTGAGATTAGTTTCTCTTGGTAAGTGTTTCCAATACATGCAGCCCTACCAGTCTCCTTCCTAGTTCCCAGGGCATTTGTCATTCCTGCTCAAAGCAGGCCTGTTCAGCCCCTCTGGGCCAGCCGTAATAATAACAACAGCCACAGCTAAGACATACTGAATGGCAGGCACTTTGCTGAGTACCTCATGGGTATTATCTTATTCAAGCCTTTCCCTGACCCCATGAGGTGAATGCTAGTAGCATCTGCTTTTTGCTGATGGGGAAACTGAGGTATGGCAGTGTTAGGTAACCTTATTCAAGATCATGCAGCTGGTGTGACGGAACCAGGACTCTTCACAGGCAACTGGAATATTTATTGATTGATTGATTGATTGATTGATTGATTTTTTTTTTAAAGAAATGTGTACAGTCTGGTTCTAATAGTGTTCTGGTCAAAGGATAGTGGGGGCAACTTTTAACTTTTCTTTTTTTTTGTTATTATTTATTTTTGGCTGCCTTGGGTCTTCGTTGCTTCTTGCGGGCTTTCTCTAGTTGCGCTGAGTGGGGGCTACTCTTCGTTGCGGTGCACCGGCTTCTCATTACAGTGGCTTCTCTTGTTGCGTTGCACTGGCTCTAGGCGCGCGGGCTTCAGTAGTTGTGGCTCGCGGGCTCTAGAGCGCAGGCTCAGTGGTTGTGGCGCATGGGGCTTAGTTGCTCCGCAGCATGTGGGATCTTCCCGTACCAGGGCTCGAACCCATGTCCCCTGCATTGGCAGGCGGATTCTTAACCACTGCGCCACCAGGGAAGCCCCTGGAATATTTATTGATTTATTTAGGCTGCACCAGGCGGCAGGCGGACTTCTTAGTGGCGGCATGCACGTGGGATCCAGCTCCCCGACCAGGGATCACAGCCAGGACCCCTGCACTGAGAGCGTGGAATCCCACCCACTGGACCACCAGGGAAGTCCCTTCACGGTCAGTTTGAACCTCACCACTACAAGCCCACCCTCTGCAACGTCAGTTGCATGTGGTCAGAGGCCAGGGCCGCCTGTGCCCCACTGAATTCCCAGCACCGACCTCAGTGCTTAGTACATAAACTGGTCTTTACAGAATGAATGAAGAATGAATGAATGGCTTCTATCTAATCCATATAGGGCCTAACACAGCATCCCATATACACAGGAAGTTAATACTATTCAGTGTCCCTGAGAAAGGCTTTACTACACACAAATAGTTGTTTGTTTACCCTGCCCCCACCAGACTTTTGTTTGTATTTACCTGATATCTAATCATATCTTTTGTTATATTTGGATGTCCTACAGGATGAAAAGGCACATTTGTTTCAACAGGTGCTAGAAAAAAAAAGATCATTTGCTTCTTTCCCACCCAGATCTATATCCGTAATTCACTCCCCTTTCCCTTTGGGTGTGTTGTCTTTATGCCCCAATAAGGGACTCTGTCATGAACGCTTCCAAAGAGCCCTCACCTGGGGGTCCCCTTGTCTTACCCTCTCTCTGGAGCTCACCCACTTCTCCTTGACACCATTTACAGGAAGCGGTGCTAAGTTTACAGCCTCATGAACAGCCACTCCAAGAACCCAATTCGCACACACTGAATACCGCGGGATCCTGTTTGCTGCTGGCAGCTTTTTTTGGGTTGTTCATTTCCCCCGGCATGGCAGTAATAACTTTTTCAGACATCTCCGGGGATGTGGACTATTTTGCATTTGTAAGCCACCTTTATGGAAAGGGCCTCCAGGTTTGAAGTGTCCTGTGACCACTTATTCAGTTGGAGACGTGTCAAGGCCACATTCATCAGAAAGTGAAAGCGAGGCCCAGTGTGACATTGCGAGTGTTCTTGGGGCACTGGATGTTCATGCGGGACTTCGGTGGGGCTGAAATAATGTTGGAAAAAATACTGGATTTTTACTGATGCAAGGGTCATTCTGCTATTGCTTTAAAGTAGGGTAGTGGGTAAAAAGGAAGTACAATTGTGTAGGGAGAGGCTCAGAAGAGAGGAAAGGAAGGAAGTGTTCAGTCTGAAGACTGGAAGATTTTTTCCCTTCCAAAGCCAGGGCAGGGGATCCACCCAAATCCAATTATCATCCTGTCGCCTCTGTCTGATTTGCAGACAGAGAGATGTCTCTGACCTATAATTTTGACCCCTTCTTTAAGCTAGGCACTCTTTCATTATTTAATTTTCACGAGATCACTGTAAGAATGTTACTATTGACTTACTTTGTAGTTGGGGAAACTGACGCTTAGGGAAAGGACATGACTTGGCCAATGTCGCACTGCTAAGTGACTGAATCACTATTCAAGTTCAAGGTTGCCCGACGGCAAAGTCAGGCTTTTCCCTCTACGCCACTCAAGTACAGACTTGCAAGGCAAACAAATCATGTCATAAGGACCTGTTACCCTTCCTCAGTCTATTAGACGTTGCTCTTTTTTGCTATTTTGGGGATTCTCCTGCCGTGTCCCCTTGGTGTTGAGTAGTAAAACCCCGTTCCAACAACAAGGAACAGTGCTTTCCCTTGTAGGAAACTGAATTCTCTGCAACAGATAATCTTGGTGGGGAAGGACGCCCCCGAAGATAAAGTAGTTGATGGCAGGTACTATATAAAAGGAAAGTCCCTTGTCAGGAGGAAGAAGGGCAGCAGGAGGGACTGGCCAGACACTTGAGTCATCTGGGGACTTCACCTCGGAAAAGCCTGAGAAGGCCCTGCTGTGTGTTTGTTTCCATGACTCCCCAGCCACCCCCGACAGAATTAATTTCCTCAAGGGTGCTCCCTCACGCTTTGGGCATTCCTTTTTCTCTAATATTTGTTGAGTGTTTCCACAGGTTAGCACACAGATAAGATTAGGCTCTGCTGCGTATAGTAATAGAAACACACGTGGTGGCTTACACAAGACAGAAGTTTCTCTCTCTCTTATGTCCAAGACTACACGTTGGCCATGCAGGACGAGTATGGCAGCTCCGTGGCGTCATCAGGGACTCAGGCTTCTATCTTTCTGCTCCTCTCTCCTAGCTTGTAGCTTCTTCCTCAAAGCCATCTCATGGTCCAGGACGCCTGCTGGAGCCCTCTGTAGGATGAAAGGAGGAGGAAAAACACAGGGGCAGAAAGAGGCCCTTCCCAAATGAATCAGTCCTTTGAAACAGCCTTCCAAGCAGTCCCAAATAATGCTTCCACCTACATCTCGTTGGCTAGAATCTAATCACATGGCCACACGTGGCTGCAGGGGTAGCTGGGAAGTATAGTTGTGCTTTGGAGACGGTTGACCAGCAATAGGCATGGCTAAAAGTGAGGACTTACTAATGGAAGAGTGGCTATTATAACAGACCGGGGGGGCAGCAAACTATGGCCCACAGCCAAACCTGGCGCACCACCTCGTTTTGGAAGTAAAGTTTTATTGGAACACAGGTTCAACCTGTTACGTACTTTCTATGGCTATTTTTGTGCTACAACAGCAGAGTTAAGGAGTTGTGACAAGATATGGCCTGCAAAGCCTAAAATATTTACTATCTGACACTTTACAGAAGTTTGCTGACACCTGGAATAGACAAATAGCAAGCAGTAATAGCCGACAAATAGCCTACAGCCAGGCACTGGGCTCTGCACAAGAGTGCATAGATATGGGTTCTGTCCTCAAGCAGCTTACAGTCTAGTGAGTGAGAAGCCAAGTGAATTACTAATTACACAATGATGTGGTGAGTGGAACGGTAGAATTCTGTTCAGGGTGCTATGGGACCACAGAGAAAGAGCATCTAAAAAGGACCATGGAGATGGAGGTCAGGCAAGTTTTCCAGATGAGCTAGAAGGATGAGCAGCTTGAAAAGAGAGAGAGAAAGGACTTGCAAGCACAGAGGAAAGTGTGAGCAAAGACTGGAGGAGTGAAGTGCCCATCATTATGCATTCATCACACCGCATGTCATAGTTGCCCATGAGTCTGTTTCCTTAGCTGTGTGTTGCATCTTTGCTGTGTGTGGCACAGGTGTGTGTAGTGCCTTGCAGGGGCCTCCAAATGCTCTTCAGTTAGCTGATTACATTAGCGTCACCTGTGATCCTGTTATACCAATTCCTGGGGGCCCTGGCCCACTGAACCAGAATTTAGTGTGGTTGAGGGGGGTGGAGGGATACTGTTCCAATTCCAAGATTGGAAATCACTAGGTAAAAGCAAGTTCTTTGGATTAAAGTCCAAGCCCCACCCCTTCTGACCTTGCATAAGCCTGGACAAGTTGTTCAGCTTTTCAGAGCTTTATCATCCATAAGGATGAGGACAGCATCATGAGTTTGTAAGGGGTTTTCTACCTTTGGTGCTATTGACGTTTTGGGCCGGAGCATTCTTGGCTACGAGGGACTGTCTTCTGCACCAGAGGGTGTTTGGTGGCATCCACGACCCCAGCACACTGGATGCCGGTAGCACCCCTCGAGCTGTGACAACCAAAACTGTCTCCAGGCACTGCCAAATGTCCCCTGAGGAGGCAAAATCATCCCTGGCTGAGACCTGAGGAGCTAGTGTAAAGATTAAATGAGATAATGTATATAACATGTGTAAGTAGTTAGGAGGTGTGATAACTATTACTGTTATTGTCATCAGTGCTCAGAAAATATTAGTTGAAGAAAAGATTTGTCTTGGGTTAAAAAAAAAAAGAAAGAAAGAAAAGAAAAGAATAGTTGAAAGAACTAATGCACGTCAAGGAACAAGAACAAAAATCTCATAGAAACTATGTCTAGTTTTAGGCTGGCAAACTCAGGAGAGGTCTTCTTAGCCATGACTAACAAGCTTTTCTGTTAAACCCACCTGTCCTGAATCTACATTATTTTAGGAATGTTGGCTAAGAGGCATTTTCAAGTGAGCTGTCAGGGACATCTGTTGTTTTGTTGCCTATTTCTCCAGCTGCTTGAATTAAGTTTGGGGGGAAATACCCACCCCCACTTTCAGCCATGCACTTTGCATGGAGCTGACCCTCTAGGTTGGTTCTGGCCATGGATCATGGGGAAGACCATTCTCCTGGCCACAGGGTTTGGTCCAGGAGTTGGAAGAGGGCTCAAGCCAAGGCCCAATCAGAGACACCCAGGGGTTTGCCTGGACAGCTCCAAAGATGGGGTTTCCCTTCCCCACTGGACTTGACCAAGAGAGGTCCTAAGAGCCAGGTTGCAACTGGGAGGGGAGTTTGTGACTGAGGACAAGGCTGTCACGTGGAGGAGGGCAGAGTTGAGCAGGGAGATGGGGAGAAACTGAGCTCTGTGATTTCATCTGAGCTGCTGTATTCAGCTATGCCTGAAACCCAATTTCTTCACTAACTGTTTATGTTCTGAGCTAATAAATTCTATCTTTGCCTGTTAGTTTGGGCTAGTTTTTCTGTCCTTGAAACCAGAGGACTCTTCCCTTCCCAGTTGATACTTGACCTTGGTTATATTAAAACACCTCATGAGTATATTTGTACATTTTGAAAAATAACCTTTGGGGACTTCCCTGGTAGCTCAGTGGTTAAGAATCCGCCTGCCAATGCAGGGGGCATGGGTTCGAGCCCTGGTCTGGGAAGATCTCACATCCCGCAGAGCAACTAAGCCCATGCACCACAACTACTGAGCCTGAGCTCTAGAGCCCACGTGCCACAACTACTGAGCCCACATGCCTAGAGCCCATGCTCTGCAACGAAGAGTAGCCCCTGCTCGCCACAACTAGAGAAAGCCCACGTGCAGCAACGAAAACCCAACACAGCCAAAAATAAATAAATAAATAAAAGTTAAAAAAAGAAAAGAAAAATAACCTTTGGATCAGCTGAAATTCTTTGGGTGACAAATAAAAGAAAACCCAACTCTAAATGGCTAAAGCAATCAAGGCAATTCATTGGCTTGGTCTTAAAAATGCCCAGAAGTATGTGGGCTTCAGCTCCATGTCTCTGCAGGTCTCTTGGCTTAACTGTCCTCCTCGTGCTGCCTTGCTTTAGGTTAGCTTCCCCAGTAGCAAAACTGTGGCAGAGTTTCCAGGTCTCAGGGATAAACACCACCGGAAAAGAGACAGGAAGAAGAGTCTTCTCAGCTCGAAACCAGCAAACTGAAGTCCTGGCTTTACTGCAGTTAGATCAGTACAGATCACGTGCTCAGCCTTACACTGAGGCGACGGGGAGGAATCTCCAGGGTTTGTAGCCAGGGCCTGAAGCTGGACCTGGGGATTGGATCGGCGCCATGCAGAGCTCAGAGCTGCTACCCAGTGGGGAAGGGGCATGGGTGCTGGGAGGCACGCCCACTGCTCACTTCAAGAAAATAATATTACATGTCAACTAAAATGTCATCTTTTAGTGACACCTTTCAGCTTCATCCTTGGATATCAGCATTCCTTCTTCTGGGCTCTTTCAGGATTTGCCTGTTGATATATTAGCAATTATATCACTGCTGTTAGCGTTGCTTGTCTAATATCTATTTTCCTCATTAGACAATGTGGGCAGAGACCAAATCCAACATCTTTTCTTCAGTGCAACCCTGTACTCAGTGGAGGGTCTCTCTCTGTCTCATATAGTTTGTCTTTATTTTATTTGCCAGATCCAGGAAGAATATGCCTGGCATATTCTTCATGGCACCAAGGGGCTCTCCTCTGAATCAGAGGTACAGCTGATAGTTGGCTCAGTAACGGAAGCCTGTTGTTTATGAGAAAGAATTCTTTGATTAGCAATACAGCTAGCCTATCTGCAATAATCTGCCCATGAACTTCAGTCCAGATGTTGAAAGACTAGTCCTGAAATAAGGGAGAAGTGTATTTACTCAGTCCAATAATTGCTTTCATTTAACAGGTGTTTTGTTTTGTTGTTTCTATTTTTTCTTAATCCGATTAAATTTGTTCCTCCACAAAGCAAGGACAGAGAGTTCAAGCCCAGCTGGCCAAAAGCGTCTAGAAGCTCTGAATTGTAGTTCTATGACTAAAGTTAGAATCTTTCCTCCATACTTCCTGACCGTATGACCTTGGACAAGTTACTCAACCTGACTAAAGCTCAGTTTCCTCAGCTGTAAAATGGAGATAACAGCATTACCCACCTTATAGAGTTATTTGGAAATATAAATGAAATAATATCTATAAAAGTGCTTAGTGCAGGCCTAACTCATGAGGAGTGCTCAGTAATGGTAGCTGTTAATATGATGTTTGTTTGTTTTTTAATCAGTGGGTGTGTGAGTTTGAGCAAATGAGACAAATCTGCCAAGGCAACAGTTTCTTCATTTGTGAAAGCAGGACAGGCGTCCCTCGTTACAAGGCTGTTGTGAAGAGCATAGGGTAGGTGTTAACTAAACGTTCTCTCCAATTCACTTCCACCCACACCCATCCCAACGTGGAAGAGGAGAGAGGGCACCCTTCATTCCCCCACCCCTCCCATTGGTAGAAGAGGCATTTGAGAACCTAAAGGTTTGTTTTACAAATAATTACGAATCTGGGCCTCCCTGGTGGCGCAGTGGTTGAGAGTCCGCCTGCCGATGCAGGGGACACGGGTTCGTGCCCCGGTCCGGGAGGATCCCATATGCCGCGGAGCGGCTGGGCCCGTGAGCCACGGCCGCTGAGCCTGCGCATCCGGAGCCTGCGCTCCGCAACGGGAGAGGCCACAGCAGTGAGAGGCCCGCGTACCGCAAAAAATAATAATAATAATAATTACGAATCTAGGGCAAAGAAACCCTGTCTGGCTTACAGTGACATTATGGTTGAGACCTGATAGTCACAGATCAAGCAATCCAGCCTCTGTGGTTCCTGTTTCAACCATTGTTGACCACACTGGGCTTTCAGACAAACCTGCGACAGTAAGACTGAAACTTCAGTTGGAATAGGATAGGAGAGGGAAATGTATATGGGCAGCTGCAAAATGTTCTGACTTATGTCCATGAAACACAATGCTAGTCCGTGCAGGGAGACCCTGTTGCATTTTTCTAAGTTAATGAGTTTTTTTTCTCCCCTTTGGATGCTTCCAGTTACCTTGGTGGGGTTGTGTTTCCTAGGACGCAAACCACTGTTTAAGATGGCAGCTGACACGTTTGGAAACTACTAGCCTGAAAAAAGATTCCCAGTCTGAAATACCCCCTTGGTTTCCAGCCAGTGGTTTATGCACTAGTGGGTGTGTTTGGGGGATGGGGTGATTTCTACTCTATCCCATTATTCTTTTCCATGTTCCAGGCCCCTAGCACAGTACCTGACACCGAGTCCAGACTTAGTAGATGTCTGGCAAGTGAGTTACAGGAGGAAGTCAGTAATTAAACGGGTCAATGCATAAACAGTGAATTCTGACCAAGGGTGTTTACAGCCTATTGATGACTAAGAATTTCTAGGCTGGCCAGAGGCTTGTTTTGACATTTACTGACTTGTATTTACAGCAAGACCAAGAGGGAACCTGTTAGGGGCAGTTGATCCTAATTTTCAGTTAGGATAATGGGTATTGTCAGTCCAGGCAGAATGACCTATGAGCTTTGGATGTAATTGGTCTGGAGCCAGCCAGTTCAGCTCGGGGACAGGACCATGAAGCCACTGCTGCCAAGTGCCTGTAAGGTCATTGCATTCAGGTTTGGGATCATGACATTATTTCCTGGCCTCCCAGTCATCTCCTGCTCGGCAGAACTTCTGTCTGCTATAGCACACTGAAACAAAGGCTCAGAGGAGGTTGCACCTGGAAGGGACCAGTGTTTAGTCACTGGGCCTGCTGGCCATGAGCATCAGAATTACCTGGGATACTGATTCATTTTACATGTGACAAAATTGAAGCCCAGAGAGGTAGAGTGACTCCCCCAAGGTCACACAGCTAGTTTGCAACAGAAGATGATCACACTGTGGTATCATTAGAGCTGTATTCTGTTTGTTTGTTTGTTTATTTTTTGGCTGTGTTGGGTCTTTGTTGCTGTGCGCAGGCTTCCTCTAGTTGCGGCGAGCAGGGGCTACTCTTCATTGTGGTGCGTGGGTTTCTCACTGCGGTGGCTTCTCTTGTTGCGGAGCACGGGCTCTAGGCGCGCAGGCTCAGTAGTTGTGGTACACAGGCTCACTGGTTGTGGCTTGTGGGCTCTAGAGCGCAGGCTCAGTAGTTGTGGTGCACGGGCTTAGTAGCTCTGCGGCATGTGGGATCTTCCCGGACCAGGGCTTGAACCCATGTCTCCTGCATTGGAAGGTGGATTCTTAACCACTGCACCACCAGGGAAGTCCTGTATTCTGTTTTATATGTCATCACAAAGTATTTTCATCTCTATTCTTCCATTTGGTTTTCTCAACTACCCTCCATATGAGAAAATAGCATTATTTGTTTTCATGTTAGGAGGAAATGCAGTTTTTATTTATATTTCTGTGTCAGTAGCCAGACATGACCTTCTCAAGGAAGGTACCACTAGCCTATATAGCACCTTTGTTCAAATTAGTAGAAGGCACCCTTTCTTCCATGAGGATGTGGGCCTGACCCATGTGACCAGAGTGCAGGCTGGACTTGAACCCCTTCTCTCTCTCTCTCTCTCTCTCTCTCTCTCTCTCTCTCTCTGTTCAATGGCCTTGAGCAGTTTCCAAACTGTGCATGGCAGCCCTGCTTTTCAGGAAGAGGAACTTGTCTTGTACTTTGGTTTGAATTCCACAACGTCTAGTAGTAGGTCTGGAACCTCTGATTCTAGGCATGGCCTCAGGTGGCCTCATGCAGGAGAGGGTAAACATTAAGCTAGTAAACTGTCCATATTCCATCTCTTGGAGAATCGGCCACTATAATTTTTTAAAATTATATATCATGCTTTTAATACAAACTTAAAAAAATCTGGAACAATATAAACTGTACAGATTTGCTCAATCTTTTTGTTTTGTTTTTAAACTAAATCTCTAAACACACCAACGTTCCATTCCAAAATATTGCACAACATTCTGAATACAAAACGCTTGACTGTATTCCTCCTTCACTAAAGAAAACGCATTCATTACCCTGCTCCCCCGAGCTCCTCTCCGTGTTGCCTCAGTGCCCCCCTTCCCATCCCCAGGGGTCAAACTAGAGAACCTACAGCTCACTGCATTGAGAAAAAGACATCATTCTGGACTAAAAGTTTACTTTCTTCACAAGACGATCCACCTTTTGACTTGTTCCTGGGAAACAGGGGTAGACAGAGAGAGGATGGGGAAAGGGGAGAAATAGGTTTTATTCTCTTTTTTTATTTTAACGTTTGTTTTTCCTGAAAAAGTATCTTTCTCTCCTCTTCAGAAAAAATCTTCAAAAGAAAAAAATTACTTTTACATTAGAAATATACATATATTATATATACCTCTTACATTTTACAAATGTAGCAAATTATTCAATACAAACGGACACCAAAAAATGTAAAAAATTAAAAAAAAAGTTTTCCTACGAAACCAGGTAAATTAGTGCACATTTTTCTTTTCTTTTCTTTCTTTCTTTCATTCATTCATTCATTCATTTACGGTATGTGGGCCTCCCACTGCTGTGGCCTCTCCCGTTGCGGAGCACAGGCTCCGGACGCGCAGGCTCAGGGGCCATGGCTCACGGGCTCAGCCGCTCCGTGGCACGTGGGATCCTCCCGGACCGGGGCACGAACCCGTGTCCCCTGCATCGGCAGGCGGACTTCCAACCACTGCGCCACCAGGGAAGCCCTGTTTTCTTTTCTTAAAAAAAAATAAAATAAAATTGAAGCAAAAACGCCTAGATTTGAGACAGACAGACTGATGTGGGCCCAAGAGCCCAGCACAGGAGTCACGCTCCTGGTCACATATTTTTCTTCGTATTTCAAAAGACACTAAGGGGCTGGTCTCCCCCTCCCTGTATGTGGTGAGGAACAAGCCGCCCAGGGTGTGGTGGGTGCCTGTGTGCATGAGTTGGGGAAGAGGGGCTGGAAGGGGGCATAAGGCAGCATCCAACCTTTCCCAGAGAGCAGCCTGGGCCTGTCACCTGGGCGGGAGCTGAGGGCTCGGGAGAGGATGGCCCAGATGGGGCTGGCCCCTGAGAAGTCTAGGGGGGACAGACGGTGCCGGGCCGAGGAGCCAGGGCATTGCCCCGCATGGGGAGGTAAAGCTGGTGCCCACTGCAGGGAGAGGAGGCTGGCAGTGTCCGTCTGGGCTGGTCCCGCTGCCACAGCAGGTGCCCACTTGGGGTCGCTGGGGAGGAGAGGGTGGGGGTGCCAAAGGCTTTGGTACTTTCTGGTGATGGGGGCCCTGATGCTACGTGCCCACTTGCCAAAGCGTCATGGCGTGGAAGCTAGCCCACTAGTGTTGGGTCAGGAAACGTCTCTCCAGCAGAGGTGGGGAGGGCTCTTCAAGAATTCAGACATGCTCCCTGCTGCGGCCAAGCGCCTGTCCAGCCCAGCCTGCTTGAGATCATTCCTCACAGTATCGGGCCCATTGGGCCTGGGTCGGGCAGTGAGGGGATGGCAAGAGGTGCCAAGCGGTTCCCAAGCAGGCAGGGGAAGAAATGCATTAAAGCAACAGCTACAGCCAAAAGACCAGAGTCTCAACTCAAGGCTTGGACTGCCCACTCCAGGCACTGACCCAAGACTCCCACCTGCCAGGGCGCTCAGGGGAGCATTTCCCACCCTGGGCTAAGGTTACACAATAGGAGGGTCCGAGTCCAGGGACTTCTCTTAGGTATCAGAGGCTGGGTATTCCCTCAGCCCCTCACTGCTAACCTTTTTTTTTTTTTTTGGTCAAAAACAAACAAAAGTGCAGATCCCTCCGCAGTCTGGAAACCAGTTCCTTGTGCAGTGCTTTCCCCTGGGAGTGTCAGGCTCAGCCACAGTCTCGCACCACCACGTGAAGTACCCCACAAAAGGACTGACAACCCACCCCCAGTGCATTCCCCACCCTCACACATAAATAAACACTTGCTGAAACCTGGAATCACATCCAGAGGGGAAGTTTCACGTGGCTCGGAATCCTTTAAAACAGGAGAGCAAATCACGCACGCACTCATGCGCACGCACACATGCACTCACCCCACCCCCCTACCCACAAACTCAGGCCCAGGAAAGAAGGGGCTACATGAGAGAGCCACACATGCCAATGGATGGGTCTCCAGGGCCTCGGTGATGGTCTGGGCCAGGTGGGAATGGTGGCATGGGACCACAGGACAGAGATGAAAGGGACACCAGATAGAGTGCTAACCTCCCTGGAGTCACAGACTTCAGCTCTAGGGGGAGGGTGGCAAGTGGCCAGCTGGCAGCTCCCTAGGGCCCAGGCCTGAGAGGAAGTGGGGACTGGAGTCAGACCTATCTGGGTGGCAGGGCCCGAGAAGGCCTGCTGAGGTTGGATGGCTTTGAGTGAGAGGATAGCTGGGTGATGAAGGCAGTGACACGGGGCAGTCTCTCCCTGTTCTGAGGAGGGCCAGGCCCCAGCTTCGGTTCTTCCTTTCCTGTGAGCTGGGACACACCAACCCTAAACCAGGCGTGTGAAGGAGGGAGGGAGGGAGGGAGCAGCCATTCACATCTGGACCATCCTTAGTCGGCCAGTATAATTTAGTTCACCAAAAATAAAGCACCTTGGGGTGACCCCTGAAAACCACTTTGAAGTCTAGGCGGGATTTATAGTGCCCCCGCCCTAGATGTGAGCATTGGGAAGTAGAGTTGGAAACAGCCTGATGCCCCCAAACCTTTAAGAATTCAAAGTCCATCCTCTGTGTTTGGCAGAAGCTAAGTAAGAATTTCCATATGAGGAGCAAACCTCCCCCCACCCTCCATTCCTGCCTCCACCCCCCGGAAAGGTATAAACACCTGAAGAGGTTTCCTGGGCAGCCCCACCTGGCCCATAATCATGGTAGTGACACTTTGGCCTAGTAATAAGCATGCAATTCTTAGCCTTTTTATTACACTGCTCCATGTTATCACAGAGAGGTGGCCCATCTCCTCTCAGGCTGTCCCTGGAGAGAACCCTTCCATGGCCCAGGGATGGAACCTTCTCAGCTTCGGCTATACATAGCAGCAGTTGCCAACTTTTATCAAGCGCTTCTCAGGGGCCAGGCCATGGGTTCAAAGCTTTACTGGGTCATCTTATTTCATGCCCACAATCGCCCTGTAAAGTAGGCATTATTATGCCCATTTTACAGATGAGGAAACTGAGAGTCAGAGGAGTTAAGTAACCCGCTCAAGGTCACACAGCTAGTAAGTGGTGAAGCCAGGACTGGAACTCACACCCCAGGGTGTCTGACACCAAGCCTGTGTTGCTGACCATAGTGCTACCCTGTCCTCAGTCTTGTTTGATCGCATACCATACTAGGTGCTGGGCACAGAGATTTAGGGACAATCCTGTCCATTTTGTGTGCATGTTTGCTTGGCTACATTTACTGAGTGCTTACTGTATGCCCAACACCAAGCTAAGCAGCTCTCGTGGATTTACATGCATTTCATTCATTCATTCATTCATTTATTTTGGCTGCACCGCGTCGGGATCTTTGTTGTGGCACACGGGATCTTTAGTTGTGGCATGTGGACTTTTAGTTGCAGCACGCATGTGGGATTAAGTTCCCCGACCAGGGGTCGAACCCTGGCTCCCTGCATTGGGAGCGCAGAGTCTTACCCACTGGATCACCGGGGAAGTCCCTACATGCATTTTCTTTTAATCCTCAAAGCAAACCTATGAGTAAGGACAATTGCTCCCACTTTCCTTGTGAGATCAAGTTATTAATTCAAGGAAAAGGTAGGATTCCAACTCCAGGCCTGCTTGACTCTAAAGCATGTTCTCACCCAAAAGGCGAGTGTGTGTCAAAGTGCGGTCCAGGGGCTACCTTCATCTAAATCTGGGGGCGCACGCAGAAATGCAGATTCCTAGGCCACGTGCTAGGCCTATGGAACCAGGACCTCTGACAATGGGGCCAGGGAATCTGCATTCCCTCCAAGTACCCCAGGGTTTTTTGTTTGTTTGTTTGTTTGGGCTGCAGCTCACAGCTTGTGGGATCTTAGTTCCCCAGCCGGGCCCTCGGCAGTGAAAGCATGGAGTCCTAACCACTGGACCACCAGGGAATTTCTCCCCACCCAGGAGTTTCGTATGGACATCTGCATTCAAAACTCATTTCTCTATGTTGGTGCTGTTAACATGGCATGTTCAGTTTTGAAAATTCATGAAGTTGTATGTTTCTGATTTCTCACTTTTCTCTGTGTCTGTTATCTCTTAATAAAAAGTTTACTTTAAAAAATCCCCTCCTGTCTAGGACCTGGTCTCTTTCCTACGAGCACTTTGCTGCTCTGCTTGTCCGTCACATACATCGTCACGTTGTTACATCTCCAACGTTGATTCCCACAGGGCCCCTCAGCGCACTGGGCCTGAGAAATCAGGCTATGAGTGTCCCGGAATCACCTCTTTCCTGCCCAAGGCCAGCACACTAAGGTAGTTCTCATTTTCTTTTCTCCAGATAATTCCTCCAAAATAGATCACCCAAGTGCCTTACTCTGAAAACTTCCATCAGGTTCCTTCAACCCTGAAACCCAAATCGGTACAAACTGGTCCCCTGGGGCCTCCTGCCTAATCACCCATGTTTCCACCCCCAGGTCACGGGGGTGGTCCTGGGGATGTCTCTTTGGGGGCTTATCCATCTGTGAGTCACTCTAAGACTAACCCTCTCATCTGTTCTTTTCCCCTGAACACTTGGTGAGGGTTTTCTCCTCTTCTGGCCTCCCTTGTCTTCTGGAACCTCAGAAGAACCCCACGTCAGAAATGATCTTAGTCTTCAACCTCCATTGATTGATTCATTTATTCTTGCATTCACTCACTTATTTATAGACCTTTATTAAGCACCCGTACGTACCAGAAACTCTGCTAGGGATGAGAGTTTAGAAAATAAATAGGACGTGGGCCCATTTTCTCGTGGAATATCAAGTGATTCCAAATCACTTTTAGCAGATTTTTCTGGACCTACTTCTTTTAATAAAAATGCTGTTGTTGATGAGGACACTGATGCTAAGCGGGGGTGGGGGGAATGGTGTGTTTTGAGCCCTTTCTCCACGGCAGACCCTCTAACAATCATTTTAGATGTGTTACTCAATTCCCTCCACAACCCCATGAGGTTGGTACTATTATTATCTCCATTTTACAGATGAGGATATATAGGTCCAGAGAAGTTGAGTAATTTTCCCAAGGTCACACAGTTTGTAAAGGCTAAATCTTAGAGCTGATCTGAAGTCTGACCCCAGAGACAAGCCTCTTTGATAATCAATCTGAGTTCTCAAAACCATGAAATGAGAAGTATCAGAAGTGTAAGGAAAGGAATTCCCTGGCGGTCCAGTGGTTAGAACTCTGCACTTCCACTGCAGGGGGCAAGGGTTTGATCCCTAGTCAGGGAACTAAGGTCCCACATGCCCCAAGGCATGGCCAAAAAATAGAAAAAACTAAAAAGTGCAAGGAAAATGGACTAAAAGAGAGAAGACAAAGGAGAAATGAGAAACAAAAACCTGGTGAGAACGTAATTTCATTCTGGTTGGCTCTGGACTAAGGGATTCTGAAAGGTACGTTGGCTGTAGAAGCATGGTCCCAGCTGTGTTGGAGCTGTCCGGTCCAAAAGATAGCATTTTCCCAGAATCACAGAACCATAAAATCTCAGGGCTGGGAGGGATGTTGACGTGGTGTAATCAAACCCCATCAGAGGCTGAATCCTTTTACAGCTTTGTCTCCAGGTGCTCATCCAGTCTGTCCGGAATACCTCCAGGGATGGGGACATCACTACCTTCTGAGATAGCTTATTCTGTTCATTGTAAACCCATGTAATGGATGGCTTGGTTTTGCCTGCCTGGCATCCCTCCCTCCTTCTTTGGTAACAGCATCCTAAGTTTCCTTTGGGTAGCTGCCCACCCCCATTTCAAGTGGTTCTACTAGAGGCTGTCAGTCAGCAAGAGAATGGGTGTATGATCCCAAATTAGGCCAATCAGACTGTCTCTTACTGGAATCTGAGTCTGGGACCAAGGGACATACGGATAGAAAACTGATAGAACCAAGTCATAGCAAAGAGAAATGACCCATGAGGGCTCCAGGCAGCTCCGGGACTCCTGACCTTCCTCAGCCTTCCCTTCAATTCTGTGAACTGTACCCTTCCATTAAATCCTTTTTTTCCTTGTTCCGCTTAGAAGCCAGAGTTGGACTTTGATTCTTGCACCAAAATACCTTAGCTGGTAAATCCACTCGTTTTTTCTTTCTGTTGTGTTGCATTATTAAATTTGTTTCTTCATCATAAATGTAATTCATGAACATGGTTTAAAAACATTTTCAAATGGCACACAAGGGTAATTTCAAATGGTGCATCCCCCTGGCCCCTCCTCCCTGGAGGTAACCACTGTGAATAGTTTCTTGTGCTCCCTCCAGAAACTTCTGTTTCATTTAGTAACAGCTCTGACTGTTAGACAGTTCTTCCTTAGACTGAGTTGAAATCTGTCAGCCCGTGACTCCCATTCATTTGCGCAAGCTCTGGGTTTGGGGAACCACCAGACAGGTTTCACTGACAGCCTTTTGGGTAATTGATGATTCTCAGACCACATGCCCCAAACCTCCCTTGGAACCAGACACTCTCAGTTCCTTTAGCCATTGGCCATGGAGCACCATCAGGAGGACCCTTACCATCCTTGTCCCTTTCCTTCTCAATACACGCTACTATGCTGTATCTTTCCAGAACTGGGGCGCCCAGAACTGCACAGGCTACTCTGCAGTGACCTGATTCAGGAGAGCAAACTCCTGCTGCTGCCCTCGCCTTGCTTGCTCTCCTGTTAGATTCCCCAAGTAACTTCCACCAGCAGCCTTATTATCCCATCGACCTTACTGTCCCCTAACACACACACACACACACACACACACACAAACTCGCTGAATCACATCTCCTTGATTATGAATTTCTGCTATTTGTTTTTTTGAATCCAAGTACTGGAACCAATACATATCCACATTCAGTTCTCTCTAGTGTGTGGATGCATGTTAAAACTATAGGCCCTCACTCTATCACTTATTCCCGATAAGGTCCCGGTCCCCGAGAGTCTATCCTGAAAGCACAGTCTCACTCTATGAAAGCTGAACCTCTGCGCAATGAGATATAGCACCAACATCAATGCGGGGAGCAAAAGCCTTAGGTTTCTGCATACCTCGTGGATCACCAAGTCTACTTCGAGGATGTTCTTTGAAACACTGTTGAAAAAATAACCCCAGTAATTCCTCTGTTATTCCCAAATAAACTAATTTTGCTGGTGGAAAAAAATCCACAAAAAACCCCAAACTTCAAACCCATAAATAGGGACTTGGTTAAATAAACTAAAGGATGGTCATATGATGAAGTATCATGTGGTTATTAAAGATCATGCTAGAGAGGAATAATTAATAATGTAAAAAGCCACTGATGCTGTACTGTTAAGTTTTTTTTTTTTTTTAAAAAAAAGGACTTCCCTGGTGGCACAGTGGTTAAGAATCCGCCTGTCAATGCAGGGGACATGGGTTTGAGACCTGCTCCAGGAAGATCCCACATGCCGCGGAGCAACTAAGCCCTTGTGCCACAACGGAGCCTGTGCTCTAGAGCCTGTGAGCCACAACTACTGAGCCCACGAGCCACAACTACTGAAGCCCACGCCCCAGAGCCTGTGCTCCGCAACAAGAGAAGCCACCGCAGTAAGAAGCCTGCGCACCGCAAGGAAGAGTAGCCCCCGCTCACCACAACTAGAGAAAGCCCGCGCGCAGCAACAAAGACCCAACACAGCCAAAAAAAAAAAAAAAAAAGATTATAAGACTCTTGGGGTGTGGGATAGGGAGGGTGGGAGGGAGACACCAGAGGGAGGAGATATGGGGATATATATATATATATGTATAGCTGATTCACTTTGTTATAAAGTAGAAACTAACACACCATTGTAAAGCAATTATACTCCAATAAAGATGTTAAAAAATAACCCCAACTCTTGGGGTAATACAATCCCACTCTCCTAGGAATTTAAATACACAGAACAAAGATTGGAAGGATGGACACAAAACTGTTAACAGAGGTTATCTCTGGGTAAAGGGATTCTGACTGATTTTTGTTTTCTCCTTTTTGTCTTATATGCACTTTCAGGTATGTTTCTATTATCAACACTACTTCTATAAAAAATATTTTATAAAGAAGAAATACGGCATTGATACCTCATAGAACAATCCAGACAGAGCACTACACTGAGATAAAAAAAAATAAGTTTGCAAATCATCGTGCTAACTGGAAGCTCTCATGTTCTTTGGTTCATATGTCCACCCCTGAGTCAAATCCATCTGGGTATCAGTGAAATCACAGAACACTCCATGTCCTGGACCTCCTGGCTCCTTCAGAAATACTAGAGGCAGCAGGTGCTCAGTGATGTACACCAAGGGTCATCTGCCTCAGGGGTCTCAAGCTCAAACGCCTTCAGGGTCAGTCAAGTTCCATAAACGAGGGAAGCAGGCAGAGAACTGTGATGAACTAAACAGCACACGCGACTCAGTTCTGGCCAGTGATCTCCAGGCGGGAAGGCAGGCCCTGTCCTGCCAGATCTTCCAACTTTTCAAGAAAAGCCAGAAATCCTAACACAACATTATAAATCAACTATACTCCAATAAAAATTTTAAAAAAAGTCAGAAATCTAAATTTTTTTCAATGTGAAGTTTTCTAATGTTTAAGTGTTGAGAACAAATTCAAATTTTTAAAATACGGTGTAGGCCCAATACCGTGTCGTAGGTCGTCTCAGATTCTTGGGTGGCCAGTGTGGGACCTCTGGTCCATGGTTGATGGGAAGCCTGGAAAAGAGGCATTAGGAGGATGACACACATGCAGAACTGAGTCGTCCTGTAAGTGGAGAACAGGCAGCAGGCTCAGGACTGAGGGCTAGAGAGCTATCCTGGATGAGGCGAAGCTGGCCGGGAGGAGAGGCGGGTTGCAAGCAATCCTTGAGCTACACAGGATTGTTCAGAGTTACTCTAAATTTGTTCCTAGTTCCCAGGAATAGAAGGTGACCACCATGAGGAAGGACTGTAGATTTCCCCCTTTTGATGCCTCTGACAACACAGCTTATTTGTTGAAGGTATATATTCAAGTTTGTAATCCTTAAATTTTAAAGCACTATAAAAGGAATTTTATGGAAAATTGGCTCTTATAACAGCCAGTTTTAACAGAAAATATAATTATTTTCTTTGTACACCTTGTCTATAATTTTTATCTAAGTAGTAGTCTTATTGATTATGTGACCATCAATATACCTTTGATGCTGTTGTAGAAAGGCTGGAGTCGTCAGTAGGCGTAGGTTCTATACTCAGCTCTTTCAAGCTGTGTGACCTTGAGAAGGTAGTTAACCCTCGTGGGCCGCTCTTGGTATGTGTCTCTCATTTGTAAAATGAGAGCGTCTTGAAGATTCTATCAGGAATGAGCAGAGAAAGAGCTCTTTAAATGCAAGCCTTCATTACTCTCAGGACTGCAGGGAAGTCTACGCTGTCAGTCAGGGGAGTCATTCTGGTTGCCATCCTCTAAGGGTCCATGCAATAGTTAACACTCTGGACTGGAAAATGGCTTTAATGTGCTCTGAGAATGGAGAACACAAGGTAAAGATGCTTTCCCTCCTCAAAACAAAATCCCTTTTCCTTAGATGACATTTGGAGACATGGCTTGTCAAACCTTCCTCAGAAACACCCCTCAAATACTGCTTCTTTTCCTCCATCACCTTGACCTCAGTCTAAACCTTCTTGCTGATCTCCCATCCTTTAGTTTCTCCTCTCTCAGAGGTGTCTTCCCCAAATGAGCATCCTATTCTCCTGGTGAAAAACCAGTCAACTGCCCAGTTCCCACAGGATCAAGTCAAACACCTTGGCCTGATATTCATACAAGGTGGCCCCATCTCCTGTCTTCTTCCCCCACAGGCCCTATGCTCAACCAAAGGGAACTTCTTGTTGCTGTGCAAGGAAACCAACCCCTCTCATGACGGTGCATTTCCAAGTGTTGCTCCCTCTGCATGGATTGTTTTTTCTCATCTTGGCAACCCTCAATCATCTTTCTAAGTCCTGGGGATTTGATGGTATATTTAAGAGAGAAGTCATTCCTGTCCACACACAGCCTGCACTGTGCCTGACAAATGGCAGTAAGAAGGTTCTCAATGAATGTTACTTTGATGGATGAGTGAATGAATAAATGAATGGATAGATGGATGAGTCCTTGAATGAGTGAATGAAACAATGAGTGAATGAATCAATAAACAGATGGTTGGAAGGATGAATGAAAGAGTGAATGAAGAAGTGAATAGATGAATAAATGAATATACAAATGTAGGCACTTAATTCAGAGAGTTTTAACAAAGCCAGATTCAGTGGTCAGAAAACAGAAATGGAAGGCAAAAGACTAGTTAAAGCCGAGCGCTGGTAGCCACCACTCTCTTCTGTTTCTCTGCAGCTACTAAAGAGGGCTAATGTTGCTCTCTGTTCTCCATGGCCCCAGCCTCAATTTTCCTTCTATCCTAGGTGCTCTTGCCCTTGGCAGTCTGAGAAGAAGCCGACCCTTTGCCTGGACACGTTCTGCTCTTTCTTCCACCATGTTCTCGGGATGGACATGAGAACGCTTGCCTGCTATGGCACTTGCAGGAGGGAGCAAGAAAGGAGATGCTGGGAAGATGAGTTCTGGGGTCTCACATTGACCAAAAGAAGAAAGGCCATAGATGTTTTTCCCTGTTAATATGTTGAAAGTCTTGCAGTCACCCCAAGGGAGCCAAGGAAGCTTGGGATGTCATCCTGCTGGGTCCCTAGAAGGGTTTCTTCACTGATAGCCTAGTCTTCACTGCAGGAGGCTCCAAGCCTGTGTACATTTCCACACTTCCCTGCATTTGCAGCTTCAACTTGACCCCATTCCCTATTGGGCAGTCCCAGTACTAATCGCTGCTATTTACTGAGTACTGAGCATTTCCCACATATTATCTCATTTAGGCTTTACAACAACCTATGCAGTAGGGACTCTCACCCTCATTATACAGGTGCAGAAACTGTAGTTCAAAGAGGTTAAGGAAGGAGGCTGAGGTCAGACAGTGACCTGTATGTACTGAAGCCAGGATGCAAATATAGTTTTGTTTGACACCAAAGTCCATATTCTTAAGAAGTATATTGTACAGCTATTAAGGTTTCTTCAAGGGTATATCCAAGGATCCCAGCACAAAACAGATGACGTGTTCTAAATGAGTTACTGGGCTACTTGTATGTATTGTCTTTTCTCTTTAAACAATTTTTAGACAAGGTCACATTTTCTTCTTTCTTTGTAACAGTTAGTTTTGGATAGTATATTCGACACTGTGACATATGTTTTAGAAACTCTGGACTTTTTTTTAAGCCTGGCTGTCTAGGAGTCACCCTTGTGTCTGCATAACCTGTCATCATCAACTGTGCTCAGACACCTCAAGCCTGTGCGCCTTCCACCTTCTGTTGCTCTCTATAGGTGAGTGGGAGTGTACTGGGTCGCAGCCAGTTCTCAAGTTTCCTTGGCTTTTACTTTCTGCCAGGCTGCCTCTGGTCTCTTTCAGGCGGGAGTTCCTCATTCAGTCAGGGATGTCTGGAGAGCTTATCTCAGCTCTTCTACAGCTCTTTCATTTCCAGGCTCTCCCACTAAACCTCTAGCTGCTCCATTGCTTGCCTTGAACTGGGACAACAAAGCTGTGGGTTCTCCTTGTCCATTCCCACCCAACCCCACCGCTTTCAGTTGGGAAAGCACTGCCTCCTCATTCAAATCCTCTTATGCCATCAGAGTTGCTGGTTTCCGTGCCCAGCTCCAGGGTGATAAAGCTGTATCTCCCCTCTACTGAGCTGGAGGTGCGCTGGGTAAGAGTAGCCAGAGGCAAGAAGGCCATAGACTTTGCTTCTCACCTGCAGCTCTAGTAGTTCTTCAAGAAAAAATACTTCTCAATACTTTTTGCCTTTAGTCAACTTCCAGTGCCCCCAAATGGTTGTTTTTGATAATTTTGTCCAGTTTATGATTGCTCATTTGTGTAGAAGGGATTGTTGTCCTTACTCTACCGTTATTGGAAGTCCTTTCCTGCTTTATCCTTAATAGCATGTTTGGACCTAATGTCTCCTTGCATTGTCCCAGGTTTCTTTAATCTTCTCCAGTCCATTTCCTTTTAACCTTTCAGAGTTCTTATATACCTCTCATAGTAGCGTAAAGTCGAATTTTGTTTTTCTTTTTATCCAGTCTGAAAATCTTTGCTTTTTAATTGGAATATTGAACCTGTTTTCTTTTCATACGGTTACTGATGCGTTCCTGTTCAAATTGACCATGCTATTATTTGTTTTCTATTTGTCATATGTTTTCAGTTTTTTCCTCTCCTTTCTGTTTTATTATTACTTCATTTTCCCACTATGTCAGCTTGTTAGTTATATATCCTTTTACCATTCTTTTCGTGGTGACCCTAGATATTTCAATGTGCATTCTTAACTTATTACTGTTAATATAAAGGACACTTTCACATAGGGCACTTTTACCACCTCCCAGAAAATGCAAGGACCTTAAAGCACTTGATTTTCATTTCCCCTCTTGCCTTTGTGTTCATATTATTCCATTAAAAAATATATATATATATTAAAAAGTGTATATATAAAATATATATATATATATATATATATATATATATATATATATAACCCAGAGAGAGCATATACCAAAAAGTTAACATTATTACCTCTGGGGGGGATAGGGTTGGGGGGTGGTGATACATTTTTTATATGTATATTTTGCTTTTTCAACAATAAGCCTGTGTTTTAGTCCAAAAAAATTTCTTAAGAAAAAGAAAACTTGTCATGCAGACACATTAAGCCAGAGCACTTCCTCCCTGCTCAGCGGCTGGGCATAGACTCCTGCATCTCCACTGGCTAGCAGGGTGAATCAGAAGCGGGCTGGGCTCTGAGGGAGGGGAAGGCCCTCGGGCCTGTGAGGGTTGCGCAGTTTGGGCAGGATGAGGAACTGGGACGGCCCAGTCAAGGTTTGCTCACCAGTCGGCCTCTTCCCAGGGCTTACCACCACGGGTCAGTCGACCCAGGATGACGAGCAGCCTCTGGCTGTGGACGTGACAGGACGTTGTGCAACGATTGGGCAAATCCAGAGCCCTCTTCTCTCAGAGCCAGTGGATACTGCCAGCAGGGCTGGGCCCATATGAAAGAGGGAATTAGGCACAAATCCACAGTAGCCTCTTTTTCTCCACGTTGCCATCTCAGCCCTGGCTTTGGTCCAAGTCATGAACAGGCCTCCAGGGCCTGCAAGCTCAGGGCTCCAGACCTCCCCTGCCTGCTTCTGACTTCCTGAGTCCATCCCCTCAAAACCCAGTCTCAGTTAGTTGTGCAAAGCTCCACTCTGTGCTAAATGACAAGGGGTTGAATAAGTGAAAACACTGCTTTGTGTTTCTCTAATGCTTTTGAAGTACTTCCATCCTGATTATATTTTTTGAGTCCTACCACAAGAGAATATAGAAAACACCATATGTGAATGCTCTGAGTTTTGTATCATCACACTCATAAAAGGACCTACATCTGTACCAATTCTCTATTTCCTTCCTGGCATCATAGAGGAAGGATCTCTTCTATAAGAGGCAACTTATTCCACATGAGCTATAGATTCCCTCCTTGCTTACCTTCTCAAGAACATTTATATTCATTGTTCTACATTTTCTACCTCTCCTTCTGCTGGGTCCTTTTTCTCAATGTTCAATTATACTATAATATCTCCAACGTTTGAAAACAAGCCTCAACAATCTAATCAAAGGCAGAAATTGTCAGATTGGACTAAAAAAAAATAGATTCAGCCATATGCTATGTATAGGATACAAACTTTAGTTCAACAAATAGGTTGAAAGTAAAAGAATGGAAAAAGATATATCAAGCCAACAACAACCATAAAAGAGCTGGAGAGGCTGTACTGATATCAGACAAAATGGACTTTAAAAAATGTCACTGGAAATAAAGAGGGACCTTTCATAATGATAAGAGGGTTGGTGCTCAATAAATATTTATTGAATAAATGAATAGAGTTGACAGAATGGAACCTCCTTTCACAGGTGAGAAAAATGGAGGCCCAGAGAAGCCTGGCAGATGTTAAGGCTCCAGTGGATAATTATTTGATGATCCAGGTCTTGGACTTAGATCTTTTTCCTCTATACTAACCTGCCTCTTTAGCAACGGTGACAATGACAATCATTACTCTGTACTGGCACTATGTGCTTTTCATACGTTAAATGCATTTAATCTCCGTAGTCCCCATAAATGTATGGGGATGGTACCATTATCTCCATCTGATGTACGAAGAAGTTAAACCAAAGAGGGTTGAGTAACTTGCCCAATATCACCCAGCTAGAAAGAGGCAGAACCTAGATTTGAACACACACAGTCTGATTCTAGAATCTATTGATTAAACTATCATGCAATATTGCCTCAATAAAATAATCTTGTTAATAGGTTAGTTCAATAATATGTAATTATCTCTCAGAGAATGATATCTAACTCAACTCAAGATCATAAGGGTCAGGGGAGCCATTCCAGAGAAAGCAACATTTACGCAAAGTCCTGAAGATTGGTAGGAATTAGCCAGCCAAAGAGAGAATTGTATGTGTAAAGGCTTAGCCAAGAGACATAACAAGACACATTTAAGGAATCAAAAGGAGAACAGGGCATGAAAGCGTTGAGATCAAGTGGTGAGACACATGGCAGGATAAGGAGGCACCATGTATGAAGGCCTTAAAGCATGTGTAACCATTAGAATGATTTTAGCTGTGGCAGGTTACAAAAGCTGGACTCAAACTGACTTAAATAATAAAGTTTCTGATTTAACATTATGAGAGGTTCAAAGGTGGGTGGCTTCAGAGTTTGCTGATTCAGTGGGGCCAGAATTTTTAGCTCACTGCTCTGTCGTTCTCAGCCTGTTTCTCCTCATGGTCACAAAGTGGCTTCCAGCAGTAACTGAAGCAACAGACTCCCTTGCTGTTGAAGCATGATTGATAATTACCAGAGATTGCCATGCATTGGAGGATAGACAGTTTAAATCCCCTCTGAAATTAGGAGTGAAGTGTTTACATGAACAAGTAGAGGTGTAGTTGGGAAGGGGAGAATGAATATTATGTAGGCAACCAATACTATCCACTACATCATGTTAGAGTTTGGAATTTTTTCCTAATATCAGTGGAAAGCCACTGGAGGGTTTTGAGCAAACACTTGCTTAGTGATGAAGTGGTGGAAGTAAAGACAGTTTCCTGATATTCTCACTTGTAGGAACAAACCTACTGTTTCTCTCTACATTTCTTCCCTCCTTTCCTCCTTTCCTCCCTCCCTCCCTCCCTTCCTTCCTTCCTTCCTTCCTTCCTTCCTCCCTTCTTTCCTCCTTTCTTTCCTCTAAGTGGTTGGTTAAGCTGTGTGAACTCTCCCCTTTCTTCAAAAATTCAGAGCCAGATTTCCCTACTGACTTTTTACTCAGTACCTGGGAACTGACAAAGTTGAGAAATATTCCATTTCTTTCAAATTTGGAAGCACTGTAAATCTGAAAATTTCATGACTATTGTTCTACAGTTTTAGTATGAAAAAGAGTAATTTGAAACCTTTAAAAACGTATTGCCTTTGCACTTTAAGTATGCTTTGTTAAATGCCTGGCACATAGTATATGCTCAATAAATGAATGAGGACAATGAAATTGTGCCATGGTCTTGCCATCCTAGCTGCAGGATATATACTTTCTGTAAAACTTAAGGTGATGGCATTAAAGCACTCTCATAAGTCCAGAAAATTCATATTAATTAAAACATTTTACTCCTTGTTTGATAAAATATTTCTCTTTTAAAAAACACTAAACAGGGCCTCCCTGGTGGCGCAGTGGTTGAGAGTCCGCCTGCCGATGCAGGGGATACGGGTTCGTGCCCCGGTCTGGGAGGATCCCATATGCCGCGGAGCGGCTGGGCCCGTGAGCCATGGCCGCTGAGCCTGCGCATCCGGAGCCTGTGCCCCGCAACGGGAGAGGCCACAACAGTGAGAGGCCCGCGTACCGCAAAAAAAAAAAAAAAAAAAAAAAACACTAAACAAGCAAAGTTTAAACAAATACTACAATTAACATTCTTAGGGAATTAAAAAATATGAACTAGGGAGATGTATTTCAATCTCTCCTCAGCAAATTTAATTCTCACAATTCTTTGTCTTTGCCTTCTTTTATACCTATAAAATGATAATCGGTTTTGCTATGTGCCCTGTGCTGTCTATGTATGATCTCATTTTCTCTTCCCTAGGAAACTCCTCCATGAACTAGATTCTAGTAAGATCTCCCTTCACAGACACAGGAACTAAGGCTTTTACATGAAGGAAATGGCTTTCCCAGTGTCTTAGAGCCAAGAGTGGAAGATCTGTCTTGGAACCCAAGGTCACACTCAATCACTTCTCTTTACTTTCTTGGTTTGTTTATTACAGAAGCTGTGTCCATGTCTTTCGCTTACCTATTAAATTTCAGTCAAAAGTAAATTCTCAATGATTTGCCTTTAACCTTATCCAAATTCAACAGCATTGACTATCTACTGAGTGCAAGGCATTGTGCCAGATGCTATGGTGAAGAGGGCATACAAAAGTGCAAGAACTGGGGTCTTTCCTGCAAGGACTTTGGACTCTAGAAAGAAGTTGGGGATGGTATGAAAGTGATCTACATCACTCTAATGGAAGGCAAAAGGAGCCAAGGTAGAAACTAACACTGGTTGAACATTGTACTTTGTGCCAGGGACTATGGATACTTTATTTACACGGTCTCATTTAATTTTCTGATTTTACGGAGAAGGAATCAGGGACTCGGGTTCCTTGATAACTTGCCCAAGGAACACATGTAGAAACTGGGAGATCTCAACAAACCAGGATTTGAACAAACCTTGTCCCTAACTCCTGCCTCAAGAACAAATGGAATTTGCAAGGAATGAAAAGTCACTTGAATTTTAGGGGATGAGCAAAAGCACGACTGAAGTAGAGGTGGCCTTTGGAATCATTCTTAAGGGAAGGGAAGATTGACAAGGGGATCAAGCAAAGAGGGCACTGCAGTTGCGGGACTAACGATGTGAGCAAAGGAAAGAGTAGGACTTGGGCTCTGTGTTTGAAGAATGACACGCAGTCCATTGATTGGAGGATGTGATGTGCAGGTAAGGGAAAATGCTTAGGAAGGTGGGTTGGGTTCCATTAGAAGGACTTTCTCTTGACAGGTGTTGGGGAGATGAAGGAGTGAGTAGGTGAGTGATGTAACCAGAGCTGCGTTTTTGGAAGATTAACTTTACGAGCTTCAGGCTGACTCATAGCTGATGTTACTCCTGCTGTTCTGCCCCCCAAGCTGCTTTTTCTCGGCTTCTCCTTCTCCCAAGCAGAGAAAGGAAGAAACCTCCAAGAATGGAAACAAATGATATTCAATGTGGATCCCCACTGATGCCTCCTTGAAGAGTTTCTGCCTTTCATCTTCCCCTTAAAGTCAACGATGAAACATCCTTCCTCAGGGAAAATGGCTAGTGAATGTACCAAAAAATTTTTAGATCCACTAGTACTAGAGAAATACTAATTAAAATTAAGCGAGTCAGCACCAAATTAATAATGATTTTAAAAATTGATAATACTGTTTTGTGAGGATGTGGTGAGGCAGATGCTAACATGCTGTGCCTGGAAGGGTGTAAATTGATGGACACTGTCCGAGAATTCCACTTGTAGGAATTCGTGCAGAGGAAATCACTGAAGATTAAGACAACGATTTGTACCCAGAGAGGTTCACCACAAAATTATTGAACATAGCTAAGAATCTGACACAATTCTGCTGTCTGATCTGAGAAGAAAGTTTAAGTAAAATAAGGTGCAGCCATATAATATTAAACAATATAATGATGACTATAATAAAGTCTAACTGAAAAATAATTTTGATTATATATGTTACACTTAAAAACTTAAATTTCTCTCTCTTTTCAAATTGACCATTGCTGGTAAACCTAATATCCCTGTTTTCCTGCATCCGTCTCTTTCTTCTTCCTCTGTCTCTCTCCAGAATAACCACTATTTTGAGTTTGAAGTGTGTCCATTCAGAGCTTTACAAAAACACTTTCCACATGTGCATAGAAAATACACATTAGTATTTTGGATAGTGTTTTTCCTGGTATTGGGCTAAATGTATTATGCTGCATCTTGCTTCCCTTCCTGATAATGTGTTTTTAATTACCTGGGAAAATACCTGTGGCCTTCCAAGTGGAAACACAAGGGATGGTATTATACAAACAGCATAATCTCAAGTACCTACACCTGATCTCATGCTTAGAGAAGAGACTAAAAGAGAATGTGCCAAAAATATTGGTAGTTTATTGTCTTGGGGGGAGTGGGATTTAGAGAAATTGCTCTTTTCTTTATATTTGTCTGTTTTCTTCCCCCAATTTTAGCACAGATTAATTTTATAGTCAGAATAAAGTTATGAAAAATATGTATAATGGATCAAAAATGTCCCTTTACCTGGGAAACACCAGCCTTCTCCTCTCCCCCAACCCCAAAGAAGAATTTTTTCTACTTTATTCTCAAGAAGAGGAGGAAACATAAGACATGACACCATAAAACTCCTAGAAGAGATCATAGGCAAAACAGTCTCTAAATTGTACCAATGTTTTCTTAGGTCAGTCTCCCAATGCAGTAGAAATAAAAACAAAAATAAACAAATGGGCGTAATCAAACTTACAAGCTTTTGCATAGCAAAGGAAACCATAAACAAATGAAAAGACAACCTAAAGAATGGGAGAAAATATTTGCAAATGATGTGACCTACAAGGACATAATTTCCAAAATATACAAACAGCTCATACAACTCAACAACAAAAAACCAAACAACCCAATCGAAAAATGGGAAGACCTAAATAGACATTTTTCCAAAGAAAAAGTGCTGATGGCCAATAGGCACATGAAAAGATGCTCAACATCACTAATTATTAGAGAAATGCAAATCAAACTACAATGAGGTACCACCTCCCACTGGTCAGAATGGTCATCACTAAAAAGTCTACGAGTAACAAATGCTGGAGAGGGTGTGGAGAAAAGGGAACCCTCCTACACTGTTGGTGTAATGTAAGTTGGTACAGCAACTGTGGAAAACAGTATGGATGTTCCTCAGAAAACTAAAAATAGAATTACCATATGATCCAGCAATCCCACTCCTGGTCATATATCCAGACAAAACTATAATTTGAAAAGCTACCTATGCACTCCTATGTTCATAGCAGCACTACTCACAATAGCCAAGACATGGAAATAACCTAAATGTCCATCAACAGATGAATGGAAAAAGAAGATGTGGTACATATGTACAATGGAATACTTCTCAGCCATAAAAAAGAAAAAAATAATGCCATTTGCAGCCACATGGATGCAACTAGAGATTATCATACTAAGTGAAGTAAGTCAGAAAGAGAAAGACAAATACCGTATGATATCACTTATATGGGGAATCTAAAATATGTCACAAATGAACCTATCTATGAAATGCAAACAGGATCACGGACATAGAGAACAGACTGGTGGTTGCCAAGGGGGAGGGGGAGGGGGGAGGGATGGAGTGGGAGGTTGGGGTCAGCAGATGTAAGCTTTTAGATATAGAATGCATAAACAACAAGGTCCTACTGTATAGCACAGAGAACTATATTCAATATCCTATGATAAACCATAATGGAAAGAATTATAAAAAAAAGAATGTGTATGTATGTGTAACTGAATCACTTTGCTGTACAGCAGAAATTAACACAACATTGAAAATCAACAATACTTCAATAAAAAAAATTTTTTTAATTTGAAGAAGAGGAGGGATCCTCCTTCCCCCATTTCTCTCCATGTGTCTCATGGATGGTGACAGAGATTTGAAAGCTTTTTACCTAGAACAGCTTTAGCATCTTTGCTGCAAGAATTTCAAATAATCATGTTCTTCCACACTGAACAGAACGTTCCGAACTAGAAATCACCACACTGGATGGCACTGTGTGAGTAGTGCTTACGTTTAACCAACCTCCTAAGTAGTTTCAAAAGACATAGTTGCCTGGTCCCAAGTCTAGGCAGACAGGGCTCAGATTATGAGGAAGCACATCCGCATGACGTGCCTGCAAGTCTCCGAGCCTCTTCTGACATCCTCCACCAGTGATCTCATCAGGACCGTACACCCGAGCTGAGTTTGTCTTCCTCGTGTCCAGGACAATGGGCAGCCCGCGGCAGGCACTCAGGGATGAAAAGAGAAAGACGATGAGGAAAGCTGGGAGAAGAGGAAGACAGAAAAGCCTAGAAGTCATCACCATCCCCAGGAGGCCCCTAGGAAGGGGTGCATCTGAAGTTTAATAGGCCATTTGTAAGATGGGCAAAAAACAAGGCCTTGAGAACAGAACCTAGGCCTTCAAAAGGAGCAGAGATTCATTCATTCATTCATTCCTCAGTGAAGAGCTACAGAGTGCCCACTATGTGCGTCTAGCTGTGCCAGGGCCGGGGTAGAGCTGTGAGCCAAGGGGCAGGTTCCCTTGTGCTGTTACGGGGCAGTTGAGGGAAGGGGCCAAGGTGGGGGAGACAGAGGATAAGCACGTAAACAGATAAACAACAGAGCAGACAGAAATGCTGTGGAGGAAACAAAGCAGGGTGTTGTGACAGTGCCGGGGGCAGGAGCCAGTGGGGGCAGGTCTGGACCAGGTGGTCAGCCTCTCAGCTTTGCCTCAGAACCAATCCCTGAATCCCAATATCCCATTCTGCCTCCGTCCCCCTTGGTCAGCCTCAGCTGTACCATCTCAAGTTCTCTCATTCATCCATTCATTCACTCATTCTAGAGTTTATTAAACTCTGTTGTCAGACACTGTGCTTGGCGCTGAGGCTACAAGAATGAAACGACACAGCCTCTGGCCTCCTGAGCTCACAGAGTGGCAAGGTGATGGCAAAGCCATGTGACGTGTGCCATGAGGAGCCCAGGCAGCTCGATGGGGGTGGGGGTCTGGGGTGGAAGGAAGCCTGCAGTGGAGGTTTTCATGGAAGAAATGTGGGCCTTGAGGCGAAGAGTTTACAACATAAGGAAAAAAAATGAGAGTGTCCAGGATTTGCATTTCTTGTCGAAGGAACTAGAAAGAGGCGCAGTGGCCCAGAGAAGGGGCAGCTTCTCTTCATGACTCCCCCCAGGCGGAGGGTGACTGTGCCTAGGAGCTGCTGTGGCCCTTGATTCTTCCACCGTCCCAGCCAAGGATGGCACCAAAGTGGAGCAGTCACTTAGGGCCCCGGCTGGGCCTCAGGCCAAGGAGTTGCTACAGGTCAAGGAGGGCTCCTTTGGGAGGGGGTCCCAGCCAGTTGCTCTTGGCGAAAGGTAGGAGTTGGTCATGTTGGTGGCATATCAAAAGTTAATTAAAGTACTTAAAAAGACATGCGCATTCACAGCCTCCTTCCTTCTTCCAGGGGTGTGTGTGTGTGTGTGTGTGTGTGTGTGTGTGTGTGTGTGTGTGTGTGTGTGTGTGTGTGTGTGTGTGTGTGTGTGTGTGTGTGTGTGTGTGTGTGTGTGTGTGTGTGTGTGTGTGTGTGTGTGTGTGTGTGTGTGTGTGTGTGTGTGTGTGTGTGTGTGTGTGTGTGTGTGTGTGTGTGTGTGTGTGTGTGTGTGTGTGTGTGTGTGTGTGTGTTGGATGCATCAGCCTCCTGGGCTGGTTTCTGTAGAAACGTGGGGGTTGCGGCTGGGGAGCGTGGCCCCTTCTTTTCCCATCAGCTGCTGGTTTGGATGGATTCTTCCTCCGCTCTCTGCCTGGGGCACCACTCCCAGCCTCCAGGTTGGACCTTGAGCTCTTCCCGGCAGACAGACTCTGCTGTGTGCTTCCCTGCACTTTGGAGATGGAGGACAGTACCATCCAGTGACCTCCTGGGCCAGACTCTGTTTTGGAACTACTTCCTCTGGCGTTTGACAAAGTCAGTGGATGAGAAGTCTTCTCATGGGGCCAAGGAATTTTGGGTCCCAAGGGGATTTGTTACAACTATCTTTGGTTGTTTTTCTTCTCTTTAAAAATAACGTATAGATACGTTTCTTTATTGTAAAGAAGTATATGCTTGTTGGTGTTTAAAAATAGAAGATACAGATTACTGAAAAGAAGAAAAATGAAACGTAGGCATACAATGCACTCAGATCTTGGTTGCTAAATACCATCATTCACTAAAAGCATGCAGTCCCCTTGGAGAAATGGCTAATTCCAAAGCTGGGGCATAGAAGATACAAGATAAGCCTAGAACATCTTCCTGCACCAGAAGGAAAGACAGGAGGGGCTTCCCTGGTGGCGCAGTCGTTAAGAATCTGCCTGCCAATGCAGGGGACACGGGTTCCTGCTCTGGTCCGGGAAGATCCCACAGGTCGCGGAGCAACTAAGCCCGTGCGCCACAACTACTGAGCCTGCACTCTAGAGCCCACAAGCCACAACTACTGAGCCTGCGTGCTGCAACTACTGAAGCCTGTGCACCTAGAGCCCATGCTCCGCAACAAGAGAAGCCACCGCAATGAGGAGCCCACGCACCGCAACGAAGAGTAGCCCCCACTCGCCGCAACTAAAGAAAGCCCGCGCGCAGCAACGAAGACCCAACACAGCCAAAAAAATAAATGAAGAAATAAAATAAATAAAGGAATAGGAAAAAAAAAAGACAGGAAATGCTCAAAAATTTTAAAAAAGATTGTAGAGCATGTCAAAGGGCACAAGAACCAGCTAAAATGGGCTCCTACTGGCCAAACCTATGACAATTTTGAGCATCAAGATAAATACAGACAGTAATGGATTGTAACCTGTTGAATAAAATAAGACCCTATAGTCCATTTTGCTAATAAATATGTTCTTTCTTACAATTAATAAATGTAAAAGGAATGATTAGATTTTTAAAAATCACCATATTGCAACTATATATTAATAGTAAAAATTGATTCAACTAAGATTAACGGATTCTACATGGGAGGTGGGGAAGAAGTCCAATAAGGAATAGGAAATTTACAGTCTCAAAGTATCTCCTCACAAATTAGTTATCAGTTACAAAAGGAGCGATAGAAAACCATACTGTGGAAAAGGCACACTTGATAACTAAGGGGTGAAAGCTACTATCGCCACGAAGGGACAAATAGACATCAAGTGTTTCTACATGTGATACCTTGAGAAGGACACAACATCACTTATGCCATATTCCAGCCCCCAAATGCATAGCCTGAATCAAATTATGAGGAAACATCAAATAACCTGAAAGTCTAGGTTTCTTAAAAACTGTCAGTGTCGTGAAAGATAAAGAAAGATGATGAACTGTTCCGGATAAAGGAGACAAAAAAAAATGGGACAATGGAATACAGTGCACTGGATTCTGGACAAGGAGGAAAGAAGTTCTTATAATAGACATAATGGGGACAATTGATTAAGCTGGACTGTGGACAGTAGCTTAGATAAAAGTGTGGTATCAATATTATATTTCTGGAATTTGCTAGTGGTTCTGTGGCCATGTATTGTAAGAGAATACCCTTGTTCTTAAGAAATGCATATTTAAACATTAAGGGGTAAAGGGACATGACATATATAAGTTACTCTCAAATGTTTCATAAAAAATAATTATGTGAGCACAAATAGAGACAGTGAGAGAAGAAAGAGAAATAACACGATGAATCAAAGTTTTAAAAACTGGTGGCTCTAAATGAAAGGTATGCAAGAGTTCTTTGTACTATTCTTGCAACTTTTCTGTAAGTTAGAAATTATTTCTAAATAATACATTTTAAAAATAAAGATAACACTGGAATTATCCATTTTGGAGTAATTAAAACTCAGCTGTGAAGAAAGAACACCTGTAATCTTATTAACCTCAGGTGATTCTTGCTTACACCACAGTGGTTATCAATACAGAACTGTTTTTCAAAATAAAATGCACCTAAGCCATCAAAAAAAAAAAAGAAATAAAATCAGATTTAAGCCAAGACTTGTTAGTAAAAGCAAAGTATTACAAATGGCTTTCCTCTATACACACACACACACATCATTTATAATTAATTATAAATATTAACAGTATTTATCATTATTTTATATTATTCAATTATATAAAAGTGCCTTCATTTATTTAATCACTAGCTGCCAAATGTATAATAGGTTGCTTCCAGTTTTTCCAGTTATTGCATTATATGAATAATTAGCATTTCATCAAATCTAAGGACACATTGCTTGTAAAATATACCACCATTATTTTATGTACCATTCAAAAAAGAAAAATACATCCCAATTTCTGAGATGTTGGAAAACGTGCATTTAGGATTTGTGAAATAAGCCCTTTTTCTTAAATGCCAAGGAGAGCTGTGGTCTGATGGCTCAGATTCAGGTCAGAAAATGAGGCCGCCTGGAGCCCTGTGTGATGGGCAAGTTGCTTAACCTTCCAGGATGATTCGCAAGTTCTTTGGGATTTTTCAAAACCTGAGTCATATTAAATGAAGATAATAATACCTTTCCTGACCAACTTGTTTTTCACTTTTACTAATGTTTACTAACCACTGATGTTCTGTGTCATTCACAGTGTCTGCACGTAAGAGGTTTGCATTTTAATGGGGAGACAAGCAAATAATTGTTCTGCCTGGGGAAATCAGGTCTGGCTAAGGGAGAGGGAGGAGGGTGGTGGGAGAGGGAAAAAGGAAGCTGAGGAGAGGAGTTGGGGAGGGGGACAGGGAGAGAAAGAGAAACTTGATCTTGAGGGATTTACTCACTGAGCAAATATTTATTCATCTTCTACTATGATAGGTGCTGGGGTTGAATTGGTATTTATGAGACATGTATCGGAAAGGGGCACCCCAGACAGAGAGAGCAGCGGGAATGGTGAGGCAAAGGGATGGGAGCGTAAGCACCTGGTGTATTTCGGAAACAGGAAGTGATCCATGGAATGTGGGGAGCTGCAGAAGATAGGATATTATTAGCCCCCTTTGGTTGGTGAGGAAACTAAGTTTCAGAGAGGGTATGCAATGTTCTAGGGTCCCACAGCCAAAGAGTGCTGCATTGTGTTGATTTATCTGTTTGACTGTCTGGATCTCCACTCTTTCCCCAGTGATGAGCTCCTTAAGAGAAGGTGTCACTGTTTATTCCAAGTTCCTTGCATGGTGAGGTCCCACCATGGATATTTAATATCTGTTGTTGAATGAATGAACAAGTGAATGAATGAGTGAACTACACAGAATGGGTGAATCCAGCCTCCTGGAACTGTTTACATCATTTCTGTCCGGAACAAGGTGTTTCCTAGAGACCTTGCTGTCCAGTGGCCGGCCCCGCCTTGCCTGATTGTGCAGGGAGGTGGCTTCCCTAGTCTAACTGCTCTCGATCAGGACCCCTGCCTCTGGGAAGTCAACCTGAGTTGGAAGGACGGGCAGTGCCTCCTAGGATCTCAGGGTAAGCACAGGCAGCCCTGCTTCCGGAAGTGCACCCTCCTGCCAACACTTCCCGAGCAGTGCCTCTGGGGAGCTGGTCTAACCATGTAGGCAAATCTTGTTTCCAAGGCAATCTGCTTAATGAGAAGGATGAGTAAGGGCTTTATGAACTGTAAAAGCCTGTGCAAACGAGAGGGGTTACCATTTGGTGTTGCTTCTGATCTGGTGGAAAGAGAGTTCTAATAGGGACCTTAGTCATCATGTCATCTGTCCCCTGTCTTCCATTTCACAGATGAGGACAGCAAAGCCCAGAGAGGGGAAGTGATTTGGCCCAAGTCACCCAGGGGGCAAGGACATGCAGAGAGGAGGCACATGGGTAAAAAGCTCAGGTGCCAGGATAGTCAAGCGGTGTCAAATCACCAATTACTAGCTGGGGTAGGGAGGTGGGGGGCTTGGGCAAGTGAACTAACTCGTCTAAGCACCAGATTCTCCCTCTGTAAAATGGGGGTAAGGGTCATTATTTTAAGGGCTGTTGTAAGGACTGAGTTAGATAACAAATGGCTGGAAAGAGCTTTGCATGTACAGGAACATAGAAGGCGATGAATAAATGTTAGCTCTTATTATATTATTATCCATATCATCACCATCATCATTACTATTATTACATATTGGCAGAGTTGGGCTAGGATACAAGACCCTCCAACTCTGATTTTATCTTCTACAGTCACTGGACTCCTTGAGTTCAGCGAGATATCAGACCCCCTCGAACTTACCCTGGTTTCATTCATTCATCACATATTGAATGGGCACCTTTTATGTGTTGGTCAAAATGCTAGTTGTGGAGTGTACATGTGTGTGGAGGAAAAGGCGGGAATTACCTGGCTGGCACATTTGGGAGTAGTCCTCTCTCCACTCTCCCTCTGGGACCCAGCAGCCGCTGAAGCGCACATTCTACCTTGCTCATCCACCTTATATTGTGGGGGGAGACTCACTACAGGGGGAGGCCAGGGCTTTTCCATCACTGCCTGGGGCCAGCTGTTATTAATATATTGGCCTGATACTCACTGGGAATAAAAGGAAGCCCATTTTTGCCATAAACCTAAGCCGGGCTCGCCAACACTGGTCTGTCATTTTGGTCTCCAGCTGTCAGAGCCCTCTACTGTTTCCAGTGGTTCAGAACCGGTGGGGAACAGATGAGGGGGGTGGTGGATGTCATTCAGAAGCCTGCTCTAATCTCAACACCTTCTGCATCCGGTGCTCAGTAAATGGGAGTTCCTGATTTACACCAGAAACACACTCCTACAACTCCTAATGCTGAGTCTGCCCTTTCCGTGTTCTTCTTAAGCATCCTCCTCACGCCCAGGCTCATGTTCCTTCCCACTCACCCCAGGACTTTTCCTAGTGCAATGGCCTGAGCTCAGCCCTCAGGGCCCCCCTCCTTACTGGGTGACTTCCTTAAGCCCCGCCCCAGATGAGTAAACTTCCCTTCCCTTCCCAAGAGGCAAGATGCATGTCTCCTTTGCCGGAGGCTTTTTATGGTAGATCCTGAGCTCCTTGTTTTTTTTTTTTAAAGATTTTTTTTTGATGGGGACAATTTTTAAAGTCTTTATTGAATTTGTTACAATACTGCTTCTGTTTTATGTTTTGGTTTTTTGGCCCTGAGGCATGTGGGATCTTAGCTCCCCGACCAGGGATCGAACCCACACCCCCTGCATTGGAAGGTGAAGTCTTAACCACTGGACCACCAGGGAAGTCCCGCAGCTCCTTGTTCTTAGATGTAGGATCTCTGAGGCATATACGAGGTGCTCTGCCTGCTTTCCCACTAATGTAAGAACGTGGAGAGAAGGCTGATTTTCAGAAATCAAGGGGCCTTCACTGCCGAATCTCCACTGTTTGCCCACAGTGTAAAAAAGTGAGATCCAGGCAAAGTGGCCATCCTAATGGTCAATTAACCAGCAGGAGAAGTAGGCAACAGTGGGATTTAAACATACACCTGTGTAACAGCTGCACTCCCCTCTCCCCACTCCCTAAGATCTTGCACATGTAAAAAGACGGGGGGCTTCCCTGGTGGCGCAGTGGTTGAGAGTCCGCCTGCCGATGCAGGGGACGTGGGTTCGTGCCCCGGTCCAGGAAGATCCCACATGCCGCCAAGCGGCTGGGCCCGTGAGCCATGGCCGCTGAGCCTGCGCATCCGGAGCCTGTGCTCCGCAACGGGAGAGGCCACAACAGTGAGAGGCCCGCCTACCGCGAAAAGAAAAAAAAAAAAGACAGGGAGGAAATCCATTCCAACATTAATGTAGGTTGAAGGGTCATAAGAGAATTTTACTTTTTTCTTAAGGCTTTTCCATTCTTTATACATTTTCTACAATGATGTTGTAATTGTAAAATTAAAAGAAAAAGTAAAACTCACCTTAAAAATATATACAGTTAGGCAGCTTCCTTGGTGGCACAGTGGTTAAGAATATGCCTGCCAATTCAGGGAACACGGGTTTGAGTCCTGGTCCGGGAAGATCCCACGTGCCATGGAGCAACTAAGCCCGTGCACCACAACTACTAAGCCTGTGCTCTAGAGCCTGCGAGCCACAACTGCTGAGCCTGCACGTCACAACTACTGAAGCCCATGCACCTAGAGCCCGGGTTCCACAGCAAGAGAAGCCACCGCAATGAGAAGCCCGTGCACCGCAACAAAGAGTAGCCCCCTCCCGCCACAACTACAGAAAGCCCGCACGCAGCAACGAAGACCCAACGCAGCCAAAAATAAATAAATAAATACATTTTAAAAAAATTTAAAAAATATATACAGTTGACCCTTGAAAAACAGGGGTTTGAACAGCATGGGTCCACTTATATGTGGATTTTTTCCAGTAGTAAATACTGCAATGCAAGGTTAGTTGAATCCAGGGGTAAGGAATTGTAGATATGGTGGAAACGTGTGTACGTGTAAATACTCGGATTTTCGACTGCGTGGAGGATGGGCGCCCCTAACCCCCACGTTGTTCAAGCGTCAACTGTACGTGATTTTACAAAATAATTCCTAGATCCTTTAGAAATACCTATTGGGTACGTACCATGTACAAGGCACTGGACCATCTGCTATGAAGGGTGCACAGTGTATAAAACAGGGTCCTTGTCCCAAAAGTGAGGAGGCAACATTAGCAACTACCCGCTGCACTTGTAAGTTGCAGGGGTTGAGCTAAAGAGATCTGTAAGCACACAGAGGCGACTGAAAGATAGTCTCTGTTCTGTTCAGTGAACTTTTACTGAGGAGCTATGTGCCAGACCCCCTCCTAGATGCTAGTGATACCAAGTCAAAACAGAAACTATCTTCGCCCTCCTGTTGCTCAGTCTAAGGAGGTGGGGTGGTAATTTTTATATAATGCACAAAGTGAACAGATAAAGATAGGCAGGGGAACAGGGGTACATGGAAGGTGGTGAGTTCTGAGAAGGCTTCCTGGAGGAGATGACACCTGAACAGAATTTAGTGGGATGAACAGAGTTTGCCAGATGAGAGGAGTGGGGAGGGATGGAGGAAGGTGTTTCATGCAAAGGCCATGGGGGGAGCAGAGAACTATATTTGATATTCCAAAGTCTTAAGAATGTCGTGGCCATCAGCAGGGGGGCAGGCACCAACTCATGAAGGACTCAGTGTGCACTGCCAAGTGCTTGGACTTGGTTTTGAAGGCAAAGGGGATTTTAAGGAGTATGACGTGATCACATTTGCATTTTAGCTTTGTTGGGGATGGAATTGAGGGTGGGGGGACAGCAAGACTGGAGGCAGGGAGGCCAGTTAAGAGAAGTCTATCTCATTAGCTTAAATTAGAGATGACGGAGAAGCCCTCAGTAGAGCAATGAAAGTATGGAGAGAAAGCAGACTGGAGAATTACTTAGCAGATAAAATATGCAGGATTTGGTGATAGGCTAGAGCAGGGGGTCTCCAAAATTTATTGTAAATGGCACAGACTTCCTCTCCATAGTGGAGGTCAAAAAAAAAAAAAGTCAAATACTTGCTTTGTCAGTCTCCTTTGAAGCTAGGCCTAAATCAGTGGTCCTGGCCAATGGCCCTGAGTAAAAAAACTGCTTGGAAATGTTCCCCTTCTTCTGCTGTTTGCTGCCATGTCCACAACGTGATGCCCGGAACTGTGGCAACCATCTTTCAAACATGAGGTGGAGGTGGTAGGGAAACCTAAGGATCAAGTCAGCAACCTGCAGATGGCTGAACTGAAGGATGGAAATTACATGCCTGGGCCCGTGGACTACTGAATTAACCAATTCTAAAAGCTTTCCTCTGGATTTCTAAATACATGTGATAATGCGTTCCTCTGGTTAAATCCCTTTCAGTTAGGTATCCTTTTTTTTTTTTTTTTTTTTTTTTTGGTGTATGCGGGCCTCTCACTGTTGTGGCCTCTCCCGTTGCGGAGCACAGGCTCCGGACGCGCAGGCTCAGCGGCCATGGTTCACGGGCCCAGCAGCTCTGCGGCATGTGGGATCTTCCCGGACCGGGGCACGAACCCGTGTCCCCTGCATTGGCAGGCGGACTCTCAACCACTGCGCCACCAGGGAAGCCCTAGGTATCCTTTTCTTGACGCCAACAGAAGTGACCGCACAAGCAGGTTGTCTGAGTGGGTGGCAGGGTTCAGGTGTACACGCGTGAAGTGTGAGTTACCCACCAGACACCCAAAGCACAGTTGGGTGTATTAGTCTGATAGGTACTATTATGGTAAGAGCTGAAAAGTAGTCATGGGATCTGATCATTACGCAGTTATTAGTAGCTTTTGACAGAACAGCCTGGGGGGAAGAACGGAGGCAGAGAAGCCAGATTGAAGTGGGTTCAGGAGTGAACCAGGAACAGGAAAGCACAGATGGTGGATAAGGACTAATACTCAAGACAGCTGGTGATTCAGAAGGAGAAAGATGGGTGATAGCTACAGGGGTTCACATAGGATCAAGACTTTTTCCCCTCTTTTTTTTTTTAATCTAGATGAAATTCACATGACATAAAATTAACCCTTTTAAAGTGTACAGTTCAGTGGTATTTAGTACTTTCACAACGTAGCACCACCACCACCTCTTTCTAGTTTGAGAACATCTGGATTTTTCCCACCTTTTGGCAATTGTGAATAGTGCTGCTATAACATTTGTGTACAAGTGTTTAACTGTTTCCAGTTCTTTCAGGTATATGCCTAGAAGCGGCATCACTGGGTAGTAGGGTAATTCTATTTTTAACTTTTTGAGGAACCACAATCAAGTTTGTCTGTTTGTTTTGGAGAATAATGGAAGAGACTTGAGCATGTTAGGGGGCTGAGGGGGGACATCTCCTGGAGAGGAGGAAACAGAGGACACAGAGAGGGGAGCTCATTTATGGAGCAGGACCTTGGAGCACGTGGGAGGGGATTAAGCATTAAGTGGGATGGGAGTGCAGACGGAGAGGCTGGAGTCAGTGAGGAGCTGGGACATTCATCCTCTGAGACAGCAAGGGATGTGAAGGTGAATGTGGAGATCGATGCCTTTAGAGGTGGGTGGCAGGAAGTTAAGATGCTTTACACCTGGTGGTCTCAATTTTCTCCACCAAATTGAGCGGGTGGAGTTTGAAAGAGCAGGGGCTTTGGAGGCAGGCAGACATGGACTTGAACTTTCATCTGCTGCTCACACCCTGCCAGCTGCCACTTAGTAGCCCCGAGCCTCAGGTTTCTCATCTGCAAAACAGATCACGTCCCCTCCTGCTGGGGATTCCATAAGAAGCTGTGTATAAAGTGCCTGGCAGGCTGGAGGCTCTATGCTGGGCGGCTCCCCCTGTTGTCATCACTGGGGTGAAAAGAACAGAGAAGATTTGGAGCAGGCGTGGAGGAGGTGAGGAGAAGAACGTGACAGTGGATAAATAAAACCCTCACTGAGCATGACTGAAAAGACTTACCTGGGAGCCATCCTCAGGCTGATGAGCTTGTTGTGAAGACAGAATATAAAACACGGAACTTCAATCACAGCGAATGCAGCTCTGGGTGCCGGGATAGTCAGAGGTGTCGCCCTTGTTGGCAAGGAGAGGAAAGGAAGGCTGACAAACAGAGAAGGTGGGAGGTCTTGACTGTCAGGCAGGGGGGTTAGCAGTTCTTTTGTAAAGTGTCGGGGAGGAACGAAGGTTCTTACCACACTGGCACAACTTCCAATCAAGCAAGAACAGCAGTGGAAGGGAAGGCACTTGAGGAAGCTCAGGTTGGGAGTCCTGTGTCTTTCTGCCTGTGTTCTTTTTTGCATCCCTGCATCCCTGGTGGTGACTCTCTGGTGTCTGCCACAAGCAGGGAAACCTTCCTGGAAGAACACATTCAGGGAAGTTTTCAGGGGTTGACAGAGGTCACATGGTGAACCAGAAAAGAGACCGTGACAGCCTGGTCCTCAGTAGGTCTGGGCCTCGGTTTCCTCATCTGTACAATGCAGGGATTCGTCTGGCTCACAGTGATTCTGATAGCTAAGGTCCTGAAAAGACGCGGCTGGCACTTAATGCCACTGCCTGTGGAGCACCCTCTCCCTTGCTGCAGAGCCCTGCCTCTGCTCTGCAGGCCCCTGCCTTCTACCAGGCTCCTCTCTGAGCCCTGGTCCTCTCCACCTGGATCTTGCTTCCCCCAGCTGTCCTAACTAAATATGCAAGCTACACTTACCCTCTCTCCTACTCCCCCACAGCCCTCACTGGAGAAAACTTAGCCATGACTATTGGTCTAATAAAAGCTTTATTGCCTTTTCTAAGTTACATGTTTAAGGTTTACTGGAGGCCTTCGGCAGATATGGTTTAAGGCCAAAGGGTGAGTCTCCTGGTGGGAATTGTGGAGGAGAGCTAGGTAGGGCAAACTGACCTAAAACGTGCCCCACGTCTGTTTCCGTATCACTGCCTTGATTCCAGTAGAAAGGACGACACAGAAACAGAGGAGAGACTCCTCGTTTTTAAGAGCTTAGAAGGTTCTCCAAGGCATTGTTATCTAATTTGGTCCTCCCCGCAGATCTGAAAGGTAGGTCTGGCAGATGTGAGCAGTTAGGTGTAGCAGATCAGCGTGCCGGCCCTGGGGATATTCAGTTGGGCCGGAATCCTGGCCTCGCCCCTCACTAGCTATCAATCTCTCTGTGCCTCAGTTAACTCATCTGTAAAATAAGGGTGATGATGATAATAATAAGATGCACTTCATGGGGTTATTGTATTAAATGAAGCAGTATATGTGAAGCACATTCTGAGAACTCGAAGCGTGATGCATATTATCACTATTATTCTTCTTGCCCCAGCGTCCCAGTGGTCCCACTGGCTGGGTACCTGGTGAGAAGGCTGTAGACACCCTCTGGGGGTTTGCTGAGCCCACCCCCTCCCAGCATTGCTTCCCTTACCCATGGGGGAGGGGTGCAGGCCCAGCAGCCCTGCTGGACTCTTAGATGAAACCAGGGGCAGCTACATGACCCAGGCTGGGCCAGTAAGACCATGCCTTGGGAACTTGGTATTTTCTGGAACAGGCATGCTCTCGTCAGCTTGGGCAGGTTCTTGAATCTAGGACTTAGGAACTGTGAGGCAGAAATGTATGCACAAAAGCAGAGAGAGGAAAATAAAGAAAGCGCGGGGAGAAGCATAAAGAGGATATCACGTGGCAAGAGAGAGGGAGAGGTGGGGAGAGAGACACAGAGAAAGAAAATGGTACCTTGGCCCTGCCCTTCCAAGAGAGAGTGGTGGGGAAGCGGGGGAGCTCTAGGGCCAGGAGTCTTTGGCTTAAACCCCACCCCCCCTTTCTCTTCGTTAAGCATATAATCTTGGACAAATAACTTAACGCCCCTGTGCCCAGCTTCTTTGTCTGCCCCGCGGGTGCTATACAACAAAACCCTACCTTTTAGTTACTGTGTCTTTCCCCTATTGTTCTATGATACCCTTGGGTGGGTGTGGCCTGGAGTTATATGAGCTCTCATTGGAATCCGAATTCTAGCTTTCAGTAGCTTTAAGATTTGAGACAGTTCTTTAACTCCTTTAAACCTCACTTTTTCATCTGTAAAATGAAAATGTACCAGTCTCATAGGACTGTTGTGTTGCTGATAAATGCTTAACCAGCTGTGCCTGATGAGGGGAACTCCTGATTTATAGCATTTGCTAATTTCCACGGCACAAATACTCCCACCACAGCTGATTTTAAGATAGCAATGTAACAGCTTTGAATGTGGAGTTGGAAAGAGATGTGCCCTGTCCAGGTACAATAGACATAATTTGAGCCTAGAGAACAGTTAAGGGTAGTAAAATAAGTAGGAACTGATGAGTCTTCGGTTTTTAGTACATTTGTTGTTAATGTAAACTTATTTAATTGTGGGTTAACATAATTGAATTTTTTAATAATTGTTGTGTTTAGTAGCTGGATTGCAAAATTCTTGAAAATTTAACAATCAGCCCTGGAGAGCGAGTCCAAGCTTCCTTCCTTCCCATGCTTTTGATGAGCTACAGCTCAGAACTGGCTTAGGAGAGAACCCAGCACCTAGGAACTGCTCAATAAATGGTAGCTTATGTGATTCTTGTCATTTTTTTTTTACACAATTTAAGATCGTAGTGGAAAAATCAGGAAAAAACACATTCCAAAAGCACCTTTTGTAAATTGAGGGTCACTTTGTTTAAAGGAGAAACATAGACTTGAGGTTTATGCAGTGTGATTTACTCATAAGATCACTGTTCTTGGCATAAATAAAGAACTGGGACCAAGAAAAGAACTGAAAAATGTTGGGTTAAAAAGTTGATGAAAATTCGGGACTTCCCTGGTGGTCCAGTGGTTAAGACTCTGCCCTTGCAATGCAGGGGGCACAGGTTCCATTCGTGGTAGGGGAATTAAGATCCCACCTGCTGCGCAGCACAGCCAAAAAAAAAAAAAGAAGTTGATGAAAATTTGGATTTATTGTGGTGTTGCCTGTGAAGGCTGGAAGTTGGAGGCAGTTCCTCATTAGGGGCTGGAGAAATAAGAGGAGAGATGCATGGGAGCAATGCTGCATGCAGTTAGAAGCAACAACCTGGAGTGTTTATGAGAATGCAGGCCGTATAAACAGTGTTATGCTAAATGCATAAGAAACGGGTAATATTCTACTCATTAAATACATAGGAACACACACATGTGCACACAAAGGAACATTCCATACTTTACAATGATACATACATTTGTGCATCTGACAAGATCCAGGCAAGAAAAAGATGGGCATACACATATTGCATAATTGCAGAATTAATACAAGGACTATTTACAAAGGCAGGAGCAGTGTTGGGAAAAGCAACCGTCAATGGTAAAGTGTCCAGGAGCTAGGAGCAGCCCTGGGACCTCCCCATGCCTTACACCTGAGGAGCTGAATGAGGTGAGAGGGCTCCCTGGAGAGGACCACCCCACAGGAGCTGGAGGATGCAGCCAACACTTTCTCCCACCAGAGGACCTTACTCGCTGGCAGGTAAAGGGGTCAAATACCCCAGCTTCTCTTTCCCGCCACCTTCTGGCTCTCCTGACAGTGCTTTTCATTGGCCAAACCCAGTGAAAAGCCAGGGGGCAAACAAGCTGTTGGTGTTCACCCTACAGATAAGCCGCCAAGGACTCAGAGCTGGACAAAGAGAAATGGAGAGTGGGTCTGGAGGTGCAAATAGAAGCTGCCCGGCACAATCTTTCAGGACTTGAATCAAATACATGAGGATGGATGTGAATGGGGGGAAGGGAGAAGGAGTGGAGACTTGGTGTGTAAAGGAACGTACTAAAAACCGAGGAGTTCTTGGTCCAGGTGTGGCGGATAATCATGTCTTTAATGGAGGAGCATAATTAACTCAACTCTCAGCACCTGAGGTCTAAAAGAAAACACAAATCTGATATCTGGGGAAAGGTAGCAACTATTCTAAAGAAGCCTTTGGAGATCACCCTTTTCCCTGGTGCTGTTTGCGTTGTAATCCAGGCCTCCCCATGTGAACTCAGGGCTGGAGAGAGAACGGACTCCTTGTGTGAAAGAATGTGGTGGTCACAGGAAGGGGCTCAGGGAGAGGACTGTGCGATGGAAAACCAAAGCAGAAATGTGTGGTGGGGAAGGTAGAATGGGTCTCAGGAGTATTTTTAAAATCTGTGTTTATCTAGAAAAAGGAAGCAAAGACATGGAGGCAATTAGGAAGTGATGGTATTTCTCTTGTAAAAAAGAAAATATAGATACGTGCAAAGGAAAACATCTGGCAGGCAATAAATCCAAGTGTGAATGTTGGATGTTTTGGGGTGTGGCTTATGAATAGCTTTTATTTGCTTTCCTATATTTTCTGATTTTTGTAAAGTAAACCTGAATTATTATGTAATGAGCAAGGAGTTAAGTAGAAAAGGTAATGCTATCTTTGCATAACCTTAATAGTTGAGAATTAGGATTGATGATATTTGAAAATTGTGCCACATTCCTTCCCTCTGCTCACTTTCTCCTCCTTCCTGTGCCTCCAGGTTCTGTAATGACTTTCATGTTCAGGGGAACGAGCTGATTCAATCATTTGCATTGCAAGGTCAGGGAGATGACCTGGGCTTGGTCAACAAGAGGGTTATCAAAATGATTACTTTATAACCACCTCTTGGGAACATTCTCTGCCTTCTACCAAGAGGCTGAGTAGGGATCAAAAAGTAATCCTGCTTAGAATTTCGTACTTATATTAGTTTCCCAGGGTTGCCCTAACACATTACCACAAGCCGAGACTTAAAACAATATCGGCTCACAGTTCAGGAGGCAAGAAGTCAGAAGTCAAGGCGTTGGTGGGGTGGGTTCTTTCTGGGGGCTCTGAAGAGAATCTGTTCCACACTTTTCTCACAGCTTCTAATGGTTGCCAGCAATCCTTGGCCTTCCTTGTTTTGTAGTCATTGGATTTAGGGCCCACCCTTACCCAGTATGACCTCATTTAACTTGCTTACACCTGTAAAGACCCGATTTCCAAATAAAGACCATATTACACGTAGCCAGGATTAGGACTTCAGCGTTTTGGCAGGACACAATTCAACCCAACCCACAATAGTGCCAACTGCCAAAAACTTATAAATGGCCTTAACAGAGAAAATTCATACTTGGGAATTTTCCTGATAAAATAATCATGAATATTTTAAAACTCCTTATTGAAGTGTAATATAATACAGGGAAGTGCAGAAATCATGTGCTCAGCTCCATGAATTGTCACAAAGCGACACACCCATCTAATCAGCACCTAGGCCAGGAAGCAGCACGTGACCCTCTGCAGAAGTCCCCCTCTCGTCCCCTCCTTTGTTCCTTACCTCCAACACCACAGATGCAGTTTGCCTATTTTTAAAAAAATATTTATATATATAATATTTAAATTTATTTATTTAATTTATTTATTTTTGGCTGCGTTGGGTGTTTGTTGCTGCGCGTGGGCTTTCTCTAGTTGTGGCAAGCGGGGGCTACTATACGTTGCGGGGTGTGGGCTTCTCATCGCGGTGGCTTCTCTTGTTGCGGAGCACAGGCTCTAGGCGTGTGGGCTTCAGTAGTTGTGGCACATGGGCTCAGTAGTTGTGGCTCGCGGGCTCTAGAGCACAGGCTCAGTAGCTGTGGCGCACGGGCTTAGTTGCTCCGCGGCATGTGGGATCTTCCCGGACCAGAGCAGGAACCCATGTCACCTGCACTGGCAGGTGGATTCTTAACCACTACGCCGCCAGGGAAGCCCCAGTTTGCCTATTTTTGAAGTTAATATTGGCTTGGCCAAAAAGTTTGTTCAGGTTTTTCTGCAACATACGGAAAACCCAAACAAACTTTTTGGCCAACCCAATACATGTGAAATAATGTAGAGTCTACTTTTTTGTGTCTGGTGTCTTTCACTCAACATTATATTTGTGAGATTCGTCCATGTCGTGTGTAGCAATAGTTTGTTCAATTCTAATGGCTGTAAAGATTCCATTATGTGACTGTTCCACAATTTACTGTTGGTGGATATTTGGGTTGTTTCTGTTTTGTTTTTTGCTACTATACATAGTGCCGCTGTTAATATCCTTGTACATGTCTGTCGGTAGATATATGTACATACCTCTGCTGACTATCCACCCAGGAGTAGAAGTACTGAATCACAGGGGAAGTGTATGCTCAGATGTAGTAGGTTCTGCCCAAGACTTCAAAGTAGTTGTATCAATTTACACTTTCATCAGCAGTGTATGAGTGTTCTGGTTTTTCTCTATGATCACCAACACGTGGTATTCTTGCTTTATTTTTAACCATTCTAGTGTATGTGGAAATTTTTTAGAATAAAATATTTAGCGCAACATTGTTCATCAGAGCAAACAAAACAAAACAAAAACGGGAAATGGTTGACATGAAAAGATGCTTTTAATAGATTAAGTTAAAATTATAGGGACTTCCCTGGTGGTCCAGTGGCTAAGACTCCACGTTCCCAATGCAGGGGGCCCGGATTTGATCCCTGTCAGGGAACTAGATACCACATGCATGCCGCAACTAAGAGTTCACATGCTGCAACTAAAGATCCCTCATGCTGCGATGAAGATCCCACACGCAGGGCTTCCCTGGTGGTGCAGTGGTTAAGACTCTGCCTGCCATTGCAGGGGACACGGGTTCGAGCCCTGGTCCAGGAAGATCCCACATGCTGCAGAGCAACTAAGCCTGTGTGCCACAACTACTGAGCCTGTGATCTAGAGACCACGAGCCACAACTACTGAAGCCTGCGCACCTAGAGCCCGTGCTCCGCAACAAGGGAAGCCACCGCAATGAGAAGCCGGTGCACCGCAACAAACAGTAGCCCCCACTGGCCGCAACTAGAGAAAGACCGCGCACAGTAACAAAGACCCAGTGCAGCCAAAAATAAATAAATAAAAATAAATAAATTTATTTTAAAAAAAAGATCCTGCACGCAGCAACAAAGATCCTGCGTGCCGTAACTAAGACCTGGCGCGGCCAAAATTAATAAATAAAATAAAGTTATAAAACTCTATTAACCTATTTTAAATTTTTTTTTTTTTTTTTTTTTTTTTTTTTTTTTTTTGCGGTACACAGGCCTCCCACCGTTGTGGCCTCTCCCGTTGCGGAGCACAGGCTCAGGACGCACAGGCCCAGCGGCCATGGCTCACGGGCCCAGCCGCTCCGCGGCATGTGGGATCTTCCCGGACCAGGGCACGAACCCGTGTCCCCTCCTGCATCGGCAGGCGGACTCTCAACCACTGCGCCACCAGGGAAGCCCTAAATTTTTTAAAAAAGAGACAGACAGAAAGAAATCTGTGCATCTCTCTCTTCCTCACCTCCCTCCTATCTCTATAACCCCTAGTGTGTTCTGATCCCTCTGCCCCAAATATTTCTCCCTCGACTCTTCTCACAGATGCTCATTCTCATGCTGAAGGCCTCATTTTAATCACCCCTCGTCAGAAAGGCCCTCCCCATCACTCATTATAAAATATGCCCTCTGATCTCCATTTAGAACCCAGTTTTTTTCCTTCCCGGTGATTAACAAGTTTCTAAGTTTGTATAATGTTGTGTTGTTTGTCTTCCCTGTAAATGCAGGGACCATGGGTGCCAGACCATAGATGTGGAGCTCTACTCACAGCATTCAGACATGCATAGAGCTCACATTCTACTGGGGATAAGACAGACAAACAACATGATTGCAGATGGTAATAAATCCTTCAAAGGATACAGTAGAAATTAATACAACATTGTAAAGCAACTATACTCCAATAAAAATTTTTTTAAAAAGGACCTACTGTATAGCACAGGGAACTCTACTCAGTGCTCTGTGGTGACCTAAATGGGAATGAAATCTAAAAAAGAGGGGATATATGTATACATATAACTGATTCACTTTGCTGTACAGTAGAAACTAATACAACATTGTAAAGCAACTATACTCCAATAATTTTTTTTTAAATCCTTCAAAGGAAGTAAAATAAATGGCAACTGGAGGAAGGCAATGCTGAAGAAGGGGAGTTGAAACTCAAAAGAATGATAAGAATTCACTCCTGAAAAGATGTGAGGGAAATTATTTCAAGCAGAGGGAGGAGTAAGTGCAAAGGCCCTGGGGCAGTTTGACTAGAGGGTAGTGACAGAGTCAGGGTGAGGGTTGTAGATGATGAGATCAGAGAGGAAGGGGTGAATGAGATCATGAAAAGCCTGGTAGGCTATGCTAAGGAGTTTGGATTTCATTGTAAAGCAATGGTAAGGCAGGGGAGGATTTTAAACAGAAAATGATATGAGTTAATTTACAGCTTTTAAGATATCCATCTGGCTGCTCCATGAGTTGTTAGGGGGAATAACAGAGGCAGGAGCTAGGAGGCTATTTCATTGGTCTCAGAGAGATCCCAATGGTTGGAACCAGGGTGATAGTGGTAGAGATGGAGAAGGGTGTTTGGATTCCAGACATAATTTGGAGGCTGCACCACCAGGACTTGTTGATTTTTTTTTTTTTTTTCAGTAAAAGGGCCTCTCACTGTTGTGGCCTCTCCCGTTGCGGAGCACAGGCTCCGGACGCGCAGGCTCAGCAGCCGTGGCTCACGGGCCCAGCTGCTCCGCGGCATGTGGGATCTTCCCTGACCGGGGCAAGAACCTGTGTCCCCTGCATCGGCAGGCGGACTCTCAACCACTGCGCCACCAGGGAAGCCCAGGACTTGTTGATTGACTGGGTGTGGTTTATGAGGAGATAGAGGAATCAAGCACGACTATTTATGATCTGAGTTACTGGGTGAATGATGGGGCCAGTAACTGATGGGCAAGCGTAGAGGAACAAGTTCAGGGAAGAAAATCAGTTTTGTTTTAAGCCTGCTAACTTTATGATGAACTTTCAGATGACTATTACGCATCCAAGTGGGGATATCAACAAGCTAAATGGATACATGAGTCTAGACTCAGGGGGGAGAGATTGGGACTAGAGATAAGGACTTGGGAATTATCAGCATATGGATAGTATTTGCAGCCATGGGACCAGAAGAGAGCCTAGGGAGACAGTTGGATGGGCAGGAGAAGGGAGCCCCAGACTGAGCCCAAACTGATCAAAGGGAAAGCAAAATCTCAGTAAAGGAGACTGAGGAGTTTAGCTTTCTGTAAAGGAAAAACTCAGAGTGTTTGGTTCTATGAAAGCCCAAGAAGAAAGTGTTACAGAAATAGAACAGCCAACTCTGTTAATTGTTTTGAGAATTGGAGTTCAATGAGAATGAAGAACTGACCCTTGAATTTGGCAACCTGAGGCTGTTGGTACCTTAGTAAGAGCAAGGTTTTTTGTTTTTTTCGGTTGGGGTGGGAATAGGAACAGTGTCTCAAGGGAATGGAAGCCTGCTGAGAATGTGTTGAAGAGAGACTTGTGGTGAGGAGGAAGTGACTAACCTCTTACATGTGTGTATATTATAATGTAAATCACACTGTGGTGGCCATGGCTGTCTCCGTTCCTACCCAGACAGCTCGCTATGCCTGATTCACCTCTGTATTTCCAGTGCTTAGTACAACACACCTGACATAGTAGATACTCACTAAATTGTTGAAATAGTGCTTTTAAATAAAATCCTGTGTCCAAGTCCTAGACCAGCCAGGTGGTCCGTGTATAGCCTGGACACTTCACTTGAACTCTTATTGTTTCATCTAGTAAATGGGAAAACTGCAAAATGGGGAGAACAATATTAGTCCCACAGGGTTATCGCACAGATGGAATGTGAAAATTTAGAGCTTTGGAAGCTGCGGCTCACCAAACAAATGTGAGTTAGGGTTATTATGAGCGCATGACAGAGAATCCACCAGACTCCAGCTCTCTGACGCACCTGGCACATTGTCCCCTGAAATTTTACTTGCAAAATCAATTCAAATTGGTTTCAATACAGACACTTTCTCATGAACTGAAAGTCAGCCAAAAGACACAGAACAAAGAGCTGCAGTAATTGTTAGCATCTCACACAACAGGGCCGTGTTTACCAGAGATGCTGGTTTTAGGATCAACCTTCTCGGAGGAGGTCTTTCATGCACTGAATGGGGAGTTCTACCAGGCAGAATTTCAATAGCATTTCCCAGGGAAACAAAATTGAAGGGTTTTGCCAAAACCCATTAGAACCAGGAATTGACAAATGGATTTGAAGGGCTGAAGTCTGTTCATCTGATTTCCCCTCCCAGGCCCAGCTATGGGGAGGCTTCCCAGGCATTGGTGGTTGTGACGGAGGCATCTGTCTCCTCCATTTCACCCTCTGAGTGGTCTTTACCCTCATGTTCACCATCAGAATTGTCAGAGCAACATCAGTTTTTTGAATCCAGGTGTTTCCTCCAGGCTTGATGCTTTGCAGACATAATCTTTTTTTTTTTTTTTTTTTTTTTTTTGCATTATGCGGGCCTCTCACTGTTGTGGCCTCTCCCGTTGTGGAGCTCCGGACGCGCAGGCTCAGCGGCCACGGCTCACGGGCCCAGCCGCTCAGCGGCCATGGCTCACGGGCCCAGCCGCTCCGCGGCATGTGGGATCTTCCCGTACCGGGGCACGAACCTGCGTCCCCTGCATCGGCAGGCGGACTCTCAACCACTGTGCCACCAGGGAAGCCCTGCAGACATAATCTTGTTTGCTCTTCATCACTGTCCCATGACAGAGGGTCGGCGATGATTCTCATTTTACAAAAAGGGGAAACAGAGGCTCAGAAAAGTTGTCTTGCTCATGTTCCCACAGCCAGGAAGTAGCAGAGTAGGGATTTAAATTCAATTCTTCCTTACAAATTCAATTTCACTACCAGCGATTGGCCTGTTCAAATTGTCTGTTTCTTCTTGAGTCAGTCTTGGCAGGTTGTATGTTTCTAGAAATTTGTCCATTTCTTCTAGGTTGTCCAGTTTGTTGCCATATACCTGTTGGTAGTATTCTCTTACGATATTTTGTATCCCTATGGTATTAGTTGTCTTTTCTCCTCTTTCCTTTTTTCATTTATTTTTTTAAAATAAATTTATTTATTTTTGGCTGCATTGGGTCTTCGTCGCTGCGCGTGGGCTTTCTCTAGTTGCAGTATGCAGGCTTCTCATTGTGGTGGCTTCTCTTGTTGCGGAGCATGGGCTCTAGGCGCGGGCTTCAGTAGTTGTGGCACGTGGGCTCAGTAGTTGTGGTTTAGTTGCTCCGTGGCATGTGGGATCTTCCTGGACCAGGGCTCGAACCCGTGTCCCCTGCATTGGCAGGCGGATTCTTAACCACTGTGCCACTAGGGAAGCCCTCCTCTTTCATTTCTTTTTTCTTTTAATTTGGGTCCTTTCTCTTTCCTGCTTGGTGAGCCTGGCTAAAGGTTTATCAATTTTGTTTATCTTTTCAAAAAACTACTCTTGGTTTCATCTATCTTTTCTATTGTTTTTTTATCTCTATTTTATTTATTTCCTCTGTGATCTTTATTATTTCCTTCCTTCTGCTGACTTTGGGCTTTGCTTGTTCTTCTTTTTAAAATTCCTTTAGATGGTAGGTTAGGTTGTTTAATTGAGATTTTTCTTCTTTCTTGAGGAAGGCCTGTATTGCTATAACCTTCTCTCTTAGAACTACTTTTGCTGCATCCCACAGATTTTGGAGTATTATGTTTCCATTTTCATTTTACTTGAGGTATTTTCTGATTTCCTCTTTGATTTCTTTACTGACCCCTTAGTTTTTTAGTAGCATGTTGTTTATTCTTCACGTTTGTTCTTTTCCCATTTTTCTTTCTGTAATTGATTTCTAGTTTCATACTGCTGATTGGAAAAAAATGCTTAATATAATTTCTATCCTCTTAAATTTTTCTTTTTTAACATCCTTATTGGAGTATAATTGCTTTACAATGGTGTGTTAATTTCTGCTGTATAAAAAAGTCAGTCAGCTATGTGTATACATATATCTCCATATCCCCTCCCTCTTGCATCTCCCTCCCACCCTCCCTATCCCACCCCTCTAAGTGGTCACAAAGCACCGAGCTGATCTCCCTGTGCTATGTGGCTGCTTCCCACTAGCTATCTACTTTACATCTGGTAGTGTATATACATCCATGCCACTCTCTCACTTCATCCCAGTTTACCCTTCCCCCTCCCCGTGTCCTCCTCCATTCCCTACATCTGCGTCTTTATTCCTGTCCTGCCCCTAGGTACTTCAGAACCATTTTTTTTTTACATTCCATATATATATATGTTAGCGTACGATATTTGTTTTTCTCTTTCTGACTGACTTCACTCTGTATGACACACTCTAGGTCCATCCACCTCACTACAAATAATTCAGTTTGTTTCTTTTTATGGCTGAGTAATATTCCATTGTATATATGTGCCACATCTTTACCCATTCATCTGTCGATGGATACTTAGGTTGCTTCCATGTCCTGGCAATTGTAAATAGTGCTGCAATGAACATTGTGGTACATGTCTCTTTTTGAATTATGGTTTTCTCAGGGTATATGCCCAGTAGTGGGATTGGTGTGTCGTATGGTAGTTCTATTTTTAGTTTTTTAAGGAACCTCTATACTGTTTTCCATAGTGGCTGTATCAATTTACGTTCCCACCAACAGTTCAAGAGGGTTCCCTTTTCTCCACACCCTCTCTGGCATTTATTCTTTGTAGCTTTTTTGATGATGGCCATTCTGACCAGTGTGAGGTGATACCTCATTGTAGTTTTGATTTGCATTTCTCTAATGATTAGTGATGTTGAGCATCCTTTCATGTGTTTGATGGCAATCTGTATATCTTCTCTGGAGAAATGTCGATTTAGGTCTTCTGCCCATTTTTGGATTGGGTTGTTTGTTTTTTTGATATTGAGTTGCATTTGATATTGAGCTGCTTGTATATTTTGGAGATTAATCCTTTGTCAGTTGCTTCATTTGCAAACGTTTTCTGGCATTCTGAGGGTTGTCTTTTCGTCTTGTTTATGGTATCCTTTGCTGTGGAAAAGCTTTTAAGTTTCATTAGGTCCCATTTATTAATTTTTTGTTTTTATTTCCATTACTCTAGGAGGTGGGTCAAAAAGGGTCTTGCTGTGATTTATGTCATAGAGTGTTCTGCCTACGTTTTCCTCTAGGAGTTTTATAGTGTTTGGCCTTACGTTTAGGTCTTTAATCCATTTTGAGTTTATTTTTGTATACGGTGTTAGGGAGTGTTCTAATTTCATTCTTTTACATGAAGTTGTCCAGTTTTCCAGCACCACTTATTGAAAAGGCTGTCTTTTCTCCATTGTACATTGTATATTCTTGCCTCCTTTATCAAAGATAAGGTGACCATATGTGCGTGGTTTATCTCTGGGTTTTCTGGGTTTTCTATCCTGTTCTATTGATCTATATTTCTGTTTTTGTCCCAGTACCATACTGTCTTGATTATTGTAGCTTTGTAATAAAGTCTGAAGTCAGGGAGCCTGATTTCTCCAGATCCATTTTTCTTTCTCAGGATTGCTTTGGCTATTTGAGGTCTTTCATGTTTCCATACAAATTGTGAAAGTTTTTGTTCTAGTTCTGTGAAAAATGCCATTGGTAGTTTGATTGCACTGAATCTGTAGATTGCTTTGGGTAGTAGAGTCATTTTCACAATGTTGATTCTTCCAATCCAAGAACATGGTATATCTCTCCATCTATTTGAAATTCATCTTGAATTTCTTTCATCAGTGTCTTATAGTTTTCTGCATACAGGTCTTTTGTCTCCTTTGGTAGGTTTATTCCTAGGTATTTTATTCTTTTTGTTGCAAGGGTAAATGGAAGAATGAATGGAAATGTTTCAGACTTTTCATCATTAGTGTATAGGAATGCAAGAGATTTCTGTGCATTAATTTTGTATCCTGCAGCTTTACCAAATTCATTGATTAGCTCTAGTAGTTTTCTGGTAGCATCTTTAGGATTCTCTATGTATAGTATCATGTCATATGTAAACAGTGACAGTTTTACTTCTTTTCCAATTTGGATTCCTTTTATTTCTTTTTCTTCTCTGATTCCTATGGCTAAAACTTCCAAAAGTATGTTGAATAATAGTGGTGAGAGTGGGCAACCTTGTCTTGTTCCTGATCTTAGTGGAAATGGTTTCCATTTTTTACCACCGAGAACGATGAAGGCTGTGGGTTTGTCATATATGGCGTTTATTATGTTGAGGTAAGTTCCCTCTATGCCTACTCTCTGGAGGGTTTTTATCATAAATCGGTGTTGAATTTTGTCGAAAGCTTTCTCTGCATCTATTGAGATATCATATGGTTTTTCTCCTTTAATTTGTTAATATGGTTTATCACATTGATTGATTTGCGTATATTGAAGAATCCTTGCATTCCTGGGATAAACCCCACTTGATCATGGTGTATGATCCTTTTCATGTGCTATTGGATTCTGTTTGCTAGTATTTTGTTGAGGATTTTGGCATCTATGTTCATCAGTGATATTGGCCTGTAGTTTTCTTTTTTTGTGACATCTTTGTCTGGTTTTGTTATCAGGGTGACAGTGGCCTCATGGGATGAGCTTGGGAGTGTTCCTCCCTCTGGTCTATTTTGGAAGAGTTTGAGAAGGATAGGTGTTAGCTCTTCTCTAAATGTTTGATAGAATTCGCCTGTGAAGCCATCTGGTCCTGGGTTTTTGTTTGTTGGAAGACTTTTAATCACAGTTTCAATTTCAGTGCTTGTGATTGGTCTGTTCATATTTTCTATTTCTTCCTGGTTCAGTCTCAGAAGGTTGTGCTTTTCTAAGAGTTTGTCCACTTCTTCCAGGTTGTTCATTTTATTGGCATAGAGTTGCTTGTAGTAATCTCTCATGAGCCTTTGTACTTCTGCAGTGTCTGTTGTTACTTCTTTTTCATTTCTAATTCTATTGATTTGAGTCTTCTCCCTTTTTTTCTTGATGAGTCTGGGTAATGGCTTGTCAATTTTGTTTATCCTCTCAAAGAACCATGTTTTAGTTTTATTGATCTTTGCTATCATTTCCTTCATTTCTTTTTCATTTATTTCTGATCTGATCTTTATGATTTCTTTCCTTCTGCTAACTTTGGGGTTTTTTTGTTCTTCTTTCTCTAATTGCTTTAGGTGTAAGGTTAAGTTGTTTATTTGTTTCTTGTTTCTTGAGGTAGGATTGTATTGCTATAAACTTCCCTCTTAGAACTGCTTTTGCTGCATCCCATAGGTTTTGGGTCGTCGTGTTTTCATTGTCATTTGTTTCTAGGTAACTTGTGATTTCCTCTTTGATTTCTTCAGTGATCTCTTGGCTGTTTAGTAGTGTATTGTTTAGCCTCCATGTGTTTGTATTTTTTATAGTTTTTTCCTGTAACTGATATCTAGTCTTATAGCATTGTGGCCAGAAAAGATACTTGATATGATTTCAATTTTCTTAAGTTTACCAAGGCTTGATTTGTGACCCAAGATATGATCTATCCTGGAGAATGTTCCATGAGCACTTGAGAATAAAGTGTATTCTGTTGTTTTTGGATGGAATGTCCTATAAATATCCATTAAGTCCATCTTGTTTAATGTGTCATTTAAAGCTTGTGTTTCCTTATTTAATTTTGGTTGATCTGTCCATTGGTGAAAGTGGGGTGTTAAAGTCCCCTACTATTATTGTGTTACTGTCAATTTCCCCTTTTATGGCTGTTAGCATTTGCCTTATGTATTGAGATACTCCTATGTTGGGTGCATAAATATTTACAATTGTTATATCTTCTTCTTGGATTGATACCTTGATCATTATATAGGGTCCTTCTTTGTCTCTTGTAATTGTCTTTATTTTAAAGTCTATTTTGTCTGATATGACAATTGCTACTACAGCTTTCTTTTGATTTCTATTTGCATGGAATATCTTTTTCCATCCCCTCACTTTCAGTCTGTATGTGTCCCTAGGTCTGAAGTGGGTCTCTTATAGACAGCATATATATGGGTTTTGTTTTTGTATCCATTCAGCCAGTCTATGTCTTTTGGTTGGAGCATTTAATCCATTTACATTTAAGGTAATTATCAATATGTATGTTCCTATTACCATTTTCTTAATTATTTTGGGTCTGTTTTTGTAGGTCTTTTCCTTCTCTTGTGTTTCCTGCATACAGAAGTTCCTTTAGCATTTGCTGTAAAACTGGTTTGGTGGTGCTGAATTCTCTTAGCTTTTGCTTGTCAGTAAAGGTTTTAATGTCTCCATCAAATCTGAATGAGATCCTTGCTTGCTAGAGTAACCTCGGTTGTAGGTTTTTCCCTTTTATCACTGTAAATATGTCCTCCCACTCCCTTCTGGCTTGCAGAGTTTCTGCTGAAAGATCAGCTGTTAACCTTATGGGGTTTCCCTTGTATTTTATTTGTTGCTTTTCCCTTGCTGCTTTTAATATTTTTTATTTGTATTTAATTTTTGATAGTTTGATTAATATGTGTCTTGGCATGTTTCTCCTTGGATTTATCCTGTATGGGACTCTCTGTACTTCCTGGACTTGATTGACTCTTTCCTTTCCCATATTAGGGAAGTTTTCAACTATAATCTCTTCAAATATTTTCTCAGTCCCTTTCTTTTTCTCTTCTTCTTCTGGGACCCCTATAATTCGAATGTTGGTGCGTTTAATGTTGTCCCAGAGGTCTTTGAGACTGTCCTCAGTTCTTTTCATTATTTTTTCTTTATTCTGCTCTGCAGTAGTTATTTCCACTGTTTTATTTCCAGGTCACTTATCCATTCTTTGGCCTCTGTTATTCTGCTATTGATTCCTTCTACAGAATTTTTAATTTCATTTATTGTGTTGTTCATCATTGTTTGTTTGCTCTTTAGTTCTTCTTGGTCCTTGTTAAACGTTTCTTGTATTTTCTCCATTCTACTTCCAAGGTTTTGGATATCTTTACTATCATTACTCTGAATTCTTTTTCAGGTAAACTGCCTATGTCCTCTTCATTTGTTTGGTCTGGTGGGTTTTTACCTTGCTCCTTCATCTGCTGTGTATTTCTATGTCTTCTCATCTTGCTTAACTTACTGTGTTTGGGGTCTCCTTTTCACAGGCTCCAGTTTCATAGTTCCCATTGTTTTTGGTGTCTGCCCCCACTGGGTAAGATTGGTTCAGTGGGTTGTGTAGGCTTCCTGGTGGAGGGGACTGGTGACTGTGTTCTGGTGGATGAGGCTGGATCTTGTCTTTCTGGTGTTTTGGGGTGTCTGTGAACTTACTATGATTTTAGGTAGCCTCTCTGCTAATAGGTGGGATTGTGTTCCTGTCTTGCTAGTTGTTTGCCATGGGCTGTCCAGCAGTGGAGCTTGCTGATCATTGAGTGGAGTTGGGTCTTAGCACTGAGATGGAGATCTCTGGGAGATGTCTCGCAGATTGATGTTATGAGTGGCCAGGAGGCCTCTGGTGGGCCAATATCCTGAACTGGCTCTCCCATCTCAGAGGCTCAGGCCTGACACCTGGCTGGAGCACCAATACCCTGTCAGCCACCCGGCTCAGAAGAAGAGGGAGAAAAGAAAAAAACAAAAGAAAGAAAGAAAAAATAAGTAAAATAAATAAGGTTATTAACATTAAAATTTATTTTAAAAAAAGTAATAAAAAAATAAAAAAAGAAGAGAGGAAGCAAACCAATAAAGAAATCTACCAATGATAACAAGTACTAAAAACTATACTAAAAAAAAAATGGACAGACAGAACCCTAGGAGAAATGGTAAAAGCAAACCTATACAGACAAAATCACACAAAGAAGCATACACACATACACACTCACAAAAAGAGAAAAAGGAAAAAAAAATATGTATACATAAAGAAAAAGGAAGCAAGCAACCAAATCAATAAACAAATCTACCAATGATAATAAGCTCGAAATACTAAACTAAGATAAACATATAACTAGGGGGCTTCCCTGGTGGCACAGTCATTAAGAATTCGCCTGCCAATGCAGGGGACATGGGTTCGAGCCCTGGTCTGGGAGGATCCCACATGCTGCAGAGCAACTAAGCCTGTGCGCCACAACTACTGAGCCTGCATTCTAGAGCCCAAGAGCCACAACTACTGAAGCCCACACACCTAGAGCTTGTGCTGTGCAACAAGAGAAGTCACCACAATGAGAAGCCTGTGCACCACAACCAAGAGTAGCCCCTGCTCACCACAACTAGCGGAAGCCCACGCACAGCAACAAAGACCCAATGCAGCCAAATAAATAAACAAATAGATAAAAACCCACAAATATATAACTAGAAACAAATTAGATGCAGAAAGCAAACCCCAAGTCCACAGTTGCTCCCAAAGTCCACCACCTCAGTTCTGGGATGAATCATTGTCTATTTAGATATTCTACAGATGCAGGGTACATCAAGTTGATTGTGGAGATTTAATCTGCTGCTTCTGAGGCTCATGGAGAAATTTCCCTTTCTCTTCTTTGTTTGCACAGCTCCTGGGGTTCAGCTTTGGGTTTGGCCCAGCCTCTGCATGTAGGTCGCCCTCTGGTGTCTGTTCTTCACCCAGACAGGAGGGGGTTAAAGGAGCAGCTGATTAGGGGGCTCTGGCTCACTCAGTCCGGTGGGAGGGAGGGGTATGGAATGTGGGGTAAGCCTGCGGCAGCAGAGGCCAACATGGCATTGCAACAGCCTAAGGTGCGCCGTGTGTTCTCCTGAGGAAGTTGTCCCTGGATCACGGGACCCTGCCAGTGGCGGGCTGCACAGGCTCCCCAGAGGGGAGGTGTGGATAGTCACCTGTGTTTGCACACAGGATTCTTGTTGGCTGCAGCAGCAGTGTTAGCGTTTCATGCCTGTCTCTGGGATCCACGCTGATAGCCGCAGCTCACTCCCATCTCTGGAGTTCATTTAGGTGGTGCTCTGAATCCCCTCTCCTTGTGCACCCTGAAACAATGGTCTCTTGACTCTTAGACAGTTCCAGCCTTCTTCCCGGACTCCCTCCCAGTTAGCTGTGGCGCACTAGCCCCCTTCAGGCTGTGTTCATGCAGCCAACCCCAGTCCTCTCCCTGGGATCTGACCTCCAAAGCCCGAGCCTCAGCTCCCAGCCCCCAGCCACCCCAGCGGGTGAGCAGACAAGCCTCTCAGGCTGGTGAGTGCTGGTCAGCACTGATCCTCTGTGTGGGAGTCTCTCCACTTTGCCCTCTGCACCCCTATTGCTGTGCTCTCCTCTGTGGCTCTGAAGCTTCCCCCCTGCCCACCCCCATCTCTGCCAGTGAAGGGGCTTCCTAGTGTGTGGAAACTTTTCCTCCTTCACAGCTCCCTCCCAGAGGTGAAGGTTCCGTCCCTATTCTTTTGTCTCTGTTTTTCCTTTTTTCTTTTGCCCCACCCAGGTACGTGGGGAGTTTCTTTGCCTTTTGGGAAATCTGAGGTCTTCTGCCAGTGTTCAGTAGGTGTTCTGTAGGAGTTGTTCCACATGTAGATGTATTTTTGATGTATTTGTGGGGAGGAAGATGATATCCAGATCTTCTCCGCCATCTTGAAGGTCCTCCCCCTATCCTCTTAAATTTGTCAAGGCTTGTTTTGTGGCCTAGCATGTGGTCTATCCTGGAGAATGTTCCATGTGCACTTGAAAAGAATGTGTATTCTGTTGTTTTTGGATGGAATGTCCTATAGATATCTATTAAGTCCAACTGGTCTATTGTATCATTTAAGACCACTGTTGCCCGACTTCCCTGGTGGTGCAGTGGTTAAGAATCCACCTGCCAATGCAGGGAACACGGGTTTGAGCCCTGGTCTGGGAAGATCCCACATTCCGTGGAGCAACTAATCCTGTGTGCCACAACTACAGAGCCTGCGCTCTAGATCCTGCGAGCCACAACTGCTGAGCCCATGTGCCACAACTACTGAAGCCCACATGCCTAGAGCCCTTGCTTCACAACAAGAGAAGCCACCACAATGAGAAGCCCACACACTGCAACGAAGAGTAGCCCCCCCTCGCCGCAACTAGAGAAAGCCCGCGTGCAGCAACGAAGACCCTACACAACCAAAAATAAATAAATAAATTTATTTTTTTTAAAAAGACCACTGTTTCCTTATTGATTTATGTCTGGATGATCTGTCCATTGATGTAAGTGGGGTGTTAAAGTCTCCTACTATTATTGTATTATTGTCAATTACTCCCTTTACATCTGTTAATATTAACTACTATGATATCCTCTTCTTTATTGATTCCTTTATCATTATACAATGACTTTCTTTCCCTTATGTTATAAACTTTGTTTTAAAGTTTATTTTCTCTGATATGTATATTGCTACCCCACACTTTCTTGTCATTTCCATTTGCTTGAAATATCTTCTTCTATCCCCTCACTTTCAGTCTGTGTGTGTCTTTAGCTCTGAAGTGAGTCTCCTGTAAGCAGCATATAGATGGGTCTTGTTGTTTTGTCCAATCAGCCACCCTATGCCTTTTGATCAGAGCATTTAGTCCATTGACATTTAAAGTAGTTATCGATAGGTGTGTACTTATTGCCATTTTATTATACTTGTTTTCTGGTTGTTTTTGTAGTTCTCCATTCATTCCTCTTTTTGTTTCTTCCTTTGTGGTTTGATAATCTTCTTTAGTGGTATGCCTGTGTTCCTTTCTTTCTAGTTTTTGTGTATCTATTGTAGGTTTTTGATTTTTGGTTCCCATGGGGTTCATATATGTTGACCTATAACTATAGCTACTTGTTTTATTTTATATTATTTATTTATTTATTTATTTGCGGTACACGGGCCTCTCACTGCTGTGACCCCTCCCATTGCGGAGCACAGGCTCCGGACGTGCAGGCTCAGCGGCCATGGCTCAAGGCCCAGCTGCTCCGCGGCATGTGGGATCTTCCCGGACCGGGGCATGAACCCATGTCCCCTGCATCAGCAGGCGGACTCTCAAACACTGCGCCACCAGGGAAGCCCATAGCTACTTGTTTTAAACTGGTAGTCATTTAAGTTCACATTCTAAAAGATCTACATTTTTAATTCCCCTCCCAACATTTTATGTTTTTGATGCCATATTTTACATCTTCATGTTTATCCCTTCACTGTTTATTTTAGTTATAGTTGCTTTTATAATTTTTTCATCTTTTAATCTTTGTTCTAGCTTATTTAAGTGGTTGATCCTAAATCCTTACTATATATATACCTTTTTTTTAGTGGGATTTTTCCTTTCTTATAGATTCTTGCTTCTTGTTATAGCCTTATCTCTTCCACTTAGAGAAGACCCTTTACTATTTCTTTTAGGGTAGGTTTGGTATAGATGAACTCTTTTAGGTATTGCCTGTCTGAGAAGTTCTTTATCTCTCCTTCAATTCTAAATGATAATCTTGCTGCATAGAGTATCCTAGGTTGCAGGTTTTTCCATTTCAGCACTTTGAATATATCATGACACTCCCTGCTGGCTGCAAAGTTTCTGCAGAAAAATCAGTTGATAGCCTTATGGGGGATTCCTTGTATATGACTCTCTTTCTCGCTGCCTTTAGAATTCCATCTTTTTATCCATAAGATGACAGGGTTGATCTTTACGGCCACGTCCACCTCTAATTTCTCTCATTTCCTAGAGGAGGAAGCAAGCAGGGTTGGGGGCCACAAAGGGCACAGTGGTCTGGCAGACAATGTACCAACAAATTCCCGTAATGACAGGTCTCCCATTCTAGATAAGTCTGCGATAAAAAACAAGCTCCTCCAACAGCATGCCAGTATTTTCCGTGGCTACATCTGATGGGCAATGGGTGGGACGTATTGTTCTTGGTCCAGATGAGACCATAGCTGATGGCCTCCCAGAAACAACCAGGAAAATCTTCAAAAGGAATAGTTAGAATCTGAAGTAGACTGAGACTTGGCCTGAGGTAGAAGGGTAAGAATGAGCAGCACAAGTGGTCTTGGTTAAGGAAGGTATATGGGTACATTTGGAAGATTCCAAATAGGTTAAATGTTGGACCCCAACAAGAGGCTTTAGATGTGCAATGTGATAGCGTGACATTAGAAGGTGGGCTTGCCAAGAAAGTGGTAGGCATTAAAGTAGGACCTTATATTATCTCATTTAATCTTCAAAACAAGAAATTACAAGGTAAGTCTTATTCTCCTTATGTATGTATGTATGTACACACTGAACATGAATTCAAACAAAACACTCTGAGGGGCTTCATGTTTGTGACTTCCAACATTCACACTTATGTGCATGAATGCAAAAAAGACTGGAAAGGGATATACCAAAATTATACAATTATTAGCATAATTTTAACCATTTAAATTTTATTTTCCTTAGATCTTTTCATTTTCTAAATTCTCTCCATGTATTTCTTTTTATGATCAGAAAACTCATATGATTTTTATCTATCTGGTCATCCTTTTATTTCCCCATTTAGAAGTTGTGAAAACTGAGGTTCAGGGGATGACTTGCTGGGGGTTGTACTATCAGTAATTAACAGAGCCAGGAATTCAAACTGAGGTCGGACCAATTCGCAGCCCTGGGCAGAGTCAAGGCTGGGTGTAAAGCTTTGGTTGGGGCTCAGGGTTTTGTTTGTTTGGGGCATTGGGCTCCCTCCTGCCCGCCCCCCATGCACACATGTCTGTAGGCCTCCCTGCCTCTGGTCTCCAACAGTGGGGCTGTCTCATCTTCCTTCCCTCCTCTGTGTGAGGACAGTCAGCTATCTGTCCTGGAGCCAAGGACCAGGTATCAAGGGCTCGGACTCATTTTACTTCCTGAACAGGGAAGTGGCCTAGCTCTGTGTAAACCATCAATTCGAGGGGGATGTATTTAGCTGCCCTCCCTAGTTGGCAGCGGGGAGGCGGGCAGGGTCCTGTCAGCCAGAGGATGCAGGCCGAGCTCCAAAAGGGTTTTTGTCTGACGCTGGGCCCCAGGCCAGAGTGACATTCTTTGGTGGAGGCTGCCAGGCCACTGCTGAGAGGGGCACCTGTGGGCCAGGGAGGGAAGGAGTGAGAGGCCCACCTTTCTTCCAGAGAGGAGAGAGCCTGGGGGTAGGAATCAGCTGTTCGGGGGCCCCCGGCGTGCTGAGGCCATGCCAGCAGGTGCTTCAGGCTTGAGAAGAGAAGCCGAGACCCAGACTTCCACTGCCCAGAGACATGGACTATTCATTTTTCAGTCTTTGTTATGTCTGAATAAAATCCCAACAGGAGGAAAGAAAGCCATTCCTTCCTTGACAGGTTTCTTATAAAAAAAACCTGAGTTCACAGACCTCTCTAGTGGGAAAAGATATCCTATTTTAGAATTCTCCTCTTCTAACTCCCCACTTAGTACACAGTCACCGTTTGTGGTGGATGCACTGCCCTGATCCCCTTCGCAGGGTGGGTGCAGCCATCTGTCCGTTGCTGTGAGTGTTGGCTGCTAATGCTCACAGCTGCCCCCTTCTCTGCAGAATCGCCCTCAGCCGTCAGAAACCATCTTCCCCTGGAGGTTACTCTCCTCCAGTCCCCAACCCTCCCAGCCACTTGTAGTCAATAACTGACACAGGGTCTCAAGGAGGCGCCAAGTTTGTGCATCAGTTCATGCCCCAGAGCCCCCCGTGGGATCAGGCTGAGGCTAGGCTGAGTCCACATCCTTACTCAGCTCTTTCTCTGGCCTCTCCTGCTTCTCTCATTCCCATTCTTCTGAAGGTCCTTCCTTTACAAGTCTCATGCAAAAGAATCCCCATGTTAGGTTCTACATCTAGAAAACGTGAGCTCAGACGCCCTTCTTTCATTAATTTATTTCTGTAAACAATGTATTGAGCCATGTTATAGATATGTTTGTATGTGCAGGGAATGCAGTTGTGAACCAAATAAACGTGGCTTTGTCCTCAATGAGCTTATACGGTCTAGTGGTAGGAGACACATACTAAACAATCACGCACACAAAATACAATTGAGATTATAATTAGCACTGTGTGTCAGAAGTATAGTTATGAGTAAACATGACTGAAAAGTTCTAGTAATTTACCTATTGTCTCTCAGCTCCACAACCGTCCTACTATGTTTTGATCTAAGATGCTGGGGCTGGCACTCTGCTGACTACATTTCCCAGGTGCCCTTGCCCACTGTCTTTTTGCTAGGTTCTGCTAATAAGAGGCACTAGAAGGAAACTAGAAGGCAGAAGGGATGGAGAAGGAACTCACTTCCTGTGTTCTCTTGTTCTTGACAATCTTTGCGTCTGGGGGGTGCCCCCCTCTCAGAGGACTGAGCACCAGCTCTGCAGAGCCCTGACTCCACTGTAGCAGCAGATGGCTCCCATCCCCAGAACCAGCCTGCAGTGACTCTTCAGATGTTCCAGCAGTAGCTCCATGCATCTAGGTTCCGGGAAATTCACCTCTTCCCTTTGTTCCCTAGTCCTAAGGTTGGCAATTGCTTCCTGCCACTTTTTCCCCTGGGTTGCCTCCACATCTCTTTTTGCTCTTTCAGTCCTGTAACACCTGTATAACCACCTCCCTGCATTACATTCCCTCTGGTTGAAATACCTGGTATGGTTTCTATATTCCTACCAGAGCTTGACCCATATATGGAGTACTCAGAAAGAAGCTCAATATGGTTGTCAGGCTGGGAAGAGCAACTTTTTCCAAGAGCTGGCTTGAATAGGGACACGGGAAGCAAATTCTCATGTTGTGTCAACTGTCATCCTGTGATTACTCACTAGGGCCACTTCCCTTCTCCACCTCCTCTGGACCACACAACACATGAGGAGAAAAATGGATGGTGACTTGGACAGTAAACATCATTCACTAGTCGCCAGCTGGGCTGAGGAATGAGAGTTAGCTGTCCACCTTCTTTGAACCTGGATATTCTGTGACATACAGCCAATTACCCCATGGCCTTTTCTTGTTCATACATTGATTCCTTCAACACTTACTTTGTGCCAATCCAGTGCTAAGCGCCATACATGTATGACTTCAGCTCTCCCAACAACCACATGTCACGGTAGGTGCTATTACAATCTCCATGGTCACATCTGAATGATTAGGGGTATAGATCACATAAGTACCTTGTCTGTTGTTGTCCAAGCAGAGTCTGGGTTCAAAACCATGTGTCTGACTCCTAAGCTAGTGTTTTTCAAGTGATGTTTGTACTGTTCTTGTCATCTTAACAAAGATTGTTTATTGGATAGTGGTTCTCAACTGTATCTTCTTTCCCACCAACAATTCTTTGTGTGTCTGGAGGTGGTGAGGATTAAAAATGAGGTAGAGATCGGTATGTGGGAAACAACTCACTCACAGTCACCCCGGTAGGAAGTGCCAGGTCTCAGCCCAAGGTCTAGCTGATTGCAAAAACCTAAAGCCTGTACATTTCCTCCACTGCACCACACTGTGCCATGCAGTCTGTGATATGCTCATCCGAGCAACTGACCTTCTTCAGGCAGCCACTATACACCAAGCATTGTGTGGGAGTACCAAAGTTTTCATCTCCTTTGCCCGAAGATGGGATAGATTCTGACATGTAATTTTATGTGTCAGAGCTCCCTGGAGGATAAGGTGGGGTTGTTTAGAGAGAGGAAATTCTAGATTCTTGCAGCAGACAGAGCCTCTGCCCAAGGCTCCATGTAGAGTCAAGTATATCATCTACTGCAGGCTCCGGTGCAGACCATCCACTTTGTAGGATGTGTGAACAGTATTCTTGTGACTGTGAACATGGAGGCCAGAAAAGCACTGCAAAGTCAGTCATCCATCCACCAAAATGGACGTTTTGAGAGTCTGCCCCAGGGCCTATGGGCACCTCTTGTCTCTGCTTTCAAAGAGGCTTGAAGTTCATTTATTAGGGGAAACCATGCAAAGGAAAGGTAATAGTACAGAAGAGCAGGCAGATGGGGACATAAGGGAAAGAGCACTGAACTTGAGGTTAGAAGACTAGGTTTTCAGGCTGGCTCGGCCACCAACCAGCCTCCTCAGTTTGGGCTCAACTTTGACAGTTTCCTTGGCTCCCTGTGAAACAGGAGGGAAGAGGGCAGGGCACAACCTTTCAAAGAATGACATAGCTTGAGGACACAACATAAACTGATTAGAACCAAATAGGTCCAAGATGTCAGACTTCCACTAGACCTTGAGGCTCAGTATACCCTCATTGTAACATATCAGTATGCTAAATGACACACCCACAGGTGCCATGACAGTTCCAAGGCCAAACATAAAGGTCAAAAAGTGGGCGGTGGCCCAATTCCTGGAAATCCCCACCCCTTCCCCAAAATAGCTGGAATACTCATTAGCCTATGAAATTATCCACCCCTATAAAAACTGACAACCCCATACCCTAGGGCTGCTCTTGCCTTCTGACACGGCCTACACTCTGTCTGTGGAGTGTGTTTCTCTCTAAATAAATCCACTTCTTAACCTATCACTTGGTCTCTCAGTGAATTCTTTCTGCAATGAGACATCAAGAACCTGAGCTTCATTAAGTCCTGAGACCAGGTGTGTGATCTCAGTTAAAAGACCGTGGGTTCAAGTCCCAATCTGAGTGGCACGGTTTTACTGGCTCAAGCTTGTCTTCTGCCCTCATCATGAACTTCAGACTGAACTTCATGTAATCTGATTCTTCAGTTTGACCCCAGCATCCTTCTTTGGGCAGTGCCTTTGGGTCTGGCTCAGGCCCCTTCTCTGGCTCTGGCCCTACATCGACAGTACCTGAAAAATGGGGAGATATTTCAAAACCGTAAGGTCTTATTGGTGCCCTGCAATCAAAGCACATCTTCTTGGTTTCGTTGTGTGGCCCAGACCCATCTGGGTGGGCCTGCAACAGGTCACATTTCCTTCATGGTCTTGTGGGTAAAAGGAACATATCTTAGGTCAGTTTTTCCCAGAAGCAGACCCTGAGCCAGAGATTTGCATGTAACTAATTCATCAAAGAAAACCTCCCAGGAGGAACGAGAAAAGGAGTGGAGGAAGCAGGACAGGAAAGAGGAAGAAGGTAGGAAAGGGTGTGATTTCAGCTAACGTCCCAGCCTCACCCATATCCCCTGGGGAAACTCGAGCATAAGTTACACCTCAGAATTTGTCCCAGCTCCAGTCAAAGGAACTGTACCCTTGTGCCCCAATGATGCCCGCCCATTACCCGAGGGCAGTGATGTGAGGAAAGTCACAGGTGTGATCAGTTCGCCTACAGCGGTGAGGGATAGGCACAGACAGTCCGCTGATCCAAGGGACATGGGGGTTCTGGGTGGGGCACCAACAGTGTCCATCATGGAATCAACTCTATTAATCTCTCATTCCAAGAGTGATCACCAAGAAGGCTTCAAAAAGTAGGAGAGGGGAGACTTTAGTTCACTAATGTTTCTTTGGTCAAATCCAAATTGCTGACCTCCTGTATTCCTTCTGAATTCCAGATTCTGACCGGCCCAGATAGTTTCCTCTTTCATTTCAATATCGGCCTAAACAAAACCCAGCTAGATTGATCCGCAGCAAAAACAAACCAACACAAAAGCACAGCATGCTTCCCTAAGCCAAACAGAAATGATTTTTTGCATAATCTGTTTTTTTTTTTCTGGATATCAACACATCTGCTTGCCTCCAAACCTTGGTAATCAAGTGCTCATTATATGACGGTCCCATCAGTGAGTCTTTGTTGAGTATTTTGAAGGGTACTCCACACTTCCTCCTCAAAAAGATACCCTCTCTCTACTTACTATCAACAGCTGATGCAGGATGCTAAAGAAGGCACAGTTTAGGCATGGACAACTTTCAGGTTAAAAAATTTTAAATGCCATATAAATAGCCCATCAAATTTAACTTTTCAGTGTGGGAGTACAATCTATAATTTACTCATCAAACATAAAATAACCCCCAAAGTGCCAAATTTTAGACCAGTGGTTTTACAGCCGGGGCCATTCTGCCCCCCGGGGGATACTTGGCAACACCTGGAGACAGCTTTGGTTGTCATAAAGGTGGGGGAGGGGTGTGCTGCTGGCATTGAGACCAGTGGCATCACTGGCAGAAACCAGTGATGCGGCTGAACAATGCATAGAACGGCCGCCATGACTGAGAACTACCCAAATGTCACTAGTGCTGAGGCTGAGAAACCCTGATCTGGACTGTTTTATTTCATGTGAATTTTACATTGATTCTATCTAGGCCTATTTTCAGTCATCTGAACTTCCCAAATCCCAGTGTTTGAATAGTTTTGAGCACCAGTTAAGGGTAAAACGCTGTCCCAGGTGCTCTCCTATTGACTTTTGTGGTATTACTGAATTAGGAAAATAATGATTCACTTAGGGATGTTGAATGCCCTCCATCTGAGTTTTCTGAGTTCCAGCATCAGGGCCCTGCACTCAGTAGGAGGTCCCATGCTTGGGGCTTAATGCTTTGCAGTAGTGGTCTTGAAATTCTTAATACTTTTGTCTTTGAATTTGTGTTTTGATAGCAACGTCTGATGGGACAATGATGTATGTCCCAGGCTTGGAGCCTCAGCTCACACAGGATCCTGTTACCTCGCACCTGCCTGGTTGCCCCCTCTTCCGCTCCCACCCAATGACCACTGCTGCCCTTTGCCCCTGACAGGGGATGAGAGTGCATGGAGTTGGGTGGGATGTGTGTACGCCATGCACTAAGCCAGGGGCAGGGCCCCAGGAGCCTGTGAGGGTCTGCAATGCCCCAGAAGTAACCCCATGGCCAAGGGAGTGTGATGTTCAATAGCAAATAAAAAGCACCCTGTGTTATGGAATGAATATTGGTGTCTCCCCAAAATTCGTACGCTGAAGCCCTAATTGCCCAGTGTCATGGTATTTGGAGGTAGGGTCTTCAGGAGGTAATTAAGTTTTGATGAGGTCATGAGGATGGGGCCCCCACGATGGGATTAGTGTCCTTATAAAAAGAGGAAGAGGGAGCAGAACTCACTTTCTCTCTCTGCCATGAGAGGCAACAGCAGAAAAGTGTCTGTCTGCAAACCAGGGAGGGGGTTCTCACCAGGAAGCAAATCTGCTGGCGCCTTCATTTTGGATTTCCCAGCTTCCAAAACTGTGAGAACGTCTGCTTCTATTGTGGAAGACACCCAGTCTATGATATTTTGTTATAGCAGCCTAAGCAGGCTAAGACACCATGACAGGTTGGGGGAGAGGCAGTGGAAGAAAGTTAAAAGCTTTTTCTCTTGCTTTTTGAACATGAGGGCCTAGGGTTTCCGTTTTGCAAGGGGTCCCGCGAACTCTGCAGCTGGCCCTGTCTAGGAGGGATAGTCACTGCTTATCACTGTTCTTTCTTTCTAAGCAAAACCTTCCTGGCGAGACTGAGGCTTCCCTTTTATTCTGCAGACATGAAGTCTTCCCCCAGTGGTTTTCGGAGGGAGCTTCAGACCAGATCATTGACACATCTAACACATCATTGAATTTCTTAATACCAAAGTTACTAAAGAAAAATGAAAAGGTTTTAGCAACAGTATTACTTTTTTTAAAAAAAATTTATTTATTTAGTTTGGCTGCACAGGGCCTTAGTGGCGGCATGCGGGATCTTTTTAGTTGTGGCATGCGGACTTCTTAGTTGTGGCATGCCTGTGGGATCTAGTTCCCCAACCAGGGATCGAACCTGGTTGCCCTGCCTTGGGAGCATGGAGTCTTACCCACTGGACTGTCAGGGAAGTCCTGCAACAGCAATGGTTTGAATTTCCTTTCACATAATTGTGTATGTATAAGTAGGCAACTCATTTTGAATCCCCTGGGCTTCTGGCTTTTCATCTTTTATTGCCTTTGGCATCTTTGGACCAGGCCTTAGGTACCTTGGAGGGAACTTTCTTGCCTAGGATTGGTGGAATGCCTAAGGATAGACAGCTGGGTCTTCACTGAACTTACAGGAACAGCTGTAGTTTGTGCCTGTCTGCTAATTACGTTTGTCTACGGCCGAGTGTTGTCTCTTATTGGCTTTAATTGTAACATCCCTCCTGGTGGTGAGCTTGTGGGGGAACCATGTAGAGCACCTACCCTCCTGTAGTCACTGGGGGCTCCTGACGTTCACCAGAAGTTCCTGAGGATGTAGCATGGCTACCTTGGCTTTGAACACGTCTCACTGGTGGGCAATAGTGCTATTCTGTTTTACAGACTAAGTTTGTGAGGCATGATTAAGAGGTTAGGAAATTTATTCCTGGTCCTATGACCAGCCAATAGCAGGGCAAAAACTTGAACTCAGTCCTGAGTCTATCGGGTTGGCCAAAAGGTTTGTTCCGGTTTTTCTGTAAGATGTTATGGGAAAACCCGACTGAACCTTTTGGCCAACCCTAGAGAACATGAACTCTAGCCTCCGTGCTCCTCCAGTCCTATGAACGTCCCCTGCTGGCCTCCAGCTCTCCTGTGGGCACTGCTAAGAGGACCAGAGGACACCCAACCCCTCTGTCTTGTGTCTTCTGAAGCCACCTAGCCAAGGGGACAAGTGCAGACCAAATCCCACCCTGCGCTCTGTGCCCCAGGCCCTGGTCTGGCTTCTCCACCCAGAAGAATGGGTGCTTTCATCAAGCTCATCTGCCCACAAGGGATGTCTTTTCTGGATTCACACAAAGGCACCAGACAGACAGGCAGGGTATGGAGGGGCCTATGGTTGGTTTTGCTTGTCTTTGACTTCCTACTGGTTACTGCCAACCCTTGGGTGCCTGGGGCCACCCACACCCAGCAGGCACAACTATCAAGAGGCCACGCCCTTGACTCTTAGGCAAAACTGGACCCCACTGGTTTCTCAGAATGTAGCCTGAGAACCATCTATGTTGGAATAATCTGGGGGGTTGTTAAAAATGCAGATGTCTAGACCTGGATCTGAATGCCGTACGGAGTCTCTCTGAGGGTGGGGCTTAATAATCTGTTTTAACAAGTACCCCAGAGCACTTCTCTGCCTTCTAGCAGATTTCTTCTGTGCTTCCTGCTGACTGTTCTGCTTGGGCTCTGAGCCCACGGCTGCCCAATTCCAAACTAACGCTGGGCTCCGTCCCTGACCCTTCTGTGGCCTCTTCTGTCCTCCATGTTTGGTGGGTATTCAGTCTGGCCTGTGTCAGAAGCCTGGTTTTCCTTCTGGGACTCTCCACTCAGCTGGCACCTTTGCGGCTCTGTGCTGCCTCGGGTGGCACCTGGCTCTGGGGAGATGCAGATCCCGGCCCACCACAGGCCTTGGCTGGCTGCTCGGAACCCTGGCTCTTGCCTAAGCCTTTGGATCCTGCTAACTCCTCTGGAACTTCATTTCCAAGTCCCCTCTGGCCTGGTCAACATCCTGGCCACAGAGACACTCCATCTTACAGTCCCCATCTCTGTGACACCCTCAGAGTGCACCTTGGTCCTGAGTGTGGATGCCCAGGGGCACAAGAGCTGTGGCAGAGAATACCATACTGGCCGGGGAAGTCTCTCAGCATCCCCCGTCCCCGGTACATTTTCTTTGCTGTCTCTGGCCCAGGCCTCCTGCCCACAGCCTGTGGTTGCGGAGACATGTAGTGCTCTGGGTTTCTGGTTTATGGATTTCAGGAACTACAGGGGAAACCTCAATTCTCATATGTGAATCACTCAGAGTAAGTGTTAAGGCTGAAAATACCTTTTTTTTTTTTTTAAACAAGTTAAAGAAGCCAACAGTAAAAGACTGGATGTTAGTATTTTAGTGTTAAGAATGTCAATTGGTAGCACCCACCAACACCTCAGGGTGTTATTATAATGATACTAAGTCTTTACAGTAATAACCAACATGGTATTTTATAGGTTACTTATATTGTATTTCATTTGAGCCTCAAAGAATACTAATGGCTAATAGTTACTTTGTGCCAGGCACTGTTTTATGACTTTTATGTATGTTAATTCCATACCAACACAGGAAGGTTAATTAACTTGCCCACAGTCACACAGCTTGTGAGGGGCTTAACCAGGATTGGCACCCAGGCAACCTAGTTTCAAAGTCTGTGTTTAATGACAAAGCTATAACTGACTCCTATCAACCCAGGAAGGTAGATTTTAATATTCCTACCTTACATATGAGGGATCTGAAGATGAAAGAGGTGAAGTGACTTGTCTTGGTGAGTCACTGCTGCATTTTTAAGGTGGTGGCTTGGGATGTATAGGGCACATCATCTGAATTTTAGTGGCCATGTTGAGGCCAATGGGGAAATGCCTGAGAGGTTGAAGAGCGTCATGAGAGTGGGTCTGGAAGTCCTGGTGGTAACTTCCAGGGTCAAGGAAATCCCATTTCTTGTTCATTTGGCTGACATTTTAATGCTTTTCTGAGCATCTATTGAGAACTAATTAAGTTCACACTAATGCACATGTTTTTTAAGCTAGGCGTTGTACTAGGTATGGAGGGTACTGAGATGAATAAATCCTAGTCCCTGCCTTCACGATGCTCATGGTTTAGTGGGGAAGAGAGAGAGAAAAAAATCAGGTAATTATTAACAATGATTTACATGTTGAGTGGAAACGATATGAAGATACTATGAGATAATAGCTGAGGAGGTGTGAGGAACCAAGAGAGAAGGGTGGAGTTGGGTGAACACACTAAGGGGAGATTTTCTAGTGAAGTGGTACTAAGGCTAAAAGGGTGAATTTGCCAGTCAAAAAGTGGGTGGAGGGACATCTGCTTCTATGCATTAGATTTAGCTTATGATGTATCAAGTCTCCTGCCAAGAATAACTGGAAAGGCTAGATTACAAATCAAACCATTAGTCAAACTAAAACAGCTGTTTGAAATGACTGGAGAGCAACCAAGGTAACCAGGACTTGAAAGAACAAGATCATAGAGAAATGAGTGATATTCTACACCACTTTTCCCCTTAAGGCATTTTGCAGTTCATCAGGAAAGTCAATTAGAAACTTTATTTTAAGAGCTAGAAGTCTAAAAATCTAAGCAAAATTTTTGTCCATCTCAAGGCACTGAGGGAATTCGAGTTCTGCCCAAAAGGAAAGGTCCTGGTAAATAGGCCAGATTTTTAATGAGACCATTGAAGGTCCATGTCCTAAGAGTAAGGGCAATTGGAAATAGATCAAGCCTTACAAAAACAAACTCACACTCAAACCATCTCAATTTCTGATCTGATTAAGGTGATTGTTCTGTACTAACTGCATCCAAGAGGAAGAGTAGTAAAGCCTCTCTGGAGAAATATAACATCCAGATTCTCTACAAGTTTTCAAGAGAATGCCCAGCCTTTAATAAAAAAGTTACTAGATGTTCCAGTAAAAGAGAATCAAAAGATCAAAACCCAAAGGAAAAAAAATCAGACAATAGAAATAGACCCACAGATGATCCAGACTTTGAGATTAACAAGCATAGTCTATAAAATAACTGTGAAATTATTTCAAGAGAATGATGACAAGGTAAAGAATTGGATATATAGAGAAAAGCAAATAGAAAATATAGAACTGAAAAGTCCAATAACTGAAATTAAGAAATTAACAGATGTGTTTAACGGCAGATTTGGCATGACAGAAGAATAGATTAGTAAACTTGAAGAGATAATAGGAAATACCCAGATGTAAGCACAAAGAAAAAGTACATGAACTACAGAAAAGAAAGAGAGAAACATATAAAATGTGGTAAAAAATCTAAAATGTAAGCAATTAAAGTACCATAAGAAGAAGGGAGAGAAAAGGGCAAAGAAATATTTGAAGATATATAGGCTGAATGATTTTCTGGAGAATTAAACTACCTTAAGTCCACTATCCCATTTGATCTTCATGGCAATTTTGTGAAGGCTAACAGAAGATATTATTATATACATTTTACATTTATTATTATATCTCAGAGAGGCTAAGGATCTTCATTCATTTGTTTAAAATGAAGTCATTCATTTACTCAGCAAACATTTATTGACTGGCATCAGTTGCAAACTTGTTAAGCAAAGCAATAAAGAGCATTGGAAATAATAAATATGGGAGTAAGTATCAATGAATTTTTCTTATTTTTAATTTAAAAAAATCAACTGTTTAAGCAAAAAATTGTAGATCTTATATGTGAGAGTTTAAATATGACAATAAAAGCACAAAAGACAGAAGGGAGAGAATGAAAGTGTATTCTTATCAGCTCCTTACATTACACATGAAGTTTTATAATACTATTTAAAGACAGAATGTAAGTCAAAGATACATAATATGAAACCTAGACCAACCACACAAAATACATTCAGTAATCCAAAAGAAGGCAAGAAAGGAGGAAAAAGAGGAACAAAGAACAGATGGGATAAATGGAGTATAAATGGAAATAAATGGTTGACTTAAACCCAACTATATCAATAATTACCTTAAGTGTAAATGGTCTAAACACTCTAATTCAAAGGCAGATATTGTCAGACATAGTTTTAAAAATCCAGTAAAATGGGTGAAATTTTACAAACCTGACAATCCCAAGTATAGGCAAAAATATGGAGCAGCTAGAACTCTCATATATTGTTAGTGGGAGTGTAAAGTGGTACAACTACTTTGGAAAACTGGTTGGCAATACTCATTAAAGCTAAATATATGTATGGCATGCAATCCAGCAATTCTACTCAGCAGAAATGCACACACATGTTCACCAAAAAAAAAAAAAAAAAAGTAAAAGAATGTTCATAGCAGGACTTTTGTAATAGCTAAAACCTGGAAACTACTCATATTTTTTTCAATATTAGACTGAATAAATGGTGGTATATTTATGTGACAGAATACTATAAGACACGAAAAAAGAACAAATGGCTGCCATATGCAACAACATGGGTGAATCTCACAAAATAATATTAAATGAAAGAAGCCCAGATAAAAAAGCATATACTGTATGATCCTGTTTAAATAAAGTTCAAAATTGGGCAAAACAAATCCATTTGGAATGAAGTCAGAATATTGGCTACCTTTTAGGGGATGGTATCTGGGAGAGGCCAGGAAGGAGGCTTCTGGACTGCTGATGATATTCTAATCCTTTTTATGCATAGTCGTTACTTGAGTATGTCAGTTCTAAAAATGCATCAAGCTGTAAATTTAGAGCTTGTCCACTTTGCTATATTCATAGCATACGTCAATAAAATGTTACCTATTAAAAAATGGGGATGAATGACATTCCAGGCAGGGGAGATAGCATAAGCAAAGGCACAGAGGAATAAATAATATGGTGTGTGGAAAATTACAGGTGGCTGGATGTTGCTGGAGCATAAAATGTGAGGTAGATTATAGCAGAGCTTGGGGAAGATGTCACAGTGGCAGCTCATGGAAGGCCCTGTGTGCCCTGCTAAAGAGTGTGGACGGTCTTCTGAGGTCAGTTAGATGCTGAAAGATTCTAAGCAAGAAGTGACATATAAGATTTGGAATTTTAAAAAAATCCTAATATCAATTGGCAAAGAGGGACAAAAATAGGTGCAGGGAGACTAATTAAGATGCTCTTGAAAAATCCAGATGAGAGATGATGAAGGACTGAATCAGGGCAGTGGTTGCGGGGAGACAAAGAGACTAGACTTCAGCACTATTTAGGAGACAATATTAGTAAGCCTTTATTGAATGTAGGAGGTGAAAGAAAGTAGACTTGAGGATGATTCCTAAATTTGTAACACAAATGACTGCATGGCTGGGGGTTCCACCACACAAGGCAGGGAGCATTCAGGAGTTCAGGGTTGGGGCAGACGACTAGTTTAGTCTTAGACGGTGCGGACAGGTTTACCAGATAAGGCGGCACTCAAACTGAAGGGGATTCTTGGGGAGTTATCCTGGGGTCCCGTTACCTGGAATTGATGACCAATTTAAATGCCAGGTCTCTGATGTTCTCTATAATTACTGCTTGGTTTTCTTGCCTTTTATGGCTGTAGTGCACATTCAAGACACAAAGCCATGGCTGTCAGCAGCAGATCCAGCAGCGCGGCCGCCCTGGGGTCTGAAAGACTTCATCTCGCTTTCCTCTGCGGCTCCAGACAAAGGCCGTCTTATGCACCATCTATTTCAGTCATTTTTATGAGTGCTGTGGAATATTTTCAAGCTATCCCTTTTAAGCATTATCTCTTGGCAGTTAAGAAAATAGATCTATTGCAAGCACTGGGGTTTCTGAAAAGGGGTTTAAAAATAGCTCAGGGCACTACACAGCTGCAGCTATCGGGAAATTGAGCCCTTTGCTTGCACTTTTGCTGGTTTCCATTTCAACCTTGCAGCTGGAAACCGGTAGCTCTTCCTCTGCTGGGAAGAGATGCAAAAAGAGGAAGGAATGGGCCAGGACCCTCTCTTGACTTGGGGTCACACTTGGCATCTGTGAATGCTAAGAGGCGCTGGGGTAATGGAGAGTGGGCGTACAAAACTCTTGGGTTTGAAAAAGCCTATTCAATATTATGATATATCTTTATATTTGGAAATGAAAAAAAAAAAGCCTATTGGTTTTGTCAAGTAAATTATAGGAAGCAGATGGGATAAAATCCTCTTGGCCAATAGGGATAGGCAGAAAATGCATTGACTGATAACAGTGCTTTCCCGGCAGTCTCTCTGGAGGTGGTGTTCTCATCATTCCCACCTTGCAGGTGTGAAAACTGAGGAAGGGAATGGTTGAGGGACCTGCTCCTGGTCACAGAGCCGGGGAGTCAGGGAGGTGGGGTTGTAGCACAGACTCCAAAGCCCCCGCTCTTAGTTATTGCTCTAGATGGTCTTTTAACTGGGGGTGCGTGAGATTTTAAAGTGTCTCAAAAGGGAGCATGGATGTTTAAAAGAAGAAAAAGCTGGGACTTCCCTGGAGTCCAGTGGTTAAGACTCCATGGTATCACTGCAGGGGTGGTGGGTTCAATCCCTGGTGGGTGAACTAAGATCCCACGTGCCCCGTGATGCAGCCAAAAAAAAAAAAAAAAAAAAAAAATTAACATGAACAAATCTCTATCCTAAGCATCAGCTCTACCATGATGCCACTCAATAAATGTTTGCTGAGTAAATGAAAGACTGCATTTTAAACAGATGAACAAAGACCCTGAGCCTCTTTGAGACTCCAATTTTTCATCTGTAAAATGGATGCAACAATATCTTATGGCAGCCTTCACAAAATTTCTGTGAAAAGATCAAATGGGATAATGGGCTAACTGGAAGTAGGTTAATACCCTGGAAAATCGTTCAGCAGTTAACTCAACCAATGGTTACCGAGCACTTACTATGTGGCAGGCACTGTTCTAGGTGCTGGGGATACATCAGTGCACCAAGTAAGCCAAGTCCCTGCTCATGTTCTATCAGGGAGAGACGGAAAGTAAACAGGAAATCTAGTAAGTAGGTAAAAATTCTAAAGTATGCTCCAATGATATATACACGTAGGTGATAAGAGCTATGGAACAAAGGAAAAGTAGAGAGGGGTAGGGGTGATTGGGGTGAGGACAAGTTGCAATTTAAAATCAGGTGTTCAGGGGCTTCCCTGGTGGCACAGTGGTTGAGAGTCCGCCTGCCGATGCAGGGGACATGGGTTCATGCCCCGGTCTGGGAAGATCCCACATGCCGCGGAGTGGCTACGCCCGTGGGCCATGGCCGCTGAGCCTGTGCGTCCGGAGCCTGTGCTCCACAAGGGGAGAGGCCACAACAGTGAGAGGCCCGCGTACCGCAAAAAATAAATAAATAAATAAATAAATAAAATAAAACAAAATCAGGTGTTCAGAGTAGACTTTGCTGAAAGGTGACATTGTGTTGACATTTTAAGGTGAAGGTGTTAGCTCTTCAGACTCCTGGGTGAAGAATGTGACGGGTGGTAAAGTGGAGTTATGTCTAAGGTGCTCCAGGCCAGTGGGGCTGGTGCCCAAGAGCAAGGGAGCCAGGGGAAGGTGGTGGGAGAGGAGATTAGGGACTTGATGGGGGGTGGGAGGGGGATGCTTTAGGGCCTTGTATGGATGTGGACTTTCACTATGAAAAAAGTGGGCGCCCCTGGAGGGTTTGATTCAGATGAGTGACATAGACTGGCTTGTTGTAAAGGGATTACTCTGGCTGCTGAATTGAGAAGGGATGTAGGTGGTAATGGTAGAAGTGGGCGTATGAGACTAGCTAGCAGGCTCTTCCAGTAATCCAGAAGTGAGGTCGGAAGTGTTGCCTTCTGTACACATTTTGAAGAAAGAGCCAGTGGGATGAGATGAGCTAGGTGGACAAGCCAGAGTGTGTGAATAATCCAAGTGGAGAAAGGGGGTCAGGAAGGAGGCAGTGGTCACGCGTGGCAAATACTATGGACAGGTCAGTCTTGCCAGGGCAGTGACTGCCCGTGAGACCTGGCAACGTGGAGGTCAACGGTGACCTTGACAAGGGCTGTCTCAGTGGAGTGGTGGGCATGAAAGCTGACTGGAGTGGCTTGAAGGAAGAATGGGAGAGGAAAGTTTAAAAAATTTTTTTTGACTTTTAACTGTGACAAAATACACAAAACATAAAATTTACCTTTTTTTCTTTTTTTTTGGCTGTGCCTTGCAGCTTGCGGGATCTGAGTTCCCCAACCGGGGACGGAACCCGCGCCCTTGGCAGTGAAAGCGCGGAGTCCCAAACACTGGACCGCCAAGGAAGTCCCCCAAAATTTACCATCGGGGCTTTCCTGGTGGCACAGTGGCTGAGGGTCCACCTGCCGATGCAGGGGACGCGGGTTCATGCCCCGGTCCGGGAAGATCCCACATGCCGCGGAGCAGCTGGGCCCGTGAGCCATGGCCGCTGAGCCTGCGCGTCCGGAGCCTGTGCTCCGCAACGGGAGAGGCCACAACAGTGAGAGGCCCGCATACCACAAAAAAAATAAATAAATAAATAAAAATTACCATCTTAACCACGTTTAAGTGTACAACTCAGGAGTGTTAAGTACATTCATATTGTTGTGCAGCCAATCTCCAGAACTCTTCTCATCTCGCAAAACTAAAACTCTACACCCGTTAAACAACAACTTCCCATTCTCCCCTTCCCCCAGCCCCTGGCAACCACCATTCCACTTTCTCTAAGAATTCACCACTTTAGATACCTCATACAGTATTTGTCTTTGGAATCATAGAGTATTTGCTTCATTCACTTAGCATAATCTCCTCAAGGTCCAGCCATGTTGTAGCATGAATCAAAATGGCTTTCCTTTTTAAGGCTGAATAATATTCTGTTGGATGTATACATCACATTTTGTTTATCCATTCATTCATCAATGGACATTTGAGTTGCTTCCACTTTTTGGCCACTGTGAATCATGCTGCTATGAACATGAGTGTGCAAACATCTCTTTTGAGACCCTGCTTTCAACTGTTTTGGGTATATACCCAGAAGTGGAAATGCTGAATGAGGCAGAGAAAAGTTTTGCTGCAAAGGGAAGCATAAAAAAGGGGTGGGGGTGTGTAGCTGACAGCAGAAGCAGGGTCACGAGAAAGTTTTTTTTTTTTTTTTTTTAAATATGGGAGAAATAGCAGCATGTTTTCACTTGATGGGACTGATCCAGTAGAGAGAGAAAAACTGAAAATGAATTGCTGGAGCAGTGTTCTTGGGTAGGTGAAGGGGACTAGATCTTGTGCACAAATGCAACGGCTGGCTCCTTTGGGGCCGAAGGTGGGAAGGCAGAGTCTGTGGAAACAGGTGCAGGAGAGGCAATAGACTGGTGGCTGGCATTTGTGGTCGTTCTCTGGTTACGCCAATGTTCTCAGTGGACTAGAAGGCAAGACTGTCAACTGAAAGTAATACATAATAATAGCTACAACTCTGAGAGCTGAACACTATGCTCGGAGCACTGCTTCATCATCTCTAAGCTTCACAGTGAGTTAGCAAAGTAGCTATCTTTTTTTTTAAATCCTCATTTCACAGATGGAGAGAATGGAGATTCAGAGAAGTTAAGAAACTTGACAGAGTCACACAGCTAATCAGCAGAGGCACCTGTCTTCTCTCCAGGTTTGCTTGACGCTGAGGCCCATACGTTTTCGGCTACATAGCCTAAGATGTTCTCATTCTGTAACACCTGTCCTGTCATGAAACTACAATATTGATCTTCAGGGACCCAGGGCTCCAGGTCCCCTCCTCAAAGCACTGACTTGATATTTCAACTAAATATCTGTGTGGGATTGATTTGTTGGAGGTGGGAAGGTAATGAAAAGGGAACAAAAGAAAAGGGAACAATTCTAATAATTTTAAGGCACATCTTTTCATTCTCAGTCTGGCTCTTTGAACCTGGTTGGAAACACCAGGTCGCTAAGCATCAGTGACCAACTGCCCTCGCATAATTACACTCTGAATCAACTCATCCTTATTACACGAAGAGGTAAATGTTATTATTGTCTCCATCTTACAGACGAGAAACCTGAAACCTTAAATTTCCAAGAAAACGCCTTTGGTAAGTCATAGAGCTTCAATTTGAATCCAAGTCCCCAGTTTCAGAGTTTGTGTCCTTAACCTCTGCATTGTTCTGGTGGTGGGACTCCCTCCCCAGGGCCCCTGGGCGAGCATCTGCCTCTCGGCCCACATTTTGGACAGTGGGCTGTGGTCCTTCACTCCTTCAGTCTCACTGTTCTGGTGACTCAGCCAGGCAGGGGCTTTCTCTTGGGGTGGAAGGGCCTGCTGTAAGAGGACTGACCCAGGCTGAGGGGACATCTCCCAGCACAGTTTGGCATGATGACAAGAGCTGTGATCTGGATTTAGTAAAATCCTGCCTGGAATCTCATGTTGTAAAATAGGGACCATACTTTGTTTTCACAGGATTGCTGTGATGATTCCAGATGAACATTTATAGCTGTTGAAGGTTCTCGAAGAAGGTGAAGAAGAGAAACCTTCCGACAGCATTAAGGTGACTCATTACAACTTGAAGCGGTGTGTTCTCTAGACAAATGATCTTGTATTTTTCACTTCCAGGTATCTCTTCTGCAGAAACATTGGCTCATGGCCCAGAGGTTTATATACGAGGAAGTTCACTGCAGTTGTGACTGCAATAGAAAAATATGGGAAATAACCTGAATGCCCCAGGATAGGCAAATGGCTAAATACACATTGTGGTACCTCCATACAATGGAATATTATGGAGCCACTGACAAAATGCCAAGCAAGGTTCTAGAAAGACCAACACGAAAAGAGTTCCAAGACGCAAGGTTAAGTGAACAGAAGAAGTCTCAAAACGGTGTAATTTGATCTTATATTTATGAATGGGCTGATATATAAATTGGATTTTAAAATATATACCTACATTTACAATATATAATAATAAGTGCATGTTTTAAAACCCAATCACATAGTGAAAATGTATTCCTAACTGCATTGAACAAGGCCTGGATGGATGTGACACCTATTTGCTAACACTGGGTGCCCCTGGGGCAGGGAATGGGATTGGGGAGAGAACAAGGAGGGGCAAAAGAGAACTTTTATAGACTCTGTAAATATATTTCGTCCTTAAAAATGTTTTATAGGGAATTCCCTGGTCGTCCAGTGGTTAGAATTCCTCGCTTTCACTGCCAAGGGCATGGGTTCGATCCCTGGTTGGGGAACGAAGATACTGCAAGCCACGTGGCGTGGCCAAAAAAAACAAAAATAAGTTTTAGGATGATATATTTGTTTACTACTCATATACCCAAATAAGACTATCAAATAGTGTGAAAAAAATAAGTGACGACTCCTAATGGTGAAATTTCAGGCACCAGTAAATAGATTGGTCCATATTCACTGGGACCCAGGGTCCCTGGGTTCTGTTGGTTCTATTGCTGCCTCTGACACTAGCCGTGTGATTTTGGACAAATCACCTTCTCTCCCTGGGCCCTAGTTTCCTCTTGTAATGAGGCGGCTGAGCTACAGTACCAGTTGATAAGCATTTTTATTATTAACTTCCAAGCATCGGGCCTCTCTTTGCAAATGCATTTTTGTGTGTAGAAGACCAAAATATGAAACAACCCAACAAGAAAGTGTGTCAACAACCCAACCGTTTGTGCCCCAGATCCATTATCAGGGCTGACATGTTCTGACTCTAGTTGAAGGCAAGGAACCAACTCTACCAGCCAGAGCTGTACTGCCTCTCAAGTGAGTGGAAAATAACTGGGGGATCTGAAGTGACCGAGAGCTCACGTGTAACAAGTTGCACTCGCAAAATGTTTCCCTGAGCGTTAAGCCCACAGCCTGGCAGCTGTCTGATAGCTCAGGGAAACACTTGGGCTCCAAGGACACCACTGCTGTTTCTAGAGAGTTCTGTAAGGACCCCAGGTCTTTGGAAGAACCATACATGGGTGTTTTTCAGGGGAATCAGTCCCAGGTTTTTGTGCCCAGATCCTCCAGCCCCAGCTTCAGCCCCTGACCCAGAGCTATGGCTTTGGGATGGCAGCGGGAAGACAAGGCCACTGGAGAAAAGGTGGTGGCAAGAGGAGGGGCCAGGTGCAACACACACCGCATTGTGAAATATGAGGAAGGCTCATCGGTGTCCTTCCCAGGCTCTGAAAGGCGCCATCTGGACTTCTGTGGACTTGACTGCAGCCGCCTCTGGCTGGAACTGCTGTGATAAGGATCGTTTTGTCTCCTTTAGGAGCAGGGCTGGATACCCCACAGTTCTCTGCATCATTAGAGCCCAGGGACTATACTGTCCATGTCCTGAGTGACAACGAGCAGCTCATCACTCAGAATACAGCCTGGGCCTTGTGCTCATGGGATTCTATTCACATTTGGCCCGGACTGACCCAAAACTCAGAGGAGGTGGGGATAGAGGGACTGGAGTCCCGGAGGAGGGAAAGCCAGACGTGCAGGGCCATTCAGTAGGATCCCTTCCTGGCCCAAGTCTTCTCCATGGGCAGAAGCCAGAGTTTCACACCTCCCTGACTTTTGCTGCCCATTTGTGGGATGGAGAGCTAGGGACCTGGGTGAATGACCAGTGAGAGTCCAAGTCCCCACTCCCACCAGGGCACACCAGTCTGGGGGTGAGGAGACCTGGGTTCATGTCCCAGTTGGGTCACTTTCTTATTGCAAGGCTAGTCACATGCCTTCTCTGGTTCTCAGTTTCATTTTCTTATGGGGTATTGATTGGATTAGCTACTTTTCAAGGTCTCTGCCAGGCCTACCAGTGACTCTAGATCTAGACTGTAAGAGCCTTGACAGGGTTCTGCTTCCTTAGAAAAAGGGAGTGAGCTACAATGCTGAAGCGTGTGGATCCTGGGATCAGACTTCCCGCGTTTAAATCCTGACTCTCCTTCCCACACTGTGACTCTGGCAGCAAGGTTTTCAATCTCTCTGAGCCTCAGTTTCCACACTGGCAAAGTGAAGGTAAGAATTATGATTACTCCGTATCATGAGGAATGCAAGCGAGAATCCCCATGGAGCTCAGGACCCAACTCAGTAAATGTTCAATAATCCTTAGCTTATTATTTTGAATTTCTCTAGTCTATTATGGTGCCAAGATCATAGCAGATATTAGCTAAAATTGTTGCTAGATAAAAACATCACACCTTACCTACCAGAGATTCAGTTATACCACAGGCCAAATCACGTACCCCGTAAAGTTCATTCATTCATTTGTTACCAATCAATCAGTACTCTTTGAATGTCTTAGGTGTGGCATCCCAGACTGTGGATGCAAAGACATCAAGATCTTACTCTAGAATTTACTCTGATACAATCCTACCATAGACCACACTCTACTGAGTAAGAAATATTTGTTGAGCATCTACGGAATTCACAGAACTGTCCTGGTGTCATTGGGGACTCAATACGATGACCCATTTCCCGCTCACAAGTTTAGAATTTTAAAGGGAAGGAAAAGCACATACTTGTGAAGCAACTTAGAGTAAATTTCAGGTCCTCCTCCTATGATCCACAGTGGTGACCAATTTGCATATTTGTGATAAGTGCTGAGCATTTGTGTGCCAGGGACAGGACCTACAGCATTCCATGCAGGAACCCACATGGCCTCATGAGGCAGTCACTAGTGTTAAACCCATTTCACAGATAAAGGAACTAGTCTCAGTGAGACTAAATAACTTCTCAGGGGTCACAGAGCTGGCAAGAGGCAGAGGTCTGTCCTCTCTCATCATACCCTACTGTACCCATTTGCTGGGGCTGCCTTTACAAAGTACTACAGGTAGGTCACTTAAACAACAGCTATTTGTTATCTCACAGTTCTGGAGGCCGGAAGTCCAAGATCAAGGTGTCAGTGGGGCTGGTTTCTTTGGCAGGCTGAGAGGAAGAATCTGTTCCGTGCTGGAGAGGAAAGTCCCAGTGGTGCCAGCCACTCTCCCCATTGGGATGGACCAGCTGGCATGACAGGAGGGCAGGTAGAGAAGGCGACAGGTCACCTCCTGCGTATCAAAGTGTAACTGCAACAAGAATGAGAAAACAATGGCTACTGATTGATGAATTATTGTACTCCAGGCGCTGAGTAAGGTAGTTTGCGTGCATAATCTATTTATTCTGCACAGCAACCCTAACAGATAGATATTACCTTTTCATTTCCTAGATGAAAAAACCTAGATTCATAGAGATTAGGTTCTTGTTCAAAAAAACGGACCCCAAGGCTTAACCAACATGGTGTCTGGCATTGAACAATTATGAAACATTAGTAAATATTATTTTACTACATGGCCTCCTTTCCCATGGAGCTTTTGGGTTAGAATAACACCCTTTTCCCCTTCCCTCTATTCTGGTTGATTTGGATCCCTGCCTGGGCCTGATTAGTTCATACCCTGGGGCTGTGGATGAAGCTGGTGAGTTACAAAGACAGTAGCCACAGGCTATGTGCCTTTGGAACAAAGCTGGGCAGGGCCACGGAAGAGGAAACCTGCCCACAAGGGCCCACCCTGTGCAGTTTTCCCTGAGCTGTGGGACCTTTACACACTCCGCTCCCTGTGCAGGACTGAAGTGAGCCCAAGGTTTTATTCTGGAGGTTGCTCTTGACGATGCTGAAGAAAACACCATTGTTTGAATTGTTCCAGAAAGTGGGCTGGGACACACTTTCCCAGGGGCTGAGTCCTCGGTCAGAGACAGAGCAGAGGCTGGGGAGCAGGAGAAGCAGGGCCAGGGCTGGAGGGACCCAAGCCAGGGCCCTCTGGCTGCCTCTTGGGCTCTCCAAAGGTTTTTCTGATTATAAAAGTAATTTTATCAATTATTGTTTTCTAAAACCTACAAAAGTATATAAAATAAAAAGCAACAGTTCTCCTCACAATCCTAGCCATAGGTTTCCACAATTATTCTGTTCAGAAATAAAAATTATATACACATGTAGTCAATAAAAAGGATCGTATGATTCTTCATCTGCTTTTGCCACTTAATGATATGGGCACATCATGTTCTGTCTATACAGAATGCAGTTCTATTTAATGGCTGTACAGAGTTTGATTGTTTCATTGTGTGGAAAAAGCACAATTTATTTAACTGGAATGTACAGACTTTTATATTGTTTCCTATTTGTGACTCTTACAACATTGAAATAAAAATTCTTGTGTATAAGTCTTTGTCTTCGTGACCAGTTATTCCTTTAGGATTAAGTCTTAAAAGTGGAGTTGCTGTGTATCGGGAAAAAAGGAAAACTCTAATTTTAAAAGATACATGGACCCCAATGTTCATAGCAGCACCATTTATAATAGCCAAGACATGGAAGCAACCTAAATGTCCATCGACAGATGAACAGATAAAGAAGATCTGGTGCAAATGCCATTTGCAGCAACATGGATGAACCTAGAGATGATCAAACTAAGTGAAGTAAGCCAGAGAAAGACAAATATCAAATGATATCACTTACATGTGGAATCTAAAAAAATGATACAAATGAATTTATTTAAAAAACAGAAACAGACTCACAGACATAGAAAACAAACTTACGGTTACCGAAGGGGAAAGGAAGCGGGAGGGATAAATTAGGAGTTTGGGATTAACAGATACACACTACTATATAAAAACAGATAAACAACAAAGACCTAGTGTATAGCACAGGGAGCTATATTCAGTATCTTGTAATAACCTATAATGAAAAAGAATCTGAAAAAGAATACATATATATCTGAATCACTTTGCTGTATACCTGAAACGGACACAATATTGTAAATCAACTATACTTCAATTTTTAAAAAGTGGAGTTGCTGGGTCAAAGGATAAACGTATTTAAAATAAAAATTTTGATGTGTATGTGTGTATTTCCAGGTTGACCTCTCCAAGTGGTAGATATGGTAACATACCCACCAACACTATTGGAGATGACCTGCTTCCCTTCCTCTGCCTACCAAGCACTGTACATTGTACATTTATGTCGTATTTTAAATTACATTAAAAAAAATCATGAATGATGTTGATCATGTTTTCTTTCTTTCTTTTTTTGGCTATCTGTATTTTTCTGTAGTTGCTAGTGATGTTTTTCTCCTGGGGTGTACTCACAGGATCTTGAGGAAATTATAACCTTTGCTTGTATTACCTAGACAGAGATCTTCACATTGTTGGCTTTCAACTGTCTGGGGAAAAGGGACCAGTGACCGTAAGACTCAGAGGTCAGTTGTAATCATTCCTTCATTAATTCAGGGCAATTCATTTGTTTACTCTTTCATTCACTTGGAGATTATTTCTGTAGTAATCCATTGTTCTGGTTTACTCATTAATCATTTTTTCAAGTAGTTATTGACCATCTGCTGCCTATGAAATAGCAGATCCCTTGGGGAACTCAGGGAAATCTGCTGTGGTGACTATTCTTCCTGCCTAATGGGGACATCAGTCCTGTAAATGGTGCCCCAGGAATTCTGAGCCAGCAGGGTGGAAAGAATGGTGGGTGAGGCTGTGATCTGGGAAGTCCTCCCAGAGGCGGCATTAGAGGGTCAGCAGGTTGGGTATGGAAAGATGCAGAAAGGGTCCCAGTAGGGAAGCAGAGTGAGGGAAGGGAGAACTTCACAGGAGGAGAAAATGGTACAAAGACAAAGGCGGTAGCGTAAGGCTGGCATGAGGGTGGCCGGAGCAAAGGTGCTTCTAAAAGGTGATCAGAGGGAGATAATATGGGATTGGGATAGTGGTATGTGTCTGCTGTGCTAATGCATGTGGACTTTGCTCTGTAACCACCAGGGAGCTAGGGTAAGGCAGAGCTGTGCTTTAGGAAGATGATTCTGGAAGCAGCGTGGAGGACATGTTGGAGGGGAAGAGACAGAGGCAGTGAAGGCTGTTGCAAAATAGCAAAGGTGAGAGATGGAGAGCCTGAGTTATTGAGGAGAGCACTGGGCTGGGAGTCGGAAGAGGTGGGCTCCTCACCTCACTCTGCCACTAGCTTGTCTATAAAGGGAGCTGCTTTCAGAAGGGTCGGAAGACCATCTCTCAAACAGCATGAACCCAGCTTTGCATCACTCCACGAATCCCCGGCTCTTTGTAGAATATCCGCTGGTCTCAAGGTTCTCCTCCAGCTGTGGGGCAAATAATGAGAAGGAATGATCACCGGTAGTGAGGAAGGCAGCAGGGATTACGGCAACACCGCACATGAAGTCTTGATGGAGGAGAAGTAATGAGCTATTGAGATATTCTTTTTCTCCTTCATTCTTTTTGACAGCTGCCAAGCAATTCCATCCTATGAGTGCTCCATAATTTATTTACCTATTTCCTGATGAATTTCCTGAACATTTGCAAATTTTTGTTATAAACACTGTTGCCATGGAACTCTTGGTGCATTGGATCTTGAGCACAGGTAAGAGCACTTCTGCAGAGCAGGTTCTTGGTGGTGGAAGAGTGTACTTCAGACTGTGAGAGCTTTTACTGAATTGCCCTCCCCAAGGGTCCTCTTTATTATTCGAACAACTAAAATGAGTTGCAGAGAAGTTGTTTCACTTGCCCCCAGACCATATCAATGGTAAGATTTTGCCAGAATTTGAGTCTAGGCGGGTCAGTCTTCAAACCTCTGTTCCCTCCATTACTCTATGCTATAAATTCCTGAAGATCTTTCCATTGTGACCCTCTGATGTTTATTTTTTTGCTCCCTCACCCCAGAGCAACCAGCAAGAAAAAACCTTACAATGAAAGGTACCTGTTTGGGAGACAGAAGAGAAGTGGGTCGGGGGTGGGAGGGCTGGAGTTCCACTCTAGGGTTGGCACGGGGAGGGCAACATGGCAACTCCCCAAGACAAGAGCTGGGGCGGTAGCTTAAATACGATGAAGAAAGGCTGAGTTTCTGAGGTGTGAGCATGGCAGCTCAGCCTAAGAGGGAGCCCTGGAGGCTTCCTGGGAGAACTGGAAAGTGCCCAGACAGCCTGCACCTTCATCCGGAAAAATCTTTGATAAGGGGTTCTCAGCTCCGCATCCTTCCTATTAGCTGAATTACCTGGGGTCCTTCTGACATCTCTGCCCAAAGGGGTGGTGATGAGGAAATGGAGCGCTGGTGTCAACAGCATTTTTCTTGAGTCCCATGGGACTCCGTTACACTTCCTGGCTTCTCTCCCTTTCTGCTCGGCCCCTCCTCCCGCCCAGGCTTCCACACACCGCCTTCATGGAGACTTGAAGTGACAATGCACGAAGTTGGGGGCTTCCCACAGTGAAATTCAGCCTCCAGAGGCTGTGCAGTGTCGGATGGGGGGTTGAAATCAGACAGCCAGGGCTCAAATCCTGGACCTTCATCTTTGGAACCCAAGGCAAGAGACTCAACCTCTCATCATCCACAAAACAAAGATACCAATAAACCTGGTCACAGGATTGCTGTGCAGGTTAGGTGAAATCGTCATTGTGTTGCATTTTCCAGACTCCCCAGTTTGCTGAGGTGATGGCTTCTGACATTTGGCATGGAGGTGAGTGAGGATAAAAATAATGACAGCATTGGAGGGATGCTGACCACATGCTAGGCAGAGTTCTGTCTTCACATGGCTTGTATTAGCTATCTATTGCTCTGTAACAAATTCCCCCCAAACTTAAGTAATAGACGTTAAACATTATTTTATTTTATTTTACTCACACGGTTTTTGTGGATCAGGTGTCTGGGAGCAGCTTAGCTGGGTGGTTCTGGCTCAGGGTCTCTTGTGAGGTTGCAGCCAGGATGTCAGCTGGGGCCGGAGGATCACCTGAGGGCTTGACTGGGGCCGGAGGATCATCTGAGGGCTTGACTGGGGCCGGAGGACCACCTGAGGGCTTGACTGGGGCCGGAGGACCACCTGAGGGCTTGACTGGGGCCGGAGGATCATCTGAGGGCTTGACTGGGGCCGGAGGATCATCTGAGGGCTTGACTGGGGCTGGAGGATCTGTTTCTAAGATGGCTCCCTCACACCTCTGACTTGTTTGTGCTGGTTGTTGAAAGGAGGCCTCTGTTCCTTGCCCTGGAGACCTCTCCAGAGTTCTGCTTACGTGTCCTTACGACATGACAGCTGGCTTCCCCTAGAGCGAGTGCTTCAAGAGAGCCGGAAGCTGCAATGTCTTTTATGACCCAGTGTTGGATGTCACACTCTGTCATTTCTGCAGTATCCTGTTGGTTACACAAGTCAGCCCCATCCAGTGTCAGAGGAAACTAGACAAGGACATGGATACCAGGAGGTGAGGATCACTGAGGTCATCTTGGAGACTGGCCATGCATGGATTAACTCATTTAACCCCTGCAACATGCTCAGGGAGGCTTAGTTAATTAGAAGAGACGGGTGAAGAAGGAGGTGCTGCGTGGAGGAGACCCAGATGTCAGAGGTCCTAGAGGCAGTGCTCCACGCCAGCACTGGCAGCATGGTGCCTTCCTGTCTAATGGAAGCAATGTCGCCAGTGGAGAAGCCCAGTCAGGGGTGGTTCATGAATTGTTCCTGGCTCTGTTGCTTCCAAGCCCAGACTCTTCGGCCCTGCTGGAGATTCTGTGAGCGACCAAATATAATATGCTTGACTGCTGAACTAGTTGGAGAGCGTTCTACTACCTGCAATGACTGTTACAAACAGTTCAAAGGGCAGGGGACGTATCTTTCTTGTAGGCTGACTATAATGAGTATGAGGGAGACATCAGGGTAATGTGATGACACCAGTGCCACACCATCTTAGGCTTTACTGGTATAAACATAGCACCTAAAATAAAGGAGATGAGAGTGTATTTCTATTCTGTACTGACCAGAAGACGGTAGGAATATTATGCCTAGAGGCTAGTTTTTTAAAGAGGGACAGTGACAAAATTAAACATGCCCAGAGGAGAGAGGCCAAGATGGTGGGGGAACATGAAGCATATTCCATGAGGTGTAGGGGATGTTTTCCATGGAGAGGAGAAGACACCGAGGGGGCCATGGAAGCTGTTTCCACATACGTGAAGAATTCTCTTGTGGTGTCATAGTACAGACGGTTGGACAGACTCAGGTTCAAATCCTGGTCACTTCCTCTATGTGACCCTGGGCAAGGGCCCTAGTTTCTCTGAGTCATTTATGATAACACTTGGCACATAGGAAACGCTTAATAAGCACAGGCCCCCTGCCTCTTTACCCTCAGCACCAATGAGGGTATAAGAGGCAGATTTGCATTTGGTCTGAATACGTAATACAGGCAGTGAGTGCATTGTCCTTGGAGGAATCCAAGCACAGGCTGGATGACCCCCTGGACTGTCTATCCTCATCAAGCCCTTCTGGAAGGCTGTGTTCCAAGTGAAGCACGTTATATGCATTTTCTCACTTATTCCTTTTCGCAATCTTATGAATTAGGCATTATTACGTCCATTTTACTGATGGGGAAACTGAGGCTTGTCGAGATTAAGTAGCTTGCCAATGTCAGAACTTGAACCCAGCTTCCTCTGACTCCACAGCCTGTGCGTGGTACCATTCTAAATCTGCTGAAGGTGGAAGAGGGAGGGCAGGGAGGTAAGAGTGGGGGAGGGCAAACATAGGAGGTACTGGCACAGATGCCCTCTAAGACTCTAATTCAGAGCTTCAAGACACTTTGGTTTCCTCCTGGCTGTGAAACAAAGTTTGTGGCTCAGGCCAGACTCCCAACTCCCTGCAGAATGTCTGGCACACAGCTTCAACTTCTTGCTTCTGCATGCCTGGGAGGAAAGAGGCAGTGCAGGGGCCGAATGCTCCCTGAATGCCACGGCAGGCCCTCACAGTGGGGCCCCAGCGGCCAGCATTGTGCAAGCAGGAGAAGCGGGTCCTGGAATCCTTTCTTTTCCGGAGAATTTATGTGCAGGACAAAAGGAGCCATTATCCCCAGGGCTGCCGCGGCTGCTGCCCAGGCCTGTGGCCCAGGTGTCACGTGCTGTCCCCATCTCTCAGCCTGCTTTCTCCCTTTGTCTGCGGGAACACAGAGGCTTGGTCTCTGCTCTCTTCTCTGACACTGCCCCAGCCCCCTTCAGGCTTTGGACCCTGGCCACTGCTTTTCTGAAATGAACTTGAATCCTCGGTAGACTTGGAGACGCTACAGTCAGCTCTGAGGGCGAAGGACCGGGTTTGGCTTTGGGATGCTGCGGCCTCTGGCTCCCCACTCTAGCACGTGCCCAAACCTGGACCCCAGCCCCGTCAGGCGTGCCCTGGCACTCTGCATAGTTTTCACCAGGCTCCTTCCTCTGTGCTCCTGTAGCACCTGGAGAGTTGACTCACTTCAGCTGTTAATGCCATGGGTGATGCAGTGTGCTGGTTACAAAAGGGGTCTCTTGGGTCAACTCCCAGCCCTGTCGCTTACCAGCTGTGTTACCCTCCCCGGGCCTCAGCTTACTTGCCTATGAAATGGGGATGACTGGGCTGCTGTCAGGATGATGTGACTTTACTGTGGTCAGTAAAGCCCCTGGCACTGGTGAGCACTTAGTAGACATGGCTGTTACCAGCATGCAACAAAACATGGATCCAATGCCCTCTGTGTATCGGTATCTAGGCTTGGCTGGGGAGACACAAAGGAGAACAAGAGAGATGCAGCCGTGCTGCTCAGGGAAACATGCAAAACAGGAACCTGGGAGACTTCGCAACCCCTGGAATACAGGTGGCAGGAGAATGAAATAATGCCATTTGCTGCAACATGGATGGACCTAGAGATTATCATACTAAGTGTAGTTAAGTCAGACAGAGAAAGACAAATATCATATATCACTCATATGTGAAATCTAAAAAAATGACACAAATGAACTTATTTACAAAACAGAAATAGACTCACAGACATAGAAAATAAACTTACAGTTACCAAACGGGAAAGCGGGGGGAGGGATAAATTAGGGATTCAGGATTAACAGATACACATAACTATATATAAAATAAACAACAAGGTCCTACTGTATAGCACGAGGAACTATATTCAGTATATTGTAACAACCTAAAATGGAAAAGAATCTGAAAAAAGAATATATATATATACACGTATAACTGAATCACTTTGCTGTATACCTAAAACACCGAAAATCAACTATACTTCTATAATTCATAGACTAAAAACAAACCAACCAAGAACAGAAACTTTCTATTGAGGCCACACCCATCTCTACCCCATGTCTCAGCTTCCTTTTCTAGAAAATTTCCTCCAAAGACTAGCCTATCCCCAGACTCTACCGCCTCTCCTCCCATGTTCTCCTTGGTCCTCTCCAATCTCCTTTCATCCCCACTAAACTAACACGATCAAGGTCCCCACGATCTCCATTTTGCCCAAACCACTGAAAAATTTTCATTCCCATTTTACTAAAGCTTGGATTGTGATTTGACCACCTGATCACTTCCTCATTGTACTAGTTTTCTATGACTACTGTAGCAAATCGCCACAAATTTAGTGGCTGAAAACAAAACAGCTCTGTAGGTTAGAAGTTGCAGGGCGGGTCTCACTAGGCTAAAATGCAGGCAGGGCTGTGTACCTGTCTGAAAGCTTTAAGGCAGAATCCACTTCCTTGCCTTTTCCAGACTCTAGAGGCTTCTGGAGGCTGCTCACATTCCTTGGTTTGTGGCCCCCTTCTTCCATCTCCAAAACCAGCAACACTGAATTTCACCAGCCATTCTTCTGTAGCCACAGCTCCCTCTGACCTCAGTCAGGAAGGGTTCTCTGCTTTTAAGACCCACCTGGATAATACAGCATAATTTCCCCATTAAGGGCCAAACCTTCATCACCTCTGTGATGTCTCTTTGCCAGGTTAGGTACCATATTCACAGGGTCCAGGGATTAGGATGTGGATATCTGTCCAGGGCCATTATCCTACCTACTACACTGATTCTTAGAAATGATCTTCACTTAGCTTCTAGAACTTTACTCCTTCCTTGTTTCTCCCCTACTGAAGTGGTTTCAGCCTCCTTTACTGGATCTTCCTCCTCATCTCAACTTTTAAATGTCCAAGGAGCCCAGGGCTCAGTCCTCAGACCTCTGTACTCACTTTGCAGTAATCTCAGTCAGGCTACTTGCCCTCCATATGTCCTTGGCCTCTTGTCTCCAATCCCAATCTCTCTCCTGAGTTCCAGATTCGAAGACCATCAAGACACCTGCTTGACATCTCCTTTCCTGGCTCACAGATGCCTCAAACCTAATATAACCCAAACTGAACTCTGAATTCTACTTAAGTATCTTCTCCCTCCTTAGCTTCCTCACCTTAAGAAAAGGCATCACTATTTAGCTCAGGTCAAAAGCCGGGAGCCATTCTTGAGAAAGTACACTTTCTTGCACTCCACTTCCTAGGTAACAGCAAGTCCTGTTGACTATTCCTTCGACATAAGGCTGGAAGCCACCCATCCGTCACCAGTGTCACCATCAGCACGCTGGTCCGAGCCACCTCTTCTCACCTGGATTACTGCAACAACCTTCTAAGAACCCTGTTTCCACCTGTGCCCCCCTCCCTACCTATTCCCCACACAGCATCCAGGGGGAAACTCGTAAAATGGAATCAGCATCCCTTTCCCTTGCTTGAATCCTCTGGTGGCAACAGCTTGCCATCCCTTCAAATAAAATGCAACATCTCTGGCATCACCTCCTAGTCTGTATGACATCTGACCCCTGACATCAGTCCAATCTCTTCTCACACCCATGATCCCCCCATTTTCTGCATCCCAACCTCTTCACACACCATCGTGTGTGTTATTGGTGCAAACGCTTCACATGGCTGTTCCTTTGTTTGGAAGGCTCTTCTCCCAGATACCCATGTAGCTGTTCCCTCATTGCATTCAGGCCTCTCTGCTCAAACATCATCTCCTGTGAGAGGCCTTTCCTGCCTTAATTTCTTTGTATCATATGTTTACTCCCTCTCTCTTCCCCACTAGAATATAACCTCCATGAAGACAGGCACTCCATTCTCTTGTTCAATCCTGTACCTGCAGCACCTGAAGCAGAACCAGACATAATAGTTGGCACCCAATATATGTTTGTTACCTGAGTGAATGAATGAAAAGGGAGACTTCCCTTGGGGAGGAGTAAGTCAGCCTGGGTGGGGAAGGCTCCCTGTCAAGAACATGCAGGAGTCAGAGACGGAGGCAAGGCTTCTGAGGGAGGTCGTGTTCACGGCAACAGAGGCGGGCCAGAGGCTTCTCTTGGGGGAAGGCCAGGGGAGGCAGGCGAGCTGATGGAGTCGGGGCGGGGGGGGACCCCCAGGGGAAGCAGAAAGTCGGTGCCCAGGCTGGCATACAGCTCAGACACGGGCACTCCTTTCCCTTCCGCCTCATCGCCCTGGCCTTGGCAAACCCAGCAGATGGGCTCCCGGCAGGGACCTGCGTATCAGCGGGCACAGGCTCTGCTCGTGCAGGACAACTGCCCAGGCTTCTGCTCTCCAGCCAACACAGGCGTCCAGAATCATGGAATCCTGGATAGTAAAGCTCAGAGGAACCCCACCAGCTAGAGGGCAGCCCTGCAGCCGGGCTGTAGGTGGGCGTGCAATAATTATGCAGCCTAGAGCAGTAACAAGAACAGTCAAATCAGAGTGGCCAGGACTTCCCTGGTGGCGCAGTGGTTGCGAGTCCGCCTGCTGATGCAGGGGACACGGGTTCGTGCCTCGGTCCGGGAGGATCCCAAGTGCCGCAGAGCGGTTGGGCCCGTGGGCCACGGCCGCGGAGCCTGTGCGTCCGGAGCCTGTGCTCCGCAACGGGAGAGGCCACAACAGTGAGAGGCCCGCGTACCGCAAAAAAAAAAAAAAAAAAAAAAAATCAGAGTGGCCAGGCGGCTTCTCACTGCGTGCCAGGAGCATTACTTAGCTTACCCCACCTCATCCTACAACAGCAACTCTGCGAGGAAGGGGCTATTTATCCTCATTTTAAAAACGGGACCTGCAGGCCAGAGAGGTGGAGGGGCTTATCCAAAGTCACACGGTCCAGAAGTGCTGGAACTGGGAGTCGGTGCCCCTGCTCCTCCTGTTCTTTCGTGCCCAGCACGCGAATCCCTACGGGGTAATCAGGCACGGGGCCCCACCTGCACCCTCTTCTCAGGCTGCTTATCAGAGAAACTGTTTTTTTCTCATGCAGTGTGTTCCACTTCGTGTCTTGTCCTTTGTGTGTTATTGATTCCGGGCCAGTTTGGAATCATATTTTGGTTGCTATTTTGGTAATGAATACACGTCATTAATTCTTTTGACAAATGTCCCCGGTGACCCCGCCAAATGTCCCCGGTGACCCCGCTCTGTGCCAGGTGGGCAGCGATGAATAATAACTCCAATGCTTACTGAGAAGCATTTCCTCTGTGCCCGGCTCTGTTCTATGCGCTCTGCATGTGCATACCCTCTCCGTTCTCACAACGACCCCTGGGGTAGCAAGTGTCCTTGTCCCCATTTTTCAGATGAGGAGACTGAGACGCACCAGGTTAGTGAGTGACAGAGCTGAAACAGAAACCAAACCCACCCGACTCCATCAAGCGATAAGGTCTGAGAAAGAGAGGAACGGACACAGGGCTGTAGGGGTGAAGAGGAGGGAGTAACACGTGAGCTCCCACGTGAGTGGAAAATGAAGGACGGGAGAGATTCCACCAGGTAGAAGAGACAAGGACATTAAAGAGAGGGACGAAAGTCCAGACAAACGCACGCAGGCCTGAAAGTACCGAGTGGCTTCATATACACGATGGTTTGTAGGCTCCTTGGAGGTAAGAAAAAAGTCTTGCTTACCTTTTTGTTTATCCACTTGGCAATAAATATTTGTTGAATCTTTAAAAATTAAAGATTTCCTCTAGCTTGCCTCCTAGCTTTTGCGAAAAAAAGACGGAAAAAAGAAACGCTTGGGGCTTCCCTGGTGGCGCAGTGGTTGAGAGTCCGCCTGCCGATGCAGGGTACGCGGATTCGTGCCCCGGTCCGGGAGGATCCCACATGCCGCGGAGCGGCTGGGCCCGTGAGCCGTGGCCGCTGAGCCTGCGTGTCCGGAGCCTGTGCTCCGCAGCGGGAGAGGCCGCAGCGGTGAGACGCCTCAGCGGTGAGACGCCTCAGCGGTGAGAGGCCCCAGCGGTGAGAGGCCCGTGTAAAGAAACGCTTGTTTGCGCGGTTCCAGCTTCGAGCCACGCCCTTCCACGCATGCACGTCAATCAAACCTCAGGACACGCCTGCGTGGTGAGCAGCGTCACCGCTTTTCAGTCGCGAGACGGAGGCGCAAACCGGAAGTGCAGCGTTACGTATCCCGCTCCCTTCTGAACCCATTTCCTCCCCCCTTTACCACAGTAAGGCCTCTGGAGATGCTTCCATCTCTTGAGGTGACAACTGTGAAGCCAGCGGAGGGGTGTCCTGTGACATCACTGCCTCTTCCTTCTGAGCACTTCCTCTTGCCCCCTTCCCATGACCCACCAAGACCCTGATCTCCTGGTGAAACCGCACAACTCCTCTCAGGACTTAATGAAGTTCGGGTTCCTTAAGTCTCCGCACAGAAGGAATTCAGCAAGAGGCAGAGTGATAGGTAAGAAGTAGATTTATTAAATAGGACGCTTGTGAAGGAAGTAATAACTGGACAGGCTAGAGGGCTCTGCCCTGAGAACTAAGTGGGCTACGTTTTTATAATCAAAGGACAAGTGCGGAGCGGGAGAGGTGCACTTTCTTCCTCTTCCTCTGTAAAGATGTTGCAGAAAACGGGGTGCGAGCGGCCGGTCATCTCCCAGGTCTCGGGTGAGTTTCTGGGATGGGCTGCCAAGTGAGGAGAGCATTCAAGGGCGAGCCGTGGTACAGTGGAAGCAGTTTGACTGAGAGAGATGCACATTCCATAGGCAGAATGTGGTTCGTCTCAGAAGACAAGAGCGGCCCTGAAATATGGCGTGGTCTGTTTTTATGGGCTGGGTAAGTTCATAGGCTAATGAGTGGGAGGATTATTCGAGCTATTTTGGAGAAGGGGTGAAGATGTCTGGGAACTGGGCCACCACCCACTGTTTGGCCTTTTATGGCCAGCCTCCGAACTGTCATGGCACCTGTGGGTGTGTCATTTAGCTAATGCTCGTGCATTACAGTGAGTGTATAGTGAGGCTCAAGGTCTACTGGAAATCGAATCTCCTGCCATCTTGGGCCTAATCGGTTCTAACCAGTTTTTGTCATCTCCAGTTTTTCTCAACGGCTATGTCATTCTTTAAGGGTTGTGACCTGCTCACTTCCTTCCTGTCTCACTGGGACCTAATAGTCCCCTTCCTTTCAGAGCCATGTGGGTGATAGGACTTTCAAGTGAATAAGCATTTTTTTTGTTTGTTTTTTTTTAAGAATATGTTGGGGGTAGGAGTTTATTAATTAATTTATTTATTTTTGCTGTGTTGGGTCTTCGTTTCTGTGCGAGGGCTTTCTCTAGTTGTGGCAAGCGGGGGCCACTCTTCATCGTGGGGCGCGGGCCTCTCACTATCGCGGCCTCTCTTGTGGCGGAGCACAAGCTCCAGATGTGCAGGCTCAGTAGTTGTGGCTCACGGGCCTAGTTGCTCCGCGGCATGTGGGATCCTCCCAGACCAGGGCTCGAACCCGTGTCCCCTGCATTACCAGGCAGATTCTCAACCACTGCGCCACCAGGGAAGCCCATGGTTTTTTTTTAAAACTAAAAATTGACTTTATTTTTTTTATTACAAAGTGCTCGATTTCATTGTTGAAAAATTAGAAGATTCAGAAAAGCCACTTTACCACTATATGACTGAGGGCAAGCCTCATTGGTAATGAGCCTCAGTTTCTAGAAAGTGTCAAAGGGGATCAAAAATATGTATCCGGAGTGCACAGAGTTTGTATCCACAGATCTTATTGCGGCATTGTCTATGCTCTTGAGATATTAGAAACTAATTACATGTCCATCAATAAGGGATTAGTTAAATAAATTTGGTATATCCAAACAAGGTCCGTTAAAAAGTATGATGTCAATCTATCAAATATATTTGTTGAGTTAGAAACGTCTTGGCTTACCATGGAGTGAATAAAAGCAGCATTATAGTGGATGTAATAGATATTTTCTCCTTGCTTCTCCTATCTACTCTCTGCCAGTCTCCACCCTGCTTTGTGCCCTGGAGTATTGGCCTGTCTGGACTGCAGTCAGTGGGCTTCCATGCCTTCTAACTCTGGCTGGGTTGGCTAATGGGAGCCACCGACAGTTGGAGGCTGGTGGGGAGTGAGGTCAGAGTATTTATTCCTCTTGCTCCATCTCTGCTGGTTTTCCGGAGCTGACTGTCTCTCCTGACGGGTACAGTTCCTAACTGGCAACCCTCTCCATACAGTTCTCATTTGCAGTAACCACTCCCTTCCCTTGGCCTTCAGCCCTAGGGGTGACAGTGGCTGTCCCCTGTTGTTGTCCCTGATGTACTGCACTATTCCTTGCTGGTATTCCTAACCTGTGTCCCTTTATTAAACTCTCTTCAGTTACTCACATGGATGTTCCATCTATTTCTACCAAGAGCCTGACTAACACAATAATACAATCCCATGTAGGTAAAATTACATCCACCTATAATCCAATAAGGGAGGTTTGAAAGGAAGACTTCCATGAAAACATTGTTGTCTTAGTGTGGTGGGATCTGGGTGGGACTTTTTTCTTCTTTATGCTTTTCTGAAATTTTTAAACTTTTCAACAATAGGCAGGCATTATCTTTGATTCCAATAAAACAAATGAACTAATAAAACAGTTGTCGTAAAGGTCAGATAAGAGCAGAGCCTGAAAAGCGCTTTGGGTGTTGGGAGCTGCTGCCCAGTCTTAAAGTCCCAGTGAGTGTGATGATGAGTACAAAGATATCTAAGAGATTTGCCTTGAGACCCAATTTCCTCCGGATAGAGATAGATTTCCCTCTAGAGAGGGGCTAGACTATAAATGGACCAGGCCAGCATCCCTGGATTTTTTATTTTGGAGCATCTCAGCAAACAGTGAAGTTCAGAGCAGCTCTCCTCTGCCTCCTCCTGCCCTCAGGTCAGTGACCCACCAGACTTTCCCTGGCCCCCACCGCGTGCAAGGGCAGAGAGAGCCAGATGAAGCCCAGGGCAATAAACCGCAGCAAAACTGCCCCTCTGGTCTCCTGGGTCAGCATGTCTCTGCCCAAATGAAAGAGAGGACTTCCAAAGGAATGCCTCCTTTCTTCATAGAACTTGATAATGAATTAATCATTGTTCATCTGGGCTGTGTGATCCTTGGTCCTAGTAATGGTGCTAAGACATAAATCACAGCTCTTTGCAGGTGGGGTTGAGGAGGGGCCCCAGGATAGCTGTGAAGAGCTGTTCTTCCAACACAGGAAAAAAATATCCTTGTTTTCAAGCGGCTGGGAGGGCATTCTGGGCTATTTATAATCTGCTGCCGAGCTAAGGCATTTTTGCAGCTGGGCCTGGGAGATAATCAGCACAGTTTTCTTCTCAAGCCAGGTCTGCAAAACAGACCCGTCTCCTTCGGTAGCCCACCCACCCCATCTGCCCTGGGCGCCCCCCAGCCCGGCCTCCCTTTCTCAGCTTCAGTTTCCAAGAAAGCGAGGAGTGTATTTAAAAGCAGAAAGGCCAAAATACCTCAGCTCAGAGATGAAGGCAAGGATTGTGACCCACTGGCAGATGGATTTGCCTAGAACAGGCCTGTGGAATGTCCATGGAACTTGGCACAAAGGGCCTTTCAGAGCTTTGGGGAAGGGGCACATGCCACGGGCTCCGCTTCCTTCTCCCAGAATTTGCTCCAGATAGAAACACAGGGTCCCAGGGAGAGCAAATTCCAAAGCACTCCCATTGTATGTCTTGGCAGGAGAGCGAGTGTAGAGGCAAAACTTCTGGAATGGGACTCAAAAGACCTGACTCCTAGTCCTCCTCTCCCATGACTGCCTGGTGACCCGAGGCAAAGCCCTTCAAGTCTCTGAACCTTGGTTTCCTCATCTATAAAATAGGGGGCTGGGCTCAGTGTCTTTTCACACTTTTTTTTTTTTTTTTGCGGTACGCGGGCCTCTCAAGGTTGTGGCCTCTCCCGTTGCGGAGCACAGGCTCCGGACGCGCAGGCTCAGCGGCCATGGATCACAGGCCCAGCTGCTCAGCGGCATGTGGGATCTTCCCAGACCAGGGCACGAACCCGTGTCCCCTGCATCGACAGGCGGACTCTCAACCACTGAGCCACCAGGGAAGCCCTCACACTTTTTTTTTTTTTTTTTTTAAGATGTTAGGGGTAGGAGTTTATTAATTAATTTATTTATTTTTGCTGTGTTGGGTCTTCGTTTCTGTGCGAGGGCTTTCTCTAGTTGTGGCAAGCGGGGGCCACTCTTCATCGCGGTGCGCGGGCCTCTCACTGTCGCAGCCTCTCTTATTGTGGAGCACAGGGTCCAGACGCGCAGGCTCAGTAGTCGTGGCTCACGGGCCTAGTTGCTCTGTGGCATGTGGGGTCCTCCCAGACCAGGGCTCGAACCCGTGTCCCCTGCATTAGCAGGCAGATTCTCAACCACTGCGCCACCAGGGAAGCCCGCCCTCACACTTTTAATTAAAGCTCATTCATAAAACAATATTGCATAGAAGTGGAGTATATAAAACAGATACAAGCAGTGTAACTGGTTGAAGTGGAGGGGGTACGGGGGTTGAGACTGCAAGCCCACTGGCTTGGCCTCCTTCTTAGTGTGACATGATGGATGAAGAATGTCCAGGAGTTTAGGGCTCCACGAGAGTTTGACCATTGCTGGCTTGGTGGTGTCTAGTATTCTAAGCTTTGAAATTCATTCATTCATTCATTCATTCATTCATCCTCCACAAATATTTACGGAGCTCCTACCACGTATCAGGCTGGACTTGGTGTTGGGGATAAAAAGATGAGTAAGAAAGCCATTGCTCTTCCTCATGAAGCTTGCAATCTAGTTAGGGAGTTTAGATCTTGGTTAAATAAATAATTTATTCAATACTGACATTGATTAAATATATATATATATATATACTTAAGTTATATATATATAAATATATGTAATATACAGAATAAGTATATATCTGGGTTGAGTGGTGTCCTCTCCCCAAAGCTGATGTCCTTCCCAGAACCTCAGAATGTGATCCTATTTGGAAATAAAGTCTTTTCAGATGGAATTGGTTAAGAGGAGATCATACTGAAGTAGGCTGAGCCGCAAATCCATTATGGTTGGTGTCCTTATAAGAAGAGGAGAGAAGACACAGACAGAGACGCACGAGGGAATGCCCTGTGGTGACCGAGGCAGAGATGCAGCTGCAAGCCAAGGGATGCCAAGCATATTTGGCAACTAAGAAACTAGGAGGAGGCAAGAAGGACTCTTCCCTAGAGCCTGGGAGGAAGTGTGGCCTGCTGACACCTTGATTTTGGACATCTGGCCTCCAGAACTATAAGAGAATAAAATTCTGTTGTTTTAAGCCACCCAGTTTGTGGGATTTGTTATAACAGCCCTGAAGAAACTAATAAAGATACAGTTGATTCTCACTGTTCGCAGTAGTTATATTTTATAAAGTCACCACAAGCGCCAAATTGTGAATATTGAACCACTGCTCTTAGGGGAGATACAGGGTTAGGTTCCTGTGAGCCTCTAGTCACAACATTTTCATCAGCCAGTCAATACATAACCTTATTCTATGTGTGCTTTTGTTCAAAGATGTCTTATTTAATAAGTACTGTTGAGTCATTGACATTGAACTCATACCAACAGCAACACATCTCTTACCTGAATAAATCTTATCTAACATGCATCTTTTCTCCATAAGGCACATCATGGCCTTCTGTGCTTAGGACACTAGACAGCACTTTGGCATTGTGCTTGGAGGCCATTTTCAACTGGTAAACCACCAACTGAAAGCCCCCAACTGCAAAAAACATGGCGCAAAACGACTGTAGAAAGGACCAATGCTTAGAGTCTGAAACAAGAAGCAGAGTGCCACCTTGTTGGACCTCAGCTGGGAAAGTGTGCGTTGGGGGACTCAAACATTTTTTTTTTTTTTTTTTTTTGCGGTACGCAGGCCTCTCACTGTTGTGGCCTCTCCCGTTGCGGAGCACAGGCTCCGGACGCACAGGCTCAGTGGCCATGGCTCACGGGCCCAGCCGCTCCACAGCATGTGGGATCTTCCCGGACCGGGGCACGAACCCGCGTCCCCTGCATCGGCAGGCAGACTCTTAACCACTGCGCCACCAGGGAAGCCCGGGGACTCAAACTTTTTACTACTGTGCACGTACCCACTAATGACCTCAAAAGCACTGGGAGTATTGATCTGGGGGTTACAAATATATTTTAGGGAGAAGACAAATTTCCAAATACAGAATCTGCCATAGTGAGGATGGACTGTGGACATACACACACACACATACACACACACACACACACACACACATACACATTCAAATTATAAGAAACACTGGGAAGGAAAAGAATAGAGTATTTGAGAGACGAGGGAACACTTAGCTGGCATAGTCAGATAAGTGGTGGCATTTTAAGCCGAGGCCTGAAGGTAGAGGGGAGCCAGAAGAGGAGGGAAAGATCGACCAGCAGAGGAGGGGCAGCTGGGAGGAAGTCGGGGGCATGAAAGAGCTTGGTGCATTTGAGTGAAGTGGGATGCATGAGCAAGATGGTGAATGGTGCGGGGCGAGGGTTCTTCTTAAAGTGCAGTGGGACACCCTTGGAGTGTTTTGAGCAGAAAAATGAAATGTACAAGGCAGAGCTGATGTCCTCTCTAGCTGCTCCATGGATCCACCGGAACAAGATCTGGATCCCGCCGCTGGCTCATCTGAGAAGTCAATTTGTGATGCTCTCAGAGCCTTCTCTGGATGTATGCAGGCATCCGTAGATGCCAAACAACGTGTCACGGCACGGTCAGACCTCAGTGTGTTCCGCACATAATGGTATTTAAGTTTTACATCAGATCTACTAGGCATGTGATGCCTCAAACCCAGGGAGTGAGACTTCCATGTGGCCATTTCAGCTTGTATCGCAGGAAAGGGGAGGGAGATATTTTTAGCAGGGAGACCTCTCAGTGCCCCGAAACCACGCTGGAGGCACTGCCCTACCCCAGCATTTGGTGAGCCTGACCTATCAGCTTTCATACTGAGGGCGTGGGCAGGCCAAGGTGACCCCTGCTGCCAGGAATGCCTGACCAGAAACTGCTCTCGGGTGTGTCCTGGAGCTGCCTCCCCTTCCCTTGACCCCAGGACTGCTGGCTTCCTGGCCTTGTGAAATCTTCTAGAAGCAGGAAGGAGCCTGAGCTCTGTGCAAGGCTGCTGGAGTTGGACTGCACGGATTTGCCACGTGCTCTTGAACAACTTGTCTGTCTAACGTGACTTACCATCCCCCTCGACCCCCACCAAACCCACCAGAAGAAACAGGATGGCATTTCTATGGAGACACTTGGAACTCATTGGCAAGTTGTGCTCTGTACGTGGGAAGCCCTGTGGCTGCCATTTTCTCTCCTTCCTTGAGGAGAAAGTCCCTTGTTAATCATGGAGACAATCTGAGTAAGCTTGTTCCTTGGCATTTGATGACTGAGAAAGCCCCTCTTGCTATCTCATCATATTTTCTTCCTCTTCTCTGCGGCTTACCAACACTCCCTTCTGTAGGACATGCTGAGGAATGATTATGAGTCAAAAGGAAGAATGACCAAAAAGTGATTTTTCTGGCCTGGTATTTAGGTGAGCTATTCCAACCCTTGAAAGGTGAAGAGGCTCTTAGCTGAAAACACTTGGTCTTTTAATATGAAAACTGCCTGCCCGCCCCAGAGAAACTGCCTTTGTTCCTCAATTTACCTCAACCTTCAGCCTTTTCAGTCCGCAGGCGTTTGTAGGATCCATCCTGGCCAGGAACTGAGCTGTTGTCCCTGTCCTGACATCTTCTTTTTTTTTTTTTTTTAATTAATTAATTTATTTGTTTGTTTTATTTTTGGCTGTGTTGGGTCTTCATTGCTGTGCAAGGGCTTTCTCTAGCCGCAGAGAGCGGGGGCTACTCTTCATTGTGGTGCGGTGGCTTCTCTTGTTGCGGACCATGGGCTCTAGGCACGCGGGCTCAGTAGCTGTGGCTTGCGGGCTCTAGAGCGCAGGCTTAGTAGTTGTGGTGCACGGGCTTAGTTGCTCCGCGGCATGTGGGATCTTCCCAGACCAGGGATTGAACCCGTGTCCCCTGCGTTGGCAGGCGGATTCTTAACCACTGCGCCACCAGGGAAGCCCCTGACATCTTCTTCTGAGACCTTGGGCCAGTCACTTACCCGCTTGGGAGCCTCCCTGTCTGCAAAGGGTGAATACAGGCAGCCTGCTGGGCAGCCATCTCCACTTCCCTGGAGCAGGTATTTTATTGCATTCTTTTGTGCTTAAGGAATCCAGAATTAGATCCCCCAAATATGCCTGAGAAACCTTTACTCCATGGGAGCTCAAACCAAGTAATGAAAACCGTCAAAAACAACAAGGCAGCCTGTGTCCTTAAGTCACCTCTTCCTGGGAGGTCCAGGAGCATCCTTTCTACTTTCCCTGAATTCTCCTTCCCTGCCCTCCCCACAGGGCCGTGCCCCCTGGTCTGCAGAGGGCGTGTTGGCACAGGGATGGACAATCAGACCCTTGTGTGAAACTGCACTGGGGAGAGGACACCACTTTATAAAGCAGGACCAAACCGCTGGCTTCTGACCTCAGAAGCAGGTCTCCTGGCTAAAATTCTCCAAAGGGTTGCTTCAAGCCACCCACACTCAGTTGAGGTCAGCAGAAATGAACAAAGCTACCTCTGGGTGTGGGTGCTGGGCTGGGTGCTGGGACGTGAATGTAGGAGGACAGGGTTCCTGCCCGAGGGTTCCAGTCAGGGAGGCAGAGAGAGGCCTCTGAGGAATCTGCTCCCGTGGAAGGTGACAAGTGATGTGATGGGATAAACACAAAGTGCTAAGAGGAGGCAGACAAAAAGGCTCAGCTAAGAAGTGTGCACAGACCCAGAGCCAGACACGCTTCCTGACCCAGCTGTCTATCCCACATGCAGCCTCAGTAAGAGACATCATTTCCCAACATTTTTTCTGCAGCAGTTTATGAAGCTTTTTCACACATAAGAGCTCACTTGTTCCTCACAAGCACTTGGGGAAACAGACGAAGCAGCAGCAGCGACTTTCTCCGCTTGATACGTGGGGAGGCTGAAGTCTCACCAGGGATGGTTCCCATGGCAGACGCACAGCCGTTACTGATAGTCATGTAATGAGCATCACTTCCATCGATTAACTACTTCCCCCGGGGCCAGGCCTGTGCTGAGCCCTTGACAAACACGATCTCTTTTCATTCTCACAATTCTGCAAAACAGGTCTTTTTTTCTTTAAAAAGAAAAACATTGCAATAAAATACATCCACCATAAAATTCACCATTTTAACCATCTTTAAGCGGCATTAAGTACATTCACACTGTTGTGGTGTTGTGAAGGCTTTGGGTTGAGCGGTCAGACTGTCGATCCACAGAACTCTTTATCTTGCAAAACCGCAATTCTATATCCATTCAACAACTGTCAACCCTCCCTCCTCCCAGTTTTTATCTTTTTGTGACTGGCTTATTTTACTTCGCATGATGGCCTCAAGGTCCATTTATGTTGTAGCATGTGTCTGAATTACTTTCCTTTCTAAGGCTGAATAGTATTCCTCTGTATATACATACGCTACATTTTGTTTATCCATTCATCAATTGATGGACACTTAGGTTGCTTCCACTTTTTGGCTATTGTGAATAATGCTGCTATGAACATGGATGTACAAATATCTCTTCAAGAAAACAGATATTATGAATCCCCCTTTTCCAGAAGGGGAAACTGAGGCTCCGAGATGTTAAGTAATTTTAAGTAATTGCTCCTGGTTCATCAGTAATAAGTGGGAGAACCAGAGACAGGGTTCCTAACCGTTGAACCATAATGCCTCTAAAAAACATGGATTTTAACGTTAAAAATATCTGAGTTCACATCCCAGGTCTGCCATGAACTGATTGTGACATTGGGCAAGTCACTTAGCCTCTCTGAGCTACATTGTAAGGATGCTGTTGTAAGGATGACGTGAAGTGATTTGCTAATTATAGTGCCGTCACATAGTAGGCGCTGAATAAATATTGGCTTTTGTTATCACTGTAACAGCACGTAGCAAGTATGCAGGAGAGCTAACCCAAGAACCCGCACCCTCTGATCCCTTGGCTAGAACCTGCCAGGTGGGCTGCACTCCTGGCCAGATGCCAGCTCTTGCCAGCCCGGCTGTGAGTTGTGCTTAGACTACCTTTGTTACCTCGCACCTGGGACAGGCCAGGTCTGCAGCCTGGACCTGCCACCCGCACTGTGTACCAGCCCAGGGCTGAGGATGTCACGGCACTTGCGTGACAGCAAGGTACAGAAAGGAAAGCAGTGTCTGGGAGTCAGGAGAAGGAGGTCCTAACGCAGCGTGGCCACTAAGCAGGCCCCTTCCCCTCCCCTCTAGGCCTCTATTTCCTCACTCATAGATCAGGGTGTTACAGGTGATGATTGCCATGGTCGGCGTGTCCTGGAACTGGCTACGCTGTGACCTCAGTGTGGTGCTGTGCAGGCTTTGGGTTGAGCGGTCAGACTGTCTGGGCTCGAACCCTGGGACTGCTGCCTTCTCGCTGCGTAACCTTGAACCTGGGTCTCGCTACCTCTCCAGACTTGGTTTTCTCTTGACTAAAAACGGAGCCTAAGAGCAGAGCCTGCGTCTTGGGCTGCTGTGAGGATTAGGTGAGAGGACGTGCCTGGCATAACTAAGTGCCCACTAAGTGCTGGCTGTTAGTTCCCTCTTATGATTATGGGAACCAATGCTTATGGGCCTCTTGACTTCTAGATGAGAGGCCAAGGGTAGTGAGAAGGGGTATGGTGGAGCCAAAGGTCCCTCACCTGTGAACCTCGGGTTTCCCCTTGGCAGCAGGAACAACCATAATCTATCTCAAAAGTCGTGATGGGGATTAAATGAGATCATAACTGTAATTCTCCCAGCACAGTGCCTGGCACATAGTGAGGACTTAGTCAATGGGTATTGGTGGTAGAATCATTCCTATTTTAAAGTTTTAGAAACCTGTTTCTTCTCATAGATTGTTGGGATGCATGTGAATTCATGTAACACCTTTGAAGGACGATTTAGCAACAGCTTTCAAAACTAGAAGTCCAGGGCTTCCCTGGTGGCGCAGTGGTTGAGAGTCCGCCTGCCGATGCAGGGGACACGGGTTCATGCCCCGGTCCGGGAGGATCCCACATGCCGCTGAGTGGCTGGGCCCGTGAGCCATGGCCGCCGAGCCTGCGCGTCCGAAGCCTGTGCTCCACAACGGGAGAGGCCACAACAGTGAGAGGCCCGCGTACCGCAAAAAAAACAAAAACAAAAACAAAAACTAGAAGTCCATTTGCCCCTCGACCGAGCAACACCACTTCCAATTGCACGAAATAGTCAGGAAATGATATATGTCCAAAGTTATCTATTGCAGCACTGATTGCAAATGTTCACCAGTGTAGAGCTGACTAAAATAAGTTATGGGTTGGAAAACTATACAGCTATGAAAATGATAGAGGAAACTCTTCATGTTCTAATATGAAAAGGTTTCTAAGATATATTAGTTGAGAATATTAAGGAGCAAAACACTATGTACCACTCTACAAGGCTTGTCACTTGCATAAAAAGGAGGGAGGTATATCCTCATATAAGGACATAAATGCTTGTATATGCATTAAAAAAATATCTGTGGAAAGCTACACAGCAGGCACTGAGTTCCTGAGAGATAGTTAAGAAGAGGGAGAATTTTCACTGTATCTTCTTTTAATTATTTTTGTAACCTTGAGAATGTATTAACTATTCAAAAAATTAAGTAGAGTGAAATTTTATTAAGGACAGAAGAACGGGGAAGGCAGGGAGGAAGGTAGGGTGGGAGGGAAGGAGGGGGATGAGGGTGAGAGAGGGAGGGAGGGAGAGGAATCTGTTCCCAGCATCCTGGGCGGAGTCGTGTCATCATATAGGACAGGAGAAGAGCAGGCCTACCCAGCCAAAGAGGGGCCAGACGTGCCGAGCATCACAGTTCACCGCATCTGGGCTGAGCTTGAATGTTGATTATGATAAGGAAGGGGACGCTGACTTACCAAATAGAACCTGGCACTGGGAGAAGCCTGGCAGCCCTGCAGGCAGGCTGTCTTTCAACAGAAAGGGCTGCGGCTCGCCCTTCTTTTCAGCAGCTGCTCCCACACTCATGGCCCCCTTCTGGGGTCCCTGCCACTCCCAGAGAGGACAACACAGGCTTAGCCTGTTGACACTCCTTCTCTCCTGAGAAAAGAGCACAGACAGAAAAGGAGGAGCCTATTGCCACGTTTCCCGCTTTCATTGTCTGATTTCTTAAACTCATTTACATGGCAAATGTAAGAGCCAAGGGTACGGTATTTCCTGGAAACAAAGTCTTAGACACAGGAAAGGCAGACATGGTGATATTCATTCCCCAGACCAGCACCCCTCTGCCCTCTTGGACGAATAATTTAGAGATCTGACTGTTGTCCAGGAGTTATAATAATTTCTTGTCATTGATGGTATGAATTTGGAGATGAATACAAAGTTGTATATATAGATGCATATTTCTGATTGTTTTCTCAACATTTGACTTCATACCCATCTTTTTGCCTAGGTTTTGGTACACATTACTGTTATAATAATATATACACACGATATGAGTTTGTATAAAATTCATAAATACTGTATATCCATGCAAAATAATTAACAAACGTAGTAGTAGTTTTGTTTGTATTCACATCCTTTATCTCATTTGATTTTCAAACACCCCTGTGAGTTAGGTATTTATTCATCACTTACTGAGCACCCATCATGTCCAAGGTGCTGTGCTAGGTCCTGGTGTTTCAGAGACAAAATGACACTGCCATGGTATCCAAAAGGTCTAGTCTAGTCACAGAGACCAACCAACACACAAACAGGTGTGCAATTAATGAAATATACACAAGATGATGTGGGAGCATTGAGAAGGGGCACCCAACCCAACCAAGTGGTGGGCAAAAGATCAGAAAAGATTTCCAGGTGAGATGTGGTCTGAACTGAGCCTAAAAAGATGAATAGGATATAATCTGGCAAGCCGGTTGACCTTGGACAGTAAAAACAAGTCTTCATGCTCTGAGGAGGGCATAGGGAAAGAGCAAGGGAGTGTAAGGGAAAAGATGGATAAAAAAAGAGAAGTTTTTGAGGGAGAGTATGGGGACGGGGAAGAGAGAGAGAGAGAGAGAGAGAGAGAGAGAGAGTCCCATTTTATAGATGAGAAAACTGAGGTCCAGCAGAGATGGATACTGACCACCCTTCAGTTCCCAGGTCAAGCTGCCCTTACCCCACCCTTTCCCATTTGAGTTGAAAGTAAACCACTTAGATGGTAACTACACTTAATGTGGTGATCATTTTGAAATGTGCAGAAATATCAAAACACTATGTTGTGTAACAGGAACTAATGTACTGTTGTAGGTCAGTTGTACTTCAAAAACAAACAAACAAACTCAGAAAAAGGGATCAGATTTGTGGTTAACAGAGGCAGAGGGTGGGATTGGGGATTGGATGAAGGAGGTCAGAAGGTACAAACTTTCAGTTTTAAGATACGTTAAGTACTAGGGATGTCATGTACAACGTGATAAATATAATTAACACCGCTGTGTGTTATTTGTGAAACTTATTATAAGAGTTCTCATCACAAGGAAAAAATATTTTTTTATTTCTTCCATTTTGTATGTATACGAGATGATGGATGTTCACTAAGCTTATTGTGATAATCATTTCATGATGTATGTAAGTCAGATTATTCTGCTGTACACCTTATATCTCAATAAGACTAGAAGAAAAAATTAAAACAAATTAAAAATTTTTAAAAAAAAAGGAAAGAAAGAAAGTAGATCAGTTAGGCAGTCAAACATGGTGGTTGCAAACAGTGCCTGGTGACTTAAAGTCTTGACTCCTTATTCCACTCGGACCAATTTATGGGAACCATTGGGTCAGCCATCTTAAAGGGACCACTAGGTTCCTAGCATTTTTCTTCCGTGAACTGCAGCCAAATGATGGGAAAAATTTGACTCGATCTTAGGTGGCTCTGCCTAATTTCATGTTACATATTCCTCGGGAGACTTGTCAGCCCAGGATCTATTCCTTCATGCAGGGCCTTTATTTACTCGTTTGGCTCCCTTCCCTGGGGAGTGCTCTGGCTGGTTCTCTCGCCCCAGACACACCAGGGTTGATCCCTCACACATCTGGCTCAGCACCACCCACAAGTCTGAACAAGGCCCTGCAAACCACTTCTGACTTCACGGCCCACGGTCCCACGCCCTGGGAGATGGGCTGCGTCTGGGCTCGCTCAAGTCTGGGAACCGCATGATCTGGGTGGCTGGAGCTGGCCCAGTTCAAACCCTGCTCAGAGTTGGGCACAAGCCTCAGACATTGGGCTGTGGCTGGGAGGTGGCCCCCGGAATTTCCAGAGGAGAAGCCCTGTGGAGCGTGCAGGCAGCCGGAGAGGGGCGGGAAAGGAAAGCTCGTCTCAGCTCCCTGGGGGAGTGAGAGCAGCTCTTAGAAAGTGAGGGTGCTGAGCAAAAACATGGTGCCCAGGCTGGTGCTTAAGACGCTCAGGGGTGTCCTGGGCGAGGGTCTCCAAAGTAGACCTTGAGAAGAGGGTTCAAGTGCAGGAGACTCATTAAGGAAGTGCTCCCAGGAAAAACCAGAGTGGGAATGAAAGACATGGGACAGGGAAGAGGAATAAGCTAAACAAGGAGAGGCTGACCTTGAACCCAAAGAACCTTCATCCTTTGGAAGGATGGACTGATTCCCCGCAAAGTCCCAGCCTCCTCCTGATCCCAGGAAGAGAGCTCTGGAGAATAAGTTATACTTTCAGAGTTGGTCCCACAGGAGAGGCAAGGCCCTCACACTCCCACACTTAGGCATTGGCTAAGGGCTGCCTCAGGACATAAACTCCCAAGCACTTCCTGTGGGCAGAGTAGCCTCGTAGCCCAAGGGCAGGCCTGGGATGAGAGCCTCCAGTACAGACAATCAACAGTAAAATAGGATTAGAAGCTGGGGATCGGTTCTCAGAAACTGTAAAAGGGAGTCAAAGGGATCTGGGGCAGGTAGCATAGGACTAAATTATATTCATGTCCCAGCTCTGTGTCTACCTTTGTGACCAAGGGCAAATTATTTAACAGTTTCTCAACTGTAAAGTGGGGACACTCATATCTCTTTCACAGGGATGTTGTTCAGGGTGGACAAGATAATGTGAACAGTGTCTAGCACAGGGCCCAGTGCGTGTTAAGAATTATGATGTCTGGATGCAGCAGATGCTCTTCTGGGAGGATTTTACTGGGGAAATTCTGGCGCCAGTCAACCTGAGATCCAATGCCTCTGTTTCTGCTCTTGGTGTTCCCCTCCCCCTGCTGGGAACTTCCTCCTTTCCCTTCTAGGAAACCCACTGGCTCCACGGCCTCTCCAAAGCCTGGTCAGGTAAAGTCTCAGGACCTCCCACCTGATCCCATCCACCGCCCAGTTGCTATCTCACCTTGGCCTTGCTCCCCGGAAGCATCAGAGCAGAGTGCTTAAGAGCCCAGGTTCTGGAGCCAGACCGCCTGGGTTCCAATCCTTACCCTAACACAGAGTGTGCCACCTGGCAAAGCACTTAGAATCTCTGTGCCTCGGTTTCCTCATCTGCCTAATGGGATAACAATCACCGTCCCTCTTAGCTGTTGTGAGGCATTAGTGAACTAATGCCTGCAAAGTGCTTAGAGCATAGTGCTCAGTGCCTGTTGGCTAGTGTGGCCATGGGCCTAAAAAAGTCCTCATGAGTCAGATCCCACCCTTGTTTACAGCCCGCTGATTCTTGGGTTTATAATTTCCTGACCAGCCCCAGCTATTTTCACCCTCCGGCTCTGGGTTGGGCACCCACCCTCATTGCTGGAGCTCCAAGGCCACTTCCTGTTGCAGCCCCAGATGGTCAGCACAAGGACAGTCACAAGCGTGTGCACAGCACTTTCCCATTTTCCACGCGGCACGTGGCTGATTTGACCCGTGCCTCCTTTTTTTTTTTTTTTTTTTTTTTTTTTTGCGGTACGCGGGCATCTCACTGTTGTGGCCTCTCCCGTTGCGGAGCACACCGTGCCTCCTTTTTAAATGAGGAAACCGAGGCCAAGAACGATTAAACAACTTGCTGAGTTTGCCCAGCTCCTAAGCAGCGGAGCCCAGATTACCACCTACCAGGAAGAACCAAGAAAAAGAAAGATTTAGGGGGCCACACAGGCTACCTTCAACATGTAAAGAGCTGTCGTGAGGAAGGGGGATCAGACTTATGGTGTGGCCCCAGGAGGTGGGACTAGGACCAGTGGGCCCTGGTGGGATAGGGCCTCCCGGCACAGGCAGTGAGCTGAGGCGTTGTCTGGGAGAACTTAAAACAACGATAAAACTCATGAAAAGTTGATATGGTTTTATTAGCATCGCACAGTAGAAATTCTAAGCAACTTGAGTGATAAAATATTCTCTTGCCCCAGGACAGACAGCTCCCACTGCCCCTCTACTGGCTTGATTCACTACTGCCAATGAGGAGAAATCATAGGGAGTTAAGTTTCAACTTTGGTAAAGAAAGATCTTTCCAACAGACAATAATGGAATGTATTATCTTGGGTTTGATGAATTATCCATCAATGGCAGTATACAAATAGAGACTAATAACGGCTCTTCTGGGATACTGTTCAGTAAACTACTGAATTCATTTGCGGCGGGGCCGGTGGGGGGAGGGGGGTTACCTTAAATGACCTTGAAGACACCATCCAATTCCATAAGTATCTGTAAGGAATGACAGTGGGGTGACTGAAGCAACTCTGTTAAAGTTAGAAAAGGGTCTTTGAGTGAAAGAAGGATATTTGAGGTCTCCCCCACTAGGATGTGAGTAACAATAAGATAGAAATATTCCAGGGCCATCTGAGGACTGATGCCCTCATGAGCATTGGAAATGAAACCACTAATGGTCAGAATCTGGAAGGTCACAGAGAAGAGGACCCAAGTACTAGAAACGAGACCCCCAAAGGGAGCATAAATCATCCCGTCACACAAACCTAGGGCAGATTACTTAACCCCTCTGCATAGTTACCATCTTATTGGATTATAAATATTAAATAAATTAATATGTATAAAGCCCTTAGCACAGTGCTACATAGATATTAGCTATTATTATCTTTTCTTAAAAGGCCTACCCTAATGAGCTATAAGCTTCTTTCTGCTCTGTGCATTGCTGCAAGCTCTCTCTTCTAGAAGGTCAGGACGAAGTTATTTATCCCATCCAGATCCCGTTCCTGCTCCTTAATAGCTGTTAATTGACTTCTCGGGGGCTAAAAGCTTTTATTGTTTTCCAGAATAATACCTCAGTGTCATTAGAATATGTTTAATATTACATATTATTTATTTGTTCATTTGTTTCTTCATTCATTCAAATACTTACCGGACACCTACTTGGTCCTTAGAAATTGATGTCCAAGGGATAGAATGGTCAGTAAAAATAGGCCGGATCCTTGTCCTCATCGAGCTCACAGCCTAATCGGGATGGGGTGGGGGGAGTGGGTGTGGGACAGAGGTCAGTTCTAATAATGGGATGGATGCAGGTGAAGTCACAGCTGTGGTGGTACTATCAAGAAAAGCACACAGTGCTGTAAGCCTGTGAAATTAGGCAACACCCTGGTCTGGGGTGGAGTTTCCCTGAGCAAGTAACGCTTGAGCCAGGTCTCAAATGCATGTGTGTTAACTAGGAAGTTAGGAGAGTTCCAAGCAATGTCCTAACATCCATTAACTATCATTTACAAAGCACTGACTTTTGTGTCAGGCACTCTGGTAATAACTTTATGTTGTTATTTCATCTAGATATCACCTCAACCCTTTGAAACAGAAATTGTTTGGTCCATTTTACAGATTTGGAAAGTAGGACTCAGAGTGGTCCATTAGCCGATGAAAGGTCACATCTTATAAGCAGGATTTAAATTCAGCTTTAACTGCAGTGCCTGGGCTCTTACCCTGAGGGCAGAACTGTCTTTGTATCTAAAGCCCAAACTATGCCTGGCATGTAGTAGATGTCGATAAATGCTGTTATATAAATGCTAAACTGAATAAAACTGTATTGAGGGGGAAGAAAGGCTCCCATGTGTAGGGGAGAAGCATGGCTAGATTGTATATCCGCAGCGGGTAGAGAGAGAAGGGTTTCAGGAAGAAGGAATTTCAGTGGCAAAGCCAGCAGGGGGTGCTTGGCTTGAGTGAGGATGCTGCTTGAAAGAATTCTCCTCTTTGATAAGTAGTGAGCTCTTTGGTCATTAGAAGGTATTGAAGTGCAGACAGGATGAACACTTTGCCTACCTCTGAAAATGCAGTAGGTCTAAATTATCTTTCTAACATATTTCCGTTCTGGGGCTTATCTAATATAAAGTACTCTTGCAAACAAGCACCCCAAATTCACCAGTTCCCAAAGCCTCTTACCTAAATGGCAACCTAAGTTGAATGAGGGTAGAAGGGTGAGCTGGCAGCCACTGAAGGAAGCCAGACAGCGTGAAGACATTAGGAAAGACAGCCACCACCTGAATATCAAATGACTTTCAAACCATGGCCTTAGACAGAAGAGGTGGTTATGAGCCTCTGGGACACTGCCTAGATTCAGCATTCAGTAGGTGGTAGATTTTTTCTTATTGGGCGCTCAATTTTTAAAAATTGTTTTTTGCCAGCTCGTTGCTTTTATTTCATAAACGGGGGCTTTTGGTCAAACTGGTATCTGAGGGGTTGAGGAAGAAAAGATTATTTTCTTCTCCTGCCAAGAGATTGTCCTTTGGCTCTTGCAAGAGTGGATCTTGGCAAGCCCCATGATTTCATTCCATCTTCCTCATGCAGGTTAAGTGAGCATTGCCAGAGGCCGAGGTCCCAGGCCTTCTGTGGACTGCAGAGTCTGGAGATGTGTGGTTTCTGGGAAGGGATGCCTGAACTTCCATTCCCCTTTCGTAGAGTTCAAAAGGTAAACGTGAGTATTCAAGTCACATTTGCAAATCCCAGGTCTTCAAAGCACAGAACCATAAACCTTGTACATTGTGGGCAATATCTGATCCTATCCTCAGAATACTGCATGAGGGGTACCTACAGGTGAGTAAACTGTGGGTTAACTGTGCCTGAGGTTATACAGCTGGAAAGTGGTAGAGGTTGTAGTTCCCTTCTCAAAAGGAAGCTAAATGTAGCAATTAAGAGGACAGTTCTTCATATTGTTAAGAACTGGTTCCATCAAATTCTAGTTCCATCACTTTTTTTTTTTTTTTTTTGCGGTACGCGGGCCTCTCACTGTTGTGGCCTCTCCTGTTGCGGAGCACAGGCTCCGGACGCACAGGCTCAGCGGCCATGGCTCACGGGCCCAGCCGCTCTGCGGCATGTGGGATCTTCCCAGACTGGGGCACGAACCCGCGTCCCCTGCATCGGCAGGCGGACTCTCAACCACTGCGCCACCAGGGAAACCCTCCATCACTTTTTGATTGTGCGGCTCTGGGCAAACTTTTAATCTCTGTAAGTTTCTCCCTTTGGAAAAAGTCTTCATCTTAGTTCTTGGGATACTGTGATTCTCAGGGTCTCCCTTCTGGATACTGTTCTTTCTCTTCTTTTTTTTTTTGGCTTCTCTTCTTGTCTCATACATTGAATGTTGTCAAACAGTCCATTTTCCTTCCTCTTTTCTTCCCTTTTTCTCTATATTCCCTTCTCTTGGGCAGTCCCAGTCACTGTGACATGGGAAAGAGCAAAGAGAGACTTCACACTGGCCTTTTAATCTTCCACTTGGATGACACACCACTTGTGCTCACATTTCACTGGACAGAGCAAATCACTGGTCCATATCTAACTTCAAGATGGATGTATTCTTGAATGAGAGGAACCCCAGGTGAGGAGAGCATTGGATATCTCTTTTGGAGCCATCTTATAAACACATCAGAGTCCTCAACTCTGCCTCTGTCTAGAAGACAAATACAAATACGTATTTTTTTGTCCATTAGAAATCTTACAACTAATCATGCTTCCTTCTTTGCTTTGGCTGCTAGGAAGTTCAAAGCCAAATTTGCTGTCCACCACTAGCAACTTTACAGGAACTATGGCATAAAGGTTATACGTTAACCTTATGGCTTAAATTTAATTTTATTTCATGCCCTTGTGTTTTCCTTTGTCTGCTCTAGTATTTTTTAAAATTTTGTTGTGCAAATTTGTGTATGCCACTCAGATCATTATTTGAATGAACCAGGGTAAAAACAAATGCATGCATATACACCTACCACACAACCGTACAATAGTTCAGCGCTCATCTCTCAGAAGAAATACTATTACTTCATTTCTCAGAAGTAATTTATCACTGGGTGTCTCCACTGGATGTCCTACAGTTACCTCAAATGCAGTATGCTCTAAATGAAACTTACCATCTTTCCCCTAAATGGTCTCTTTTACTTAAATTCCTCTTTCCATGAATAGCTTAACCATGTGTGGACGATTGAAAAAAAAATCTAACAATCTTTCACCCCACCCTGTACCCTCATCCTATTGGTTTATCTTTCACAACTTCTTGACATCCAGTCAAATGAGTCATTCTATGCTCTCCAAATATGCCAAGTGTTTTTCCATTACCGTGTCTTTGCTCATGCTATTTCCTCTGTTAGAAATGCCCGCCACCAACTCCCCACCTGTATGAATGCTTCCCATGCTTTAAACCTCATCTCAGCTGTCTTTCTTTTATAATGTCCGGCCCCGTCAGCCAACGAAATGAGAGTATCCTTTCCTTCCAATCTCACTGATTGCATTTGACTTAATTGACCTTACACTGTGCATTTCTCATATACTTAGTTTAGCTTCCTAACATTTAGGAGCTCCTTGGGGGCAAAGACCATGCCTTACTTTGCTTTGTTATTTGCAGCACCCAGCTCTTCCTGGCAAGATTTGAATTGCCTTGAGCCTGAAGTTCATCACAGGTGAACTTGACTTCATATAAAATGGGAGCAAGTGTGTGCCTGGCTTCTCCCTCTCCTTCACCCGTCACATCTACAAGCTCTTCAAGCATCTCCTCCCAACATATCCTACATCTATTCTCTCTTCATAATTTCTGCTCCCTTGGCTCAGACTCCATCATCTCTCACATGGGCAATTACAAAAGCCCCCTAATACCTCTTCCTGTCTTCAAGGCTGGTAACTCTAAAATGCATATCCCTCCCTCGGCTTAAAACTTTTCAGTAGCTTCCAAACGGCAGTGAGATAAAGTCCAAGCTTCTTTCATGGCATAAAGCGTTCTACGTAAGCTAGCCTTGCCCATTTCTGATGTCTTGATGCCTCTCAGAATCTTTTTCTGGTCATACATTCCGTCCCAACCCTACTTAGGAAAATAGGACCAGCCATGTGTTGGGCATTTATTGTCTTTGCTCACTCCTTCTCTCCTTCTTTGGGTAACAGATCCTACCCTTCTAAGAACATAGATGGCATGTGACCTATGCTGACTAGTTAGAGGATTTCACTCTCTCCCCCAGCACCCAGTCCCATGATAGCCTTTCTTGAGATTTTCAAAGTGCAGTTGAATGAGAGCTCAGAATTGCCATTTTACACCCTGTGAAAATAAAGAAACCAACTCAGAGAGACACGTAGAAACAAGATACTGGGAGCAAGTCCTCCACACAGCCCTGAACACCCTGGCTCTGGTTTCCAGGCTGATGCCAAGCCTGTTTGCTCAATTCTCCTCTCTATTCCATGAGCCATCCCATGAGCCTTCGTTACATGTACGCATGTGGTTACTCTTTCTCTTCTCCTCTAGACTGTAAGCTCCACGAGTGCAGGAACTGTATTTATTCTGTTCTCCACTGTCTCTCCAGCACCTCAAGGAACTGAAGGGCAGGTCTGTGGAGGAGAGTGGAGCAGTACGAACTCCCAGAGGCCCATCCAAGGGGGACTTTGCACCGACAGATACGTGATTCAGTAGTAAAAGAAGGAACGGCCTCATCCTCCCCTGTACTCTGTGTAGACAAGTGATCAGCTCAAGGTAGGACTTTCTTTCTGGTAATGGACTGGAACTTTGCACTTCCATCCATAATGGGCAGACATCATCTTGAAAGTATATATATATATATATATATATATATTTTTTTTTTGCGGTATGCGGGCCTCTCACTGTTGTGGCCTCTCCCGTTGCGGAGCGCAGGCTCCGGACGCGCAGGCTCAGCGGCCGTGGCTCACGGGCCCAGCCGCTCTGCGGCATGTGGGATCTTCCCGGACTGGGGCACAAACCCACGTCCCCTGCATCAGCAGGCGGACTCTCAACCACTGCGCCACCAGGGAAGCCCTGAAAGTATAATTTTTGAGGGGAGGTAATCTCATATTATTTATGAGACCTGAGTTTAGTTCCTCAGAATCCTTCTCCAGCTAGGCACCAAGTTCTCAAGGGTAGGTATATATCCAAGAGAATTGAAAACATATGCCCATGTAAAAACTTGCACATGAATGTTCATAGCACCTTTATTCACAACAGCCCCAAAGTGGAAACAGCCGAATGGCCATGAACTGATGAGTGGATGAACAAAATGTGGTATGTCTATACCATGTAATATTATTCAGCATAAAAGGAATGAAGTACTAGTGCACGCTACAACATGGATGAACCTTGAAAAGGTGATGCTAGGTGAAAGAAGCCGGTCACAAAGGACCATACGTTATATGATTCTATTTTTATAAAATGTCCAGAATAGACAAATCCATAGAGATAGAAAGTAGATTAGTGGTTGCCAGGGGCTAAGAGGAGCAGAAATGAGGAGTGATTATTAATGAGTATGGGTTTTCTCTTTGGGGTGATGAAAATGCGCTGGAATTAGGTAGTGGTGATGGTTACACAACCTTGCAAGAATACTAAACCTACTTAATCATATGCTTTAAAGACTGAATTTTATTATATGTGAGTCATGCCTCAATTTTTTTAAAGATCTTAAGGGTAAAAGTCTGGTATTTTATATTTTTTGTATTCTATATAGACTCTCATATCATTTCCTATTTTGACTGGAGCTTGAGGCTAGAATTCTGACTTTTGGTCAAGACTCTCTAATGCAGCCTTGCCAAACTGAATATGTGTTAGGCCTAGAGAAGTGTGGAGGAGAAACTGGAATGAGGCACTCGTTAGTTGTCCATCAATAAGAAAAATAAGACACCTTCAATGGACAGAGTGAAAAGGGGACCCAGAGCTCTCATCATCTTCTCCCCAGCAACACTCACAGCCTCAGCCCCACGATCTTAGGATCATCAGGACTCACCCATCATGTTCTTAGCCCTGCCTATTAGAGGCCCTACACAAAGGTCCAAATTCCCAGGTCATCCCCCAGATTCTGTACAGTCCTTGATTTTGCCCCATCTCCCATCTTCCCGCTTCCCAGCACATCTTCTGAAATCCATTCATCATAATTAGCAAAATCTTTTTATCACCGAACCTCTTCTCTCTGTTCTTATTATGCTCTTGCTCTAACCATGACCTGGTGATTCCCTGAGGACCAGCAACTCTGCAGGTCATGTGAAGAGATAATACCATTCACCACCTTCCTGGTTGCAGTCTTCACCAGACCCAAGTGACTTCCCATAATTTCCTGAGGAGTCTAGTTCTTAACCCACTGTCATTCTCTCCATCACTACTCCTAACCTAACTTGTGGTGATTTCAGTGTCCATGTAGATAAATAATGCTTCCAATGCCCTTGGCCTCTCAGTTTCTTGATTTCCTCTCCTCCAAGGATCTTATGTCTTAGCTACCCACTGCCATGGTCATACCCTAGACCTTGTCATCATCAGTATTTGCAACCTGACTACAATCTTAATTTTATCCATCCCTCTTTCCTGATCACCACCTCTGACTTTTCCAGCTCACTCTGTCTGGTATCCAATGTCAACAACTTGTCAGCATTTTCAGCATTGTCAGGATAGGAATTGGTCAAATAAACCATGGTCTGCTGAAAAGTACAGCACTTGCAAAGATGGACTCCAGGGCCAGACAACCTGGGATCTTACTTCCTCCTGCCCACTACTAGCTCTGTGACCTTGGGATAACTACTTAACCTTGATAAGCTTCAGATTCCTATAAAACAGTGATGACAACAATGGCCGCAGACTCATAAGATGGTTTGAGGATTACTATGAGATACTGTAAAGTGACTAGCATAGTGCTGGACCTATATGGAATTCTCAGTAGAAGAGAGTGATTCTGTGGTAAACATCACACGTTTTGGTCAGTCTAGCAATTGTTCTTTTTCATTCAGGAATAGCACCCCAACTTTACTTGAGAATCAGCTCTTTTCCTGGTGTTGGAGGGGGCTAATCCCTAACCCTGCTCCACGGGAAGTCACGGGAAGCCAGTCATGGCCAGTGGGAGCATTCCAACCCCTGACCATAGTGAATAGTGACTGATTCAGGGATGGGCACATAACTAAGCTGGGTCCATGAGCGTCTCTTCAGGGGCTTTTTGTTGGAACAGTTGGGACAGAGAGGTCCTCCACTGGATGTGGGGCTGGTAGGACCTAAGCAAAGCCCACCTGAGAGCAGCCAACAGAGAGACATGTGGAAGAGAGGGACTGAGGGAGGCTGAGATCTGAGTCCTTGTGTCCAGGCATGTTTAAAATCTGCCTCTGGACTTGCAGTTACACAGGGCAATAAATCCCTTCCATGGTGCTTAAGCCAGTGTGAACTGGGTTTCTACCTCACCCAGAGTTATGATGATTAGATTTTATAGTGAAATACTAGTCTGCCATCAAAAATGATGATATAAAACTGTACTGGGACACAGAGAGATGCTTATTAAATATTTTTAATTGAAAAAAAACAACTTAGAGAATAATAAGATATCAATAAGAATGAGGTTCCATTTTATAAAAAATATATAACTATAGAAAGAGGTCTGGAAGGCTCTATGACAATAGGTTAGCAAAAGATATCTATGTTAACAGTTATATGTGCTACATAGCTTAACTCTGGATTTCTGTGGGTGGTGGGACTGTAGATAATTTGTATTTTCTCTTCTTTTTTGCCTGTATTATCTAATGTTTTAACAATGTGCATAGATTATTGGTTCAATATTTTAAAAGGAAGTTTCCCAAATGAGAAAAAAAAACAGCCCTTCCTTGCCACACCTGTAATCAGAGCATTAAATTCTGTCTTTCCTAGGGGCGTCTCTCAGGATCCTTGAGGGTGTCTGGGACTAGGTGAACCTGTTCTGTGGTTTCGTGGCTCCTAGGTGTGCCAGGCCTCATAACCTTGAACTGATGAGAATCACAGAACCACCATTTACAAGTTTAAATGGTCTTGGGGCAGTTGAGAAATCAGAATTAATCAACTGTGCCCTCTTGGGAAAGGGGCAAACAGAGTGATGTGTGTACAGAGCTTTCCAAAGGGATTAATCATGGCTTTGGGAATTGTGTGTGGTGGTGGGCGGGACTATGGGAATGTTTACATGTGGTATTATTATCCGGCATGCACGCTGCAGGCTCTTCACTGCTAAATGTTGTATGTCATCAGTTTCCTAGCAGAGAAGGATAGTTTTGCTCACACTTTGAGGGTGGAGATGCTCGGGGCCTAGAAATCTTAAGTGACTCATTGAGGGGTGCACAGCAAGAACTGAGTTGTGATTTAGGGTTCTTGACTCCGTGCCCTATCTGGGTGCCAATCATCTTCTTTACGGGCTGCTTCAGACATGCACAGGCTGCCTCAAGCAGGACAGGCCTCCCTCCCCTTCTGTGAGCATATATATATATATTTTTTGGTCGCACCACATGGCATGCAGGATCTTAGTTTCCAGACCAGGGATGGAAACCGTGCCCCCTGCAGTGGAAGCAAGGAGTCTTAACTGCTAGACCTCCAGTGAATTCCCCTGTGAGCGTATTTTAAAAAGTCATGTCAAAATAATTTTCTCTGGGTTTTTCCTTTTAGAAACACTCAAGTTCTCTCCTAGAGTCTATTCCTATCTATGCCCTAACTCAGAAAGCTAGATTCTCATGTGCCTGCGAATGTCTCTGACTCCAAATTGGGAGTACTGCCTAGAAAAGTTACTACATTGTGTACATGGGGGAGGGTTCGCATTCTTGGGGTGTGGTGAGCCCTCCCCCAGTGGTTTGGCTCATCTCCATCCTATGCGCCCCCCCGCCCATTCCCACCTCAGACCACTGCTACCACTCATCTCCTCCTCCGTGCGCTCAATGCTCTAGCTCCCTGGATCCTGCACTGTCTCCACTTGCCATGCACAGCTCCTAACACCGAGTGGTGGTTCTACGGCTGGGATACCATGCTGGGTTCTTCTCTACCTGTTCATCCTACATTTTAGCTTCTCACTTACAGAGTGCTCGCTTGGTGTCAGGTTGCTGTTCTAAGACTTGACAAATGTTGACTCCTAACAGGAACTGATACTGATACCATGATTATTAGCCCATTTTACAGATGAAGAAACTGAGGCACAGAAACTTGCTCAAGATCCTAGAGCTAGCTGGTGCTGGAGGCAGGATTTGAATCCAGGCAGTGGGCTCCAGAGTCCGCCCTCTTAACCCCCCTGCTTTGCTTCTCTCCTATAGATGCTTTTAGCCTCCTGCCCTGTGAAGTCACCCTGATATGTGTTTTGGGAATTGCCCACATCCTGCTTTGTGCTTCCAGAGCACTTTGTTGGTCCCTCAAGGATTCATTTGTCATTGGCAGGGTTTTTATTAGCCTTGGTCCCCTACCAGCAGGGAGCTTTGCAAGGACTGGAATTGGGCGTGTCCATCTGTGTATCCATGGCATTCTCACTTCCAGATCCCTTCCAAGTCTTTTTTAAACACTGAAGATGTGAAATACATGTGGGCTAAAATGAACTGAAATTTAGCGAATTAGAAGGTCCCATAACAACTAAACCCTTGAAGGCAGTCTTGGTGAGATGCTTCCACAAAAACTTTAACTTAAGCACAAAAAAAATGCATAATTCTCATCCATCCAAGAGCTAGGTATTTTCTTTTGAGGATTATTCAGCGTTGTACTTTTCCTTCCATTTCTTCCAACCTTTTAGACATTTCATGACATGAGAGAATCACCCATAAGTAGATAGTGATGAAAACACATTGAGTCATAGCATCTCCATTCTTGCCAGTTCTGTGACTTTGGGAAAGTCACCTGAGCTTCCTGAATCTTGGTTAGGTCATAATTATACTTAGTGACCTGACACTGCACATAAGGCAGCTGGCCTAGGGCTTGGTTGACAGTAAAAGCTGTATAAACGTGACTGTTGTCATCATTATCTCCATGGCCTGTCTGGCAACACCAGGAAAAAGAAAAGGAAACAGAAATCTCTGATATGTTTCTTAACACTCTGGAAAAAGGGTGAAGGAGTATAAAGTGAAGATGACTGGTCAAAATGAGAGCACCATAATAATGAATTTTCTTTTCCCTTGCAGTCTTCAGTTCCTCCCTAAATAAATAGAAATGGGAGAAAAATATCTGCAGCAGTGCAATGTCCTAAAAGAAACAATTGCCTAAATTCAACTAAAACCATATTTACTCATTCAATGAACATTGCACACAATACTATGTGCCAGGTACTGAGCTAGGTGTGGAGTTACAGAGCCACCTAAGACATAGTCCCTGTCGTCAAGGAGCTCAGACATGTAAGTGAATAACTCAAAATCCGAGCCAATTCCAAGGATTTGCTTTTATGTTAGAGAGTTCATGGGAATCTAGAAGAAGGGCTATCTTGAAGGAAAGCTTTGTGTGGGAAATTGAGGTTTAAATTGGGCCTTAAGGGGAGTATGTCAGTCAGAGTTGTTGGCTGCAAGCAACAGAAAGCTTCTCTAGCTAGCTCAAACAAAAAGGAGGCAAGTGAGGGAAGGAGACCAGGGACTCACGGAATTGTCAGCAGGCTGAAATGACCAGATTTGGAAAACAAGCAGAATCAAGGGAGCTGTGGAAGACGAAGAATATGACCCCCAGCAGAGATCACACAGAAGGAATGGGCTAATTTGGCTTTGATGCTGCTGAGAAGATCCTTTATCACTCTCTCAAGGTCAGAGTTCCAGGACAGCATGTATGACAGGCTGAGCAAAGTCACATGATCAGCCACTGGCCAAGCCAGGGTAGGGGTAGAGAAGGCTCTTTAGTGGGAGTTGCCCGTTCTTTTCCATCAAGACCATCCACCTGGATGGAGAATTCCCCTGGGAGGATCAGTATTCTAATAGTAAGTGATGCTGGGAACCAGACAGCAAAAAAAGACAACCGTCCTTTATGAGAGGTAGGATTCCAACAGTAAGTGGCCGGGCAGCAGAGGCAGGCCGCGAACAGAACAGAATCTGCAAAGGTGAGGGAGGAATAAAGTTCATGGGAGGCACTTCAGGGCCGTCAGGCTGTGGTGCAATGCGGTAAGAGTTACATTGAAAGACAAAGGCAGATAGGTTGCGCCCAAATCACAGAAGGTCTTATAAATGCCACGATTAAAAGTCGAGACCTTATGCTGTAGCCAAGCGCAGGAGCAGAAGTCTTTTGAGAAAATAAGCAGACATGCCTGGGAGAGAAGATTAGATCGAGGCTGTGTTTCTCATCTGTTTTCTCTGCGCGCTTGCACGGTGCTGAGCGCACTGTAACAACAGCAGCGAAAACTACAGGAGAACTTTGAGGGAAGAAAATGATGCAGCGCAGCCTGTGGAAGTCCCCATCCATCAGACTCTTAAGTGCGTGAATTTTTAGGAGTTGGCCCTATATTCTGGCTTGGGGGGGTGGGGCGGGGGAGGGGCATGTAACCCAGGTTTAGCCAATCAGAGTATCTCCCCCACCCCCCGCCATTCTAATAGTAAGAATGGCTTAGGCGTAGACACATGACCCAAGGCCACAATGTCAGCGGCAGTAATTCGGGGCGCGCTGGGAAAGAGGGCACCTCTTTCTGCAGAGTTGCTAAGTGGGTATAAGTTACAGTGGAGCTGCTGCTGGCTGCCAGGCCTGCCTCATTGGGAGACTCTGCCAGATAATGACGCCAATGCAGAGGAGCGTGGAGCTGGGATGGAGAGCGAGGGTGCTGGGGTTCTGGATCCAGCCGTTATCTGACCTAGATTTCCCAGAGATCAGTCTCCAGTTTCTGGAACGAGCACGTTCTTTCTAGCTCCTCCTCCTTTCGTTCTCTCCTTTCTCAGTGAGGCCACTTTGCGTTGCTTTTGTTACTCGCAACTAAAAAAAGTCTGAACTCATAAAATTCTCTCTCACAAAAAAGGGGTGGAGTCAGGTGAATAGAGGAGGGAGGCCTGAGGACTAGTGGGGCTCAGGAGAGGTCTTTACCGAGAGACGTCTGAGGCACCATAGCCAAAGGCAGCATCTGGCTCCTTTGGCCCCTCAGTCCAACGCATTTAGATAGTTTAAAAAATGGACACTGTCACCTTCAAAAGGGGGTGCTTGAAGTATCTGATCGCTTTTTTTCATAGTATGGTGATGGGACTGTACAGGTTCTCTCTGCCATAGTTTTTTAATGAACATGGAAAACTCAATGTTAACATAGAGGATAAGTTAATAATAGTGGAAATTCAGGCCACGCTGGGGGAGATATTTAGAGAAATGAGGTCACGTCCCCAGTGCTCCTGTATAACACTTGGGAGACCACCCTCTCAGTGTTCGTTCAGGTCAGAAGTTACAAAATGGTGGCCTATGGACAACAGCTGGCCTACAGATGGATTGTTTGGCTTGCAAAATATTGCGCGCACACACACACACACACACACACACACACACACAAGTTCACCAATGTTTAAAAGTCAAGAGGTTTTACATTTCTGGATTCCCTTGAAAAAAAATGGGAAGGTCTGTCCACCCTGGACGCATTTTGCTGCCGGCAACTCTAGGCCGGGCTGAGGAGCAGCTCCCCCTTTAGATGGTGTGAGCGCCCCGGTCTGTCCCAGCCTCCCCCAGCTGCTGCATTCACTTAGGTCACCTGCCCGTCGCACCTGTAAGCATGTGATTCACTGGAAGTAACGCAAATTCTCCCGGACACTTAACTTTGGCTGAACACCTGCTTGTGAGTTAATTTCACTACTGTTGGTAAAATAATTCCCTGGAGCTATGAACAGGCAAGTTCAAAATCCTGGGGCGGGGGCTTCATCCTGTAACACACACGCTAGTAAACATCTTTGGGCTGGAAGCAGAAGTGAAGGAGGTGAGGAGAACAACTAGGAAAATGATGCCCTTGTTTTCCTCTGGTTGTGAAACTCTAAACCCAAAGAACGGAGTCCTCTGGGGTCAGAGTGCCTGACTTTGAAACCCAGCTCTGCCAGTCATTGCCTGTATGCTCTTGGTCATGTTCATCAACTTTGCTGTGCCTCAGTTTCCTCCTCTGTACAAAGCCCTATATTCTCTTTATCTATAAAATGTAATACATTCTCTTCTCCTAGGATTTATGAGTTATTATCTTTTGAGTCATTCATGAGTTTATTTATGAGTTATTTGAGAGTGAGGATTAAATGAGTTAACTTTAGAACAGTGCCTGGCACACAGTAAACACTCAATAAATGTTAAAGTATATGTATATATTATTTAATGTTTATATATTTATATGTAGATTACATATTAATTTTAAGGCTGTATTAATAGAACTATCATTTATCTTGCAAAATTTATATGTTCTACATATATTTATACAAAGTACATTTCTGTGAAGTAAATCCTTTTTTTTAAATTAATTAATTAATTAATTAATTAATTATTTGGTTGCGCCGGATCTTAGTTGTGGCAGGCAGACACCTTGGTTGTGGCATGCATGTGGGATCTAGTTCTCCGACCAGGGAACGAACCTGGGCCCCCTGCATTGGGAGCGTGGAGTCTTAACCACTGCGCCACCAGGGAACACCCAGTAAATCCTTTTTAAAATCAGCTTCCGTTACAAAAAAATAAAGTATATATTTTAAGGAGAAATAATCTGGTAGAAAAGTTTTGCTTAGAAAACAATAAGACAATGACAAATCTCATGAGTCCCTGGGCATTGCTAGTATCTGCATCAATTTCTTTTCCTTCATTAATTACAATCCCTATAAATACATACTTTTGATGAGAGTGTAAATTGCTACAAGTTTTTTAAAAAATGCAATAACACATTTTCTTTAAACATAATAAAACACTGTAAGCCAATAGCTCCTGAACGCCAGAGCTTCACCCTATGGATAGTTATTGAATGGGATAATATTAAAGCCCATCACGGGTGTTACCTCTCTGTCAAGCCAGAGTTTGAGTAGTTGAGGCAGATTCATAGAAATAGCATTTTTTACACAGAATTGGTATGTTCCAGTAAACAAGAATGTAAAGTAACTTCTGTAATGGAATCCTTTTCTTTTCCCATTAGTATTATCTAATAAAAATAAAGTATGTGTTCCTAGGGTGTAAATAATTCAGATAGAAGAGTTTGGCTTGGAAAGGAATTAGACAATGTAATGCTTAGTGCCCAGGTGTCCTGGCGTTTACCTGTGTGGAGGCAGGAGAGGCTCTTGTAACTCACAGGCTCAGAAATCAAAGTCTGGGGTTCACGGACTCCACCATTCATTGGTTGTGTGATTTTCGACAAATGGCTTAACCTTGCTAAGCCTCAGTTTTCTCATCTGCAAAGTGACGGTGACTGTCTTACCCACTTCCAAGAGTAATTGCAAAGACTAAGAGAGATGATTCGGGAAAGAGCCTTGTTCAGGGCCTAGCCCTCAGCAATTGGTTGTTTTCCATATAGAGCCTGTGTTGCTGTAGTTTTCCTTTGAAGCACTTTTATGATTCCAGGATCATATCAGTCATGCATTCCTTTCCCTCTTTTCAGGGGTAACAGAAAGGTTTCTCATGCCTGGTAACGTGCTGGCAATGACATAACTCCCTGCGCTCTCCCCACCCCTGCTTTTTCTTTGTTCTTTAAGTGCCAATAATGGTATATTGTATTACCATGTGATGGCATTAGAGGCTTCCCATTCATATGTGATGTTTGGGGTTTTGAAAAGCTGAAGTTTCAGATATTTTTTGAATATATCTTTTCTTACAAAAAATGAGATGTGTGAGGTTATTGTGTTGGAGGTTGGGTTCCATGGGAAGCAGAGTCTGAGATGCAGATTTGCATGTGGGATGCTTTGGGGATCAATGCCTGTGGAAGAGTGAAAGGAGCAGAACTGGGCAAAGGGAAAAGTTGGTCTGTGATCCAGTCAAAACAGAGACCTCAGCTCAGCCAGGGAGACTCCGCAGCTGAGGATGGCACTGAGGAGTTGTCCTCAACTGGGGCAAAGGACCCAGCAATTAGAGCCCTGTGTTAAGCAGTCATGGCGTGCAGGCCACTCGGGGAAGGAGCTGTGACCTCGGTTGAGGAGCTCTCTCCACCTAAGGATCATTGTGGCAGTCGGAGGGTGGAGTGGGGAGCCCAGCTGAGCTGTCTGTTATTAACACTTTCAGCCACCAGAGAAATGATGCTTCAGTCCCGAAGGAGAGGGTCTGGATGGTGTAACTCAGAGTCCCCTAAACTCTACCCTGTGCCACTTAGACTCTTTTATTTAATATAAAGGAAAAGTGAATGGGGTGAACTTCAGCCCCTACTCCTGTTGCCTGGCCTGAGGTAGCACCTCATACTCATCCCAGATCACCCTCGCCCTCAGCTAACGTCTCTGCTGATCTAGTTGGCTTACCTGGTGGAGTGACAGACCCTTATGCAAGTGGTCTGAGCCCCTGGACACCCTGCCCTTCTCTGTGACTGTTGTATTTGTCCACATGCCTTCTAAATTGGGAAGTCTTCGCTGACGGGCTAGGCCCCTGAATCTTCACAGAACTCACTTCCTGCCTTCTTGACCACTTGCAGCTTACCAACATCTCCCATGTATTTGCCACTTCTTACTCATCTGGTCTGATTAACATGATGTCATCAGTACCGTGAACCAGTGTGACACACTTTGAAACGTCTAGACAGTCCAGGTCACTTTGGCATATATTAGCTCAGTCCTGATGCTCATTTGGCATATAGTTTCATTCCTCTCTATGAGGCCAGATCGTAAATGGATACTGCTGTCCATTTCAAGTGAATGCAGACTGCTTTTCTTTCTCCCTTCCAGTAGGGATCAAAAAGAACGCAGTCACTAGATCAATGGCAACATACTGTGTGCCTGACAGCATGTAGTCTAATCTAATTAAGATCCTATTTCTGACATGGCAGTTGCAGTTGAGGCCACTGTTTTGCAGAAGGCCACTGGCATCCTCCGGGATGCATCTGGCTTTGGAGGCGTCATGGTAGGGATCACTGCCTCTCAGCCTTTGGGTCTTTAAAGGAGACACTAATCTCTGCTGTCCTCCCAGGGATACAGTGCTATTTGGGATTCTTTTGGATTAACCATGTTGGCTGTGGGGAGGGCCAACTTCAAAAGCTTCCACTGGATCTTCCCCATTATAATAGCTCTTACCCCGCAAACCAAGGAACCAATGTGGATGCTCAGTGAACTGCCAAGTATAGCTATTAAAATTACATATTTGGGGACTGACCACTAGGTTTGTCCATGGACATACTGGACCCACAGTGAGCCAGACTCAATTTATTACCTGGTTCCCATAAGCCCCTAATATCCTGCAGGGCCAGCTGACACTTCAGTTCTCAGATACCAATAACTTAGACCTGTGTCCAACAGTCCTTGGGATATTTGGGTATCTGCCTTTCCCCAAGGTAGGATTACTTGAGTAAATGGCCATAGGTCTCCATAGCTCTATATGGGTCACCCCTAGTATGGTCGCCCATCCTGATTTTCCCAGGGCTGTCCCTGTTTAAACACTGAACAACATCCTGCATCCCTGGAAATCCCTTAGTCCCATGTAAAACAAAATAGTTCGTCACCCTAGACTCCCCCAGTTCCCCAGGATGCACTACCACCTGGCAAATGGCCTATGTATAGTAACCTCTAAGTAAGTTCTCGATGGGATGAGCAAATGAGTGAGTGAATTTACTAAACTCCTTCCAGGTACTCGGGACCCAATAGCTTTGTGTGTGTTTGTTTAATAATGTCCAAAGGTGCCACCTCTCTCCTCCCTTCATCATCATAAGACAGTTTAGGTTGATGGCAAGGAGAAAAAAAAAAAAAAACAACCGTGGGAAGAAGGTCAGTGAATTACACCAGGATCTGAGAGGAAACAGATAATGCTAGTGATTGTTCTTGTCAGCTTATAACAGGCAGGATATAAATACATGTTATAGAAGAGGAAATTCAAAAGAGACATGGGGAAACAGATTTGAGATTTTGAAAAATAGCATATTCAGGACCTGCTCACCCAGAGGCAGTTAGACTATGACCCAGGGCAAATCATGCTTCGCTTTGCTGTTGTTGTTTGAATGAGTTGAAATTTCATAAGCCTGGGAGCCCCACCCCTTCCTGCCTATTTCATTGGAGCATGAACTATTTTTCAAGGGGTGAGGCTTGGGTTAAGGATGAGTACTGTCCCCTCATGATAAGCCCAAATTCACAGAGGCAAGTGCTGTCTTTCTTCTCGGTGACTCCACCCCCCCATCTAATCTTTTTTGCGAAACTTTAATTTTCAAGGCATTCATGGGACATAAAACCCTCAATTCCAGCTTTTCATTACACATACCACTGACACATTTATTTTGTTTTTGGTTTTTTTTTTTAAAGTAGTTGCTTTCATCTAAAAAAAAAAAAAAAGTAGTTAACATGCAGACAGCTATTTTGAGTTCAGGAAAATGACTTCCCTTGCCCATGGCATCTTGGAAGCAGAAGAACTCAAAGTTCTTTAGCTATCATGTGGGCTAGGTGGCTGCTACCCTAGATGACAAGATGGGGTCTGCAAATTGTGCCTCCACACACTCCAGGGATTCAGAGGCCAAAGCTTTGCAAAGGAAACTGTGGGCCTGATGGTGGTGTCTGGTTAAACTCCAGACCAGACAGATGGGGTCTACAATGGAAACCCAAGTGCTTGGCCACCAGGGAGCTAGCAAGCTTGGCAAAGCACAGGAAGAAGACACAGAGAGGATTCTCAGCCCACTCCCTCGAACCTTCCACCTCAACATGTCCCAGTTGCTGACCTGCAGCCTTCTAGTTCTGGAAAATACGACTGCCTCCTGTTCCTGAAGAACTCCAGGAGAGAACCCAGCCCGTTTGGTCTTTCTTAACTTGCTTGCAGGGTGCACATCATGGCTAATTCACAAAGCAGAGTCCTTGCCTACACGCGTTACCTTCTTGGATAGGAGAAAGGTCTGTGCATATTAGATGGCAGATATCTAAAAGCTTAAGTCAGTACTTAGGCTCCCAGTCTCTGATGCATCCCAAAGTGACTGGAGAAAGCTCAGGAAAACTTGCTCAACTGGCTTCTGGGGCTAAAGAAAGGTTTTTCTAGAATGGAGGCCACATTGACACTCAACTGCCTTTGGGACCAAGCAGCCAGTAAACGAGAGAGTAGTGGGGGAGATTATGACAGATGCAGACCGTTCCCTGCCTACGGCTTCACATTCAGTGGTTTGTTTGTTTGTTTAAATCATTGGCCGGAGAAATCAAACACAGCTGCAGCCCATCTTTGGTTACTAGGCCAAGAGTCTGCAACACTGCCCAAGTGGTCTTCTGGACAGATTGGACGTGTTGTGTTCCCCTGCATAGCCTTGAGTTATGGGGGGATTAGACAAGCCCTCGATCCACCCCCACCCCAGGCCCCACCACCCACTCAGTGACTTTGGACAATTATCTTCTCTCTGAGCCTCAGTCTTTTCTTTTCTTTTTTTTTTTTTTTTTTCGGTACGCGGGCCTCTCACTGTTGTGGCCTCTCCCGTTCCGGAGCACAGGCTCCGGACGCACAGGCCCAGAGGCCATGGCTCACGGGCCCAGCTGCTCCGCGGCACGTGGGATCCTCCCGGACCGGGGCACGAACCCGTGTCCCCTGCATCGGCAGGCGGACCCCCAACCACTGTGCCACCAGGGAAGCCCGAGCCTCAGTCTTTTCATTTGTAAAATGGAGACGATGCCCACCTCATAAACTCAGTGTGTGAGGATGAGGTGAGATTCTGTACTGAGAGCATTTGCTGCTGCGTCCTGCCCACACTTAGAAATGGCAGTGAACCCACAAGCCACACACACACATCGGCCCCCAATAATACAAAGCAATCCTGGTGTCCAGCCAGGTAACATCTGAAGTCAGCCTTGGAGCCTCAGTTTGCACACCTGTCTGGCTCCTCACCTCCTGACCCATTCCTCTTCCTGCTGGGCTCACACTCACTCCTGGGCCCCAGCTGCAGATCCAGCTTCTTGGCTGGACTTGGGGCTCCCTCCTGGAAGAGGGTTTGTATTCGTCCTCCAGAGGCACCTCAGCCATCCCTTCAAGAGGTATTTGGACTGGAATCAGCTGTTCTGCCCCCCGTCTAGGTTTTGAGGTGCCCAGGCTACATCACCATGAGTGGGGGACACCCATGGTGAGATGGAGGATTGTGAGATGGAGGATGGACTGAAGGTTCAGCACAGAGGGGCTCTGCTCACATGACCCTTCTTGGGGTCCTAGCCGTGGTCAAATGCTCTGTGGCTCAGATGCTGTCTCCTTGTTCTTCTGTTTTTCCCTGACCCAAACCCTACCCAGGCCATTGGTCTCAGCAAAATCCCTTTCTCTGAGAAGCTGCTATGAATGAATATTTGTGTCCCCTGCCCCCAAATTCATATCTTGAAGCCCTAACCCACAAGGTGGTGTTATTTGGGGGTGGGGCCTTTGGGAGGTAATTAGGTTTAGGTGAAGTCACAAGGGTGGGGCCCACGTGATGGCATTAGTGCCCTTATAAGAAGAGGAAGAGACAAGAGCCCTCTCTCCCTCAGTCATGTGAGGACACAGTGAGAAGGCAGCTGCCTGCAAGCCAGGAAGAGGGCCCTCATCAGACAACAAATCTGCCAGCACTTTGTGGACTTCCCAGACTCCAGAACTATGAGAAAGAAATGTTTGTTGGTTAGGCCAGCCAGTCTATGGTATTTTGTTATAGTAGCCTGAACTAAGACAAAAGCTCTCCTTGGGTAACAATTATTAGCCCCCCCTCAACTACATTCTCTCAGGAAGTAGTCTACATGTGTCTTTTTCATTGCATTTATTATAATTTGTATTTATACACATTGTATACTTGAGTGAGGATTTGTTCAATGTTTTCTTCCCCTATACTTTTTAGGCTATAATATATTAGGATATAGAGATATATTATATATGAGAAACTCCAAATGACATAACAAGTTTACTTTTCTCTCAGGTAAAACTTGAAGTTGGTATAGTGTCTCTGCTCCACAGAGTCACCTATTTTGCCATCCCTAGGTGTCACCTCATTTATATGGCCCCAAATAGCTCACAGCCACATCCTCATTCCTGCCAGTGGAGCGGACAGAAGGGGAAGGGGCAGTGACGCCCTTTCCTTTCAGGGCTGGAGCACAGTGCCTGACGTATATTGAGCATCCAGTAAATCACCTGTGGCCCTTATACTGCTTACCCATCCTAGAACCCAGCGCACGGAGTGTCAGTCACTATTTGTTAGTGGATAGCTACATAAATAGGGAAGCATCTATGCTCTGAAAAAGCCACAGAACATTTTCTAAAGAAGAACTGGTGTCTGCTGGATCTTCTTCTGACTTCTGGTTCCTACTGGTGCCTTCTCCACGGGCTCCTCTTTCCCAGGAAACAGCCTCTTCTTGGATTGGACAGGCTGACATCTGTGAGATGACTGGTGGCTGATTTTCAGAGCCCGGCATCCACACCCAGTTCAAATGTCACCTGTTCTGCGAAGGCTTCCCTGACCCTCTTCCTCCCACTCGCTTCCTGCCCAGGAAGGCCTGGAAGAATGAATCACTTCCTCTGTACTCATGCTGCTCCCTGCCCATTTCTGTTTGAGCTTTTATCCCACTGGAAACAGAGAGAGCTTGGGCTGCTTCCATTTGGTGTCACCGAGGCACAAGCCTATGAGGCTTGTCCTTCCACCCTCAACTATTCAGAGCCTTTGGCCATTAAAAAGAAGGTTGTCTCTACAAGATTATCAGAATGCGATTGAGCAAAGTCTTGAGGGCACACATGGGCACCACTTCTGCTGATTAACAAAGGACAGTATGCTGGTTGCTAGTAAGAAGTTCAGAGGCCAAGGAGAAGGACAAAGAGTATTGATCCCCAGCACTGGCCATCTGTGATGCTCTGAGGAACAGAAAGGGCACAGGCTACAGACACTGCTCAAGTTTCCAGGAACTCCCTGGTTCTGATGTTGGGTGCTGTTCGCTGGATGGAGACCGGCTGGGTCTAGAACGTTGGCTCCTTTATATAGTGCCTCTTGGTTGAGAGCTTTCATCTTGGGCCCCACGGGCTCCACTGACATCTCCCCTTCAGGGTGCCCCCAAAGACTCGTTTCTAGGCTCGGAGGAGGAGGGGGAAGCTTTACCCTGTTTCCCTTTGGATTTCTAAACCTCCAGTTTCCTCAAGGACAGGCTTTTGACAAAACACTCAGAACCTTTCTCTCTAGTTCTTCAGTATCATCCCTGTGCTGAGGCACAAATGCAGCCCCATCCGTTTTATAAAGGAAAAGTGGTCACAAGGCAGCAAGAAGCTTGAGTGGATGCCTGGGGGGAAATACGGGTTAAGATGTCAAAGATCTTCTACCTTGTCACACTGTTTCGCTATTGTTTATGCTCATCTTCCCCGCTAGACCGAAAGATGCAGGATGCAGGCTAGAACCGTGCATTGTTGTTTTTGCATTCAGGGCTGCGTTAGGCCACATTTTTGCTAAATATGAAATGAATGGCCATAAATCTACATGACAATTCTTTGCTGGAAAGTGGTCATCACTTATATTTATAAGCACTTTCCAGATTTGTCTCCATTACTTTGTTTAATCCTCATCTCAGTAAGGAAAGGTGGGCACTATTACTTCTTACTTGATGGAGAACAGAGAATTAAGAGACTTGCCTAGGGTCCCCTTGTTGGCTGAAAGCAGGGCTGAGACTGAGACCAAGGTCTGCTTGCTTCAAGGCCCACGTTCTTTCCGGTAGGAGAGTGAGCAGGAAAGGGAGACAGAAAGGGTGTGGGCCGTTATCGGAACCCTGGGTCCCCTGTTAACATGCTCAGCTGTCCTTTGAAATAAAGTCCCTTATTTCAGGGTCAGATTGAAGACTGTGGTCAGAGAATAATCTAGAAAAGGATGCTCATGCTGAAAAATGCATCACTTGGTCACAGTGACTAATAGGAGCCTTCACCAATTTAGCATAAAGCAGTTCTTCTCCAACTGTTTGGTCCCCTTTACGTTCTTAAAAATTACTGAAGACCTAAGAGAGCTTTTGTTTATATGGGTTGTGCCTATCTATATTTGCAATAATAAAAATGGAAGCCGAGGAATTTTTTAAATATTTGTTAATTTAAAAATTAAAATTTAGTGTAAAGATCATTTTACAGTTTTACATCTTTAATGTAAAAGATGCTTTTGTCATTGTTGTTAGTTGTCTTTTTGATTTTTATCTCCAACAAACATCATCTTCCTGTCCCCGATGGGCAGTGAGTCCCAAGTGAAGGGGCCCAGAACCCACTTTGGGAGTTGGAGGCAGAGACTTGGGAGGTCCTCAAGCTCAGACTCCCCCACTGGGTGTGAGCTATATTTGAAGGGCCCATAACCCTCCCCCAGGGTAGGGTTACATTTCATCTTCTTGGCTGCAGGACCCTGGGACCCCTGTCCTGAGACAGAAGTTTGGAGGCACCCCTGACCCCCTGGGAGCCAGTAGCGATTAGGGAAGGCTGATCCTCACCCCTAGGAAATGTTAGGGATTTGCTGGGGTCAGCAGGGTCAAACTGGGACCCCAGTTTGGGGAGGGAGTTGTAAAGAGATTGAGGAAACTGAGAGACCCACCAGACAAGAGCTGCGAGTGAGGGGAAGCCAGCGCTGGCTGGGGCTCAGCTGTCCGTTACACTGTCTGGCTTAATGGAAGACAGCTGGATTCTCCAACCTGCCCCTGTGTTTAGTCTCTTCCAACATGTTTTTTTCTTTTTAGTTGAAATGCGTGTAAGATGTCCAACCTCTCACAGCTAGGTAGTGGGAAGGGAGGAGTATTTTAACAGCCTCTTCAGATAACTGTGTATATTCCTCTTTGATACCCACAAAACTCGACAAGTGAAAGTTTCCTAAAGATTAGTTGCAATGTGAAGTCTGAAATTATATCAATGAATTGTTCATATTCTGTCATATTAAAACCCATTGATTGATCTTACACTTTGAATGGATCTTTGACCCGTGCTGATTTGTGCCATCATGCATTGGTCACTTGGAAGCTATTAGTGTACTGAGTTATACAGCTCCTCTACGTGTAAGCACATTTCTTTACACAATATCAAACAAATCACATTTATTAATATTACCACTGATATCATCAAAAAAGTATTTAAGTATTGGAAAGCTGTCAGGCTCATAGCAGCAAGTGAATTTTTTTCCCCAAAATTCTAATTTTCACTCAAAAGCTCAAGTTTTATCATTAGCAACAAATATTGTCAGTTGCTTTCCTTTGTTTGATGGGCTTACTTTGTTCGTTTGTTAAGAAAATATCCGCTAGATTCCTAAGTCTGAATAACTATAGTTTGTCAGTCATTCTCTCAAGTACAAAATTGTATTCCATGGGGGAAAAAAGAGAGAACAAGTTAGCTTGCAACTCATATATTTGCAGAAGATTTTTCCTTAAGACCACCATCTTATTTTGGTATGCAGCAGAAATGCTCTTTGTGTAGTTCCCATTTAATTCCACATTAGTGTGAAACTGGCTATTTTCTGCCCTGTGAGTGCGTGGGGGTGAGGAATACAATGACAACTGGTATAGGTTGGTGCCATTGCCTTGTTTTGTGCTAAGATACCAGCAGTTTCACCCACCCCCCACCTTTGCTTTTGCACCATCAGTTAAAATGTCAACACAGCAAAAAGCAAGTAACATCTTAGTTTTATTAAGGAAATAGCTTTGACCTTGAAGACCCTCTGAAAAAGGTCTTGGGGATGCTGGGGGTCTATGAACCATCATTTGATGGTTAAGAACCACTGACCTCAAGCAACAGCTAGCAGTAGAAATTCAGAGTCAGCTGGTAGAGGAGAATAATCATTCCTCTTGATATCAGGAGATTTATGTTTAGTCCCAGCCCTTCTCTGGGTCTCAGTTGTATCTTCTGTAAAAGGGGGTAATAGTATCTTCCTTACAGAGTTGTTGTGAGAAGTAAGTCATGATGATGTAGTGAAAGTACATTGTTGTGAATAAAAAGAACTAGATTCTTTCAGAGTCGATGAGTATCCTTAGGGAAGGGAGAAGCCCAGGCCTTGGGTCATGTTGCCAAGATGGCCTCTGCTGTGCTCACGTCAGTCAAGCTAGAAGGGAAAGGAACTTCTACCCCATAGTGTACTCTCCAGGGAATAGAAAGTAATTTGAAGCCTCTTCCCTCTCTCACTCCTTTGCTCCCCACACTTGAATCTCAAGTGGGCCCTCAGTTCTACTCAGCAACCCTACATTTATTTCATCAGTTTACTCTTCTACTGTCCAAGACAACCACAGGAGAAAAACTATGGGCTCTAGGGCTAAGCAAAGAGTTCTTAGACTTGACACCAAAAAGCACAGTCCATAAAAGGAAAAATTGATCAGTTGGACCTCATCAAAATTAAAAGAGTTTGCTCTGTGAAAGACCCTGTTAGAATGAAAAGACAATCTGTACCCTGGGAGAAAATATTTGCAAGTCACTTATCTGACAAAAGACTTGTATCTAGAATATATAAAGAACTTTAAAAAATGAACAATAGGGCTTCCCTGGTGGCGCAGTGGTTAAGAATCCATCTGCCAATGCAGGGGACACGGGTTCGAGCCCTGGTCCGGGGAGATCCCACACGCCACAGAGCAACTTAGCCCACACGCCGCAATTACTGAGCCTGCACTCTAGAGCCCACGAGCCACAAGTACTGAAGCCCACGCACCTAGAGCCCGAGCTGCGCAACAAAGAGTAGCCCCGCCTTGACACAACTAGAGAAAGCTACGTGCAGCAACAAAGACCCAATGCAGCCAAAAATAAATAATAAATAAATTTATTTTTAAAAAAAGAACAATAAAACAGTGTTAGAAAATAAAACAGAAAATGAGCAAAAGACCCTAAACATTTCACTGAAGAGGATATATAGATGGCTAACAGGAACATGAAAAGATGTTCATCATCATTACCAGCAGGAAAACACACATTAAAACCACAATGAGATATCTTGGTTGTGATGTTGTGCGATAGTTTGGCAAGATGTTACAACTGAGGGAAAATGGGAAGAGGGTCCACAGGATCGCTCTGTATTATTTCTTACAACTGCATGTGAATGTATAAGTATCTCGAAATAAAAGGTATAATTTAAAAATGAATAGATAGATGATGTCACAGCCCTGCTCCAGACCTCGAAGAGTTTCCTGTCACAGTTGGAATGAATCCAAACTACTGATCATGTCTAACAAGTCCAATAGGGTCTGGCCCCTGCCTTGAATTTCATCTGCTACCATTCTCTTCCTTAACTCACTCTTTTCTTGGAACACAGGCTTTCTTGTGATCCTGTGAGTTGCCAAGCTTATTCCTACCTCAGGGCCTTTGCATGTGAAGTTTCCTCTGCTGGGAACCCACTTTCCCCAGATCTTTGCATGATTTTCCCTCATCACTCCGATGTTGATCGGATACCCAAGAGCGTGCCTTAGAAAATCCTTTCTCAACTACTCTATCCGAAATAACACCCATATTCTCTCTCTCATGTTACTCTGACAGTTTATTATATATGTATTTGCTAATTTGTATACTGCCTGTCTCCCTAACTAGACTGTAACCTCCATGTGGGTAGAGTCCTTGCCTGTTATATTTCCCACTGCAACCCTACAGGCATGGCACATGGGAGGTGCTCAATCTGTGAAATGAATGAATAAATGTAAAAATGGCGAGTTGACACAGGTAAATGGTTGCTTTGCCACACATTGTTCTGTACTAAGCTCTCCTTACATTCCTTGCAAAGCAAACCTGCTGAGGCCTGGGACACTAATTTTTACATAAATAGAAAGACCTCGGTTTGAGTCTCACCTCTGACACTAGGGTGGCCATGTGAATTTGAGCAAATCACCTCAGCCTTTTGAGTCTGCTTTCCTCATCTGGAGTAAGGTTTACCTTAAGGAGCCTGGGGTAATAGATGACCATAGCTCTTTCCTAGACCTGCTCCTCCTCTGGACTCCCATCTCAGCACATGGGACCACCATCCACCCATGTGCCCAAACCAGGAAGCTGGAGGACTCAGTCTCTGTGCCTTCCTTCTCCACTGCCCCACACCCAAGCAGGTGCCAAGTCTTAACTAGTCTTCTCATAAATCTCCCCCACAGGTCCTCCACCTCTGTCTGTCTCTTCTCTAGTCAGCATCTCTTGCCAAAACCATTGCAATATCCTCCCTAATTGGTCTTCCCTGTATCATCCATACCACTGATGAAATAACTTTTCTACTATGCAAATCTGATTATATCAGTACCTTACCTAAGACACTTAAATCATTCTCCATCGCTTTCCAGATGGAGAGCAGATTCCTTACCTTGGCACAGATCTGGCCCCTGCTCATCTCTTTTTTTAAAATAAATTTATTTATTTTATTTATTTATTTTTGGCTGCATTGGGTCTTTGCTGCTGCACACAGGCTTTCTCTAGTTGCGGTGAGCGGGGGCTACTATTCGTTGTGGTGTGTGGGCTTCTCATGGCGGTGGCTTCTCTTGTTGCGGAGCACGGGCTCTAGGCGTGTGGGCTTCAGTAGTTGTGGCACATGGGCTCAGTAGTTGTGGCTCGCGGGCTCTAGAGCGCAGGCTCAGTAGTTGTGGTGCATGGGCTTAGCTGCTCTGTGGCGTGTGGGATCTTCCCGGACCAGGGCTCGAACCCATGTCCCCTGCATTGGCAGGCGGATTCTTGACCACTGCATCACCAGGGAAGCCCTGGCCCCTGCTCATCTCTTAATTCTGTTGCTCATCGCTCCCTAATACTTCCTGTAAGCTCCAGCCACATGCTGAAGAGAGCCATTCTCAGCCCCCTCTCCCTGACTTTGCACATGCTGTTCCATCCCTCTGCTGCCTGGCACCTCTGAGACTGCCAGGGCTCAGCTTAGCATCACCTGGTGGCAGCCCTGACCTGCCAGTCTGTTCAACATCCCTCTGTATGCTCCCGTGAGAACCCATGGGCACAGGGCTTAGCAGCACGATCGCAGCACAAGGATTAACACACTAGGCACCTAGTAAATGTGTATCAAATCAATCATTTGTGTTAGACATTAATAAGAATGTTAAACGCAAAAATCACCCATTTTCAGAGCTCCTCCAGCTCGGTGGGTGACCTTGGCCAGAGAATGAAGTCTGGCTTCAAAGAGACATGGGATTGAATCCCAACTCTGCCATCTAGTAGCCAAATGACCTTGAGCCTTAACCTCAGTGAGGAAAATAATGGGGCTTCTACAAAGTGTTGTCATGAGCATCGAATGAAATCATGCAAGAAAAGCCCAGAGAATGTGGAGCTTGGCTCATAGTAAGCATCCAGTGAGTATTAGTATACCTCCCTCTAGTGGTCTTGGCACAAGAAAAGAAGGCCAAAAAAAAAAAAAAAGAGGGCTTCCCTGGTGGCGCAGGGGTTGAGAGTCCGCCTGCCGATGCAGGGGAAGCCGGTTCGTGCCCCGGTCTGGGAGGATCCCACATGCCGCGGAGCAGCTGGGCCCGTGAGCCATGGCTGCTGAGCCTGCGTGTCCGGAGCCTGTGCTCCGCAGCGGGAGAGGCCACAACAGTGAGAGGCCCGCGTACCACGAAAAAAAAAAAAAAAAAAAAAAAAAAAAAAAGAAAAAAAAAGAAAGAGGATCAAGAGGCGCCAGGGGAGTGAGGATGGATGAGGAAGGGTGGACAGGGTGAGCTTGGTCTGAAGAGCTGTAGCTCTTTCAGTGAAGAGCAGGAAGGGAAGTGGGCAGGAAACAGCTTGAGGGAGTGGATGTCACCTTTTATAAACAATTAGAGCAGCTGATGTTGAGGGGACTGGGTGGATATTCCCAGCCTGCCAGTGGATCTGAGTGCCCCGCGGCATTTTCCAGAGTTAGAAGAAGTAGAGGCTGAGGCTCACCTCCAACTTGAGGTAATCCTATCTAAAGGCCATTTCCCTGCCTTCCTTCCACCAAGACATTACAAGCACCTAGCTGATGGTCAGTGCTGCCGCACTGAAGGGTGAGCGCCAGGGTGAGCGCTGAAAGGGAAATCCACAATGGTCAGCTTGGGGTACTGCAAAGAACACTGGCTTTGGACTCCTAGCAGCCTGGGTTACACTCTGGGTGAGCCAAATACTAGCTGTTTGACATTGGCTTCATCATCTAACTTTTCTGACCTTCAATTTTCTCATCTGTAAAATGGGGATAAACTACCTGCTTCTAAAGGTTTGGGGGTATTGAGATAAAGATAGAAAATGTTTAGTACAAAATAGTCTAAATTGCAATTCCCTCCCTCTCAACCAACTTGCTCAGTTTTCTTTTATTCTTAGCACTCTGATCTAATATTTTATAGGATTTACTTGTTTCTTTTCTTTTCTGTCTGCAATAGAACATAAACCCCAGGAACGCAGGGACTTTGTCCAGTGTCTTGTTTGCCACTGTAATTCTAGCACCCCAGCAGTGTCTGGTGGTGCTGAATAAATGAACAAATAAATTCTGTTCATTTAATCTCTTCCACTAGAATGTAAACTCCATGACAACAGGATTATATCCGTTATTTATTGCTGTAAAACAAATCACCCCAAAACTTAGTGATATAAAAACTTTAAAACAATGAGAATCATGATATCTGTGGATCAGGAATTCGGGAGGGGCTTAGTAGGTGGTTCAGCTCGGGGTCTCTCCTGAGGTTGAACCTCAGGTGCCAGTGGGCTTACAGTCATCTGAAGGCTTCACAGAGCCTGGAGGATCCATCTCCAAGGAGGCTCACTCACGTGGCTGACAGTGTCTGCCAAGTTGGTTCCTTTCCCCATGGACATTTGTCAGGGCTGCACTGACTGTCTTCCTGACATGGCAGCTGGCTTCCCCTAGAGCAAACAATCCAAGAGACCATGAAGGAAGCTGAAAATGCCTTTATGACAGAGTCTTATGTTACAGGGCATTAGAGTCACATGTCATCCCGCCATGCTCTATTGGTCACACAATCCAATCTCAATTCACTTGGGAGGAAACCATATGAGGACGTGAATCCCAGGAGGTGAGGACCATTGGGAGCCATCTTGGAGATTGACCACCACGAGGACAGTTTGTCAATGTGACGCCAGTGCCTGATACATGCTCGGCATTCAGAAAGCATGTGTTGAATCTGTGAATGGACACTTATGTTGCCATGCTAGGCATTGCAAGGAACTCAGGCCCTGCCTTCAAGGAGCTGGGCTTCTAGTGGAAGAGATAGATACATGAAGAAATATTTATAGCTCTGTGTCCCACAGTGGAAGACAATCTAAAAATTCCAGGGAGGTGTCTTCAGTCTGCTGCAGGGCAAGATGAGGGAAGAGTTCCTGAAATGGGTGATGTGGGCAGGGTTCTGAAGGGTGAATTGAAGTATCCAGGGGAGGAATGAAAGGAAGGAAGTTCCAAAGAAGGGGGAGAACATATGCAAAGGTCCAAAGAAAGAAAGGGAGACAGAGGGAGGGTGAAAAGGAGAGAGAGAGAGAGAGATGTATCATCAGCGTTGTGTTTATTCCCCTTTTATATCCATCAGACTTTCATTAGTGCCCTTGCCTATAGTAATAATAGCATTATAGAGAGAGTAATAATAAGAATATAATAATGGATACTATAATAATAATAAACAATAATGAGGGAAGAGTTGAAAGCAAATGACGGAATGACGTCTTGTTTCACTGTCTCACAAATGTGTCGACTCAACACGTGTGGAGCACCTACCAGGGGCCAGGCTCTATGCTAAGTGCGGGGAATGCAGAGATTAATAACGTGGATGGCTTTAGTTTGTAAGCAGCTAAGAATATGAAAGGATAGGGCAAAGGCACATACCTTTGTAGTAAGTACAATAGTCTGTAAGTATTGTGATGCGTTTCAGAATACTGTAGTATATGTTCCCTTAGAGGCACATGGCAAGGACTCAGAGGGCCAAAAGAGGGCGCTATTGCAGACATTTGGAGGAAGAACCAGCTGAGAAAATCTCAGACCAACCTGATCCATTGTCAACAATGGTACAGTTTTTTTTTCTAGACGGATTCAGTCTTTTGCAACACCTTTCCTGCATGCCTTCATCACCCCTCACCCCCAAGGGGCTCAGGGGAGAGCCCCTGGCCTAGGGTCGGTGGGGTAGTGGCAGAGGAGTTACGTGGGCTCTGGACGCCCCTCCGGTTTGCTGGTCTTCTTCAGCAGTGTCAGATGTTGCCCAAGGGGTGGAGAAGTGGGAGGAGGAAAATAGGAACGGCAGCAGCCGGGCTCCCCGAGCCCCCCGAGCCCCAGCTCCCGACGTCTTGGGCTAAAATGATGACTTCATATTCATTCTCTCTGGGGCTTCCTCTGCATCCTTCGTCCTAAGGAAATGAAAGTCCTTCTCACGTGTTCTCCCCTGGCACCCATTGCCAAGGGCAGCAAGTGCAGGAGCGAGCAGTTGCTTCATTTTAAAGTGACGTGCATTGAAGCCAGGAGGCAATAGCAGACTTGTTCAAGCAGCGAGCTGGGGACGGAGGCAGGGCTTCCGTGCCCCAAAGCCAGGGTGAGGAACGGCCCGGGAGATGGCCTGGGAACAGAGTCCCGAGGGAGGAGCCCGGGGAGGGCCTGGAGGAGCCGACGCCTACCCCACACGGAGGGGACCGGCCGAGGCTGCGGGGCGTTAGAGGAGAGCCTGGCAGAGCCTGGGCCGCAGTCCCACCTGGTATGTCCCACCCCATCGTGGACGGGCTCTAGGCTCACAAGACTCCTTGAGGAGTCGAGGAATTTAGAAGCCGAAGGACAGAGGCCAGTTCCTCCCACCTCTCCTGAGCTCCCTGCGGTCTCAGGGCAGCCACTCCGCAGGCTCTGAGGGTCCCCAGCACCGCCCCCCATAGCGCAGCCCAACGATATCAGCTGGCCCCCCGTGAACTCTTCTTTACACTAAGGGACATCAACTTCACCCCGGTCACTGTCGCCCACACCACTGAGACAGTGAGAAACCTCCCTCTCCAGGTGGCATGAGTCAGTCAAGCCACAGCCCCCACAGTAATAATCTCCATGGAGCACGAGCACACGCTGTCCCTGCCCTCACCCATGGTGACGAATGAGGTCATGATACGTGGGACCGGCTACAGCAAAGCCCAAGGGAGGAAGAGGTCAGTTCTCCAAGGGGTGGGGGCAGGATGCACTCTGGAAAGGCTTCATGGAGGAGGCGTCCTTTAAGTTGAACCTTGGAAAATGTGTCTGCCGAACAGACTGGATGGGGAAGGGTCTTAGGGAAGGAAACAGCTTGAACAAAGAGCAGCAAGACACACCGGCACCTTTGAGTAGGTTTAGGAGGCTCCATGGGGGCGGGGCGTCAGAATGGAGCATGGGGAGTGATAAATCTGGAGAGGGGCAGAGCCTGAGTCACAAAGGAGCCTGTGACCAAGTTGAAAGTGTGCACTTTGCCCTGAAGGTCAAGATTTGGGGAGTCATTGAAGGGTTCTAAACCAGAGAGTAACATTGGAGCAGGCTTTCCCTTTTAAAGGCTGTGTGACCCCAGACAAGATGCTTAACCTCTCTGTGCCTCAGCTTCCATATCTGTGAAATGGGGATAATGAGAGTATCTTTTTCATAGGGTTTTAGGTTTTAAAAGAGATTATATGTGTAAAGAGATTATACATGTATAGAGCTCAGCGATTAACATATAGTAAATGCTCCAGGAGTCATAAACTCTTATCATTGATACATTTTTGAAAGATCGCTCTAGTTTCCAGGTGGAGAAGGAAGTAGAAAAGAGCAAGAATGGACCGGGGGGACCACATAGGAGGCTCTTGCTACAGCCCAGGTGTGAAGTGATGATGGTCTGAGCTAACACGGAGGCACTGGGGAAAGACCACAATGAGCTGGAATGGGAGATGTTGAGAACTTTCTGGAACGAGTGGCTCTTGGGAAGTGGGGGTGGTGAAGGAGAGATGTGGATGTGGATTTGCCTGCTAGTCACTGAGATAGAAAATACAGCTTGGGAGACCAGGAAGGGGAGTGGGATAGTGGTTGTTGGTGTGTTGAGTTTGAGGATGTTGACTCACTGGGAGACCTCGGCTGGAGGAAGGTCACCCAGGGAACAGACCTGAGAGTAGGCAGCACAGAGCTGGCATCTGAGGCGACCAGAGAAGACAGGATGGCTCAGGGACTGTGTGTAGCCTTGGAGAGAAGCTTGCCAAAATCTTTGAGGCGGTGGGCTGATGCCTCCTCTCACCCACAACCAGAGTGGGAACTAAAGAGACGCTTGAAGTCCTTGGCTGTATCGGCCATTAAGAATGCTGGGTTTTCTGTAAATTAAAGTTTATTTTCCAGGCCCTAGAAGTGGTTGAAAATAAAAGTGAATCACAAACTTTTTTTTTTACACAGATAATTCTTTTCTATTTTTTAAAATTTATTTATTTTATTTATTTATTTTTGGCTGTGTTGGGTCTTCGTTGCTGCGCGTGGACTTTAGTTGTGGCGAGCGGGGGCTACTCTTCCTTGTGGTGCGCAGGCTTCTCATTGCAGCGGCTTCTCTTGTTGTGGAGCATGGGCTCTAGGCACGCGGGTTTCAGTAGTTGTGGCTCACAGGCTCTAGAGCGCAGGCTCAGTAGTTGCAGCACACGGGCTTAGTTGCTCCGTGGCATTTGGGATCTTCCCAGACCAGGGCTTGAACCTGTGTCCCCTGTATTGGCAGGCAGATTCTTAACCACTGTGCCACCAGGGAAGCCCACGAACTTTTAATGTGGTCTATTTTCCACGTACGGATCTTCATATCTTGGGGAACAGGACCCCTCTAATATTTGAAATTTGAAATGGGGCATTACCACATCCCATGGTTTTAACCCCATGCCCTCTGTGGTCAAGGTCATGAGAGAAGTGCTTCCCTACTCTGCTGAGCCAGAGCCCACCTGTCTTTCTAAACCCGACACACATGCCATTCTTCCTCTCCCACCCAAGGCAGCCAACGTGGAAATAGTTCTGAATTCTGTTCCACAGCAAAAGCAGTGAGATGTGATTTTTGGTAAAACAAATCTCTCACCTCTGCCTGCACACTAAAGTTACCTGTGGAGTTAAAAAACAAAAGCAAAACGAAAAACCCCGTCTGGGCCCTTTCCTGGAGCTCTCAGCATCCCTGGGTAGACTTGCTGTGAGGCCAGGATGGAGAGCTGCCAGGGACCCGTTTTCCGTGACTGACTAGCCTGGTCACTGATCACTGGGGAGGTAACAGCGCCACAGACCTGGATGAAGGAGAGCAGCCCCGCTGCCCACCCCGGTCCCCAGGCTCACGGAGAAGCCACTCCTCTACGTGGCAGGCCCTCGGTGAGAGCGGCTAGGCTCTAGTTCCGTTTGCCAGGCCGGACGGAGCTGGCTCGTGTCAGCTCTCCGCATCTTTTCTAGGCCACCGATGTCTGCGATTGCATGGAAAGGGCTGTGAGCTCAAGTCTCAGCTCCTCCTTGTCCCAGATCACATCCTGCTGTGATGAAAACCTCCCAGGAATCTTCTTTCTGGCTAGAGTTTCCCTCCAGTGATCTTTGTCGGATGAGCCTCTGGCACTTCCTTCTGCCTTGCTGGCAGTTTTCATGTCCCACCCTTGTCACTATTGACATTTCGGGCCGGATCATTCTTTGCTGTGTGGGGCTGTCCTGTACACTGAAGGCTGTTTAGCAGCATCCCTGGCCTCCACCCACTAGATGCCAGTGGTACCACCCCCCCCAGTTGCGACAACCAAAAATACCTCCCACCATTGTCAAATGTCCCCTGCACAGCCCCAGTCTCCTTTGCTGGTGACCCACTGCTCTAGGGGAAGACTCTCTGAGGGCGGGGTTCATGTCTAGTTCGGCTCCTTATTTCTTCCAGTGCTTCGCACAGTGCCTGGCACTCCGTTGATGTTTGTGCGGTGACTGTGAGATGAACTTTCTTTCTGACGGTTCATGTTTGTAGATGCGGGGAATGGAGAGCTTCGTGAGAGTTTCCCTCTACTGTCTCTCCTCCTCCCATGCAAGTATGTAGCAGGCCCTGTTCTTTGTCTCTGGAAAGCCTTGTGCCCAAACTTATTACCAAAAATCCATGAAGGTGAACAGGCTTTGAGAACAAAATGATGTTCCTCTGGATTAAGAAGAGATTTCCAGAGACTTGGGCAAGAGGTTAAGAGAAAAGTCAGTGTGTCCCAAGGCTGTGGCTGGAAATGATGTACCAGGAGACATGATCTTGGGCAGAGGCCCACGGCTTGGCGAAGACCTTGGGTCCCAAGTGTGGTACAGAAGCGGCAGAGACCACCTGGCCTGAGATAATAGGCATCTGGGTGGGGGTAGGGTTACTGGTGACCAGCAGGACCCTCTGGGAGCCTGGGCACTATGTAAGATCTCAGATCCCTGGCACAAACTCTGGAGGACTCAGGGAAGAGAAACTCCAGGAATGACCGAGGCAGTATGAAGCTGGAGATGAAATCAAGTTGATTTATTGAAAACAGAGATGCCAATATTTCTGGCACACAGGACTTTCGGGCTTAAGATTTGCACCATGGTTAAGTATGAAGTGCCAAATTAGTAATAGCTAATATTTATTGAATGACTATTATGTACCAGACACTGTTCTTTCAGGTTTTAGTGAATTGTCTCTTTTAATTTTCACAGTATTCCTATTAGGAGGTTCCTCTGGGATCACCAATTTAGGGATGAGGAATTGGTGACATAGTCTAGCTGGATGGCTTGCTCCAAGGTCTGGTTCTAAGTGGTGGAGGCCGAATATGTAATAACAGTAGCAAACACAAGTGACACTTATTGTGTCAGGAACCGTACAATGGGCTTTACATGTAATGATTTATTTAATCTTTACAACAACCTAATGAGGTAGGTATTATCACCATCCCCATTTTATAGAGAAACAAATGGAGAAATAGAGATTAAATAATTTGCCCAAGTCTTCCAGCTCATAGTCAGCAGACTTGGAATTTGAACTTGGAAAGCCTGGCTGCAAAGTTTGTGGGTCCAACCACTAAGTGCTTCTGAGACTCCAGGAAGGACCCATGCTCTTAACCATACTCTGCTGGGTGGGCACCTGGATATTCGCAAATGATCAAGTGGTAAAACAGGATTTTAGTAGGAACCAAAGGGTGGTTAGAACCAAAATGGCTTGTTCATGTTCCAAAGAGAAGAATTAGGCAAAGCTATGAGCCGTTGGCTGAGCTCTGGAATTTCCAAATAATACTGAGCTGGAGACCAAGGCACCCACCCATCAAGTCATTAGTTTTCTTTATCTCTACAGTGGGAACCTCAGTGCTGATCTGAGGCTTGGCCCCGGGGCTAGCAACTCCTTGTAATATGCCCACCAGAGACATTAACCATCTGGAGCCTGTTAAGAGGAGAACCCATGTCACAGAGGAACAATGGAAGGAATTGAGAATGTTCAACTTGGAGAAATCTGAGGGGGCACACAGGTGTGTTCAACAACACCAAGGATCTGGGGTCAAACCAAGCAGGAGTCTGGATATCTCCTGATGTTTGATGGTTTGTTCTCAACCACCTGGAGTGTTTTGGGTCCTGCTTGATCAGTTCAGGTTCCATAGCAGGCTCCCCAAATACAACGAGCAGACTTTGTTTAGACCTTGATTTCGAACTAACAGTAAAGACAGTCATTGGGATTTTTTGTTTTTGTTTTAGATAACCAGAGAAATATAAATTTGGAAATGATAGTGGGTGATATTAACAAATTCATGTTGTTTTTTAATAGGTGTGAAACTGACATCGCAGTTATGTAGGAAAATGCTCTGTCCTACTCCTACCACCTACTTTTTTTTTTTAAAGATCTATTTAAGAGTGAAATGACTTATTATGTAGAGTTTACTTTAAAATACTTCCAAAAAAATAGGTTGGGTTAGATAAAACAAGCGTGGCAAAAGGTTGATGGTTGTTGAAACTGGGTGATGACTACGTAGTGCATTGTAGTCTCTATTTTTGTTTATGTTTGGAAATTTTTATAATAAGAGGAAATTTATTCATGTGTCATTTTTACCCATAGATATTTTGAGTTAAGGAATACAGAGGTCAGGGGGCTAAATTTGACTCTGAGATTTCTTTTTTCTTTTTTTTTTTTTTTTTTTTGCGGTACGCGGGCCTCTCACTGCTGTGGCCTCTCCCGTTGTGGAGCACAGGCTCTCGTACGTGCAGGCTCAGCAGCCATGGCTCACGGGCCCAGCCGCTCCGCGACATGTGGGATCTTCCCGGACCGGGGCACGAACCCGTGTCCCCTGCATCGGCAGGCGGACTCTCAACCACTGCGCCACCAGGGAAGCCCAACTCTTGAGATTTCTTGATGATTCATTTAATAGAATCCAGTAGCCAACACACGTGTAAAGGCAGAGGTCCAGGTCTAGGTCACTCCTACACTCATTTCTACACTTGCTTAAGCCTCACTTGAGGTGTTTTATGAACACATCCCAAGCAGGTCAGGGAACATTCTCTAAAGGAACTTTGTCCCAAGCAGACTGCCTCGCCCCAGTTATTTCCTTATCAAGGACATCCTCATTCACGGTGACATGAAGGCTTCTTGGCAGGCACATTTATCCCCAGAGATGACCCCTTCATCAGAAGTCAAATTTAGGTTGGCCCTCAGTCCCATGGGAGAAGTCAGCCATAGGGTTGGAGACCTTGAAAACTTGGCATTGAGTCATGTCCTGCATCAGTCTTTCTTCTCCATTGACTGCAGAGACTCTTAGTGCCTGGGACAGAGCTTTGCATATAATAGTCACTGAGATACTTCAGTTACTACGGGTAGAAGTTCTTGATTTTAGGTATACACAACAGTGTTCATAGTATGGTAACTTTTGTATAAGAAAGGGGGTAATAAATATAAGTAAATATGCATATAAACATGTATAAACACATATTTGCTTATATTTCCAAAAAGAAACAATGAAAGGATAACCCCCAAACGAATGAAAACGGTTATCACAGAGGAAGGGGAGGAAACAGGGTAGAGAGATGAAATTGAAACTTCTTTGGCAGTGCCAGTTTCAATGTTATGTTTTACATGATTAAAAAACAAAATTGAACTTAAAAAAAAACCCAACTACCTGGCTACCTGTTTTGACTTTGGAATGATGTAAATGTTTTACATAAGTTTAAAAACTATTAAACAAGTAAAAAGTAATCTCTAAAAGCTGAAAACCACTGAAATAAACAAACCTAACTATATATCAAGTTGGTGTCATAGTCACACAGAGAAAAGAGTAACTTCAGAAGACTTTAAACTGTTTTGGCTGTATATCCCTTGAGCAGAGTAGTCTTTAGCTTGGGGCACTTTGCTCCTTCCCGTCCAGTGGATATTTGGCAACGTCTGGGGACATTTTTGGTTGTCACAACTGAAGGGTTGCTACTGGCCTCTAAGTGGGTAGAGGGTAGGGGTTACGATGCACAGGGATATTCTTAAATAAAGCTAAAGAATATATTGTAAAGGCAAAAAGAACTAAAAGTTGTCTTTTCAAGATCACCATATCAATGTTCTACTAGCAATATGGGTGTTGAAATGTGTATAGGTACATTGTAAGATAAAGCACATTAGTGATTATGTCATTGTCATTAGGTTTCAAGATTTTGAGCATAAAAGAAAGAGATACAAGTACAAAATCAGAGGCATTAAGTTAAAATGCTATAATCTTAAATGTTCCTATGCCTGGTGTCTCAGTGGTCCTTGGCCTTTCTCTCTCCACTGGGCAGCTCAGCCTCCAGGGCCCCTCCAAAGTGGGTTTTGGGTTCACAGCAGAGTGGTCTCAGGGTGTAGACAAACTTCTTACAAAGTGGCTGGCATCCAAGAGGCAGACAGCAAAGCCCCCAGGCCAGTTAAGACTATGCCTGGGCGTGACGCAGCTTCTCTTCCACTGGGTTCTATTAGTCAAAGCAGCCCCAAAGATTCCTGGTTTCAAGGAGGTGGTGAAACACGCCCCACCTCTTGATGGAGGGGCGGCAAGGTCGTGGCACAGGAGAGTGTGCAGGATGGGAGATACTGTGTGGCCAACTTTAAAAAAACACGATCAATGATGACGAGGCAGGGCCCAGCCTCCCCCCTGGTGGCTACAAACAGGGCTTCTGAATCCAGGCACCTCAAGGAATGGCAAATTCCCAACCCACTTGACTCAGAAATTGGTAAATTTCCAATCTACCTGACATTAGCTTATCAACCCTTTCAGATTCATCAAGAATCTTCCTCAGGCTTCCCTGGTGGCGCAGTGGTTAAAAATCCGCCTGCCAATGCAGGGGACACGGGTTCAAGCCCTGGTCCAGGAAGATCCCACATGCCGCGGAGCAGCTAAGCCCGTGTGCCACCACTACTGAGCCTGTGCTCTAGAGCTCGCGAGCCACAACTACTGAAGCCCGTGCACCTAGAGCCCCTGCTCCACAACAAGAGAAGCCACCGCAATGAGAAGCCCATGCACTGCAACGAAGAGTAGCCCCCGCTTGCCGCAACTAGAGAATGCCCGTGCGGCAACAAAGACCCAGAACTCTGAGTTACTCCTGATTTCCAGACACAACTCCATTTCCTCTGAGGGCAGTGTCGGGGACCTGAGAGAGGAAATCCACAGCAACCTGTGCACTGGAGGATGCTGAGCTTGGAAATCCCCAACCAGGAAATCCCCAAACCAGGTTTTCTTCCTGATCTGAATCCTAACGGTGAATGCTGCCTGCAGGCTGCTGTTGAGGGGGAAGGAGCAGGGACAGAAAACCATCTCTCAAAACGTCTCAGCGACAGTACTGCCCCTGCTCCACTCTGCCTTCTGGCCCACATCTGCCTCTCAATCATCCTGCTGGTGGGAGTGAAGACAAAACGCTGGAAAACTGGAGCAAGATGGGTACTCGGGGAACTCAGGAAAGGTGGGTGCAGGAAGGATGGTGGGATGGAGGGACACAACTTTAAAGGAACAATGTTGTCCAAGTGCTTTATCATCCCGGCAGCTACTCAAACCCGTGGAGACCAGCAGCTTTGTCGGTGTAGTGCTCATGCTGGGAAAGTTCTAGGGATGAATATATGGGTGAAGGGAAGAGCCAGCTGGAGAAAGTGGGATCATTTGGGGGAGCGGAGAGACAGTTGACAGGAGTGGGGTGCAGGCCAAACACTCCCCAGTGGGGCTGGTGTGGAAGATGGCCGGCCTCTGCCCTTTACCCATATATTCACCTCCCTCCAGGGGTGAAAGATTTAGCTTTAACCATGCTTATTTCCTGCCAAGCCCAGCACCTCTCTTTCAGCCCCACACTCAGAGGCTCAGCCCTGGCCCCGATCAGAGTAAGCACAGGAGCATGAGAGACTCTTTTGGAGAGGGAGGCAAAGAGAAAGCAGATGAGGAGGAGAGAGGAGCTTCAGTCTGAGCTTTGTCCAGCTTGGGGGCAGGACCAGGGGCAGGACCATGGGCAGGAACATAGCGCACACAACTGGACCAGCATCAGTTCTGGAGAGTGAATGGTGCTCTTTTGTCTGCATGTGGTTTCCACCCTGGCCTTCTCTGGTTCTCCGTAGTAACAGTGAACTCTTGGTAAGGGGAAGTTGAAGAGTTATAGCCTGAGTTTTAAAAAATATTATTAAGTGAAACTAAAAGTAGTAGTTCCACCCACCCAGGTCCCGAAGAGCGCTGTTGCCTTAGCTTGTGGCCAGATGTCCTGGGTATCTTTCATTTTTTGCTTGCCAACTATACCTTCCCCTTTGCACCTAATAGCACCACCCTCAGTTTCTTTTGGGAAGCTGACTCTTTTGCCCTTTATGTGGTCCTAGCCAGGTCCCCTAATCATGATGCTTTACGCTGTGGTACATAAATGACTCAGGCTAACCAAAGAGCTCCATCTCCTGGGCATAATGACTGCTTCCGTGTGGGCATGTGACATAATCTGGGTCAATCAGGAACTACCCTAAGATTTTATGCATGGATGCTGGAAGAGATCATGTGCATCCTCCTCCAAAAGCTGTCAGGACTCTGTAAGCTTAGGAAAGTTGGTGAAGCTTGCCTGAGTGAGAATAAACCCAGAGGACTGCACAGCTGAGAGATGGGAGAGTGAGAGAGGGAGAGGAATCTGATGACACATGTGAGTCCCTAGTGGGTACTCTAAGGAGCTTTAGCAGAAAACTAAGACTTTGTCCCAAGCCTTTCTCAAGCACCGCTATCCAGAGTTCTCTGCCAGAGCTAAGGATGCTGCCTTTCCACTTAAGCTTCTTTGTTCTGCTGGATTCAGGACAGTTGCACTTAGATTGAGACACGAGGGCTAGGCAGAGCATGGGGGTCAGTAAACAAAGTTTTCAGGCTAACCCTATGCTAAATCAGATCGTGGCTATAGTTATCTGCACATGAAGTGAATTGGAAGGAAATAGACTAAAGCCTACTTGGGGTTTCTTGGGGAATTTTATTGCCTGGGAAACTACCATTCTGCCCTTACAAAGCCCTTGACCCAGAAGCAGGTCTAGGTTCCAACCCCACACCTGCAGGAAGGACCTGTGTCCCCAAGAGGGACATGACCTTGAACTCTGTTTCACATGAACCAGGCAGATGCTTCCAAAGGGAAAAGTCAAAGGCCACGGAGCGTGTCAGCCAAGGGAGGTTCCCCTGAAGAGCAGAACCAGGGTTGCCAGGTGGACCCACCAAGTGACTCACTCACGGGCAGAGATGACAGTCTTTCCAGTCCCTCCCTGGTATGATTTGATCATTGCTATGGCCCAGCGACTCGTGTGTTTTCTTTTCATCCCCCTTCTGAGTGGGACTTCTTATTGCAGTTTTCCTCTTCCTCTGCAGCCATTGTATGTTGGGTGTGGAAGAGTTGCAGGGAGATCACTTGTCTCTTCAAGTTGTTGTGACACCAGGAGCTACACCTGGCCCTGACTGCTTATCACTCAGGAGTTCCTGGTCTTTGAGCTGAATCAAAACGCTTGGGATTTGGGGCTTTTCTCCCTTAGACAAGGGGTAGATGTGTCTGTGTGTGAGGAGTGCCTGCAAACACTTGGTGGCCGAAAGCGTGGGTGGTGGCAGAACCCTTAGGCACCACCCAGTGCTAGTTCTTCCCTTCTTTTAGACTCATAAGACTCTTGATTCTTGGGTGCCTGGCCAGCATATTGCCAGCCTCCCTCGCTGCTAGGTGTGGTCAAGTTCCCAAATGAAAATGAGTGGAAATGATAAAAACAACTTCTGGGTCTTGCCCTTAAAAGGAAGAGGCGTATCTCCCTTCCCCTTCCATTACCCCACCCTGCTGATGGAATTCAGATGTACCTGGGAACCATTTTGGACCATGCAGAGTAAGGGTGATCCTAGGAACAGCCAGTTCTGTGTCAGAATTTCAGAACCTATAAAAACTCAGCTGACCAGAACACAGTCTTTTCATTTTTGAGGCTTTTATAAATTCAGCAACTCTGTCTGGGAAAGTATAGAAATCATATCCTATAAAAATTACTGTAATACTGGAAAGGTATGAAAGTGTTAGCCTTGGGAAGCTATAAAATTAAAAGTAAAGATTACAATGAAGAAAATAAACAAATTTAAATTCCTTGTATTAGCACTTTTACTACTGGTTTTAATAATGCAAGTGTATGCAGCTTTTCAGATGGGCTACCTGTGGGCTACCAGGAAGATACCTTTCTTGTTCTCACTCTTGCTTTCTCAGTCTCTCTGTAACATTCCTCATAGAATTAGCCAAATATACTCAATGTTCTCGGAAGTCTGGGGCCATAAAGAGCTGGATATGTAGCTAAACACATCTGTAGTGCAGCTCTTACCCCCAGAACTCCCAAAAGAAATGTGTCCCTCCGGAAGTACTATCTCCAGGGTAGGAGACTGACAGAGTTAAGGAGCTCATTTCCAAGGCACCACAGCCTCTGCTGTGGGAGTATTTTGCTATGGGATTATATCATCATTTCAAGAAGAATTTATACCAATAATCTATGCCCTCAGTTGAAAATATGGTCATAGACCTCCTTTTAGTTTTTGAGCCATATATCAGCAGCAAGTCCCCTCCTCGTACAAAAGGAGACGGAAACAGTAGTTTCCCTCACATCTATGAGTAGTATCTCCCCTCTGGCTTTCCAGTGTCTCAGGAAACATTTCACTGTAGTGTAATCGTTTCTGTAATCAAAGTGACATGCTGTGCATGTGCCGTCTCCTTCATAAGGTGTTTGGAGCACGTAAAAGAATCTGATCTATTAGATTTGTAGTTTTAATTATTTGTTTATATAACAGCTTGATTACAAATTTGTAATCAATGTTTAAAAGTCAGGGGAAATTTAATGTTAATTTTTAATGCTTTAGTCGATTATGTGTAAATAGTGAATAAATATTTAGAAATGTGAATGCTAAATATTAAAAGAAATGTTGTTTTAGAGGTTAATGAGTTAATACATGCATTAAATAAAAGACAGGTGAATTTTTCTGTCTATTAATAGCCACTCAGACATTAATGCTATGCCTAGCCAAGAATAGGTGTTATAAAAGCTAGTTTATTAACTTTTGAATTTCAGTTTCCTTATCTATACAGGCAAGGGGTTGGACTCCATCATTGCTAAGGTTTCATCCATCTCTAAGATACTGGATTATTATTAAAATTCAGGAACTCTTTTGCTCATGTTTATACCAGATTTTTACCATCCCAGAACAATCAACCACACAGATACATGGAAGTCAGATCCTCCACAACGACTTACACCTCCAGCGTGCCTTTCATTCTTTTATAATATCACAGCTGCCTCTGTGTAAATAGACTGTCAGCATGTCGTCAAGGCACATGGCTCATTGATAGGTTTGCCAGGCACACTCACAATCAAAACTCAGCCGGTCTCGTGACCAGCTTCAGCACGTCTTGGCTGCTGTCAGTAAATTTCTTATTCTGTGCACTAGCTTCCCACAGCAGTGGAAGAGAACAGAACTGCCCACTTCTTCTGACATGTTCTGTCAAATTTTTACAAAGGTTGACCATTTGAATAGTGCTTCACTGTTTACAGAGCAACTTCCCTTTCTCACAATTACCCTTGTTTTATAGATGAACTAAAACCCAGAGAGGTCAAATGACTCCTCAAAATCTCACAGCTAGTAAGTAGCAGGGCAGGACTCGGACCCAGGTAAGTCTGACTTTAAGCCCAATGGCTTTTCCATAAAAATAGCCCCAACTGATAGCAACATCTGTGGACCACATAGGGTGGTCATGAAAGCTGTTTTCCTGTTTGCTAAAATAGAAACACTGAGTAACACTCATTCCAGTATCTCCTCTCCACTATATCAGTTCTTGGCCAAGGTTGTCTTTAAAGGCTGGACAGAAGGAAAAAATACACCTGTGGTTTCAATTAAAGTGTATCCATCAATGAAGAGAACTAAGAGGAACTCCAAAATGTTGATGCCTTTCTGCCTGCTCTCTGTGCCTGGTGCTTAGCTCTGTTATAGCACCATGGAGGAGTGTATTTTTTCCTCCCAACTGTTAACTGCTAACTGACCAAGGTTGCCTTGCTGATGTCACGCCTGGTCATGTGACTTGCTTTGGCCAATGAAATGTGAGCAGAAGTGATATGTACCAGGTACCAGCAGAAGCTTTGAAGAGCTACTCTCTTATTTCCACTCTCTCTCTTTTCCCTTTGTCATGAGATCAGCATCTTTTAGATACAGGCTTGCCCTACAAGCATGGTCCCATAATGAGGATGTGGAGCAGAATTTTAGGCAACCTATAAAGATCAAGTAATGTGATAAACCTTTATTGTTGTCAGCCACTGAGATTTGGGGGACCATTTGTTATTGCAGCATAATTTATCCTAAGCCAACAGATTCAAGCAGTTATGCCACTGTATTGGAAATTTTTGTCAACTCCACGGGACACTAGGCTCCTCAAGCAGGTACTATTCTTTACCATCTTTCAGTCCCAGAGCCTAGCAGAGTGCCTGGCATACAATAGGTAACAAATGAATCTTTGATGACTGGATGAATGGATGGAAGGAGGGATGGATGACGAGTAGGATCTTAGAATGATACTATGAGTTCAAAATGGAGCATAGATTCCTCAGGATAGAACCATGCACTAACAAAACTCACATGGATGCCACTGTGGGCTCTGATTTCATCAATTCCACTGCTATCCAAATAATCATGTAGGACATAGCTGATTACCTCATATCATAATATTCTAGCTCCTACCATCCAAATCTGCACTTCCTAAAACATCATCTCTAGATCTTGCTGTTTGTGACTCCATGAGCCAGCAACTTCTGTAGACTAACCAGGGAAATGCAATAGGAAACATGGCACGATAGCTGTCTGCTCTGTCCCTGATGCCTTCAATGTGGCTGACCCTCCCACCCACCATGCCCATGTGAGTGGGAGGAAGGCAGGTTCACGCAACAGCTCTTAGCCCAAGTATTCACCAGAAGACACTGTGATGTTTCTTCCTTCTTTCACTGCCTGCTGTTTTCTGCATGGCTCCATGTTAACAGTAGAGCATAGTAGTTCAGAGAACAGTCTTGATAGAGTTGGAAATACCTTGATCAAACCTTAATTGCACTATTCACATAGCATTGATGCCGTTTGGAACTCTGGAACTATCAATAGAATGGCCTTTCAGGATTGTCCCAAGTTCAGCCAAGATGAACAGGCCAGTGTAGAGAGATCCATTTCTTGAACCCTTTTTTTCCATCTCCAAACCCCATCACATTTACAGCCGTTCAGCCTGTTTGCTGTGACCCTGAGCTCAGGAATGTGGCTGGACCATAGTCTGGGACCTGGAATATGCAAGTTGAAAGAATTTTTTAGGAGACTTCTCTTCTTGCTTCTCCTCCAGTTCTGACAATAGATCAATGCATTTCTCCAGAATCTGCCATGAAAAACCTTACCTGAAGCTGGCAGGACATGTCAGATGTCACCTGCTATATCATAAAAGTCCTTCAGAGTTATCAGGAACTTTTCTTCCCTGGCACCTGCCTCCAAAATCATGACCCAAACAACTCTGTCTGCTGTTCCCAGGGGAAGGAGAAGCAGCCATTCATCCCATTCTTTTCCTTCCTGACCCCAAATGGTCAACTTCCAGCCCCTTTTTCTCCTCTGGAGCTTTGTTCCAGGTCACAGCCAGCAACTGTGGGCTCAACCACTCCCTTCCTCTGAGGAATCCTGTTGACAGAATACATACAAGATGATGCACGCTAACAACACAATGACTAGGTGTTCTTTATGGTTTGACACCTTGACCTAAAGTTTGCATTAAATTTCTCAGACTTTGCCTCTTTCTGGGACGGTTCCACCAGGCTGCTAATGTACTAAGAAGCTCTTCCTGCAGAGCCCCTAATAGGCTGCCCCCTACTGGAGCCTGTCTCCCTCTGGCTCTGTCCTGACCCCTCTCACAGGCTACATCCACTGTGGACGGACATTCTAGCAGCTGGAGAGGGGCTCAGTGCCTCACCAGCAAACACCACCCTCCCTAGGAGCCGTGAGGAGTCATGCCACAGGTTGGGAAGTGGCAGGAGGGATGGGCTGGTGAAAAGTAGGAGAGCACAGAAGGTATGGCTGGTGGCCTAACACAAGTCTGTTCGTATAAAGCTTATTCAACTTAAATTTCCAGTAACTTCATTAGAAATTCTGATGACGACAGTGGTTTTCTAAGGAAACAGAAACACAAGTGCAAAAGGCAATTCGCAGGAAGGGAATTCCATGACTTTTTTCTACATGAACATTTTCACATGATTTCATGCTTAGAAACATGGGGAAGTCCCAACATGGATGCTGTGTCCAGCATTCTGGGGACAGGAGGAAGAAAACCTTATGTATTTACTGTATGCCAGACCCTGTTCTCAGCACTTCCCCCATGTTAATTCCTTTAAACCTCCTAACACCCTATGAGGTAGGTTCTATTACAATCATCCCCACATGACTGATGAGGAAACTGAGGGATACAGGTGTTAAATAGCTTGCCCAGGTGGCAAGTTTGCCAGGTGGTTACAGAGTGGCAAAGCTGGGTGTCACATGTTATCACTATTTTTCTGTATGCAAAGTAATGTCCATTGAGTACCTAGGTATTCAATCCTCTAATTCTCTAGTGAAACTCTCAAAAATCCTAGGTAAGTATTATCAACTTCTGTTTTACAGATAAGAAAACTGAGACTCAAAAAAAAAAATTTAGTGACTACCAATGTCACAGAGCTAGCAAGCCAGGATTTGTTTTTTTGTTTGTTTGTTTTGGGTTTCTACTTTTTATTTATTTATTTTTTGTTTTTTATTTTTTAAAATTTTTGACTGCATTGGGTCTTTGTTGCTGCGTGCGGGCTTTCTCTAGTTGTGGTGAGCGGGGGGCTACTCTTCATTGCGGTGTGCCGGCTTCTCATCGTGGTGGCTTCTCTTGTCGCAGAGCATGGGCTCTAGGCGTGTAGGCTCAGTAGTTGCAGTGCATGGGCACTAGAGTGTGTGGGCTTCAGTAGTTGTGGCGTGCAGGCTCAGTAGTTGTGGCTCACAGGCTTAGTTGGTCCGTGGCATGTGGGATCTTCCTGGACCATTGTTCGAACTTGTGTCCCCTGCATTGGCAGGCGGATTCTTAACCACTGCACTACCAGGGAAGTATGTGGTTTCTACTTTTGAAAAAAAATTTTATTGAAGTATAGTTGGTTTACAATGTTGTGTTAATTTCTGCTGTATAGCAAAGTGACTCAGTTATACATATATATGTTCTTTTTCATATTCTTTTCCATTATGGTGTATCATAGGATATTGAATATAATGCCCTGTGCTATACAGTAGGACCTTGTTGTTTATCCATCCTATATACACTAGTTTGCATCTACTAACCCCAAACTCCCAGTCTTTCCCTCCCCCACCCCCCACCCCACCCCTTGACAACCACAAGTCTGTTCTCTATGTCTGTGAGTCTGTTTTGTAGGTATGTTCATTTATGTCGTATTTCAGCTTCCACATATAAATAATATCATATGGTATTTGCGTTTCTCTTTCTGACTTATTTTGGCAAGCCAGGATTTGAATGCTGAGATGGAATTCCACCTTTTAAGGTGGCTAAACAACAGAAAGATACTACTTTCCCAAGGAGATGAGAAGCAGTGGCTGTTTTCTGTACAATTGTTCTAGGACAGGCTTGTGGCCAGAAGTGGGAATGAGCCTGGACAGTGAGGGTGGGCACTGCCCAGTGTCCCAGCAGATGGCTGCCCTCCGATTCCAGAGCCTTGGCCAGCAGCCTGTCTCTCTTCACGCCATGACCTATTTTTGCACCGCAACAAAGAGTAGCCCCTTCTCGCCACAACTAGAGAAAGCCCGCGTGCAGCAACAAAGACCCAACGCAGCCAAAAAATAATTAATTAATTTTTAAAATAGGCTCTGACCTTGGGCTGGCCCACCATGTTGCTTATCACTACTCAGATCTGACCTTTCTCAGTGGGTGAACCCACACTAAGCCTTTGTGCTCAAGGGCAAAGGTGACCTTTCCCTTCTTCTTTTACACTAAAGACATGATTTTGGCAAACTGTCTACATATACCCTAGAAACAACTTCAACTTGCTTTTGTATTGATTTCACTTCTCCACTTTCAGTGTTGGAAAATGATGGAAATCGGCAATCAGCAAGAGACAGCAATGCCCTGCTATGTGACTGAGAGAGGAAAATTCTTTCCTAGCCCATTGAGCTTTTTTTTTTTTTTTTTAAGAAATGCAGTAAAAATGTATTCTGACAGATGCCTTTGGCTCCCTTTGCAAACACAGCTATATAGAGTAGGCTCAAAAAAGTGACAGGATGTTGCTTTAACTGCACTGGTGATGGAGAATGAGTTAGACAGGACACAGCATACACTGAAACAACAATCACCCAGTCACAATTGTGGCCTTAGGATGCCCATGAGCTTTTGGAGGCAGGGAAACTTGCTTCAAGTTTCCATATATCTAAGTATTCCCAGACTATGTTACTTTGTGACACAGGAGGGAGTTGTTGCCAACCAGTCTCCTTTGCCCACCCCACAGCAAGACAAACGCTGAGATGCTGAAGTTCATAGCTGAGAAAGAGTTTATTCACAAGGCAGCCAAGAGACGAGACAGGAGAACAAGTCTCATATCCACCTCCCCGGTGAGGAACTTGAGATATTTGTGGAATAAAGAAGCAGGCTGGTCTTAGGCACGGGGAAAGGGGATTGGAGGTAGGGAAAAGGTAAGGTAATTGGTGTCCTAAGCAGACATACCTGGGTTACATACTTCTTCATGGGACACATGTTCAAAATTAGAGGCACTTAGCATTATCTGAGGGTGAAGTTTTCAGCCCTCTGACTTCAAAAGGTCATTCATTGGATAGCTTCACAGGCCCAGTTTTGTGGTCAGTGGGCCCAAGCAGTGTTGGCTGGCTGGAACTGGGCAGTAGCTGAGTCCAGGTTCCTGGAAAACAACTTAAGCCTCCTCCTGCCCCGTTACTATAGTGACCCATACGTCAGAGGCATTGTCTATAAGCGTGGTTATGAAGTCTGGTGACCTCTTTGACATAAATCACAGCAAGATCTTTTTTTTTTTTTTTTTGCGGTATGCGGGCCTCTAACTGTTGTGGCCTCTCCCGTTGTGGAGCACAGGCTCCGGACGTGCAGGCTCAGCGGCCATGGCTCACGGGCCTAGCCGCTCTGCGGCATGTGGGATCTTCCCGGACCGGGGCACGAACCCGTGTCCCCTGCATCGGCAGGCGGACTTCCAACCACTGCGCCACCAGGGAAGCCCGCAAGATCTTTTTTGACCCACCTCCTAGAGTAATGGAAATAAAATCAAAAATAAACAAATGGGACCTAATGAAACTTAAAAGCTTTTCCACAGCAAAGGAAACCATAAACAAGACACAAAAAGACAACCCTCAGAATGGGAGAAAATATTTGCAAACGAAGCCACTGAAAAAGGATTAATCTCCAAAATATACAAGCAGCTCATGCAGCTCAATATCAAAAAAAAAAAAACAACCCATTCCAAAAGTGGGCAGAAGACCTAAATAGACATTTCTCCAGAGAAGATATACAGATTGCCAATAAACACATGAAAAAATGCTCAACATCACTAATCATTAGAGAAATGCAAATCAAAACTACAATGAGGTATCACCTCACACCAGTCAGAGCGGCCATCATCAAAAAATCTACAAACGGGGCTTCCCTGGTGGCGCAGTGGTTGAGAGTCCGCCTGCCGATGCAGGGGACACGGGTTCGTGCCCTGGTCTGGGAAGATCCCACATGCCGCGGAGCAGCTGGGCCCGTGAGCCATGGCAGTTGAGCCTGTGCGTCCGGAGCCTGTGCTCCGCAACGGGAGAGGCCACAACAGTGAGAGGCCCATGTAACGCAAAAAAAAAAAAAAAAAAAAAAAAAAAAAAAATCTACAAACGATAAATGCTAGAGAGGGTGTGGAGAAAAGGGAACCCTCTTGCACTGTTGGTGGGAATGTAAGTTGATACAGCCACTATGGAGAACAGTATGGAGGTTCCTTAAAAAACTAAAAATAGAACTACCATATGACCCAGCAATCCCACTACTGGGCATATACCCTGAGAAAACCATAATTCAAAAAGAGTCATGTACCACAATGTTCTTTGCAGCTCTATTTGCAATAGTCAGGACATGGAAGCAACCTACGTGTCCATCAACAGATGAACGGATAAAGATGTGGCACATATATACAATGGAATATTACTCAACCATAAAAAGGAACGAAATTGAGTCATTTGTAGTGAGGTGGATGGACCTAGAGTCTGTCATACAGAGTGAAGTAGCTCAGAAAGAGAAGAACAAATACTGTATGCTAACATACATATATGGAATCTAAAAAAAGGGTACTAATGAACCTAGTGGCAGGGCAGGAATAAAGACACAGACATAGAGAATGGACTTGAGGACACGGGGAGGGGGAAGGGCAAGCTGGGTCGAAGCGAGAGAGTGGCATGGCCGTATATACACTACCAAATGTAAAATGGATGGCTAGTGGGAAGCAGCTGCATAGCACAGGGAGATCGGCTCAACGCTTTGTGACGACCTAGAGGGGTGGGATAGGGAGAATGGGAGGGAGGCTCAAGAGGGAGGGGATATGGGGATATATGTATACGCATAGCTCATTCACTTTGTTGTACAACAGAAACTAACAACATTGTAAAGCAATTATACTCCAATAAAGATATTAAAAAAAAAAGGAAGGTTAAACTCAAAAAAAAAGTCTGATGTTATATTACCTAGGCTTCATGAAGCTCGGAGCGTATGCACTTAAAGAAAAGAAAAAACAAGTGAAGCAGGCTTAACTAGTAAAGGCAGGTTTTACAAGCAGAGTAGTTTTTAACAAGCTGTTCCATTATCTGCTGTTCTGTAAGACACACCTGAGGACTTCTGTTAAGGCACCAGCTTCTGTTTACCCTATGGGATATGGTTCCAAAGTCTGTACTTACATGCTAAAATTATGGGATCATAGGACTGAAGATATTTTTCTTAGCTGAACCCAAAGAATTCTGACCAGGGTCATGCTGTTGAAACAGGGTGGGTAACAATGGAACATAAACATAGCCAACCCATGCTTAATTTTCTTCTCTGTCAAATCTGGGCAACCTATTTTGTAGGGTGTTTGTCAGAATCAAATGAAATAATAATAACAATGATAATAGAAAATACTTACATAGTACTTATTACATGCCAGGTACTGTTTTAAGCACTTTTACATGTATGAACTTATAACAGTAGTAAAAAATTAAAAATTTTAAAAGCATTCTGCAAAAGTAATGTGGTTAGTATTAGAAACATAATTACTAATCAGTGTTATCTTGCACTTTTGCATAAGTAACTATATCCAGAAGCAAGTTCTTGCCATAACAAATGTTGCAGTGACCACTGAGATATTAATGGTGACCAGGAAACAAAATGATCTAGCCAGCCAGATGTGGCAGCCTGTCCTCACTCTAGGAAGCCTCATGGCCTTAACCACATGCTAGAATCTGCCTTTCCCAGCAGAAGGGCATGGACACTGATAATACCCAAGCTGCTTGCTGCCCAGCTGTCAGACCATACATTGTCCAGGTTGTCCTTTCTGACTATTTTCACCAGCTCTTATTCTCTGTCCTGTAGAAGCCATGTCATCTTTCCTTTCTTTATTCTTCATTGCATCTTCCAAGTACTGGTCATCTTTCTTGAGCTTAGGAGTCCAAACTGATCAGACACAGTGGCACAAAACAAAGAGAGAACTGGTTCCTCATTGACCCAACCAGGTCTGTTTTTTGAACTGTGTTACTCAGAACTGAAAAGGCAGTAACTTTCAAAAAAAGAGATGAAGATTTATGTCTCTTGCTGAAGAAAAAAATGAGCAGGGCAGTGTGCAGTGTACCTGTCCCCTCTCCCTCTTCCCACTGGTTAAGGTCAACATTCATCCAAGTATTCCTGAGACAGTCCTGGTTTCCAGTTATTCTCTCAGAATAATTATTCATAGAGCTTCCGTCACTTTCTGAAGTGTACTGGTTTGGGCAATAAATCATATGGTTACTTTATTTATGAACCACCGTGGAGTGCTGCATCCTGATGTAGCGCAAGACATGCTAAGAGTAGGGGCTGGAAGACCAGGGCTCTAGACCCACCTACACCACTGCCATGGGCTTGGGCAACTCACTTACCCTCTCAGAACCTCAGTTTTCCTGTCTGCAAAATGGACATGGTTCCTGCTCTGTTCTCTTCGCAAACTTGCAATGAGGAATAGGTGGCATTTTGGTATGAAAGCACTTGATCAGCTTTGCACTACCACACAGATGAAAGTTCTTTTTATGATGACCATATAGATCAGATTATTTCATCCTATTATCTAATACCTCACTAAGAGTTTTCTCCTTCATGCAGATGAAGAGAATCCATTTTAGAATAGGGACTGTCATAGGTAACAACTGACTTGTTCTGCACATGAACTTGACATTATGCAGGTGTCACATTGTAAAGTGCCACACCCTTTGTGGATTTCCCCTTCCCCCTTTCCTCTCCCACCCTAATAAAGAGTCTCCATGTAATTCACTCCAAAGGAACATGGTTGATCTTTCTGGATACTAATAAACAAAGAACTTGATGGTTCCAATCCTTTGTGAAAATTCACATTCTTGGTCATTTGGCCTGATGTTTCCTAAGACATTTATTCTTTTGTGGCAAAGAAAAATCTCAACACTGATTGCCAAACGTTGGTGATCTGAATACACAGGATTTCCTGATAGAATTATTTTCTAGTGCAGAATCCTATCTTCACCTTTTCACCCATATGCGCTTCCCACAGAGATGGTAGACAAGGAGGTATGACTTCCTTCAGGGACATGACAGGCTTGTCTGGTCAGCTCCACTAGGACTTAGGACCCATGAGGTTCCACTACTGAGAAGGGGTCACCATTCATGGAATATATCCCCAGCTTTGCTTGCCAGAAGCAGGCAGGCACCCAGGGCATCAGCTTTATTTTATCTGTACTTTCTGAACAATTAGTGGCCCAGTGCCATTAGAGATGTCATCTGTCACACTATAAACTTTGCAAAAGAACACAAAGGAAGCAAACATAGAGAGCAGAACAATGAACAGTAAGTCGGAGATGCTCCTTCCTTAGGTCTTTCAGGATGCGATTTAATGAAGTCAGTTCTCAGGATTTCATCTACAAGTAGAGAAATCCAGTGAATGTATTCAAAAGCTTTAAAGATATCCTCTCAAATTGAAGTATTCTTCCCCTTCTTTAGATGTGAAAGAGAGATGAAGAGGAAAGAAAACGCATTCATTCATTCAATAAATATTTATTGAGCTTCCAGGTACGTTTTCGATGCTGGGAATACAGTAGCAATTAAATAGACAAAGAACTGCCTCATGCAGTTAACATTCTAGTCAAAGGGAAAGGGGAAAAGCAAAGAAACAAGTACAAAACAGAATGTCAGGTAACAGTAAGTGACTGGGGTGCAATTATTAGACAGGGGCGCCAGGGAAGGACAGAGTAGGTAATAACTCCCTGCTTCCAGTGTTACCTTTGCCTTCAGCCGAAGGGCTTCATCTTCTTTCTGCAACGCCCTTAGGAAGAGCTCTTTGACTGAGTCCCAAACCAGGCCCTTGATATGCTAAGGGACTTTAAATAATCCTCTCTCAAAACAAGAGCTTGGTAAAGAACGCAATTATTGTCTTGCAGCAAAAGTCTTATTTTTGAATGTCAAAAGCTAACTGTTATTACCCCAGTCTGTCTCTTTGTAGTCCCTCAATAATAAGTTGTGATATCCCCCCCAAGCAGATGAATGGCTCAGGTGAACTGAAAAAAAAGGTAAAATGCATAAGCACATGAATAATTTGCATAAGCACCCTCTTAATTACTAAGCTCCTACCGAGCCATGCCAGCTCCTGACAGAACAAAGTAAATAAGATACGGTGCTTTGCCTCAAAGACAAGTCAAATGGAGTCACCTATAAGATGAAGAGCTGGGACCAGATCGGTGTTTCTGAACAGGATGCTTTTGCATTTGGGACAGGACAATTTTTTGGTGTGAAGAATCTACCATCCTGTACTGTGTAGGCCATTTAGCATTCCTATTCCTTGCAGTCTTAGTTTACCAGGGCTGCCATAACAAAATACCACAGACTGGATGGCTTAAACATTAGAAATTTATTTCTCACCATTCTGGAGTCTGCAAGTCCAAGACCAAGGTAGCACCAACCAAAGATAGCCAAATATATTCTCACATATTCTCAAATGTTTTCTAGACTCCTAAGAGGAATTCCTGTTCTATGTTCTACAGTGCTGAGAATTTCCATATCTACTTTACATAGTTACAAATACCTGTTTGCCTGCCAATTTTGGCTATCATTTTCTGATGACTGGGAGATGGTTCTCCAAGAAAAGTGCTTTCTTAACGAACTCCAGTAGAAATGCAATGCAGTACTTATATCGTTAGGTAAAGCTGATAATATCAACTCTCTTTCAGAGTTTGCCAGCCCTAAATTAATATACTATTAAACACAGGCAGATAGACTTAACGTGTTATTTATATAGTGCCTCCCTAGACTGAATACATTTTTTTTTGACAAATGAATATCATAAAAGTCAATAGCATCTGTTTTGAGATCTAAAGCAAAAAGTATTTAATGAGGAATGTAGAGGGAGGAAGAGTCTCAGGAGAATAAAAGGTGAGTTCTAGATAGAAGGAGAAGACAAAGCATGACCCTCTGGCCAGCTGAAGTTAAGACATAAAACACGGTAACCAGGAAGTCTTTTGCATGTGATTTCCATATTAATACCAGCCCCATGTATCGAGTAGTTATAGTGCCAAGCATGGTAATATGGACGTTCCATATATGCTATTACTTGATTTAATATTGTTAAAAGCCAATTAAAATATAAGGATATTTCTGCAGCTCTTCACTCTTCCTCAACGTCCCCCTTCCCCCTCCATACACACACCTCTTGATCCAATTTGGAGACAGAGATACCGTGAATGAGAATGATGGTGCACTGGCCTAGGAAAGTGACAGTGGGAGAGCTGAGAAGTGGACATATTTGAGACTTATTTAGGAGGTGGGATCAGCAGAATTTAGTGACTTTGGGTTGATTATGGGCTAAGGGAAAATGAATAGTCAAAGATGGTGGCTGCGGCAACTTTTTGCCGGGGGATGGCATTCACTGCAGAATAAAATACAGGAGAAGGAATGGGTTCAGGAGTTCAAAAGAGATCTATAGGGCTGCCATTGGGCAGGAAAGATTTTGTTGAGGGCCTTCTCTCCCTCTACTTCCTAGGGGCTTTGTAATTATCTTAAGCTCTTTGTGTCAGTTTCCTCAAAATGCAAAAAGCTGGAATACTCATTCCTACATCATACAGGATGGTTGTGAGGATGAGGTGAGAGAACATACGTGACAGTGTCTGGGGCATGGAAGGCACTGATCAAATGTTCTTCTTCTTGGGCTTCCCTGGTGGCGCAGTGGTTGAGAGTCCACCTGCCGATGCAGGGGACACGGGTTCGTGCCCCGGTCCGGGAGGATCCCACATGCCGCGGAGCGGCTGGGCCCGTCAGCCATGGCCACTGAGCCTGCGCGTCCGGAGCCTGTGCTCCACAACGGGAGAGGTCACAACAGTGAGAGGCCCGCGTACCGCAAAAAAAAAAAAAAGAAAAAAAAAAGTTCTTCTTCTTCACCTTCTTTCTTCCTGCCAACTCTGGGTCTGTGATTCTACAGATACCCTCGAGTACATCAGCATCTGTAGGGATGGGCTGAGAGACAAAGGGTAAAATGCAGAGGCTGGATGAGGTGACATCTGGTATATTGGTAGATCAGTCTGAAATTAGAGTTCAGGTGAAGAGTTGGAGGAGGCTGGTATCCAAAAAGAGCAAGTGGAAAAATGTCCCAAAGAAATTATGCTGCTTTCACAGTTCTGACTGGTAACCACTCTGCCTTCCAGAATTTGGTGTATTTAGAAATGAATGAAGTACCCTTAGCCACAGACCAGGTTTCATAATGTGTACTCACACCTCAGATTTCCAAACGGTGTCCTCCTCTTCTAGGTTCCTGCATAATTTGAGACCAGTTTTTCAGCTTTCTACATTGTACAGCTCTGTGGCTCTACGACATAGAACTGGCCCTAAGAACTAGCATTCTCCTCCATAGCCAGGAATAAGGCCTGCTTCACCTTTTTTTTTTTTTTTTTTTTTTTGCGGTACGCGGGCCTCTCACTGTTGTGGCCTCTCCCGTTGTGGAGCACAGGCTCCGGACGCGCAGGCCCAGCGGCCATGGCTCACGGGCCCAGCCGCTCTGCGGCATGTGGGATACTCCCGGACCGGGGCACGAACCCGTGTCCCCTGCATCGGCAGGCGGACTCTCAACCACTGCGCCACCAGGGAAGCCCAGGCCTGCTTCATCTTGATCTTCTGTCTTCTGGAGGAAAATTGGTTTGCAGTAGGGTAGGGACCAAGATGAGAACACTGGAGACAACTAACCTTAGAGAAAATCTGGCCAAAGAGGAGAGGTGACCCTTAATATTCTGGAGACTCTCTCTCTCTGTGTCTCTCCCTCTCTGCCTCTCCCTCTGTCTATGTCTGTCTCTCTCTGTCTCTCTCTCTCTCTCCAGTATTTAATTCCAAATGGTTCATATTAGGGAGTATCCATGCTCGTAATCCACTCAGGTTTATTTTTGTTAGATCTAATTGTTACAAATAGCACCTTATGTTTGCACAAATATTCTTTGAGATTATACAGGGATGGGTTAATCTGCAGCATAATTTATATTTTGTGGCAGTCTCACCAAACAGCTGCCTCTGGAGCCACCTACTGACACAGTTTAGGATCCTGAGCATTTAATGTGACTAAGGAAAGAGTTATCCGGGCTAATATGAGAAAGGCACAATCTACACCGTGCTCTCTTGATCCCCTTGACTTACTGTAACACCAGAAGCAAATCCATACAGACATTTCTTTCCCCTCACAACCCACACACCCAACCCTCCCACCCACCTTCAAAAAAGATGTTGCAGTTTCCTTGGTATCTATTTCAATAAGGCAGTCCTCTGTATTGGGAGTCTATGGTTCTTGGGCTTCTGATATCTTTGATGCTCTGTGCCAGCTCCTACTCCTTCCCTAAGCTGAGTCTCTCCTCCATTAGACTCCACCTCGGAGGTGCTGAGTCACAGGTACTTGGAGCAGTGATTGTTTCAGTAGAAATTCTCTGCACATATTCCCAGACCAAATAATGCCAGGAGAAGTGGGGAGGGGAATGACAAAGAAAAGGAGCCAAAGATCTGCTGAAAGCACCAGAAAGCCCACCACTAAAAGTAATGAGGATAATCCTCAGAATGGAGAAGGTGGTACCCAAGTTACTTCGGCTTAGAGTAGTTCAATTTCTTAGCAAAGAGTCACAAATTTTGTATGTGAGGCAAAGAATTTAATGATTAGGACATCACACTGCTACTCACCACATGGCTGTGTACCATCTGCCAATCAATGATTCCATCATTTAAACCACCTTCTCTTTTAAAATGCAAATATCCCTGCAAAGGCTAAAACCTGACAGTGGACAATTTAGTGTGAGCTGTTCTGACCATACAATCAGAACAGCACTGTATTACTCAACAAAATACCATATACTGAGTGGTTATGGTTCTGGAGGTTGAAAGTCTGAGATCAGGGTGCCAGCGTGGTCCGGTTCTGGTGAGAGCTTTCTTCTTGGCCTGCAGGTGGCTGCCTTCTGACTGTGTCGTCACATGGTGTGGAGAGAGAGGGAGTGAGGTGGGGGGAGAGAGAGAGATAGCAATCTTTGGTGTCTTATAAGGGCATTAATCCCATCATGAAGGTCCCATTCTCATGACCTCATCTAAACATAGTTACTTCCTGAAGACCCCATGGCCAAATAGCATCACATTGGGGGTTATGGCTTCAACATATGAATGAAGCGGGGGACACAATTCACTCCATAGCGAGTACCAAGTTTATCTCTCAGGCACAGGATTATTCCTGGGCTTTGGAAAAGAGAAGAGAGGATTTTTTTCCCCTGGTGGTGGTGGCGGTGGTGATGGTGATAGTGGTGGAGAATCAGCAGTAGTGGGGCACTTTTCACCGTCTTAGGCAAGCAGGACGATTCAGGGAAAGAGGGTGGGATTGGTAGGCAGGAAGGTTCCTGTCGTATAACAAAGAATTTGGCTGGTCTTTGCCCCCAGGTCCTGGGAGGGAGCCTCTAAATACTTTGAATTTCCCAAGTGATTGGAGTGTCCCCTTGGACTACACCTGGGTTTATGCTAATGAGGAAACTCCTGGTAGGACCCTAGAGAGCTTATGTAAATGAAATGATTCAGGATGGGGTTTGGCACACTGAGGAAGACCAACTATGTGACACCCCAAAATATGCCTCTTTGACATAAAAATTGTTTGAAGCTGGAGGCAGTTAAGAAAGAGCAAAGGTAGGCAAAGCTCTCTCTACCCTCCTCCTTTTCTGCTGAAAGGCAGGTTATAAATTCTCCTTCACTGGAGATGGCTCTAGACTCTTATCAGTACCAGAGGAATCTACAAACAAACCTTACTCCATTAAGTTCCTCCCATATATTTACTTTTTCACAGTTCACTGCCCTTCAAAGCCTAAACTGCTTTCCTTTGTCTTATCATTTCTCTACTGATTTATTGTGCTTTGTTGAAGATGCTATGTAAGCCAGAGATCTACTCCATCTCTTTGAGTTACTCCTTCCCTGAGTCTCTCCCATGTATATATGAAATGTACATATTAATAAACTTCTATTTATTTTTATTTTATTAATCTGTTAGCTTTTTTGTTTTGTTTCATTTTGTTTTTGTTACAGAGGGCCCAGCTGAGAACTTAGAAGGGGAGAAGAAAAATGTTTTTTTTTCCCCTCTCCTACACTGGCAACAAGATAATATCTAAATTTTAGGACCTTTCTGTTCAGTCTTATTTCTGGCCACCATGCTCTTCCTACTGGATGCCAAACTGTTTGTGGTTCTCAGAACACAGCTTGTTCTTTCACACCCCTGTGCCTTACTCTCCCCCACAATGTCACTGCTCCTGGCATCCCTACCCTCATCGCTCTCCCCAACTCCCATCTGTTTGTGCAGAAAATGTCCACTCCTCATTTCAGCTCAAGTTTCATCTCCCAAGTTCAGCCTCCTCTGACTCTGTGCCTTTCAGTCCCGGCTGACATAATACTTTCAGAAATCTTGAGGCTTTTGTTATATCAACATATATTTCGCTCACACTATTAGACAAAAGCAACACCCACAAATCATGAAATAACCTGTTTCCACCTTGGCCTCTTTGATGGTTGCTGCGGGCAAGGCCCTAGAGACTCTTTGAGAGAAGCTCTTCAATACAAACCCTTAAGGTCCTTAAAAGGTGTTTTGTAATTTACTGACCGTTATTTAGACTGTATTTTTTTCCCTAGGAGCACCTGATATTTGAACGTTTCCCAGAAACTATTTCTTAATTTTAACATGTTCTCCATCTGGAGAGGCTGAGATGAGAAAAGAAATTTTTTTCAAACGCAGCAGGTTCTAACTCCTATATATTCAAGGGCTGGTACTTTAACTTATCTCTCTTCTCTCACATTTTATCATAGGCAGCAAGAAGAGGCCATGTGGCACTTCTAATATTTTATCTTGAAATCTCTTTAGAACAAGGGTCAGCAAAATACTACTGATGGGTAGGCTGTCCATTTCTTTGTAACTAAAGTATTATTGGAACACACTGGTGCCTATTTGCCAATTTTGTAGACTCGTGCCTTCGTGCAATTATGGCAGAGTTGAGTAGCTCCTCGGACATGAAATAATTACTATCTGGCCCTTTACAAAACGAGTTTGCTGACTCCTGACCAAGATTGTTTAGTCCACTAGGTATATTTCTTATTTTCGATGTTGGCACAGATGACAGTGTTGCCAAATTTCTTCCACTATATAACGAGGACCTCTTTCCTCCATCTTCCACTTCTCCTCATTTTCCTTTAAACCCTCACTGACAACCTCCTCAAGATCCTTAGGCTTCCACTAACACTGCTCAAGGACCTTCCCTTTTCTGCTTGCCACCTGTTTCCATAGGCAATATCACATGTTTTAGGTTTTTGTTAAAGTAGTACCACTCTTCAATGTACTAAATATATTCTGATTGTCCATAGTTGCATAACAATTCATTCCAAAACCTAGGAGCTTTGAGTAAAAATAATCATTGTATGATTTCCTCTCATAGTTCTGGGGGAAGAGTGGACTCTGCTGGTTGTTCTCACTTGGGGTCTCATGTGGTTGCAGTATGATGTTGGTTGGAGCTGAAGTCATTTAAAGTCTTTCTCACTCAAGCCAGAATAGCTTCACATGGCTTCTCCAAGTGATCTGGGCTTCCTTGCAGCATGGTGGCTGGGTTCTAAGAGCAGGCATCACAAGAGAATAAGAATAAGTCGTATTTCGTCACTTCCCTCAGACTCTACAGTTTGAGACGGTTGTACAAGATTACTCAGTCCAGGGAGAGGAGACACAGAAGCCATCACTGGATATAAGGAGTGTCAACATCACCTTGCAAAAATAACATGTAGTTTGGGATACACTGTGGTGGCCATCTTGGGAAAATGCAGTGCTACACACCCTGCCACTCAACTACAAGAAATGTCATATTTCTCTACTTTTCCAAATCGTGGTTTGCCTTGGTACACCTCACTGACAAGGGTTGGTGGAAAGTTCAAATTCACTCCTGTTCTTGTCTTCCCTTGGAGTTAAACTAGAGCTCTGAGTCTTTGTACAAACCAGAAATTTTGAGTAAAGTCTTTTTCTGCCCAGTGGTTGGTGTTGACAGATTGCCCATGGCCAGAGTATTCAATTTGAAGGCAAGCAGCACTATTCATTAGCACCTAACTCGGACTGTGGTGCTGGTCCCAGCCACCTTACATGTATCACTCAGCCATCCTCCCATTGGGAATTCTGTCTGCAAGCTAGCCAAAGGTCTCTGCCACTCAGGGGCACTTCTACAAACTTTGTTCATGTGTCCCCAACCTTAAATCCATCTCTGTAGCTTCCTTACTAGTAGCTTTCATTCTTAGTTAGTTTCCATTGCAGAGAACAGAATCTCCTTGACTTGACATAAGGAGAAGATTTGCTATAACCATTAAATGGCTTTTGGAATCCTTGGGAGGGCTGAAGAAACAGATTGGGGGCTAAGCTTTCAGGAATGCCTCTCAAAACTGCTGCTTCGGGACTTACCTGGCGGTCCAGTGGTTAAGACTCCCCCTTCCAATGCAGGGGGTGCAGGTTCAATACCCGGTCGGGGAGCTAAGATCCCACATGTCTTGCTGCCAAAAAACCAAAACATAAAACAGAAGCAATATTGTAACAAATTCAAAAAAGACTTGAAAAATCGTCCACATCAAACAAAAACAAAAACAAAAACCCTGCTGCTTCAGCTACTGCCATTACTTCAGATAAGTCTGGTAAATGTAATTTTAGCTTTCTGACTATATTAGTTTGCTTGGGCTGCCATTAAAAAAGTACCATAGGCTGGGTGGTATAAACAACAGAAATCTGTTTTCTTATAGTTCAAGATCAAGGTACAGTCAGTGTTGGTTTCTGGTGAGGTCTCTCTTCTTGGCTTGCAGATGGCCACCTTCTTGCTGTGTCCTCACATGGCCTTTCCTCTGTACACATGGGGATAGAGAGATCTCTGGTGTTTCTTTCTCTTCTTATAAGGACATTAGTCCTATTCAATTATGGTCCCACCCTCACAACCCCATTTAAACTTAATTACCTCCCTAACGGCCCTATCTCCAAAAAAAAACATCAACTGGAGGTTAGAACTTCAAAATATGAATTTTGAGTGGACACAATTCAGTTCATAACGTCAACTCTCCTCTACAGGGAGCTGTGATCAAAGAAACTTGGAATGGATATTGAGCACCAAATTCATGTTATTCCCCACAGCTTTTAAAAAAATAAAGGCTAAGTGATTTATTGCAGCATTATATGTAGTAGCAAAAGTTTGAAGTGACATAAGGGCCCATGGATAGGGAGCAAAGTAAACAAATAATGGTATATTCAGACAATGGAATACTAAGCAACTGTAAAAAAGAATAAGGGAGCTCTGTGATGAATATCTGGAATAGAGAACTCTCTATGACATGTTTTTAAGTGAAAAAACAAAGCTTAGAACAAAGTAAATAGTTTATGCCAACATGGAATTACATATATATATACACACACACATAATTTTATATATCTACATGATTTTATATATATAATTATATATATATATAAAATCATGTATATATACATGAATATTTATCTCTCTATTCTCATTTATTACCTATGTGTGTATGTATGTATGTATGTAGGTACGTATTTGCTCATATGCATAAAATATCTATGGATGATGAACACAAAACAGACAACATTGGTTGCCAGTGGAGAGAATTGGATGGCTGGGGTCCAGGATGGGAGAGGACATTTCATTGTGTGTTTTGTTTTGTTTTGTTTGAGAAAGCAGATTCTGAGATAGTGTTTAGCGTCCAGGGCGTTGCTTATGGAGTGCCTCTGGAATCTACACCTGTGGAAGGGAAGGAAAGGAATCAGGAATGAGCCGAGGAGGAGGTTGAATTGTGATTGGAGGCTGACAATAGCTTCTTCTACCCACTCTACCAAGAACCTCGGAGCTGAAATTGTTCATAAGAGTTGTCTGGTTTGGGCCCAAAGAGCCAGTCTTTTGTTCTTTTGCCTTGATCAGTCATTGGATGTGGCTGCCCTGGGAGGATTGTGAGCTTGAGAGAGGCTGGTCTCTGCAACGGAAGCAATCCCTGAGGGGGCCTCACAGCTGTAAACTTTCTTCTCACAGCACTTACAGGAGTTGGGCAACAAGTCTTTCCTTAAAAGGGGATCTAACTGATGCATCTCTGTGTCCATCAGTTATATGTACAGTTGTTGTTGTTGTCATTCACTGGTGGTCTCCCCCACACTATTTTGTGTATTGTTGCATCCTTAGGGCCTAAGATAATACAGTAACAGGCTCATAGTAGGCACTCAACAAATATTTGTTAGAGTCGACACTGTGCCATGTTCTAAGACAGATGGTAAGCAAAAACAGAGATGAACTCTGCCCTAACGGAGCTTGACATTTGTTGGGGAGGCAAAATAAGAAATCAACCATGCAAATAAAGTTGCAGTCATAGGATAGGCTACCACGGAGAGGAATATGGTGCTAGAAGAGCACAAAATAGGTATCTGACCCTGTCAGGAAGGGTGTAGAAAGCTTTTGTGAAGAAGCCTATGTATCTGAAGGATACATAGGCTTTGACAGGGTAAAGGAAGGTGACAGAATCAGATTTATTTTTTGAAAGATTACTCTGGATTCACTGAGGAGATTGGAAGAGAAAGGGCAAGGATGGACCCCTGTAGGACTGTTAGGAGGCTACAGAAATCCTTCAGCTGAGGGGTAATGGTTGCCCCAATTGAGGGTGGCCCTGGTGGCTGGGAGGACTGTCTGGGTTTGAGAGTTATGTGTGAAGTACACAATGGATGAAGCTTAGTTACAGACTTCTGTATAAATAGATGGATGGTTGAGAGAGAATATTGGAAGAGAAACAGGTTTATTTTATTTTATTTTGGATTTGTATGTACGTGTGGGAGAAGAAAGTGAGAGAAAAGATTTTGGGTTTTGATATTTTGGTTTAGAGATGTTACTGAGACGTGTAATATGAGATGTCAAGTGGACCATTGGTTATAAGTGTGAAGAACTCAGAAATGTAGCCTGGAGACAGACATTTGTGAGTTGTTTGTGTAGGGGGGTTATAAAATGTGAGAATGAGTGAGATTGCCTAGACAGAGAACATTCCAGATAAGAGGAGAGAGTCTAGGATGGCCTTGAGGAACCTCAACATTTAGTGAAGAGCAGGCTTGTAAAAGACACGAACAGGACTGACTGGAGATGTTGGAGGAAAATGAGGACAGTGCGATGTCCCCTCAAAAGAGTGTTTGTAGAAGAAAGTCAGCAGTGTCAAAACTCCTGAAAAAGGACTTGGGAACTAAAAAATACTAATGTGCTGAGAGCACAGAGGTCATTGATTTAGTGATTTATTGTTTTTACTGCAGGAGAAATGAGTTAAAAGATGAGTGGGAAATGATAAAATGGAAACGTCTTGCGTTAAAGAAAAAAAAAAAAAGGAAAACTGAAGGACTGTTTTGGTGTGGAGGTGGGAGAGTCAAGAGTTTTGTTGATAGTGTAAGGCAGGGGTCCCCAACCCCCGGGCAGCAGATGGGTACCGGTCAGTGGCCTTTTAGGAACTGGGCGGCACAGCAGGAGGTGAGAGGCAGGCGGGCAAGCAAGCAAGAAAGCTTCCTCGGCTGCTCCCCATCGCTGCCATTATCGCCTGAACCATCCCTCCCCCTCACCCCGTGGACAAATTGTCTTCCACGAAACCAGTCCCTGGGTTGGGGACCGCTGGTGTAAGGCTCCCATGAAGGTGGGAAGTAAAGTGACTGGTAGTAGAGGGCTCATTTTCAGTGCCAAGCACCAATGCTCTGTTGTAATAGGAAGGAAGGAAGAGATGGTTGCGGTGCAGACTTAGTAGATTTGCATGTTTGATGTGCGGGAGATGAAGGCTTCTGTTTTCTCTGTAATGAAAGAGGAGAGTTTAAATGCTTCTCTAAGTGTTATTCATAACGTTGCCTCGTGAACTAATTGTTTTATATGTGGGTGGATGCCTTAGCTCTCTCACTGTTCCACAGGTAGCTAAATATACCTCCTAGTTCACAGCAGTGGGAACACACAGAAGGCGCTTGAAATATTCGCTTCATTTTAATTCTAATGATGATGAGAAATCTAATGATGGCAAAGAAGAGTATAAGCTCCAGTTGGGCCCCTATGATAAAGCGCCTGATAAGCGTAAGGGATGAGAATCAGAGTTGGCAAAAGACAAAGGCCACAAGGAAGAGAAATCCACCAGGACGCTCCTTCCTGTCCGGTACCCTAAGGGTTAAGACCAAAGAGAACGGGCCATCACTGTTTCCTAGAGAGGCCCGGCGAGCCGGCTGGGGGAGATGGGGGTGCTTCCTGTTTCTGTCTTCCGCGTTTGAGAGGTTAGGAACGTGGGTTGGTGGGGTCAGAAGCAGAGGGGCCCCTTAATTCCGGGACAGCTGGGCTTGCTGGGGGTGCGGGGCGCCTTGTGTGTAGCCCCCAGCACAGTGAGTTCCTTCTCGGGTGGAAGGGAGCCGAGGGCTGCGGGCCAGAGGAGCGAAGCTGCGCCGCCCAGGAGAGGGATGTCAGTCCCGGAGAGGGATGCGGTTGCTGTGAGGGGCGAAGGCCCAGCCAGCATCTTTCGCTGCACGGGCAACTGCGCCAACCTCGCCTGCGGGGTCCCTTGAAGGACCGTGTCGACTGGAGATGATCTGCTCCCCTGGAGCTCACCCCGTAGTGCACCCCAGCCTGTGCTCCCTGTCAGCGCTTCTTAAAGCTAAGCTTAAGGCAGTGCATTTTCTTTGGAAGTCTTTTTAATGCAAAGCACCGCCCCCATCGTAATCACCTCTTTGCTCTAGGAGAGTGAAAACAGCCTTTCTCTGTGGAGTGACATTTTTTAAAAAATTATTTTAATTTTTTTTGGCTGTGTTGGGTCTTCATTGCTGAGCGCGGGCTTTCTCTAGTTGCGGCCAGTGGGGGCTACTCTTAATTGCAGCGTGCGGGCTTCTCATTGCGTTGGCTTCTCTTGTTGCGGAGCACGGGCTCTGGGCGCATGGGCTTCAGGAGTTGCAGCACGCGGGCTCAGTAGTTGTGGCTCGCAGGTTCAGTAGTTGGGGTTCTTAGGCTCAGTTGCTCCGCGGCATGTGGAATCTTCACGGACCAGGGCTTGAACCCGTGTCCCCTGCATTGGCAGGCAGATTCTTAACCACTGAGCCACCAGGGAAGTCCCTGGAATGACATATTAAGGACAGCCTCTTAATACCATTTATGGCCTTGAGTTTGCTACCCTTTTGCTGAGAGGAACCTGAGGACTCTTCTGTTACCAAAATTAATAGTTTCTTAGCAGGGAAAATGGTAGCATGGGTATCTGTTACCCAGACTCTTGCTTCTTTTGTAAAGACTTTGATAGAAATACGTAACTCAGACGGCAAGACATATTACTCCATTTGAACAACTTTCCTTTTTTTTCTTGCATTCAGGTATATGTTTTTTTCCCCCACTTAAACACTGGGCATATTTGTAATTTAGACAAGTTTCTTATAGACTGAGAATGCCAGCTTCCTTTGGCATAAGGTCTAGGGATGTGAATTGGCTTTCTAAAAACACAATCAATATAGGAATTCCCTGGTGGTCCAGTGGTTAGGGCTTGGCGATTTCACTGCTGGGGCCGGGTGTGGAGAGTGGTGGTGGACGTCAATATATTCCAAAATAAAGGTCCTGATCATTTGCAGGTTGGGGTTATGCCCAGCTCTGCTTTCTGCTCTAGTTGTTTACTGTATCAGATAAGAATGTTGAAGTCAGTGTCCAAACAGGTTTGGGACTGAATCCTGCTCTACTACTTTCCGGTTGTGTGCCCTTGGGAAAGTTTCTTAATGTCTATTTTGTTCACCTACAGCATGCTGGTATCTGTTCATACACTTCAGAGGGCTATTGTAAGAATTAAATAAGACACGTGTAAGGTGTTTAGTTCACTGCATGCCACATAATAGGCAATAATAGGGTGAAAATTATAAGTACACCATCTTTTGTTTTCCATATGTGTGCCTTCTTTAAAGCTCCCATTTTTCCTGAATTGTGCTATTCTTTATATCCTGAAATGCCAAGTCCATGTATAACTGCCTTCCAGTGAAAGGTCACATTTCCAGTCCCATAAAGTAGCTCAGGGATTGTAGTTGGGTCCAGAAGATAAAGTTTAGGCTGAAAAGGATATTGTGATTATGATAGAGAGGAAGAGGCAAGGAAGAGTTTCCTCATTGGCCTCCCTTTTCTGTTTAGAGATTATTGGCTATAGTTATTCTAGCCCTACCTTGTCTTAATTTCTTGTTACTAGTTAAGTAAATCCTAACTTTCTTTTGTCATTGACTTCAAAGGTTTCATCTTTCTGTCAAGGACCCACTTATTCTTTGTAAACTAAACAGGGTGCTTTCTCTTTAGCTGCTTCTTATACCTGCATATTGATTCCTTAATGTCTTATTATTGGTGCCTTTTCCAAAACACTACTTCATTTTTTCAATTAAAAGTGTTTCTAAATTCCAAGTGAACAGTGAGTATTAGTATTCATTCTGTTTTTGAAGCTTGATCCTCAGACTTTAATGTGAAGGTTTAATTTTTAAATTATTTCCCTAGGAAAAGTAAATCAGGTAAACTCATAATTCTAAATACTTGCATCTGAGATAAGATTTTCTAAAAAGATTTCTAAGGCCCATGTTTCTTACTTTTAGTATGGTCCACAGAACATTCTATGCTTACAGTTGTTATGTCGCAGTGGTTGGAGAGGAAGGAGGAAGGAGAAATGTTAACAAATGCCTTCAAGCATAACCTGTTTCCTTCCACAGGATTTTTGATCCCTAACCTGACTGTGACCATTGTGATGGAACAAGAGCAAAAACTGTTGGTCTCAGATTCTAATGGCTTCACGGAGAGGGAGAGTTTGAAAAGCACTTTTACAGGTGAGGGATCAAGAAGATCCGAATCCTTTGGAAATTCATTATACAATGTGCTGTAGAATGGGTCGAAAATCAGGGCATTAGAATGAGACAGACTTTAATTTGATTCCCTACTCTGTCACTTCCAAGCTATGAAAACTCCTACAGCCTCAGTTTTCTCATCTTTAAGAAAAGTGAATAATAATATCTGTCTCAAATATTTTTTAGGATTAATGATACACTATATGTAAAGCTACTGTTCTTGCTAAGTAGTGGGTATCATTGTTATCTCTATGTTTGCTCAGATTTAAAAAGAATTTTTTTAAATTAATTTATTTTTGGCTGTGTTGGGTCTTCGTTGCTGCGCAAGGGCTTTCTCTAGTTGCGGCGAGTGGGGGCTACTCTTCATTGCATTGCACGGGCTTCTCGTTGTGGTGGCTTCTCTTGTTGCAGAGCACGGACTCTAGTCATGCGGGCTTAAGTAGTTGTGGCACACGGGCTTAGTTGCTCCATGGCATGTGGAATCTTCCCAGACCAGGGCTCAAACCTGTGTCCCCTGCATTGGCAGGCGGATTCTTAACCACTGCACCACCAGGGAAGCCCCTGTTAACATGCTCAGATTTTAACTAAGGTTTTATCTAGTTTTCACCTCAGATAGTGTTCTGTTCATCTTCTCTCTTACTTTTTTCTTTTAAGTCTTTATTTTTAGCTTGATATCCCTTATGGCAATTGGTGAGAACTGTTCAGATGCCTCATTAGTGTTCTTGTAAGTACAAAACGTTCGTCTACTTGATGAACACATAGAGTAAAAGAATTAAAACTAGCTATAAAAACTTTTTTTTTCATATAAAATAGTTTACAAGGTTTGAGTTTGTTATTCCCTCTCTTTCATCATGATTCAGAATTTCTCTCCCCTGGCAGAAACTAGCGAATGTGTTTAGATTATTTGTTTATTCTTGCAGGAGATGAAAGTAAGAATAATTTGGAAACTGTTCAACACAGTAACTCTGAGGCAGATAAAGAGAGAGCCTCAAAATGGTCTAAAAGTGATGGCCCACAAAATTGTAAGCATGAGGACACACAAAAAATGCCATTGACATGGTCCCAGGGATGTGAAACTGAGTGTGATGGTTCCTGTGAGAATGATGGCAACTTGGAGAATCAGGGAAATTCTACAGGAAAAGAGGAGGAAAAACTCAATCACTGGGGATGGGACCCAGGACAACATACCAGGGCTGCCATCCAGCAGACTTCATCCTTCGGGGACAAACCCTACAAATGTTCTGAATGTTGGAAAAGCTTCAATAATAGTTCTCATCTTCGAACTCACCAGAGGACCCACTCAGGAGAAAAACCTTATAAATGTTCTGAGTGTGGGAAATGCTTCAGTAACAGCTCTCACCTGATTCAGCATCTGAGAACACACACAGGCGAGAAGCCCTACCAGTGTGGCGAATGTGGGAAAAGCTTCAGCAACACCTCCCATCTTATTATCCATGAAAGAACTCACACGGGAGAGAAACCCTATAAATGTCCTGAGTGTGGGAAGAGTTTCAGTAGCAGCTCCCACCTTATTCAGCATCACAGATCACATACAGGTGAAAAACCATATGAATGTCCGGTTTGTGGGAAATGCTTCAGCCACAGTTATGTCCTAGTAGAACATCAGAGGACCCACACTGGAGAAAAACCTTATAAGTGCCCCGACTGTGGGAAGAGTTTTAGTCAGAGTTCTAGTCTGATTCGCCACCAGCGGACACACACAGGTGAGAAGCCCTACAAATGTCCTGAGTGTGGAAAAAGCTTTGGTTGCAATTCTACTCTAATAAAGCATCAGAGAATACATACAGGGGAGAAACCCTATCAGTGTACAGAATGTGGGAAGAATTTCAGTCGAAGTTCAAACCTTATTACACACCGGAAGATGCACACAAGTGAGAAATCCTATGAAACGTCTGAATATGAAGAAAGTTTGAGTCAGAACTGCAGTGTGATAGACGAATGCAGAATCCAGCCAGGAGAGAAACCATATAAATGTTGTGAATGTGGAAAGAGTTTTGGCCTTAGCTCCCACCTCATAAGACATCAGAGAACACATACAGGAGAAAAACCTTATAGATGTTCTGAGTGTTGGAAAACTTTTAGTCAGAGTTCCACCCTGGTGATTCACCAAAGGACGCACACAGGAGAGAAACCTTATAAATGTCCTGACTGTGGTGAGTGCTTCAGTCAAAGCTTTAACCTTATCAGGCATCGGAGGACCCACATAGGAGAAAAACCTTACAAATGTACTGACTGTGAGAAATGCTTCAGCAGAAGTGCCTACCTCATTCAGCATCAGAAAATTCATATAGAAAAGTCCTCTGCATCTCCCGAAGTTGAAGATTTTCCTCATGAATGGACTTGGAAAAAATGTTCTGGGGAAATGGCTCTTATCTCTTCATTTTCAGTCCCAAATTCATCTCCCTCCTGAGTCCCAAAGTCTGTTTTTTTTTTTCCTTTCTTTTCTTATCGGAGCATTACAGTTAAGGTGTTCTCTGATCACAGGGTTATAAAATTTCTTTGGTTTGTTTGCCAAAACATTTGGGAAGAGTCAACCTCCCACCTTAGAGGTTGGAAAGACCCAGATCCTCGGGTCATCGGATCTGCCCAGTGAGAGAGACTGCCAATGATGGAGAGAAAGAAGAATATTTTTTATTTAAGGTAAGATAGGAATAGCTTCAAAGAAAAGCATGGAGAGAAATCCTGGGAGTCTGAAGATGAGATTGTCATTGAATTTCCTTATTTCCTATTGCCTGATTGGGTGGCAACAAATCATTTCTGTCCTTGGGGATTTACCCAGAGAAAGATTCCTTTTGAACAAATAATGTGAATTCCTGGCTATTTTGTTGGGTCTCAAGGAAGAAAAGACTAATTTTTTTTTAAAATGTGTTTTTATTTGCTGAAAATTAACTTTTACAGTATCTGGAACTGCACTGTCTGGTACAATAGCCACTAGCCACATGTGGATATTTAAGTTTAAATTAAGATGAAATGAAATTTAAAATTGACTTCCGTAGTCACACAAACCACTTGCTGAGTGCTCAGTAGCCACACATGACTGGTGGCTGCTGTATTAAATATCACAAATAGTTCTTTCAAGATCATCATTCTTGACAGATCTAGTTCCTATAAGACTGTAAGAAATGTGCTCTGGGGTTTCTGCTCTCCAAGAGGAATTTCAATATAGAATAGAAATGGTATAGAGTTGTTCTTATTTTTTTAATTTTGGCCACGCTGTGTGGCTTGTGGGATCTTAGTTCCCTGACCTGCATCCTCAGCAGTGAAAGCATGGAATCCTAACCACTGGACTGCCAGGGAATTCCCTGGGATAGAGTTTTGAAGGCACTCAGTCCAAAAGTTGGCTATTCTGATGATTGTATGTTTTATATTTGGTCACCTCAGTCATCTAGTGACATGATCCCATTGTCTTGGCCAAAGTCAGATTAGGACGTAGGATTCTTGAACTCTATTTTAAGGCTTTCTGTCAAATGGTCCTTTCCCCTCAGTTTTACTATTCTATATGTCCTCATCAGATCAGAAACTGGGTTCTTTTTCTAATAATTAACTCACTGAGTCTGAGCCAGTGTCCAGGGACAGTTTGCCATTGGAGCCCCAAATTCCTTAGTTCCGGCCTTGACAATTTTCTTTTGCCCTTTGGCTTATGTGGTATGTGGATCTGGTAACTGAGACATAATCCTCCCTGCTCATCTGTCCAATAGGAATGGTGCTTTGTAAAGTATTAAGACATTCCCTATGCCTCCACCTCCAGTTCTTCCTGCAGTGCAAAAGGTAGATGTACAGGAAGGTCAGGACTTGCCTAGGATTTCATCTTTTTTTTGGAGTCAAAAATATATTTTATGAAGAATAGGTAGAGATGCATATTAGGAATGTGGAGCCAGAAGGGGCCAATTACAGCTGCTGCAAAGGGCTATAGATCACTGGTGGGTAGCTGAATTGCATGGGGATTATTTCTTTCGTGATTGTGGTGCCCCTGATACTGGTGAGGCAATTGTGTCTCTCTGTATTGTGATAGGATTTAAAAATGAAGCAAAAGCTAACAAAGGTATTCAAGAAGTCTTTGGGGGTGATTTTCTGCTTTCAGAAAGGGGGAGAACATTATTGGGCATCATTGGCTTTAATGTGACCCTTACCTAAGCATACTTTTACCTATGTATGTTACATAGTATTACCCAAATTGTCTTAAACTGTAATATCTGAGGACAAGTGTTCATAGTATTTTTTACCACAGACAACTGAGAGTTTGATTAATGTTTGATAAGAGTTTGATTAACAATCAGTTGCAAGGCAGTAGCTGATGAGGTGGTGCGCAATCATCGATCCCAGTATGTGTGTCAAGTAACCACTCTGAACCCGTTTCCTCATCTGTAAAGCAGAGATAATGCCTACCTTGTGGGGTTTTGGTAAGGGTTAAGTAAATGTTTGTAAAGCAGCTAGCACAGTGCTTAAAATATAATGGGTCTAAATAAATGGTAATTGGTTATTATTAATGGAAACAAATTGAAAAATATCCTCCACACATTTCAGAAGCAGCAATACAGCCCCAAGCTTTCCTGCTTGGGGATTCTTTATGACACACCTCAGGAACTCTGAGGAATAAGGTAGTATAAAAACACAAGACTATATTGTGTTTTAAGTTTGCAGACTGTTGAAAACACTTTTATTTGATTCAGCTAATTGAATTTTTTTTTTGTTCGTGAAACAAAGAATTCAGTTTAAATCAGGAAAGAACAAAACAGCAAGTTCAATTTCAGTTAATTTGCATCTGAAAGAGATTAACAATTGGTACAATTTATGTCTTATCACCATCCCTACACTATGTTTTATGACTGCCCACAATTATATAAAACCCACTCCACAAACCTCAAATGTCTGTAGGAGCATAGACATTCACATTTTAGATGGGTTAAGATGGGCTTTATTAGTAAAACAATTTGTCAAGAATCATTGTCTCTTTGGATTAAAAATTAGGAAAGCAGAAGAGAGATTTGTCACTTACAATGGAGAATTTAACATAGTCAAATTTAATCCTATTTGATGCCTTTGCCTCACTTTCATTAATCAGCAAATACGTTCTTTGTCTAGCTCCCGAAGAAGTAAATATTCTGTATTTTCTATTTTTCTTGCCAGCACAAAGGATTCAACACCTGATTAAATAAAGCATTCTTTTTTACAAGTGATGTGTTTCATAGTTTCTTTTTGATTAAAAAGAAGACTCCTTCCTGTATTCATTTTTTCGTACTCACAGTGAGGGTTTGTATATTTTTTCCCTACAGTGGAGTGGGGAAATTCATGTTAATGCATATACTCACAAATGTAGCAGGGAACTCACTCCCCAGCTGCTTTATAGCCTACAAGGAGGTATGCAAACATATGTCTCAATTAAGTACCTGAGATAAAAGTTTGCTTCCATCATTCTAAGCCATTGAAGTTTGATCTACCAAATGGCCTTCTTCTTGGTGCTGTAGAAGTTTCCTTATTGATGGTGAGAGGTAGTAGAGTATGGTATGTGACAATTGCTCCTTATACATTAGTCCCACATATTCACCTTTGCCCATCTCTCAGTTTCTGGTAATCGTTGTAGTGATAAAACTCATTGCTTTTTATTCTGTATTTGAGTTTGTGTAATTCCTTTCAAGCAGCATAATCATTCATTCAACAAAAATGTACCTGATGCCTAATCTGTGTCTAGCAGAGGCCAAATGACAGTAGGAGGGACAGATGTAAGGATAGATTAATAGTAGGAAAATGTGCAGCTTTTCAGATGACTCCTTTCTCCTTGCCAGCTCCTAAATTATATTTATTATGCTGAACCCTCCATCTTCAGATTTAATAATTTGATAATCTGAGGAGCTAGAGGTAACTGTAGATTAAAGTGGGTTAGGTTTGCTCTGAAAATGCAAGCTTGGTGAAGTTTGACACAATACTTTCTTTGCACATGGTGGTGCTCAGTAGTTACTGAGTGGGTGTCGTGCTTATATGTTTTATGGTAACATCCAAGAGTACGTCCTTCCAGGATGGGTGTTTCTACTAGACTGTCAACTCCTTGAGTCAGAGAATGGATTTCATTTTCTGTAATCCCAGAGCCTGACACAAAGCCTGGCATGTGAAGTGTTTGTTGGGTTTTTTGGAGGGGTATTCACCAATGGATAAAGCCTACTGGATTAGGCTGTATAGTCTCAGTGTCCCCCTGGGCCCTATAACACCATTGCTTGCCCAGTCCACAGAGGCTGGGGCTGACTTGGAAATGAAAGTGACTGTCCTAGGAAGCTGGGCCTATCCTCACACTAACCCTAGAGGACCCTAAAATGTCCCAATTGTTCAGAATCCTATGGAAGTAAGACCCTGCGCTTTTGATTCAGACTGTCTAGGAGGGGTTTAAAACTTGTTTCAAATTCATGTTTCAGTCACTTACGAGCTTTGTACTGTGTACTCACCTTGTAAGATTTGGTAAGCAGTGAATGAAGTGAGGTACCTGACATACAATAGGTGTTAAGGAAATGTTTTTCTTCCCTGTTCACCCTCATTTGCTCATAATTTTGCCAAGTATAGGCTTTAGGCATGGAAATGTTCAATCGTTTTTTGGATTGATTGTTTCTAGGTTTCTAAAAATAAAGATATTAAGAACATTTAGGGCTTCCCTGGTGGCACAGTGGTTGAGAGTCCACCTGCCGATGCAGGGGACACGGGTTCGTGCCCCGGTCCGGGAAGATCCCACATGCCACGGAGCGGCTGGGCCTGTGAGCCATGGCCGCTAAGCCTGCGTGTCCGGAGCCTGTGCTCCGCAATGGGAGAGGCCACAACAGTGAGAGGCCTGCGTACCGCAAAAAAAAAAAAGAACATTTAGTTCATGGCTTTGTTGTGAGGGTCAGTGAGATAATGTATATAATATGCTTAGCATTGCTGATACCTAGTAATCAGTATTAGCTATTGTTACCATCATAAAGTGGCTCGAGACCACAATGGGTCTTTGGATTATCTTTGAAGTTAACCTCAGAGACAATCAAGTCAAGGCTAAGGATGGTCCAAATGCTTGCTTGTAAAGATAACAGATGGAAACAGAATCTTGGTAGTCATGACATAGTGGACACATAGTCACTTACAAGCATAGGTAGCTTATGGGTGCTAAGATAGCTAGCTTGCTGATCTAACATTGCTTAATTGGTAAAATCAGTAGATCTTCTAGGATCTGACACAGTGAGGGATGAAGTGGAAGCTTTGGTTGAAAAGGGATCATGATTAATTTTGACCCATGCTAAGTCGTATGGATAAATGGTCAGATTAAAGAAAATATTGACTAGACTGACAAACACAGGTGAGAAAAATTTCCCCTTAAAAATAGCTTACTTTCTGATCATTAACTTGTACTTCTTTGTATATTTTATAATTAGCAAGTATTAATGTAGGAAATACATAAAAGTATGAAGACCAAAATACAAATGACCCATAATCATTTTCTCCAGAGATCACTCACCATGGAAGTTCTGGGATCTTTCCCAATAACCTCTTTTCTGAGCATGTATATGAATAAATATTTTTTTAAATGGATAATATGGAGTATGTATATAGTATTGTCTTGATTTTTTCCTAATCATATAATTTTCCAACTAATTGTTTTAAATTAGTTATGAGGTTTTTAATGGCTTGATAATATTACACTGAATGATGTACCATAACAATTTAAGTGTTCTGACATTGGATGTTTATATTGTTTCCTGTAATTTGCTATTAAAAATAACACTTTTTTTAATAGGTTTTTTTTTGGCTGTTGTTGTTTTGTTTTGGTATCGTGGTTGTGATTGTTTGGTTTTGCTTTTTTGCTTTTTGTTGGTGTACAAATCTTACTGTCCATCTCTGTTTTCTTAGAGTGAATTCCTAGAAGTGAGATTATTGAGTCAAAGGGCATAAAAGTTATTAAAGGTATATTACTTAATTGCTTTCCAGAAATGTGTATCAGTTTAAATTGCCCCAATGAAATAATTTTGTTAAACATCTTATGGAGGTAATGGGAGAAATAAACATGTAATTCAAGACAAATACATCTTATTGATGAAAACCTTTTTTTGTGTCTGTGTGGTACGTGGGCCTCTCACTGTTGTGGCCTCTCCTGTTGCAGAGCACAGGCTCCAGACGCACAGGCTCAACAGTCATGGCTCACGGGCCTAGCCGCTCCGTGGCATGTGGGATCTTCCCGGACCGGGGCACAAACCTGCATCCCCTGCATTGGCAGGCGGACTGTCAACCACTGTGCCACCAGGGAAGCCCAGAAACCTTTTTGTAAGGCAGCTTCTTTGGATATGGATAATCTTCTTCCTTTTTTTTTTTTTTTTTTTTTCTCATCCCTCTTACCCTGTCTTGGGTTAGGATCAGCTGAGAGTCACTTTGGGTTGAAACACTTTAAGAACTGCTTAGTGGTATGAAACTGGAAATCAATTACAAGAAGAAAACTGGGGGAAAAAAAACCCTCACAAACACATGGAGACTAGAAACATGCTACTAAACAATCAGTGGGTCAACAAAGAAATCAAAGAGACAGATGAAAATGGAAACACAACTTTCTGAAATCTATGGGACACAGCAAAGGCAGTTCTAAGGGAGAAGTTCATAAAGATACAGGTCTACCTCAAGAAACAAGAAAAATCTCAAACAATCTAAATTAACATTAAAGGAATTAGAAGAAGAGTAAGCAAAGCCTAAAGTTAGTAGAAGGAAGGAAATAATAAAGATCATAGTGGAAATAGATGAAATAGAGACTAATAAAACAATAGAAAAGATCAATGAAACTAAGAGTCGGTTCTTTGAAAAGAAACAAACTTGACATGTCTTTAGCGAGGCTCATCAAGAAAAAGAGCCTAAATAAATAAAATCAGAAACGAATGAGGAGAAATTACAACCAATACCACAGATATACAAAGGATCATAATAGAATTCCTTGAACAACTATATGCCAACAAATTAGACAACAAAGAAGAGACGGATACATTTCTGGAAATATATAATCTTCCAAGACTGACTCATGAGGAAATAGAAAATCTTAATAGACCAATTACTAGTAATGAAATTGAATCAGTAATATAAAAACTTCCAACAACAAAAGTCCAGGTCCAGATGGCTTCAAAGGTGAGTCCTACCGAACATTTAAAGAAGAGCTATTACCTGTCCTTCTCAAATTATTACAAAATATTGAAGAGGAAGGAATATTTCCAAACTCATAGTACAAGGCCAGCATTACCCTGATACCAAAACCAGACAAAGACATAACAAAAAAAGAAAATTACAGGGTAATATCCCTGATGAACATAGATGCAAAAATCCTCAACAAAGGGACTTCCCTGGTGGTGCAGCGGTTAAGAATCCACCTTCCAATGCAAGGGATGTGGGTTTGATCCCTGGTCAGGGAACTAGATCCCACATGCATGCCACAACTAAGAGTTTGCAAGCCACAACTAAGGAGCCCACCAGCCTCAATTAAGGAGCACACATGCCACAATGAATGAGCCAGTGAGCCTCAACTAAGGAGACCGCCTGCTGCAACTAAGAAATAAAATAATTTTTTAAAATCCTCTACAAAATATTAGCAAAGCGAATTCAACAATACTTTAAAAAGATCATACACCACGATCAAGTGGGATTCATTCCAGTGATGCAAAAGTGGTTTAACATCCACAAGTCAGTCAACATGATACATCACATTAAGGAAAAAAAGGATAAAAACCATGTGATCACCTCAATAGATGCAGAAAAAGCATTTGAAAAAATTTAACATCTATTTATGATAAAAACAAAGTGGATATGGAGGGAACATACCTCAACATAATAAAGGCCGTATGTGACAGACTCACAGCTAATATCATACTCAACAGTGAAAAGCTGAAAGCTTTAAGAGCAGGAATGAGACAAGAATGCCCATGCTCATCACTTTTTATTAAACATAGTGTTAAAAGTCCTAGCCACAGTAATTAGTCAAGAAAAAAAAAAGGCATCCAGATTGGAAAGGAAAAAGTAAAACTGTCACTATTTGCAGAAGACATAATACTATATAGAGAAAACCCCAAAGACCCCACCAAAAAAACTATTAGAACTAGTAAATGAATTCTGTAAAGTTGCACGATACAGTATTAATATACTGAAATCTATTGCATTTCTATGCACTAATAACAAACTATCAGAGAAATTAAGAAAATACCCCTATTTATAATTGCATCAAAAAGAGTAAAATACCTAGGAATAAATTTAACCAAGGAGGTGAAAGACCTATGCTCTCAAAATTATAAGAAATGAGGAAAGAAAGGCAACACAAATAAATGGAAAGATATACCATGCTCATGTATTGGAAGAATCAATATCAATAAAATGTCCATACTACCCAAAGCAATCTACAAATTCAATGCAATCCCTATCAAAATACCAATGGCATTTTTCACAGTAGTAGAACAAATAATCCTAAAATTTCTGTGGAACCACAAAAGACCCCAAGTAGCCAAGCAATCTTGAGAAAGAAGAGCAAAGTTGGAGGTATCGTGCTCCCAGACCTGAAACTACACCACAAATCTATAGTAATCAAAACAGGATGGTACTGGCACTAGAACAGGCACATAGATCAATGAAACAGAATAGAGAGCCCAGAAATAAACCCACACTCATATGGTCAATTAATCTATGACAAAGGAAGCAAGAATATACAATGGGGAAAAGACAGTCTCTTTGATAAATAGTGTTAGGAAAACACGACAGCTACATGCAAAAGAATGAAATTGGACCTCTTTGTTATACCATACACAAAAAAAAAGAAAAAGAAAAAAATGGATTAAAGACTTAAAGTTACAAACTGAACCCATGAAACTCCATGAAGAAAACATAGTAATCTCTTTGACCTTGGTCTTAGCAATGTATTTTTTTAAAATATGCCTCCTCAGGCAAGGGCAACAAAGTAAAAATTTAAAAATGGGACTACAGCAAACTAAAAAGCTTTAGCACAGAAAAGGAAACCACCAACAAAACAAAAAGGCAAACTCCTGAATGGGAGAAGATATTTGCAAATGATATATTTGATAAGGGGTTGATATCCAAAGTATACAAAGAAGTCACACATCTCAACATCAAAAAAACAACCCGATTAAAAAAAATGGGACCTGAATAGACATTTTTTCTGAAGAAGACATACAGATAGCCAGCAGGCACATGAAAAGATGCTCAGTATCACTAATCATTAGGGTAATGCAAATCAAAACCACAATGAGATATCTCCTCACACCTGTTAGAATGGCTATTATCAAAAAGACAAGAAACAAGTGTTGGTGAGGATGTGGAGAAAAAGGAACCCTTGTGCACTGTTGGTGGAGTATAAATTGGTGCAGCCACTGTGGAAAATAGTGTGGAAGTTCCTCAATAAACTAAAAATAGAACTACCATGTAACCAGCAATTCAACTTCTGGGTATTTATCCCAAGAAAATGAAAAGATTTTCTTCAGGGACTTTGATTTGCCTGAACAGGAGAACTGCTTGAGCCTTTATTGAAGCCATTTTGGTTTGCATAAGCAACCAGTCAAAGAGTTTGCCCAGAAGCTGGGCAGATCAAGAGTTTCATCAAGTCCTTGGATTTGCTGCAAATGACAAGATTTCATTCTTTTTATGGCTGAGTAATATTCCATTGCATATATACCACATCTTTATCCATTCACCTATCAATGGACCCTTAGGTCCCTTCCATATCTTGGCTATTATAAATAGTGCTGCAGTGAACATAGGGGTACATATATCTTTTTAAATTAGTATTTTCATTTTTCTGGATGGATCTGGAGGGTATTATGCTAAGTGAAATACAGGCATACTTCATTTTATTGTGCTTCACAGATAATTGCATTTTTTACTAATTGAATATTTGTGACAACCCTTCATCAAGCAAATCTATCATCACCATTATTCCAACAGCATTTTCTCCCTTCATGTCACTGTGTCACATTTTGGTAATTCTCACAATATTTCAAACTTTTTCACTATTAATATATTTGTCTTGGTCGCCTGTGATCTTTGATGTTACTGTTGCAGAAAGACTACAGAGGTGATTAAATGATGGAATGAAAAGACCAAATGTGCTTTTTGTTAGTTTTAAAGGTTAACTGAATATTTACTTTAAAGGAGAAAAAAAATGCATTCTAGTCAAACATTCCTAGATTCCTGAGCCAGATTTCCTGGGCTTGGATTCAGGCTCTGCTATGTATTAGCTGTGTTACCAGTTCTCTGTACCTCAGTTTCCTTGTTTGTAAAATGGGGCTAAAAATAGTACCTGCCTGATAGTGTGGTTGTGAGGACAAAATTAGCTAACGTACGAAAAAAAGTTTTAGAATGCTGCGCATACTATAAAAGTGTCAGCTCTTGTCATGATTACGAAAGTATTATTACTTTCTGCCAGTAAGTGGGTGATTTTGTGTCATATTTCATTGCCTTCGCTTCAGGCTTGAGTGACAGATTTTTGTTTTTGAATAAGTGCAGCCAGGCCAACATTCAAACATACTTAAGTGATGGTTATATAGCATTTAATTCAGTTCAGAAAGTAGAGGCATTCAGAACGTGCCTTATGCTAGGTATCACAAATGCTCTTCTTGCCCCCAGTTTGGAAGTGGATCTTGGACTGTACACACAAGAAAGTGACTTTCAAAGGATTAAAAAGTTATCTACTTAGGGAATTCCCTGGTGGTCCAGTGGTTAGGACTCTGCACTTCCACTGCAGGGGGCATGGGTTGGATCCCAGGTCAGGGAACTAAGATCCTGCATGCCGTGGACAAAAAAAAAAAAAAAAAAAAAAAAAAGAAAGTTTTTTTTTTTTTTTTTTTTTTTGTGGTACGCGGGCCTCTCACTGCTGTGGCCTCTCCCGTTGCGGAGCACAGGCTCCGCGGCCATGGCTCTCGGGCCCAGCCGCTTCACAGCATGTGGGATCTTCCCGGACCAGGGCACGAACCCGTGTCCCCTGCATCGGCAGGCGGACTCTCAACCACTGCGCCACCAGGGAAGCCCCAAAGTTACCTATTTAATATGAAAAAAATCCTCTTATGATAACCTCTAGTACAGGGTAATCAAGTAACAATCATCCTGGTGATAGTTGTATTCTCTTCTACAAGAGTCAGCTGACCAAGCCGTCTGTCATTTTAGCAGTATAGGAACTCACAGATACCAACAAGCAGTTTATTGAAGAATTATCCTCAGGAAAACGATTTCCCACACGTTAAATTGATTTTCTTGAGTTGTTTTTAATTTGATGTGTATTTCAAGCAGCTGAATTTGTTGATACCAGTGAGGAATGTCAAGGAAAGAATCAAAGTCTTGGTTTTATAATGGAGAAAAGTTAAAGAAGTTATTAAGAGTATTGGGGAAACACAAGATTTGGAGACCAGGAGTTTAACTTTTGGTTTCATCATTTATAAACTGATTTGGCCAAGCCACTTAACCTCTTTGTTTCATATTTGTTATTTTTTAAATCACAGTGGTTTTGAGTGCAAATGATGCCTGTGAAAGAGTTTTGACACATAATTATTTCATTAGCAGATAAAACATAATATTTGGGGTAAAAAATGATAAGTACTACACTTACATAAACTCAGTAAACTGCAAGGAACTTTAGATTTCATGAAGACCTTGCCCTCTCCCTTCAGAGGCTGACTGATTTGACTTGTGCAAGGTCACAGAGCTGGTTAGTGGCAGCCAGAATCTAGGTCTCCAGACACTAGTCACCTGGCCTTCCTACTACACCACTGTCATTCATCATTCATTCATTCATTTTTATGGACGATAAATTAAATGCAAAATATTGTGCTAGGTGCTGTGGGTGATTCTGATTTATCAGACACAGATCCTCCTCTCAAGGAACATAGGAACTAGTGGGGTAATAACCGTAAGTGTACAGTCAGAGATTGGGATGATAAGGTATGAATAAACTATTATGTGACCTGGTGAGGCTCAATGGAGACTTGGTAGAAGAGGTGACAATTCAGCCGTGCTCCAAATGGCAGAAAGGATTTGTACATAAGTCTTAGGGTTTAAAATAGGCAGTCCAGGGTTACAATAAGGTGAGCAAAGGCCTCAGTAAATTCTAGGAAGTTTCATTTTTTCATAACAAGGGCCATCTCTCACCCTGCGAATCTTGTAGATTTTATTGTTCCCTCCAGAATGCTTGCCCTGGGAACAATTCATGTAACTTGCCTGGTGGCCCTGCTTGATTCACTCCAGGCCCAGTGAAGGGCTGCTTCCCGTTTCCATGGTTCCCTGCCCACCCACTTTCTCAGGGCACTTACGACACATCTCTATTTATTTTACTTCTTTGCCCCGCACCCTCCTCCCTGTTTCTGATCTTAAGAGAACAAGGGCTACGCGCACAGTGTATCTTCAGCCTGAGTACAGTGACAAGTGCACAGCTGCCCGACAATCTGGGGTGAAGGAAGGGACCACCTGGCATATCCTCTCCTTTCTTCCTCCAGCAAACGCCTGCCTACTCCTTCCAGATTCAGCTGTGAACGTCACGTGCTCCATGCACCTGTAGCTGTTTCTACCGCCTCCCAGCACACAGTAGGCACAGGACAGAAAGCCTGTGTCTGATTCCTCTCTGTGACACCTGGGGCTGGCAGGTAGTAAGCGTTCCACAAGTGCTCGCCGGATGAATGGAGACCTTCCGACATTAGGCGGCGGATATATGGCGGGGTTTCCTTGTAACCAGCTCCACCTCTCTCCGGGTAGAACCCCAACGGCTGGGACCGCGGCACTCAGGGCATCACCCTCTCCAGCCACACTGCCTCCCGAGCCAGCCAGTGTCTTCCCATCCGCCCAACCGGCGGTGGGCCCCCATCCCCACGCCCCCACCCCACTCCACGCAACCTCGTCCCAGCTCCTCTCTGGGCGGCACCTCGAGGGCCGCGCCGCCTACGATTGGCCAAACACGGCATAGCGCCATCTCGGCCTACGGCGCGGTGCGCGCCGTCATTGGTTGGCGGAGGCGGCGGGCGGTGACGGCGGGCGGGGCCCCGTCCTCTGGTGCCTGGCCCAGGCCTAGCCCATCCTCCGCGGAGGCGCACGGGGCCTGGCCATCAACTAGGGCTCCAGCCGGTTACTCTGGTTACTGCCGAAGCGCCGCGCTGGAAGGCTGCCGCCGCCCGCGAGGGATGCTGGTGAGGAGTCCGTCGAGAGCCCCCGCCGCCGCCGCCTCCGCCGCTGCCGCCCTCTAAGGATAGCGCTGTGGAAACTGCCGTGCAGCGGCTGGAAGGTTCGGGGGCTGGTGCCTTGGGAGCCGCGGTGAGGTGGAGGTCTCGAGGTAGGGGTTGCGCTTCCCTGCCCTAGAGCCGCAGTCTCCAGTCCGAGGCCATCTTTGGTGGGCGAAGGCGGTCCCGGCGAGAGAGGAAGCTCACTCCTCACCGCCGCAGCCCTTGCGCTTTCCCACCCGGCTGGGCCATCGCTGTCGGACGAGGCGAAGCCGCATTTTTCCCAACGCGAGATACTTCTTTGGTGTTTCTCCCCCTGTTCCTCTTCTGAAAGGGCACCTGCTGCTGGTGAGAGAGAAGAGCAATTTTACTGCACGACGAGGCAGCAACAAAATTTAAAGCATCATCCGGAATAGCCCCCAGGACCCTCCTCGCCTTCCAGAAAAAAAAAGGCGGGGGGGGGGGGAAATACATGGATTGCTTGAAAGGGGAGAGTCTGGTCGGGAGCTATTGGAGCAGGAGATTTTTAAATACTGTTTTTTAAATCCTGGAGAACGTTCCCCTGTTCTGATACTTTTATACTAACTTTATATGATTTTGTAAATTAGTCCGATTTGAATTGTAATCCTGTGACGGTGTTTACTGGACTTTGGCCGGTCCCCCGTGCTACTTTTGGCAGCACATTTTGGGGAGAACATCTAAACACCAAAACCCTACCAGAAAAGATCGGATCTGAGCATTGACCCGGTGTCACCGAAGAAGCCTTTAAACCATGTGGACTTTTCTTGGCATTGCCACTTTCACCTATTTTTATAAGAAATGCGGAGACTTCGTGTCTCTGGCCAACAAGGAGCTCTTGCTCTGCGTGCTGGTGTTCCTGTCGCTGGGACTGGTGCTGTCCTGTCGCTGTCGCTACCGGAACGGGACCCTCCTCGGGCGCCAGCAGAGCGGCTCCCAGTTCGCGGTCTTCTCGGATATTCTGTCAGCCTTGCCTTTCATTGGCTTCTTCTGGGCCAAATCCCCCCCTGGATCAGAAAATAAAGAGCAGCTCGGGTCTAGGAGGGTAGGTTGAATTCAAAGTGGGCAAATGAGTGTGTTATATTAAAATTAGGACCGGGGTTACTCAAATGTAAATATTCTAATTTAAAGGGCGAAAGGCTGCAGGTTAGATACTGTGGTAGGAATTCTCATATAGCTGGGGTCTTTTGTTTGTTTTAAAAGCTCTTGACTGTTCCTTGGCTAAATCCTTGAGGCTCTAGGGAATGATTGAAAAACCTTTGTTTCATTTAGTGTTGGTGGTGCCAATGCTAAATAAAATTGGTTTGATTATGGATGTTGATTTGATTATGAAAGTTGAAATGTTTGAGTCACTAGGACAGAATCACCATCTGTGTTGGAAAAAAATATTTTTTTAATTTAAATCCTTTGGTAAGGATTATGTTTGAACCTGGGAAGAAAGAAACCCGCTGCAGGTTAAGTCTGCGGCTTATAAGAAGGGACAACTGCCTGGGGAAAGTCACAGAACAGTCGGAAGAGCTGGCAGAGTAAAATGCTCAGTGTTTTATTAAAGTCTTAGGCAAAACACCCTCCTCTCCCCACGTCGGCGGAGCCTTGAGTAAACCAAGGTCCTAAATCAAGAGACTAATGAATGCGTGCAGTTCAGCCATGTTCCTAAATCAAAGGTGGGTCTTCAAATGCACGTGAAGTTACGATGATCCCTGCAAAGACAGCAGAGAAGGACAATGGTGGGAGATGAGGGGGGAAAGGTTGTCGAGGTCAGAACATTTCGGATTTGTTGCCCTTGGGTGTTTATACTTTTTCCCAAGAGCACTGGAGGATTCTAAGTATGGGAGTAATGATATTTGATTTTTACTTTTTAAGAAGCACATTCCAGTTTCTGTGCGGAGAATGGATTGTAGGAGTACAAGAGTGGAAGCTGGGATGTGGGGTAAGAGACTCCAGCAGTAGGCCAAGTAAGGGACGACAGTGACTTGATGTTAGGGTGTGTGGCCTACAAAATAATTCACTCTTTGAGGGTTCTAGATCCACATCATTTTCCTGTATCTGCAGTACAGATCAGCACGTTTTGCAGAAGAGGGGGGGCTTGGTTTAGAAGTTTTGCTTCACCACTGCTGACTGTGAGACCTTTGGCAAATTGCTTAGTTTCTGTAAGTATCCGTTGCCTCTTTTAGGTGGGAACAGCACTAACCTTCCTGGTAGTTAGCGAATTGAATGATTTAATGTTTGCACAATGCCTGGTTCATAACTGTGATAAATAGTAGCTATTAACATTAGTCTAAAGGTAATCTCTGTCAGGAACCTTTGGAGTGGTGCTGAATTCAGTGATAGGGTGGGTGTGGGTTGGAGGAATGGGAGGAGAGGGAGAGGGAATCTTAAATCCTCAGATTGATGTCTTTGGTATCTTTGTCTGAGATAATGTCCCTCGAGGTCACTGAGCACTAGTCCAGGTGGCTGGAATGTCGTTATACCGTAGAGAAATTTGGGGGTAGGAAATCGGATTACCAGCAGTCACTATTGATTCCACTTTGTGAATACCTCAGGCTTTCTGCTTATTTCCTAAATACCTGGGAATTGGTAGACTCTAATGAGTACTAATTTCCCATTAGTGGGAACTACTAATCTACTGACCAGGCTCTGAAAGATGTAACTTTCTCCAGAGTTCCCCTTCCAGGATTGTGTGTGTGTGTGTGTGTGTGTGTGTGTGTTTAACAGGGAAAATTTAGGAAGAAAAACTAATAACAAATGGCTAAGATGACAAAAGGGGCTATTCTTGCTCTCAGAACAGTAATTTAAATATAGGCAGTTGCTCTGGCCATTAAGAAATACTGAGAGTAAGAGTGGACTCTATTGTGAAAAGATAATTTCTCTAAGAGAAATTATAAAAAAGAATGGACAGGAAGGCCCCAGTCCATTATACAGGCTGAATGAGTATTAGAATCACAGAGAATTAAAGTTCTAAAGGATTTTAGGTTTTATCTCCTTCCTTTTTTATTAAAACCCTGTCAAAATGGCATTAAAACCCCATCAAAATGGCATTTAGTCTTAATCGATAAGGTCAGAGAACTCAAGGAAGCTGGTTCCTTGCAACTCTGTATCTGAAATGTATTCATATTTGTGAATCCACATACCAAGAAAAAATACTTACTACAGTATTGAATTGGTACTTCCCTGGCGGTCCAGTGGTTAAGACTCTGTGCTTCCAATGCAGGGGACAAGGGTTCAATCCCTGGTGCAGGAACTAAGATCACACATGCGCAGCACACACGGCTAAAAACAAAACAAAAGAAACAAACAATACTGAATTATTCATTAAAAAAAAAAGTAACAGGCACTGTTATGCTCAGTGGGCATAAATCTCTCAAAACAGGCCTTTTTCATCTTCTTATAATCAAAGTTAAGGTTTTTACTGTCAGCCCAATGAGTGATAGGTTTAATGTTTGTCCTTATTCCTAAACGGGAGGGCCACTTGTTTGACTAAGCTCTCTTAGGAGTATCAGGATAGGGGAAAAGGAAGGTAAATTAAATATATTCTTATATGTAAGGACTAAAATTGTGAACAGGTCGAATCCCAAGGGACAGAATGAGTTATTCTCTTGGAATTTTAAGTTAAATATTCTCAATTAATAGATCAGTAGCCAGGATTTGACAGTCTTTTTGTTATATGAAAGTGATTTTAGATTAAGGTAGATTTTTCAGATGAAAATCCAGAGGGAGAAAAAATAAAGATGAATAGTTGAAATATCTACAGGGTGCTGAATAATTTGCAACATGAAGTCATATCAGAAATTGTGTATGGGACTTCCCTGGTAGTGCAGTGGTTAAGAATCTGCCTGCCAATGGGACACGGGTTTGAGCCCTGGCCCGGGAAGATCCCACATGCCACGGAGCAACTAAGCCCGTGTGCCACAACTACTGAGCCTGCGCTCTAGACCCTGCGAGCCACAGCTACTGAGCCCGTGTGCCACAACTACTGAAGCCCGCACGCCTAGAGCCCGTGCTCCGCAACAAGAGAAGCCACCGCAATGAGAAGCCCGCGCACCGCAACGAAGAGTAGCCCCACTCGCCACAGCTAGAGAAAGCCTGCGCGCAGCAATGAAGACCCAACGCAGCCAAAAATAAAATAAATTAATTACTTTTTAAAAAGTTGTACATGATTTGCATCTGGTAGATGCTCAGTATATATTTGAAGCATTGAGTAATTAATGATAGAATTTTCCCTGTAAGTCTTTGAAGCCCCTTGTAAACATTTTTTATATTTGGCCTATTATGGATTTATAAATATGTGGCAGCATTTTCTAAATATGTTTGAATGGAACACACATTTAATTTTATTGGGATATTATTATACGTTTTTGTTTAACCAATATTTTGATATCGTTTTTTATATATGATCTGGATTTAAAAACATAACAGTTCATTTGGTTTGATAATGTTTAGGGTATAGTTTTTACCTAAGTTGCAAATGTCCAGTGTGTCTATATAGTAGCAGTATGATTTAAAGATAACAAATGTGGCTACATAATTCACTTTTTTTTTTAAAAACAGTGCAAAAAAGGAACCAGTATTTCAGAAACAACCTTAATAGGAGCAACTGCCTCTACATTGATATCTTCTCAAAATGATCCAGAAATTATCATCGTGGGGTCTGGTGTACTTGGCTCTGCTTTGGCGGCAGTACTTTCCAGAGATGGAAGAAAGGTGACAGTAATTGAGAGAGATTTAAAAGAGCCTGACAGGATACTTGGAGAATTTCTGCAGCCAGGTGGTTATCATGTCCTTAAAGACCTGGGTCTTGAAGGTAGGTTCATAGTGATTTTTAGGAGTTATGTGGCATAAGCAAACACTCTTTGCTATGACTGGTAAAAAGGTATTCCATTTTATTTTCATGTATAAAAGGTACTTTATTCATTTACCAACAAATTTGCATGAAAATGAGAGCAAAGGAGAAAATAAGCATGAGGAGATACGAAGTAGCCTTAGTGAGATAAATGAAGTGGCTAAAAAATTGTAATGGTCAAAATTGAAGACTGGAAGACCAGAATGAGGGCATGAAATTTAGTGAAAGGTGAAGGGAACTATCATTTGTAGAGTGCATATGATGTACCTGTTATAGAACCTTTTTTTGAAGCATCGTTCATCCATTAACCCACTGCTTTTTAAATACTACTCATTTAGGAAATACTTATGTTTGCTGTGTGCTTTGTATGAGGTGCTGTACTGGGTGCCAAGGCTATACTGGTGAACAAGACAGATCAGCTCTCTACTCTTGGGAATCAAAGTATAAATATAGGCCCAGGCTGCGAATTGAGAAGGAGCTTGCTTGGTCTGTAGGGTAGGCAGTATGTTGTAGTAATTACCAGCATTGATTCTGGCACTAGATTGCCTGGGTTTGACTACCATCTCAGATACATGAAAAGCTGTGTGATCTTGGCTAAGTTACTCAACCTCCCGTGTATTAGTTTCCTCATCTGTAAAACTGGCACACTTAAAAGAGTCCTTGTCTCACAGTTTAAGAGGATTAATTGAATTCATAAAGACAAAGCATTCAGAACAGTTCCTGGTGTGTAGTAAGCACTATGTAGATGTTTGCTATTTTATTCAATGAACTGAAAAGGAGACCGTGTAGCCAGAAAGTATTGGGTAATGGGGAAAGGAGAGTGGCTTGAGATTAAGGTTGGAGAGGCAGGCAGCTGCCAGATCATGCAGGGCTTTGAAGGCAGTGGAGCAAGAATATGACAGGATCCTGTTTACGCCTCTGTAAAGGCTTCAGACCTTTGACAGCTACTCACATGACAAACACACCTTACATCCTGACTCAGTACCTACAAACATACCTAAATCTAACTGAAATTTTACTTTTTAAATACTTGTCATGATTTTACCCAAGTATACAATTCACAGCTCGAAAGCCATTTCACAATTTACCATTGAGTCACATCCTGCAGTCTGTAGAATGCTGTTGTAAAAGAATGTGTGGATATGGTGTGGTGAATAGCCTCCAAGACTGTGGTGGTGGGGTAGCAAGAGTCAACTCAAGGAGTCTAGTGGGAGCTCATTGCTAAGTCCAAATGACAGATGATGGTGGTTTGGACTAGTATGGTAGACAGGATGTAAAGAGAAGTGGACAGATTCATGACCAAATTAAGAGGCAGGAATGGCATGACTTACTAAAGGATTGATGTGAGGTATGAGAGAGGGGATATTAAAAAATGATTCCTAGGTTTTGATTTGAACAACTGGTAGATGGCGGTGCTGTTTGCTGATAAGAAGACCTAGAGAGGAACAGGCACTGGGAGGAAGTTGGGAGACCTGTGGAGATATCCAAGTGGAGATGTTAAGTTGAATATATGAATCTCGAGTGCAGAGGATGAGTGATTTGAGCTGGCTGGAGTAGACATTTCAGAGATGTCAGCATATTGGTAATACTTAAAAACCACAGCAGTGATGGAGGCCAGCTAAGGAGAGTGTGCAGGGAGAAAAGAGGAGACAGAATAAACCAAGTCCTGGGAAACTGATGTTTAGAGATTGGGTAGAAGAAGAGGAGCTTGCCAGGGAGACTGAGCAGGAGCCGGCAGAATGGCAGAAAAGAGCCAGGAGAGTTTCCAAGAGAGGAAAATGTTTCTAGCTGGAGGGAACGGGTACATATCAGGAGAGGAAAGGAGACATGTCATGGTTTGCTAATGAAGGGTCAGGTAAGATGAGTGTAGAGAAAGGGCCATTGGATTTGGCCATTTGGAGGTTGCTTGTGACATTGACGGTGTTTCGGTGGAGTTGTGTAGACGAAACCTAGACTGAAGTGAGTGGGAGATATAAAAATTTGAGACTAGAAAACTACTCTCGAGGAGTTTTTCTCTAACAGAATACAGAAGCGGCAGAGGTGAGATGCAGATGTGAGGATAAAGGAGGGGTTTTTTAAAAAAATAAATTAATTAATTTATTTTTGGCTGCATTGGGTCTTTGTTGTGGTACGCGGGCTTCTCATTACGGTGGCTTCTCTTGTTGCGGAGCACGGGCTCTAGGCGTGTGGGCTTCAGTAGTTGTGTGTGGGCTCAGTAGTTGTGGCTCGCGGGCTCTAGAGCGCAGGCTCAGTAGTGGTGGCGCACAGGCTTAGCTGGTCCGCGGCATGTGGGATCTTCCCGGACCAGGGCTCGAACCCGCGTCCCCTGCACTGGCAGGCGGATTCTTAGCCACTGTGCCATCAGGGAAATCCCCAAAGGAGGGGTATTTTGATACTAGATAGAGCATGTTTGTGTGCTGACAGAGAAGATAAAGTTGAGAGGGAGGCGACTAAAGGTGTTACATTCATTCCTTCATTTAACAAATATTTATTAAGCATTGGCTGTATCGTAAGTACCGTTCTGGGTGCTGAGCCTACAGTAGTGAACAAAACAAAGATTCCAGCCCTCATAGAGCACACATTCTAGTTGCTAGTGTAGAGGGTGGTGATAAAAGATGAATAAATAAAATTTAGAGTATATATAATGGTTATAAGGGCTTTAGAGAAGAATCAGAAAAGGGACATAGGGAGTTGAGGGTGGTGTGTAATTTTAAATAATGAAGTGGGAGAAGGGAAATCCTCGCTGAGAAGATGACATTTCAGTAAAGGACTGAAGGTGGTGAAGGAGTAGCCCTAGGGCTACCTGGAGGAAAGGACTGTCTCCAGGCAGAGAGAGAATCAAGGGGAAAAGCCTGGTGGGAGAAGTGAGCCTGGCCTCTTTGAAGAGCAAGGAAGGAGAATCGTGTTGACTTGAGTGGTGTGAGTTATAGAGAAAAGGTCAGATGGGCAATGGGGGCTGGATTCCATTGTGGCCCACTATATAGATTTGGCTTTTACTCCAAAGGGAAGCCACTGGAGAATTTTAAGAGGAGCAGTTATTAGATTTCACATTTTAGAAGTATTATTAGAAATATTATTTTAAAATATTCTTGTTATTGTGTAGAAAAAAGAGTAGATCATAAAGTGGCAAGTCAGAAGCAGGGAGACCTGTTAGAGATTATTGCGGAATCAGTGAGAGTTGTTGGCTTGGACCAGGGTCGTAGCCATAGAGGTGGGGGAAGTGGTCACATTCTGGGAATATATTGATCTTTGGAAGGAATAGTCAGTAGGACCGGCTGATGGATCAGATGTGAGGGATGAGAGAAAGAGAGGAGTCATGGTCTTTAAATGAGACTAGACGACATGGCCAAGAAGAGGTGCAGGACGACCCCTGGGGTACTCTAACGTATAGAAGTCAGTGAGGTGAGCAGGAGCCAAAAAAGACGACCGAGAATGAGCAGGTGAGGAGGAAAAGCAAAAGACTGCAGGGCTCTGGACCCAAGCGGAGAGAGTGCATTGTGAGTACGGGAGGTCCACCTCTGTCCTTTTAAGTTTCCTAACCACCACCCTTCATGAGAGGGTCACTTGAGGCAGACGTGACTGTATCCTGAGACAGGATTTTGTTACCTTTATCGTTGAACATCAGGCAACTGGAAATGCCCTCAGACTAATGACTAGACATAGAATCATTTAGAAATCCAGCCTCAGGGGGTATGTCCAAGGTTGTGGCAACAAACCTCAATGGGTTCTTACAGGTAGTTCATGTAAGGGTGAGGAGAGCCGTGCAAGAGGGAGGGGAGCCACTGAGGTATTTTAGCCAGTCCACGCATCATGCGTACCTTTAGTATCAGAGCAAGAGTCCTTTTAACATTCATTACGCTACCAGTTCCCCCTCAGGTGTGACGAGCTGTGGATAATAGAAGCCCTTGAAATAGTTACTTTTTGGAGTGTGGACTTCTAATATAATACCGACTGACCCATCCTGGTGTGTGGGTTTTTAATAAGTGAATTGATTGCCCTTTGGCTTAAGCTTAATATCTAGAACTCTTCAAATGAATACATTATAATTTAAATGCTATCTCTTTATAATAAGTCTCATTATCCAGTGGGGAACCTCCTCCTCACCTCACTTTCTTTAGGATTATCTTGACTTTTCTTGGCCCTTTTGCTTTTCTGTATATAAAATTTAGAATCAGGTTTCAATTCCCATGAAAACAAACCCTGTCAGGATTATGACTGAAATAGCACTAAATGTCTAGCTCAGGTTTAGAAAAATTGTCTTGGACTTCCTATCCATGAATGTGGTATACTCTCCATTCAGTTAGGTCTTGAGTGTATTTAAATAAAATGTCATAAATCTTGTTTGTCTTTTGTTATATTTATTCCTTGACTCCGATTTATATTTGGACTTCCATAAGTTATACCTATTTTATTATGCACTGTATACTCATTTTGAGGTTCAGACTTCACACCAGGTCATGGTACAAAGTTATGATTGGATTTCTTATGGATGACTCCACCCATGGCCTATGGTAGATGGCTTACTTCCATGCCATGTCTCAGGGCGTTAAATTGAGTTTTTCTGGTCTCTGTCATATTGACAAGAAATTGATGTATGGTGCCAATTATTGCTGGACTTATTTTCTAAAATGTTATTACTTTATAATATGACCAGTAATATATAAATTTACCCATTTTATCTTTATCTCACTAGCAATTTTGAGAGATTTGGTGTCTTATTGTTTCAGTTTTATTTCATTGATTTTTTAAAATCAAGTTTTGACATTTTTCCTGATATGTTCAATGTTTCTGTACTACTTAGTGTGCATCATCTATACACTTTTACCCATTATTGTTAGGGTCTTAATATTTTTCCTATGAATTTTAATGAGTGAATTTTATATGTAAGTATTTACCTTTTGTGATATTACGAATTTGCTAAGACTTGCCTTCCAGAAGTGTTAAGATTTCTGAAATAGTTATTAATGTCCAGTTCTCAAATGGTATTGTAGCTTTATGAACACAGAAACTCATTTTCAATGGTCCATGTCCTCCTGGTGCCTAGTGTAACTCTGGGTGTATTACAAAATTGATTTTTTTGACCTGAATTGTTTTGCAGATACAGTGGAAGGTATTGATGCCCAGGTTGTAAATGGCTACATAATTCATGATCAGGAGAGCAAATCAGAGGTTCAGATTCCTTTCCCTCTGTCAGAAAACAGTCATGTGCAGAGTGGAAGAGCTTTCCATCATGGAAGGTTCATCATGAGTCTCCGGAAAGCAGCTATGGCAGAGCCCAAGTAAGACTACAGCTTCAAATACATGATGTTAAAGAAACACATTTAAACTTGGCCTTCGTACAAATACTATTTTATACATTTTCATAAGTGTTTGGGTATGGGTTAGAACATAGCTATTATACTAAAACCATAAGTTAGAAGAATGTTAGCTCTTCAATGCCTTTGTTAAGAATATCATATAGATAACCTTCCTTTGAATGACATAGAACTGTTGAGAATTTTCCTTTGACTAAATATGTGATCTTTTATGTGGTTGGAATTTAGAGGATATAGTCGTTGTAATTAAGGTTTAAGTTCATATGTGCCCATTTGGGAGTTGGGGTTTGTGGTTATGGTACTTTTTATTAAAAGTCAGGTTAGAGAACTTCAAGAGAAGATCCCTGTTCCATTCATATTAAGGACCTAGACTGACAGAACTGGCTGCTTCTCTCTCTCTTTTTATTGAGTTATAGTTGATGTACAATATTATATAAATTACAGGTGTATAGTATAATGATTCACAATTTTTAAAGGGCTTCTCCTCTTAATTATTAACTTATATTTGTCTCTAGCCCTATGCATTATAATTGAGGTTTAATTGAAGCTTTAAACACGAGAACCCTCATGTCATTGGCAAAGGCTTAAGTGTTGACAAAGCAAGTGAAATGAGTGGATTATTCTTAGAACTGAAAGAATTTGATATCTATGGAAGTAGAATATGTTCATTGTAGAAAAATGGAAAAATACTCAAAAATATAAAGAAGATTGTAAAAATTATCCATGATCCTTCTAACTAGAAGTAACTATTCTGAATAATTTGGTAGATAAATTCCAGTTCCGTGTATGGATTTGTATGGGTATGTAAAATTTTTCTGCATGTATTTTATTTTTTAATGAATGAGATAAAACCTCATGTTACTTTTTAAAATGCTTTTTAAAAAATCATTACATTAGTAATATGTATTCCATTTTAAGAAATTAGAAAATTAAGGGCTTCCCTGGTGGCGCAGTGGTTGAGAGTCCGCCTGCCGATGCAGGGGATACGGGTTCGTGCCCCGGTCTGGGAGGATCCCATATGCCGCGGAGCGGCTGGGCCCGTGAGCCATGGCCGCTGGGCCTGCGCATCCGGAGCCTGTGCTCCGCAACGGGAGAGGCCACAACAGTGAGAGGCCCGCATACCGCAAAAAGAAAAAAAAAAAAAAAATCATTACATTAGTAATATGTATTCCATTTTAAGAAATTAGAAAATTAAGGGCTTCCCTGGTGGCACAGTGGTTAAGAATCCGCCTGCCAATGCAGGGGACACGGATTCAAGCTCTGGTCTAGGAAGATCCCACATGCCGTGGAGCAACTAAGCCCATGCACCACAGCTAGTGAGCCTGCGTGCCACAACTACTGAAGCCCGCATGCCTAGAGCCCGTGCTCAGCAACACGAGAAGCCACCGCAGTGAGAAGCCCACACACAGCAAAGAAAAGTAGCCCCCACTCGCCACAACTACAGAAAGCCCGCGCACAGCAATGAAGACCCAACACAGCCAAAATTAAAATAAATCAAAAAAATATATAAATTAGAAAATTAAAACCACACCAATTCTAAAATCCGTTAATGATCTTTTTGCTTTTCATCATTCCAGACCTTTTTCTATGTACATGTGTGTCCAGTTTACATGGGTAAACTGGAGATAAAGAAAAGGGAATTTTTCATTCCTTATTTAAATTTTTCAGTTGTGCTACCAGAGAATTTATTTCTGTTTATTTATCTTTTAGCACAAAGTTTATTGAGGGCACTGTGCTGCAGTTACTAGAAGAAGATGATGCTGTGATGGGAGTTCAGTACAGGGATAAAGAGACTGGAGACATCAAGGTGAGATATATCAAATATTAGCTCTTCCTAAGAGATTTTTATTTTCTTTTTCTCCTACTCCTTTAAAAAAGTAGGCTCACCAATTTATTATTCATCGAAGGGACCGAGATCTAAGCCATCTGCACCAAATTGAACACATTGTTCTTTAGAGCACTTCAGAATGCTGTTCAAATAACTTCAGAAACAAACACCACGATTTTAACTGTATTAAAAACTGAAATGAGAAATGTACCCTAAGAGAGAAGCAGAGGGGAACTGGAAGATGCAAAAAGGAAGGATTCAGCATAAAAGAAATAATTAGAATAAAATATTGTTTAAGTAAGAAAGGCAAAAATTAAGAGAATGTCTGGGGAAATAGCAGAATAAAATAGTTTGCTCCTGTTGGTTTAGTAAAGAAGAGAAAGTCAAAGGCTTATCTGTTGATTCTTCCCGGCTGCTCCATAGGGTAACCACGTCCTAGGAATTATACTCTAATGGGGGCAATTACAAGATAATATAAATACATACATCCACATGTACAAAAATTCTTCTAAGCCCTAGCCACTAACTGAAAGCACTATGTGAAGTTAGAAAATTCTAGAATAAAAGAATGTGGTTAGTCCTTGGAATTTATAATGAGATTCAATCCTCTATGGGCTGTGCTTGCTTTGTAACAGTTTTCCCCAGTGTCCATCAAAGTAGCTTAATCTCAGATGGTTTGGATGGTAGGGCTTTGGAGGAAGGTGATTCTCAGGGACTCAAAGGGAAGGGTCTCTAAAGATTGGTCGTGCATTACCTTCAGCCCATGTAACAGCTCCTTCAATAGCATTATCTTCAAATACTCTGTAATGCCCCATAATGTATTTAAATTTGTTCATGTACCTTTTAAAAGAATGTCCTTTTCACTGTGTATTTCTAACCATTTAGCTGAGTATTCTTTGTTTTTGTTGTAGGAACTCCATGCTCCATTGACCGTTGTTGCAGATGGACTTTTTTCCAAGTTCAGGAAAAACCTGGTCGCCAATAAAGTTTCCGTTTCTTCACATTTTGTTGGCTTCCTTATGCAGGTACCATAGGAATGCAATTGTAGGAAATAAAAGCAACTTGAAACTTGAAAATTATTAAAATATTTTATTTATTTATTTTTCTAGAATGCACCACAGTTTAAAGCAAATCATGCTGAACTTATTTTAGCTAATCCGAGTCCAGTTCTCATCTACCAGATTTCACATAATGAAACTCGAGTACTTGTTGACGTCCGAGGAGAAATGCCAAGGAATTTAAGAGAATACATGACTGAAAACATTTACCCACAATTACCTGGTAAGAAATAGTATTTCACTGCCATTGTAATCTACTGTCTGCAAGCAAGTCTCACAAAAGGCCCTTCATTTCCAGTTCTCACTGAAGCTTTGTCTAAATGAGGCCAAAGATAAGGATGGCAGGTGAAAAATTCATCCAGTCAGTCAGCTACACTGGAGCTGAATGAACTATTTAAACTAGCACATAAAAAAAATCTCCAAGTAAAAAAAAAATAGTTTCAATGCATTTTTTCTTAGTAATAATTATAGTTTTCTGAATAATCATTAATAGTGGCATATATGGTATTTTTTAAGGTAGTCTGGATAGCAGTCTAGGTATGTGAATTCTTGAAATAGCTCTTATACTTAATTACTTCTTGTGCTTGGTTTTTGTAGAAATGATAGCTACCATATTTTGAATGTCTACCATATAAGAGGTGTTTTACTAACATAACTGAATGTCTACACAACTACCCTATGAGGTAGGCATTATCATGATCCCCATTTTACAGATGAGGAAACTAAGATTCAGAAAGGTTACTTAGCTTCTCCAAATACAAACCTTTAGTAAGTGGCAGAGCCAGGGTCGAAAGCAGGTCTGTCTGGCTCATACATCTCTGACCTCAACATGAGGGCTATAAGGGGTCTTGCAGACATCTTTGTAAAACACTCATTAAAATTACTATTTTTTGAGAATAGGAAGATATAAGAAAGAAATGTAAACAAATTATTAAGAATATTGATAAAATTGAAGGGAAACCCTGCTTGCCAGTTATGACATGATTATAGTAATAGCACGTTATCCTTGGTACGAGTATGTTCTGTTTAAATATTCTGTTTTTTAACTTATTTTTTAAATTAAGCAGTTATTTTTTAAACTAAGTGAAAGCACTCTATTTAATAATTAATGGAATATTAACAGAAATTAAGGTATACATGGACCAATTTAGAAACAACGACATTTTCAGCACTTCAATACATTTTCACTCAGTTAAGCCATTTTTGAAGCTTTCAGATGGAAAGAATGAGTTATGCATATTTAGGAAAAGGATAGTTAATAATGTGATATTTTTAGCCTTTTTTTCTTTTATATAGATTTTTTTTTCCCCAATCCGAAACTTAGTTGCAGCAGACTGCCCTGTGTAGTTTTATGCTCATATTAGTTAAGGAAATTCTACTCATTGTAGGAAGGAATAGTTTCAGCATAGGCATTCTGCTCCTATATTCCCAGATTACGAATTGCATGAAAAGAAAGTTTATTTTCTATACAAGTAGAAGCACAAAACTTTAAAACTGGGAAGTATCTCAGAGATAAGCTAATCCAACGGTTTCATTTCTAGATGAAGAAACTAAAGCTCAGAAAGGTAGTGCTGTATACACCTTACCCTTTTTCTACTGTATATACCCTCCTGCTGTTTGTGAATTGGTGGTATATTTCATCTGATCTTATAGAATATGGTGGTGACAGTACATTAGGTGTTAAACATATGATGCCCAGCATTTAACATTTGGAAGACAGGTGGGTGGTTTTTCTCCCTGTCTCATCTCATCTGGATTTGCTTCACTTTTCCTCAAGCTTTCTGGTTCACCCAGATCTATGTTTATCTATTTACATTAATTTTCTCTTAGATTCCTTAGTAATTCCTTAGCTTGAAATAACTAGGTGCTTAATGAACAATTTTAGTAATAATTAGTTCTTGATTTTTCGCAAGGGATATATGTAACAACCATAACAGATGTGTAGTAGGTTATTTGTTTATTCTTGATAAGAAAATGTGGTAGCTTGAAACTGGAATGTTATAAACCATTTCTTTGGCGGGGTGGGCTTTACTGCAGATCACCTCAAAGAGCCATTCCTAGAAGCCACTCAGAACTCTCGTCTGAGGTCGATGCCAGCAAGCTTCCTCCCTTCTTCACCGGTCAACAAACGAGGTATTATTTTATTGGACTGATTTTATAAAAGATATTCCAAATATTCAGATTCATTACTCCAAATGACATGTATGTGGTACAGTTTGTAACAGGTGGTATGGAAACTTGATTACTGTGGATTCATGCATTAGTAATACCAAAATTAGTTTTATATCTATTATTTAATATTCAGTACATATAGGTCACTGTTCTAGTTATTGGAGATACAACAGTTAATTAAATACAGTCCTTAATCTAGAGAAGGCAGTTTTCTAGTGAGAGATATAGACATATAATTTCAGAACACTGCTGATAAATGCTGTAATGAAAGCCCACTCATGGTACCCCAGATTCACTGCGAAGGGGTGGGGTGTACCAGGCAGGGAGGGGAGACTGTGAACTGGGAAGGGTGATTAGGGAAGACATTGCTCTGGAAACAAAGCTGGACTTGGGGCACGGAGGGTGAGTGGGAGCTCATCAGGTGGACAGTGAGATGAGGGGCTTTTTCGTTTTTTTTTTTTTTGGCTGCACTGGGTCTTCATTGCTTCCCGCGGGCTTTCTCTAGTTGTGGCGAGCGGGAGCTACTCTCTGTTGCGGTGCACGGGCTTCTCACTGCGGTGGCTTTTCTTGTTGCGAAGCATGGGCTCTAGGCGCGCGGGCTTCAGTAGTTGCAGCACGCGGGCTCAGTAGTTGCAGCACACGGGCCCTACAGCATGCGGGCTTCAGTAGTTGCAGCACGCAGGGTCAGTAGTTGTGGTGCACGGGCTTAGTTGCTCCGTGGCATGTGGGATCTTCCCGGACCAGGGATTGAACCCACGGCCCCTGCACTGGCAGGTGGATTCTTAACCACTGTGCCACCAGGGAGGTCCTGAGAGATGAGGAACTTCTAAATAGGCAGAACAACATCTACAAAAGCTAGGATGGCCGAGAAATGGTGGCACTTAAGTGAACTCAAGTAGCTTCCTATGGCTGGAGCATAGGATAGGTGTCAGAGTGGTAGAAAGGTAAGGTATTTATTTAAAGTTTAGTTTTAATCCTATAGATGATGGAAAGTCATTGAAAAGTTCTTTTTTATAATAGCTTTATTGAGATATAATTCACAAATCATATAGTTCACCCATTTTAAGTGTACAGTTCACTAGTTTTTAGTATATTTATAGGTCTATGCAACCATCACAATTAATTTTAGAACATTTTTATCACACCAGAAAGAAACCCTGTACCCATTAGCAGTCACTCCTCTTTTCCTCCCAGTCCCCAGGCAGCCATTAATTTACCTTCTGTCTCTATATGTTTGCCTCTTCTGGATATTTCCTATAAATGGAATCATACAGTGTGATCCTTTGTAACTGGCTTCTTTGAGGTTCATCCGTGTTGTAACATGTATCAGTCCTTCATTTGCTTTTATGGCCAAATAATATTCCATGTATGGATATGTCAGTACTACATTTTGACTATCCATTCATCAATTGGTAGACATTTGGGTTATTTCTACTTCTGGTTCATACCTGTGTATGAGTTGTTGTGTGGACATTTATTTTCATTTTTCTTGGGTATATACCTAGGAATTGAACTGCTGGGTCTTAGGGTAACTGTTTAATGCTTTGAGCAACTGCCAAACTGTTTTCCAAAGTGGCTGACCCATCTTACGTTTCCATTAACAATGTATGAGGGTTCCGATTTCTCCACATCCTTGACATTGGTTATTATCTGCCTTTTTGCTCATAGCATCCTAGTAGATGTGAAGTGATTTTGATTTGTATTTCTCTGATGGATAATGATGTTGAACATATTTTCATGTGCTTATTGGCCATCTGTGTACCTTCTTTGGAGAAATGTCTGTTCAGACTTTGCACATTTTTTAACTGGGTAAATTAAAAAAAATTTATTAAGTTCTAAGAATTCTTTATTCTAGATATAAATCCCTTATTAGATATATGATTAGAGTTTTGTTTCAAAGATATTACTCTGAAATGTTGTGGAAGGTGGTTTGGAGGAAAGTTCAGGCCAAAGCCTATAGTAAGGCTATTTAATTATTCCATGTAAATGATGATGAAGGGCCTGAACTAGGGTGTGGCAATAAAAATGGAAGGTAGAGAATGGATTTGGGTAACGTCTAAGATGAAGAATGCATGAAACTCAGTGATTAATGGTAGTAAGAAAGAGTGAGGTCTCTTGATGGATCCCAGGTTTCAGGCTTAGATAATTTTGCCACCTATTTGCTGACATCGGAAATATAGGGAAAAGTGTGTAAGTTTAGGGAAGTGTGGAGAGATGATGAGTTCACTTTTGGACATAGTGTGAAGGGCTCGGAGGTCATTTGAGTGGCCAGGTGGAGCCCCACTGAAAACAGGAGTGTGGAGCCCTGAGGAGAGGTGTGAACGGGAGCTGTCGATATACTGTGGCTCCTGAATAAACAGCTATTGTTTGCTATGGAAAAACATGCATCATAAACTACCAATCATATGAACAAACTATACTGCAAAACAGAATGAAAGCCAGTGCCAAATTGATATAAACAGCATGCTGTGGGAACATATATCCTAGTTGGTGGGATTGGGAATGTTCCATGGAGAAAGAGGAATAAAAGCTGGTTATAGTTTGTGCTTTTTAGTGAAGGTATTAGACTAATACATAAAAAACTTGGATTAATATTTAGAATATACCTTTTCATAAATTTATATTATGTGTATTCTATAATTAGTTATAAACGAAGTATATTGTGACATTACAGAAAAAAATTATCCATAATTCTGCCACCTTGCCACTATTATCATGGTTGGCTATTTCTCTCAGAGACAAAATTAAATAAATGCTTTGTTTAAATGTCCCTCTAAGTCATAGGTCATTAGCCAGGCTGACAACTGAAGGGAACCTTAGTCAGGAGCTTGGTCAGGAGGTGTATCTCGAGTCAAAGTGCAGAGCTTTCTGCTTCTGTAGTTTTGTTTTAAGGGGGCCTAATTTTCAGCTAAGATTCAATCAAGGCTTATTCTCCTAAATTAACTTCTGATGGTTTTGGAGTATCTGCCTATTCCCTTGGAACCATACAGACATCTCTCTATAACATGCTGGCAGCAAATATTACTGTGAAACGTCAACAACCTCTTGATTTTTTTCCCTTGTGGAAGGCCTGCTGTTTATGCATGGATGCCTGTACATTCTGTGTTTTTTCATGGAAGAGGCCTTATAAATATTTTGACATTGTTTGACTTAATCTTAGGGTCACATGTGAGCTTTTTTTTTTTTTAAAGATGATGTTGGGGGTAGGAGTTTATTAATTAATTAATTTATTTTTGCTGTGTTGGGTCTTCGTTTCTGTGCAAGGGCTTTCTCTAGTTGTGGCAAGCGGGGGCCACTCTTCATCGCGGCGCGCGGGCCTCTCACTATCACGGCCTCTCGTTGCAGAGCACAGGCGCCAGACGCACAGGCTTAGTAGTTGTGGCTCACGGGCCTAGTTGCTCCGCGGCATGTGGGATCTTCCCAGACCAGGGCTCAAACCCGTGTCCCCTGCATTAGCAGGCAGATTCTCAACCACTGCGCCACCAGGGAAGCCCATACATGTGAGCTTCTTGAGGACAGGGACCATGTTCTTGTTCTCAGTGTATCCCCAGGGTCTGGCACGTATTAGTTACCCAATAAATATTAATTGAATCAACTCTTGAATTTTTGCCTGAATAAATTTTAGCCATGACTTAGTCCGTTGTATTTTCACATTCTCATTTACTAGCTCACATTCAAAATGTTTATAAATTAACAGAGTAGTCTTCTTGTTTGTCTTAAAGGGTGCTCCAGGATGTCATAATCTACCTTCTCTCTTTTTACAGGCGTTCTGCTTTTGGGAGATGCATATAACATGAGGCATCCTCTTACTGGAGGAGGAATGACTGTTGTTTTTAATGATATAAAACTATGGAGAAAATTGCTAAAGGGTATCCCTGACCTTTATGATGATGCAGCTGTTTTCCAGGTAAGATATTATCCTTTGACAAAAATGACACAAAACATTTCTTTCTGGGGCCTGAGAGGAATGGGGCTTTGAAGGGGAGGTCTGTACCTAGGAGCCTGGTCCTTAGGTGTGATTCTTAAGCAGTCTTGTTCAGGATTAAGAACTTGACTTGTCACCTATGAATCTTTCAGAATCTCTGTATTTGGATATTATATAACATTGGATTACATGGGCCACTTAGCTTCAGAGATGTAACTCATTGCTCTGGAGATGGTTTTGTTTTGGTGGGTGTGTAAATGTTGAACAAGGCATAATGACTTGTACAGTAGTCCTCAGGATAACTATCAGTTTAGGGGATTATACACAGTAGTTTGTGCTCCTTCTTTCTCTCTCTCCCTCTCCCCCCTTCCCCTCCCTTCCTTCTTCCCTCCCTCCCTCTCCCTTCCTTCCTTCCCTTTACCATATAATAAGTGACCTTTTTCCTTTTTAGGCCAAAAAATCATTCTATTGGACAAGGAAAACGTCTCATTCCTTTGTTGTGAATATCCTTGCTCAGGCTCTTTATGAATTATTTTCTGCCACAGATGGTAAGTGCAGATATTTTTAAAAGAATATTGCTGAAGTGCAGGTTTTTAGCACAGGAAGGGAACTTAATTACAAAAAAGTTAGTGATTAGGCCAGAAATAGAAATGTTTCCTGAGTTTGCTAACTTCCAAGTTGGTAGTCCTTTTTAACTCAACCCTTGAGCAAGGTTTTTTTTTTTTTTTTTTTTTTTATTAATTAATTTATTTATTTTTGCTGTGTTGGGTCTTCATTTCTGTGCGAGGGCTTTCTCTAGTTGTGGCAAGCGGGGGCCACTCTTCATCACGGTGCGCGGGCCTCTCACTATCGCGGCCTCTTGTTGCGGAGCACAGGGTCCAGACGCGCAGGCTCAGTAGTCGTGGCTCACGGGCCTAGTTGCTCCGCGGCATGTGGGATCCTCCCAGACCAGGGCTCGAACCCGTGTCCCCTGCATTAGCAGGCAGATTCTCAACCACTGCGCCACCAGGGAAGCCCCTGAGCAAGGTTTTTTCTAATCATCATGTATCCACCACTTTGTGTGGAAGTTTGTTGCTTCCGTAGACAGCCTTAATAGCAATACCTCAATAATGTGTCATTATTCACCCCTCTGATGCAAATCTTATGCAAGTGCATGAGACTGTGATGGAAGATCTTTCTGGCCATGATTTAAAAGGCAATATAGTTGTTCATCTTTTTCTTCCTGAACACTAGTTTCAATTTCTTTTCAAAGTAGTATTTTGTAGAATGAATATGAGCTTCATATCAAGCCTAGATTTTGTTAAAGTGCACAAGCAGAAATATTCCCACGCTTTTGTTTTTGTTTCCGTCTGAGGTGATGGTCAATCTATACATTACGGAAAACATGACTTAGCAGAACCAGTGGTAGAAATGGAGGAAAAGGCATCTGTGCCACCTCCCAACCATGGCCGTGTACAAATTAGTGAGTGGTAGGTTAGTAAAACTAGACCTTTAGGTTTTCAAGAATAAATATAACTTGAATCTCATAACCTCAGGTGTTTACAACAAAGCTATTTCTATGGCCTGGCTGAGGCCCCAGTGATTCATGCTCTGGTGGCCTGATTACAAAGGATGACACAGTACAGATACTTCCTGCAGAGTCTCTACCCATCATTCTTGCTAAAAGAAAAGACAACTTATTGTGATTTTCCAAGCAAATCTCTCTTGCTAGTTGAGCATGGAAGTTACAATGGCTGGTTGGGCAAGAAAAGAACTAAATTTGGAGTGTTCCTAAGCTCTTCTTTCTAAGCTTTTCTAAGCTCTTGAGTTTCTTACATGATGAGTTTGAATCCGCCGACAAAACAACATTAAAAAAGTTATGAAATAATGGAGGAGGAATGAGCTTTATTGGAATAAAACGTTACCTGTTGTATCCTTTTTCATCTTTTGTAAAGAACAATCTAGGCATACTTGAGAAGAACATTGGTTCTGTACTATTGAAAAGGTTATTGATTGGGCTTCCCTGGTGGCACAGTGGTTGAGAGTCCGCCTGCCGATGCAGGGGACATGGGTTCGTGCCCCGGTCCGGGAAGATCCCACGTGCCACGGAGTGGCTGGGCCCGTGAGCCATGGCCGCTGAGCCTGCGTGTCCGGAGCCTGTGCTCCACAGCGGGAGAGGCCACAGCAGTGAGAGGCCCAAGTACCGCCAAAAAAAAAAAAAAAAAAAAAAAAAAAAGGTTATTGATTGATTATATTATGTAGTGAGGGTTTAATGAATTATTTTGAAAAGTATAAAAAATGTACACCTATAAGGCATTATTATTTTCTCTTCACAGCTGTTCTTTTTACTTGATAATTTACTGCTCAGAGATATGGATCAGGCATCTGAGAGACTGGGAATCTGGTTTCTAGAACTTTGTTTTTATAAGAAAAGTGTTTACAAAGTAGTTTGCATCATTTAATGAATTTACAACACAGTCAAGGAAATAGCTTTTAAATAACTCTAACTTCTAAGACCTACATGTTTAGTAATTATTTACTAGCAGAAAAAGTTTATTCACACTTAAATGACTATGTGTAATGTTACTTATGAAATTTAAAGGAAATCTTGGGTTGCTGAAATGCCTGCACTCGATTGTTTAGAAATTACCTGTAAAAGGTGTAATAAATGTTACACGTTCATTGTTTTCTGACAGTTCATATACCCAACATAAATGTGTGGATAATCTGATCGGGAGTAATGTTTAACTTTTATTTTAGATTCCCTACATCAACTAAGAAAAGCATGTTTTCTTTACTTCAAACTTGGTGGAGAATGTGTTGCTGGTCCAGTTGGGCTGCTTTCTGTGTAAGTTGTTTCGATGACACAGAGGAAACGGATGTTCCAGGTTTTCTTAGGACAGTTGGGTTTATGAATGACTGCAGGTGCCATTTTATCATTCAGTAGTATCCCAAACGAAACGTAGCCCAGAGAAATGAAAAAAGGCAATATTTAGTGCTGCATTTTTGTTCTAGGAAACAGGGTTGATTCTTTGGGAACCATGATTAATAGAAGTTTGTATTTAGAATTTAATTCTGTTGGGACTCATGAAACTCAGCAACAGTTCTGATGGTGCAGACATATGTAGAATTATTCTTGGAAAGTCTGCAAAATGAAATTCTTTAAAATTTTGCCCCTTCATCTGCTATCTGAATGTCAACACTGTTATCTTTTGAAAAATCTAGACTCACTCAACAAGCCAGGCAATCCAGCTATTTCAGACTGAGATCTCAAGATTAGTGAAAGAAAACAGCTCAAAACATACAATTTAATAAACTAAGAGGAGTTACTGGCTTCTCTGACAGGGGTGAAGTCTAAGTAGTTTCTTGTAAGCAAAAAATTTTTTTAATTTGTCCCTTAGCTGGCAGATACAAGCTTGTAAAGTCCCCTAGTTTGGAACCTCTTTATGAGTCAACTTTCATTTACAGGTCTTACTAATATATATATATATATATATATATATATATACTTTTTATCTTTCCTATTTATTACAGATTGACTCCTAATCCTCTGGTTTTAATCGGACACTTCTTTGCCGTTGCAGCCTATGCCACATATTTTTGCTTTAAATCAGAACCTTGGATTACAAAACCCCGAGCCATTTTCAGTAGCGGTGCTGTATTGTACAGAGCGTGTTCTGTAATATTTCCTCTAATCTACTCAGAAATGAAGTACTTTGTTCATTAAACTTAAAGGGGACCCATCTGTGAATGAATACTGGGAACTTGCCAAGTCTGAAGAGACTTGGAAGAGATGTACATAGCACAGTACTATACCGCTTCTGAAGTGGGAAGTCTTGGACCAAGATTGGGATTAATTTGTTTTTGAAGTTATTTGTATATAAACATGTAAATATATACTTTAGTTTACAATTTCAAATGAAGGGTACAATACGATAGATATGTGAAAGAAATGATTGTTACCATAAATTAGTGCTAACTCTGAGGAACTGCAGTTTGTCTTTTGAATTCAGTATTTGGGATGAGTTATTGTGGGGCATGCAAATAAAATGAAGAACGAACTCTCATGTCTTTTTGTCTCGTGCTGTGGACTTCTTTACGTAACTTCATGAAAAAGAAACCAAAGTGGGATGGGAAACGCGGAGGGAAACCTATTCTGTCAAATAATTCCTGACGTTGGGGAAGTTGCCTTAATATCTCTGGACCTTATTTTCCGCATCTATCCACCTGTCTTTCCTCACTTATCCAATTGGATAAGGTTCTTTTCTGAGTTCTTGGAAAATATCACATTTATATGGAAAGGCAATCGAGGGCTTTATATAAATTCCACTGTGTAACATTAACAAGCCAGGCTAGGCTTATTTCAAGAAACGGTGAATGAACAAATAAGCACTTGGAATATCTGGCATAATGCCTTAAAATCAGTCAGACTTCACGGAGTTTACACTACATTTGAAGAGATTATGGACATTCAGAAGGGTATCATGAGACTTAAGTAAATCCCCAAATATCACTAAAGTAAATTGCTTCCATTAAAAGAGCAGTAAAATACAGCCGGGAATTTTAAGTAACTATTTCAGATTCTAATGATTAGGGCTAAAATTTTACTAAAGCTTTTATAATTAACATTTCTCTTGTTCAACTTTGAACTTGAAATTTTTTCAGTTGAGGAAATTTTTCACTAGCCAGATCACTTTGCCTTGTTTTAGCACAGTGTATGTGGACTCATTTGCTTGGTTTTGTGAAATGCCCCCCCCCTCTGATAAACCGTACACTTCAATTGTCGTCTGGTTAAAAACACACTTTCTTAGATCTGGCCTTTTTATTAGCAGCTGGCTTTCTATGCAGGGGATATTTTCACAGAGAACTAAAGCTCTCACTTCATGCATTTACTGCAGTGCATCTGATGACAAATGAGAAACAGCCAGATAGTTTTGAGAAGTGGACATACGATGGCCACAGACTTGCCGGCTGAGTTCATGTGTCAGCTTCGGTGGGTCAGGCTCCCAAACCCCTTACATGCCAGGCAACTTTCAGTTCACTTTTAAAATTCCTCCCTGGGTTTCCACCAAGCTGGGCTGATAAGCCTCCTGCTTCCCTCTGCTGACTAGGTGCTTTTTAAAATCCTTTCTACAATGATGGTGAAATGAAGCATATAAAGTCATTTTTTTTCTCCTCCAGTATTTTAGGATTTGAGACCTTCTGACAAAAGAAATCACTTATCATAAAATCAGAAAACTGAAGGGAACCAGAGAAATCATTAGCCCTGATTTTATAGATGATGCCAGTAGGCTACCTTGGGACAAAGTTTAACTAGTGGCAGAATCAGGACTCAAGCTTTGCCTCCTGACTACAAATTCTGCTTTTCTTACTACTTGCTAACTGACTGTCAAGCACATTTCAGATACTGGGTGTTTTTTGTTTGTTTCTTTTGCTTGTTCCTCTCCTCTCCAGAGGGCATAGCTATATGGTCAGGGTTAAAACACCTTTCTTACTCTTATCCAAATTGCCACAAGACGATGGCAGCTCCTCTTTCAGGGTAATTTTCATTCAGAAGTGATTTAGGATTTTGGAAGAGTTAAAAGCTAATGGCTAAGCTGTTATTAAAAAAAAAAAAAAGGAGTGGGGAATTAGGGTGGGGCTCAGGGCTTGCTGAGGAAGGAGCAGCTGAAGTTGGGGAGTCCTACAGAAGGGCTGCAGGGAACCCCCAAGGTACCTGGATTGGAAGAGGACATTGAGCCTCAGACATGAACAAACTTCCATGGTACGTGGTCCACGGATTGCATGGTCTCTGCATCTGCTACTGGTCTCTCTGTCACCATGTGCCTGCCAGCCTGTCGTGGATGGGACCATGGACACAACACTGGACCTACCAGGCCCCCCTCTTACCTTCCAGACAAGGTTTTTTGCAGGGTGAATATGTGGTTTTTGAATCATAGGCAGAAGGATGACTTTGGGTACTGGCAGTACTATTTTACTGAAAATCTGGAGTTGCACAAATAGTTCTTTAGAACATAAAACTAAAGGGATTTATACACAACAAATTACACTCAGCATTTATAAGAGGCAGTACAAAATGTGCTCTGCTTCTACATGATATAAACTGCATATAATACCATGATTTAAACAATATTAATTAATTAGTTCCGTGAAATACATCTTACTCAGAACGTCTGATGTTTCCCACAATAAAGGGAAAAAATGCAGTTCTTTGAGCAGTTGGGTTTCTTTTCATTTCCAAGTTCACTTTAGTGACGGTGGGAAGATTTAAGGATAATCCTTTCACTGAAGACGCAGAACAGTCACAGGACTGTCCTGAACTCGTCAAAAATGAAATTAGGCACGTGTGCTTCAGCAACCTAAAAGAGATAAGAGTTAACTGTTTCATAGTGTTATAAGAAGCAATTCAAATTTTTCCATATGTAAATTAAAGACATGAAGACATCCTTTGGAGCAAGGTGAATCACAGGGAAATACTGGACCACTAACTGAAGCCGCCACCTTCTGCTTCTGGTGTCCTACTGCTGGTGTCTAATCTCTTGGCATTGCTGCCAACTGAAGGGATGCTATACAGCTCCCTGTCCCCCCACCCCCGCCCCAGACGTGAGCTCCTTGGCTCTTAAAGGCACTTGGATCTGCAAGGATGCACATGCCTCTGGGAAGTACTAAGAAGTAGTCTCAGGTCACCTCATAAATAACTGATGGCCAACCTCAGTCACTTGCCAGAACGGGACATCTGGCAAGTGACTGAGGCCAGAGGGGGAAGAGGAGGAAGACCCTAAAGGCAAGCATTCCTTAACTGTGCTGGGGAAGCCCTCAGAGGGGTGGGACTGGGTAAATGGGGTGGAATGTAGAACCAGGTGGTCTCCAAGTGCTGGAAATCGGTAGTCTTTAAGAGCAGTGTTTAATTTTTTTCTGACTATAAAGTTATCACCTGCTAATTAGAGGAAATTTAGCAAATATAGAGAAGTATAAAAAAGGAATAATTTCTAATTTCAATTCCTTAAGAGAAAACTAAAACTGCTAATTATTTTGTATCAAATTCTTCCAGTTTACACACACACACACACACTCAAAACTAGAATCACATAATCTTCTGTCCTTTACCTCTGCTAAATTTCATGTTCTGAACATCCTTACATGTACATCTTGGTGAACTTTTGCATATATACCCAGCAGGTAAATTTCTAGCAGTGGAATTGGTGGGATCAGTAAGATATTATAGAAGTTTTTTTAAATAGGTAAAGTCAAATTGCCCTCTCCAGAGATAAGCAAATTTACGTTCCCGTTGATAGTACTGAGAAGTCCCATTTCTTTGAAACTTTCCCAAGCACTGGGGGCCCAACATTTTACTTTTTACCCATCTGATGGGTGGAAACAGTAATTTTACTGTTATTTTGATTCATGTCCCTTTAATGTAAGGTTGAACATCTTCACAAATGTTTATTGGCTACTTGTATTTCTTTTCCTGAAAACTGCCTGTTTCCTGAAAACTTTTTTTTTTTTTCTGTTGGATTGGTTATCTTTTTCTTATTGATCTAGAAGAGCACACTATAAGTTAGAAAAAAAAAGTTCTTTTGTTAATAGTTTTCCCAATTTTTAAAAAAAAATTTTGAGACACCTGACAGAACTGTTTCATTACATTCAGCACTTATAAGATATGAAATCTCTAGATCTTTTGTGGCTTCCTCCTTTGGTGTTATATATAGGATGTTCTAAGAGTTGATACATATTTGTCTAAAACTTCTGCTGATTTATTGGTTTCATTTTTCATGGTAACTATTTGTAATCAATTTTGATACAAGGAAGATGTGAAGAAACTAACTTGCTTTTTTTTTTTTTTTTTTTTTTGTGGTACACAGGCCTCTCACTGTTGTGGCCTCTCCCATTGCGGAGCACGGGCTCCGGACGTGCAGGCTCAGTGGCCACGGCTCACGGGCCCAGCCGCTCCGCGGCATGTGGGATCTTCCCAGACCAGGGCACGAACCTGTGTCCCCTGCATCAGCAGGCGGACTCTCAACCACTGCGCCACCAGGGAAGCCCAACTTGCTATTTTTTAACAACATAATGAACTAACTGTCCCAGCACCACTGACTAATATTTCCTATCTCCCCTAATTTGAGATGCCACTTTTCCTTATACACTGTTGTATGTGTTAGGGTTTGTTTCTAGGCTACACATTCTAGTCAACAGAAGATCTACTGAGTTTCATACCAGGACCACACTATTTTGATTTTTATAGTTTTAGAAAAGTAAATATTTTAATATACAGTATAATGTGTTTTAGTATCATCTTTAAAAAAAATTCCACGGGCTTCCCTGGTGGTGCAGTGGTTGAGAGTCCGCCTGCCGATGCCGGGGACACGGGTTCGTGCCCCGGTCTGGGAAGATCCCACATGCCACAGAGCGGCTGGGCCCGTGAGCTGTGGCCGCCGAGCCTGCACGTCCGGAGCCTGTGCTCCTCAACGGGAGAGGCCACAACAGTGAGAGGCCCGCGTACACCAAAAAAAAAAAAAAAAAAAAAAAAAAAATCATAGAACTTAGGCTAAAGTGGATTTTTCAAAATCAGAATGGCTTTTCAGCATCTATTGAAGGTTTTTTTATATTTCAGGGTCAAGCTCTCCACTCTCAGCTAAAACTTACCAGAGTGGAATTACTACTGAGAAAAGAAAAGAGTATCTTAGGAGGTAGAAAGTAATCTGTCATTTTTGGAAACGGTGGTTGTATAGCACTTCAACCATGGTGTGAACTTAGCCAAACTTGCTGTGGGAACCAGGTTACTGTAGAGATGAAAAACAAAGCACACAATCATTCTCTACCTGACCCCTTAAGGAACTCTCCCCTGGAGCCCATCTTAGCTCCTCCTCAACAGGCTGAGCTGCAGGCCGGAGGAGGGCGAGAAGAGGGAGGAAGCTGTGTTCAACCCTGTCTTCTCGCAAAGCACTGAACACGTGGAGGAGGGGGGAACATCTTAGAGCCGAGCCCGGGGTGGAGCAGGGCGAGGGGCTCAGAGGTGTCCACTGGGAATGAGCCTCTGGACTTGACTCCTCATGGGGCCAAGGGCATGCTTCATACCATCTTTCTATAAAAAGGGCATTAATATTGTTCTTTATCTACTGCTTACCCTCCTGGGTAGCTTTGTGTACCGAACGTAATCCTCCAGAAACAGAAGGGCACCCACAACATCTGCAGGCATTTCTGGTATCTTCTGGCTGCAACAGAGAACAGTCTGGATCGATTAACTGCTTTGTACACAGTGGACCCTCAGTCAAAATACTGAAAGACTAAAAAAACGACAGATGACTAAATGAAGCCAAAGGAGAGACAAACCTACAGCACCTCCTCCTGAGTCACAGCAAGCCAGATCTTGCTGGCCTATCTTCAGAACACAGCCCGGAGGAGGGAATCTATACCTCTCTGAACGGCCTACACGGGCCTTCACCCCATGGTGCCTGCTGACTCTTTAGGGTAGCAGAGAAGGAGACTCAGGACCCAGCATCTCATGCAAATAACTTGTTTCTATCCCAGAAAAGCCACATCTGGGGTGGGGGAGGGGAGAACTAAAGGTTTACAAGCTTTATATCACGTAGGAACTTCCGTGCAATTCGTTCCGTTACACACCAGGAACTCGGGCTATGCTGCCCACGAGGTGCTCCCTGACACTCCACTGAAGGGTGGAGCCGTCCCTGGGCAGTGGCCCCGTGGGAGGACACGGGCTCACTGAGGTCTGAGCACAGTGTCCAGGATGGCAGGGGGACAGGCCTGTACTTTCCCCCCACGGAGCTTGCTGATGGCGGTTATGACTCATTCACAGCGCGTGCTCCCAGGGCTCCTCGGCAGAGTGACTAAGGATGAGCACACCTTTAATTGCCCCAAACAAGGAGATGTGCCCCGACCTGCTTTACAGAGCAAGGTGAGCAGGCAGTTCCTGTCTCTACTAGGGGGATGATAAGAGGAATTTGCCATGCGAGGTTCCCAGCCCATTCTGTAATATCAATTCCATTTTTTCCTGGTTCGCCTTCTGTACCTTGTACACTGCTCCACTGTGGAGCGGATAAACTGGCCGATCAACGCCAGGAACTGTTCTGTGTACCGGGAATGAAACTGCTTCAGCAGGGTGAGCAGTCCCAGCACGAGTGGCGGCCAATCCACGGGGTCGGCAGGTTTTCGGCAGACCATGCCTGCAAGGACCGACAAATTACAAATTACCACCAAGTGAACTGCTTGCCTTAGGCAACATTCATTTAGTATGAATGTTCGTGAATGTCAAAATGTCTGGGGCCCACATCATCACTGGCAGATGGTTATGTGAGGGAATGATAATCCAGGATTACATTTTGAATTAGGTCCAGGATTTGGTGGAGGCTTCTCGTGGTCTGAAGGATTCAACAGCCTAAAATGGGTACTAATTTTTATAATTACCATCACTGTTTCTTTTGGATTATATAATTAATGGATGCAACTGTAGAAAAATTTAAAGATATAGATAAATGTAAATGAGGAAATAAAAATTACCTAGAATCCGCTTCTGTTAGTGGCAGCATGGCATACTAAATACCTTGAACTACTCTCTTAAATGAAAACATTCAAAATGCTGGATAAAATTTTAAAAGTATCTTTAAACACAAGGTTAAACGTTACACAAGAAAAGAATGTGCAGAAATCAGGACAGTCTAAGAAGGAAATATGTCAAGTGAGTGAGTGAGTCCCAAAGCTGGCCTTTTCACTAAGGATTTCTGCCCAAATCTGGAGACCTTGACCTTCTGCCTGCATGGCTGTATGGGGAACAGGAGACAGACCACAATGTTAAAAACTAAACAAAACAAAAAAACAAAGTTGGAAGACTTACATTGCTAGATTTCAAGACTTATTATAAAGTTACAGTAATCAAGACATTATTGGCATAAGGATAGATAAATACATCAATGGAACAGACTAGAAAAGCCAGAAATAGTCCCACCCTTAAAGGATCAATTGAGTTTCCATGAATATCCAAACGATTTAATGGAGAAGGAGAAATCTTTTCAAGAAATGATGCTGAAAATGGATATCCTTATGAGGGAAAAAAATGAACCTTGACCCCTACTTCACACTATACATAAAAAGTAATTTGAAACAGACCACAGACCTCAATGTAAAAGCTATAAGAACAAAGTTTCTAGAAAAAAACATAGGACAATATCTCTGTGCCTTTGGGGTAGAAAAAGATTTCTTATAATACAGAAAGCACTAATCATAAAGAAAAAAATGGATAAATTGGACATCATCAGCATTAAAACTTTCTGCTCATTAAGGTCACCAGTAAGAAAATGAATAGGTAAGTCATTTTGTGAGAAAAAAATTCACAGCATGTATACCAAAAAAGGACTTGTATCCATAATATATAAATAACTCCTACAACTCAGTGACAAAAAAGCAATCAGGGACTTCCCTAGTGGCGCAGTGGTCAAGCATCTGCCTGCCAATGCAGGGGATGTGGGTTCGAGCCCTGGTCCGGGAAGATCCCACATGCTGCAGAGCAGCTAAGCCCGTGTGCCACAACTACTAAGCCTGTGCTCTAGCGCCCGCGAGCCACAACTAGTGAGCCTGCATGCCACAACTACTGAAGTCCGCGTGCCTAGAGCCCATGCTGTGCAACAAGAGAAGCCACTGCAATGAGAAGCCCATGCACCGCAACCAAGAGTAGCCCCTTCTCACAACAACTAGAGAAAGCCCGTGCTCAGCAACAAAGACCCAACACAGCCAAAAATTAAAATTAATTAATTAATTATTTTAAAAAGCAACTAACCCAATTTAAAAATAGGCAAAAGACTTGAACAGACACTTAACAAAGAAAAATATAAGAAACAAACAAACGAAAAAGATATAAAGAACGGCCAAAAAGCACTTGGAAAAGTGCTCAACATCATTAATCATCAGGGAAAGGCAAGTTAAAACGATAATGAGATACCATACACACCCATTAGAATGGTTCAATTTAAAAAGATGAGATGGCCAAATGCTGATGGGTTGTAAAATGGTACAACCACTTTGCGAAAAGGATTGGCAGTTGATTAGAAAGTTAAACTGGTCAGACAGACCTGCAGATCCCATATTTGGGTTTTTGTGAAGACTGGAAAAACTTACTTAAGATGCCAAAACAAGTTATCTTGATTTACCTAATCCAGGCCTTGGCAATTCCAAATTACTCAATGCCCACTGTAAAAGACTCTAGCCACACTCAGAACATGGAGAAGTAATCCTTTCCAGGTGGAGAACAAAAGTGATGTTTACAACAAAAACTTCCTCTGAATGAGCACCACAGAGATTCTTCCTTAAAAGACAGACCAAGGCAGGCGTGCGTTTCTCAGATCAGTCTTGAGAACAATGCTTACAAGGTTAAATAAATGTTTTTAGGGTCCACAAACATGCTGATATTCCTTCCTCAGTCCTGCTTTTCTTTAATTTGATCCCCGACTTAACACATCAGCCTAATTCATGAAAAGTACTGTAGCCAGGGGACTTCTCTGGTGGTAGAGTGGGCACAATGCAGGGGGCACAGGTTTGATCCCTGGTCAGGGAACTAGATCCCGCACGCATGCTGCAACTAAGAAGTCAGCATGCCACAACTAAAGAGTATGCGTGCCGCAACTAAAAAGTTCCCACATGCCGCAATGAAGATCCCACGTGCTGCAACTAAGACCCAGAATGGCCAAAATAAATAAATAAATATTAAAAAGAAAAAAAGAACTGTAGTCAGGTATAGATACATTTCTAAGACACTTAACAGTTTTGTTCTGTTTTGTTTAAAGATCTGGGAATTCTGATCTTCCACTATCACTATTCCACTGGAATAGCAACATGTTTCCCATAAGGAGTTGTATAATCAAGGCGCCTGACCTTAAACATACATGCAATGAAAGAAATATTACCTAAGAACGAGACCACTGAACAAACCGTCTTAATGAAAACAAGGTATCTTCATGCACTGACAATTCACCATTATAAAGAAGCATATATTCTTATTTCGTAATAACACAGGGACAAGAGAGGGAGGTCATGAATCTCTGAATCTTGAGATGAACTTTTAAGTCCATCTTGGGATGGTTCTTTACATTGATTTTGACCAACATACAGAAAAGGATCCAGCAAAAGATAAGCACTTGCTCTGTGAGAGGTACTGTCATAGGTATTTTTGAAATCTGATTGGCCTGAGAGGTTAAGTAACTTGGCCAAAGTCACACAGGTGATAAGTCATGAAGCCAGAATCCAAACACACATGTGTTCCTTCCCTCTTATGGCAAGGGCTTATCGGGCGCCACCATGCCCTGCATTCTGTGGCTGTAACAGTTATTGTTATTGGGGCTGTGTCTGGAATCAAGGAATCTTTTTGAATGAGGGAATAAAAACCTTACAGAGAATCCACATCTTTATTCTAAAAAAAACACTTTTGGAATAGGAAGGGAAATACTTGAAGGAAGAAATATATTTTGGAATTGCTGGTTAAAAAAAGTATATGGTTACATTCATGGAAAAGCTCTTACAATAGTTTTAAAGTAAATTAAACTCTACAGCAGACTCTAAAAAAATCTACTTAGATATAAAGTTTGGAGACAGAGGAAATAACCGGGAATCTTATAAAAATGTTCAAGATAAAGTCAATGACAAAAAAACATTGGGTTATATTCTTGGACAGGACAAATATACTGATAGCCTTTGGTATCTATTGTTTGTATCAAGTATTTTCAAAAATAAAGAACTGGATATCCCTGGATTAGTCTCCTGTATGTAACTGTATCTTTACTCTTCATACCAAAGTTCCAGATACACAGTAGGCACATAACACTTGTTGAAAGAATAGGACATTAACCAAAAAGAAGTTTCTTTCCCACCATGATCAGCTCCTTAAAGAAAAAAGAGAAGCAAAGGTCCCACACATTTTACAAGCTGGATAATCAGCCACTGTAAATTAAAAGTGGATTATACTTGGTTGATATTAAATCCACCATCTGCATCATATTTCAGAGGCCCAAAGACATGGATTTTATAAACACGCAATTAACTATGAAAGACCTCATGTGTGACACAGCATTCTATACCAAGAGCTGTTTGGTCAGATGTTAATCTACCGTTATTGTTCCTTATTGCAAAGAATAAATGTCATACAGTACCTAGATTTTTGCTGTACTGAAGTTTTGGCAACTGGGCGATCAAAAACAGAAAGTTGACAACCGGGAAGTAGGGTAAGCGCTTTGTTGTTATGTATATCTGGAAAGAGAAGGGAAGAGATGGGTTCTTCACATCACACAATACCACAGAACACACTTTCAAATGGAAAGCTGCCATTTTATTTCAGCTTGCTCTTCTGACTACTGAAAACTAGGATGGTTCCATTAACTTGCTGCCTTCAGAGTTTTATTTAACACCACTGACCGTTCCCCCACCCACTTGACAATGAGCCCTTTTGGGATGGGAACAATTTTGCTTAGAGATTAGCAGTTACCTCCCCCGGCCCCGAATCCTGTTAATGTCAGCAACAAAAGGAGGGGAAAAAAAGGTGATGAGCAAGAAAGTCAAGGCAAAGCTGGAAGGAGGGCAGAGGGAGGGAAAGAGAAAGAGGGAGAAAGAAAGAAGGAAAGATCCACATAGCAGTGCGTGGCAGCGCGTAAGCAGAAAGCAAGCAGATGTCTCTTTGTCCAGTGGCTTTCCCACAGGCAATGCCACAGAGCAGTCTCCGGATGTAGCATCACCCCAGTTCACGGGGCAGGAAAGTACAGTCAGAACACACCCAGCCGTCTCCCTCCTCCCCGTCAGACTGGTTCCCTGGGAGGTGGGGTGGCATCCTGGCCAGGAGCGCCAGCTCTGGTCAGACTGCCAGGCTCCATCACTGGCTAGTGTGGAGCCCTGGGAAGTTATCAACCTCTGAGCCTCAGGATCCTCCCCCAACAAGGGCATAATTAAGGGACCGCTTTGAGATCAAGTGAGAGCACCCATGGTGGGGTTAACACAGTGCTTGGCACGTAATTACAAAACGTTAGGTGCTATTTAGGTTCATAAATTTTTACCCCAAACCCGGGGGATTGTATAGATTTCAGAATTTCATATTACAATAAAGATTTTAGAAAGGTAATATAGAGTCTAGGGTAACAACCTGTAATAAAAGTTATCAGTATTTCGGCATCAAAACATGAAAATTCACAGGAGTATAAACAGCCGCAAGTCAGTTTGGGACAGGTTTTGGCACCAAGTGAGATCTGGCACCAACTTGTGGAAAAAACTTTCAGGTCTCAGAGGTTTATGGAGATCAGAATTGCAGAAAAGAACTTGTGGCCCCAGACTATGACTGTGATTACTGTCAGCCACAGAGGGAAGTATCTTTGGGCAAGAGGGATCAATGCCACCATTTAGTTGCAGTTCAAATACCAAACCGCAGAGAAACCTAAAACGAATCTCCTATAGATACAGCACTTTTCACTTTTCAACGACTTCTGACAAACACTGTATCACTTGATTCCCACAGCTCCGAGTCGGGCAGGGACGGTGCGATCATCCTCATATTACACGTGGGAAACGGGAGCCCAGAAAGGGCGGGAACTCAAGAGAAGGGAGGCTCCAGGATGGGAACCAGGTCCTCCCAGCACCTGAGCACAGCGATCTGGGCCAGATCGCCTTAGGTACCACCCTGTCCCCCACCACACCATCATATATTTTAATCATTAACCTTGTTCAGTGGGTTGTGGATGCCAGCTGCCTCCAGGTAGGCTGTGATTTCATATAAGAGTGTGTTATCTTCCTTGGGGTAAGGAAGTGAAGGGTCCTGATAGTGGGCCTCAATATCTGCTAGGAGAGCCCTAGATGAAGGAAAAACAAAAACAAAAACTAAAACAACAGTGATAAACATTAGAGATAAAATGAATCTAGACAACAGTTAATACAAGCTATTATCTTCCAGGGATCCAGTGTCATCACCTGTAAAACAAGGGCTTGATCCTTCTAATTCTCAATTTCCATACCTGTGATTGGTTACAAATGGAAAATTTGACGTAGAATTACATTATCTTTTGGAGTTCACCCAAATCAAATGCTTTCACCATTCAAAGTTTTATGAATTGACTGAACTATTTTCACTATCTATTTTGTCAAAAGCACTGACTTTGTGACCAAGAAGCACAGATTATTTATCTTTAAGCAGGAGGCTCGAAATCAGAGCAAGCTGAGGGAGAGGTAAAGGGTGTGGCTGTGCACCAGGATTCGTTCTCACAGCCACACCTGGGCACAAGTGCGCTTCCACCCGCCCTCAGGAGAATTAGTGACTCAGTCCTGTGGAAAGCCAGGTGTGGATTTTGGTAATAATTGCCTTCTCAATCTGTGCAAGTACCTAGCATGGTGTCTGGTGTGTAGTAAGTGATCAATGTATGTTGGCTGAATAAATGAATCTATCAAAAAAAAAAATGAGACACAGACCAAGACAGATTTGATTACCTATGGGAAGAAAGCCTATAAATTCAGAGAGCCTTCTCACTCAAGAAGAACTTAAAAGAGCAGGTATTGAACAAAGAACTGGAATGCTAATTGATGATGAACAATCCAGGCCCACAGCTGGCTGTTTCAAATGCCGGCACTTACTTATTGAGATTCTCCAAAGCAGCTGCCAGATGTTTAGAGTCAAACCGACAAGAATAATTTAATTCATTGGCAATCTGTTGTCTCAGAATCTGCATCTGCCCAACCTGTGAACAAGCAAGAGAGAGAACAGGTAAAATACACAAGCATTTCAAAGAGATAGCGAGGAGACAAACAAAAAGATGACGAGATTTTATTGGAAGGATCACAACATTCTAAAGAAAGATTCAAGGCTTTCCTGGACTGCCTTTATGGCTAAGGCCCGCATCATCCCTAACAGGGCAGAGGACCCTCCAAGGAATGTCTGGAGAGATTTCTGTACACCAACTTCAAAATAGCCCTGATGTCTAACAGTTTACAAAGTGATCCATTAATGCTCAGTTGTCCATGGATTAAAGGTATGTGTTTTGAAGCTCTATTTTTGATCTTCTGGAATAAATTCTCCATGTTCAGTACCCACTAATGAGAAGCCCTACTTCCTTTATTTGTCCTAAACTGAAATTTCTCAAGTCCTAAGGATGTCATTTCACTCTAATATTCGGTCAATATAAGCCTGTCTACATCACTCAGGATTACAGATCAAGAAATAACCTAGGTAATAAAATAATCTACACACAATCTTCCAAGAAGGCCCTTCTAACAATGATAACCCCGAATCCAGAGGTTCTTAACCTTTTGTTGGCACCTTGGACCTCTTAAGGAATCTGGTGAAGACTATGGACATTGTCTCAGAATAATTCTTTTGAATGTATGAAATAAAACATACAGGATAACAATGGAAGCCAATTGTAACAAAATGTAATTCGCAAGCTGTTAAAAGAATGGATTTGTGACCTGGCGTTATGCTAGCGTGGGTCAACCATCGTAATTTCCAAGTAGTGATGAGCATAAAAGACATTTGGAGGTATCCATGGCGACTGTCAGGTGTTAGGGAACTATCTTTGGGTCAGTCTGAGGTAAGAGTTCAGCTGGCTCTGACAAGTTCAGTTTGTTGGTATCATAAAGTCAACAGTATACCCTAACTGTTTATGCAGTAAATTCCTTTTCTTTTCTAGAAAAGCTATCCCTAAAAGATTAGCAAAGGGGAGAGGAGGAATAGGAAGGGAGGTTGTTTAGAAATGATGGCAATAAATAAAGATGGCATAATAAAGATGGCATAATAAAAATATCGTTGCCATAATGATGGCAACAATAAAGAAGAAATGAACACATTTCCTCTTAGTTTTTGGGAGCAGAGAAAGGAAAAAAAGAGTGGTCTTCTCTACGAGCGAAGAAAAGGTATCGTTTAGATAAATGGAGCTTATAACAGTTAAAAGTGTCAAACGACCTCAAATGGACTACCTTGGACCACTATTCTTACGAGGCTATACTACTTATGTCAAGAAAATAAAAGTCAATCCAAAAAAATGCTATTTGTAAGTAAGAAACCTTTTATTAATAGAAAACTATTATTATTTAAAAATTAGAATAGGGCAAGGCCAAGAAAACAGTGGGTTCTTCCAGGCCACTCAAAAATGTCCCTCTAACCTTGTATCTGCCCATATAATTCCTTGCTTAATTCCAGATACTCTATGTCAAGGATTCCCTAGAAAATTCCAATCTGGAAATGGAAACAGAAATAAAGGCAGTTTTATGTAACTTGTTCTTATTTAAATAAGATCCTGGGGAGGTTAAGGAGCCTGGGAGGTGATAAGCTCATTCTACCTATTTGTTCCCCTATTAGAGAGCTTTGGACTGTCACTCTTTCTCTCTGTGATTTCTCTAGAGCTACACTGACCAAGAGAGCAGCCACTGGCTGCCTGTGGTTGTTTAAATTTAAATGATTCAAATGAAATAAAATTTGAAATTCAGGTCCTCACTCCCCACAAGCCACATTCTAAGCGCCCAACAGCTCCATGTGGATAGTGGCCGCTGTCACTGTTGAACAGCACAAGTATTTCCATGCTGTTCCAGATTATTACGCCCATTTAGTGACCGCAGGTTCCCTAATTCAAGACAAAAAGACAAATTGGTCCTTGGGGGTTTTATGTAAAAAGATCAGTGATTTAGACACAAAACTTGGCTACTACTGAATTACCAGCAATTATTGATACAACTAACAGTGGTCCATAATGGTCACTGGGAAACCTCCAAAGCCTCTTCTAAGCATCTCTGTAATCTCTCTTGGCTTCCTACAGGCCAGTCCAGATTAGGGTGGCAAACTGACAGCAGCTCATTAATGAACTTGTTACATAAGGATGGAGTATAGCAGAGGGAGGAAAACTTCTATTTCCTTCTGTGAAAGCACCTCTTGCCAAAAGTCATTTCAAAATGAAAGTTTTCCTCAGTGAAAGAGAAACAATAAATAGGCCAATGAAAAGCACAGTCAAGAACAGCCAAAGATCAAAAGAACTTAGAAATAATGACAAACTGAAATGTTGTGTTTTTGTTTTGATGGCCAAAGAAGAGTGGCTTTCTTTGGGCAACCAAGTTACAAGAAACTAATAATTAAAAAACCGTAGCCTTGCTTCTCCCCTCTCTCCCACGACATACCTTCATGATAGCTTCCAGATAAGCGGTCCATATCTTCTGTGTTTTGGCAATGGCGGAAAAGTAAATTTTATTCGAATTTGCTGAAAGGTTAAAATATGATTTTCTATTTAGTAACTTTGGAAAGGCTACAGTGTTCTCTCTACCTCAGCCTCATTTTAGAACACTTACCTACAATGCTTTTTAGGGGGCTGATGGCATTCATGAGGGTTTTTAAAGTATCCTGCACAGTTCTGTCTCGCAAGATAATTTTCTGAAACATGCTGAGGAAATTCTAAAACAAGAAGGCATGATCGAAGAGCAAAACATAATGAATAAATACTCCAGTTAACTAAAATGCTATGTAGAACACAAACTAGCCGCATTCACACAATGCTACAAATAGGATGACGGGGAAGCAGCAACTTCCAGTTCCCATCAGAAACACCCCGTTAGGAGGAGTTGCTGGTTTCCAAGATGAAATTCACAAGAACAGTCTACCCATAAAAATACTATGCTGGCCAAAGAAACTCCAGTTTATTCTCAGTTCTTATCTATTTAACAGGAGTCACATACACATGCCTGATACCAGCCTAGGAAAGCACAAAAGAAAAGTTAAACGATCTACTCTCTCCTCCGCCAGGGTAACAGAAAACACGCATGAATGCCAAAAGGCTCACCTGTAACTCTTTGACAATCATAAAGCACAGAAGCCTGTCTAACCCATTCAGACCGAAAGTCCCCAAGGTGTTCTGGATTTCTGAGAAGAGGCGGCTGCTGGTCACCTCTTGATGGGTTTTCATATCATACCAAGTGTTCAGCTGGTCAATGTGGCATGTCATTCTAAAACGAAAACAAAACAAACTCAAAACCCAAAAGCAGCTCAGAATTCATCCTGAAGGGATGTGGGATGCACCAGGATTAGGGGCATTGGATAGGAAGAACAATGGTTTCATGATTTGCGCTTTAATAACCTCTGCATCTAGGCACCCAGGACATCTCACGGTGAATGTTCACTGGGCCAGGAAGGCAAAATTCAGTTAAATCACCTCTTCCTGCCCTTGCTATGTCACCAGTTTGACCGCTTCATTTCCACCGGGTCGGGCTGTTGTTTGGAGTCATGTCTTGAGGACAAGGCTAGATTCGGCCATCAGGCTGAGACTATGATGACAAAGCCATTTCCTCTTTCCTCCCAGTTCTGGTCATTGACCAGCGATTCCCTTTTAGACTCAGGAGTGTGATAATGGCAATGATAACAACCAACAACATTTACCGAGTGCTTCCTATGTGTCAGGCACTGGGCCAAGACCTTTCTGTGTGCTCACTATTCATCCTCAGAATAGCTGTGATGTATGAGCTGTTTGACCTTCATTTTATAGATGAAATAACCGAGGCTTCCAACACCATACCCATAACCACCATTTTAATGGTTCTCAAATGTTGGCGTAAGGACCTTAAATCACTGGTAGAGCATGCTAAAAAACAGACGCCCAGATCCCATTTCTGGAGAGTTGGATTGGGCAGGTCTGGGGTGGAGTCCCAGCCTCTACCTTCAACAGCCTCCACAAAATGATATGCCCCCAATCCTAAGAGCCAGTACATATCTTTAGTGAAATGAGGCTTGAGAGGGAATTAAAAGAGGCTCAGGAGCTAGCGAATTTTAAATTTGGAAGTCAATGGAAGAACAGGATGACTTCCAGAGCCACAGTCTACTTTCAGGCTTCAGTGTCCTGCTTCCATTGCTCAGGGCTGGCACTCTGAATGCGTCAGTTGAGAGGCTCCCAATTTTGATAATGAAATCATATACGACATGGAAATCCCAATCATGCTTAATCCTTTCTGTCAGTATTAACACGGCACTAGGTGAGTCAGGCGGACAGTTTTCTAGGAGGGCTTCGGTGATCAACCCATGGGTGCCCAAGAGGAGTCACAAAGCGTTTCGGATCATTTACGCTTTCTGGCCCATGAGGTATAGACAGAACTCATTTCTGCTGAAGGTGACATCTGGTTTGCCAAGCTTCCTAAGTTTCGAAGGACAAAATCAGCCTGAATTTGAAGGTAGTATAAAGAAGACATGTGATACGGGCATTCAACTTACACAAAGTCAACTATGCACGCACAGCTGACCTGAAAAAGAAGAGAAATCATCTTTCCCTGGGTAAACACACCAGGCGGAATGACTGAGCAAGCGCGGCCCAGGGGTGAACATGAGACACAGCAAGCAGGAGCCTGCTTTCCCCTTGGCTGGGCTTAGTGCCAACTGCTTCATCAGAGGCTCAACTGAAACAAAATGAGGAAAACTAGCTCAGCTGGACTCCTGAGACAGGCAGCGTCAAGCCTCCACTGTGGTGCCCACCTGAAATATTCTCAGGGCTGTTTTGATTATATGAGATTTTCACCCACGTGACTGTATATAAACTGTGAGTCATGGTCTGCCCTTGAATGACACATGCTTTAACAGTTGGGCTCCGGAGTCAGAGCACCTGATGTGTATTCTGGGTCCACTGTTTATTAACTTCTGGGCAAGTGATTGAGCTTTTCTGTGCCTCAGTTACTTTGATTTAACATGGGACGAATAACAATGCCTACCCCTTAAGACTGTTGTGATGAGTAAGTGAAGGGATGTGTGCCAGGGCCTAGGAAGAGTGCACAAGGTGAGTGCTCAAGAAATGATGGTCCTGGGACTTCCCTGGTGGCACAGTGGATAAGACTCTGCGATCCCAATGCAGGGGGGGGCCCAGGGTCGATCCCTGGTCAGGGAACTAGATCCTACATGCACCGCAACTAAGAGTTCACATGCCGAAACTAAGGAGCTGGTGAGCCGCAACTAAGGAGCCCACGTGCTGCAACTAAGGGGCCTGCCTGCCGCAACTAAGACCTGGTGCAACCAAATAAATAAATATTAAAAAAAAAATTCTGGTCCTTACGCAAAAGTGCCTGGGTGGGGCTAAGAAACAAGGAGGTCATCTTAAAAGGTCAGGATATGAGCTGGCAAGTGCAAGAGCCAGTGACTGCAATGCAGGAGTGTGCCACAGGTACACAGGCACAGAGGAGCAATTTGGAATTTTAAAAGTTTTAATAAACCAGAGAGTCCACAAACCCAAGTGAGTAAAATGTCAGCTGGAAAGCAAGAGAAGCAGAGACTAAAATATGAGGTGGCCGAACAGACCTTATAATTGTTTTCATCTATATGTCTTTGGACTGGGGTCTCCTCAGTCACACTGAGGAAAATATGCAGTCTCAGAAAAAGTGAAGTTAATAAACCCATTAGAAAGGCTCCAATTGTGGCAGGAACAAGGGTGTGATCTAAGTAGATGTGATACACGTTTAGAGACACTGTCCATGGCGTTCAAAGCCCAGTGGAATTCAGATACACCTACTTTGGGTCCGTGATCCGCAAGATTTCTCTGCAGAGTCTACCAATAAATGTTACGGACTCATCCACAGGAGTAAACTTTGGTATTGGAATATGTGTGGACTGGTACATACTTTGCCAGTCTTGAATCTAGGAGTAAAAAAAAAAAAAAAGAACCCCAAGAACATAAATATTCAGTACATCTTTGATAAGGTAACCTACTTATCCTTTTCTCACATAAATATAAATGTTCCTTGATTTTGAAGAAGACATTTTTTAAATTGTATTAATAGCCTCTCAGAAATGCCACATATAATATATATATATATATATATATATAAAAGAAGTATCTGTGAAAAAGTGAAGTGACTGAGGAGAAGTGGAAAAAGACAAGAATTTCTGGCTTTCTGTCTTATACGTTAACATGTGTCAGTGTAATAATAAAATCAAAAATATAAGGCTGGAAGATACATAATCTTTTGAAAATGTCACCTGAATCATGTCAGTCACCTAATTAAAAACTTGCAGAGTGGCTCCTTGTTAACTACCAACTAAAATCAATCTTCTCAGCTGTGACACTTCAGAATTTGGTGCTCAAATAACCCAATAAAAAAACACATTTCTCCAAAGAAGATATATAAATGGTCAATAAGCACATGAAAAGATGCTCAACATCATTAGTCATGAGGGAAATGCAGATCAAAACCAGTGAGATACCATTTACACACATTGGGATGGCTATAATTTAAAAAAAAAAAAAAAGGAAATTAACAAGTGTGGGCGAGGATGTGGAAAAACTAGAACCCTCAGACACTACTGGTGGGAACGAACAAATGGTGCAGGTACTGTGGGAAACAGTTTGGTGGTTTATAAGTTAAATGCAGAATTACTAAATGACCCAGCAATTCTGCTCTTAGGTATACACTCTGATCAAACCCAGCTGACCTCCTAGCTCTCTGGAACTCCTGATCACTCGAGTTACAACGACTACACCAGACAGCTTCATTCTGTAGCCATTTAATTAATGAAGTCTGCTTTCTCCTTAGGACAGTAAATTCCGAGAGGTGAGGTGTCCAATAAACTTTTCTGTGAGCCTCACAGCTCCTGAAGGTACTCTGAAGGTATTCGTGACTGTGTAGTGGTTACTGATTTTTAGTAACTATTGAAATGAACTCTGTTGTTGGCATTTCTGAGGTTTGGGGCATGTATGGGGCATGTGAGAAGTAACAAATAGAGTCAAGAATATTAAAATCTATTTAGATACCTTTGTTCTTAAGAAGTTATTACACTCTTGTTCCACATTGTAATTTATAATACGAGATACTTCTTCCTGCCAAATCTTCAGACCGTAAATGTTGACATAGTCCTGAATGTATTCGAAAGAACGATGGAACCCGTCCATGGTAGCTCCCAGCTCTTTCAGCTTTGGCATCAGTTCACTCGGCTGCGCATAATAAGAAACAGAAACCTATTATACTGGCATAGACTGTCACCCCCTAATACCTACATTAGACTTTAAAGGATACCCCAAGTGAGGGACCGCAGTGACGGTTTGGGACAGCTCTGGAAATACTCATTTCCTATCTCATCTAGGAGGAATGGTAATTTATGCCAGACATCCAGCAAAGAATAGATTTCATTCATTTGGAAAGAAAGCCTCATATAAAAGAATATATAAAGACTGAATGTCAGTGATTTCTCTCATATCATTTGATGACTCTAAGCTTAAGAGTTAAAACATTTTAAATTGAATTTACTGACGTGAAAGGTACTCTAGAGGTAAATTTCGGGCCTATTCTTTTTCTCTTGAGAAAAATGACCATATTCCCAAAAAGATCAAGCAAAAGAAAAAATTACAGCCTTTATAGTGCCAATCTGCTTTAGGTTTAACAAATTCTTTTCGCTATGAGAAGGAACCCTGAATCATAAACATCAGTTAAATTCTTAAACTTGGGGATCAACAGGTGAAGGAAAGGACTGGTTTTAAAAAGGATTTTCTTATAATAGGAATGGATTATAATATAGGATCAAAAAGCATATCAATTGATTGTACTGAACATGATATAGTAGATATATGTTGGAAGGTAGAAAGGTCTTGTTCATAACAGTTAAAAATGGTGTTCTAGAACATTTCGCAAGCCGAGGAGAGGGAAAGGACAGACCCACTTTGGTGATCTGGTACCTTGGCTCGAGGGTTGAAGATCAATCCCCTATGAAGAGCAAAAGCCACACGCTTAACCAGCTCCTTCCTTATTCCGTCCTCCAGCAGTTGTTTTGGGTCCACCTAAGTGCAAATCGAAAAGCAATAAATGCCAGGAAGGAAAAGCTCAGTCCTGAAGAAATCCGGAGGAAAGATAGTTTCCAGAATCCGTAGGGGAGCACTTTCCTATCTCATTACTTGACAATTAGGATTTCTTTTTTGATTTTGTGCAGCTTGCATAGAATTATTAAAACCTGTCACCTCTGTAGGACTTGGTTTATCTCAGTAAAATTCATGATAAATTTTACAACATGACATTTCAAAGATGGTGGGTATGGAAAGTTTTAAACTGCTTGACATTTTAATCATTTGATTAAAAGTTAAAAGTGCCTCTTCTCATCCCCAGGAGGAGGTGGTAGATTGAAGGGCCTGCATCTGAAGTCAGTGCACATGTCTCCTGTGGAAGTTATCTAAGGGCATCTATAGTCATATGAGCAAAATCAAGTTTGGGGTTGGACCACTGAAGATTTAACAATTCTCTTTTCTTTCAGCATTCTTGGGATGCTGTTTGTAATTAGGGAGATAAAATAGGAAAGCAACTCTACTATCTAACTATACAGCTTATTTTGTTGATTCTTTTTTTCTGTAATGAGAAAGCTTTTGCTATTCCCTAAAAAACAGTCTCCTGTCAAATCCATAAAACATCAAATAGTTTTTTTTTTTTTTTTTTTTTTTTTTTTTTTTGCGGTAGGCGGGCCTCTCACTGTTGTGGCCTCTCCCCTTGCAGAGCACAGGCTCCGGATGCGCAGGCTCAGCAGCCATGGCTCACGGGCCTAGCCGCTCTGCGGCATGTGGGATCTTCCCAGACCGGGGCACGAACCCGTGTCCCCTGCATCGGCAGGCGGACTCTCAACCACTGCGCCACCAGGGAAGCCCATCAAATAGTTTTAACACACTCCTTTGAATTCCCTGAGACTTGTTTCTTTTACTTTTAAATTTGTCAAGAGCTATTATTTTAAAAGTTATAAAGACTGATGTGTTCCATCTGGGTTTGATAATATTTGAATTTCAAGGAAGATAATTGGAATGAAAAAGTTGCTGAAAATACAAAAGCCAGAGGAACTTGTTGGACTACAGTGTGACCATGCAATCAGTAAGATCCAGACTGTGTAGAAATAACAGGTCAAAGGCCTTGGGTTCTTCAACAGACAAATTGTAAGGAAAGAAAGGAATGAGGGAGAAATCTGAGGAGTAAATCAGCCTTAAAAGACGTATATTTTTTGAATGGCAAGTCTGAACTAGAGTGCCTAGAAATTTATTTTTGGATAATAAAGCTAAACAGAGAGACTGGGATTAGGTCAAGGGCCATGAGGAGGATCCTGTGGTGGGAGCTGGCTGAACTGTATCTCTGGGCTTGAGTGGTGGTGAGAATGAGCGGTCTTTACCTTATAATAACTGATCAAGCTACATAATCATTTCTGTAGCTTTCAGCATCTGTGCTCTATTTTACAAGAGAAAGGTAAATTATAAATAAACATAGTCAATAAGAACAAAATCAAAGAAGTTACATGAAGTTTCCAAAGAAATATTCCTTATAAAAACAGATTTAGTGGAAAAGAGTTAAATGTTTTATGAATCTCATGGTCTTAAATGGCTCTACCCAATTCTTCCTAGACTTCCACCAACCTGGGGAGTGCTCCCAGGGAAGGGAAAGACCTCTTCACACAGCCCCTTCCTCGCAGTCTGTCCACATCCCCTGTGGTTAGCAACAGTTAATAGTTTTCATATGGATCCTCCAGACCTTCCTCTATTCATTTATATATGTATTTGTCCTTAAATATATTTAATTAAAAAAACTATATGGTTGGGCTTCCCTGGTGGCGCAGTGGTTGAGAGTCCGCCTGCCGATGCAGGGGACACGGGTTCGTGCCCCGGTCTGGGAAGATCCCACATGCCGCAGAGCGGCTGGGCCCGTGAGCCATGGCTGCTGAGCCTGCGCATCCGGAGCCTGTGCTCTGCAAGGGGAGAGGCCACAACAGTGAGAGGCCCGCCTACCGCAAAAAAAAAAAAAAAAAAAAAAAAAAAACTATATGGGATCATAATACATACATATACATACACACACTGTTCTGCAATTGCTTTTTTCACTTTACGTTTTGGAAATCTCCTAGTGGCAAGTTACTTTTGAATGGCAGCAAAGCAATCCACAGTATGAATGCACCATGATATATTTAGCCATTCTCTTACTCATAAAATGTCTAGGTTATTTCTATTTTTTTGGCTACATCTAACAATGAACATTATATGTATATCCCTGTGTATATCTCACTTGTTTTAAGTCATATTAACTAAAGTGAATTTAAACTCTTTGTAAGGGTTTGAAATAGATCCTCAACATTCAAAGGTTAAAGATTAGTCAAAGCCACAGGATCCCACAAAAAGCCCTGAGTTGTTAAACTGGCAGAGTCAGTCTACTAAGTTTGAATGAGGTCAAGATGATATTCCCTCTGCTTTTATTATCTGAAAGATTCTGGCAAAAGACTTACATTTTTCTTAAGCAATCCTTTCTTTGATAATTATTGCTAATTACTAGGTTTTATTACATCCTACTGGTCACTTTGCATTTAAGACTAACCTGGTCCTAGGATTTATCATCATTTAAGGATGAGTTAGGAGTGATAACCTGTGTGTGTACTCTGAATATCAACTGAATTAAACTGGCACCAGGCCTAAAGCATGTTTAATAGAATCTATTAATATTCCAGGACTACAATGGTATTTCTTTAACACATTTCCAGAAACCACATGGTAAAGTCCTGTTTCTATTTAGGTTCATTTCCTGTATTTTCTTGGATTTCATTAACACAAATGTTGTATCGATGAAAATTTTTTTTAAAATGAGAAATGTTAAGATTTTGCTGATATCAGACAAATGGAAAAATAAATAAAAGCACCATGAACTGTGTGAGTGGGTCACATCACATCACTAGTCATTTTAGGATTACAAATTAAAACAGCAGTGAGATACCACCTTAGATCCCTTTGGAGAACAAAAACTAGAAAGTGGATAATGGCAAGTATTGGCAAAAATGGGGGAAGATACACAGGAAACAAGTCATGTGAGGAGGCACTCTGGCATTATTGAGACAAAGTAAGTACAAATGTGCCCTAAGACTCAGTGACCCACTCCTGGGCAAGCAGATTTCAGAGCAATTCTTACACAGGTCTGTACTAGAAACATGTTCATAGATACTCATCTTGACATTGTTTATGATAACAGGAAGCACAGGTGTGAAAATGAGTGGCATAGGTGTCTGTGCCCTGGGGAACAGTTAAGTAAAATGTGGAATTCTCTGCAGCAGTAAGAAGTAACCAACTACCTGATCCACAGCAACATAAATTAACTTCAGAGCAGTAACTAGTGAGAAAAGTTGGAAAAAGAATGAGACTTAAAGAAGAATATGATTTAGATAAATCAAAACCATGTGCGTACATAAAATAACACCACTTGCTAAAAATAAGGATACTTGCATATCTATGGCAAGAAACCAAACATATAGAGCAGATGCTATGGGGCATGGGAATGGGCGTGGGCATCCAGGAGAAGAGAAGGAAAAAAAATAAGAGAGGAGCTTGCATGCATCAGTGATGGCAATGGCCTGTGGTCAGAGGGGTACAATGATCTCAGCTCTCTGTACCTGGGGTGCAGTATAAAAATTCTAAAAAGAAAGAAAAGTTGCAGGCAGGGAGGGGAGAAACAGGAACTGAGCGAGCTACTTTGCCTAAGGCAATTGAACCATTTTGTTTTCTTTGTTATTACAAAAATTCAATAAAACAGATTTTTATTAGAGTTAAGGAGCTCCTGGGTGTTATGAAAAATAAGGATTATAATGCTGTCTCTTCCTGTCAATAAATGAGTGAAGTGAAGATGTGAAAAGCTGCATGTGAAAGAGCAAGAGGCATAAGATGGTAACACTACCCCACAGGATAAATTCTGCAATAATCCAAAGGACGAAGACTCTTACTACGGGGCCACGAAGGCCAGCATTAAGACCATTACCTTGATGATGCCGACCAAAGTTGTTTTCATCATTAAGATGCCTTCAGTAAAAATGGAAATAGCATGAGTAAGCTTGGCAACCTTCAACAAAGAAAAAGAGGTTAATGAAGTACTTCTCATAAACGACCCATCACTTCTATGGGAAGCTAAAATAACTAACAGTTCTGGAATGGGCAAAGACAAGAGAAGAAGCGTGCAGCTTTAGGACACCTGTGTATACACGTCCTGGTCAGAAATGAGGTTCTGTGGTGTTGACCACCGTTAGACATACTGGGTGACTGAGTCAGAAGATGTTAAATCGCTCTTTACCCTTTGACCAATCATTTCCCCTTCTTTGGGCCTCAGCATTTCATGCATAAGAGGAAAGCAGGACTCAGTGATATGGATGATCCCTTCCAAAAAGAAAAGGCTCAAGGAGATTCTGAGAAGGTAATCTCCTTCTACTGCCATCCATATTCTTTTCAAACAACACCAGGAGACATTGGTAAGGTTGACTGAGGCTATACTTTTGAGTTAGAATCAATGCAGAAATTCTGAGCTTGACAATCTCAAATTCTCATGTAACTTTTGGAGTTGTGTCAGAGGATATGAAATTGATGCTTGTTATCACATTTTCAAATTTCACTTGATTTTATTTTTCACATCTTTAAGTTCAGGGAAAAAGAAAAGCAGAGGTGTTTTGGGAAGAACAATTTCTGAGGCTGCTTAACTGTGGAGTGGCCTTAAAAGCCTGGCTGCAAGAAGTGGTTCATGGAATACGGATTATTTTGAACCACTGGTTTTGTGTACAAAGCAGGAACTTGAATGGGAAAAGTCTAGGCAATGTAGCCCAAAGAGAAAAAAGGTTGATGTGCTGAGACTGTTCAAAAGAAAAGTAACCAGCTGAGCTCTACCCCCTCGGACAACATTCTGGCAGGCGAGGCCGTGAATGACACCAGGACAAGTTAACGAATGAAGGTATAATTGCACTAAAATGGCAAAACCTGGTTACTGTTGAGAGTGTGGAAAAATATCAATAAATCAGAATTGAGCCGGTGGTCCTGGGGATATGGCAGGTGACACAGACCTGTGCTATTTCATGGTTTGGGGGTTTAAAAATCAAAAGGCAGAAGTCAAAGGGACACACCACCTCATATCGTGGGCCAAGCTGAGCATAGTCCCTCAGCTTGTCTTTGTCCAGCCGGGTCGGCACTTCAATGATATCGTGGGTCTGAAGCTTTATGATCTTTAGAAGGGAAGTAAACATGCTTTCCGGAATGATCTGCAAAACCTTTAATGAAAGGGAAAAGAGGAAAAAACACATGAGCCTCTATTTTATTTCTTAGCTGGTAAATGGTATGATGACAGTAAGTACAGTGCCCGTGTGTACGAACAGCCCTTCGTCTGCAGGAAGGGATGCTAAGGGCCTCACGAGAGCTATTTTAACAACTGCTCTCAGGCACAGGCCTACTTTCCTTCAAACATTAATTGCTCACAGGATATAGAGCTAATTCTCACAGAAATGATGCAAAAGATGTATCATTTCCACATTACAAGTTTCTAAAAGGCTGAGGTTCAGAGATGTTAAGTAACGTGGCTGTAAAGCCCTCAGCTAGTATGTGACACAGGAAAATTTTGAATCCAGGCCTGTCTGGCTCTATGCTACACCATAAGTTGTTGAAACAAGGACCAAAATGCTCCTGAAAACTTTGATTAAGTTCCAACTAGAATGTGCTGGATCTAGATCTGGCTCCTTTACCAACTATGGCTTTGAAGAAGTCACCAAGATCTCTGTTTCTCAATCTCTACACCTATAAAATGGGGGCTAATACCATCAGCATTTAAAAAATAGGTATGAAAGTTCTTTGAAAGTAAAAACACAGCTGCACACCCACAGTACCGGTAAGAATAAGTTTATTTTCAGGTATTGCAAATTTCTGGGATTAAATTAAGAATAAGGGAAAGGTATATAACACTACTATGTATAAAATAGATAAATAACAAGGACTTGCTGCAAGGAACTATATTCAATGTCTTGAAATAACCTATATATATGTAAAACTGAAGCGCTTTCCTGTACACCTGAGGCTAACACAACATTGTAAATTAACTATACTTCAATTAAAAAAAAAAGGATAAGGGAAAGGAACACAGGTGTACTTTTTTCAGGGTCCCAAGCACATCGTTTGTATTTAAAACAACAGTTAGTTTGCCATTAAAATAAACATCACCTTGATGCATTTCTTACCTTTCTCACATAGGACACCAATTCGCCAGAATAATATTGAGATACACTGAGAAGGTCGGGGCTATTTGCTTGATTAATACGGAGAAGGGGCAGGTCAAGGGCAGAGGCAAGCTGGAAGGAAAATAAGATGTATCTGTTTCTCTGTTTCAAAAAGTCCTAGAAATCTCTTTTTCCAGAAATAGTATAACATACAACAAAACTTTGCCCAAAAGAGAGCAACAACTACTGAACTTCATCAGTGTCATTCATAGTTTCTGACAAGATACAATTTTTTAAAATGACAGTTGTCTGCTACAGTAGTGGTTCTCAAATTGTGGTCCCTGGACCAGCAGCAACAGCATCACCTGAAACCTTTTTAGAGATGCTGATTCTCTGCCCCACGCAGATTTACTTAATCAGAAACTCCGGGGCTGGGGCCCAGCAATCTGGGCTGTGACAAGCCTTCCAGGTGATTCTCCTGCATGCTCAAATTTGAGCCACTGTGCTACAGAAGGCAGCTACTCCTCTATGGAAATCAGACATTCTGATTGATGGACTACCATATTGAGTCTAATCTAAGGAGACATGGCTTGTAAGAAGTGCCATTATTTTATGCACTGCTCAAAAAAAGAAAAAACATGCTGACAACTAAACTATGATATGCCATCAATTATACAACACGTCCCAATTACAGAGATGTTAAAATATGAAAGTGCACCTCAGAATTGATATATATGGTAATTCCATCAGAAGACATTGAGTAAATTACTTGTTCATTTATCACGAAATGAAATTACCTTGAGAGAAGGGCCAATCTATGCCCGTGTGGTTTAACATTATTCCCTAACCTTTAGAGGAGATCCTAGATTGTAGCAGAGGCTCAACAAGAATTTTTTTTAATGAATAAAAGGAATTTATTCATGTCTAGGGAATAAAGGACCCATAGGACACACATTTTTAGTATCCTGTAAACCTTTAAAAAAAGCTATTTCTTCATTTAAAAACAATTTTCTCTAAGACACTCCAACTTCTACTATTAATTCAAACTTTATTTCCGGCATCTTTTGCAACTATGCTCTCATGAAAAACTTGCTAACAATTTTCAGTCTATAAAAATACTTAAATTAACCAACTTCCTAAAAGGGTGAAATCTTGAACTGAATTAATGAATGAGGTAATAATGAAGGCCAACTCTTCCCTAGTAACTGAGAATGCAATCTTACTGTTATCTGCTTACCTTTAGGAATGTAGCTCTGAGTTTAGTGACCATGGATGGGTTTACTCTTATGCTCTCTTGCATGATAGACGTGAAACTGTAAAAAGAGATAAATGGTAAGGAAACATTCATAACGGCCTTCATTGAGGACAAATGCCAGGCTGTCCACATTACCTGTCAATTAACTGCCAAGCGAAAGAAAGGTCGCCAACGATCTGCATTGTGATCAGGACCTCCTCTTTAATGTTAATGGTTCGGATCATTTGGTGGAGAAACTTGCGAGTATCAGCAAGAAATTGACACACTTGCAGATTTGATTCCAACTGGTGAAATTCTTGAACCTGAGTTACATAAACACACTGGATTTTAAAATTCTGAATGGCCTGTATAGTGTTCACTTTTCCTTGAAAACACTTCCAATAAAGCGCACTACTTACTAAGAATGTCTTGGCTAAATTTTAATTTCAAATTATAATTTCAGAAATGTATAAGCCAAGTCAGAAAACAATGCATAATTTCTGAGATTAGAAAATGTTCCACTATTTCTTGTCCTGTACATATATGACGTAATAAGCGAATACTCCCATTTTCCATTTCAGTATCAATAAACATGTATTGAAAAATCCTTCTAATTCTGAAGATTTGCAGGATTGTTAAACAAAATAAGTCACATCACAACCAAGTTGCTGGCACTTGCACATTTTAAGTTCTTTTGATGGGCTCTTTAAAACAAAATAATGATTCCACAGCGTTTTGACATTTTAAGTACATAATTCAAGGGGCCTGGGCTATATGCCAAAAGAAATAATGCAAAAGAGAAAAAGTATCAGAGATTTACAAAGTTGCTTATAGTGGTACTATAGACTAGAAAATCCAAAACCCACCAAAATAGAAATAGCACAAGTGAGCAATTGTTCTGGAATAGCTAGGGAAACTGGCATGCTAACAATGGAGCATTATACTGTGTTGCTATAATAGTGGCCATCCTAAAATCCTTGCAAAAATAAGAAAGAGCCTATAAGAAAGTCTTGCAAGTGAAAGAAGTCTTAATGTACACTTTTATCAATTGGAAAGGGTTCCAGATGATGATGGATGATGTTTCATATAATATATATGTTTATTGTTCTGATGCTTTTGTTTATTTTCCTGGTTAAACATACAATTAAATTTTAAGAGTGTAGAGGTATAGGAATTTCCTGGTGGTCTAGCGGTTAGGGTTTGGTGCATTTACTGCCGTGGTCTGGGTTCAATCCCAGGTCGGGGAACTGAGATCCCGCAAGCCACGTGGTGTGGTCAAAACTTAAAAAAAATTAAAAAAAGGATATTATTAAAAAAAAAGGAGTGTGGAGGTATAATTCCTTTTTTTGTACAATTATTTTTAAGTAGATAAAAGGAATCTTTTTTTCAGAAAAAATACATCACTTTAAAGCATATGATCATTATACAACTATTCTCATTTTTGTGTATCCATCCCTTTCCAGGTTTTCTCCCCAAGGCACACACTTTTTACAAACTTGAAAGTAGCGCATACAATGCAATTTTGTTTTTGCTTTTACCTCCTTACCACAGTTTTCCCAATGTTTCTATACTGTCTTCATAATTTTTTTCCAAGACTACATGTTCCTGCAAATTGAAGTATCGTAATTTTTACTACCATTCTCTTTATTATTGTCATTTAATTATTTTCGCAATTTTAGGGCACTGTATATAATATTACAGTGAACACATTAATTTATATTGCTTTTGCTTCTGATAAAATATTCTCTTAACTATATTTACAGGAGCAGACTGCTGGGTAGGTCAAAAAGTATGATTCATGATCCGAGAACTGTCATTTAAAAAGACTTTCCTTACCTCTTCCAAAGCCTGTATTAGTTGCACAGTCTTTCTGCCCGCAGCAGTAGAATCATCATAATTTAAAGACAATATTTGTTTTGAGATCTCTCTGAACCAAGCTTGAAGATTTTCTATTAATACAGAAACAAGAAAAGACTACTGAAATCCCAGAATTCCTGCAGTGGTGGCTTTGAATTTAAGTAAGTAATCCTTTACAAATCTAGCTCTTAGTCACAGAGCTTTTACTATGTACCTAACATTGGTCTTAGGAATTTTCCAAACAATAACAACAAAAATGCCTCGGGCATGTGACCTAGTAGAAGAGATGAAACTTTCTATATAAATAGCTTAGTTTATAGCACCTGGCAGAAAAGGGTTAAAGGCCCAAGTTTTGGGTGGGCCAAAAAGTGCCTTTGGTTTTTTAAGTAAAAATAAAAGACACATTTTTCATTTTCACCAAGAACTTTATTGAACAACGTAATCACACTTTTGTTCCACTACTTTCTGCCAATTTTCAGGTAACTTCATAATTCCATCTTCCCAGAACTTTTTATGTTTTTGAGCAAAGAACTGTCCCAGGTACCTTTTACAGTCTTCCAGGGAAGTGAAATTTTTTCCATTAAGAGAATTTTGTAAAGACCGAAGTAAAGGGAAATCCAAAGGTGCAATGCCAGGTGAATACGGTGGATGAATCAGAACTTCCCAGCCAAGCTGTAACAGTTTTTGCCTGGTCATCAAAGAAACATATGGTCTTGAGTTATCCTGATGGAAGATTATGCGCTTTCTGTTGACTAATTCTGGACGCTTTTTGTCGAGTGCCACTTTCAGTTAGTCTAATTGGGAGCATTACTTGTTGGCATCAATCATTTGGCTTTCCAGAATGAGCTCATAATAGAAGACTCCCTTCCAATCCCACCATATACACAACATCACCTTCTTTGGATGAAGACCGGCCTTTGATGTGGTTGGTGGTGGTTCATTTCGCTTGCCCCACGATCTCTTCCGTTCCACATTATTATACAGTATCCACTTTTCATTGCCCATCACAATTTATTTTAAAAACAGAACGTTTTCATTACATTTCAGTAGAGAATTGTATGTGGAAATACGGTCAAGAAGGTTTTTTTTGCTTCACTTATGTGGAACCCAAACATCAAAGCGATTCGCATAACCAAGCTGGTGCAAATGACTTTCAACATTTTTAAAATTGATTTATTTTATTTATTTTTGGCTGCCTTGAGTCTTTGTTGCTGTGCGTGGGCTTTCTCTAGTTGCAGTGAGCGGGGGCTACTCTTCGTTGTGGTGCACGGGCTTCTCTTGTTGCGGAGCATGGGCTTCAGTAGTTGTGGCACATGGGCTCAGCAGTTGTGGCTAGCGGGCTCTAGAGTGCAGGCTCAGCAGTTGTGGCACACGGGCTTAGTTGCTCCGCGGCATGTGGGATCTTCCCGGACCAGGGCTCGAACCCATTTCCCCTGCGTTGGCAGGTGGATTCTTAACCACTGCGCCACCAGGGAAGCCCAGACTTTCAACTCTTGATTTGGATATTTTGAGTATGTCGGCTATCTCCCACGTGGTAAAACGCTGATTGTTCTCAATTATTATTTCAATTTGATTGCTATTGAATTCAACTGGTCTACCTGACTGCGGAGCATCATCCAGAGAGAAATCTCTAGCATGAAACTTCGCAAACCACTTCTGACATGTTCGATCAGTCACAGTACCTTCTCCATAACTGCACAAATCTTTTTGTGCATTTCAGTTGCTTTTTATACCCTTCTTGAAACATAATATGCCAAAAATGTTGCTTTTTTTCTTCCACCTTCAATATTAAAATGGCTACTCAAAAATTCACCAATTTTGATGTCTTTTTTTTAATGCACGCTGATATGACAGGTGTCACATACACTCTAACAAAATGGTTTCGAATGAAGTTAAAGACAACTAAGTGCTACTAGAGCCACCTTACGGAAAAAACCGAACAAACCTTTTGGCCCACCCAATAAATGTTGTAAACTGATGTGTGCAAAGACAGTAGTGCACGTGGGGAGGAGTCAGGAAGGAACTGGAGGACGTGACACAGAGTTAAGAGGATGGGTAGAGGTCTGGACAGGCAGAGGGAGGGAGAGGGAAAATCTGTCCCTAGATGAAGAGACAGACATGAGCAGAGGCTCTGGGGCAAAATGACAATGGCACGTCTTGGAGGGCAAAGAGGGATCAACACGCAGGAGAGTGAAGTGTGAGTGGTGAGTTGTGGGGAGTCTGAGTGGATTAGGTGGCGCCATTTGCGCTCACAAACCAGCCAGGCGTTTCTCAAGGCAGAGGTGGGGAAGGCCGTTAACATGCTCTGAGGACCCTCAGTGAATCAGGCCAAGTTTTAAGCTTAGTCTCATTTAATTTTCGCAAAAATCTATGGAGTAGGAATTAAAAGTCATTTCTCAGATGAGGAAGCTGATGCCCAGAGATATTAAGAACCCTCTGCTTCATCACACAGTTACTAAATGGAAGAGCCAGGATGTGCAAACCGTCAAAGGCTTCGCTCTTTTCACCTCACCAAGTTGATTCTGTAAAGGTTTTTTGTTTTATCGATGGAATGATTTCACTTTAATAAATGCACTTAAGGGCTTATAATCTAAGTTTAAGAATTGACATAAAGAACTGGCTATAATTTTAAAGATTTTTTGTAGGACCAAGGGACAGCTACGGAGTAGCTGAAAGAACATAGGAGGTAATGAGTGAGATACAGGCTCTGGACCTTTGTTACCCTCGGCAAGTGATTATAAAATAATAAAGATGTTTATCTCACAGGGTTGTAAGGATCAAATGAGAAATATCTGTGAAAGTACTACCTAACTGAAATATGCTATAGAGCCAAAAAAGTGTAAGATACTGTTTTGAATAACCTTTGAAAGATTGCTGGTATTTATAAGAACTTAAAAGGGACTAGAATACAGATTAATGTGCCTGATTAGACAACTAGTCTGGTTAGATTGGTCCTGGTGGTTCTTTGTTTTTTAGACACAATATGCTGACCTGCAAAACATGTTGCCAATTTATATCACACTATTAAAAACTGCTCTAGTTTTTCCAATAGGAATATTAATGTAATTTGGACATATTTTTTTTGACCAGCAACAAATAAATCAAATACAATAGTCATAAGCTTGTACTGATTAACAATAGTGAAGCTTTTTTAAATAAAAATCTATATTATTCATCAATTCTACTGTATAGTTAACTTTATCAGAAATAAATTTCACAGTTAAAACAAATATTAAGCATCAAAAAAAATAGTTTAATTTGTCACCTTAAAATTCAGAATGGTCTTTCGGGGCAATTTGAAAGGATCCTATCTATAGGACAGGATCCTTCAAAAATTTGAAGTGACACCACAATTTTCCTATAGATAAAATTTCCTAAAAGAAGCAAGATTAAAATTGTTAAAGTAAAACTTGAGCTATGTTGTTTCAAAACAGTCTGCAGGTCCCCTCTTGTGCCACTAGATGGCAGATGGGTCGGTGAAGAAGAACCAAATAGGACTGAACACAAGATTCTTAAATATCATTTATGTTAGCAGTCATTAATATTCTTGGGTGAAGTATCCTTCTGAGAAGATCATGAAAGTTATGCCCCCATCCCCACGCACATAAAATTACACACTAATGGCACACCAGTTTTGCATACTGTGGTGGTGGGGGGAGGATATGACTCTATAAAATACTATTGTATTTATGAACCGGAGTACAAGAACCCATGATTTAGCCCAACCTCTTACTTCAAAGATAAGAAACCTGAAGTCCAGAGAGAATATGAGATTTTGCCCAAGGGAGCACAAGGGTGGAGCAGCCAGAACTAAACTTCTGATCTTCATTAACAACATCCCAGCATACAATGAGGACACGGTAATGACTTTTTACTCTGCTGGTTTCTAATAATGTGTATACTTTTCAATTATACCAATAATTCCTCTTCAGCAATTACCATTTTTCTCCACTCTGGTTAGGGGTTTCACTCCTGAAAAGACATCAGCAAGCTCCGTCATCCGCTCTGAGCCCTCCTTCTTGTAATGTTCCCATTTGGCCTGCTTTTCTGAAAGCATTTGCTTGAACATCTGTTGAAGAGACAGAAGAGATTTACTGATTTAAGAGAAAATCCAGCTTAGGCAGTTTACTAAGAAAGCCTGAGCAAAACCCAATTTATTATAAAAATAGGTGCCTACCATCAGTCTGATGCCACCTCTTAAGCATTACTACTTTATACAAATTGGGGGGCAAAAGCTAGACCATCTCTAAGACAGTGGCTCTCAGACCAACTGAGGCAAGGCGAGTGTTGGTTCTGAATTGGCATTAATGTCTGGGGCTACTTCCTGAGGCCACCTGATCCAAACCCCCAAAGTTACTTTTACAGAACCTGGACATTCCCAGGTGTCTGTGATTTTTATTATGTCCATAGAGGCTTTTTTAGGAGTAAGACCAAGCCCAGAATTTCCTTGACTGAACTCAAATCCTCAAGGTCCTTAGGTCAACTTTGTTAAAATGCAAACTACCACCCTACTTAGGCTCTTTCCAATAGGTTCTCATGGCTTTTAAGATGAAGACTAACACCCTGCAAGGCCCAGCGCAGGCTGCCCACCTGTCAACCTCACTTCCTACCACCTTTCTCTTGCATTCTCTCCCCTGCAGCCAACTGGTCTTTCAGATCCTTGAACTGGCCAGGCTCTTCCCTACCCAAGAGGACTTAGACATATTCTGTCCTCTTGCTGGAATGTTCTCCATCATGCTTCCCCATCTTTGTCTTAGCTAACTCTGACAGGTTCCTTCCTCAGCTCCCTTCTGAAACTCTTGCTTCTCTTCTCAGGGAGGTCATCAAAGCTAGGACAGGATCCTTTATTTTAGGTACCCAGAGAACTATGTTCCTCTCCTAGAGAGCGTATACCTGTTTTTATTCATTTCCATTTGTGTAATTCTCTGATTACTGTCCGCATGACTCATTAGACTGTAACTTCCACCATCTGGTGCATTTTTTCCTATCATTGTATCCCTAATGACAGTAGGCACTAAACGCTTGTTGTTTAATCCTGTCCTTTTCCTACAAGAATGATCTCAGACAGCTAGAATCTGTAGCCTGAATCAGAGACAAAGCTACAAAATCCTAATCTTTAAAAAAATTTTTAAGCATAAAAAAACTAAGACTTTGGTGATTATTCATTCAATATTTTTACCTCTTTCAGTATAAACTCAAATTGTGCAGTATCCAACAGCAATTGAAAGAGGATCTTGGGATTGTACCTAGAGTCTGTTAGAATCTGGTCCTTGATCTGACGAAGGCGTTTGTTGTTTGGGTCACAGGCTAGACATGGGAGAAAAGAGTTTCCAATTTATTAAATGTGTAGAAAATATCTATAATAAATAAGAATTCTTAAATATTTTCATTTCCCTTTTAAGCATTTAAAAAGTAATAAGCAAAATGTATATCAATAATAGGTAGTAAAATAAATTATTTTACACCTATGCTATGGAGTATGCACAATTGAACTGTTAAATATGACACTGAATCTGACATGGAATGTCATCATGATGTATTGTTGAATGAAAAAAGCAAGCTGAGAACAGTGTTGCCAAATTTTTAAGCGTTGTGTGGGTGGTTTATTATCAATTGTCCAATATGTTGGGTCGAGCCTTTTGGCACCATTTCCTAAGTGCATGGCCTCCTTGTGTCCTGTTTGAAGCTGCTTTTGTTTTAAGCATTGATCTCTGCCATTCAACTATGGACAGGTGTGCAGAAAAGATTTAACACAGCAGACCCAAGACTGCCGTCTTCAAAAAGGCTTGCTTGCAAGGCCGGCTCTTGACTGGCATTAGGGAATTTGGATTTTGGAAGAGTTCCCACCATTTTGAGAACTGGTAAGGGTGGCCCACCATGCTTTAACTCTTTGTACAATGTAGTTTATTATGAACACCTGCTTTCCTCTGGGAGTTTGGAATTTTGTTACCTGCCAGGTAGAGGCTGCCTTGAGGAGCTCCCAATAAAATCCTGGGCACTGAGTTTCTAATGAGCTTCCCTGGTTGACAACATTTCACACATACTGCCACAACTCATTGCTAGGGGAATTAAATGCGTCCTGTGTGACTCCATCAGGAGAGAACTCTTAAAAGCTTGTGCCTGGTTTCCTCTAGACTTCACCTCAGGCACCTTTTCCCTCTGCTGATTTTGCTTTCTATCTTTTTCCTATTACAAATCATAGCCATAAATACTACTATATGCTGAGTCTAGTAAAGCATTGAACCTGGGTGGTCTTGGGGACCACTGATACATCAGGGAAGCAGGGTTACCCACACAAAGATGTGGCACCTCCAAACAGGAAGAACCAGACCTGAGACCATTCTGCTCTTTGTAAAGGCATGACTGGCACTCAGAGCTTCCTGGATTATCCACCACCTAGACCCAGAGAGCTTATGGCTACTAGGCCAAGTTCACAAAATTAGGCAGTGATGACCCAGGGATAAGACACCAGATGTCTTGATTCCCTGGTCAGCCTCTCAGTTGCCAAGCTAAATCATTTCAACTAAAATAAACATTATGTTAAAAAAGTATATAGGATAAAAAATGCTGATATTTGCTGAAATTGGTTTATGGGGTCAATTATTATGTAAGAAAGAAAAAGAAAATAGGATAAGGTAAAATGTTTACAAGTAAAAGCTACTTAGATTGCAAATAAAGTCAAGATAAAAACTTTAAGACAATAAACACTGTCAGAAAGTTCACAGCTGATAAGGTACAAGGACCCTGACAGTTGCTCTAATATCACTCGTGCTCATTCCCGCTTTCCAAGCCCTCCCATCAGCATCTTAGGAGGTCCGGCATGTACAGAACGACCATGCCTTCTGAGCACATGTCAGTGGTGTTTTTGGTGCTTCAGTCACGGTGAAGCCTGAGCAAGGCTATTTTACATATTGATTTCCAAGTTACTCCATCAGAAGGAGATTCCTGACAACCTGGAGGAGGGCTCAGTTTTCACAGGAAACTGCAGAGTTCTGATTTACCATGCATTCTCCAGAACTCCCTAGGAAGAAATATATTGGCACTGATGACATTGATCACACAGAGACAATTTTTCAGCTTCATGTTTGCCTAACTTAAAAAAAACAGAAAAAAAACCCCAAACTTGGAAGGAGTTCCACTTGTCTTTATATTAACTCTAATTCAATAAGAAATCTTCTGATACTAATTTGCTTTCATTTTTGCACAGGAGACATCACTGTGCATTAACAATTAGCTGCAGAGAGTTAACAGGAGGGAATATGAGAAATCTGTGCCTTCTTTTCTGCACGCCATGGCCAAAACACCATAAAAGCTAAATAAGCAGTTACTTTTCCCACATATGACTCACAACCAGATAGGCAAATCATTTGATTCTTGTAAATTCTGACCTTGTGCAATCAGGTCAGACAATTGCCAGCTCAGAAATGGAAACAGATGTGGCCAGAGAGAAAAGCAGAGAACCCTGGCAAGCCGAGGCTGTCCCTGGCAGGGGCACAAATCCAGGAGACCACTGGCTTCCAGAACGTAGGCACGGCTGTCAGGCACAGTTGTCCAGAAGACAAAGAGGAGGCTGAGTCACTAGAAACCCACAGTTGCCTTTATGACAGGATAAAGAGAGGGCTCGAGTTGTTTATATGCTTCAGAATGTAAGACTTTTGGTAAAGAAGATTACAAGCTGAGTCAATGTAGTAAAATCCTCAAATTAGGACTGGATTTCATGTTAAACATAAACTCGACTAATTAAAGACTAGTCCACTAGATGATGTGGCCCTGTATTCATGCTGAGAGTAAACTGTAAATTGGAGAGAGATCCAGGCCAAGAATCGAAATGATGAAAAAAAACAAAACAAAACCAAACAAAACTGGAAAGCAGCATTTGTGGGAAAGATTTAAGAAGCTGGAAATTTCTGGTGTGAAGAGGGAAGGCTGAAGAGAAATTCCACGTTTTCAAAGAGATGAAGGATGAGGAAGTCCACCTGCTGTTCTCACTGCTGACCACTCACAGGATGCGGAGACAGGGGGTAGCTAGAGGAAGCGTCAAGGGCATCTAGCCTGGAGGGTTTGGGAGACGGGACTACCGTGTTACCGAGGTAGGCTGCAGGATTATCTGGCGTGGACGGTTTTTCTTTGACAGACACAGTCTTACTTGAAAGAACAAGGAGGTGTTGAAAGTGGGACCAGGGTAGGTGCTCAAGAAAAGTTAGTTGAGTGAAAAACAAAAAGCAGAGGCTTGGCTTTCCAGAGCTGCTGAATGACACCACTCTTAGGGGAAGGAGTGTGCGGCTCTGGGTGAGGGAACTCTTTAGTAATTAGTATTGATCAAGCATTTACTAAGTATGAGGACTGCGTCAGCTCCGAATAAGCTCAGGTATTAGTCCAACCTACTTAATTTTCTACTATTAAACCAGGGGTTTTAAACTCATGGGCTTAGGGAATTCCCTGGCGGTCCAGTGGTTAGGACTCTGCAATTTCACTGCCACAGGCCCGGGTTCAATCCCTGGTTGGGGAACTAAGATTCTGAAAGCCGTGTGGCAGAAAAGCTCCTGAGCCTGATGGCCAATAGGGTCTCAGAGAGGATCATGACCCAGAAAAGATTAAGACCCCATCTACCATAATTAAGCACCCGGGTCTAGCCAGCTCCTCAGCAAAGTGGAGCCATGTTTTTCTGTCCTTCCAAAATCATACTTTTCTTCCATCATTTCCCCAGACTAGAATTTCTTCTGCTTTTTACTATAAAATCCTATCAAGGGCTGGTCAGCTCCTGTCTCCTCTGCGGAGCCTTGTTAGACCACCTCTGCCCTTCTACCCCAAGCAATGGTTCTCTTCTGCTCGGGGCTCCGGACTCAAATCCTACCAACTATTTTACACATCTGGCTGTTAGGTGCTGCCTTGGCGCTTGTATTAGTTTCTTATTGCAGCTGTAACAAATTACCATAAACTCAGTGGCTTAAAAATGACACAAATTTATTCTCTCATAGTTCCAGAGGTGAGAAATCGGAAAGGGTTTCACTAGGCTAAAATCAAGGTAGCAGTAGGGCTGTGTTTTTTTTTTTGGAAACTCCAGGGGCAAAGTTTTTTTTGTCTTTTCCAGCATCTAGAAGCTGCCTGTACTCCTTTGCTTGTGGCCCTTTCCATCTTTAAACCCAGCAATGGTCTACTGAGTCTTTTTCATGATGCCATCTGTCTAGTTCTGACTCTTCTGCTTCCAGAAGAGTCCAGTTTAAGGATATCCCAGTTTAAGGATACTTGTAATTATGCTGGGCCCGCTGGGATAATCTCCTTTCTTTAAGGTCAGCTAATTAGCAACATGAATTCCATCTGCAACCTGAATCCCCCCTTGCCATGTAATATAACATGCCCACAGGTTCCAGGGACTAGGCCATGGACATCTTTGGGAGGGTGGGGTGGGAAGCCATTATTCTGCCTACTACAGATCTGCAGCTATACTTTTTCATAAGCAGACATCCGATCTCCTCAGTCTGACCAGTGACAAGCTCCTCAAACTTGGGAGGTAAATTTCCTCATATTCCCAAGCACCTAACAGGACCTGACACAGGGGCTGTTCAGGTGGGCCACTGCTTTATCCAAATTGACACAAAAATGACTAACTTAGAAAAGCAGCTTGATTCTCATTGAAGGGCTAAACCACTTTGCATCATGCAGCAGATCTGGGTTCGGATGCCTTTATATGGATGAATACAGATGGTCACACCTTCTCGTGTGTTACCTGAGTCTGCGGTATGAAGCATCAGCCATCGAATGGTGACATTGCAGTCTCTCAGGCAGTTCAGAAGCCTCGGGATGTTATCCAGAACCAGATCCTCCCTCAAACAACCTTCTTTCAGGAACTGCTGCGCTTGTGCGTGTGCCCTTTCGCTGACAGTAGCGTATCTGCTTGCCTGTGAAAAGAAAAAAAAAACTGGATTACATTTCAGAGAAAGAGAGAATCACTTACCTTGAAAGTGAATCACACTCAAAAGAATCCCTTGACAAACAATAACATTTCTATATGAGACAAATAGCACACGGACTGTACTTGATAAGGCTCAAAGGCAAGTGGCTTATTGGATATTTTTGAAAAGAGCGCTGGACTTAGAATTGAGAGACTAACATCTAGAAATATTGGTGTGACTTTGGATTTAACCTCTGAGTACTGGTCTCTTCAAATGTAAACTGGAGAACTGGAGTCGGTGGCTCCTGGTGTCGCTTCTATTTGTAACTTGGATGGAAAGAGACACAAAGGCAGAAGCTAAATTGACCGTTCTTCCTCGACAAACAAGGCAGAGCAGAAATACTCAAAAGGTGAGTTTCTACGTATAAAAGCTTAACGAAAGAAATACATCTCAGCATATCAAAACTGACCAGCCTTTTTGGAAATTTGGTCATTCTGCTTTACCTAAAGCAAGAGTTAAATGGTAAACATCATTAACCTAGTCAGGTTAGTTTAAAACAACCACAAGATGTGGCACTGGAAGCCTCTGACGAACTTCTTGTAATGTCACGAACGAGAAGATGTGATTTTGGAAAGGAATTTTAGTCATGAAAAATTAATGCTCTGAGGTCAGTAAGTATGGGAGTGCCACTTTCTCTAATATATTTCTAGGGGATGTGCCAAAACTGAAATTATTTTGTGCATTATTTATGGAATTCAATTTGTTTGAATAAAACATGCTGAAGTTCCTTGAGTCAGTATTATTCTATGCACATTTGGAAACTCAAAAACTCAGACAGATAGGCTAAGATAATCACTGTTTAGAAATATCAAGTATGCTCCCCAATAAAAAGATTTTGTTTTGATTCTTCTGTTTACTCAGGTATTTATTTCCTTTTGCCCTGGGTTCTCATCAGAGACAGAATAAAGCCATTTCAACCTTAAGGAGATGCCTGTCTTTAGTCTTGTTGCTTACTTCACACACCCAAAATGATGAGCTTAAATTACAGTGAAAGGGTATATTGTCCACATCCAGTTACCATCTTCAACACTCATCCTACTGATGAAAACATTAAAATTCTAGCTACTAGTGAAGGGAGCTCTGTCCATGAGGACACAGTCTTTAAGCAGGAGTAAATGAAGTCACCTGGGGCCAGATGTCACACTGGTTCATTTTAGGGTGTTGAATCTTCCTCAGGATCCAAGTCTCCAATTTATACAGCCCACATAAGTTAAAAATCTACAATTACCTCTCTTATTCCGATGTGCAAAATTCACCTTTCATTAATCATTGCACTAAAATGTCTATGTGGGCATTTTCCAAATCGCTTAGGAAATCTACTTAGCTCATTTCCTACGCCATTAAAGCTGGTGTGCAGTTGTTTGAGAATCCTCCCGATTAGCCAGAACCTACCTGCTCTCTGACGTTTGAAAGGTCCAGGGTATTGTTTAAAGCAGTTTTTGCAGCTTTGTAGGGTTCCCAAGCATCTGCTAGATTAACTGTGATCCCCATGTAAATACTAATTACCTGCAAGAGGAGACAATCGTTCAGTATTTGTTAAATATCTACTCACTTCAAGGCAAGGGGCTGGGAAAATACAAAGTTATAGAAGACAACACCCACTCCTTCAAGTTTAAATGCTGTTCCAGTGAAAAACCAAGATTTTCCAAATATACAGGGAAGTGGTTTTCCTTATGAGCACTTGGGAACAAGAGTGACTATTAAATCTTGCTATTCATGGGAAAATAACTAAAACAAGGTTTTCCTTTCAAACTGCTATGTGTAAGATTCCTAGATGAACAAAAATGAAAGGGGAAAGAAAAGTAGACACTTTGACTGGAGTAGTGGTTTTCCCAAATATTTTCATCTCACCTTTATACTCTTAAAATCAAACTAAACTTGTCCCCCAAATCTCTGTGAGCAGAGTGGCATTGTGTTTCACATTTGTTTTTAAAATTACATGCAGTCCCTCTTTATCCCTATTAATATTCTGCTTTAAAACTCTTTGTGGTCTAATATTTTCTCACTAGCTTTTTATTGGTTGGCATTTGGCTGGCATATCTTTTATTTTATTTATTTATTTTTTAAAAATCCTTTATTTTCAGTGTGCCAGGGTGCTTTTTCAGGAATGTATCTTGTAAGTATCATGTAATTGGACTTTGACCTTCCTTGATACTAAAAGTGTTTCTGAGTATAGCATTATGGACAGAACCTCTTTGTTAAGCTTAGGCAAACGAAGCCAGACTCTCAGAACTTTCCTCTTGGCTACTCAACTCCCAGCACACGCATATGATTCGTTTGTGGATAGGAAGCATCATCTCCTAATTGTAGGCTGCTCTTCTCACCAGTAAAGCTCCTCATTCAGGGCCCTCATAATAGCTGGTAAGAAGTGAAATAAAATCTGCTCCCTGAGAATGTGATCCAATTCACTGTACTCTGTTAAAACCTCTATGTGCAAAGAAAACAGTTCATACATATTAAGTACAATGTCAATCTTAAACCTTTAAGAATTAATTTTTTTTTTTTTTTTTTTTTTTGCGGTACGCGGGCCTCTCACTGTGGTGGCCTCTCCCGTTGCGGAGCACAGGCTCCGGACGCACAGACTCGGTGGCACGTGGGATCTTCCCAGACCGGGGCATGAACCCGTGTCTCCTGCATCGGCAGGCGGACTCTCAACTACTGCGCCACCAGGGAAGCCCAAGAATTCATATTTTTAAGTGAAATAATGTTTAAAAAGTCATAAGCACATCCTTGCAGTAATGTAAACCTTGGCCCCATCAACGTTAGCTTATAGATAAAACTTACTATAAATGTGCAATTCCTATTCACAAAGTGACAAATTAGGTAAATTCTGCTAGCTTAGATTCATAAAATAGAAAAAAATAAAGAAATGCCTATGTAACTTAGTTGAATCTCAGTAGCTAAAGCGAGACACATTTTAACACGAGGTTTTACCTTGAGGCTATCCATTTAAAGAAAAAAAAACCACAAATGGAAGCTTCAGGAAATTTTACTGACTGATTTATTCCTTCCTGATTTATAAAATTCTCGACAGGCTTAAAGTAATTTTACTTAAGTGAGTTTATGTTTCATTATTTCAACATTATGACCTTTGGATTACAGGCCAAAAGAATGGAAAAATCAGTTCTCCAGCAAGCTTATCATAGAGAAAAAAAAGACTAATAGCAATACTTGCCCAATTATCTGGAAAGTATTTATCCACTATCTCTCTCATTTTTGCTTGATGGGTATGAAGAATGGAAGGCTCAAAGTAGAGAATTACATACAACATGGCGGCCTGATTTGCCAGAGCTGTGCTCCGATGTTCTGGCAATGGATACGCTGAGACCTGCAAGACAGAGACCAGACCAGGAGAGGCAGATGTTAGCAACAGCTGAACTTACATGTGCCAAATAAATGACCTAGTTCTAGGATGCATCAGCCTCTCAAAAGTCCGTCTCCTTTGAGGATCCCAGGCACTGGAAACAATTCTCAGATTATGGCACTGGGAACCAGGACCTTCTTTCTTATCTCTAGCCACATGACATTCTCTTGACTCTGCTTGACTCTGCTGCAATTCTAACTCTTTTCCCTAAAAAAATAAAAAAAAGTAACCCTGCATCTCCCACTAGTTGTCCACTTCTGAGTCTCTCCCACTAGTTGTCCACTTCTGAGTCTCTCCCACTAGTTGTCCACTTCTGAGTCTCTCCCACTAGTTGTCCACTTCTGAGTCTCTCCCATCACACACAAGCTCTTAGAACTGACGGATTCCACACTCACCGGTGCTCTCACTTCCTGTTTATCCTTCAACTCACTGACATTTGATCTCCACCATCACCTCCATGGAACTCCCCAAGGCCTCTCACAACCTCACAGTCAGCTAGCTCAATGGACTCTTTTTAGCGCTCTCACTTAAGTTCTCTGAGGAATGAAATTCTCTCCTCCTTTGGTTTCCCAGACACCACTCTCTCTTCTCAGTCTGCATGCTTTGTACTCTGCTTCTGTCTTTCATATGCTGCTGAGTCCCAGGGCTCCATTGCCTCACGTATTAGGAATCTCTGGCTCCACGTAGTACATAGTGCCTCGAGGACCATGAGCAGAAAGGGAGGAAATTATTACAAGGACAGACACAGCAATGTCTCATGGAGCCCACAGGCAGGAATGTGGTCAGGTCTTGGGACGGGCCTGGAGCTTCCAACCAGAAAGCCATCACTGTTTCTCCCCTGGATGTGTTTGCTCAACTTTTCTCTCTCTCCAGACTGTTCTCCATCACATGGCAGAATGAGGCTGCCCAAACTCCAAGTCTTGCATGTTGTGGGTAAACCCATGTCCAGAAATTGTTTCTCAGGCCCAATTCCAAATTACCTGGAGACAGGGAATCTGATCCATCTTGGGTCAAGTGACTGGCCCTGGTCCAATCAGCTAGGGACAGAGGAGGTGGAGGGCAGAGAGAGGGGTGGACACACAGCACAACCACAGCTCAACCCCTGTGTTACTAGAGGTCACGGGGCAAGGAGAAAATTGAAAACTGCCTTGAGACATGGACCAAATGGACCGCCTAAGAGGCAGGAGGGTTAACAGAAAGGTTAACGAGAGGCAGTGAAGAAACAGCGTGGGCTTTGAAGTCATACAGGCCTGCATTCAAATTATGGTTCTGCTGCCTACTTATGTGATGTTGTGAAAATTATATAAACTCTCTAAACCTTATTTTTCTCAACAGCAACATGAGGATAGTGCTGTCTATTTTGAAAGATTATTGTGAAAAATAGAGAAACAGTATTCGAAAAAAACCTCCTATGGTTCTGGTTCATGTTGAATTCTCAATAAATGGCAACAAATATTATGGAGACCTGGTATCTGCAGGTAGCTCCTCATTTTGAGTTGTCTTAAAAAAACAAACAAAACAAGTAACAACTAAAAACTCTTTATTTACACTTAACATGTTCATACAAAAACCTAGCAGGCTACCTAAGAACTGTACAGAACAGGTGTGCTCTGTAATAAAGGATATCCAGTTGTCATAGGTCCAACTCTTTACTCTCTTCTAGTAAGAAAAAATATATATAATACATAAAATTATGTTTTCTTTAGGAAAATGAAGTCCAATGGTAACTTTCTCTGGTACCATTTTGAGTGAGTGAATGATACACACACTGGAGAGGAAAGTGAGCCTTTCCAACCCTGCTCATGCTGCCTCATTTGCCTGGGCTGCCCGGACATCCCCTTTGTCACCTGCTGCAATCTTGCTGCCCCTGTCACATGCTTCACAACACTCTGTGCTTCTCCTAAGATAACACCCATCTGGCTTTACTGGAATTCTTTTGTCTGTCTTCTTTCTTCAGCTACAAGCTCATTATAAGTAGGGACCAGGGCCTGCCTTCTTCAGCAATGGATCCCCAGCACCAAGCACACGGACAGCCACATACTGCACACTCAGCAATCATTTCTTAACTGAATGCCTAAAAGAATGCATCTTCTTTCCAAATATAGCTCAAATCTCATCTCCTCCTTGAAATCTCTAATTCTGCCCTAATTAATATCCCTCTTTCCTTAACAATTCCAAGGCACAACTCGGAAAGTTTTAAATAGTTTCTAGCTGCTTTTACTCTTTTGAGGAAGGAGAAAAGAAAGGAGCAATTGAGGAGGAAGGCGAAATCAGTCTTTTAAACTATTAGGATAGATGTCAAAATAGACTTAATCCCCACCTGGTTGTAAATATCATCAGATCTTAGCCGACCGATGACCATGCTGATGAAGGTCTCGTTGATAGGCACCCTCTGGAAGTAACTCTCAGGATAGTTGGGTGGTCTTTTGGCTCCTGGTTGGCTGGAATAACCTGTACTGCGAAGCAGCTTACAAATATCATCCATATTCGAATCAGCAGAAGATCGAGCAGCACTGAGCCATGTTCACAACGGGAAACAAAGGGCCAAAGAAACCGCATATATTAGAAATGCAAAGTCCAGCAAAGCAGAAGAATTTCAGTATAACTTGACTTTATATAATTTTAGATATGACTGTAGGCCAATTTATATCCCTAAAATTCATAATTATATTTTCAAAAAGCCTGTTGTAATATACCAAACTGATAAGATGGGTTCCTGCATGTATGTACAGTTTTATGTGACGGTCCATGATCCGTTTCCCCAAAATCCTTGGGGCTGGATTTGTTTCAGAATACAGCGTTTTTCAAAAAAAAGAAAGTAATATGATACATAGACCATGTACGATATAATACTCCAGCAGGGTCTTAGATGGCATTCCATGATCAAGATATATTAATATTTCTACATTAAAATTTATGAACATTCACACAAGTGAGATAAACGAAGACCGTCTATAGCCTCATGTCTGCTCTAGTCAGGTGCTGACTCCAAAAGATTTCAAGTTAGGTCAGGTTTGCTACCAACGTAGTTACTCTGTATGCATGTCGTGCATGTGTGTATGTTCATATATTTTTGTCACAGTTCTTTGGATTTCAAAATTGTGGATAAAGAATGTGAACCTGCACCATTTTCATAAATTTAAACAATTTTAAAAAAATCTATCAATTTCAAGTGGGATATACCAACTGGTTTTTCTTGGCAAGATGTACCTTCTACAGAGATTTAAGCAGAACATCTGTGATTTTTCTGGTGGCTTGAAGTAGTAATCCCCCAGAGACTCAATCTTAGACTTGAAGATGACCTCCTATCTGATGTAAGAATCTCCTTTACTACTGCTCTGACTTGTAATTGTTCAGTGTCTCTTCAGTAGCGGATCCTCACATTCTAATGAATTAGCCATTATACCCTAAGGGACAAAGCCGGATTGTCAAAGCTGGGCTTGATTAGCAGATTTTTTTCTTCTTCTTCATGTTGTTTATTGTTTTTGTTTTTTCACGGACTTTCAGAAATAGAGGCAAGACCATTCATAGCCCATTTTAAAAAACATGGATGGTAAAACAGCTCATGGTCAAACTGATGTGAATGAATTACGCATGCTGGTGGATACTCTCCTCATATCCTGATAAAGCTAAAGGAACAGGCTAGCTGAGTAGCCTAATTTACTGCTGAGAAGGCATCAGTACCAAGTATGGCTGAAAATACAACATCCCCAAACAATCCCCCTCTGCTGAGGATCTGCCTTTTTGCCCTATTTATTTTGTCCTAATTTGTAAGTTTGAAAATGTTAATTCTAGCCTGCACATCTTTAGCCCAAGTTCCTGACTCCTGCTTATTGACTGTTTCTTCCCCGAATCTTGATTATTTCTGACATTGACACTGTGTCCAGATTCTGACTCATGTATTTAACAAATTGAAAACTGTACGTTAGGGACTGAAATCACAGCTGGTTAAGGTGGGTCCTGTTTTTAAGACCCTGCTTCTTGAAGTCATAGCTCTGTAAAGACACACATAACACATGGTTGGGATGTGTGTTACTGTTTGTTCTGTTTTTGGTTCTACATATACATGGGTAAGAATTCACTTTCAACCTGGCCCTGAATGATAACTTTTCAAAATGTATCAACCTGAAAGTGATAACAGAAAACTCATTCATTTCCTTACATCTGCCAAGGAGTAGTATTTGAAAACTTAAAAAAAAAAATTCACTAGACTTCCAAAATTCCCAAATTTATCTTTCAGGTAAGGAAAATTCACATTCCTTTTAAAAAAAACTGAGGTATCATGATGGATATGATAAGCTATATATCTCTAATAATCTATAATAAATTACTCTATATATACTAGATTATATGACATATAATCTATTATAATGATGATATAAAACACAGATTGTTATATTTCTACATTATATATTATACTTAGAAGTGATGAGAATCTTACACTTTTGCATTCTAGATCATATTGCTGCTGTTCACAATAAAAGGAGGATGGAAACCTACACTGTACTTTACCAATAGCAGTGCTTTTGGAGGGTGTAGTCTTAGCCCAGGGATACCTGTATCGATAGTAAGAAACGAGCATTCTCTCTCTGATTTCTCCTTCAATCTTTTGGTCGATGACCAGGAGCATAACTCCATATAAGTACAGTGCTTCACACTATGATGAGAAAAAGACAACAGCCAAGTTCACAGGAGTACACATGCTTATAGAGTGAAGTTGATAATGTGTAAAAGGATCACTCTGCTCTGGTTCCTCCTAAAAACTTTATATTACAAGGAGAATGCAGGTTCCCCCCAAAGGGTTCTCACCTTCTGTACAGAATGAGCTTTGAAAAGTTTATGCAAAATAAAGTTTAATTTACAATGACTATCTTTCAGTTGGTCTATTTTTCATATTTTGCTTGGGATACCAAAATGGAATCCCAACATTATGAATACATAATAAGTCATTCACTTATTTAACAAACATTTCTTAAGTGATCATGATGTACTAGGTACCAGGTTAGATGTCTGAGATGCAAAAGATAAAGAAGATAGGATTGTTACACTGAGGAAGCTCATAACCTGTACATAATCTTTATTCACTTGTAGCTCTGCTCAAAGTGTACTATGTTCTAAATTCAGACAGAGACCTGCCAGTTAGAAGATAATTATCAATTTATTTTGCTTCTCCTTAAAGAAGGATACACTGTATGTATTTGTGACTTACAGGAAAAAAAAGTAATGCTAAGTTTGACATTCTTGATTTTTTAATTTTAAATGGTCACTACTACTTACTAGAAGTTGTTTTCCATCTTCATTGAGAAGCACCGTTTCTAAGGTTTGCTGAATATAAACACCTTCATTGAGTTCATCTAGATATCTAGAAATGAAACCCCAGAGCAAGTTATTCATTGATAATAAAAATGTTAATATCTTTGAAGGACAGTAAAGATTTTTAAAAGATTAGGCAAGATAGCAGGCATTCTGGCCTTCAAATAGTTTGTGGCCATTCATGCTCTTAGGAATAGATTTGTGAGCAGGAACTCATAGTGATCAGGGCCACAGATTATTTATGGCCACTCCAAGTAAAAGGAATATTCCATAGTCCTGATTTATGAATTACAGATATCTTGGGAATAATGGCATAAAAACATGGATTAGTTAGTTTAAAAGCTAATGAGTAATGAATTCTTAAGGGCTAGAAGGAAGACAATATTGTCTGGTCAGGGATAAGAAGGAAGGCTATGGTTACCAACGCTACAAAAATAAGGTCTTTTTTTTTTTTTCACTTCTCATATATAATAAACTAAATTAGGATCAAGATTGAAAGCCAACTGACTTGGTACAAAGCAAGATGATTATAATACTTAACAAGAGCAGGAAATTATATTAAAACTCTAAAATACTTAAGATGACTAGTGCCACAGGAAGGAAAAGACAATTATCCACGGTATAAGCTAGTAAATTTCTTAGTAACTCAGAAAGATATACACGTTCTAGTCCATCCCTTCTCCCTCTCCGCTATTTACTATCAAAATAAGCTATGACTAAATTAGTCAATACCTGTTTAAGTCTACAATATATTTATGCACACTTTGAAATGCTAAATAAAATCTGGTCACAATTTCTGTGTTGTTTTCCCGAAACTCTTCATCTAAATCCTGTAGCTCTGGCTTAGCTTCCAGTTTGCTTTCCCATAATTCTGGACCCTAAGAAGAAAACACATTTATGTGAAACATCAAGAAAAGAGTCACAAACCAATAGAATTACTGGTAACAATTTCAAAACAGTCTTTTAAAAATTTGTTCTTATGCCTCAAAAGGGATATCAAAAATTGAAAGCAGTGGAACAGAAAGTAATGAAGACATCAGAAGCACAGATATAAAATCCCTTTGAAAGAAATGGACTTGAATTGCAACCACAATTGACATGCTTTTAAGTGTGGGGTACTTCAATGTGAAATACATTATACCAAAGTTATCTTTTTAAAATTTGATTATATTGTGTTAGGGCTTCCACACAGTATGTTTATATTATTTTAAAGTTGGCTGATACTAAATTTGGTTGAAAAGCTTTTCTTTTTAACTCTTTCTCCATAATTACTTAACCTCTCAGAGTCTCCTGGTTTCCAAAGAAAGCATGCTTTTGTAGAAAAGACTGGTAAGAAAAGCTGTTGAGGAAGATTACCTTAAAATAGCTGAAATCAAAGATGATATCTCCATATTTCTGTTGATCAGCTCGGTCTTTTAACCTGAATACAGCAGGAATAAACTCAGAGAGCCTCAGAAGTTCAGCAATGATGGCGTTGCCACAGGAAACAATTCTTAGGATTGCTTGGCCACAGAGGTTATTCTCAGCCAAAAAGTCCAACATCGTGAGGATAATCAACTACTCTGTGCCCGGCCACAGGGAAATGTGTAACTGGCTTCAGAGCTGGGGTCTGTAAATCATCAGATGAAACCAGGTCTGCAGATACACTGGCCGCTCCATTAAAGGACCTGTATCCCCCCCCCATAAAAAAAGTATGAAAATCTCCATTTTTTTAAGGAACCGTGTGAAACACACACACAATATTTTTCTTCCAAACTCACTGAAAAAAATTTATAACACATAATGAGTTCTGATATGGAGGGAGGGCATTTATTTTCCACTCTTCATGTTTTCCTTGTAGAGGGACTTTGCTAAATTGCTACTCTCGGCCTCTTTCTCAACGCTTTATTTACTTCTCTCCATGAGAAAAGTCTTGATGTAGCTGATCCCGGAAGGAAAGAATCTAAATTCTTATTGATGTTACTGATTCCTTGATTCAACTGTGGCACTACCTACCTCTGTAATCCTTGTTAAATGGACTGCTTTTATGGTTTACCTAATGTTAATTGGGTTCTGGATTATATGCAGGTGAAAGCATTTCCAATGATACAGATTCACTTATTCAACAAATATCTACCCAGTGCCTACTATGTGCCAAGCACTGTTTTAGGACCTGAGGCTACCGTCCTCAGGTGAACACAACTAACTTCCTGCTCTCCTGAAGCCTACATACTATTGGGAGTGGGAAAGAGATAAACAAATAAACATATTACATATCAGGCTTTGATAACGCTGTAAAGAAAAGCATGACAAAGGGATGAAGCGTGTGTTATTTTACATACAGGAGTTTGTAAAAGCCTCTCTGATAAGATGATATTTGAGCAGAGGCCAGAAGCAAGTGAGGGATCAAGCAGTAAGGGTATCTATAGCCCCTTAGATGGTCCCCAATGACCTCCACCTTCCTATTCACTCCCTGAGTGCGACTGACTGTCTCCCATCTAAAGGGAATAGGGCAGATGTGAAAGATACCATTTCTGAAATGAGATTGCAAAAAAGACTGTGACTTCTGGCTTGGGAGCCCTTTCCAGCGTGTGTGTCTTGGGAGAAGCAAGATGTCAGGTTGTGAGACAGCCCTGTGGAGGAGCCCTTGGGACGATGGAGAAGTCTGCCAACCACCACTTGAGTGAGCTGGAAAATGGATCCCCGCAACCCCAGGTTTGTGTTCACAACACAGCAACCTCCCAAGAGCCCCTGAGCCAAAGGCACCCAGCTAAGCCACAGAGCTGATTCCTGACCACAAACGTTAATAAGACAATAAATGCTTATTGTTTTATAGCCACTAGGTTTGAGGGTAATTTGTTAGTTTACCTATAGTGATCTATGAGAAGGGCATTCCAGGAAGGGGTTACAAGTAAGTACTAAGGGACAGAAGCAGAGATAGGGGAGGTGGAGTTGGGTCCCATAGCAGAGGTTACTGAGAAGCCACTACAGCTGTCCAGAACTCTCTCTCATGAGGGTTGTGTATAATACACATTAAGGCATAAATGAGTAACAAGTCTGTTCAGTTTTCTCTGTGATGCTTACTTGTTAAGCCATGTTGATCTCTAACAGGCTGAATTTCAGATAATTTCATTCCATTTTTCCCACTGAAACGGCCTGCCTTGGAAAGTAAGACAAGTGAGAAAATAAAGGAAGATGAGAACAAAAGTCACCTGAAGTCCTCTGAAGACCACTAAACTAACCCAGGTCTCAGGAGAATGAAACTTTATAGACTCAATTCAGAGGAGGGCAGGCTATGATGAACAGGTCTAACTGCTACCGTTTGGATACCAAGATAGGACAGACAATGTGGCCAAAGAGAAAACAGCTTAAAGCAAGGCAACATGACCTGCCTTCTTTCCCAACAAACAGACAGACAGATATACTCGGCGCCTGCATGCACGTGGTCAGGGAGGCTTAGGCCTGGGATAATGACTTAAGTCAAAATTCTTGTGTGTCCAAGTCTTATTTTAATCCTTTTTACCTAAGAGTTACACTGCGGGCGACTTTTAAAATATTATTTGGCTAAAGTCTTTGGTAAATAGCCTCACTGTTGGCTGAAAAACTGGTCCTAAAGAACAGAATCTAAGAAGCATAATTAAAGATGCTTAATCATGTTGCAGTGAACTCAGAGGTAGGTGGCTTTATAGAAGATGTTAAGACTTAGTTGAGATTAAAAAAAAATTCACTCTAGAATGAGATGCAAATAAACATGGTAGAAGAAGCTATATTAAATCTTCCTTTTTCTTTTTTAATTGGGGTATAATTGCTTTACAATGTTGTGTTAGTTTCTGCTGTTCAGAGAAGTGACTCAGCTATATGTATACATATATCCCCTATTCCCTCTTTTTTGGATTTCCTTCCCATTTAGGTCACCACAGAGCACTGAGTAGAGTGCCCTGTACTATACAGCAGGTTCTCATTAGTTATCTCTGTTATACATATTAGTGTATATATGTCAGTCCTAATCTCCCAGTTCATCTCTCCCCCGCCCCCAACAAATCTTCCTTTTAGAGGTTCTGCTGGTGCTAGGGATGAAGACAACTCATAAAGACCAGCTTTCTCAGTAGAGGCTCTCTTACTATTTGACATGCAATGAAACTAGAGATCCCACTCAATTTCCTAATTTTGTTTTTACAAGGCACCCAGAAAAGTGGTTGTAACTTCACTTTCCAGAATTTGGTATGGAATTGTGATTTTTAGTTTGTAAAGTAATCCTAGACAAAAGACAACATGCTTTCAAGAATAAAGCATGGCAACATCATACCAATTACCCAATGAGTACAGAACTGAAATCTGAAAATTAAGTTGCCCTGGGAAGAACCACTCTTTATCCTACTCAGAGGACAAAAGAAGACTGATCTATTTTAATCCTTTTACAAAACCTCAGTTCCATAAAGAAGGAAGCACTGGTCTCCACCAATCCGTTATCAGGAACAAACTATAGCGGTTGTTGATCAAAAGTGACCGGCATATCTCTTCCAGAAAAGTTCTAAAATAAGTCTAATCACTCTAGTCTGAGAATCCCGAAAAAGAAAGAAGAAAAACCGGAAGGTGTTCCCTGTTGTGGGCAAAGGCAGTAAAGCCTCTCTCTCCCCCTTCTCCCAGCATCTCCTAGGCTGGAGGAAGCTCCACGCACTTGGAATCAATCAGGAGACCCGGTTCCATTACCGGCTCTGTGTTTTTTAGTTTTTTTAACTGTACGACCACAGACAAATTAGGACCCTCGAAACTATTTTTTGAAATTCAAAGGACTTTGGCATGTCATACATAGGTGAGGGAATTAAGGTGCAGAGAGGAGCAATGACTTGCCCAAACTCACAGCCCGTGGTAGAACTGGAATTCAAACCCGGGTCCGTGAGACCGTAAAAGCTTCCACCAACCACTCAGGTTTCTGGAGAGTAAATGGAGAAATCACGACGTCCACAGAACATTGCTCCCGGAAACTTGGAAGGATCAGATGCAGACTAAGCAGCTGAACATCACTAAAGCGCCAAAGAGGTGTGGAAAATTGTTTCCACCTGTGTGGAGGAGCTGCAGAGCCTGGACTGCAGCAGCAGCTCCAGGAAAACCCTCAGTCCTCCACGCCAGGTTCCCCCATCCAGACCCCACCCCATGCCGCAGAAGCCCCCACCACGGCCAGCGCGGCCCAGCCCTGGGGCGGGGGAGGGGACGGAGGACGTGAAGGAGGGGGCGCGCGCACACCGACGCTACTCACCTGTCACGCGGGCCGGGCCAGGGCGCACGCGCAGGGCCGGCGGTCGCGCGCGGAGTCAGCTTTCCGGCCCCCACTCCCCCGTTTCCGCAGGGGTCCCCTTCTACCCCAGCCCTTATCCAGAGCCGGCCGGACCCCGACTTCCGCCCGGCGCTCCCTCGGCCGTCACATGACAAAGGGGCGGAGAGCGGGGCGGGGCGTCATGTGACCACTCGCCGGCGAAGACTGATGACGCCTGAGCCCGCGCTCGCCGTTTCAGCGACAGGGGAAGGGAGTTACGGAAGCAGTCGGGGGTACCGGTGTGGGAAGTCCGGGCGCAGCCAGACGGAGCTACATCGGGCAGCCAGGTAAGGCAAGAGCGGGGCATGGCGATGGGGAGGGTGATGGGAGGTGTTGCCTCCCTCTCGGGCTCTCCGCCGGTGCCCCGAGCTACGGTCTGTGGACGTGTGTTATGGTCCTGGTTCTTTTCACCCCACAGCAATGAGGCTGGGGCGGTTTACCTCCCTCTCCAAGACGCCATCTCTCCATCCTTGGGCTCTATGTGTGTGGGGCAAAGATCACGAATTCTTTTGTTATTTTGTATTGAAATATAGTTGATTTACAATGTGTTAATTTCAGGTGTACAGCGAATTGATTCAGGTAAATATATATGTATAATTATATATATAGAGAGAGAGAGTGATTCAGGTAAATGTATATATATATATATATATATATATATATATTCCTTTTCAGATTCTTTTCCTTTATAGGTTATTAAGATATTGAATATAGTTTCCCGTGCTATACAGTAAGACCTTGTTTTGTCTGTTTTATATATAGTAGTGTGAGATCATGAATTCTTGATCTAAATAAATCTGGTTTGAGCCGGCTTTCAAAGCAGGGCCTTGGGCAGATCGTTTAAATAAACTCTCTGGGCGTCAGTTTCCTTTTCTCTCCTATAAATGGTTGTGAGGATTAACGATAATGAGAACAAATTGTAGGGGCACCAGTTTATGGCTTGCTATAGGGAACCTAGAAATGGTGGTTTCTGTTATTAATGTAATTCTCCCAAATCTTTACTGGTCACCTATTTTGTGTGAGGAACTGTTCTATGAAATGTGGAATCTGTCAGAATTCTAGTTTAATTTGCTCCCAGGGTGAAAGAGTGGCAGATATGGGAGCAAGTAGTTATGATGGTTTTTAAAATAGAACGGGGTGGTGGGGAGAGGGAGAGAGAGGGATAGTGCTAGCATGGAGAGAACAAGCAACTGAGAGGGCTTCATACAGATGTAACCTTGCGTATTGAAAAAGAAGATACAGCTATGGCTGAACTTGTATAGGACCCTGTGGATTTAAAGGAGGTCAGCACAGTATCTAAACTATTTGCTCTGTACTTACCACTTGTTGTACAGAAAGATGAGAGGAGTATTTTTATTTTTATATTAGCTAATAATTGGCCTCACCTACAGAGAATCTTATAGACCTGCTCTGGTCTGAATGTTTGTGTCCCCTTCCTACCCCCACCCCCCAATTCATATGTTGAATTCCTAAAGCCAGTGTGATGGTATTAAGAGGTAGAGCCTTTGGGAAGAGCTTAGGTCACGAGGATGGAGCCTTCCTAGTAGCCTTAATACCTTTGTAAAAGAGGCTCCAGAGAGCTCCCTTGCCCCTTCTACCATGTGAAGACACAGAGCTAGAAGGCCCTGGCCATGAATCACCAGAAGAGGGCCTTCACCAGAATGCGGCTATGCTGGTGCCTTGACCTTGGACTTCCCATCCTCCAGAACTGTGAGAAATGTTTCTGTCGTTTATACGTTACTGTGTCTGGTATTTTGTTACAGCAGCACCAACAGACAAAGACAAGGCCTATTAGGGAAGGCAACATAACATGCTAGGGAAAAGCTCAGGAAATGCATAACCTTGTTTTAAACTTTCTTTGAGACCATAGGTACAGAGAACAAAACAGTGACAGTTCCCTGGGGAAGGCTCCAAGGGGGATTAGTTTAAACCAGGGTTTCTCAACCACTGCACTGTTGACATTTGGTGCCAAATAATTCTTTGCTGTGGGGGGCTGTCCTGTGAATTATGTACTTAGCTGTACTTAGTGGGAGAAATAGGGAAAAGTGCGTTTAGTCCATCTTTCGCCTCCAGCCATTCTCTTTGCTCCTCGATCTGAGTCGTTCCTCTTGATAGTGCAGAATTAACAGACGGACGTTTTCCCCACCTCTCCGCAAGTGTAAAGTTTCATTGGAGTAATGTGAATTTTGCATTCATATAAGGATCGCTCCCATGTAGTAGACACTTTCCATTTATCCTGGATTATATTAATCCTTATATACATTGTGCCTTAGCTCAGGCTGCTATTAAAAAAATACCATAGACTGGTGGCTTAAGCAACAGAAATTTATTTCTCACAGATTTGGAGACTGGAAGTTGGGGACCATGGTGCTGGTATGGTTGGATGCTGGTGAGGGCTCTCTTCCTGGTTTGTAGACAGCCACCTTACTGTATCTTTACGTGGTGAACAGAGAGAGCAAACCCTGGTGTCTCTTCCTCTTCTAATGCACTAATCCCATTGTGAGGGCTCCCCGCCTCACTTAAACTTAATCAGCTCCCAAAGGCTCCATCTCTATATATCATCACATTGGGAGTTAGGGTAAACATAAATTTGGGGGGACAAAGTTACCTCAGTGTTCTCCATACTTGAGTTATTTGGGGTGCTTCATAAAAATACAGTTTCCTCAGTGTCCACTAGAGACTGATTCAATAGGTCTGAGATAGTATCCATTAATAGCTGTATTTTTAGTAAGTATTTCAACTGATTCTTAAGATAAGACAAGTTTGAGAAAACTACAAAATTTAATTTAGGGGACTTCCCTGGTGGCACAGTGATTAAGAATCAGCCTGCCAATGCAGGGGACGTGGGTTCGAGCCCTGGTTTGGGAAGATCCCACATGCCACGGGGCAACTAAGCCCCTGCTCCACAACTACTGAGCTCGCATGCCACAACTACTGAGCCTGCGCTCTAGAGCCCGTGCTCCGCAACAAGAGAAGCCACCGCAATGAGAAGCCCGCACACCACAACGAAGAATAACCCCCACTCACCACAACTAGAGAAGGCCCGCACACAGGGACGAAGACCCAAAGCAGCCAAAAATAAATAAATAATAAATAAATTAATTAATTTATTTTAAAAAAATAATTTATTCTTACAATAATGCTGTGAGATAGATGTGATTATCTCCTTTTTACACGGGAGCAAACTGAAGATAGAGAAGTTAAGCAACTCAACCAGAGTGATGCAGTTTTAATTGGGGTGGACAAGGTGGAATTTCCAGGCATTTGTGTCCAAGGTCCGTTCACTTATGCACTCTTCTGTATTGCTGCTCACAGTATTGTATGATTAACTTGATGGTAATATTTGCTCTCATTTTAAAAGATTATATGCCAGACATTATTCTGAGTGTTTTGTTATACATATGAACTCATTCAGTCCTCCCAGTAATCCTTGAAGTCGGCACTGGATCATGCCCATGTTGCAGAAAGGAAAAGTGAAGCATTGAGAGGTTAAATAACTTGCCTGAAGTTATTCAGCTACTTAATTGGCAAAATCAGGCTTCGAGCTCATGTAGTCTGGCTCCAGAGGCTACAGTGTTTAACCCCTACTAGAGTTTTTAGTCGTTAACCCCTACTAGTATCACCTCCATATTCTACTCTATAACGTAACTAATGTTTATTTTTAATATAAACGTGTTTCATGTTACCTTTAAGTAAAATTAATATTCCAGGAAGATATATCATGTTCATACTGTGGCTTTACTCCATCTGGCTTACCCTCGGTGTGTGTGTATGTGTGTGTGTGTGTATACACTTTGATAATTGTGTTTCCAGAACAGTGCTATCCAATGCAGTAGCCATTAGGTGCATGTGGCTATTTAAAATTTTTTTTGATTTTGCATTATTTTAATATAGCAAAGCATTGACAAGAATAATAAATAGGCAACTTATTTCATAAATTTTGTTTTATAAAAATATTTGTTGAACAGAGTTGCTTGAAAAGAGGCAAAAAGACAGTATGTAGAAATATTAGTGATGAAATATTTACATATATCTATTTCAAAAATTATAATAGAAAATATTCTCCATCTAGAAGCATTACTTCTGAGATTACCAGGTTCCCTGGCACCTGTAGTGTTTCACAATTAAAAAAAAATCATGGTCTTCATAGAAGAGTCATATGAAGGTGTCAACAGTTTCACATTCATAAGCATGACATGCAATTTTGAAGAGAATAGCGGGAAATTCTATGACAAATTAAAATAATAAGACCACATTGAGATAATATATCTTCAGAAAAATACTGGTGTCATAGTATTAAAGACGGATATGGCTAATAAACTGATTAATGAATGTAAATATGTACCAAGAATAACAGTTTCTTTTTTTTTTAAAGTTTTGGTAATCAATATAAAAAGATTTCTAAATCTGTTTTAATGCATGTAGATATATATTACTATTATTTTTTTAAAGTGTAGTTGACTTCCAATATGGCTATTTAAATTTAAATTGATTAAAATTAAATAAAATTTAAAACTCAGTTCCTCAGCCACGCTAATCATATCAATAGTCATTATATTATGACTCTCAGTAATCACTGCTAATCAATAGTCACACGTGCCTAATAGCTTCTGTATTGGACAGTGAGATTATAGAACATTTTTGTCATGGCAGGAAGTTCTATTAGACATTGCTGCTCTAGACAATTTAGACTTACACTAGAATCAAGATTGACTAGAAAACTGAATACTTGAACCATATCGTTTGATCTTTGCAGGATTGTATTTTTTGAGTAACAGTTGGTGTTATAATAGGTATACCCCCAAATCTAAATGGCTTTGCACAATTGAAGTTTTTCTTTTCTTTCATGCATGGAACCTGATTGGTGGGCACTTTTCCTCCAGGCAGTGAAGTAGGAACCTAGGCTCCTTCCATTTGGTGGTTCTCTATCTTCAGTATGTGGCTTCTAAGGTCATTGCTTGCCTGTTTCAAGCTGACAAATGGGAAGGAGTGTGGAGATAGAGTGCCGTTTTCATGGATGGGGCCTGGCAGTGGCTTCTGTTTCACTGCCTTGAATTCAATCATACTGCCACACGTAACTGCAAGGAAGGCTGCAAACTGTGGTCTAGCTGTACGAGCAGGTTGAAGAGGAAATGGGTTTGGTGGGCACTGAGCTGGAATCTGCCACACGTGTCCTGTCCTTAGCTTACCCTGAGACATAATCTAAGAAACAGTCCTCGGAAGCTTACTATTGCTGTATCGTAAGAATATTGTTAAGGACATTTTTCAGTGTGACTCTTATTATCTCATACGTGATGATCCATGCTGCCTTGATTGCCATGGAAAGTCTTATTTTTCTTGAGTTCTTGGCGTACTTTATGGAGAAGAGAATTCTGTAATTTTCACTTTTTGTTTTGCTTGTCAGGAAATCTCATAGCCAAATTTGTATTTACAAATATAGTGCTGTGTAGAATCATAAAGAATCCTAAAGCTTATATGATTACATTCTAAATTTTCTCATGTACTTGGTTTTCCCTTTAATCTGTTTTTTGATCCTGATTTTTATGAATTTACATATTTTCCATCTTATTGCATGTTTGTGTTCATATTGTGTTAACTATCCCAACTTGTTTGGTGTAATAAAGTGAGATTGTAAATAAATATTGTCTTTCACCAAAACACACATATTCAAAACACCATTATTTTTTTTTTATTGGGTATAGTTGTTTTACAATGTCATGATAGCTTCTACTGTACAGTGAAGTAAAGTAGAGTTCCCTGTGCTATACAGCAGGTTCTCATTAGTTATCTACTTTATACATATTAGTGTATATATGTCAATTCAAATCTCCCAATTCATCCCACCCACCCACCCACCGCTTCTCCCCTTGTCATTATTGGTTTTTCATTCATATACACGGTCATGTCTTCTCTCTCTCAGTGTGAAATTTTAACACCACAGAAGCTCTTAGAAGATAACATAATGAGAACCCTTGTTCCATCATCTGGATTTTAACATCTGTAACATTTTGCCATATTTGCTTCAGGTCTTGATTTTTAAGATCATTTAAAGAAAAAAAACAGATAAAGTTAAAGTCCCCAGGTCTACCTGGACCTTTATCCTTCATTAAGACCCTCTATGCTATGTTCCAAAAAATACTTACTGAATATTTGTTAACTGAATGATTTGAATTGATGATGAGTTGTATTGTGGATGTTTGTAGTAGACTAACACCTCAAAAATAGAAATTAACATCTTAAACATCTTCTCTGTGACCTTCCCTTTTTATACCCTGTGTCATTTTTAATGAATCTAATGATTGACAGGCCTATTTGTTGAATGAATGGATGAATTTAATGAAAAGGGACTAATAATTGAGAAACTGCTGTAGTAATCCAGTTGTGAGGTAAACATGGTGGCAGTGGAGAGGATTGGAAGGGCCACTGATACTAGACAGCTAAGCAATCTGTCCGTGGTCACTCAGCAGTACAGTGGCAGAACCTGAATTCACGCTGTATCAGTATGATTCTGAGAAAATACCTTTTTTGCTACCATACAGCCTTTCTTCTAAGCCTGTATAAATTCTCTCCACTTTTCTGGATGGTTTCAGTGGACTGAATTTCAGGTGGTTTGTGAATTAAGCAAAGATGTCTTTTTGTAGGGAGCTTTACGTAAGTAGTCCAAAGCTTAAAGAGTTGGAGGTTGAATATACAGATTAGGGAGTATTTTAATATGAAGATAATAATTGAAATTGTTACAGTGGGTGAGCTACCAGAAGATAACAATTTACAGACAAATTCTGTTTTTTTCTGAAACAGAATCTGGGATCTCACCAAGTCTATAAATCTTAGAACCCAGAGGTTCTATAAAAAAAATAAAAGTTTTCTTATAGTTTTCAGAATTTAATATGTATATATGTCAGATAAGTTAAAAATTACAGGTTTTCAAAATTCTCCCTTATTTAACTATTTTATTGCTACTATTTTCATTTTTTTGGAAGAATGCTTTATATGAGCAATGTACTTTTTCTGACACACTTATGTTTTAGGTTTTTGGGAACTGTGCTATTGTTGAATTCTTTAGAGCATCAGGGAATCTTTTGGAAGAGGGTGTTCTCCCTCCTTTATATACTGACGTACATCTTCTTTATATATTGAAATTCATCTATTGTGTTTGGTGGCCCAGATGATGGGACAATGCTTTGATATCCTTTCAAGTGATATAGAATGTAGATAATTGTGTAGCACTTGTGGGATATTGGATACAATCATATGGATGTTTATAGTGGTTCTGTTTTCCTATGCAGTTATTATTCTTATTCATAAATTTTGTTTCATTGTGTTTGAAAACTTAGGTAATAATTCAAGATGCCAGGGCCTTCAAGTTCAGGTTCAACTGGTTTTATATCCTTCAGTGGTGTAGAATCTGCACTCTCCTCCTTGAAAAACTTCCAGTCCTGCATCAGCTCTGGAATGGACACAGCTTCTAGTGTTGCTTTGGATCTTGTGGAAACTCAGAGTAAGTAATAATTAAAATTTATTTCTTTTGTGTCTATTTTGATGTAACCCTGAGTGGTGGCATTGCTCTAGGGATGCAAGATACTGCTCACCTTTTGGGTAACCTTGGGACAATCATTTAATCCCTCTGGGCATCTGTTTTCTCATCTTGTTTTACATACCACATAGTGATGTACTTCGGATAAGATGAGATTGACTCATTCATATGTGTTCAGACCCCCATGAGCCACTAGAGACTGCACTAGAAATTTATGGGCTGAAACATGAAGGTATCTGACCTCAAGGAACATACAATCAAAAGTATGTGACATTTGTGGGACTTCCCTGGTGGCGTACTGGTTAAGAATCCGCCTGCCAATGCGGGAGACATGGGTTCGATCCCTGGTCCAGGAAGATTCCACATGCTGCTGGGCAACTAAGCCCGTGCTCCACAACTATTGAGCCTGCACTCTAGAGCCTGCGAACCACAACTACTGAGCCCACACACGGCAACTGCTGAAGCCTGAGTGCCTAGAGCGCGTGCTCCGCAACAAGAGAAGCCACCGCAATGAGAAGCCCATGCACTGCAACAAAGAGTAGCCCCTGCTCGCCGCAACTAGAGAAAGCCTGCGTCCGGCAACAAAGACCCAACACAGCCAAAAAAAAAAAAAAAAGTATGTGACATTTGTGAACTGTACAGTATACAGCATTATGATAGTTATTTTCCAGTAATTTAACTATATTTTGTTCATGCTTAATTACTCAATAGACAGACTAAGCTGATGCTAGGGGTACTGGTAAAGGAAGGCCTCTACAAAATTGAGAAAAGTTCAGTTTTGCTGAGCTTGACCACAATTTTTTGATGAGAAGATCTAGAAAGATGTTATTTGCTTTGTTTGGATTAAATTTGTTTTTATTTTATATTATATATGGAAGCAGGGGAGCAACATAATCTTTTTGTTTTTCTTTTAATATCACTGTTTTTCAGCAATTTGATTGTGATGTGCCTTGGTGTGATTTTCTTTGTTTATTCTGTCTGGTGTTCTTCGAGCTTTATGGATTTGTAGGCTTACAGTTTTGATCAAATTTGGAAAAAAATTCTGCTGCTATTTCTCTCCCCTCTCTTCTCCTTCTGGGGCTCCAATTACATGTATGTTAAGCTGCTTGGTAATGTCTCATAAGTCACTGAGGCTCTGGTGATTTTTTTCAAGTCTTTTTTTCTCTCTGACTTTAGTATGAATAGTTTCTTTTGCTGTGTCTTCAAGTTCATTAGTCCTGTCTTCTCAAGTGTCTAATAGACTAAATCTATCCAGGGAATTTTTAATTTCAGAGACTGTATTTTTCAGCTTTAGAAGACATGAAAAAGAATTAAATGGAATCTTATTTCTCTCTTCATTATGCTCATGTTTTCCTCTGTATGCTTGAGCACATGGAGCGTATTTATAATAGCTATTTTAATATCCTTGTCTGCTAATTCTGTCATCTCTGTTGCCACTTGTGTGTATTATGTTGTTGAGTTTTGGGATTTTGTCATCTTCTTTTAAAGAGTATTGACCTTTGTTTTGGTTGGCAGCTAAGTAATTTGTGGATTAGGCTGATCCATCCCAGGCTTGTTGTTAAACTTCCTTAGGGCAGGTCTAGTGTAGCTTTACTTTAGGGCTAATTTAGCCTTGTTACAAAGCTTGCTCTTTCTGGAGTCTCTGTTGATTGCCCAGAGAGTTCAACGAGAAAGCTCTGCTCTGCTGGATGGAATTTGAATGTCTTCCGGTCCTGTGTGAATTCTGGGAATTGTTCACTTCACAGCTCCCAGCAGTTGTTCCTCAGCAGCTTAGGATTCAGCATCAGACTCAAGGGGATCTCTGTGCTGATCCCTCAGGGGCTTTCCCTGCATGCCCCCCTACAGTGCTCTGTCTTGCAAAACGCCTGCTGCTCACCCTCCCTGCACTCCGGTCTCTTGTCTTCTCAGTCCTTTAAGACTGCTGTGCTCCTCTTGGATTCCTCCTCCGTTGTGCAAGGAAGAGGGCAATTAGAGGACTTACCTCACCTGCTTTCCTTTTCGCAGGCATCCCGGTTCTGCTCTGCCTATTGTCCCACTGCCTGAAAGCAGTTGCTTCATATATTTTGTCCAGCTTTATAGTCACTCATGGCAGAAAGGCCAGTTCCATACTAGATATTCATTCACAGCTGGCAGCAGAAGTCACCCATCATCTTTAGTGGGTGGCCTCTAAAGGTCTTACCCCTGTCCAGCCTGATCTGTAGTCTCTTTTTGATGGTGATGGATATTCAGCTTTGGTAGGTAGTCCTGGGTAAACTCATAATAAGATCTTAAATCATAAGAGAGAAGGGCTGCTATGTAACCTCCTGGAGGATTGTAGTCAGTTTTTTTCAGGATTTGCTTTGAAGATTTCTTAGTATGTTTGATACAGAGTTCATTTTTGTTTGTTTTTGTTTTATTTTTTTAAAATAAAAAGTACATTTTGATGCAAAATGCAACATCTGTTTCATTTAAAAAGAAATATAAGCATCATTTTTTGAAAGATTCATGCTCTAAAGCAGGGATTGGCAAAGTTTTTCCATAAGGAGTCAGATAGCAAACGTTTTCAGTTTTGTGGGCCATGTGGTCTCTGTCGCAACTCCTCTGTTGCACGTCTGACAATTATTATAAAAATAGTTTTGACCCTGTGGACCTTGTGGAAGGGTCTTGGGGACCACATCCTGAGAACTGCTTATGAACCTGAATTGGAGTGCTTATGAGCAGGACTTCGGTGACAGGAGAAACTCCCTACAGAGAGGATGCCTAGGATGACCCCCCCTGGAGTAATAGAGCAAGAGCTTGTTAGGAGAGCAGTTTTCATGGGACGCCCGACTGAGGTGCCGTCTGAGGACCCAGAGGGTAGAGAAACACCTGGTATTTAAGTAAATTTGAAAGTAACTCAGCCTCTGACAGTAGATGAAAGACTTTTAGGAGAGAGAGCCAATATTGCTACTTAATCGCAGGACTTGGAATCAGCCTGATACGGGCGGGTTCTAGTCCCAGTTCCAGCTTTAGTTCTATAACTTGCCCAAAGATAGGTAATTTCTTTGAACTTCTGATTTTTTATCTGTGAAATAGAGATAAAAATGCCCATTTTATAAGGTTGTTGGAGTTAAATAAGATAGTATATGCAAAGTGCTCTTAGCGTAGTGTTTATTCAATAACTATCAAAAAGTATAGCCAGCAATTAGAAATTTAAGGGTCAGAGCTTAGAAGAAGGGCCTGTGATGTGAAGAGGGGAGCAAAGGTGGATGAGTTTGGAGTCTATTTAAGGCTTTTGGTTTGCGTGCAGCTAAATCAGTAATTCACGTTAGCCAACACTACAACGATTAATAAAGGTTTGTTCCTTCAGGTTGTTTACAGTTTAGCTGGGAAGCAAGACATATACATGCTATTCGAACATTAAGTGAACACTGAGGGCCTAAACATTGAACATTAAGGTCCTGAAAGAAGTTAGGACTTTATTATTGGGTGGTTTAAAGTAGAGGAGGAATGTGGCAAGATCCAGGTCTAGAAAGATAACCTCATGGCAATACTGAGGATGCTATGGAGGATGGAGATACCTCAAGTAGCTAATGAAGTCATTTCAGTAGCTCAGGTGGAAAAAGTAAGTTCAACTAAGATATTATAGTTGAGGTGAAGAGGATTCAATTTGTGTGCTTTGTGTCTTATATTATGCTCCTACATTGTGATATAGGCAGGATAGTGTAATGTAAGAGTGCAGAGCTTCGTGTACAGAATGCCTGGGTTCTTGTCCCAGCTCCATCTCTTACTATTTTTGTGTCCTTGGACAAGTTTTATAACCTCTGTTTTAGATTTCTGATTTGTAAATGGCATTATTGTGGGGATTAAATGAGATGATACTTACAAATTACATAGAGCAGTCATTAATACTTAATAAGTGCTCAGTAAATGTTAGCTATTATTTAGTCATTTGGTTTGCATTTGAGTTGACTATTTTCTTAGGCAATAGTCCATGGACTGGGAGAAATTAAAGTGCAGAAGAGCAGGTGGGAAAGTCCATGAACTATGTTCAGAGCAGAAATATTCCCTTTTCTTCTTAGCCTTATAAGATTAGACACACTTTCTGTTGACCTTTTGGGTTGCCCAGTTTCATCACAAATTAGAATGAATTTTGACAAAATAGGTGGTAGCAATCACTTAGGGATCATTTTCTCACTTTGCACTGCAGTTCTCTTGTCACTATATTATTAAATTATTGGTGGAGGGGATTCCTGCTGCCAAGAACTTTGGTGGTGATGTGTTTCGTTTTGTTTCCTGTTGGTTGCATATTCCTATACAAGTGCTTGTCCCTATTCAACTTTCTAGCATATTTGAAATTATCACCTTTCCTCGTGTTACGTTACAGCATATGGTGTCTGGGCAATTAGACTCTTGCTGCCACCCTATCTATTAGTTTTTCTCTAAATTTATTGGTATTCTAGTAATTCTTTATTTGAACTAACTGGGAAATGAAATTTGTTACGTTAAGAGGTTTTTCAGATAACCGGAGCTTATTTTTCAGATTTTAAAGTTTATTATGTACTTTTCTGTCTTCTTAAGCAGAATGTACTGACCTAATTTATCAGAGCTGTAGGTATCAACATCATCCTTAAGCAACTGAATTTTCATAAGCCCTTTAAGTTTAGTCAAGTAAATTTGAGGAATGGCCCTTCCCTAAAATGTTAGTGTACCTCAGGGTTGCGTCCTCTCTCTTCCTGCCCCTGTGTCAGGGTGTGTCTTCAGATGGCCTTCAGAGGTTTGGTTCTGCGATTCCATGGAAAATGTACATGCCTGAGGATTGACAGTTCTTATCAGATTCTTGCTGAATATTTGTGAGGAACGTTTGGAGGAAAAGAGTAAAAGGATGTATATTTAAATTGCCCAAGGGTCCAGTAGATGAGAAAACTTTGTTGGAGAGCTTCTGGATTTTACCCTCTATATTGCTTTTCTTTCTGTGACTTGCTGAAAGCAACAGAGCAGAAAGACTTCAGTTACTATGGTCAGGCAGGTAATTGGATGTTTGTTGAACTATTCTGAGGTATGGTGATGATAATGATGGCCATAATGATCAAAAGATGATAATAGCTTGATTGGTTACACACGTCAAATGTGCTGTTTTCACAAGTGATATCTCACTTGGTCCTAACTAATCCTTCAAAGTAAGGACTGTTGTTATCCCCACTGGGTACATGAGCCACTGAGGCTTAGCGAAGTTAAGTGCTCTCCAAAGGTCACACAGTTACTAAGTGGTGGGAGTTGAGACTTGAGCGTAAGGGACTTGATTGCAGTTTCTGCCCTTAACCATTACACTTTATTGAAAATTGATTGTGTTCGTCTAATGGCATTTGCAGCAATTGGATAATATTGAAATAACGTTTAGTGGTTTTGGTTATTTTGTTGAGGTTAACATTATCTGATTTTTCTTTTTTGTCCCTCTTCTTCCTTTCCTTCTCCTTTTTGAATCCCGAAATGAGGTTGCATGCCTTTTCTTAAACAGCCCATCAGCTTTTGTCCTATTCTGTTAGTGAAGTTCTCAATGACTTCCCTTGGACATTCACGCGTTCCCTGGACTTTGGTGTCTTCTACTTGTAAAGGCAGAGTTGAGTCTGGTCGTGGAAGGAAGAAGCTGGGACCTTTTGGGGTCATTGTGCTGACCCTAGTCTGTCTATTTCTGGACTTGTTGTAATGTCAGGAAAATCAGTTCCTTTTTGGTTAAGTGATGGCTGTCAGGTTTCCTCTCCATTGCAGCCCCTTGCAGTCCTGACTGATAGAAGTGATACAGTGAGTTGATTGAATGATAGTCTGTTCTTTCATGTATCCAGAATTTGTATTCTCGTTAAGAATGATCATCTTTTTAAACCTGATTCCTTTTTTTCTCACCTTGGTCTCCACCTAGGCAATAAACAGAGCTTCCACTTTGTGACAGTTACTTTAGAGTTAATGATGAATAAAGAACAGCCATCAGAGTTAAAAATTACATGGCCTTAGAAATTCGTACTTCTCATGAATAACTGAACTTTCAGATTTGCAAACCTTCAGCATTCAGTTGAGTGCATACTTCTGAATCTGGATGCTTTGGTGGGTAATATTCTAGTTTTCCCCCTGATACAAGGCATTCTAAAAATCTAAAAATTTGAGGGATAGAGAGAAAAAGAAGATTACGAACACCCACAACCCTATCACCCATCACCTAATTTTATGAAAAAGGAGTAATTATTTTACTTAAATCTTTTATGTTAAATTTATTTTGAAAATTACTTAATGGTTTGAGAAGCCACAGCACATACTGACCTCACATTCTCAAGACTTATTTTCTTAGGAAGATCCACATCATGGATTTTCATTATGCTGTAATAAATTTCTCCATCTAGAGAACTGCTTCTTATAGCCAGGACTCTAGTTAAGTGGGAAGGTTTCTTTTTGGCCTTGCTCTTATACTTTATTCCATAATTATGTTATTGAGTAGAAGCAGTAATTAGAAGAAAGTAATAATAGTGGGGTGGTGGCCAAAAAGACAATAAAAAAAAAACAACCATAAGAAGCCAATGTTTGTATTTCTTATATAGCTTTTAAAGCTGGAGTCAATTATAAAAGCAAAATATTATTATAACTTAAATAAATGAAGGCCATTGAAAATTATGCTATCTGTAGTGTTAAAAGTATAAAGGCATTGCCTACAGAGTAGTAAAAAGCCAGCTCTCTCAAAAAGCTCAGTTGTTTTGCCTATATCTTCATATTTCCCAGGTGTAAGGAAAAACTGTACTGTTTCTACTCTGCTACTCACAGCGCTTGTGACACTTCTAGCTCCACTTCCCACTCCAAGCAATTCTCCAATTCTCCAACTGGGTGTCCTACAATTCAACTCAGTTCTGATTCTATTTACCTGGAGTTAGTGTCAGATCTCACAGGTTAAGCGCTCAGTCCTATAAGGCTGCCCCCACTGCCCTTGGGTTCTGTAATTTGCTAGAGCAGCTCACAGAACTCAGGGAAACAGTTTATCTACTAGATTACCGATTTATTATAAAAAGGTACATCACAGGAACAGCCAGATGGAAGAGATGCAAAGGGCAAGGTAAGTGGGAAGGGGCGCAGAGCTTCCACGCCCTGTCCGAGCTTGCCTCGCTCCCAGCACCTCCGTGTGTTCACCGACCTGGAAGCTCTCTGAACCCTGCCCTTTTGGGTTTTTATGGAGGCTTCATTCAGTACCCACGCACGAGCAATTAAATCATTGACCACTAGTGATTGAGTCAATCTCCAGCCCTCTAATCATGTGGTTGGTTTCCATGGCAACCAGCCCCCTTCTTGAGGCTATCCAGATACCCCTAGCCACCAGTCATCTCATTAGAATACAAAAAGACTTTTATCACTTTGATGATTCCAAGGGCTTTAGGGGCAGAGACCAAATACATATTTCTTCCTATTATGTTACACCAGGACTGTGTGTGTTTGTTCATTGTAGTGGCATATTTGTAGACTCTATAGTTAATCAAGTGAAAAGAACTTCTGATGAAATACATTTTTGGAGGAGATTGAAATATGCTAATAAAAAGAATCACAGGGAAAATTTTCACAATGATGTATATATTAGGGCAGTGCAATAAAGTGAGAAAACAGCCTCGTAACATCAGTTAAGGCCCACAAAAAGATTTACCAGAATAAAATTTCCTGTTCCTTTTCCTCAATCCCTCTTCTTTGTCATCAGCAGTATTCATATTGATAGTCCATCAATGCCATTTTGAGGCTGAAAGGAACCTTAGCAGTTAGGTGATCTCTGATGCTTTTACTCACTGGTTCTTACTTCAGGGAATGGGAGCTTTTCAGAATGAGTGAGGTTTGTCAGCCTCTAGGGGTGGGCAGAGAATAGGACTGAGGAAGTGGGGGTGTGTGACAGCCCTCCATTCTGCTCCCTTACTGGTTATGAGTACAAAATGAGTACATTCCCTCTCTTCTTAACATTAATAAAATTTAGACTTGCTTTCAGATTGTGTGCTCAGGAAGTTGCCTGTAAGCACATGATCTGAAAATCTGAGCATGCGTTTTGTCTGGCATGATTAGGTCCTTGAAATTTAGAAGGGCAACATGTCCTCTTCTCAGAATCTCTAACCCTTTGCCCTGCTTGATTTTTCTCCTTACTACTTATGTCACCCCACCTTCTCACATACTATATCATTGGCATAGTTATTTGGTTTGTTGCCTGTCTGCCCTGTACGTAAGCACCATGACTGCAGGGATTTTTGCCAGGTGCCTCTAACTCCCCCGCCCTCACCCCTGCTGTTGCCTCTATCAGCACTTGGTATATAGAAGGCACTCAAGAAGTGAATGAATATATTTAAAACCTAGTAGGCAAATTAATATAAAAATTTCCTCTAATTGAGTATCTAGCTCATTTATATATGCACACGGGTTCATATCCATGGATCCATATATCCACTCCATCCCTGTATAGACCCCATCTATATAGCCATATATGCATAGTGTATATACAGTAGTGGGTGGTTTTTCCCTCAGGGCACCTTTGGCAACGTCTGGAGACATTTCTGATTGTCACAACTTAGAGGCAGATGGTGAATGTGCTACTGGTCTCTACCAGCCTCTAGGTGTTTAGGTGTAGCTAAATATCCTACAATGCATAGGACAGCCCCTGGGCAACATCCAGCCTAAAATGTCAGCAGTGCTGAGGCAGAGGAACTGTGATATACACATATGCACATACATATTCATTAACTCTGGTAAAAGGAAAATATTGTTTTTCACCCAGAGAGGTTTTGAAATTTGCCTAGTAGAAAGCATAGGCAATACTAGGGGCTCTTAAGGTAAATAATACCTGAACTTTTATTGTATGTACTGCTTGCTGGCAGTTAGGGATGTTCCCCTGTTTTCAGAGGTTCTTCATGTTCTCCTTATATTTTATATTTCTTTTTTGTGTTTTTTCCCTGTCTGGTCTGTAAGGTCCTTGAGGATAGGATTCGTCTATAGTCATCCTCATACCCCACCTTCAGAGCCTGGCAGAGGGCTTTGTACATTTTAGGTCGTCTGCAGATGCTTATTGAGTGAATCAGTCAGTCAGTCAATGAAGTAATTAAGGAATTTGGGTGTTGGGTTGAAGCAGCCATAGTAGGAGAATTAACCCCACTCACAGAAATGGGCAAATGCCACAAATCAAGCTGTTCTCATCAACTGGAGAGCTGGTCTTTCAGGTTACCAGCATGCCACGGGACATTTGTCACATTGGAACGTATTTGTATTTGGTAGATATGGTTGGTGAAATACTCTAAAGGTTACAAAGCCTGAATGCTGGGGGAACTTCAGGGTCAGCCTTTTCCTCAGCTGGTGAGATTCCTGTACCGTTGACTTGTGTCTTCGAAATATGTGTGAGATGTTGCTATTAAATGTATCACTACCATAATTGTATTGTTTAGTCTTGACCTGGGAACATGCCTCACCTTCTGATGTAAGCGTTTCCCAAAGTGGGTGAGGAAAAGAGAGCCGCCAGAGCTGACTATAGGCAGATACTATTAAATAAAGGTGCATGCGGTGAAAATCACTGAAAGGGGTAGTCTTATCCTCACTCTACAGATGGGAAAATGAGGCTCACTGAATCGAAGTAACTCGCCATAGGGCACACACCGAAGTGGCAGCCAGGGAATTTGAATTTGAAACCAGTTTGGCCTGATTTCAGCCCCTTGACCTAGATTAATCTGGCGCCCCTTTCTCTTTCTGATGGCCCTCAGTTGATGGCAGTAATCCTTTCTAGCTGTTAGTGATGTGAGGGGCATTTTTTGGGTATATTTTTTCTACTTATTGCATTTATATGAGGTTTTACACCTTTTTTACAAATGAGAAAGTTTTAAATTCAAAAAATTAATTAGTGAACAGTAGAGCATTTGAACTAGCAAAGTAGTATGGCACTTACCCCATACAGTGGTTCAACACAGATTTGTCTTTGCAATGATAGTGACAACGAGAAAAGTTCTTTTTAAAAAATCAGTTCCAAGATTTTTTTCTCGTGTTTAAAAAATTATTATTATTTACATTTTGCTTTTGACCCATCTTTCTGTGACATATTTTTATGAACTCACTTGTGGGTAGAGGGAAGGTTTGAAGAGAAAAAGGAAAGAAGAGTTTTGTCAGAAACTCATCCTATTATGGGCATTTGCTCTTAAAATGTTAGAATTAAATAGTTGGTCTCTGTGGATATCTAAAATTATATCTTGAAAGGACAAAATCAAAATCAATAGAGCAAGTCTTTGAAATTTCTTTATATTTTATGCCACCGATATTAATGTCTGTGATGTTACCTGTCATATTGGAGGCTTGGTTTTGCATGGTTAGCCTCTCAGAGTTGATTTTTTTCTCTTAACTGGTAAGTTTGCCATTTAAGCCATGGAGTAAGGGATGGTATATCCTTAATTGTGACTGTGTGGACCAGTGGCCATACGGGGCATATATCTCATGACCCAGTTTTCTTACTTCAAGCATATAACTTTTTAATTATGAATAAATAGATACTTATTAAAAGGGTTTTTTTGGGCTTCCCTGGTGGCGCAGTCGTTGAGAGTCTGCCTGCCGACGCAGGGGACACGGGTTCGTGCCCCGGTCCGGGAAGATCCCACATGCCGCGGAGCGGCTGGGCCCGTGAGCCATGGCCGCTGAGCCTGCGCGTCCGGAGCCTGTGCTCCTCAACGGGAGAGGCCACAACAGTGAGAGGCCCGCGTACCGGGAAAAAAAAAAAAAAAAGGGTTTTTTTGTTTTCTGAGGAAGAGCATATCAAGTTGAATTTAAAGGAATGCAAACATCTGGTGCATTAGGGGACTTCTCTTACTCAACCCCAGTTTAAGTTGTTATTTAAAGTAACCAAGTTCTCCTCTAAGACCTAAATAGAAAATAAACATTTTAGCAAAGAATCAAGAGAAAGGTTTTTCTCTTTTCTCTTGATTACTTTATAACATAGTTGCACAGGAGCAAATGTAAACATTGGACCCTATTATCATTAGGGTAGGTGACTCAATTTAAAAATCACTTATGTTCTACCTCCTTGGCTTTTCATGTGTTCCCCCTTTCCAGGTGAGCCCCCTTAAGATGCCAGAACCTGATATCCTGATACCAATAAATGCCTTTTCTTTGTTTCACAGGGCTTTTTGCTTTTTTATTGTATATTTGCTTTGTTAATGTGTTTGGTCTTTAGAAATTAGAAATTGAGCACTTTTGTTCATTGATGAACCTAATTTTTTTAAGACTTTGCACTTAATTTTTGTGTAAGGACTGATTAATCCAGTGGTTCTTAAACATGGGGGTAAACCACTTAGAGGGCTTGTTGAAACAGATTGCTGGGCCCCACTGCTAAAGTTTCAGTAGATCTAGAATGAGACCAAAAATTTGCACTTCTAACAAGTTATCTGGTGATGCTGATGCTACTGGTTCAGGGACCACACTTTGAGAACCCTGGTCTAATCGTTATTTCCCCTTTGACAGGAGAAACCTGTGCCACTAGGTGGCACCAAAACACTTCTTATGAGGTAGCCATTGGGGCCTTACTGATCTGTGTGTGTTCATTGCGGGGTTCAGGATTGTGTAAGAAGTACAATCACTAAATTATTGGAATCTAGTAGCTTGGAGCCTGAATTACTCCATATATCTAAAAATAAAAAAAAAATGTGCTGTTTCTATCAGACCAGAAAAACTGTAGGGCCATTAGGATCACAGCATTTTAAGATCAGCTCTTCCAGGAATGAGGACTAGACTGCTCATTTCCACTGGCTTCATTTCTAGTTATCCAGGTTACTCAGTTCCTTTACCAGCAGTTGATGCAGGCCCAGTCACAAAATAGAAAGATACATCTCATATTTATAATTTATTATTCTGAGTTAGTGATCTTGATTTTGTTGTTGATAACGTTTAAAAACCACTTTAAATTCTATCAGTGGGCCAAATGTATGGGGCACAATTTTGGGATATTAAAAAGTGTGAAATGTGTTTTCCTCTCCTATTGACTTCCTTAGTCAGAAAGTTGAGTAGTTTCCTTTTTGAGAGCTACGGAGAGGAAAGTTTGAGCTGTTGTTGGCCTCACCTCACCTCACGTCACCTCACCTCACCTTGTGTTACGGTGCACTCTCACTCTGTAAATTTCCAACCATTCCAACACCTCCAGATTTTCTTTCTTCCCCAGACTGTAAAAACCTGAAGGTTGGCTTGGTTTCTACACATGATGGAATTTGTGGAAATAATTGCTTGCTGTACTCTCCTGTTCGCTAAGCTCTCCCATCCACATTGGGATGTCCCTTTTTGAAATAGTAAATGAGTCATATTTTAGTTTTTAAAACAGAATACGTATAGTACCTAAATACTGCCTGGGTTTTTCTAGATGCTTGAGAGTAATCTTTGTGTTGATTCTATTTTTTCTTTTCTTTTCTTTTCTTTTTTAAACCTTTGGAGCAGAGGCATGGGTTAGGTTTCAATGACCTAATAGGTATGAAAATGACTACTACAGGAAAAACCGAAGTGGAGTCACTTGATCAGATTTTAAAATTAGACTAGCACTTTATCATATATCTTTGATCATTGAAAAGAATTAAGACTAGTTTAATTCTAGGCAAAGATGACAATTCATGGCAGAAGTAGAACAGGCTTTAGGATCGTTTTTGAAACATTAGGTCCTTTTTAAAAGACATAAAAGTTTGTCTTTCCCTAAGCAGAAAGGAGCTTTTATTAGGTTGGTGATTAACAGGTGAAACCAATTTGATTATTCTAGAGAAGACTTTTTTATTATCCAGACCTAGTTCTCCCTCTTTCTGTACTTTACACCTGAAATTAAATGTGTGTTCTGGGGGCTTCCCTGGTGGCGCAGTGGTTGAGAGTCCGCCTTCCGATGCAGGGGACATGGGTTCGTGCCCCGGTCCGGGAGGATCCCACATGCCGCGTAGTGGCTGGGCCCGTGAGCCATGGCCGCTGAGCCTGTGCATCCGGAGCCTGTGCTCCGCAACGAGAGAGGCCACAACAGTGAGAGGCCTGCGCACCCCCCCCACAAAAAAAGAAAATGTGTGTTCTGTATAAATGTAAAGTGTTATTTGTATGTGCAGCACTGTCCAATAAAAATATAATGTGAGCCGCATGCATAATTTAAAATTTTCCACTGTCCTCATTACAAAAGGTAAGAAAAAAGAAGAGGAATTAATTTTAGTAATATATTATTTAATCTAATATGTCTAAAATATTATCTCGACTTGTAATCGTTATGAAAATTGAGTTATTTTTATACTTACATTCTTTTCTCAGTCCGGACTAGCCTCATTTCATATGCTTAATAGCTACATGTGGGAAATGGCAGAGGGCATTTCACTTTTCAGTGACTCTCAGAGGAGGGCAAAAAATTGGAATGGTAGTTAGATCATTTAGTTTTGCAGCTTTTTAGCGGTTTTGGTGAATATTCGCATTGAAACATTGAACCAGTTGGTAAAACAAGATAATACTATCTGTTGATTTCTTTTCCTTTTTTTTTTTTTTTGTACTTGTCAGTCCTTTACCACTGGCATGATTGGTATTTTAGGTTTTTCCCAAAATTGTTTAACCCCCTTAAAATCACTTCTCCAGATCCTATTAATATTTGCCTCTTTTTGAAATGTCACATCCTAATCTGACTCCCTACCTACAGTACTTCCATATTTTGTAACTGATGTGGTAAATTAGTTTCTTGCTAGTGTTGAGCAAGCTAGAGAGGCTAAGCCTCTTAACTTCAGCCAGAATATACTGGTTGCTGTAATCCATTAGGCCTGTCAGCAGTTGACCTTGGAAATGCTAATTTGCTTATCCCTGGGTTCTGCTTCAGGCACTGCCTTTCCCTCTGTGGGTGGGAGTTATGAACCCAGTTTGGAGAAGAACTGGAGGCCCTTGGGGCAAGCTCCAAACGGATGTGCTTCTTGCTTCACTTTTGCATGTGACCAAGTTGCAAGAGGCATTCCTTGCATGAATTTCTTTGAAGACCTTTTAAAGTCAGCACTTACGCCTAGACAGAAGTTGAGAGGAGGCTTCGTTGACATCTGGATCTACCCTTCCCCTGCATTCTAGCACCATCTGCCATAATGAAGTTGATTAAAAATGATTCCGTTACTATTTCATTATATCCCTTGATGGGATTTTACTTACGATAACTAACCTAGCTTTCTTTTTAATCCGTCCCAGTTAATTGTTCCACTTTTTATGGCTAAATAATATTCCACTCTTTGGATATACCACATTTTGTATATGCATTCATCAGTTGATAGACACTGAATTGTTATTATTAATAAATTATTATTTGGATATTATTAAGAAAAGCTACTCTGAACATTTGTGTACAAATTGGAATCTCATTGTGGTTTTGATTTGCATTTCCCTAATGGACAATGATGTGAAGCTTCTTTTCATGTGCTTACTGGACATTTGTCCATTTGTCTTCTTTGGAGAAATGTCTATTCAGATCCTTTGCCCATTTTCAAATGGAGTTATTTCTGTTTCTATTTTTGAGTTATAAGAGTTTATATATTCTAGATACAAGACCATTATCAAATATATGATTTGTAATTTTTTCCCCTTCTGTGAGTTGTCTTTTTACTTTCTTGATAGTGTTCTTTGAAGCATAGAAGTTTTTTATTTGAGGAAGTCCAGTCATCTGTTTTTCCTTTTGTTCCCTGTGTTTTTGGTGTCATACCTAAGAATCCATTGCCAAATGTAATGTCATGCAAATGTATTCCTAATTTTTCCCTAGGAGTTTTATAGCTCTAGCTATTACATTTAGATCATTTTGAATTAATTTTGTATATGGTTTGAGTTAGTGGTCCAATTTCATTATTTTGCATGTGGCTTTGCAGTTGTCCCTGCACCATTCCTTTCCCACTGAATAGTCTTGGTACCTCCTTGTTGAAAATCAGATGACCATTGACACACGAGTTTATTTTTGGACTGTCCATTAATTTTATTCCATTGATAGAATTCTGTATGCCTATCCTTATGCCTGTACCACACTGTCTTGTAGCTGTTGCTTTGTAGTAAGTTTGGAAGTAGAGAAGTGTAGTCCTCCAACTTTGCTTTTCTTTTTAAAAATTGTTTTGGGTCTTTGGGGTCTCTTGTAATTCTGTATGAATTTTAAGATCAGCCTATTAGTTTCTAAAAAGAAGCCAGCTGGGATTTTGATGAGATTGCATTTATTTAGATCTTATTTAATTTCTTTGAACAATGTTTTCAGAATATTGGTTGTACATTTCTTCTGTTAATTTATTCTAAAACATTTTATTCTTTTTGATGCAATTGTAAATGGAATTATTTTCTTAATTTCATTTTCAAATTCATTGCAAGTGTATAAAATTGAGCTTGTATCCTGCAACCTTGCTGAACTCGTGTGTGTGTGTGTGTGTGTGTGTGTGTGTGTGTGTGCGCGTGTGTGCGCATGTGTTTTGTTTTGTTTTGTTTTTTTTTGCAGTACGCGGGCCTCTCCCTGTTGTGGCCTCTCCTGTTGCAGAGCACAGGCTCCGGACGCGCAGGCTCAGCGGCCATGGCTCACAGGCCCAGCTGCTCCGCGGCATGTGGGATCTTCCCAGACCAGGGCACGAACCCGTGTCCCCTGCATCGGCAGGCGGATTCTCAACCACTGCACTACCAGGGAAGCCCCTGTGTGTGTATTTTTTTTAGTGGATTCCTTAGGATTTTCTTTATGCAAGGTCACGTCATCTGTGACTAGAGACAGTTTTATTTTTTCCTTTCCAATCTATTTGCTTTTTATTTCTTTTTCTTGCCTGGTGCTAGAACCTGCAGTAAGTTATTTACTTAATATTGAATACAAGTGGCAGGAACAGACATCCTTATCTTGTTCCTAATCTTAGGGCAAAAGAAAAGTCTTTCATCATTAAGTGTAATGTTCTCTGGAGAACTCCCTTCCTCCTACAGTGTCCTTGCAGCACCCTCGGTTGAGAAAGCTTAACATTACGCTCACTGTAAGGAGAAATGCTTAAAGCAATTTCATTCATTATCACAGCGCATGTATAAAAAGATAAATTTTGAGCTGAGAGGCAATAAATTGATTAGCTGGCACAGCACACAAATAAGCAAGCGGAATAAAGCTTTAAAAGTGCTGTGATAGAAACCTGTGTGCAGGAGTCAGTGGGGGCATCATGGAGTTAATAGTAGATTCTAGCTGAGGACCTTTAGGAGAAATTTCATGCTGAAGATGATGACCAAAAGATGAATAGTGTCTCCTACAGAATGGGAGAGGGTATCTCTGAGGAAAGCAAAGGTGAGAAGTAGTCCACAGAACTTGGTATCAAGATCTGTGAAGGATCTGGAGTTTTTACCCTACATGGACACTATCAAGTTAGCCTGCCACAGTTTCATGGATGCTGGCAGAAGACAGGAGACTTCTAGGTAAGAGACAAAGGCCTTTCTTTTTGTACATCAAGCCATGTGAGTATTATGGTCCTGTAGGTTCACTCCCAATCCGAGTCCTTACAGGGGTGATATGGAAGAGCCCAGGGTGATACTGCGGTGGGCTTGGGTTGGAGCTGAGGAACCTTGAGCTTGGGGAACCCAGATTTTTATAATGGGCAGTAAACCTGCCTGACTTTTGCTCTGGAGGAAGACATTATCTGTATTATACTGCCCTCTGCTTTGGAGGGAGACACTATCTAGTCTTCCAAAGCTTTGTTCATTATGCAAACATCCTTGAAAAGATAGTCTGGAACAAAAGGGCAGTGCATGCTTCTGCAAGATGTTCAGAGATGTGTGAGACCCGTGAAGAATTGTTTCCCAATGCCTGGCAGACTCAGGGAGATGCAAGTAGTTCAGATTGAAGATTATCTTCGGTTTGGGCCTTTCTAAGATTTTTACCACCATGTGTTATAGCTTTAGTACTATTGCATCGAGAAGATGTAGTACATCTCACAACATAGTAATAAGGCCTTGGGTACTGCCAGGCTCCTTTCTTCTTTCCGTTTCTTCTTCCCCTTTTTTCCCTAATGGGCAGCAAAATAGTTTGGTTGGCTGGGCAGAATAATTTAGGACTTTAAGGGCCAGTTCTGGAATCAAGTAAACTGGGTTCAGACTCAGCTATGCTAGTTAATAACATAGTGACTTTAGGTTTTGGTTTCCTCATCTGTAAAATAGGGGATAATATTGTAAAATAGGAACTAATATCTAATGAATATTTAATTGTGTGCCCGCAGACATCTCCCTTATTCCCACCTTATTTAGGGTTGATGTGAGAATTGAATAATGTGTTTAAAATGCTCTCCACAATGCTTAGCATGTAACACTCACATTTTATTGGTCAATTACCTTTTTTTATTAAACACATACTATTATTTTTATTTATTTATTTTTTTACTATCAGCTATAGTTTTTATTCAGTCTCCACAGAGTCCAAAGAGCTATTTTTATTAGATCTTTTTTTTTGTTTTTTTAATTGAGGTGTAGTTGATTTACAACGTTGTGTTAATCTGGGGTCAATTACTTTTTGACCAATACAAATAACAACCAAAAAATGTTTTTGTTTGTAGTTATTTGAGCCCTTTGCAGAGTAGAAAGGTGGATCCTTTGGACCTCTTGGTTGAGAATTAGTATTGTATAAAATTAGTATTGTACAAATTTAATATTGTACAAATAGCCCTGAGTTAAAAATGCAAGTTCTGTTATCTACTAGCTGTGTAAGTTTGAACCAGTTACTTCACTTCTCTGCGCTTCCTTTTCTTTGTGTGTAAAATATGGCCAATATCTCCTTTTCACGGTTGTTCCTAGTTCAAGACAGTTTATATGCTTTGTCATATGCCGGATCTACTTCTCACCTTGGCTGGTCAGCCTGTAAACACGTACTTCGACTATAAAGAGAATAAGTGAAAAAATGACTTTAACGTATATACCTTCCTATTGGGATGGAGAATGGCACTGAGAGTGTGTGTTGAGTGAGGGCCCAGTGTGTTGGGGAGGGGGAGGGGGAGAGGGAGTATGGGCATTACCTTCTTAGTAGGAAAAAAGTGACATCTGTGATGGTTTCGGAGGCAGAAATGTGTTCTAGTTTCAGAAAAATTAGTATGGGATTTAATTTCAAGCAAAAAGGATCAGAGCTCCTTTGGGACAGACTAAAATAGACATTTAAACCAGTTACAAAGAAAGATTATGTAATCTGTTACATAGAGGATGCAGTTTTTGTTAGTGCTCTCTTAGAATGGAGACTTCCAGAGTCCTTAGGTAGTTCTGGAGTTTGTTGAATTTGAAAGAATTACCCTATATCTGCCTTATCTTTCCAAAGAGCACTATGCACTTGTGTTTAGATACTTACTAATTGGGAAGCGAAATACCAATACTAGTCCAGTAACGAATCCTACCAGATTCACATATCAAATTCCTGTAATACCCTGAAGGCTTCTCATAGACCCAGAGCGGTGTCAGAGATTACCATGCAGGTCTGAGAGATGTTTCACATGCTCAACTGTGAAGCACTTTCTTTTCTTTACTGTTTTATTTTTTGGTTAACTGATTGTGTGTTCCATTAATTTACCTCTTATTCAGGTATTTAATGAACGTTTGCATTTCCACTCCAATGATATTGTTTTTGCTCCTCATCCTTACCATTCTTGGCAATATCACCGGTGGGGGAACCTCTCAAAACATAATCAAAATCCTTCACATAATCTGTCCCTCACGTTTTAGTACAGTTATGGCACAAGTGGAGCACATGACTGCCCTGTGAATAGGGATTTTAATATACTTTTGTTCTATATTGATTTAATGCTTTTAATTGGTCGCAGTTGAGCACCATGGGAGTAGATTTCTCAAAAGAACCTTCAGAAAATATATTTGCCCAGATCTGAATTTATCAGTTAGAGTTTAACAGGTGACTGATTTAACTTCTCTTTTTCATTAAGAGTACATTTTAACTCTGGATGTGGAAAAGAAAGGAGGTTTTAAGAGATAGGACAGGCACTCACACATTTATTAGAGGTATTGAGTATTTCTCATGTGCTGTATAACTACCCTCCAATGATGGCCCCCAGCAAGTCTTCCCATCCTTGTGCTTGCGTGCTATTCCTCATATCAAGAGATGGAGCTTACTGGGGTAATTTGTTAAGGAGCAAGAGATGAAATTGGTACCAGGAGGAGAGTTTAAACCCACGCTGGCATATGCCCTTATTGCTGTAAAACAAACTACCTTGAAACTTAATGTGTTAAAACTGTAAACTTTCTTTTGTTAATGTCTCATGATTCAGTGGGTTGACTGAACTGGGCTGGGAGATTCTTCCACTCCATGTGAGGTCAGTGAAGATGGCCGCCATTTGGGGGCTCGACTGGGTTAGAATTTGCAAGGTGGCTCCCTTACATGGCTGGCAGTTGGTGCTGACTGTTGACTGGATGCTCAACTGGAGTTATTGACCAGAGCCTTAGGATTCTCCTTCATGTAGCCTCTCCACATGGTTTGGGTTTCTCCCAGCACAGTAGCCGTTCCCAGGGGAAGGAAGCAGAAGCTGCCAGACCTGTTAAGATGTGGGCTCAGAAGTTCCAGAACATCACTTCTACTGTGCCTAATAAGTCAAAGCAGTCACAGGACCAGCCTCAATTTATGGATAGAGAAAATAAACTCTACCTCTCAGTTAGGGGGTAGCATTCATGTGAGGACCAAAAGGATGAATACTTCCTGTGCTAGGTGTTGGCAATATAGCAGTGACTAAAATAGACATGGCATTTGTGTACTGAGCAGAGGCTGGAGAGAATAGGAAAGGGCCAGAGCGGGGGTAGAAGGCTCTCATAAGTCAAATTAAAGAGTTTGGACTTTTATCTTTCGGGCAGTGAGAAGCTATTAAAAAGTTTTTTAAATCGGAATAAGATAATTTGTATTTTGCATTAATTCTCTGGCTATAATGTGGGAAGTTGCTTCCTAGGAATGAGCCTAGAGGTAGACCAACCAGTCAGGAGGCTGTTGCAGCCCCAGGCATTAGATAGTAGTGACTTGGACTAGGAAGGTGGCATGGGGACTGGGCAGATTCATAGGAGACAAAGGAGGGATAATTGATGAAATTCAGTGATCTACTGAATATGGAGATAAAGGGAAAGGAAGGAGTCAACAGTGATACTCAAATTTCTGACTGAAGCATCCCCGTTAAGAAAGGCCAGGTTTTCTAGCCTGGTGGCCATCATTTTGCTATTGCTGTGGGAACAACTTACCACAAACTTAGTGGCTTAAAACAACACAAATTTATTATCTTACAGAGCTGGAGGTTAGAAGTCTGCAGTGGGTCTCCCTGGGCTAAAATCCAGCTGTCAGAAGGGCTGTGCTCCTTTGCGGAGGCTCTAGGGCAGAGTCATTTTCTTGTCTTTTTCAGTTTTTAGAGGCTGCTCACATTCCTTCCATCTTCCAGGTTAGCAATGGCCAGTCAGATCTTTCTCATCCCGCATCACTGTGACATTGACTCTCCTGCTTTTCTCTTTCACTAATAGAGACCCCTGTGATTATATTAGGTGCACCCAGAGTAACCCAAGATAATGTATCTCCCCATCTCAAGGTCAGTTGATTAGTAACCTTAATTCTCTCTTTGCACGTAACATACATACTGACAGGTTCTGGGGATTAGGAAATGGACATCTTTGGGGGGCTGTTATTCTGCCTCTGACAAATGGGAACTGGAAGACAAATTTTTGGGCCGGAAATGAATTCAGTTTTAGACATGTCTCCAAGTGGAGATGACCAATAAGCCGTTGGTCTTTGAGTTCAAGGTAAAGGTAGGATTTGGAAATAGCCTACATGTGGGATTTGAAGCTGTGAAATGTATATTTGTTTCTGAGAATATGTTAAATGAAAAGAGGGCCTGGGCCAGCATTCTGGGGGGGGTTGGTGCGGACAGATGAGATTGAGGAGGAGCTACTGGAGGGTAGGAGCAAATCTAGCAGGATTTGGTTTCAAGGAGGTTGTTGTATCTTTGCCTGGAAAGGATCCTTAAACATCTTTTTTAAACCTACTTCTATTACAGATCAGGAAACTGAGGCCCAGAGGGATGAAATAACATGTCTAAGATAGTTGAACTGGTTGACAGATTTGCTTCTTGATTCCTGCTTCCGTTTGTTTGCCACACTGCAACCTGAGTCTGTTTAATCTTTTTATTTTGAAGATGGTGTTGAGAAAAGATTTCGCCTGTGTGTGTGTATGTGTGCGTGTTTCGTTGGGATTCTGAATACCAAGAGAGAAAGTTGCAGTACTAATGTTATCTAGCTAATGCCTTAATTATATGCAAGTAAATTCTTTATACCAAATAACAACAGTTAAGAATTATTTTTTTAATCATGTAGACTTTTCTAAGTGTAGCCTCACCTCTTTTGGCAGTCTCTCTTTCACCTCATTTTGTGTGTACATGCTCGCTCTCTCTAAATAAACTTTTTAGTTTGGAATAATTTTAGGTTTACAAAAAGTTGCAGATAGCACAGAGAGTTCCCATATACACTCACCCAGGTCTCCCAGTTGTTAAGATCTTACATTTCCATGGTACGTTTGTCAAAACTAAGAAACAGCATTGGTACATTACTATTGACTAAACCAAATAGGAAATTCCAGGCTTTCTGGATTTCACTAATGTCTTTTTTCAAGACATTGTCCAGGATCCACAGTCCTGGCTATCATATTGCATTTAGTCACCATTTGCATTTAGTCACCATCTCCTTAGTTACTTCTTCATCTGTTTCTTTTTTTTCATTTTTTCTTGGTTTTTATAACCTTGACAATTTTGAGGAATCCTGGTTAGATTTTCTGTAGAATGTCCCTCAGTTTGGGTTTGTCATGATTAGATCTGGGTTATATGTTTTTGGCAAGAAGACCACAGAAGTCTAGTGCCCTTCTCATCACATGATACCAGGGGATACATGTCATCAACATGATTTACTGGTGATACTGACCTTCATCACCTGGCCCCAGTAGTGTTTATCAGGTTTCTTCACTGCAAAGTTACTTTTTTTTTTTCTCCTTCTACATACTGTTTTTTGGAAGCAAGTCTAACTCTACCCACACTCAAGCGGGGAGAGTTAAGCTCCACCTCCTAGAGGGACAGATAGCAACATAAATTATTTGGAATTCTTTTATAAAGAATTGTATTTTCTCTGTCCCAGCCCCCAAATCAGCTGTTTCTCCAAGGAGTTCTGGTTCCTCTTATCGGAAAATGGTATTTAGAAACTAAGATCTGGGCTCTGGGTGTGCTTGTTGCTACCAGAATGTCACTGCTTCTAGGTCCTTTCAGCAGCAGAGTTAGGAAGTATATGTATGTATACTAACACATGTGTACACAGATAACTGTCATTATTTCTGTATCTATCCATCTGCATTTATATTAAGGTAACCATGTGTTCATACTGATGTCTTCAAGTCTAACCTAGTACCACGTGCTTAAATTGTAGTAGTCTTCTTCCCTTGTTTATCTGTAACTTCCTTCTTCGATGTTAATAGATCTGGTTCCCACTACCCACCATCCGTTTACTTATTTGTTGACCCCAATATACATGTAAAGCAGTTTCAGAATTATTAACCCATACCTCCCTGATAGACAGCTTCATCAGCTAGCATACAATGCTTCTGCACAGTTCTTCTTGTCTTTAGTATTAACAGTTTTCAGTCAAAACACCGTTCAAGGTTACTTGGGTCAGCTCCTTTTTCCCCCCACTTCCCTCAGGGAGCTTATTATGTCAAACATTTGTAATACAGTAAATTCCTTTGTCATAGTCTACATTCCATCCCAGGATCCTTCTGATCCCTGATTGTTGCTTTGTTGTTGTTCTTGTTGTTTTTGTATGCATTAAGGTTTTGTGAGTTAAATTCATATAGGTTTTGACACTGCAGTCTCTGTCTGAAAATGCGTACTATACTGAAGACATGTTTGCTGACAGCAGTGTTGGAAGTGTTATTCTGAGACCAGGACTATGAATGAGACCGTAGTCACGTTTATAGGTCAGCAGCCAGGGTTAATGAATCTACTGTGTTCAGAGGTCAGGAATAGCCCGTATATCAGGAGCCCTCAGTAGTCACAGATTTGGAGGTGGTGGGGTTTAGGGGATTAGGCAGATCTCAGATACAAGGTAAAGAGTTATATTATGTCATTGAATCAGGACACAGATATTGGAACTTAAAGTGATGACAAGTGGAATCTACATGGAGGGACCATATTAGGTGTATGTGGTACACAGCCAACAGGAGCAGCACTGTGGTAGCTGCAGTGAGTTCTGAAATGGAAAAAATGCTTGGAGGTTGTAAGTACTTGAAGGGAGACATTCTTTCTCTTTGAAACCCGTACAGAAATGTTTCTCAAACTGTAGTCCTCAGCAGCCTGTCTTAGAAACAACTGGGATGCTTCTTTAAAATTGCAGAATTGGAGCTTCTGGAAGCAGAGCACAGGAATCTGTATTTTAAAAAAGCATCCCAAGCAATTCTGATACATCCTGAAGTTTGAGGACCTCTCCTCCTGTAGTGAGGGTGAGATGCCTTGCACAAAGTAGCTGTATACTTGTGTTTACAAAGTGAATTGCAGATGAGTTCTGATGCCTTCTGATCAGAGAGCCAACTTCGCAAGTAATGTTAATAGAAATACCTAATGCTTATTGAGTGTTCATTCTGTGCTAAGTGCTTTTAGAAGATTAGCTCATTTAACTTGTATGGAGAAGATACTATTATTATCCTCTTAACAGAAGATTGATAAGGTTTAGGAAGTTTGAATAACCTCCCCAAGATGACAAATAATTCTTAAGGTAGATTCAGAATTCAAACCCAGGCATTCTGCCTCCAGAGTCCATGTTGTTAATCATGTTTGAAATCTCTGCTTTTAGGAGTTCATGCCAGCCATCCCCATAGTTTCAGAGATAAATTAACCCATCTAAGAAAGAATAAGAGACTGTTAAAGTCACACTGCCATTTTGGTGCTTCAACAACTAAAAGTTTGCATGTGTTCATATTTTACTGTTCATATTCAGCTCTCAAGGAAGCGGTGTTAGAGTTGTATTCCTGAATCCTGAGAAGAGGCATGTATCCTAAAACAATTTTAAAACTGTTTAAAAATACTTAAAATAATTTGACAATGTCACATGAATGTAAAAGTACAGTACCTAGAGGATAAGAGTAAGATCACAGATGTATAGATTCTTAGACCTGAAATGGACCTTAAGGTCATCAACTCCCTCTTATAGTGAGAGAACTGAGACCCAGAAAGATGAAGTTATTAACTCAAAGTCTCTGGGCAAATTATCGACAGCCCCAGTTGTCCTGATTCAGTTCAAGACCATCTCCACTTTCATTCTGTTTCTTGAGTATCTTTATGAAACAATTAAAAATTTTATAACTAGAATTATTTTTCAAGTCCATTCCATTTAGATGAACCTAATTAAAAGTTGCACAGGTGTTCACTGGGGGGTGACAATTTGTGGCTGAAGTTAGAAGCAAATCTTGTAAATTTGCAAGGAATGTTGGATGCAGTTGTAAAAATAGATGTGAATAAATGACTGCGTTAAGTAGAAAAGTTTGTTTTAAAACAAAGGCTTTTGTAGAATGCATTATTTATGGGATCTTACATTCAGTTCTGGTCTTCTAGCTTAAATAAAGGGCCAAAAATAATTCAGGAGTATAAAAATAGGAAAACAGCTGGCTGAGTTATAGATTTGTTGAAAACATGGATTTCAAGTAACATTTCCTTTTTTGTCTTAAAATTCTTTGAATTCAGAAAGAATCTCAGAGAAAAGCAATTTATCATTTTAACTTTAAAACAGGGCTTCCCTGGTGGCGCAGTGGTTGAGAGTCCGCCTGCCGATGCAGGCGACACGGGTTCGTGCCCCGGTCCGGGAGGATCCCACATGCCGTGGAGCGGCTGGGCCCATGAGCCATGGCCGCTGAGCCTGCGCGTCCGGAGCCTGTGCTCTGCAACGGGAGAGGCTGTGGCAGTGAGAGACCTGCGTACCGGAAAAAAAAAAAAAAAAAGCATACGTTAGAACAGTGCATCTCAAATTTTACCAGTCTTCAGCATCACCTGGGGGACTTGTTAAAATACAGATTGCTGGTCCCCTTCTCAGAGTTTCCAATTCAGTTGTCTGGTGTCAGACCTGAGAGTTTGCATTTCTGACAAGTTCCGGGGAGATGTTGATGCTGATGTCAGGCAACCACTCCTTGAGAGCACTGAAGTCAAGAAAATGATTTACAATAAAAAGCAATCATACTCCGGTGAGGTAATTACAGACTAAAAGCTGGTCTCTTTGGTATCTGTTACATAAAAGATTTCTGTTGATTCATGTTTCTATATTTTACTAGTAAAACCATAACGATGACACTGAGAGACATTATAATGTTATGAGGTCCCTTCTGAGTCACTATGATAAAATTAAATTATATTAAATGTGGTTTAAATTATATGGTTAATGTACTTTTTTGGTAATATAGTTGTCTGAAAATTAAGAATCTGTGTGTGGAGTATATTAAGGGAATACTTTAGTCATTCCATATGCTCACCAACACTTGGTCTGGGTACTCCAGCCATTCTGTTAGATACGCAGTGGTATCTTACAGTGTTTTAATTTGCATTTCCCGGGTGACTGATACTGTTAAGTACCTTTTCGTGTGCTTATTTGGCGTTCACCTCTGGTGAAGCGTCTATTCAAATCTTGTTTCCAGTTGTTTGGGGCTATTATTTTATTTATTTTTTTTTGAGTTTTGAGAGTTCTTTTTGTATTCTGAATACAGTTCTTTATCAGATATATGATTTATGATACCTTCTCCCAGTCTGAGCTCTTAACAGATTATTTTGAAGAGCAGAGTTTTACATTTTGACGGCATCCAGTTTATCAATTTGCTGTCGTATGGATTGTGCTTTTGGTTTTGTATCTAAGAAATCTTTGCCTAACCCAAGTTCCCAAAGATTTTCTTTATAATTTTTCTAGAAGGTTTATAGTTTTACATTTAAGTCTGTGATCCATTCTGACTAAATTTTTGTATATGGTGTAAGGTAGGGGGTATAGATCAAAGTTTCTTTTCCTGGTTTTTTTCTTTTTGCATATGATAGCCAGTTGTCCCTGCATCATTTGTTGAAAAGACTATCCTTTCTCCACTGAATTGCATTTGCTTCTTTGTCAGATCAGTTGTCCATATATGTGGTAGGTTAGTACTTCTGGACTCTCTGTTTTATTCTGTTGATCTGTCTTTATCCCAATACCATGCTATCTGGATTACTAAAGCTTTATAGCAAGTCTGGAAATTGGATAGTGTTAGTCCTCCAACTTTGTCATTTTCAAGGTTCTTTTGGCTATTCTAGGTCCTTTGCTTTTCCATATAGATTTTAGAATTAGTTTGTCAATTTCTACAAAAGGTCTGCAGAGATTTTGATTGATATTGTGTGCCCTGCAGCCTGGAAACTCCCTCAAGATAGTAAGATGGGCCAATTATAGGTCTCACCTCATTTGGTTCCAATCACGCTCCTTCCTTCTTCCTTGCATAAGTCTGTTGTCTTGCAAACCACTTTTCATTTGTTTTTTTTTGTTTGTTTGGCCGGCCTCTCACTGTTGTGGCCTCTCCCGTTGCGGAGCTCCGGACGCGCAGGCTCAGCGGCCATGGCTCACAGGCCCAGCCGGTCTGCGGCATGTGGGATCTTCCCGGACCGGGGCACGAACCCGTGTCCGCTGCATCGGCAGGCGGACTCTCAACCACTGCGCCACCAGGGAAGCCCCTCATTAGTTTTCATTTTGAATTTTTTGGGTGTTTCAGGCAGGAGAATAAATTTGGTTCCCATTATTCTGTCTTGGCCAGAAGTGGAAGTACTATGGTAGACTTTTGATAAACAAGAGTAACGTCACTTGTACTCGAGAATTCGTTAACAACATGGGGAAAGGATTAGAGGGGAAGAGATATTGGAAAAGGAAATCATTAAGGAAGCAAACCAATAATATGAGAAAGAAACAATAAAGATTGAAATTAAGGCAGCTGTAGTTGGAAAGGAGATAATAGTTGACTTGAGCAGGCAGAATTGATCGAACTAGGGAACTAGTTAAATATTATGTGCTAAAGAGAGGAGTCAAGATGACTTCAGGGATTAGGTCTTGTATATGGTTTATTTGTGTTTGGATGCAGAGACTGAGTGCCTGTATGTGGGATGTGATTGATTGGACCCTCCCATTTTATAAATACTACTGCAGTGTTCCAGAGCCACTTAGTTCCTCATTTAATATTAATAGTTCATTTCTTACTTTGCAGTTCATTGTAATTGTCATCCAGAAACCGATACATTAGTGGGAGATAATTCCCATTACAGAAGTAGTTTACTTCATCCAGCAAAGAGCTCTCTGAGACATTTCTAGTCAGTTTAGGTGTTTATAGATTATTATTTCTTTGATAAAGAGGTTTTTTTTGAACTCTTGAATTTTATTTTTTATATAGCAGGGTTTTGTTTTGTTTTGTTTTGTTTTGTTTAGCAGGTTCTTATTAGTTATCCATTTTATACACATCGGTGTATACATGTCGATCCCAATCTCCCAATTCATCCCACCACCACCACTCCCGCGACTTTTCCCCCGTGGTGTCCATACGTTTGTTCTCTACATCTGTAGGCTTTTAAAGAAGGCAAGACAGAAACAGTATTTGGAGTCACTACTGATTGAAGTCAGGCAAAGTGAAAATAAAACATCTTAGAAATGATGAGATAAGTAATGAGAAAAATAAGAATGACCTTATAAAATCTGAGACATCTTTTCGGGATCTTGTACTATGAGGAGGTACAAACATAAGGAAAAATGCTGATTAGATGGGACAGTTACTATAATGCTTGTAGTAAATTATGATAGACTTATTTTCTGGAGCTGTCAGTGATTTAAGATTGATTTGCCATTGTTTTCATGAAACCAAATATATGTTACTTCCCAAGAATAACTAACATAGCAATTATCCTCCAACAGATAGGAATGTGGAATACAGTTGTTCCGTCCTTTTGTGATTGTGGCCCTTCCACTCTTAAAGAAATGTTTCTCAGAACAAAATACTTCTCATTTAGACCAACACTTGAGAGTTAGGTAAATGACAGAGATTACAGTCCCTGTCACCATAGGTCTTATGATCTAATAAACTTCTTATCATATCTCCTTGAACTTAAATTTATAGTTTTTGAGGACTTAATTTCTGTTTAATTAAAGTGTTCCTTAGTTAACTTTCTATTTTGAAGTAGGCTGACCCCATTTGTAATTTTTTTCTTGGTTTAAATTTATTTGAAATGAGTACGGTGATATGCTGGTCTAAGGGAGTTGCTATTCATTAACCTTATTTTGAGTAGCCATCTCATTTTATGAACTTACTTGATGTTTTTGTTCTTGATCATCCTAGTTTCTCTCCACTCCCCCATCCCTGTTTTGTTGTTGTTGTTTGGTTTTGTTTGGTTTTGACCAGAGCCACTGCCCTGATACAGTAGGGATGCTTTCTGCATAGATCTTAGGAAGGCATTCGTCAAAGTCTTATGACATGGAAGTGGGTTATGCCAAAAGGATGATGATTACTGATGATAACTGCAGTTAGGGGAATGGACTCTGTTATTTAATCGACCCTGATTTGCATCTTCCCTCTGCAGCTTGTTACCTGTATGATGTTGCTTCAAGGTACTTAACCCCTCTGAGCCCATTTTTTTTCTTCCATCAAAGGAATGACAGTGTCTTATCCACAGTTATTGCAAGGATTGAATGAAATGATGCATGTAAATTGCTTAGCATAACGTCTGACACATAGTTAATGCTCAGTAAATGTTAGCTATTATTTTATTTAACTTATTGGGAAAAAAACTAAGGTAAGGTTGTCAAATTTATGGATCACAGAAAATAGGGGAGGCTACCTGATATTTAGATGACATTTTGAAATTCAGAAGGACTTCCGCCTCCTGAATAAAATGGAGTAACAGCTTTCAGAAACATGAAATTTGACAACCTTAAGTTTTGAATCTTAAATTGAAAAATTCAGTGGTACTAATATAGGAAGGGAGAGGTCTGGCTTAATAGCAGTTCCTGTTGAGTTTTTTGTTTTGTTTTGTTTTGTTTTTAATTGACAAGGTCAAACCAGGATCACAGTGGTACACATGTAATAATAGTATTATCATAGTCTTAATTGGTTAGCCAGTGGCTGTAATTATCGTTTTTTTTTATTCTGGAGTCCATCTTTAAAAAGGGACACTGGTACATGAAGCATGTTTAAATGAAGGCAGGAACTTGAAGGAACTTGATGATCATTATTTATTCTGATGAAGCAAAGACTCGCAGAGTAGGAGATATTTAATAGCCACCTTCAGTAGTCCTTCATATCTTTGAAGGACTGTGAGCTGGAAAAGTTGACTCTGTGTGGCCCAGCAGGTGGCTCTTCTGTAGCTCTGGAGTTGAGGACCGGGGTTCAAGTTCTGCTGACATTGAGGCATGACTTCAGTGGCATCACTTAACTTCTCTGAGCCTCAGTTTCCTCAACCGTATAAAACAGAAAGTAAAATAACTCTACACGGAGGTTATGAGGTGTGAATGAGTGAATGTGTGTGAAAGAGCAATTCAGTTTTATTGTTGTCATTGCCTAGAATTATTCTAGGGAGGCCCTGAATCAGCTCTCTCTTTGGACCAACTCTAATAATTAGAACTGCTCAGCAGAGGAATAAGCTTTCCCATAATACCAAGAGCCAAACAAAGGCCACGTAGTTATATCAGGGCTTTTTAGAAATTTTTGTGTAGAGTGGAAATTTGTAAGAGTTCCTTGAGGGAAGATACAGTGTTTATCTTGTTCACTGCTCTCTCCAGGTCACCCAGCACAGCGCCAGGCACATGGTCTGGGTTTCGTGGGTATTTGTTCAATGAGTGAATGGAAGTTCCCCCATTAACACTCATATTGTATTCTTTGTTTAGCATTACTCTTTTCTTGTATTTAATGTTTGTGTTCTTTTCCCAGATGTTTTTGTTTGCCTTTATGTTACTTTAGAATGGATATTTTGACTAAATATCGAAGCATATTTTGACTAAACTGAAGCAGCCACTCATGGTTCTTTCTATTCAGGCACATTTACCGGCGACTAGGGCACAGAGAGAATACTGGTATGATTTTCAATGTCAGGCATTGTGAGATTTGTCTTTCTCCAAGTATGGCCATTTTTAATTTCTTATTTCTCTGCTCCTGTAAGTATCTTAATTTCTGTAGACCTTTTTAAGAGAGGATGCCTTATACATAGAATATTTCCATGGGCTTGCATTCCCAAGCACCTCATAACAATGATTGTCTCTGGGGAGAGAATTTGGGGATTGGAGACACCACATTATTGTTCTGTTTGAATTTTTCAACCATGTGCTTAATTACTTTCTTAACTATATGCCCTATTACTTTTGCAAAAGTGAGGTGACTCGATGACTCCATAATTCAGTAGATACTAGACCATTTGAATAAGCTTTTCAGAGAATTTACGCTTATATCTCTTTGCCAAGTTTTTCATTGGGCAGTTTGTCTTTTTCTTGCCCCACTGTGTTTTTTATTTTTTATTTTTTTTTTAATAGATACTAGCTTAAGTGAAATAGGTTTGTATTGGGGAATATTGCAAAGTACACATAGTTAACAGTAAAATAGCCTTCTTTTATTTAGGGTCCACTATGTTTAAGACATCCTGTTGGGTGCTTTACCTACATTCTCATTAAATATTTTCAATGTTCACATGAGGTTTAAGCCTCACTTCCTTTGGTCTTTGCTGCCATAAATTCATGCCAGAGCTTTGATGTTGAACCAGAAGTCAAAGCCAGGCTTTGTTTCTTAAGCCTCCTGGGCCTTCAGCCCTCCCACTGTAACTAAAACTTGGGCATAGTCAAGGATTTGAAAACCAGAGAGAAATGGCTGTCATTGAAATTAAATATGTTGGCTGGAATGCTGCTGTAAATACTGCTTGCTGCCTTGAATTCACTGTTTCTTTCCAGTCTGCCAGGGATTAGATAGGAACAAATGGACAGGAAGGGTATAGAAAAAGGATTTAAATCATGTAAAGGACAGACTTGACCTTGAAGATTCGAGGGGCTTATAATAGCTAGCCAGAAGAGGTCTGTGGATATGTTTTACAACGATAGATGCCCATAGCCTGAGATTCGTAGTGCTTTTGGTGACTGGTAGAGACTAGATTGTATCCAGAGATTGAGTTCTAAGTTTAATTCTTCGTAGAATTTACTTCAAGCAATATTTTGAGTTATACCTTTACTATGGTGGTTTATACACATTCTAAGGACATATCTATCTATATAATGAAAGATGGTCTCCATTGCTTTGGGGTAGAATTATTTAAGTCAGTCAGTCAGTCTCTCCTTCACTTTCTCTCACTCTCACTCTTAAAAGAAGGTAATGTTAAGGAGAATTTCTTTAGCCACAAAACCGATTATTCATGACTTTTGCATGAAGTGGGTTTTACTTATTTCTATGTAGTAGTTCAGACACTACTGCACATGCCTTCCATGCTTCAGGCCAGACCTGAGGGCAGTTCCTAAGTCTACCATTTATCAACTTTGTGACTTGGGACAAATGATTTAGCCCTAGTGAGCATTGGCTTCCTTATCTTGAAATGATGTTTACTAATACCGACTTCACGCTGTTGCCACAAAGGATGAGTAGTGTGTTCATAGTGCCTGGCACTAGTCAGTGTTCAGTGAAGATTTAATCTATGCCTTCTCTGTTCATTCCCAGGGTTTCTGTTTGAGCATTTAAACTGTAAATCAGCCTCGGTGGAGAGGACCGAGGGCATTTATTTAGCCTCTGCACAAGCCGGTAAACATCTGATGCACGCTACCTTTCCAGACACATTCACCCCCTCACTTGTTAAACCTGTTAAACCCTCTGTGGGCAGGCTTAGCTGCTCCTTCTTGCTTCTAAGCATTTTCCCCTCTGCCTGGCCTGTAGTAAGTGCTCAGTAAGCATTTGCTAGGTAAGTGAGTTTCTGGACAGTAGTGTGTGGGTGGGTAGGATAGCGGATTGTTGACAAAACTTCTCATAGAGCGTTGCAGCCTTGTGAGTTTAACTTCATGCTTTGGTCTCTAGTTAGTAGAAACAGCTGAGAGAGTTAAAGAGATGATCTTCACTTGATTCTTTTTGGTTCTAAGGGCAAAGTGCTTTCAGCATTTAGACTAACTACATTTGCAGAGTAGTGATCCATTCTGTAATAATTATAATGGCAGATAACATTTTGTCAGTGCATACTGTGGGCCAGGCCCTGTGCTGATCATTTTAGCTACATTTTCTCACTTAGTCATGTTGTGAGTTAGATACTGTTATTGCACCCATTATACAGAAGAGGAAACTGAGACTCAAAGTTACGTGCCAAAGACTACACAGCTAGCAAGTAACATAACCTAGATTTGAATGTAAATGGACTCCAGAGCTGGCTTTTTGAGTTACTGTATTATACAACTTCCCTCTTCTGTATGACTATGATAAGAAAATTGTATAGGGGGGTAAAGATGATTATAAAGGTCAATATTTCACAAAGATTTCCCCCATATTTGCTGAGCTTATAAAAGAGCCAGTTGCTTCCTAGTTTGTGTCATAAACTGTTACACTTCACTATTATTTCTGGTGGGAGGCAGTTATGTAATGTGGATTCAATTTTAATTTTACCACATTAATATCTGTGTGGAGGAATAATGGTGACTAAAGTACAGGGTAGTGGGAAGTAAGCAAGTTTCTATTAAATATTGCTCAAGCAGTGAATAAGTCATTAAATTTGACTTCTGATGAATATATAATGATTGCTTAATACTTGGCTGCCAGGAAAAACATACACACACCCACTCATAGAGGAAGGTGTGTGTGTAATATATGTTGCTTGAGATAGTTGGAGCTATATTTTAAAAGAGGAAGGGTTTTTCTTCCACAGAGGGAGGGAGAAGCAATATAGTTTATACTGCCATTTATTTGAGTTCATCCAAAAAGAAGAAATTTCTTGCTTACAAAATATAGAAGAATCAAGTTTTAATTTGAAGAGATTAGGAAATACTTATTCCCTGTTTCAGAAAGTAAAAATCTCCCTAGGTGCCACCTATTCTAGGAAATTTAAAACATAAATCAGGCGATTCCTGGCCTCCTCTCCTTCCTTCCTCCTTTTCAAAACGGACACATATACTTTATGGCACTGAGAATTTAAGATCCTTCTGAGTGTGTGATTCATGTGGAACTGGAGTCACAACCCCTGAAGAACACTAAATGACTGCTTTGTCTGAAAGGTTTGGTATATTACTGATAAAATGCATGGAGTTGAATTTATTCAACTATATATAATTGGTATTGTTCCTGTTCAGACATGCCTATACATGACTTTGTAGAATAAAAAACACCTGCTTCTGCGGTTTTTGTTTGGTTAGGACAAAATTTCAGGAAACAACTTGACCATGGGCAAAACTGCAGTTGAATCAGGGACAGAAAGTTGGAAAGGATAAGTAGGTGAAATTTGTCTTGAGGGTGTGCCGCCTGAACACATACACCTGCACACATGTCCTCGTTGTAAAGGTAAAGAGGGCTTATGGACCAAGAAGGCATGAAGCATCTGGTCCTATGCTGGAGCTTAGGGAGAATTCTGGAAAAGGACCCTGTGGCTGAAATCATAGGCAACAGCAGAGCAAAGGAAAAAGACATCCAGTCGTGTAGAGAGGGAGCCTAGAGATAAAGCTGGGATGGACACGCTAGGGGAAGGAGGAGGGTAGGTGTCTTCATGTTTGTTTCACTGAAGGCAGTTCTACTGAAGACTTGAAGGACTTGAGGGAACTTATTTGGCTCTGGGTCCTGTGTGCTCCCGGACCTGCTTCAGCTGTGCTTCCCAAACCTTAGGGCTAGGCCTCAGGGAAGAGAATTTATTTCTCTCCAGTGCATGGCTTAGGCTGCTCCTTAGGACAGCTGTGGCTTGGGAGGGGCCTTACTTAGAATAGTTGGTCAAGAAGCTGCATCTCTTAGTGGCATCAGTTACCTTCCATTCTTGCTGAACTGGTTGCTGGTATGGAAGGAAATCTTCACTGGTCTGTTGACCATGCCCATCTGGACTTGGGGAAGCCAAGATAAAGAATCTTCTTTATCCCCATTTTTTAACCAGTGGCCAAGAAAGTGGCATTATGTGGAGCAAGTAAGGTGGGAGTAGACACTAGACAATCTTGGAACTCACCCTGGATAAACTCTCATGAGTCTGAACTGTGCTACATAAGAGTTACCATACTGTTAATGGCTTACTACCTATTGATACCTTGTTTAGCCACAGGGGACCTGAAATTTGTCTCACATGAGTCTGCCTACATCTGTAAAAATAGCTAGTCTCCTCCCTTCCTCTCCTCTCAGACCTCTCTCTTCTCCCTCATTTTGCCCCATCTTTCACTTTTGAGACAACCCACATTGATTGCTATATAATTCCATATAATTGTTTTGCTTTCGTATGTGTTCCTACCTCAGCCATTATCTTCCTCTCATTGAAGTCTCATGAATTTTAAGTTGAATTTGATTGCAACACTAAATCACCCATTTCTGCTTAATGTTCTTTATGTAACATGTACCTTTAATGCCTTATTCAACACTTCAAAATGAAAGAATAGTAATAGTTCTAATACTGCTGTTAATGCGTTCTGACATTGAATAACAGGTGACATGTCTAATGATTAGTGTGGCTGCCTAGATTGCATAATTACACGTTTGTTTGACTTCAGGAGAATCATATGCAGGCCAACTGCATCCATTCAGATACTTCTTATGTTAGATAAATATCAGAGCACTTCAGTCTAAAAAGAGGTCCTCCTTCAGCGATTATCACTCTTTAGTTTTCTAGGACTTGACAATGAACAGGAAAAACCAAAATGAAACAGAAACCATCTTTAAAGAATGGGTTTAGTTCTATGGCCCTTCCTGGTCTAAATAACACTTTGTAAGTCCTTCAGGTACTGTTCGCAGTGCATAGTGTTTGGATAGTGCTGAGCAGGATCACTGGTATAGACAAGGCACACTTGCCACAGTACGGGCGTACTTACAGAAACAGTTATAATTGTTTAATAGAAATCAAAGATTATCTGTGCCCTCTGGACTTCATTTGCTGGGGCAGGGGTTAGGGGGACATATTTCAGCGAGTTATTGAACTAACTTCTTGGAGCAGTTTCTGAATCGGTGTGCCAGATGTGTCACACCGGTCTCACCGAGTCTCCGAGCTCTCCCCAGGAGACCTCCCCACATGTTTATTGGCTTGTAAATGAATGTTCAAGTGTATCACTTAGGTTCATTTGATTAACACAAGCAAGGGTTGATTATAATAAGTTAATGCTCATTGAATGGCACATTGAAGAAACGAGAATATTCCTAGACTCCCAGACCCCGCTTGGCCAGGGGAGGACAGTCAAAGACACGGATAATAGAAATGGTTTTGACACTGGGCTCCACTCAGAAGTACCTCTGCATGTGAAGCCTTCCAGGGCTCTTCCCTTCCCCTGAAACAGTTCTCTGCTGCTGCCCTTGCATGGCTGCTACTTCCATCTCTGTTGTTGCTGGTGCTCTTGGCCTGGTACAGGTTGACTTACCAGCTGCTAGAGCTGACTTAGTTATTCTCCTAGCATTCAGTGGGTGACTTGGTTACTTTTATAGCCCCTCCAATTAGCCTTGCTGATGGAAAAGATCACTCTCTTCACCAGTGTTAAAACTTAGCAATCTTCTAAAAGGGGAAGATTATTTTCTTCTGGTTATCGGTTTCCTCTACTAAGGAATTTGGGAAAGCTTTTCCCAGATGTGATCGGACCGGGCCCGATCACATTTGAGTGGCGTTGGCCAGCGTCCTACTTGGAACAGTCCACCGGGAGCTGAGATGAAGCTCAGCGCCATGAGTTTCCCCCCAGTTCCCCCACCCCCACCCCAAGGGTTTGTTCCCTGGATATCCATGGAGGAGTTGGAGGTGCTTGTCCTTCTCACGTTTAAGCACCTTTTAGCACAGGAGGCTGGTGTACATACTTTGCAGCTAGAAGGTCTGAGTTGGAGGCCTAGCTCAGCCACTCACTACCGTTGTGTCCTTGAGCAGGTTACTTCAACTGCCTGGTGCTTTGGTTTTCTCATATATAAAGTGGAGCTAAAACTACCTTTCTCTTAATGCTGCTGTGAGGTTTAATGTAAACACAGTATGCTAAGTAGTCTTGGCTCATAATAAAGTGCTTACTAATTGTTAGGTACAGCTATTATTATGTATACATATTTTATCATTGCAGTTACTTTTTGGCTTGCAGAGGTGTGCTACAGTAATATTTGCCTCTCTGAGATTGTCATTCTGTGAATTTTAACATCATTTTTGTAAACTCCCCCCCACACTCGGCGCTGGTGCCAACCTTTTTCCTGTGGAAAAATCACACTGAAAATAGAATAGGCAAATAAGTTTATATTACATGTCTTCTTTTTTTTTTTTTTTTTTTTCTTTTTGCGGTATGCGGGCCTCTCACTGTTGTGGCCTCTCCCGTTGCGGAGCACAGGCTCCGGATGCGCAGGCCCAGCGGCCATGGCTCACGGGCCCAGCCGCTCCGCGGCATATGGGATCCTCCCAGACCGGGGCACGAACCCGTATCCCCTGCATCGGCAGGCGGACTCTCAACCACTGCGCCACCAGGGAGGCCCTTACATGTCTTCTTTACATTTTAATTCAACTGAATATCAGAGGCAGGACAATTTTTAGTTTGGTGAAAGTTTAATTTTCACATTTATTATATGATGGCCGTATAGGCATATTGAAGGAAGAGTTCCTGTAGTTCTTTGTTGGATCCATCATTCTTGCCCTCAAATGGATTAAAGTCTGTTTGGAAAAATGAGACAAATTCATATAAGAAAACAAGATTGTTTATGGTTCAAAGTGCCAAGGTATCAAGTATAGTTGTTAAGATAAATTAAGTGAGATCCTTCTAGGCTGGCAGAGTTTAAAAGCAGGTAGGGCCTGAGCTCAGCCCTTGAAAGATGTGTAGGATTTGGTTGGTGTGGATTTTTAGGAAGGGCTTTCCCTGTGGGAGTGGGAGAATTTTGGTAGTGGGATTATATACTGTGGAATAAAGGAGCAGGGAGCCTCTAGCTGGTCAGTGTCTCTGTACCTCCCCAACGCCCCAGCCACTTTTTAGTCAACAGCCAACTCCCTGTTTATGTGTTTATCCCTCTTTTCCTCCTGAGTTCTTCAGGGCTTTATTTAGCCTTTTTCATGCAACACTATGCTCTTTCCCCAACTCAGTTCTTTAGTGGAACAGGACACATTCCCTGTGCCTTCCTTTGCCTGGTATTTCTGAAACATGAACACAAATAACATACTTAGAAAGAGGCTTTATTGTAATAATAAGGGAGACAAGGGTTAACAACTACTGGATATGGATGTTCTCATGACCTCTCTTCCAGTTGCCATTGTGGGAGTCTCGAGTCTTTTGTCTTCCGTCTCTAGTCTCTCCAAGCCCTTTTCCCCAGCAGATGAAAACATTGATTTGAGCCTGAAGTTATCTGACTGAGCATCACTTCCAGGTGTGGTGTGGTGTGGTTCTCGTTCTTCTCAGGAGTAGCTTCCTGCTCTCTTCTGGTGTTTTCCCTTTGTCGCCTCAGGCTGCACTATTCATCACTTAGGTTCTTTAGCTTGTCCCAACATTCTTGGGCCCTGGAGCCTTAGCTGAGGCTGCATGTCCACAGCTGGCCTCCTCAGGTACTTCCCTTAGGCTTCATGCCATCAAATACTGGCAGCCATTGCTCAGGTTCTCCTTTGCAGGGAAGGTCTCCTTGGCCTTGTATTTAAAATTGTTATCTGGTTCAAGTCTTGCTATTGTCTATGGGACCTTGATAATGAGAATCATCATCCTGCTTTCTCTGAAAACTTTAATGTCGAAGGCATATTTCTAAGTGCTTTAAAAAATTAACTCATTTAATTCCAGAGGGAGGTTGCCAACATTATGTCAATTCCTACTGATTTAAGCCTCTGACACATTTTTATTTCTCATACTTCAAAGACTTTTGCTGCTGATACGTCCTTTAGTGAGTTTCTATTTAGGTTGAAGTTGCCACTAATTATTGCACTTTTGATAAAGCAGTTTATGCTGTTAGTCTTTGCTCAGGTTACCAGCTTGACCCACTTTTTCAATGGTCCCAGTATCAGAATCCATTACACATAAAATATACTGATTCCACTAAGAAAAGGAAAAAAAACACACCCACATCATCATTTCCTTTAACTAGATAAGGTTTGTGTGAAACCAGGGGCCTATTTTTCTTTCTTTCTTCTTTTTTTTTTAATTTTCTTTTTTCATTATTTTAAATGGGAAAAAATTAAATTACAGGCCAACCCCAAACCCCTAACCAATTTACTGAAATGTAACTATATACAGTAAAATGCCTGTATAAGTCACAACCCATCATTATTAGGATATAAATTGTTTAAAATTCTCCTGATCATCAGGCAATTAATAGGATTTTTAACAAACAGTTGTTGTATTTATGGCAATAGATACACGTTGGTACCAGCAACAGCTAAGCAACATGTCTCTTTCATTGATGTTTGGACATTTTCAAATGGTCTAACAATTTTATATGGAATATGACTTGAGACCTTTCTCATATACCGCTTTGTTAAAAATGTATTTAATTTGGGGAATGCAAATACAAATTTTTCTTATATAAACACTGCCCCTTCCCACTCCTCAAAAAAAAAAAAGCTTATATTGAGGTATATGTATATTCTGTGAAGTCTGGGTGTTACCAGCCAAGAGATATTCTACCAGAAGCGCGTTAACCCAGAAGATATTTTATGGAGTGTGCTTATAATTGACTATTGTAAAACTAAAGCATAATTTAGAAGTCCAGGAAAATCATTTTTTAAAAGCCAAATGTCAGTGGGTTTTATATTATTTAATGACTTAGAGATGAACTGTTGTATTGTTCTTCAGAGTAGACAAGAAATACTGCCATTTGTCTGAGCTAAGTTATTTGAATGAAGAGTCTTTGAGTGTGTGCGTCCCCAAATATGATTTAAGGACTCCAGTTTTATTTTCATTTCTTTCAGCTTTTTTAATGTTAACGTTTTTATTATCCTGTGTTCTCTATCTTTTCCCGATCTATTATTAAATTGTGTGTCTAGAGCTTTTAAAAAAAAAGTTTAAAAACACTTTGAAGAATATTATCTTGCTTTTCCAATCTACTAGTCGCTTGCTATAGTCTCCTGTTCCCTGAGGGTCTTTTAATTTTTAAATATAGTAAGTATAGTTGTTTCATGCTCTGACTGATATCTGAAACATTTGGGGATCTGTTTCTGCTGATTTTTACTCTTTTTTTTTTTTTTTTTTTGCGGTATGGACCCAGCTGTCCTGCGGCATGTGGGACCTTCCCGGACCGGGGCACGAACCCATGTCCCCTGCACTGGCAGGTGGACTCTCAACCACTGCGCCACCAGGGAAGCCCAATGATTTTTACTCTTTTTGGCTTGCTTTCTTGTGCTTCTCCTTGTAAGGTTTTTTGTTTTGTTTTGTTTTTATTTTTATTTTTTTTCCCCTGTAATCTACTCATTATCCTTAACAATTATTTGTAGGGTTATTTGAGGCCTCAGATACAAGTGTCTTTTCCAGAGGGGAGTACGTGTGGGTACTTTCATTGTGAGACCACCTCCCACCAACATCAGAGCTCAGGTTCCCAGCACCACTCAGGTGAGGGGAACCCAGGCTGCAAACCCAGGCTGTGGGTTGTTGATACGGTTTTTCAGAAACATGTTTGTTTTCTCTCTCTCTCTTCCTTCTGTTCTGCTCAGTGGCCAAGGCCAACCTCCCTGTGGCCTGGAGGAGCAGAGTGGGATTACTTCCGGTTCATCTTTATTCTGACAAGTGGGGACCCAGCTTACTGGGGGAGAGTATGCAACTTTGATGTCCTGCGTTTGGCTTCTCTTTTTTGGTTTTCCCTAATTTTGCCCTGGTTGTTTCTTACTATCTTGTGACCCTTTTGTTTTTAAGGAGATTACTCTTTTTCCTATTTTATCCAATCATTTTACTTATTTATTTATTCATTTATTTCTGGCTGTGTTGGGTCTTCGTTGCTGCGGGCGGGCTTTCTCTAGTTGTGGTGAGCGGGGGGGCTACTCTTCACTGCTGTGCGCCGGCTTCTCATTGTTGTGGCTTCTCTTGTTGCGGAGCACGGGCTCTAGGTGCATGGGCTTCAGTAGTTGTGGCACGTGGGCTCAGTAGTTGTGGCTCACAGGCTCTAGAGCGCAGGCTCAGTAGTTGTGGTGCATGGGCTTAGTTGCTCCGCGGCATGTGGGATCTTCCCTGACTAGGTCCCGAACCCGTGTCCCCTTTATTGGCAGGCGGATTCTTAACCACTGAGCCACCAGGGAAGCCCTCCAGTCATTTTAGTTGTCTTCAGTAGGAGGATTGGTCCACATAACCCAACCTCCCATTACTAGAAGTGGAAATCTTCCTTATTTGATCTTTAACAATACTACGAGGTTCATGTGCAGATATATAAGTGGGCTGCTCTAATGGATGAGGGAACTGAGGCTGAGAAAAGTGTAGTGGTTGATTTAAGGTTGTCCAGGTAGGTGGCACAGCCTGGAACTCCTGAGTCTGAGTCTACATTTCCACCTTTGAGACTTTTTCTACTGGGTGTCTTCTTCGAATTTTGAATGAAGCAGGCATATATTGAAGGCATTTTAAAAAATATGCAATACCTTTACACAATCATTTAGATAGACCATTGACTGATAAATTATGTTGGTACAGCTTTTTCCAAATACGGCATTTTAAATGGAAAATGATCATTGCTTTCCTTTCTTTTTCAGCTGAAGTGAGTAGTGAATACAGTATGGATAAGGCAATGGTTGAATTTGCAATGATGGATCGGGAACTAAACCATTATTTAAAGGCTGTTCAATCTACAATAAACCATGTAAGTTTATACCACTACCACTACCTGGTTATATTTGGTTACAGCTCACTGACTTAGAAACACAAATCAAAATTCTTTTCTAACCTTTAATAATTTCTTATCCTTACTGTAGTAGCTATTAATCTCTTCTTAATCAGGAAGTTCATAGAACAGGAATCTTAAATATTTTCCCAGATAGGCCACCTAGGTTTAATTAGGATATTACATCTGTTTTAGATTTCCTTGCATTTTTTGGTCTTGAATTTTTTAGTCTAAGCCTCCTTCAAATGTGAGTAGTTTTTTTATAAAATGCTACAAATTGCGTAGGACTTGTTTTTATTGTTATATTTGCTTAAGCATACAATTTAGACCAGGTTTAGTTACTCATTCTCCAGCTTTAACTAATATGCAGCTATTGCAAAATTCATAGAATCAGATAATAGGGAGAGGGTTTAGAGCAAGGTTACAAATAAAGAAGCGTGGCCTTTTGGTTTTTCCAGAAGCCAAACTTGTCTTTGTTGGCTCCGGCAAGTCACAGGAACAACACATAAGGCAGTTAAGGTGGGAACATAGCAACATGCTTTTCAGCAGTACTGTGTTGAGCAAGAAATGAGCAGTATGATTGCAGTAATGTTTCTGAGAAGTGCTTTGTCCTCTGAGCAGTGGAAACTCCCCTTTGAACTGATTTCATATACCTGTGTAATAGGATGTCTTGTACTTCTGGTTTCTTTATTTGCTTTTTCTTACTTATATCTATGGGAAAGTTCCAAAAATAAAATGCTTTACAAGATTGGCTACTATTCAGTGGGAGATAAATTTTTGAATATGGTTTAATACTTAAGCTGTAGTTAAATGAGTATATATGTTCATGGTTATATGCAGTTTTTCTGTTCTTTCTTTAAAAAAATTTTTTTAATGGTTAATATTTATTAAGTGTAGCAGTTGTGACTAACTTAAGAATGTCTGCTTATATCCAAGTAATACACTCATTCAACTTGTACATTTCTGGTGTTTCTAACCATTGTGACTGTCTTGGGACTGTGAATATTCCTTCCATAGGAAAATATGAAAACGATGTCATGTTAGATTCTTTAAACTAGATAGCAAAGCACTTAGACCAGAGGTTTTCAACTCCAGCTGACCCCTAGAAACAGCCAGTCCCTACCCTACACTAAAGAGATTCTGATTTCATTGATCTGGAGGAGGATTGGGGCACCAGTATTTTTTAAAAAACCCATTCTGTTATGTATCCAAAGTTGAAAACCACTGCCTTAAAAGAACAAGGCTGACTTTATAGAATAAAGTGTGTTCGTTACCAAAGATCAGAGTTAGGCTTATTGTACAGATCAATCCTGCCTTGACCCTTACATTCTATGGAGGTTATTTGATAGGCTTTTCTATCTTTAACCTTGATGTTTTGCAAATATAACAGCACAATGTACATTATAGATAAGAAAACAGATTTTGGAAGTTGAAGAACTTAATGTGGATTTTTTTTTTTATTATTAAACCCTAGGATTCACAGATACGTAAGGTATTTTTACGTGAAGCATTGGACTTTTCCCCCTTCAAAAAACTGAGTCACTCATTAAAAAAAAAAAAGAAAAAGCAACCCTCACCCTCACGCACATTCAGTAGTTAATAGCATTTCTTTCATCCTGAGGCCTCATCCCATTACACCCACCCTACTAATCAGGAAAGAATATAGTTGGAGTTCTATCCAGCTTTTCAGCCCTAACCTTACGCTAGACTATGGAGTAACTTGGATTTAGTGATTCTAATGCTTGTCGGGAAGGTCCCTGGTCTTTAATAAGAGAACACATGTTTATTGCATTTTTTTCTCATGCAAAGTTGTGCTCTGTATATAAGCTTGATATGAGACCAAGAATAGCAAATCATAGTTTAATAAGATTCTAAGACCTAAAACCATATAGGGACATAGTGGGGATATGACCATTATTTTAAGGGGAATATTTTACCCTCTTTATATACTGTGTACTCTTTATATAGTATGGACATGTATGGACATTGCTATCTTATTGCCTGTTTTGATGAGGAATAAAGAATGAACAGCAGATTTAGAGAGTCCAGAATGGTATAGCTGTTCTTGCTATAGAAATAGCAGTGGTCTAGGGATCAGAAATTCTTCCAACCCTGGTGCTTCCATTTTCTAAGTTATGATCCTGGGTCAAGAAACTTAACCTCTTGGAATCTCGTGTTCTTCATCTATAAGGTTCTTGGCCTGCCTATTTCACAAGATTATTATGTGAATCAGATTAGATATTGTGTATCAAACACTTTGACATTCATAAAATTTGATGGAGATAAAGATACTATGTATTACAAACCCAGATATCCAAACATACTCCTGAGGAAGTTGGAACTGGATCTTTCTTAACGAGTACTTTGCTTACTTTATTTCAGGGCTTTGAAGTAAAACTTTTATTGGCTTTGACCTGTCCTCCTTTGGAATTCAGGAATCATATAGGATTAGATATAAGCTGGTAAAGTTTACAGTATGAGGTGTTTATGATCTCTAAAACAAAGAAATTGTTTTAAGTCAGATTATTAGGAAAGGATACAGAAAGTAGGAACCCCTGTTGAGTCTCATTTCACTTGTGCTCTGTCATAGACTTTCAAGAGCTGCAGTACTTCCATTCCCATATCATTTGCCAAGATTCTCATCCACCCCGTGGTCTTTCTGTTTATGAATTTTCATATAGTCATAGAAAGTTAAAAAATATTTTTCATCATCAAAGAGCATTAAAGTTTATCGTTTAAATAAGGATCTCTCTCCTGCTCTCACCTTCACAGAATTCTGAAGGTTATACACCTCTGAAAAGGTTTTAGAAGTTTACTTTGGAACCTTAGATGTGGTTCAATTTACCAGCAATCCCTGGGAAGTCCCTTTGGCATCTAGCAGAAGCTCTCAGATTGCCTTTCTTTGTCCTTTAAGAAAATAGAGCTGCTAGAGCTGAAGAATAGAGCTGAAAACTTTATTTGGAATCAGTATTTATTTCAGTGCTCTGAAACTTAAAAAAAAAAAAAAATGGGACTTTGTCCCAGCTGTTTTGTAGAGGGAATATCATGCAGTGAGCACCTAAGGGGGGAAAAAAAATTCCCAGACAGTCTCTAAGTTATTTATAAAAACTTTCAGGATAAATGGGTTATATACCTGTCACAACTCTTTAAAACATGTAGAACCGTAAACAGAATTTCTGTATGAACTCTTCGGAGACTTTCAGTCATGAGACCACGCGTGATGAAAGTGTTTTGAAAGGTATAAAATGGCACATAGATATGCTATGATACACTTACTTCTTTTATTGCTGTTACCGCTGAGGAAAAACTTCTCTCAGTTTCATGTTGAGAACAGAGTGATGTTCTGAACATTAGCTTTTGATGACCTAACGTTCCCTTCCTTGATTTCTAAGCTTTTATTATTTGAGTATCTTGAAGGGGCACCATTGGCTGGCTTTTTGTTCTCAAACATTCACTGAACAAATATTTTCTAAACATCCGTGTGCCAGGTACTTCTAGGTGTAAGAAAGAGGAGGTCAATCAGCAAAGCCCATATGATCTCACCTTCAGAATGTCTGAAGCCTAGAGAGGGAGACAAACATTTAACAGAGAACAATACAGATGTTATTTAATGATTGTTGTACTGTGTACTACAAAGGGAAAATAAAGTTTTCAAGGAGTTAATAACTCAGGGGGCATATCTGCTGGTGGGGGGAGTAGGTTGGTGGTTAGGGGACTCCTTCCTGATGAAGTGATAATGAATCTAAGATGAAAGTCAAATGCGCCTCAACATGGGGATCATGATATATAACTTCCCTGTCTATGTGACTTTTGCATGAAATGGAAGCATCTTTTTTTTCCCTCAGTGTCAGAGTTTCAGAGTGCCTTGATCAATCCAAAGGCTTAATTTGAGAAAATTAAGCCAGAGAAAGCTGACTTTTATACATAGGAAGTTTAAAGTCTATAGAGTAGTTGAGTAACCTACCTAAGGTTGGTCGAGGATTCATTCATCCACAGATGTGAGCAACTACCATGTGCCAGGAGCTGTGCTTAGTAAAGCAAGTTATGGCAGTAGCTGATTTAAGAATAATTTCATTACCAGTATTCTGCTTCTCAAGGCATTTCACTGGTCAAATGGGTTATCCCTCTTGAAGTGAGACTTTTTATTATGTATTGAATAAACAGTGGTAATACTGTGTACTGTGTATTTCTGGTTCTGGATTTATGTGATGGTTTTAAACTAAACGTGGAGTCCATCGTGGGCTTCAGATTCCAGAGGGTGGGCACCAGCTTAATTCAAGGAATCCTCAAATCTATTCTCAGGTATGTGTTTTTTCAAATAAGAGATGATAAAGAGTCCACCACTATCGTTGGGGTGGTCTTCGCAACTTTTTTATAGTGTTAATTCTCGTAGTGAGAAAGGATGGGCCCCCTGAAGCTAAATGACAAATGGCCTAACAGGTTCAGGTTAGTTGCAGATATTATTAGCAGTCAGTGGTAAAAGATACATTTTCTGTGCTTTTGGATGAGCAGTCTAGTCCTAGAGTTTAGCAAAAATAACTAAAGCTTAGGATTCACATTATACTTTGCATTTTCTTTATCATGATACTTAATTGTGCAATTTTACTGCAACAAACTTCAAATCTTAAAAGCATTGTCAGATTTTACCTGTATATGGTTCTTTTAGGAGGTGCTACTTTAGCATGTTACTTTATGGAAAATCCAGAGTGTTGTATTTTCTTCACCTTCCTCTACTACTCTTTTTTGGGCTACATGCATCTTATAGATTATCTAAGATTTGAAAGCATTTAAATCAGATTGCTGCCACATATTTGTTGTGTGTGTGTGTGTGTGTGTGTGTGTGTGTGTGTGTGTTTTAATTTGTTTATTTTTATTTTTGGCTGCATTGGGTCTTTGTCACTGCATGGGCTTTTTCCAGTTGCAGTGAGCGGGGCCTACTCTTCATTGTGGTGCATGGGCTTCTCATTGCGGTGGCTTCTCTTGTTGCAGAGCACGGGCTCTAGGTGCATGGGCTTCAGTAGTTGTGGCACGCGGGCTTAGTAGTTGTGGCTCACGGGCTCTAGAGTGCAGGCTCAGTAGTTGTGGCACACGGGCTTAGTTGCTCCTCGGCATGTGGGATCTTCCCAGACCAGGGCTCGAACCTGTGTCCCCTGCATTGGCAGGCGGATTCTTAACCACTGTGCCACCAGGGAAGTCCCTGTTGCGGTTTTTGAAATCAGTTTTTTATAACAATTCCTACCAAAAGCGTAGGGAGGGAGGATATTTTTCTTCTTAACCTAACAGGGGCAGTTAGTTGCTGGATCGGTTTATTGTGTTGTTTCTTATAAATCTGTTCATGGATATGTCCTGTGTACTGTGACTTTTACTTGCTAAGCTAACCTGAACATTTAATCTGCATTTTAAAAGTAGTATGTTGAGAGTTAGAAGGGTGGAAATATACCTCACGTAAGTTGTTGAAACCAACACAATCTTAGATATAATAAAAGAACAAGGTGGGTCAAAGGTATAGCTTACCTCAGCCTTGACATTATGCAACTAGTTTAGAATGTTTTTAATATCACTTCCCTATACCTCTTCACCCTTCACCCTTCATCAACTGGTAAGCTTTGCCTTTTGTAAATCTTATTTTAAAGTTACCTTAACATCTTCTGCTTTAACATGATATCTTATGAGCTGTCTTGTAAGTCGGGAGTTACTATTTTAGTTATACCAGATTTGGGGAGCATTTCTCACTTAGAAAGCTAAAAATTTATAGTATCAGAAGAAAGTTCCAGGGCAGAGGATGTGATTTATTGGCTATCACCATCTTCTGACTGCATCTAAGAATGCACCTCACATTGTGAATCACTGACAAAAGAGGAAGGAGGGTAAATTTGTTAGGATTATGACAGTTGAGGACAGAAGATTCCTGAGCATGAGAGAAATAACTGTTGTCAGCAGAATAGCAGGAAGGTGAGAGAGGACAGTAGAATTAGTGAGAATCTCTTGGAGCCTAGTGGGAAAGTACTGCGAAATCCCCCTCTTCTCCACTGCCCGCCCTCCCTGATGGTGTGTGGTCTCTTAACACCTTTCCTGTCAAAGTTAACAGATGCTCCACATATAAGCCTTTTCATCTGTAGGAATATTGCCCAGATATGGAAATTAACCAGGGGGAAAAAAAGTTGACATAGGTATTCACTCTTCAGCCTCTTGGCCCTGGAATGTGTGATTACTGGTAATTAATTTCTACTCCGTTCCTTTAGAACTCCCTCTGTAGTTATTCCAAAATTAAGGTTGTGTTTGGTAGCATTTTTTCTAATGCTAACAGAGAGAGTTAGGTCTGGATAAAGTATTTCACTAATTGAGTTGTCTCTATAGGAAAGAATCCAGATATAAATCTCTTAGGTTACCAAGTGAAGTAGCTACTAATAGGTGAACATTCTGGTCTTGTGCCATATTAAGACTCCTTATCATGGGTAGTTTATAGAAATCCATCTTCGTGTTTTGTAGGTACTAAGTGTTGGATTTTATTCATAATTATAAAAACGCTTACACTCTACTGGGTCTTAATGTGCCTCTAATGCAGCATTTTCAGAAGTTTGCTCTGTAATACTAATTAATCAGGATGTGAGTAAGTATAATAGGAAAAAAGGATTTTATGGTCACATAAGTTTGGGGAGTGCTTGATTAAAAGAATTTCCTTAAAGACTCCAAAGCCCTTAATACGCTTTTATGCATTGTGATTCTCCAAAGGAGGATATTTAGTAATTTCCTAACCTTATTTGAAAACCTCTTTGGGGGAAGGACTGGTACTCTACAGAACGCAGTTTGGAAAGTGCTTCTATAGTCTCAACCCCTGTACCTTACAGAAGAGGCTAAAAGGTGGATTCAGCAGTTTCTGGTAGAGATTTTGTGGCATCCAGGGAACTGGGGAGTATATCAAACCCCCTACCTGAAATGGACCTACAAGATGTTTCTATGCAGAAGATCCGGAAAGGGCCAGGCCTCTGGAAAGACTATGTGTTATTCCAACAGTGAAAGAGAGGAAAGAAAAGTTTTTAAAAACATACAGTGGTTGCTTGGCTATGTCTCTTTGAAGCAAACAAGACCCCCCGTGTGGGGTATTGGTTCAGGAAAGTGGAGAGAAGGAAAAGTTTTCAAGGAAATGAAGAGAGGAGGGGATAGTTTAGGTAGAAAGGACACAGCAGCAGTGTGGACAGAAAAGAGCATATAGACTTTGGAAGACCTGGTTCAGCACAACACTCAGTGCTTATTGAACACCTTGGCCTCAGTGGTACCGGGCAATTCTGGCAGGTAACTCCTTGAATTTTTTTTTTTTTTTTTTTTTTGGCTGTGCCACGCAGCATGTGGGATCTTAGTTCCCCAACCAGGGATCGAACCCACGCTCCCTGCAGTGGGAGCTCGGAGTGTTAACCACTGGACCGCCAGGAAAGTCCCACTTGAATTATTTAAATGATGTGAATGTTCTTTAATATAGCAAACTCCTGCTTGTTTCTGACGTTGGGCATAGTCCATATGTAATATCAAACCCTTATTTTAGATAATCACTTGAGCCTCCTTCCATGTCAGACTTTTCACCGTACTTGATAAGTATTAAAGATCTTGAGATGTTGGCTGTTCCCCACTATCTAGCTGTGGTGCTCATGGGCAGTGAAAGAGTGTAGGCTAACTGCAGAAGAGAGATGGGAAAATAGTTTGAACCACGGAACGGCTCACCAAATGGTTAAGATTCACTGTAAAATGAATGCATTTGCAAAGTGTGGAGTTGAAAGTAGTTGCTTGTTTATTAATCTCATAATTAAGCTGTTCAGTTAGTGCCAATAGTATGCTTAGTCTAATGAAGATACAAAAGCCTCTTGACACGTGTATATAAAATAGCTACAAAATAGTACTAACAGTGAAATAGTTTGACACAGAAAATAAAAACATGCTTAAGAAATTCAGAGTAAGGGAGAAGAGACTTTGCTTAAATTCCGGCTTTTCTACCCTCTAACGCTGAGCCTCAATTTCTTCTTAAAGTGGGGGTGATAGAATATAGGTCAGAGAATTCTGGAAACGATGAAAAGTGATAGCATGAAAGCACCTAGAACAGTTCTGTCAAGACTCATTTATAAAGTTGCCCAGAGAGTTTTGTAAAGGAGAAGTCATTTCCTTTGATCAAATTTAAATAGTATCTGAAGAGGAAATTTGAGTTAAAATTTAGACAGTAGAGTAGGCTGCAGGAAACCATTGGGAAAGGGCAGAGATGATAACGTCCTTGAGAGGTTGAAGGAAGGGCTCCTTTCCTTAGAAGGAGTCTTCTGGTAATGGGGGCAGAGAGGATGTGGGGGGGAACTTGGTGCTCATACTGTTGTAAGCCGAGAGGATTGGGCAGAATATGGGGGAGCAGGCCAGTGAGATGCATGGCATTTGGCCAGTTGGATGTGAAGTCCCCTGATCAGTAAGTCTACTTCTGTCTGTAGTAATGAGAAAGAGATTGCTCCCTTTAACATGTGCTAGTTAGGGCTTCCCTGGTGACGCAGTGGTTGAGAGTTCGCCTGCCGATGCAGGGGACACGGGTTCGTGCCCCGGTCCGGGAAGATCCCACATGCCGCGGAGCGGCTGGGCCCGTGAGCCATGGCCGCTGAGCCTGCGCGTCCGGAGCCTGTGCTCCGCAAGGGGAGAGGCCACAGCAGTGAGAGGCCCACGTACCGCAAAAAAAACACAAAAAAATACATATGCTAGTTAATGGCAATGGAGGGGGAGCCACACTAGAGATACGGACCAGACAACTAAGTGAAAACTTTGGTAATTCACAAATAACATTTGATGTTTTCTAAAGTAAACAAAAATTACTTAAAGATGTAAGCAAGATAGTTCAATAAATAGCATAATTATATACCCAAGTGCACAGAGAGAAATATTTCTTCACTTACATTTCCATCTTTAAATAATATTTGTTTATTAGCACCCATTTGAACAAATATTGGGAGAGAAAAATGTGTTGGATTTACCCCTCTGATGTATCATATGCAAGTTGTCAGCTCTGTTTCAAATGTGTAATCTGTATGAATCGTTGACAAATGAAAGACAAAGAGTGTATAAATGGAGAGACTGTAAATGGATTTAATTTTTCAAGCCCTGTGTGAGTTTGCAGTTGTACTGGTAAGGAAAGCTCTTTCATTCTGAAGTGGAGCCAGTGCCCAGTGAACTGTCATTGAGAGAATGGTGAGGATTTCTCTTCATTCTGTTTCTCCCTTAAAGCATCAAGCTTCTAGCAACAGTGACTTTCATTCTTTTGTGTCATGGCCAGCCTGATATTTTAACCACTTGAACTTTCTGAAATTTCATTTTTGGGGGCTTTTTCCCCCCTAATTTATTTATTTATTTGTTTATTTTTGGCTGCCTTGGGTCTTCATTGCTGCGTGCGCAGGCTTTCTCTAGCTGCGGCGAGCGGGGGTTACTCTTCCTTGCGGGGTGCAGGCTTCTCATTGCAGTGGCTTCTCTTGTTGTGGAGCACGGGCTCTAGGCACACGGGCTTCAGTAGTTGCGGCTCGCGGGCTCTAGAGCGCAGGCTCAGTAGTTGTGGTGCAGGGGCTTAGTTGCTCCGTGGCATGTGGGATTTTCCTGGACCAGGGATCAAACCCGTGTCCCCTGCATTGCCAGACGGATTCTTAACCACTGTGCCACCAGGGAAGTCCCATCCTCTTTTTTTTTTTTTAAGGGAAATTTGTGTCACATAATATAGGATTCTTTAAAATAGTGAAAATCCTTATGTGCTGTCCTCACCAAATCAATTTAATTATTTCCTCTCTCCTTTATTTCATCTTAAAATAATCATTCAATTATCTTCTAATAGAAAATGATATTTTGGACTTCCCTGGTAGTCCAGTAGTTAAGAATCCACCAGGCAATGCAGGGGACACGGGTTCGATCCCTGGTCCGGGAAGGTCCCACGTGCTGTGGAGCAACGAAGCCCACGTGCCACAGCTACTGAGCCCGCGTGCCACAACTACTGAGCCCACGTGCTGCAACTACTGATCCTGCATGCTGCAACTACTGAAGCCCACATGCCTAGAGCCCGTGCTCCACAATGAGAGAAGGCACCGCAATGAGAAGCCCATGAACCACAACAAAGAATAGACCCGCTCACCGCAACTAGAGAAAGCCCGCGCACAGCAGCGAAGACCCAACACAGCCCCCACAAAATTAATTAATTAATTAATTAATTTTTAAAAAAAGAAAATGATATTTAGAAAGACCAAGTCATTGTTACTTAAAATTGAAAACAGTAACCAGGAATAGTTTAATATGATTACATCACGTGACTGATTTCCAGACGTCCTGACTTGCTTGCTTTTCACTTTCCCCTTGGCTGACACGCAGGGGTCTCACGTGCTTCAATGCCTTCCAGTTGCCTCATCTATTTGTGATTCTTGGAATGTTACCGGTAGTGAGGAGAAAACCCTCTCCACCCATCGGGTTACTCTCTGTCACCCTGAGGTTTATTTTAGCCCCTACCATGACACAGAAGCCAGTGAAACCACATGAAATGCTAAATCAGAGCTCTAAATGGACTAAATGCTGGATGTATTCAGAGCATCCCTCTTACAAAATCAGAAATTAAATATGGCTCATGAGGTGTAGTTACACAGTGTTTTAAAAAGCCTAAGCAAAAATGTCATATGCTCAATTTTTTCTTAGAAGAAATACTTAACATATTACTTAAAGCACCTATAAATAATGTAGATGAAATTAGAATATGTCATGCCACATTTTCTATAATAGGAATGGTATTGCTCTGCCAGAATGTGGAATGAAAATGTTTTGGCTTTGCAAGGTAAAGTGTGTATGATCCCATTACGATAGTAAATTGTTTGGTGTTACTGTTCAGTTTAATTATTGTGTTTTTCTACACCTATCTACTGAAAAGCTGTGTTGACCTTAAGCACGTTTGCAAAATGAACCTAGTAATATCTGCACCTACCTATGACAGAGCAAGTTCTTGATTAAGAAATGAGATAAACCTATGTGAAAGCACTTGAGAGGTAGAAGTGCTATATAAAGTGAAAGGCTCAGTGTTCTGTCCTGTTAACTTTTAACTTCTTTCTCTTGTCTTGAAAATGTCCACTACATGCTGATTTAAACTAGTGAACTCTTCTAAACCTCCTAAATTCAGAATAAGTGGTAATAGGTGACTTGTGTTTTGTTTCCTCATGTTTATTTTCTCATGCCACAGCTTAAACTGGAAGGAAAAAATGTGTAAGTTTTACACTCACCTTTTGTCCTTAATTTAGTCATCCTTTTGGTAAATGCTTATTTCTGCCCCCCCCCCTGCCCCCGGCCCCAAGAGTTTTGCAGAAATCTCATGTAACAGTTCAACAAGTGACTAATGTAGATTGGGCTTGCTTAGTCTCTGAGTCACTTTATCATGAAACACTTAAACTTGAACATCTATCTGTGACAATGAGGAAATAATATAAAACAGTTTATACTTTCTGATCTTATGGTTTTAGTGACTAACTCATCAGGCAACAATGAAGAAGGAAATTAATGAAAATTCACAACGCCAGACGAAATTAGTCAAAAAGTCTCAGTAAATCACAGTCACCTTCACTTCCTTCTCCCCTTTTCTCAGCAGTTGATGTTTCATTGATAAGAGCATTGGGCTGGGAAATGAAGATCTGACTTCTAATCCTTGTTCTGCCAGGCTATGACCTTGGACAAGTCACGGAAACTTCTGTGCTTCAGTTTCCTCATTTCAAAAATGAGGAATAATGGGATATGCCCTACATACCTCACTGGGCAATTGTAGATAAAATGAGATTATAAATAGAAATGTGTTGTGATACTGCCCCCCCCAAAAAAAGTGAAAGGTGGTATATAGTTATTATGTCCTGACTGTCCCCATCTGACATCTCATATCTGAATGGCCACAGGCCCAAAGAGTGAAAGAGACTGCCTGAATATGCCAAAGAGGATCAGAAGGGAGTCTCTGTTAGCTCTTGGAACTGGAAAGAAATAAGATACATTCCCAGTGTTTGGATTTCTGAATTGAATCATGAAATACAGTTTCCCATAGAAATAACATTCAGTGGCTAGGTTTCCAGGCTAGCCAATTTTTTAAAAAATGATATAATCATAAATAGTTCATTGTGATCCAATTTCTATAAACTGTAACAAAGCCCGTTTGTGGTATTGGTTTCAGTTTGGTGTTTCAGATGTTCTGGAGGACCTAGCCTATTGGATGATAGTGAATTCACTTCTCCTCTGGCTTCCCCAGTTATTTGATATTTGCCTACAGGCTGTTGATGGTTTACTTAAACCAGATTTGGAAATACTGGTTTCTACTTCAGTCCCCTGGCCCTTTGACTAAAAGACTCTGAAGCCAACTTTCTTTGCCCTGGGTAAGGGATGAGGAGCCCTCTGGGATCCCTGACCTCTTTAATGATCACAGTAACCTTCCAAGTTAGGTAAGGTGGATGATGGTCTCTGAGCCTCAGGAAGGTTAAGGGTCATACGCAGGTCACATGCTTAGTCTTAAGAGGTGAGATTGAATCTTGGTTTTTTGATATGTCATTCAAGGCTCTTTTCATGACATCTCCATGCCTCAAGACAGATGTAGTGGGACTTCCCTGGCAGTCCAGTGGTTAAGACTTCGCCTTCCAATGCAGGGGGTGCAGGTTCAATCCCTGGTTGGGGAGCTAAGATCCCACATGACTCAGGGCCAAAAAACCAAACATAAAACAGAAGCAATATTGCAGCAAATTCAATAAAGACTTTAAAAATGGTCCACATCAAAAAAAAAATCTTAAAAAAAAAATATATGTATATATAAAAAAGATGTAGTTCGTTGAATTCACTTTGAATTGTAGTTTTAGTTGGGAGAAAGAGTGTTTTTGTGTAGTCTTCATTATAAAATATGCTTATGATCTTATAAATATCTAACTGTAAATTTCCCGAAGGTAAAATTTTAGTCTGAATGAAAAAGACTCTTCACACTGATTTGACATGCATAGGGAGGGATTCTGTTAATATTAAAGAACTGCTTGAGGAAAAGAATATTGTTATATGGAACTGTTACATTAAAAGATGGAACAGTCAGTCTTTCCATAATAATAGTAAGCCTAGCTAACATTTCTCTAGTGCTTGCTATGTGCCAGGCAATGTTGAGGAACTTTTTTCTTCTTGCCAGCTTAGACTACAGATTCGCTCATGATTCGTTTTTAGAAGCAATGAGGAAGAAGTCTCTCTGTGGAAGAAGGCAGTGAAATGGTCAGTAAGTGGCATGTTATGGAACATGTAAAGGATGTTTCACTGGGGTAGTGGAAATAATACTGCAGCTGGAATCAGAAGACGTAGCTTCATCCTTGCTCCTCCACTGCCTAGCTGTGTGACATTGGGCTAGTGACCTGTCCTCTTAGAATCTTCAGCTTCCTTATTTGTAAAAAGAGGATAATGATACCTCACGGGACTATTGTGAGGATTAAGTGTGATACTGTAGGTAAAGTTCTTAACTATGCATGCCCTCACAGGAAGTGAGGTTTTATATAGTAGGCATTGAGAGAATATTAACTGCTTATTTTAATCTCCGTGTACAATGTGTTTGTGAAGTTAAGTTGGAGAACAGACTATGAAACCTGGTTTATAAATTTTTAAATATCATCCAATTTAAAGATGGTATTTTCCTTTGACTGCTGCCTTCTTTAGTGCTTCAGAGTAAACATGCAGGGAATCAAGGAAAACAGATTATGGCTAGAAGATCTGGGTTTTACAGGGTGGCCACCAAGTCTGGAAACATAGGTGACTATGCAATAAATGGCTTAATGATATAATATTATAGCCCATTATGAAATCGTATTGTCTATGCTTTCAGACTTGGTGGCCACCTTGTAGTTTTAGCTTTGTTATCTATTTGGTGTTCGGTTCAAGGAAATTATTCTCTCTGGGCGGTGAGAATCAAATTATATAAATTATTCTCACAAGTGCTGTATGTACTATGAAGCACCAGTTTATTGTGGTACAGTGGCTTTTGATTAGATAAGGTGGAGAGAATTCATTTTCATTTACTCAGGAAATTTTTCTCATAGGTGACAAAATGGAAGGTAAAAGTCAGTTTGATAGCTTTAGTAGTGGGAAATAATTTCAAATGAAAGGAAGCCATATGAATTATAGACAAGGCAACATCAGAGAATTTGATAGGTGGCTAGATGGGAATGAATGGAGTAGATAAAGGATAAGGAGCATTAATAAACCGCTGGATTATTAGTAATTCCACAGTCTTTACTGTGTTGGGTGAGATGTGATAACTGAGAGAAGGATCCAGCCTTGTATCCTTGGATTGCCCTCATTCTGTGCTATGGATATGTGGTATGATATAAAGACAAGGGATTTGAAATCAAACTTACTGTTTATCAGAATGTTAGAAGATAACTTACGGATTTTTAAAAAATGTAAAAATAGATATTTTTACATTTAGATATACATAGTTATAAGCAAAATAGATGTAAGCAAATAGATATAAGCAAAAATAGATATTTTGCTTCTTTCTTTTTCAGGCCCTATAGTCACATTAAATGGGTTTTCTGATGGAAACTTGGCAAGAACAGGGGGAAGAAAACAATTAGCATTTCTCTTTGGTTACAACAGAAATGGTGAATTTGTTCCTTTGGTTATTCAGATCCTCTAGTTCATGGAGGGAGTTACTGGAGGACCCAGGAAAGACGTGGAACATGAGAGAGAAGTTCTTCCTGTCCTCACGTCGGCAAGCGTGTAATGGCTGGGGTACTCCTCAATGGCCCAGGTGCCAAAGGCTGGTCTTCTGGTCTCGAATGCTCCACGAAACTGAGCACTGCTGCCCCATTCTCCTCCCAGGTCTTTTGCTTTCTTCAGGAGAGAGAGCACCAAGTGTGTATATCCCTTCCCCTATCATCTCCCCTCCACACACACTCACACACACACACACACACACACACACACACAGACTGGAGCAAGAGATACTTCTTTCATTGTTCAGATTCTAAAGCAAAATAAGCTTCAGTGTCACCAACCACTGCTGAGCTAAATGGAAAAGTTTATCTAAATGAGTATAAGAAAATCAAGATCCCCAGTAGTTAGGACTTTCCCTAGGAGCCTTGATTTTGATGGATGTAACAGAAAATAAGCAGATAGGGGAGGGACTATATAATACAGGCTTTGTGCATTGAGAGATTGCTAAGTCAGTCCTAAAGCAAAGAGGTTTTGAAAGGAATTATGCTAGAAGGATGGGAATAGTTTAGATATGAAAAAAAAATCAGTGAAGTTCATTTTTGTAAAGCACGTGTTTTTTCCATTAGAGAAGCAAACATTGGGACAGTTTTCCCAGTTCATGTCCCTGAGGAGGTGAGAGCAAGAAAGGGTAGAACCTTAATCCTTGACAGGAAGGTATACGCCATCTGGGAAACTTCTCCTTGACTATCATTTTGTCAGTGTCGAAACTAACCTGAAAGTCAGTTTGGTTGTCCAAAGGTCTCCTTAATCATGTACTTAGAATATTTCTTTTGATAAACATTACCTGGCTTATCGTGTCAAAAACCGTTGGAAGAAATTTTGAAATCACTAATCAATAGATTTAGTTTCTACAGAGCATTTATTCATTTATTTATTTGCGGACTGCTCCTGAGTTTCAGCCACCCTTCTTAAGAATATAACATCTGTGTCACAAACTCATGACGATTGTGGTAAATATCGACACTGAACACAGTTCTTTGTGTAAATACTAAGGTATGCTTAAAAGGTCCCTTTGACAGGCTCTCAGGAATTTCTGCATTATAAACTGCATTTAGTGTAGAGAAAGGAAACATTGGGAGAGGAGAGGAAGAAAAGGAAAAAGACTGTAGTTCTCTTCTCCCCATTCCTGTTTTTCAAAATGCATAGTGCACTCCGAGGCCATTGGTACCATGTGGCTTCAAACTTTCAACCCCCTTTCTCCTTGTTACCTCGCCCTGCCTGTCTGACATCACATAAGACGTGGGGCACTGAGAATAGAGCTTTTTTTTTCTTTTAAGTGCCTAGTGTGTTTAACACTGTACTAGGTACCTTGTATGCATCACCATGTGTCCTCACAATAACTGGGTTCGGCGGGTACCATAACATTCTTGTCTTGTGTAGATGAGGAAGCTGAGGCTGAAAGAGTTGAGGGAGTGGCCCTAGGTTACACACCTGGTGAAAAATCCAGAGGACATTGTTCATTCATTCTCTTATTTGACTTTGCTACTATGGAGGACTCCCTCCTTTTTGAATTGTTATGTTCCCTTAACTTTCATGACAACACACGTCTGACTTTTCTTCTTGCTTCCGGCCACTTCTCCAGGGTCTGCCGGTGGACCCTACTTCACCTCTCCAGCCATAAAATCTTGGTATTCCTACCTGTTCTTTGACTCTTTTGTCTTCTTTGTGCTCTCTTCTTGAGCTTTTAACTTGAATTACTGTCTTTGTGCTGCCGAGTCCCAAATCCTTATTTCCATTCCAGAGCATGCGTCTGAGAATCACACACATGAATTCAATCATCTATTTGATCTCTCGCTTCAGTGTGCTCCTTAAATTCAGCATGGCTCAGAGAGTTTTCCCCTTGATTTTCTTCTGAGATTCTGTAACTTAGGAAATGGCAGTATCCTCCCCCCCAGTTGCCCACATCAGAAACCTGGTAATTATCCTCAACTTCTCCTAGCTCCTCATAGCCCGCATTCCATCGCCCAATTTTACTGATTCTCAAATGAGTTTGCCTACCTCATCCCCATTTTCACAATCTCCACTCTCCCATGAATAGTTTGCTGCGTGAAGTTTTGCTTTCTTCTAGTATGTTTTCTAGCTAGTAGCCCCAAAACTGTTTCTAAACTGGAAATTTGATTATTTTGCCTGCCTTTTTCACAACTCTGCCCTCTTCACTTATTCCTTATTTCAGGATTAAATTCAAACATCTTTACCTGGTCTGTAACCCTGCTTAACTTGGTAGCCTCATTTTTTACCATTCTTTTATGCTAGTTCTCGGCATGTTCTCTTGCCTCTGGGCTTAGTACACATTATTCTTTCTGCTGGGCGTGCTCTCCTCTCACTTTCAAATAGCTAACTCCTTCCTGCCCTTCATAAACTTAGTCTAGCTCTTTTTCAGCAGCCCTCCCTGACATCACCCGGCCTCTGTCCGCCAAATGTATCTTGCGCTCTCATAACGCCATACACTTAGTCGTTTTTCACAGCGTTTGTAACCATAACCCTATCTTCTCTCCAAAACCAGGTCTCAGATATACAGCTGTCTTCTTTTCATTCTCACTTCACTTCATTCCCATAGGCATTTCACTTTTAACCTTCCAAAACCAGCTGTTCCTCCAGACGTCCCCATCTCAGGAAATGGCAACTGTACCATTTCCTCTAGAGAGGCCAAACCCAAAGCTGTCCTAAGTTCCTTAATGTATCACAGCCCATATCCAGTTCATCAGTAAAGCCTATTGTTTCTACCTTCAAACTGTAGTTAGAATCTGACCACCTCTTGCTACTTGCTACCTCTTGCTACCCTAATGTGGGCCATTGTCTCCTTTTGCCTAGATGACTGCAGTAGCCTCCTAACTGGCCTGCTTCTAACTGGTCTCCCGCTTCTGCCCTTGCTCCCCTAAAATCTATTCTCATCATAATAGCCAGAGTGATCCTATAAAAAAGAAAACCAGGTCTTCTCACGCCTCTGCTCAAAACGTTCCCATCTCTCTTAGCCTAGAGGCTAAAGGCCCCACGTTGGCCTCCCTGGCCTGGTCCCCCTTACTCCATCTTCACTTCTGACCTCATCTCCTACCACTCCACTCTGCCCTTTTAAATTTTCTTCTGGTCTCTGTTCCAGTGTCATCTTTTCAGTGAAGCCTTCCCTCACCATCCATCATACAGGAGCTCACCTACCCCACCCTGTTTAACTGTTCTCGATAGCACTTATTACCATCCAGCTAATTATATCTTTTCTGACTGTTCTTCTCAACTAGAACTGGAAGTCTGTGAGGGCAGAGCCTTGGTCTCTGTTTACCACTGTATTCCCAGCATCTGGCGCAGGGCATGACCCCTAGTGGGTACTCAGTAACTCTGTAGTGAAGTCTAAGAAGAAGTTGTCATGGATTTAGTAGTTTTGCAGACCTGCCAATCCAGTGAGTCCCAGATCCCGTACTGATGAGCATTTTCAGTGCTTGTAGTTACACCACTCCTTTCCTCAGTTTCCCAATCTGTAACATAGGGATGTTCTTACCACTCAGGTTGTTTGCTTGTTTGGGGAAGATTAAATAAAATATCCCTGTGAAGTGCTTAGCTCAGTACCTTGCCCATAATAAACTATAAATTGAGAGCAGTTGTTGCTACTGATACTCTGCTAATTCTTATTAGAAGACCACATTTAATTGGTTATCCATTAGATTTTAAATTCAGCTGTATCTTAAACTTGCTATTGTGATAATAATGATAGTGTGGTTGCCAGAGGCGAGGGGAGGGGACGAAGGAGGGGGATTGGGTGAAAGTGCTCAGACTTTCAGGTGTAAGATAAATAAGTGGGGATGTCATGTAAAATAATAATAATGATAGCAATACTAGTTATTAATAATAGGAGCAATTATCATTTGAGTGCTTACTGAGTGCCAGGAAGTATTCTATACGTCAACACTTGTCAGTAGAACTTTCTGCAGTGATGGAAATGTTCTATATCTGCACTGTAAAAAGGTAGCCACTAGCTACGTGTGGCTTTTGAGCCCTTGGAATGTGACAGTGTGAGGAACTAAATTTTAAATTTTATTTAATTTTAATTAATTTAGGTTTGAATAACCACATGCGGCTAGTGGCTACTGTATTTGCGTTTCAAAGCTCTGACTTCTTTAAATGCATTAATCCATTTAGCGTTCATGACAATGCAAAGACTTTGGTAGAGTTATAGATGGGGAGATCAAGTTTCTGAGAGGTTGCCCAAGATGTCACAGCTTGTATGAGGCAGAACTGGGACTTAAAGGTTAAATCCTTAGGTAATCTGGTTCCAAGGCACCTCCTTCATGTCATTCTCAAGAAGTGAAGTCCCACAGGCCAAGGGCCAAGTTGACATGTCTGTGTTCTTGTTGCAGGGAAGCTGAGAAAGTGAATTTCCGGTTCCTGCCCTAGTGAGGTATCACTCATAACGTGGGAAATTCCCCAAACAGAGGAAAGGTTCAAAAGATTCTAGACCAGTGTGGCTGCTCGGCCTCTGTATGCGAGATTTCCTTCCAGACTTAATCTTGCAAACCGTGCAACAAGAAAATGCTTCCTACTAACATATTGCAGCCCTCTCTCATAAAAGTGAAAAATATGCTCTGTCTTCCCCCCAAAGGGGGAAAGATATAACGTCTTAAGTTACTGTTTCCAAGTCTAGGATATTTGGGCCACACTTACTCCTTTATGTCCATACTGTTCCATTATGGTACTCTGTAACTAGTGAGCCACCAGCTTACTTTTTATAAAATGTTAGGAGGAAAGGAAAGGGAGAAATTAGTTAAAAACATAAATATGTACTTGTCAGACCAAGGAAGAAATACGACGGGATACTTAGCTTTTCCTATTGGTCCTGAACCGTAGTTGGCATTTTAACTCCCTTCTCCAATACCCATTTCATGTTCACCGTCAACCAACTCCCGAATGAGGTAGGTTTTTATCTGGCTATAACACCTAGGCTTTCATTCCTGGGATATGTGTTCTTGATGGTTCTACCTGTATGGAGTTGTTACGGACTTTAATTATTTTTTACCACTAGACATGGCAAAACCAGGAGACAGTCCAGGTTCCAGCTGCATAGCTCCTTTTCCTCACTTTGTAGCAGCAATCCTGTTTACCCTTGATAATTCAGATTCAGTGCCCCAACCAGTTCTGAAACCTCACTTTTTGTCTGTCTGGTCAGTGTCATGAGAAACTCAAAATTGCTAGGTTGCTGTTTAAGTTTCCAAATCAGTGAAGGCATTGTTGAGTCCCTTGGTGAAATAATTCTTCTCTTGAGTACTAAGACTATTAGACCAGCAGAACTCGAGTTGCAGCCATGGGAGAAAAACTGCAAGTTGGTCATTAGGTGTGATGAGGGGGAGAAGATTTACAGCTAATTCTACTTTCATCCCTTGGTTCCTAGGTCCATGTGTTCTGACTATCAGAGAAACAATGTCACATATTATTCACTGGTTACAGGCATCCTGTGGGACATGAACCTCATGAGGTACTGTCTCCCAGGTAGCACTGGAACTGAATCTTCAGTAGATGATTTAGCATTTTAGGAGATCATCTTTCTGGATAATGGGGTACTTGGTGAGACCAGTATATCCCATTAGCATCAACCCATTGCTGTACTTTTTATCCTCAAATCTTGAGTGAGATACCATAATGATAAATAAGGCATTGAGTAACTCTGTGGATGACAGAGGCTTGGTGGACAGGAAAGGCAATTTCAAATTCAGAATAAGTGTCTTTTCATGTGAGAGCTAACAAATGACCACTAAAGGTTGAGGATATCTGCCTGAAGTCAAGTATGTTTTCATAAAATTAAGATGAGGTATAAAAGTTCATTCTGAGTTGGTACTTGGAGGCACATGCAAAGCAAAGTTAAGTTGAAAGGGGGTTTCTAACACAATTTCTAACAAACTTCCAAGGGGTGTTGAGATTATCAACTGAGATGGTGATTTCAAGCTTAGCAGGTGCCTGTCATAGTAAACCTTCAGGAAATGTACAGTTAACCTTTGAACAACAGGGGTTGGAAATGCAAGAGTCCACTTATACACAGATCTTTTTCAATAAATACACAGTTGGTTCTCTGTATTCACTGGTTTTGCAACCTGGATCCAATCAACCGTGGATCAAAATTTCCATCTGCAGTTGGTTAAATCTGCGGAAAGGAAACCTGCAGAATGGGAGGACCAACCATACTGTGCCATTTTATCTAAGGGACTTGAGCATCCTTAGATCTCGGTATATGTGGGGTCTCCTGGAACCAATCCCCTGTGGCTGCACTATTGTTTGTAAGGAAATGTTGTAAAATCAGTTAGCTAATTCAGGGCCCCCCCTTAGAGCTTGACTGCCCCTATTCATTCTTTCATTCTCTTCAAAGAGGCCCCTGCCCCTCCCCCTCCCTCGCTCCCCCCACTCTAGACAGGTCCCAAATGTGCAAGTCCCAAGGGAAAAAAAGAAAGGGGGTTTGAATGAGTTGCAGCCATCTGTCACTGACTCAGTATGACCTTGGGCAAGACGCTTAACCTGTGAGCTGCCCGTTCCTCACATCTGTCAAATTGGGATAATGACACTTGGGTATATAAGGCTTTGAACCACTCAGATGAAAGATTTTGTGCAATTGCAAAGTGTTTGTTAATAACAACAATAAAAATCCTCATCTCACCCTCCCCTCAGCATGACCTGTGTTTAAATGGAGCAGTGCATAAAAAGATTGCCTATGAAATGATGTCCTCTATATTTCTGTGGTTACATGCTCTCCTACCATCTAATACGTTTCCTTCACAGCACTTCTCACAGCTGGTGATAGTGTATTTGTTTGACTCTTTGAATAGTACTGTTTTACTCCACTATACCCCAAACCCCATGAGACCAACAGGGACCAGGTTAGGCTGTTTACTATTGAATCGCCAATACCTAGCACAGTGCCTGCATATGGTAGGCATTTGGTAAATATTTATTGAATGGATGAATAAATGAATAAATAAATAATGCATATTTCTATGAATGCTTCCCAGAGAAGGAAAGAAAGAAAGAAAGAAAGAAAGAAAGAAAGAAAGAAAACAACAACAGCAACAAAGCCCAGAGAGACGAATCAGAAGTTTGGTTCCTTTGCCCCCGGCCCACCCCCCCACCCCCCGCAACATGGGAATCCTGTTACTGTACTGTGTAAATATGCGACTCCTCTTGGTCATACTCTTATAGTGGGATTGGTGCCATGAGCAATTATTTGAGTAATTTTCAACAGCATAAATGTTTAGTAACAGATGCACATAGATGGCAGGTTGCCTCATTCAACTGCCATCTGTTAGACAACTGTCTATTCCAATAAGACTGGTCCATTAGAACTAGACCAATGGCACTTTCTCACAGGTTTACGTTTATTCATTTTCAATTTTTTTCTGAAAGGTTTGAAAGAGGAAAGATGTTTCCACGTCTGGTTGGCCGCTGCCCAGTAATGGTGTATTACAACACCTTGGCAAACTGAGAAGTCCATTCAGTGTGTCATAATGTTCAACAAGGAAGTGTTCCCTCTTTAGTGTTTTTGTCAGAAGTCAAACTATATAATGGCACTAGGAAACTCACTCAACTACAAATAACTGGGTCCAACAGAGTTCAGTACAGATTGTGCAACTGACAACAGAAACGGGCATGAGATGAAGGGTATAATCCATGCTGGTCATCATTAGCGTGTGTGATATATGTTTGTTTGTTTTTTTAACAGGGCAAAGGCAGTATAGTAAACTCTGTAGAAAATATAATGTGTCTCCATTGCAATTAGGTTATAGTCAGTGAAAGCATAATGATTCTTAGCCTGGACATGTCTTTCATTGAAAACTTTTCCAAGCTTTTTTTGCTATATAAAGGTGGAGACAGTGTTGGCCTATATAAATTTACCCTGTGCATGACCAGTTGGGTTGGTGGTGTGTCGTAAGTGTGGGCCAACCTCCATAAATGTCTCAGTGCTTAGCATAATGCCTGGTACGCAGTTGGGGCTCTAAATATTTGTTGAATGAATGTTCTAGGACCAGTTGAGGCAATTCTCTCTCGGTTCCCATGAAAGTAGGTCCCATAGCCTTAGATCAGGCTGACTGTGAATTAGAACTTGGAATACTTAGCATACAAAGCATAGTGCTTATCACTTTTATGTACCTATAATAAACTTTAAAGGCTGTGTGATTTCCAAAATGTAAATCGTCAGGTATATGTTGTTTTGGGAGCTAAACATCTAACAGTGGCTGTTTTGGAGAGAGTAAATCCATCTGAGTCTTGGTTCAGTTACAAGAGTGACTAATTTTATACTAGATTCTCACATGATTCAAAAGTGTATGAATGACTCAGCCCATTAATATCCTTAGCTCCTGTGATCTCCCCTCCCAGTGAAATAATAGCTATCAGGCAATAACGATAACTGGAGGAGGAGACCTTGACTTTGCCCTGTGGCAATAAAATGATACACTTTGAGTAATTGCATATGTGTACAATATTGTTTGAAAGAAATGAAGTGTATTATCATCATATAAATATTAAAAATTTTATTTTAAAGCATGTTGAAAATAATACGTAGTTTCAGTATGGGTAAGGACCAAGTTTGCCTTTGGTTCCTACCATTATTTCTTTTCCTAAAACATTGAGCCTCTGTTCATAGGGACAGAGCCACCAGAGGTCTGACTTCATTGTTACAGTCAGCTCTGTGATTGCCGTCCTTTGCTGACATCAGAGAAATACTGCAGTCACAGGAGTGTTGGGTTCCAGTTAAATGTAGCTAAACATTCACAAGTGATTTTGAGCTCAAAGTGAGCAGTTAGTTGGAGAGTCTCTGGAACGTTTGGCGATTTATGTGTTCTGTCCTATCACTGCTCCATGTTTTTGAAACAATTCATGCAACAAAAATCTGCCTATTTTGGAGTCAGCATTTTGTGCGTGTGCTTCTGGGCTCCTGCTAAAGTCCTCAGTGAGCCAATCATAGAGTCCAACGGACACTTCTCAATCCTTATTTAGCTTGACTTCAGTGCAGCATTTGACAGATCTTGCAAGGTCCTAGACTTTTGGGACACTTTCTTTTGGTTGTCTTCTTAACTCTTGCACTTTTTTCTTTCTAGACTCTTCTAGCTATCCCATAAATGTGGTATTCTCCAGAGTTCTCTCCTTACTTCTTTTTTTGTTTGTTTCTGTTTTGTTTTGTTTTGTTTTTTGCGGTACACGAGCCTCTCACTGTTGTGGCCTCTCCCGTTGCGGAGCACAGTCTCCGGACGCGCAGGCCCAGTGGCCAGGGCACACGGGCCCAGCCGCTCCGCGGCATGTGGGACCTTCCCAGACCGGGGCATGAACCCATGTCCCCTGCATCGGCAGGCGGACTCTCAACTACTGTGCCACCAGGGAAGCCCTGTTTGTTTCTGTTTATTTCATCTCCTTGGTAATCCCATTCATTTCCATGGTTTCCATTAAAATCCATACCCTGATTTCTCCACGTGGGTGTTCGTGTCAGTCCACAGAGCTGTGGGCCTGGATATCCAGCCACCCTGGAGATATATATAATGATAAACACAACAATAACACTTACTCCTCATTGACTGTTCTCTGTGACAGATAGCTCATCAGTGCTGTATTGTTTCATCCCATCTATTCCTCACCACAACACTGTGAGGGAAACACTGTCATTATTTTCTGTCTACAAGTGAGGAGATTAAGGTTAGATGCATTTAGTAACTTTTCTAAGGTCATTCAGTTAGCAGAAGAGCCTAATTTTTAATCTCAAGTCTAGAGCCCAAGTTTTTCATTAATACTTGGGATTAGCATGTCAGAATGGAATCCTTTACTTTCCCCTTTCTTCCCCACACCCATCCTTCCCATTATTCTCTGTCCTATTTACAAAGGACCATATTTCATTCCTAAAGTAGAAGTCTGGGAATTGCAGTAAACCTCCAAAGATTGCGGATCACAGTAGTACTTTGCTTTTTATGTCCAAAATATCTTGTTTGCACTAAACAGAGGTTTCAAACTCCTGGCTTCAGGCTGATGTATTGTTTGCACTATACATTGTTTTAGAGACCAAAAAAAACCAAAAAAAAACAAAGGTCTCACAGAAATCTAGATTTGTAACTTTTCTTTAGAAACCTGGGCTTGCTCTCTCACGTGGCAGCGGTCACCCGGAGCTGTACCACGGCTTCCTCTCACCTGGGGCTGTTGCTGGCTACTTTAACACGGTCCTCACCACTGCCTGTTGTCCTACACTTCTTGGGGGTTTCCTCAGATCCTTGCGTGTCCAGCCCTGTGGGCATTTATGACCTCTGGTAAAGACTATTGTTGTGCTTTCGCAGCTGGTCTTCTCCCCTCTCTAGTTTTTGCCCTAGTACTTGCAGGATTTTCTCAAATGAAATCTGTTACTTGCTTTCTCTTAGTGTTTCTGATTTGTGTTTCCCCACTGGCTTCTTCTCAGTCCACAAACATGTTGAAAGCTCTGTGCTAAAGTTGGAAGAAAAGAGTAAGAAAATTTAACGTCTACTGTGTGGCGAGTTAAACACAAACATGGTGTAATTAAGTCTCCATGGCACTGACGTGGGTGTTCCTGATTCCTAATGAAGAAGTGAGAGAATCCCAAGGCCTAGAAGGACTGTCCCCAAATCCACAGCTTAGGGACCCAGACCTGCCTGATCCTGAGGTCCATGTTCTTTCTCCTCCATCATGTCAGCTTCACTCCAAGCTACTGTTGACCTCTGTACAAATAAACAAGTGTCTTTTGCTGTCTCTTTCCCACGATCTGCTTCCCATCTCTTTCTCCTTCCCTTGCTGCCAGACTTTGTTCACTTGCTCACACGGAACTCCGTTAGTCCCTCTTCTCATGTCACTACAGTAGAATTTGGCGTCCCTGTAATTCACTAGCTCATCAAGGTCATTTGACCAGTGAAATAATCCTTGCCTGAGGGAAGCTTCGGAAGCTAGTAGGTTGAAACAGATAAATAGTTCCAGTGCAGTGTACCAAGTACCTGGTAATTAAATCCAGTGGTTTCTTTTTTAGCCCTTATCTTACTGAAGCTCTCTTGCATCATTTTTTCCAAAGGACAAGCGTCTCTTAAGGAATTTTCTCTTTTCCTTTCTTCTCGGACATGCCTTACTCCTGGTTTTCTTCTTTGCTTTTTTTTTTTTCTTCTTAAGAGGTCCTTTTGCATTTCTCTTCTCTTTTTTCACATGCTCTCATTTTAAATTTAACTAGTTGCCCATATTAAATGTTAAAAATCTTGAGCTCATTATCAGTTTCTTGTCTTCCTCTCACAAAATCACTCAGCGATTCTGCTTCAAAAATAGTGTTACAATTTGGTCAAGTTGCCAGCCCCTCTACCATGAGTTAACATAGTCCAATAACTTTTTTCTCCCTTCCTATCTTAGTGCATCCTCTATGCTTTAACTACAGCCGTCATTTAAAAAAAGAAAGAAAGAAATTTCTCATGGTATTATTACTTTATTCCTTAGAATCCTTTAGTGTCTTTCCCTGCTGCCTATCAGGTCAGGCCTCACTTCCATAGCTGGCTCCCAAAGCTATTCACCACCCTACTCCCAATCAACTTTTCTGGTCCTCTCCTGTTTAGCTACAAAGCTTAGCACAGAGAGGGCACTCACTGGGTAAGTAGGTAGTACTTAAAAACCTGACCTTTTCTCTCCCCAGGGCAGTATTACATTCCTTCTCTAAGTACGGTGTCCGATAAGTTTACTTCTCAGTAGTGTCTATCATTTAGAAATTATAATGGTGTAAAGATTAACAATCTATTGGGTTGGCCCAAAAGTTCATTTGGGTTTTTCCATATGATGTTATAAGCTATTTTTAAAATTCTCTTTTCAAAATTCTTTAACCCAGTGTATGAACTGAACTGTGTTCCCCCAACATTCATTATGTTGAAGTCCTAACCCCTAATATCTCAGAATGTGTTTGGACATAGGGTCTTTAAAGAGATAATGAAAGTTAAAATGAGGTCATTGGGGTGCCTCCTTTTAATCCAATGACTGGTCCTTTTAAGAGGAGAAGATTCGGATACAGACACATAGAGAGGGAAGACTATGTCACAGGGAGGAGATGGCCATCTGCGAGCCAAAGAAAGAAACCTCAGGAGAAGCCAATGCTGCTCTCACCTTGGTCTCAGATTTCTGGCCTCCAGAACTATGAGAAAATAAATTTCTGTTGTCTAAGTCACCTGGTCTGTGGTACTTTGTTATGACAGCCCTACCAAACTAATACACCCAGTGACTTAAAGCTGAGGTTTTGTGTCTTGTGTCTGGGAACTTTATCCGTAGGAAAGGGATGGACTGAGGATCTAATAGATCCTCTCCTCCCATCTCAAATTTCTTTGAGGTATTTTACATTTGTCCTAGGAGAAGAGGGCCATCCTTACCTTTTCCAGACTAGGTAACACTTATGATCAACTAGCTACTCAAAGAATGGCTTTTTTCTTTCCGCTTTTGGGATTATGTATCTATTTATCTTGAAGATACAAACAAAGCAGGAAACCATTAAAAATATGGTTTAATCCCCATTTGTTGCATTGATTTAAACAGGTAATGAGCTTAGTATTTTCCAGGCCCTCATTTTGATAGCTAGAGTACAGTAAGTTCTCTTTGCAATGGATAGCTATGCCAACTGCAGCATCAAGCTTCCAGAGAAGATATTTGCCGTGGTGAATTTATGTGCTTTAGAGCAGTTCTCTTGAGGTTCTGCTGGGGGGTGGGGGGGGAAGTACTGTGAATCGCTAAATTTGGTGTGTTCAGGTTTTCCTAGTCATACTTCAGGTTGCTGTGTTGTCCACCTCAAAATGCCTACCCTCTCCATCCCTCACCCCCGCACTCTTCTACCCAGCTCCTCAGCTGTGGTGTAGTTGAACGAAGGAAATGAAGTATGCTGAGTGGGTGAGAGACTTTGTTGGAAGAGAACAGCTGCATTTGTTGATAATCTGCTCAGATCAGATCTTCTCTGACCATTGCAGCTTAAATAATAATTTCATACTGCTCAAAGACCTTGAGAAGGTTCACCTGTATGCCTGCCTGTAACGCTCCCCTTAACATCTCAGGTGGATGTGAGTTGACTTTATTTTATAAATCCAGAAAGAGAGCCCATAATTCTTTTCTAAAAACTCATAATTTATTTTCTGTATCTATCTACTCTGACCTCTTCATGCTGCTATCTTGAACTTGTTCTATCCAGTGTAGAGGCAGAGGATAGCCAGTCACCACGTATAATAGCTCTTATTCTTGAGATATAAGGCATTATTAAATTGTCTTTCTACCTTCTCTAGCCAAACTGAGCTTTATTGGTTTTTTAGCCTTACAGAACTTGGTTTAGATTTTTAATTACGTAAAGCTTGTCATTAAGGCCTCTCCATGTTTTTTCACACCTCTCTTTGATGGTGGATCCAGCACTGGTTGAGTTTCATCAGTACAATGAGTAGACAGTCAGTTCCTACACTCTGTACTTTAAATATGGATTTAGGCATTTTGGTTTCACGCTTAATTTTCATTTTCGATTCAGCTAATTAAAATGCATAGCAACTGAACAAAAGAAGAGTATCTAATTCTTTGCTCCATGACAAAAGCTAATCAAAGCAGAGGACTTGCAGATAGTCTTTTGACTTTGAATGGTAAAGCACAATTCTTTCAACGTTTTTGCCTGTTTGAAAAATTTATAATAAGATATTGTGAGGGGTAAAAAAGAATAAAGATTGAAAGTTTAGCCTTGAACAGAATAGGGGCACTTTCCTTGTGGCAGCAGGTGGTGGAAGTTTAAGGTTGAAATCTTACCTGTTTTGTGAAGTAGGAGCCACTCTCACCTGCTGGGACCAGGGGCCAGAGAAGAGGAGTGCTGAAGAGAATGAAGGATGGAATGAGCCCTCGGGAGGAAGGAGAGGGGACTGAACAGACCTAAGTAAAAGGAAGGAGCCATCATGTTCAAGTTCTGTTGAAGATGGAGGACACAGTTGCACTGGTGTGAAATTTTTCCCCAGTAGTTGTCTGGACACAGCAAGCTAGCAGGGCAGTGAAGGCATAGCTTAAGAAAGCAAACTGTGGGATGGGATGAATGATTCCCTCTGCTGTTCACTAGCAGTCTGATCTGGAACAAGTCACAGCGTCTCTGGTTCTCTGTTGGGGGGAATTCTGTTTTCTACCTCATTGTAGTTTTATTTGAATGAGATGAGAGAGAAATACTGTTACAAGACTGTGTCATTGTTAACATTTAACTTAAGTAATTTTATTGTCTTCCTCAGGTAAAAGCAGAACGTCCAGGAGAAATACCCGATCTAAAATTATTAGTGGAGAAGAAGTTTTTGGCTTTACAGAATAAGAATTCCGATGCAGACTTTCAAAATAATGAGAAATTTGCACAATTTAAACAACAGCTGAAAGAACTGAAGAAGCAATGTAAGTCAGCATGCTTTGCTTTGGTTTGGCTTTTTGAAATTAGGGAACTGACTGGATGAACAGTCCCAGAAATCTGATTTTATAGAGTTCGCTTATCTGCTTGGCTTGATCCTCTTTCTAAATGGCTTTTTTATTGTTGTTGCAATTCTGTATTTTGTCTAACTTTGGTTCACATCAGCCTGTCCATTTCTGAAAACCAACAGTTTCCACAAAGTGCTAAGAAAATTCCCCAGCAGGTAGAGAAAGTTACACTGTTATTGTCCCACTGCTGGGGAGGGGAATTGGGAAAATAAAACTGAGAGCCGTTTTATTAAAATAATGGTGGTGTGTTTTCACATTTTAAGCTGCTGTGCCAAGCTTTAAAACAACCATACCTTGATTCTAGTTTTGCTGTTTTAGAGTAGCAGGAGCAGTGTCTTCTCAAATATGAGACCAGAATTCTCCTGATCCCTTCTATCTTGGTGGTAGTATAAATTCCACGTGAGCTTTAGATTTGTTGCCTTCCTAAGAAACTTTATTATACTCAGGTTTTTAATGAACATAATTTTGATTTAAAAATGAGAGTGGAAAAAATTATTAGTTGTACCCAAAAAGTCTTGTAGACAGTGTTGGCAGAAATATATATTTTCTATACAGTGAAGTACATACGTCCTTTTTTCCCCCTCTTTTTTCATATAGTCCACGTAACAATTTTATGTAATTTTATTGTTTTTACACTAGCATCAACTGTTGTTCTTTCTTTTAGGTTTGAGGCTCTTTTATTCCTTAAAGAATTGAGGCAAATAAAGTTTTTTTAAAACTTTAGTTTCATATCACCTTCATTTGTGCATACACATGGAACAGGAATGCATGATATAAGATATAATTTTACTTCGTGTTCATATTTGTACTTAGTATAGGGATTCATATTTTGAAATAGGCTTTCTTTTAAATATAAGCATTTTCTTTAAATTGATGCTGAGATCTCAAAAAATGACTGAGGAAGCTGCTTTACTTTTGTCTATTTTACAAATAACTTAAGTTTCACAATTTGGAATGTTTTGCAATCATGATGAGACTTTTGCTTTTACTGTAGATTTAAACAGTAAGCACTTTTTCCCACATTTTAAATCCGTTTTTTTGTTCTTCATTGAACAGCACAGCTACCAAAATCTCCCGAATAGAGTTTGCACTGTTCCCCCAAATGGGTAATAATCCCCCAAACAGGTAATAATTTGTTAGTGCCTTTCTGGTCTTAAGATGCTAGGGAATTGAAGTTTTGGTCTTGGTCAAAATAGCCAAATGTATTTTATTTTTCTACTTGGAACCAGTAATCATGAATTATGGCAGATTTAGCATCCATCTGATCATAATTCTTGATGTTTTTCGATATTTTATAATACAGATTAAAGGACAAATATCCAAAAATAGAAATTTCTTCCCACTTTGTTATTGTTTACAAAGTTACTATTCCATAAGAGAAAACTATAAAGATCTTTAGAATCATATACTCACGTGAAAACACTTTCTAATTAAGAATATATAATTCAACAAAATGATTATTATTGGAATTACAGTTACTGTTTCTTTAATTCTCTCTAAAATGGGGGGTGAGGGAGAGGTTTCCCCAGGCCAGCAGTATACATCATTTGTCTAGACAGTTAAAACTTACGACAAAGTAAACTTATATTGAAAGAAGAGCTCCCTTATGTAAGGTTTCCTTACATATGATAACACTAGAATTAAGACAGCTTTCCCTTTTATTTCTTCTAAAGTAGTCTTTTAAAAAGTTTTAAAGTCTCAAATGGGAGAACAAGCAAAATAATTAATACTTTCTTAAGATGCCCTATAAGATGCGTATACTTTACTTGCAAAATGTGATTTTTTTTGTGCATTATTATTAGCACTATCAATTAAACTTGCACCATGCCTACTGGATTTCATTTCTTTAGATTTAACACCAGTGAGGATGCTGATTAGCACCGGACTCCTACAATTTTTGTGGAGCCAAGTCAAAGGGACTATGATTTATAAAGAAGCCAGTGAATCTGTTTATTTTGAGAGATGTTCTGAAGGCAAAGAATTAGAATAGTAATTAAAAAAAAAAATTGGAAAAGACAAGCCAGGGAGAGATACTTGCATCTAGTTATCTATTTTGACAAAGGCTAAAGCGTTTTTATGGTCTGCACATAGCCGAAGAGTTCTTTCATGAAAATCACCCCACATTTTCACCAGATTTATTCTACAAGGACATAAATTGCATGGGATTAAATTTTACCAAATCAGGATTTAATGAAAGAAATGCCAGGAAACTCTCAGGTGGGGGAAGTCGAGAAGGAGATTGAAATGAGGCCGTCTGCCAGGTGCCCTGACCTGAGGACGTGCTCCCATTTGGCCTAGGCGGCCCTGCCGGCAGGAATCCATTCACCCCGCTGTAGCTCAGCAGCCGGTTCTCAGACTGTCTGGTCTCAAGATCCCCTTACATCTGACAGTTTACTGAGGACCCCCCAGACAGCTTTTGTTTCCATGGGTTATAGCTGTTGGCATCTAATTCGAAATCAAAACTGAGGAATTTAAAAAATATTAATCCACTTCAAAAAATCAATCATATGCCCATTACATGTTAATACAAAGAACATTATGACATAACGTTCATATATTTTCCAAACAAAGAAAAATTAGTGAGAAGGTTGACATTGTTTTCCATTTTTGCAAATCTCTTCAATTTCTGGCTTAATGGAAGGCAGCTGGATCCTCATATTTGCTTCTGCAGTCAGTCTGTTGTACACTGTTTTGGTTGAAGCATACAAAGAAAATCTGGCTTCACATACAGGTAGTTGGACTTGCTGAAAGGATCTTGCAGACCACCTGAAGTTCTCACTTTGAAAACCACAGATTTAGGCCAGGGATCAGTAAATTATGGCCCGTCGGCCAAATCCAGCCTACCCCCTCTTTTTCTGTGGCCTGCTAGCTAAGAATGGTTTCTTTTAATATTTTTTAATTGTTGGAGGAAAATGTCAAGAGAAGAATAATATGTGACATGTGAAAATTATATAAAATTCAGATTTCAGTGTTCATAAATAAATTTTTGTTGGAATATAGACACACTCATTCATTTACATGTTGTCTGTGGGTGCTTTACACTATAATGGCAGAGGTGAGTTGTTACATCAGAGACCATTTGGCCCACAAAACTTATATTTACTATCTGGCTCTTCACTGAAAAAGTTTACCAACTCCTGGCCTAAATTAAAATCAGAAACAAGGGAAGGTTTTTGTTGCTGTTGTTTTAACTTCAGATTTTTTTCATAAATACCATGCATGTGTCTCAGTTATGTTCAGAACACCTTGTGTGCCTGCTGTGTATGAATCATTGTAGCTGGTGCTCTGAGATCAAAATAAGGTAGAGTCCCGGTACCTGGAGAAGACAATATATACAAATGTGAAATAATGTGAGAGCCATTAAAACAAATATCCAATCAAAAGCAAAGACAAAATGTCAAAAACAAATATTGGGTTGGCCAAAAAGTTCCTTTGGGTTTTTCCGTAAGATGTTATAGAATATTATATATTCCACCATATTATATAATGTGAGCCCTAATGGAGAGAGTCAGAATAGGAATGCAGATGTTATCTGTGTCAGTTGATAGGGGCTGCCTGGAACTGTGTGTTCAAAAAGATTCTGAGGCTGGGTTCGGGCCTAGCAGAAAAGAGTGTGCTGGAGGATTACTGTGGAAAAGAAAGAGGAGCAGTACAGATACCTGGTATTTACCATCCCTAGAATATAAGGGTAACAGATGCATTGTACTCGTTTAAGAATATGCTTACTCTAAAGGTCACATACTTCAGTTGCACACATTATTTTATTCCTGGGTACCCAGTGTCCTCTGTATTAGAGATATTATGTTGCCCCAACTTCACAGGATTATTACCAAGATTAAATGAGATAGCAGATCTTTGCAAACTCTGAAAGCTTACTTTAGACTTAAGTTATTATTGAGAAAGAGCTAGTACAGCATAGTGGAAAGAATATGAGTTTAGCAGCCAGAAGACCTGGGTTTGAGTCACTTAATAGGTAAGTAGCCTGGTCTCCCTACCAATGCCACCCATTTTTCTTAGTTCTAATTCTTGGAGTCATGTAAATCAAGATTGTGATTGAAGATAATTTTTATACTTGGTGGTGGTGATGATGAATGAGCTGGGGAATAATTTCACAGAAAACTATTTCCCTAAATGGTAATCATGTTCTTACTAACCCAAGTTGTAAAATAAACAATATGACTTGGTTTAGGGCAGACAGAACCAGACTTTGTTACGTGAAATAATTTTCATTTATCTGACCAATGTGTTCACATAATGTTCTCTCTTCCTTGCCTCTTTTGCCTAAACAGTTTACACTATTACAACTCATGGTCTCCTGCAATTTTAACATCAGGAGAACTTAATTAGAATGTGCAGACACCTCTCTACAGACACTTTCTCAAGTCGTCAAGTAATCTTTTTGGCATCCTTTATTCATTTACCCATTATATGATTAGCAGGCATCAGAAGCTTTAGGGTAGGTCATCAAGGCAGAAATTGAGGGCATTTGACAATAATTCATACTTAGAAACCCTTACAGTTTAAGGGCTTCACTTTGTGTTCAAAATAGAATTTACTGTGAATCTGAGATCTTTAGTATTAAAATAAATGAATATGAAATGTAATTTTGATGGTACCTTTAAATGTTATAAGAGCATGTCTTTTTTTAATGCAAATGTGCTAATCTGAAGATGTTCACCACAAATTTAACAGTATATTTAGGTCATATAGGAGATATGCAGAATATAAGATACAGAGATATTTGAATCCATGAGTGAAACTCAGAAATCAATTTCAGTGATAATGATATTTGTATCCGGATATATCTATACAGACATAGGAATTTACACTGTAATCTTGTAATTATATGGGTTCACAGGAATTTACACTGTAATCTTGTAATTATATGGGTTCACAAAATATCTATGTACCTTCACTTGAAACATGCTCATTATAGCTCTCAAAACTGATAAAATAGGAAGTGGCCATTCACTTCACAAAAGGATTCACTCAAGGAGCCCGTTAGATAGGGAGTTCTTAGGAACAATAGAATACCTTTACTTTACTGTTCCTTATGGGTTGCTTACCCCTTCCTTCAGTATCTATTCAAAGCCGCAGTGTAGTTCCATCGGGTAGGCACTTCCGTGTTTTGCCTACTGCTGTATTCCTTGAGGTCCAGGCACATGGTATGTATAGCACAGATCCTTGATGGTCACAAGCGTCGTCAGGAGAGCTGTCATATACTTGAGAGCTTAGGCTGTATTTAAAGGAGACCCCTGCCACCTGTGCCTGTGAGTGAGGGTGGACCCAGTGTTGCCAGATCTTCAGGTTCTTTTGGAAAACCCAAAAGCTTAGCTGATTATTTTTCAGTTACTAAATTTTAAAAACACTGTGCAAACTCAGTTTGCGATCTTTGATTTTGCCTTCTCATAATACCATTTTTCAGTGCCTTGTTATGCACTTAATGAGGGACATCAGCATTAATTTGGCCAATTAACAGTAGATTATGATTTCTTCAGAGAAAGGGATGGTTTTGCTTCAGCACACTTCAGAGTAAGGCCAGAATGTGCATTTGATGTCATTTGGGAATGTGGAGTAGAAACCCAGTGGATTCTCTTGAAAAGCAGGTGGAGATTTTATGGTGAGGGGCCAGGTATGGGAGTCCCTAACCCAGTTGCAGGTGAGCAGTGGAGGTATAGAGAAGATTAGCATCTTTGAAGATTGGGAAGTTGTGTGTGAGTTTTGAAGCCTGGAAGGAAAGAGATGAGGAAGAAACAAAGGTGGTGGTGCCAACAGGGAAAAGGGTTGTGCCTAGAAATCCGTTGGATGCATTTAAACTACGCCAGGTGTTGATCAACCTGACTTAATCCTGATCCCCTTCAACCTGTAAATTTCTTTGTTGTACAGCATAACTGTCCATCCAAACAACGTGTGTTGCTGGCTGGCAGTTAACCAAAGCCCAAGACCCTTTAAGGCAGGAACAGTTTCTTATTCATCTCTATGTTTCTTTTGTTCCTCATCTAATCAGAGCTTAGGTAATATTTACAGAACAGAATTATTCAACTAGAAAAAGAGGGTCAGAATCTAGTTAAGGTAGTCTGATGATAAAACTTCTTTTCCCTTCAATACTGTGTCATCAGCAAAGAAGAAAAGAAGAGGAAGAAAATTAGCATGTATAGAGTTGGGATCTAAAAGCAGCAGCAAAGGTTAACAACTTGTATTGTCTTTGAAAATTCTTTATTTTTTAAATTACTCAGACAAGACAACATACATGACTTTGTGCTTATAGCCCATTATAGTGATAATGTGGGTGAAATGTATAGTATATGTAGTAATACATAGATTTTAACACCATAGCAGCATAATGCTCAGGAATTGATGCTCACTTTTAGTGTGATTGCTTTAGAACATTTAAGTAAATTTATAAAAATTTAAGTTTGCTGGCTCTTCTGTAGACATTTTTATCATCTCTGTGGCCCTCAGTTGATCTTCATTTTTTTCTTTGATGTTGATGACACCATCACCATTCATTTGCTGGATGACCATTAATTGCTGAGAAATGCTAAAAAGTCGTAAGTTTCACAACAGAGATTGACTTTTTCAGGCTGTATTGCATCCCTGGCCTGAGGACTCATGCTCCTTGAGTGAAATTTATCCGTACGCTGATGTTTCATTCTTTGTGTATTTGCCTCTCTCCCTCTTCCTCTTTTTTTTTTTTTTTTTTTTTTTTGTTTGTTTGTGGTACGCGGGCCTCTCACTGTTGTGGCCTCTCCCACTGCGGAGCACAGGCTCCAGACGTGCAGGCTCAGCGGCCATGGCTCACGGGCCCAGCCGCTCCGTGGCATGTGGGATCTTCCCGGACCGGGGCACGAACCCGTGTCCCCTGCATCAGCAGGCGGACTCTCAACCACTGCGCCACCAGGGAAGCCCCCTCTTCCTCTTTGAGTCATTCAGTCTGATTCTTTTGTGGCTCTCTCCTCCCTTCTGCTTTCTTGGTGTTTCCCACCCCCTACGGTTTCTCTTTCCTGTAGGTCTTTACTTATGTAAGTGGTAGCTAAGTGCTACCATTCCCATCTTCATGATGAAGCAGCTTCAGAGAGATTAAGTGATATGCCCAAGGTTACAAAGCTAGTAAACAGTGGAACCAGAAGACAGGAGATGCCAAGGGTAGAGAGAGAGTATTGGGAAGAGGTGTAACTATCCTCTCTCTTCTGTTTCATAAAGTTGTTATTTCCTAGGAATTTTTACATCTTAAAGCAGATTTGAGGTACCAAATAAATAATTAGTGAAGAAAAAAATTAATTCACGTTAGATTGATTCTGTTGTGGTAGAGTTTTAGTCAGGGCATTAAGCTATCAGGGAGCTCTTTGGTAGTGAAAAATTGGCTTTTCTACGTGTGCATTGTAATAAACCATAAAGATGCCCATTGGCTCCGCCTTCACTCTAGATTTTCCCTGGTCCTTTTGGAAAATAGTAATATTAGAAGTAATAACCAGTATAGTGCCTACTATGTACGGTATTTAATCAGTGCTTGTTGGATTAATGAATAACGTACAGGCATTGTTGGAGGGCCTACCTATGGAAGGGGTATGGAATTTGCATACTTTATATACATTATTATTTCTCACAAAGGGTATGGTATTTGCATACTGTATATACATTATTGTTTATTTCTCACAACTCTACAAGAGAACTGTACCCATTTTGTAAATTAGAAAATATGCGAAGAGAGGTAATATAACTTCCCTAAGATCCTAAGTGCTGAAATTCAAACCCAGGTTTAGGTGACACCAAAGTTCATGTTCTTTACCTTATATACCACACCAACTCTTGAAAACACTTTCATGTTTTTTCTCTGCTCTCAATTCAAGCATTTCATGCATCTCTAAAAATTGATGTGTCCTAGGACTCCTGAGTAGTGAAGAGTTTGGGTCTCCCAGATTATAGATCTACATTGATGTCCTCTCATGACACTGATGGAATCTGTTTCATCTGGCTGAGAGAGAATCTCTTGCTTAGTCACTTCCATTTAGAGATCAGGGAGTAAGAATCATCTCAGGCATTATATAGTACTTTGTATGTGCTTGATGTTGCCTTCAAGGTAGCCCCTAGAGAAACACGTAGTAGCTGAAGCCCATTTTATAGATAAAGAAGTGTGACTCAAAAGGCAAGTGGTTTGGCCAAGGTCACAAAGTAAGTTACAGAGTGAGACTTGAAACTAAGTCCTCCTTTTCCAGATCCCAGTAAATAGTGCCTAAGAATGCCATTTCCGGTGTGAACAGTTGCCGTGCTAGGGAGAGAGGAATAGGATATTTATTGCACCACAAGTTTAGAACAAATTCCAGGAAATGTATTTCAAGCATAACGGCAGTAATCCCATGCACGTACATCATCTCTTTTAATCTTTGTGACATCCACGTGCGGGAGAGGAATGTGTGAAAAATGCAGGTTCTGTTTTTAGCAGACTGAATCCTGGAGGTGACATATTTACCCAGTGTCTCACAGTCAGGAGGTCACATGGATAACAAGTACATCTCCGAGGAAACTGGGAAGCTTTAGAATGAGAGATGGCTATAATTAAAGTTATTAGGGAAGAAAGATTCAGTTTATCAAGGGAGAAATGAGTCAGCAGCAAGTTTAAACAGACTGTGAACTATGGGTGTTTCTCTCCTGGTGGCTTATTTTGAGAGAGTGTGATGCCATCCGTGCCCAGAAAGCAGCCCGAACCGAGAATAGGAGTAAATGTCCTGGGGACAATGCACATAATGCTTAAGAAAAGAATTGTCTTGTCCTGTCAAGTTATTAGTCCCTGAGGCTGGAAGATTGACATGTTATAGTCGTTAGATTAGTATGTAATGTGTACCCATCTGTAGTTGACACCCACCCCATCCCAGCCCCTGGCAACCACTGTGTTTTTTTTTTCCTTTTCTCCATATAGTTTTTACTTTTCCAGAATGTTGCATACACGGAATCATACAGGGTATAGCCTTGTAAGTGGCTTTTTTTCACCGAGCAGAATGCATTTGAGTTTCGTCCACAGTTTGTTGTTGCATTGCGTTGCTGAGTAGTATTCCATCATATAGATGTACCATAGTTCATCTGTTCATCTATCCAGTCATCAGTTGAAGGACATTTCAGTGGTTTCCAGCTTGGGGCCATTATGAATAAAGCAGTTATAAGCATTCATGTACAGGCTTTTATGTGAATATAAGTTTTAATTTCTCTTAGATAAATATCCAGGCATGGGACTGCTGGCTCCTATGGTGAATATGCATTTAACTTATAAGAAACTGACAGACTGTTTCTGTTTTGTAAATAAGTTCATTTGTATCATTTTTTTAAAAATTAGATTCCATGTATGAGTGGTATTATATGATGTTTGTCTTTCTCTGTCTGACTTGCTTTACTTAGTATGAAGATGTCTGGGTCCATCCATGCTGCTGCAGGTGGCATTATTTTGTTCTTTTTTGTGGCTGAGTAATATTCCATTGATTATTTTAAATTAAAGTTACTTAAGAAACAACCAGGGGAAGACGGACATGCTGACTTCCTTTGCCCATCCCTGGAAGCAGGAAATAAATCTCCCATTTGAAGGGTACCCTCCCTATACCAGAGGTAGAAGGCATCCTTCTCACCAGAGATAGGGAATTTAGGGCCAAGAAAGTTGTGTAAAAACACCTTGTTACTCCTTCACTAACTTGCTACCCCAAGCCCAAACCCCTTTTACTTGTCAGTTTCTCACAGATCTATTGTTTCCTTGTCTAAAAGGTATAAAAGCTGCCTGCTTTGGTCCCTTCTTTGAGTCTTATTTTTATAGATTCCGTACATACAAAATTAAATTTGTTTTTCTCCTGCTAATCTGTCTTATGTCAACTTAGTTATTAGACCAGTCAAAGAACCTAGAAGGGAAGAAGAAAAGTTTTCCTCCCCTACATGTATACTTACATGAATTACTGAAAATTAAGATACTTTCCCAGTATTTGTAAGTTTCTTTTGATCTAGTCAGTAATCCTATCTTATTACGTTAGTCTATGAGAATTTATTCCTTATGCCTGTATGTTTGTTTATATTGATGATCAGCTTCTTAAGTGATTTATTAAATCATCTTTTTCATAGTCCTTTGTAGAATTTTCCTGGGGACTGATGTGAAATTTGGCAATATTTAATATCACAACTTTTTTTTCATCCCCTTTTGAAAAAATATTATGGTGACATTGGTAAATCTAAAGTCACCCAACACTTCTCTCTTTATGCAGGATTTTTTTTTAACACAAAGATTACTGACAATATTTCTTCAATTGTATCTGAAAGTTCACTCAATATATTTTACTTTAACACATTTTAAGTATCTAAGGATGACTTACTGTATCTCATCTTCATTAGACTTCAGCTCTCACTTAATAAAGTTTCAGAAACTTTAAAAAAGAAACTGACAGGGGCTTCCCTGGTGGCGCAGTGGTTGAGAGTCTGCCTGCCGATGCAGGGGACACGGGTTCATGCCCCGGTCCGGGAAGATCCCACATGCCGCAGGGCGGCTGGGCCCGTGAGCCATGGCCGCTGGGCCTGCGCGTCCGGAGCCTGTGCTCCACAACAGGAGAGGCCACAACAGTGAGAGGCCCGCATACAGCAAAAAAAAAAAAAAAAAAAAAAAAAAAAAATTACACAGCATAGATATAGGCACATATAAATAACTCAGTAATTATCTAATAAATTAAATTGTACTTGGTGTCTTGGGTTTGAATGGAAACTAACTTTATAATTCTATATCTCAGAGCTTCATTTTTGTACTCCATGTTGTACTTCACATTCATTCGTTCAACCAGTGTTTATTGAGTATGATGGGAATGTAACAGTGGAGGAAATAGACAAGTCCCTGTGCCTATGGAGCTTACATTCTGGTCTTTGGCACCTAGTTAGCATCTACTCACTTTACAGTGTTTATGTGGATACGGTACACATCTTAATGGCTCTAAAATGAAGTTGTTGATTCATATGCATAATTAATAGCCTTAACGATCATATTTTCATATTTTTGTTATATTCAAGAATTTTCCTTGAGTTATTTGCCTTGTATTTGTTAATCTTCAGAGTTATTTGCCTTGTATTTGTTAATATTAGTCATGAAATCCATTTTCTTGATAACTTTTTAAAGTCATGTATTTAATCAGCTCCATTGATAACAATGTTAAGGGCAGAGACTGTCCAACCCATAGGAAGATCCTGAAATTTGGAATCAGAAAATATACATTCAGATTCTGGCTCAACCAAATAATAGTTTGTATTTTTGATCAAATCAATAGAATTTTACATTTCTGTAAAGTGTAGGTCATATAATAATAATAATGCTTCCTAGCCCACAGAGTTGTACAGGGATTAAACCAGATATTTTAAAATGAAAAGTGAAAGTGTTTTATAAACTGTAATATACTCTCCCAAATATTAATTTCCTAATCTTTTTTAACTTGCTTAAAGGCATAACTTTAATAATTTCTATTTCCAAAGTTATACATTTTATACATCATTAGCAGTTGCCATAAATCCTCAAGTGCAAGGAAACAAGCTCAGAGTGTTTTAGTCATTTCGTAAAAGTGTTAAAGAGATTGTAGTGAAGGATAAAATAGGCTGTCAAGTAGTTAAAGAATGTTCTGTCATTGACAAGGGTGTGAACGAAAAAATGTTGATAAGGTAACAAATCATTTTTCAGTACAATATTGGTTTTGGCAGCCTTTTCTTGTTAGGGAGGCAGGGAGTGAAGTGTCAGGAACAGCCCTAGTCACATAATGAACCACGCTGCGTCTGGTGAAATATATTCATTGTGAGTGGACATAATGGAGCAGATGAAAAGGAGCTGCAGCTTTTATGACTGTGCCCTGCATGAGTCTTTACTATAGGGATTCTTTTACAGATACACTGTACATTTAACTGCAGAGGATCTGCTTTGTGTTTGAACCTGGCTATTTAGCTTTTTTTAATCACCTGCTGACTTATTTCAAATTATATTTTTTAGTGAACTAGCACCTCTGTTACGCAGAACACTGGGCTAGGCACCAGGACCACAGGCAAGTAATTAATGTCTTGGGGAGTGAGAGAAAAAGGATACTGGTCACTTGAGATCACAGGGTCCTAGGACTTGACTCAAAGAACTTGGAGAGGAAATGAGAGGCGGGGTGGAGGGGGGTGATGAAAGGTACTGAGTAGAGCTTTCCCAAATAAATGTAGTCAGTTTATTTTTTTAAATAAAATAATAAAGTTTTCCAGGTCAGATAAATTAATCAGTTTTCTTTAGTATGGGGTGCTTAGTCTTCATCATGCAGTTTGCATTTGGTTGGAATGTCACCTGAGCGAGAGCAGCACTTGTCCACGGTGATTGGTACTGTCCGCAGCGCCTAGGACAGCACCTGGCATGGAACCAGTGCTTCATGTATATTTGGGGAATGATTGAAGGATTGCAAAGGGGGGTTAAAACTTAGTTTATGGAAGCTTTTTTCCTCTCCGTGGGACAGATATTCCACGACAGATCCTTTGATGCACACTAGTCTTGGGAATGAGAGGATAGGGTAAGGCGCTGTGTCCCTTTCCATCAAGGTTGCTTTGGTAGATCTGGGCAACAACCATGCTCTTAAGTACAAAGTGTGGCTGCCAGTTGGCTGGAGGTGTTCCCAGACTTTCTGGCAACCTTCCTTGCCCAGTTTGACCACTGGCTGCTTACTGGTGGAAGGTACTTCCTTCTTCTTTCCCTAGGGGGGATACTATTCGTTGACTTCAACTGCATAAAGCAGGAAACTTACAAGTTAGACTCAAGACTTTTTAATTCCTTCCCCCAACCATCAGGCTTAGTAACCTCCATCTCTCCTGTCCACGTGATAGCGTTGATTTTTCCACCCACACATAAAACATTAAGTTGATGATGCTTCTTACGTTCGATAGTAGTATAGAGTCAAGAAGATATAGTAGTTGCTTATTTAGGTATATTTTCCTTCTGCTTTCGAGGACAGTGGTTTTATTTTACATCAACCAAAAGCAGAAGCAGAAAATTATCCCTGCACAGGGATGAGTAAGAATCGTCAGCCAGTTCGCAAGCTATGCTGTCTAGTCCCGTTCCTAGAACCCTCTACCAAGCCCTTCTCCATTTCTTTCTGCTCCCACTGCTACTACTGCTCAGTTTCCCATTTTCCTCTCAGCCTACCTGCTCCCTGCTCCAGACTGGCCTCTTGTCAGTTTCTGCCAGAGTGATTCATCATTCTAAAGTATAGATCTGGCCATGGTTGTCCACCATGTGGTCTTTCAGAGGCTCCCCCAACCCTCCTAGAATAAAGGCCCTTTTTGCAACCAGGTTGTTTTGTTTTGTTTTGCTCTACTTTTTCGCCACTTGCCTCTATAGCCCTTTGATCTAAACACTTGCAGTCCCCAGAAAGTATTGTGTTCTCTTTCACCTCCAGACTTTCACATTCACTAGATCTCTTCATGGAATATTCTGCTTATTATCCACCTCTCCCTTCACTTGGTTACAACAAAGTCTACCCTTCTGCCTTAATACAGATATCACTGACTTCTTGGAGTCTTCCCCATGGTAGAGTAAGTGCACAGGTATCATGTGAGACCTTTAAAGAAGCTTTAATCTGGAGAGGGATATCTAATAGCAAAGATTAGGAAGGTTAGCATGTGAGATTATTTGGCAAGAGAGGAATTTGAAGTAAAGTTTATAGCGGCTTTGAAATAGGCTGATTGTTTTGTTTAGATAGTGTGCAAAATGGAAACCAATACTGAAATAGCCTATTTATACTCTGATATTTGAACGTGTATGCATACTGTCCTTTAAAATAAAATATTCTGTGTTCACTGCTTTAGGCGATGGTGCATGCCAGCACAGACAAACTGACTGAAATATATTAACTTTCTCATCTTGACTGACTCATTTGACTTGAATAGCAAGTTCCCCCAGGACCCCACCTCTAAAAATAGAAAGTATATTATTATGTTTTCAGAATTCCAGGCTTTGAGAAGCAGTAAGCTATTCTGGTTTTGCTATGATGGCCGTTGGCCTACAGCTGAATTCTGGTAATTGCGCGAGCTGGAGACTAGAGTTTGAAGTTGGAGGAGAGGTGGAGGCCCCGACGGGGCAGAGGGTTGGGAGAAGCGTGTTAAAATTATAGGTTATAAATCCCAACAACGTAGTTATAAGATATACCAACTGTATCTGAGGATCAAGCTTAAGCTTTGATAATACAATAATAATTTAAGATAACTATAATCAACTGAATATTAAAGGGACAGAATACATAGTGAGACTCTTTTAAATGTTTTTCTGGTCATTGTACTTTGGGGAATTAATTCTAATAAAATAACCCCCCAAAGCAAATTCTTTTATGCAAAGATATTTCTCAGTGATATTCAATAGGAAAACTTGGAAACCATCAAGAGATTTAGGGAAATCACTTATCTAAAAAATGAAACGTTAAGAAAATGCTTTATAATATAATATTAAATGTTAAAGCAGTATAAATATTGCATATGTATTGTGATTACCATTACTGGGTAGGAAAATACTGTAAGCCATGAACAGAAGTGGAAAAAGGCACAGGACATGATTACCAGCAAGTAATCCAGTTAGAGCATAAGTACCTGGGACATAAGGTTACAAGGGTAAGTTGGGGCTGATTTATGGAGTTACTTGTTGCCTTAAATAGAATAGTTTAATTAGTAAGTCATGGGTTAGGGTTAGGGTTAGGCGCATTAAGTTTTTCATTAGGTGAGCCATCTGATTATATTCCAACTGTAAGAAGATAAGTCTGGTTGTGGTATATAGGGTAAATTGGGGTGGGAAGAGGTCTTGTTACAGTGGTCCAGTTCAGTACTGATGGCATTCTTTTTTCTTTCTTTTTTTGGCTGCGTTGAGTCTTCATTGCTGTGCACGGGCTTTCTCTAGTTGCGGTGAGCGGGGGCTACTCTTTGTTGTGGAGCGCGGGCTGCTCGCTGTGGTGGCTTCTCTTGTTACGGAGCACAGGCTTCAGTGGTATGGGCTCTAGAGCGCAGGCTCAGTAATTGTGGCGCACGGGGTTAGTTGCTCCGTGGCATGTGGGATCTTCCCGGACCAGGGCCCAAGCCCACGTCCCCTGCATTGGCAGGCGGACTCTTAACCACTGAGCCACCAGGCAAGCCCCCTGATGACATTCTGAATTACAGTGGGGCAATTGGAAAAGACATCAAACGCAGGAGGTGTAGTGGAAGTAAAATCTTTAGGACTTGTCCACTTGTTTAAAACAATAATAGACGTAAGAGAATAAGGAGTTGAAGATGGCTCTGAGGTTTCTGGTTTGGGTAACTGGGGAAAAGATAATACCATGAAAAGCAGCAAGATGTCTCATGGAAGAGCTGGTCTTCAGGTGGGGAGGAAGACTCAATTGTCAAGTATATTGAGTTTAAGGGCCTGAGTTTTGGCATAGATCTTCAACAAATGGTTGGAAATGAGGAAAGCGCTTGTGTTAGACCGGGGCTAAGGAGAGGAGGAGAGAGACTCTTCACACGTTCCTGAGCAACAGCTGGAGCTGTGGGAGTAGGTGACCCATGCAGGGGGAGGAGTCCAAGAGAGTCAAGGAGAGGAAGAAAAGGAGGAGCCAGCAAGGCATGCTCTGGTGGCTGAGAGGAGGACCAAGGGGCATATGGGCCAAAAACATTAAAGGGAGAAAGAGTATCTCTTCTAAGTATCGTTTTCTTACTTTAATTGAATTTCCTGTTACCAAGGATGCACAAACTTCTCAGTCCTGAACCGAAAATTATTCATATTTTTTGTATTTCAAAATTCATAAACTAAATTCCATAATCTAATAAGATTGGGGGGCAGAATTAGCCATTGCTTTTGATTTTCTGTGTTTTTCCTTCTTGTTGGTAGTATTGATTAAGAGTTTGCTTCACTGCTTCTTTTGCCCCTCCCAGATAGGGGTGTTTAAAAATAAAGATTTTTATCCAATTTTGAAGCAAGAAACACATTGTGTAGTTTTTTGTTTTTGTTTTGTTTTTTGTTTTGCGGTACACGGGCCTCTCACTGTTGTGGCCTCTCCTGTTGTGGAGCACAGGCCCCGGACGCGCAGGCTCAACGGCCATGGCTCACAGGCCCAGCCGCTCCGCGGCATGTGGGATCTTCCCAGACCGGGGCACGAACCCGTGTCCCCCGCATTGGCAGGTGGACTCTCAACCACTGTGCCACCAGGGAAGCCCCATTGTGTAGTTTTTTTAAAAAAATTCTCATGGTACATGAGGGGATGGAGATGAGTTGTATTCATTTATTAGATAATAGATGTTTTTAAATCAATCATTTACTTTTCAATCAATCAATTACTAATTGATTACTAATTACTAATTACTAATCAATCAATTACTTTTTATTTAGAAATTGTGCTTTAGTCATAATTGGGATATTTTATTCAATTATAATTAAACATATAGAAATGATTTGCATTGACTCTAAAGTTCAAAACTGCTGTGGAATAGCAAGCGGCATTGTGACACCACGTAAGCGTTCAGTTTTAAAAAATGGTGCTGGGTTTCCAGCTCTCAGTCAGCTTTTGTTGTGGAATGAGCCACCCCAGAACTTAGTGACTTGACAAACCATTCATTTGGATCCTGATACTGTGGATTGGCCACTTGGACTGGGCCTATCTAGGTGACTCTGCTGCTGGTCTGGCTGGGCTCACTCACACAGCTGCGGCCAGCTGCCTGGTTGACTTGGGGCTTCTTGGTCTAGGGCACCCTCAGTTAGCACAGCTTGTCCCTGCTTCATGCAATCTCATCCTCCCGCAGATTAGTTCAGGTTTGTCCACAGAGTGGTAGAAGGGAGATATGAGCACAAGCAGAGGATCTCTTGAGGTCTCCGCTTGGAAATTGCACAGTGTAACTTTTGCTAGGCTATTAGTCAAAGCAATCGCCAGGCAGCCCAGATTCAAGGGATGGGAGAGTGGACGCTGCTTCTTAATGGGAGGGGATAGAAAGTACTGTGGCCATGTTTTCACTGTGTGTGTGTTTGTGTGTGTGTGTGTGTGTTACTAACCTCTCTTCTCAATATGCAACCCTCAAAATAAGGGGTAATTGAAGTAACCTCACTTTTTTGAGTCATCCCTTTGATCAGGGGCATGTTTGTTCAGATATCAAAGCAACTGAAGAGATAATTTAGCATAAGTAAAATTTAATTACAACTGGTTTACTTACGTGGTATATGTTGATTATACATTCAACAAATTTATGTTCGAAAATGGCTATTTAGTACCTGGCATTAGGCCAGGTATCTAGGAATAGAGAAAAAAGAAATGTGGCATATTCTTTGGTTTCAAGAAGTTTGTATTCTTACAAAATGGGCAAAATTTATATCCATTCAATCCAACAAGCATTTATTATTGACGTGTCGAGGACTGGGTTTTAATCAAAGATAGTGCACACAACTGGCTGTGCTGTGACTTTGTCCTTTTAGTGGAGCAGAGAAACAGATACTTAAAATCACAGTGGTTCAAAGCAAAGTAATAAGTGCCATGAGAGAAATATAAACTGCGTGGCGCCGAGTTAGAAAAAGAACAGGAGGCAAATGATCAACTGCCAGGATATGTGATTCATATAATTAATACCTGAGAAGGGAGAGAGCTTTGAAACCAGAGGGTGATGGCTTCATGGAGAAAATGAGTTTTGAACAAGACTTTGAAGAGGAGGTAGAATTTAAGTGGAGAGGTGAGAATCCTATTCAATTTAGGATTGAGTTGTGTTTTCCCAAGAAAGTAATTATTTAATTAAAGAGAGCCTTTTAAAGTGGCAAATATTAAAGAGCATGCGATAATACTGTAGAAAGACTCTGTAGAAAACATTGTGCTGGGAAGATGGCTGGCAATTTTTTTTTTCCCTCCAGTTGTGCCGAGGCTTAATTTTCTTTCATCCGATATTTGTGTACCTTGGTTGGAAAACTGAGTAGAGAATATTTATTTTACTTTATAAGGGCTATGCACACTTCATTCTCACTGAGTAGTGCTCACTTTACTTATATATTGATTGGAAAAGTAGAAATAAATATCGTGTGTCCCTGCTGACAAGGAAATCCAAAATTAACAAAAGTAAGGAAACCCCCATTGAGTAAAGGGGACTGGTACTTCCTACAAGCATGTCTGGATCTATTTAAGAGCTAAGTTGGTAGAAATTAATTGGGGATTTCCTTTCCTAAATTTGACAAGTAAATTTGCTTTTCAAACTTTCTGTTCTAGTTTGTTCTATTTAAACAATTTAAACTATTTTGAGGAGGATTGATTAAAATGCATTTTATTGGGGTTATGACTGAAGGCCTCTAAGTCAGAATCCCGCCATGTTAAAAAATGCATTTCATTTAATGCTAATTGAATAGTACAATATCTAAACATATACCAATTGCCAAAGTGGTCAACATAACTGTATAATTAATAATAGACTCTAAGAATCATAATTTTATTTTAGTAAATCAGAGCCAGTATTTCACTGTTTAAATGGCACTTAAAATACAGAAATCCCATTGTCTAGTCTCTCATTGCCTTGTCCTATGAAAGCAGTGATGCTTGACTAATACTAACTTGAACCTGACCACGTGATGAATTCGTATAGAATTCTTTGAAACTTTTCTACTACCACAGTTATTTTCAGTGATGAGAATTTTAAGAATTTAAAATAGCTTTTATTATTTCATTTATTTTAATAGCTGGAATGTGTGTTCATTTCAAAGAGAATGTATCCCAGGGCTACTATATATTGAAAATGAGATAACACATGAAAGTATTTTGTAAACTGCAAAGTCCTATGCAGATATATGTGAGATCGTATTATTATTCTGAGATCGACACTTATTCTTTCAGGTTCGCTAATAGTAGTTCATAGCTTAGTTCTAGAGTCACACTTTTTGAGTTCAAGTCTGGGTTTAGCCCCTCACTAACTGTGTAACTATGGATAAGTTAAAAACAAAAAAAACTCTTTGTGCCTCAGTTTCTCTGTCTTTTAAAATGGTATAACAAGAGTATATCCACTTCATAGGGTTGTTGTGAAGATTAAATGAATTAATATATGAAAGTCACTTAGAACAGTGTTTTGCACACAGTAAATGTTACATGTGTTAGCTGTTGTTTTCATCACCAGCATTATTATCACCGCATGATGTAGAATGGATAGATGATTGCTCTTGGATACATGCTAATCAGGTTTTTCTCTATGGAATTCTACTCTGTGACTTGCAGTTTCATCAGATAGAGAGCTTACTGAGATCAAGGACTGAGTCTCATCAATTTTCGTGTCCTCAGCATCTAGGATAGTTCCTGGCTCATAGTAGACATTCAGTAACTGAATGGATTATATTATATAATCACACACATGACCTATTCAGAGAGAAGTATTATAGAAGAAGTGTGGGAAAGGGGGTAGCATTCGGTGTCTGTATACTGTTAGTCTCTCTTTCTGATCCACCTTCTCTTTGCAGAGAAAAAATGGTTTCCTCTCGTTCCTTTCTGCCTCTCCAGTCTGTCCTCCTGGAAACCTCCGCAGCCTCACGTAGCCACTCCCCGTCAGGCTGATTTCACTACAGTGCCTTCTGTGGGAAAGCTTTGATGACCACTGCTGCCCGAGATTGTCTCTTTTTTCTATGCACTATATACATATATATTCCTGGCCTTTTTGACTGTTTTTATCTTTTGATTAGGTGATATATGCACATAGTGTAAAATAGACAAAGTACAAAAGACTGTGTGGTGAAAAGAAGGGTCTTTGCCTTCCTGAGAGGCAGTTACTATTGCATCTAATCTTTTGCATTAGAAGTGTTAGAAGTGTGTGTATCCGTGTGAGTGTATATTGATGGTAGCATATTGGACACGCTGTTCTAGTTTGCTTTTTTTCTTTTTTTCCTCACTTAATAGATTTTGGATATTCTTCCATATCAGTACATTAGGGCTTCCTCATTCTTTTTAATGGCTACATAGCAGCTCGTAATTTTTAACCAGTCCCCTGGTGGTGGGGATAATTGTTCTTTGTTACCGACATTACTGCAGTGGATATCCTTATGTATACAAAATTCCACACAAGTAGGTCTGTATCTGTAAGATAAATCCTGGGAAGTTGCTGAGTCAAAGAATATATAAATAAAAAAAATTTTACTCTGGAGGACAAATTGCCCTTCATAAAGATTATATTAATTTAAATTCCCATCAAAAATGTATGGGAGAGCCCATTTCCAACATACTAGCCGACTCAGGTGTTATTAAACCTTTTGGTCTTTGCCAGGTACATAACCCAGGGAAACTGCTCTTATTCTGCTTCATATTGTTTGTTATCCTTTAGAACATTTCTGTCTATCTCCCATACGTTAGCAACTCTTTGCAGTTTTGAATAATCTTATATTTTCATTGACTATGTTCCTTAACTTTTAGGAGAGTTCTACTTTCTGATGTTCTATTCCACTGACATATACTTGTCAGACCACGTATCCCAAGTTTTGGCATGAAAAATACACTCATTCTTTCATGCATCTTTGCGTTGTTTTCCCCCTCAGTTAGTTACATGTCACAGTGCTCTATGAATGTTATCCTAAGTGGGCCGAATCTAGCTATTTATGTAATTTATTTTATACTATTTCCTGCCTTTGTGTTAAATATTCTAATTAACATGACAGGTGTCTGTTACTACATATACAACTCATTCTCAGTACTCAAACCCAGCCTATTTACTAGTACTGGCTTTTACCTTGTCAGAGAAGCTAACACAAATTCGCCTAAAGATACCAATAGGATTTTATGACTTATTTCCTAGGAGCCCTAGAGAGAGCCTTTCTGGGTCTACTCTGCAGAGCTAGGTGAGGTAGGTAGGAAGGATCTCATAAAAGATGCCTTTCTTGGGTAATGGAGAAGCTCAGGGACTTGGCTGAGCTAATGGGCTGCCCCTGCAGAGCCAAGGCCATGAGAGCCGGGTAGCTGGGCAGGGAGGCCTAGTTCTTAACGAGCTTATCACGTGCACCCCCCAGGCAGCAAGGTGAGAAGAGTAGAGTGGGCAGTGAAGTTGTTAGCCAGGCTGAAGGTTGAGGCAGGGAAGGATTCGGATAAGTGGTTCAGTATCAAACCATTGAAAGTCATTGCCAGGGAATGAATTATTTTGACAGCTTAGATAGTTGGGAAGTTGGGGATTGTTGATCAGATACAGAGACACAGCGGGCTAGAAAGTACTGACTCACGGAATCAAACTAATTCCTTTATTAAAATAACATTTCTAACGGTGGGATGGGAGAGGTTTGTTGTATACAGCTGTACAGTTTATTACACACTATACAAAAGCGCCTGGCTGAGGTGGCAAGGGGTGGCTAAATACCGGTCTGTGTTCTAATCTCCAAAGCATGTGCCCCATGTGCCCGGAGGAATGTGTGCCTTTTTCTAATTCATCTGCTCATTTCAAATGCTCAGGGTAGGCAAGCAGAGACTTTGTTCCATTTGTCTCATGTCATGGACTCAAAGTGAAGAACATTCTCTAATCTGTTTTTAAAACTTCTGGGATCAAAGTGTAATAATATTTTCTGATCCAAAAATTGCTTTTGGCAGTAAATGATAACAACTGGTCATAGTTCAGTTCCCTTTTATAAAATGAGGATAGGAAAGAAGAGAACTTAAGTATTTGGCTTTAAAAGAGTAAACCCCTTTATGAAAAAGAAATCTGAGACGTTTGTGCTCTTTTTTCTTTTTAAGCCTTTATTCACATCCATACAATTTTCTTTCTTGAGAACACTGGCAGCAAAATGCATCAGGCCTTAGAAGAATGTCTTTTCAGCCTTCACAGGGTTGTCTCCATCCCAACAGTGTAATGAAACTAGTCCTGTTATTAATGGCATCCTCACTTGGCCAAAGGGTTCACCATTCTGAAATGTGATTTGAATGCCCATATCCTTCCCAGGCCTAAGTTTCTCTCTGGTATTTTGATAAATAAACATTTTATGGACTGGTTTGGCTCAAACTCAGTGTCTTAAACAGTAGAGTCTACATAAGGCACTCATGCTGCCCCCTTTCTTGTCTCTGTCTCTGCCTCTATTCTCTGTCTCTGTGCTTCTCAATCACTATTCTGACCATTCCCTTGTCTTATCTCTGGTACACTTTAACTATGTTTCCTTGGTAGCCCTTTAAGTTTGCAATTCTTGCTTTACATTTAGGATACCCTTTGACCATAGAATTAAAGCAGGAAATTAGAAGGTAGAATAAAGATCTGCCCCTAAGAGTTTAATAGAGAAGCATTTTACGCTGAATAAAGAACATTTTTATTTCTAGTTTTAAAAAATGTTTTTGAATATTTTCATTTCGTACCAATATCATACCCCCAAGCACTCTTCATATTTAATTACCATTAGGCTGGGCTGGGCTTGATAGCCAGATAAACACAAGGTTGGTAGACAGAATTAGGGAACTATATCAAGGTTTAGAGTACCAAGGGTCAGTAGTAGCCCGGTCACTTCCAGCCAGAATATACACAGACAGTGAGGTCAAGACAAGTCATAGGTCAGAGCAAGGTAGACAAACTGGGAAACCGTATTAGCATCCAGGGCCCATGGGAACAAGAGAACCCGGAATCTGGGCCTCTAGGACACCAGGAAATACATGAACGTTAAAGGGGTGAGATCAGAATTGGCAGAAAAGGAGGCTGGAACCAGGCAAAGAGGCTGAGTGGCGGGGGTCCAGGGTCCAGACAAAGGGACTAAGGGTCCTGGATAAGGAAACAGATCACTGGGGAGTCAGTGCAGGGCACAACATGAAAGAAAGGAGTTTGCCACAGAGCAACGTCATTTGTTTAGATTTTTCTTTTTAATCAATAGACTTTTTTTTTAAAGAGCAGATTTAGGGTTACAGAGAAACTGAGCACATAGTACAGAGATTTTTGCCTTGCCCCCACAGCTGCGATTTTTAACGTCTTGCATATTTGTGTGGTCTGTCAGTTACAGTTGATGAACCGATATTAATACATTACTGTCAGCTAAAGTCCACCATTTACATTAGAATTCACTCTTTGTATTGTTCTTTGCGGGGATTCGATGGTAGAATATGTATAACATGAAACCTATCGTTCCAACATTTTTTCAGCATACAGTTCAATGGCGTTAAGTGCATTCACCTTGTTGTGCAGCCATCACAACTATCCATCTCTGGCACCTGGTCACTATCCCATAATGAAACTATAGCCATTAAATGTTCCCATCCCCACCCCTAACCACTGGTAACCACTGTTCTGCTTTCTGTCTCTGTGTATTTGACTGTTTTAGGTACCTCGTATAAGTAGAATTATGTAATACTTGTCTTTTTTGTGCCTGGCTTATTTCACTTAGCACAGTGTCTTCATGGTCCATGTTGTAGCATGTAACAGAATTTCATCCCTTTTTAAGGCTGAATAAGATTCCATGGCCTGTATATACCACATTTTGTTTATCCATGCATCCATCAATAAACACCGGGGTCGTTTCCACTGCAGGGCTGTAATGCTACTAATGAACGTTGGTATACAAATATCTATTATAATTCCTGCTTTCAAGTCTTTACACCTAGAAGTAGAACTACTGGATCAAATGGTCGGTGGGTTTTTGACTAATGCATAATGTCTTGTATCCACCATTATGATATCATAAAGAATAATTTCACTGCCCCGAAAATCTCATGCTTCAACTCTTCATCCCTCCCCATCTTTGCCTCTGCGTAAATGTTAGTATGCTCCTACTGTAAAGGTTTAGTTACTGTTTCTATTCCTCTTAATATGGAACTTTCAAGTACAGATAAGTAGGATCCCTGGTATTGGTAGCGTTAGTGAAATCGGTGATCAAGGTTGTCAGGAAGCAAGAAATTCTGATAAATTGTTTTTCGTCCCTTAGGCTTTTAGATTGTGAAAGTTACCTATACAGTAAACAGAGAGGTAACAAATACAGAGCTTTAGAATACATGGGTTTCAAATGAGGTGTTTTGTAGGGATACAGTTTTATAATTTATCTGTTTATTCCACAGAGACTTACTAAGCATCTACTATATGTCAAGCCTTGTGCTAGATGCTTTCCGTGGGAATTAAGATGCCATTCACACAAGCCAGACCTAACTGGTCAGCTTTTTGACTCAAAGGGACTGTCGTTGTGCCCAGTGCTGTCCTTACTGGGTGCTTTGTGTGGCTGTTTTCCAGACTTGCCTTGCTCGGATTACCATTTCTCTGTCTTCTCCAGTTGCTTTCTGACCTAGGCTTTTCCACTATACTTTCTTTGTGCCGGTGACCATTTAAATATAACAAACAAACAAACATCTACTGGGATATAACATGAAGAAGAGAAGGTTGTGTCCTTCAGGCGGCTGTGTTCATGAAAGCAGTGGTCTCCACATATTTCTGATTGTTCCCCCCCATCCGGAGGAGCATACACCTCCTGATATTTTGTTCATTCATTTTTAATACACGGTCTGCATAATGTCGGTATATACATTATTAGTGAAACAAAGTTTTTTTTCCCCTCATTTTTTAGACAACAGTTAATTTTAAATAAAAGTTCTAAGAGTTTGCATACTGGGGTGCATGCATCCTACTTTGAAAACCTGGGCTGGGATAGCTAGCTGTAATATTTCTTTGCTGAGCAGAATAGCTAACCATGGTATAGGACTGCAGCGTAGATTCTGTAGATAAAGCTGAGGATTCTAACAGCTATAAATAGACAGGTGGATTTAATTAGGGGAAGGTCCTGGCATCTACTTCGTAGTCACTGTGCTATTCAAGTGTAAGAACTCCATGTGCATTTGCAATAGAAATAGCATATTCTGAAAAACTGAGATTTTTTTTAGATCAGTCAGATATTAGCCATTCATTTCTCAGAATGAGAATTTCAGATTCTTTCCATTATAGGTTATTACAAGATATTGAATATGGTTCCCTGTGCTATACAGCAGGTCCTTGTTGTTTATTTATATCATATACAGTGGTGCGTATCTGTTAATCCTAAACTCCTAATTTATCCCTCCCCCCACTTTCCCCTTTGGTAACCATAAGTTTGTTTTCTGTATCTGTGAGTCTGTTTCTGTTGGTAAATAAGTTCATTTGTATCATTTTTTAAGATTCCACACATAAGTGATATCATAGGACATTAGTCTCTCTCTCTCTGACTTCCTTCACTTACTATGATAATCTCCAGGTCCATTCATGTTGCTTCAAATGGCATTATTTTATTCTTTTTTATGGCTGAGTAATATTACGTTGTGTATATATACCACATCTTCTTTATCCATTCATCTGTCGATGGACACGTAGGTTGCTTCCATATTTTGACTGTTGTTAATAGCGCTGCTATGAACATTGGGGTGCATGTATCTTTTCGAATTAGAACAGCCAGTATTCTTTAAACACCCTGTGAGTGTTCATATTACCAGACTCTGACCATTCACTGTACATGATACTGTATAATGATTCCATTTGGTATTTGTAGTCCACATTTCCTGCTGGTTTTGCTAGATACTTTTAAAGCACTTTAGTCCCCTGTGGCTACACCATCAGAGACATGTAAGTGGTTGTGACTCAAATAAAATATTACAAGATATTGAATATAGTTCCCTGTGCTATACAGTAGGTCCTTGTTGTTTATTTATAAACAACAAGGAGCCAAATAAAACCCATGAACAACAATCCACTAAAGGTACTTTAATGGTACAAACTTTTAAATGAATCATGAACAGTATCCTTTCTGTGTAGTTGGCTATTAGGGGTCTGGAGAGGCAGATAGACAGAATGAGACGAAAGAACAGCCTAAGTTGCATTTAGCGTTTCCAGTGTTCCAAAGCCTGGCTATAAATGAAAGATGAGCATTCCTACTTAATTTATCTGGCTAGATTCCTGTGCCTAATGGCTGCATATATACCATAAACACTGTGAAGAAGCAACCATGGAAACACTTGTTTTCTTGTTGGGCTAAATTTACTCTGGGTTGAATATTAACACAGTGCCTGGCAGTACTTTAAAAGCAAAAATAGCTTAAGCGTGACTCACTGAGTCATTTACTGCTAGTGCGGCTATACTGCCTAGAGCTTGACATTGAACAAGTTGGCAGCCTGTATTGCTACATTTTTTTCTAGGAACTCTGAACACATTTCATTCTTGTGAATTCGCTTGTGCAAGATATTAAATAGAGTAATATGTTTATTTTGTTTCAAAGTCAAATGAATTTGAGAATGGTGAAACTAAAGTATTTTTCTTGGGCTTTCTGGAAAAGCCAGATTCTCAGAATTCTCCTGTGGTTAAGGACTTACTTTATTTTATAAAGAATTAATAACATGTCATGGAGGTTTTGTTTTAGATGCTTGGGCTTTTCTGATCGAAAACATCAGACTGCCATGAAAATCATTGCAAAAAAACAAGCTTAAGTTGTACCAAGTCGGATTCATTAATTTTCCGACATTACTTGACAAGATGGATTGTGCCATTCAGAAAGCTTTTTCTTTTACTTTTTCTTACTGCTTCTAAAAAAAAAAAAAAAAAGTACGGTGAGGCATGCAGCCTTGGAGTTTAGTTGGGTGTATGACTGTAAACTTGTCTCTTGTTATTAAAGGTTATATAATGGGAAGTTCATTGGTTTTGAAAGGCAGACCAAACCCACCCACAGGATTTCTATTGGCCCTTTAAATGCATTGCATGCCTTTCCCTGGGTAACCCGTTTGGTTGAGAAAGGAGTGAGTGGCTTGTTGGCTCACTGCAGGAAAGCCTCTGAAGGTTCAGTTGATCTCATCTGGGCTGGGGTTAGGAATGGCTGGGAATCTAAAACTATATATATGAGGATGGTTTTCCCTTGATGTTGCAATCTTTACTTTAACATGTTTTTGTGTTTAGTTTCTGGAGTTGCCTAACAATATAATTTCAATTGAGGCTTGGTTTCAGCTCTTTTATTATAAACTGTGGGGAACAGGATTTTTTTTTTTTCTATTGAAGGGCACTATCACTACGCCTTAGGATTTCAATGATTTGTATAGAAAGACAGCCTAAGACCAAAATGAGCCTAAGCTAATGATTGATATTTGAAATTGTTTTACCATAAAATTCTTACATGAGGAGATGTAACTCTGGCAGAGAATTTCAACATAGTTGCATAAATGGTGCTTCATATTACAACTTGTTCTGTACTTGACTTCATTGAAATTAATAAAAGGACCTCTTTCAGAAGGATCTGGTGAGTTAGCATCATTATTTAGGAAAAAAAAAAAAAAAAGGAAAGGACTTACTCATAATGTATCCTGTGTTGCTAAGTTTGCAAAGTTAGCTACCTCAACCACACCCAAAAAGCCCTTTCAGAAGACTGAAATCCACTTATTCATTTATGCTGGCTTAGAATTTTCTTCCCAGTAAAGTAAAACGTAAAAGAGCTGAGATCGATGTGAAATTTCCCTGAGATACATAACGATTTCATGAAGAACTAACATTTGGAAATGGAGTTGCTGCCAAGTCCTGAATCTAATCATGTATTTCCTTATTCTGTGGTTAAAGAGATCCTTTAAAGCAGGGCTTTCTGACTTGGGCCTTATGGGTGCTAAAAATATCCCCAAGGTGCTTTTTGTACCCCAAAGGAGTACCACTGCCCTGCCCTAGATCTAGAGGAGAGAATGCCAGGCCTGCTATAGCCTTCCCTTGTGTCTTGGTCGTGTGGTCCTTCTGCTGCTACATTTTGGCGGCATATAAATGAGTTAGTGATTTGTATGGCTTGAAAATTAGTTCAGCAAGGTTTAGTTAACCAGCCCTTTCTGGGTTGTGCACTGAAAGGGCCTAGTCTAAATGAGTCTCAGCACAGCCCAGTAGCCACTCTGTTATCATGCAGTTACATAGATGTGTCTTTTTCCATAGAAATGTATTAATTAAAACAACATAAAGACGTCACTCAGGGTCTAACATAAAGTAGGCACTTACCAAAAGATCACTAAATCTGAATTTATTTATATGGCAAATATTACAGCCTTATTTGATCCACAAAGCTTTGTTCCTTTTCTTTCATTCATTCCTGTACTCAGACATTTATGAGCTCTTATTATATGCCAGAAACTGTGAGATATTTGAGACAAAAAATTAGTAAGCCTTCAAGAAGTACATTCTTAACTTGGAAAGGCAGATGTACAGGTTATTAAATACATTCATCATATGCTTTTTTTTTTTTTTAAGTCTAGGTACAAGGATGTTGTTACCTTGCAGTAGTAACATTTTTCTTTTAAACCAGTGACAATCATTGACCTTCTTTGAGCACTTCCTGCGTAGCCAGCCCTGTTCAAGGTGCTGTGAGTTGGGTGGTGGTATCATCTCCATTTTACAGAGTAGGATATTGAGGATATTGAGTTGAGGAATTTGCCCAATTTCACATTCGTGATTCAAACGCAGAAAATCTGGCTTCAGATTCCATGCCCTTAGCCATTACGTAAACTGCCTCTTGTTGACTGGCTTTGTTGAGGAAAAAGAAAGAACTCTTTAGAAGTAGGAGAAAACGGGAAGTCAGCACACCAGTGATAATATGATCTCTTTTGTGAGATTTTTTTTTTTAATTAGTGATCGTTTTGGAGTACTTTTGCTAAAATCTATTGCCAAAACGAAGTGGCTTCATAAATGGGCTACATCTGAGAGAGACTGCCTGCTTACCCAGCATTACCTTTCTTAGGCTCTATGTGCTGATCCCTAAAATGAGCTGAGTCTGAGAACCTAATGTTCTTTCACATTACCTCAGAGACTAAAATCAGCTCTTAAACCAGTGTTGGTTTCTGCCGTTCAGAGAGGCACCGCGGGGCAGTGCCTGGAAACAGCTCAGCTAACAGGAAAGCCTTTTCCTTCAATGGAAGGCGGTGCCGCTTCTCATCTTGCGGCTCTTTTAAGCTCTCTGACAACCTCCTGTGCCTTCAGCTCCATTCACCTCAAACCCAACAATTCCTTTCTTACAGTCAACACTACTAACCAGTTATTCAGAGCCCTGCCACTCTTGTTTCTTCCTTGGCTCAGTCTCAGTTCCTGAGAGCTGCAAGAGAAGTGGAAGAAGTAAAAAGCACCAGCCCACCCTGTTCCCGTAACCAGTCGTTTGCCAGCATCCCCTACAACGCAGGGTCTAAAGGTACAGTGAGGGAAGAAGTTTCTCCAGGGAGGTCCCCAGTCGTTAGTATTTGTTTCATATTGTGCTTTGGGGTACATTTTTGTTTAATTAATTTATTTATTTTTATTTAAGAAATTTAATCAGTTATACATATACATATGTCCCCATATCCCCTCCCTTTTGCATCTCCCTCCCTCCCACCCTCCCTATCCCACCCCTCTAGGTGGTCACAAAGCACCAAGCTGATCTCCCTGTGCTATGCGGCTGCTTCCCACTAGCTATCTACCTTACGTTTGGTAGTGTATATATGTCCATGCCGCTCTTTCGCTTTGTCACAGCTTACCCTTCCCCCTCCCCATATCCTCAAGTCCATTCTCTAGTAGATCTGTGTCTTTATTCCTGTCTTACCCCTATGTTCTTCATGACTTTTTTTTTTCTTAAATTCCATATATATGTGTCAGCATACAGTATTTGTCTTTCTCTTTCTGACTTACTTCGCTCTGTATGACAGACTCTAGGTCCATCCACCTCATTCCAAATAGCTTTGGGGTACATTTGTTTTTATTTAGTAAGATGCTCCCTTTCTTATTTCTTGGTACATTTTACAAGGAAGTGTTCTCTTAACATGGGAGCAAATCATACGTATTTGCTGAACAGAGAGAGCTGTTTGCGAGGACACTTGAGTTTTCACTAGAGGGGGCACAGCCTTTGGCAGTTGTAAACAGGTTATCCTACTGTTTGGTGAGGTATAAAATAACACACCTTAACTAGGGTTTGAATGCATTTCTTGGTACAATATTAGCATTTTCTTATTTTTCAAGTAATGATTTCCAAAAGATGATTTTTTAATAGACTTGTTCCAGTTTTATCAAAGTATATCCTTCAGTCTCTGAAGTTGCCCCCACTCAGCACCCACATATGTAACACTTTATCTACACTTTCGATTCAGTACAACCTTTATATTTATTTGTAAAAAAGAATACATAGGGCCTCCCTGGTGGCGCAGTGGTTGAGAGTCCGCCTGCCGATGCAGGGGATACGGGTTCGTGCCCCGGTCTGGGAGGATCCCATATGCCGCGGAGCGGCTGGGCCCGTGAGCCATGGCCTCTGGGCCTGCGCGTCCGGAGCCTGTGCTCCGCAACGGGAGAGGCCACAACAGTGAGAGGCCCGCATACCGCAAAAAAGAAAAAAAAAAAAAAAAAAAAAAGAATACATAAAATTTCCTTCAAGAAAACCAGAATCAAGCATTTTGTCTTGAGCTTTTCCTTGGCACATTAAACTGACATATTGGGAGTCGAGGTGATGTACTTTGGAAATAAATGCATTCCTACCCTGAGGACATTATGATTTTTGACTAAATATTCTTGTGGCCCAGTCTTTGTGTGTTCTTTGTTTGAAACATGTCCGATCCTGACGTTTTAAAATAACATTTTATAAATGTGCCAGGAAAGGAAGGTGACCGTACAATTATCAGAGGGTAAATTCTAATCATGGGACATTCGCGTGGGTCGTTTGTAATTGAAGACAGTGCATCCTTTGTGATTGAAGATAGTGCAAATGAGGACACCGGGTGGCCAGGAACAGAAAGTAGGGAGGTGAACAGCTGCTCTCTCTGTGCTGTGCCCCCTCATACCTGCAGCCGCGGTCAGTTCTAGATGTTATCCTCCATGCTTGGGGACCTTGAGGGTTTGGGCAGCCAGTTTGGGCATTGCAGAGCAGTCCAGTGTTTTTCTAGGCTTCCACTTCCTGGCTCCTGGAGAAAGGAATGCCACTTGTCGGAGAGGGAGTAGGAGTGACTCTTGAGAATAAAAGTGTGGCTTTGGAAGTGAAGTTGAGGGGGGCGTAGAAAAGAGGGAGAAGCAGAGGAATAAACGCAAAGCGGGGAGAAACTTTAGGGAGGAGGACAGTGGAGAGGAAGAGACAACTTTCCCTCTCTCCCCCTTCCTCCTCCCTCTTCCACCATCTGGTTATTTCCACTTTCTCCCTTAGCTTCCGCTTTTCCCTGCCCCTTCAGTGGCACTGCCCTCCGAAACCTGTTCCCTCCTCCCTCTCTCTCATCTGTTTGTGTCCTTCCCAGTCCCCCGTCTTCACCCGTTCACCCACCTCTATCAGCTTCCTTTTAGTGGCCCCGTCCCACTTTGCAGAGGGCTCCACCAGGGAGCGCCACATTCACGGCCACAGGTGGTGCAGCCGAAATCACCCAGGGTCTCTTTTAGAATCAGCCTTCACTACCCAGCAAGCTTAACCAACCTTTCTGGTTCCCTTCACGTCAGAATGAACCCCCGTACTCATCCTCTTCCATCTTCCAATCGGGTTGGACAGTCTCCAGATCTGTGAGACGTGAGATGGGAGAGGACCTTCCATGTCCTAGACATTGGGGTAGAGGTCTCCTTAACGGTGTCCGCATGGGTTCTGCAGGTAACCGTGAGGAAACATGGGGATTTTCCCTCATCTGTGGAGAGGGTGACTACAGCTCAGACAAAGCAAGTAGGGCAGCTGACAGGCGGCTGAGCTGGAGCTAACCAAGTCTCTCCCCCTCCAGAGCTGGTGCTTTGCTGCCTACTGAATGACTAGTCAGATGTTTACTTACTCCGCTTTCTGTTTAGAATTAAGGAAAACTTTTCTTCATATCTTTTTCTAAACTACAGCATTAACTCTCCGTGTTTGATCATGTCTACACAGATATGTTGCAATTAATATTAAGAAGCAGGAAGTCTTTTACTGGGCTAATAACTTTTTTAGTATTTGCAAATCTGGTTAAGTTTTAATTAGAATTTCTTGATGTTCAGTCCTTTTAAAAACTACTTTTCTAACTATACAAATGCATGTGTTGTAGAAAATTTAGATAATATAAAAGACAAAACATAAAAATTGCCTGTAGTCCCACCACTTGGAGATAACCACATATTAATGTCTTCTGTATTTCCTTAGTCTTTTTTTCATATAAAATATGTCCTTGCAAGATTGGGATCCGTTTTGTGTTCTGATTATTTCACTCAGTATAGTGTGAGTTCATTAAGTATTTGAAAATATGATTTTTAATTGATGTCTAATATTCCATTTATGTATGTATCATGATTTTCCTCTGAATCATTACCCTCTATTAATATTCACTCACTAGTCGGCTGTCAGTGGATGACAATTGGTATTATCAGTTTAATAGTTTAAAAATAATATCTTGTTCTTTGAGCCTGAAATGTCAAAAATTTACCATTTTTAAGTCATTTCTTCCTTGTTTTTAATTTATGTGTTGTAAAGATTAAATAATAGTGTATTTTTCAGGTAAACGTTGTTTTCTAAAACTTACTTCAAAAGTTGAGACAAGTGATTGGTGTTTTGTTCTGGTGAAAATTTACTCCTTTTGGAAATGTTGTGATACATTTATTTATTCAATCGGCAGACCTCTGTTAAATCCCTTCCAGCACAAGGTGTTAACGGCTGAGAATTAAAAGAAGAAAAGCATGCTTTCTGCCTTCAAGAAGCTTATAATTCATGCAGGTAACATATGTAAACATAATTTGATATTTAATACAAATATAATAGTAATATTATAATGCAAAGAAATCAATACAAAAGTAAAGCTGTAAACAGTGTGCAGGGAGAACACGAAGGAAAAGTGGTTAATTCTGATCAGCGGAATAAAGGGAAGACTTCCTGGAAGAGTTGACATTGGAGCTGGGCCTTGAGGCACGGGTAGAATTTCATAGAGATGGCAGTAAAGGACATACGAGGCCGAGGGTGTCAAATATAATCAGAACCACAGGGGCCTGAGAGCGCATGTCATATCTGAGGGAATCATGTCTTGCAGATGGGTTGGTGTGTGACGTGCCAGGGTCGTGGGGTCAGGTGTAATGGGAGCGAGGCAGAGGGCAGTAGAAGAGGTGAACCTAGAGCACGAAGGGATCAAACAATTGACGATCGATCAGTGTGCATCTGGCTCTGTGTTACGTTCCTTCTCATACATAGATGATCTCATTTGATTTATGTAACAGTTTTGTGAGCTATTAATATCACCATTCGAAAATGGAAATAAAAGGTCAGGAAGCCTAAGTCACAAAGCTCATAAGAGGCAGGGCCAACACTCAAACCTAGGCCTGAAAGTCATGCTTTCTTCCCCACTGCTTTCCTAGTTTGAGCTAAGAGTATAGAAAGTTGTAAAAACCACATTCCAGTGTTTGGAATATTGTGTAGGTAGTGCTTTTTTTTCTTTTCTTTTTTTAATGAGTGATATTATCTGACTAGTGAAGATACTTGAAGTGAGGCAAGATGGAAGACTCCTGCAGAAATCCCAGCAAGACATGGAGAAGCTGAGCTACTGAAGAGATGGTGGAAATGGAAGGAAAAGAAGTGGAAGAGATTTTGAGAAAGAACGTAAGCCCTTAGTAGACTGATGGTCTGAAGGCAGTGAGGAGGCCTAGATTAGATTCGTTGTCTCAACTTTTTAAAAATCACATATTCTAAATAGTTAAATACTTTTGAGCATGAATCCAGTATGAAAGTTTTAATATTTAACCCCCTCTCCTGTGGATTTTTCTTGTGCATACTCATTTCAGGGATCACTGGAATTAACTAAGAAGAATGGGTGTTCTGGGAGGTTGGCAGGAGGAAAGAAAGGGTAGAAGCGAATTAGAGTTTGGTTTTGGACATGATGGGTTCAAGATGCCTCAAGTAGTGCAGTCCCTTGAAGATGCTTCATACAAAGTTGGAAGTGAGTCCTAAAGATTATAGAAGGAGCACAATACCAAGCTTATGTTCTGGTGGTTGATTGTTTTAGTGTTTTATCAGTTGATTCTCAACTAAATAGTTATATAGAGTTTTGAAACTGTTATACTTGGTCTAAATTAAAGAGTATTCTTAAAATAAATCTTTTGTGTAGTCTAAAACATGAAGGTCTTTTAGACTGTAGTTCATTCACCTATTTAGACTTCTTAGAATATTCAAAGGTATCAACCCTAAATGTGTCTTGCAAACAGATAGATTCATCCAAAGCTCAGAATGTCTTTACAAATGGCTTATGCTTTTCAGTGACTTTCTCAAAACTATAATTTTCATTTCCTTCTGGTCATCGTTCTGTTACTGAGTTAATACCTATAAGGCCTAACCCAGAATACTTTCAATTTACTAAAACCCTCCAATTATATGATTAAAGGCACAAATGCTGGTTGATGTTTTTGGTTTGGTTCGGTTTGGTTTGATTTTAATTACGAATACGTCAGCCAACAAAATCTTTTATCATTGATATTCAAACCATGTTTCCCTTTGGGGAAGTAGGGATGAGAAACAGCTGTAGTTCCTCTACATTTCATGAAATCCAATTAACTTTCTTCCTTTTGTCTGTTTTCTGCTCGGTGTCAATATCAGTATCCTTGATGAATATTTATTGAATGCCCGAGGAATAGTAGCGCTCCTGTAAGCTGAGCACATGCTGATGTGGAAAAGCACCTTTTCTCTTTTATTGCTTATTGGATAAAAGGCACAAAGGACTTGCCAGACGAGGTCAAGTTCACAAAATGAGCCTTTGGTGCATTTGGGCAAAATAGATTCTCAGAACAAGTACCTGAAAATGGAAACCTTCCTGTTGGAGGAAATGACAAAGCAAAATCAAATCGATGGGTCTCCCTGATCTTGACCCTGTCTCTGTTAGACAGCAGGGGGCAGCTGCTTGAGATATTAGTGCTTTTGCTGCCTCTTCTCTTCCCTGAGCTCTGTACACAGCAGCTACACAACTGCCTGGACAGACAGCAAATTTTTGAGACTCTGAGATAGAAGATTAAGGCCTTGAACAAAATCACAGTATAGATTTGTGGTTGATAAAAATTACAGTATCTGATTTTACATCTCACACATATTATCCTGGTCTCTTGTTTTTAAGTCTTTCTTCCAGAGAATTTTTGAGAAAACAAATATTTAGGACTGTTAGTCACAGAGTAAACCTTACAGTCTCAGGATGTTTATAGTTGTTTTACAGGTAGTAGCAGGATGATCCAGTAGACAGGAGGTGCTGTGCCACATAATGAAGAGTTAGTAAATATGAATAAATGATTGCTGCCATCCCTTCAAGAAAACAACTTGTTTCTGTAGCTTTTCAGTGAGTTCACAGTCTGTTGCTGCTTTGTGTTTGGCCAGCGTGCAACAGCACAATTATTGTAAAAGCAAAGTGATTAAAGCCTCTTAAGACCTTTATGACCTTTAAGACCTTTATGACCTGCCATTTTAATATTGATAAGTACTCAGAGACTAACCTCTTTCAGGCCCTTCTCTTAACCTAGAACAGTTTTGTTTCTTTTTGTGTTGCCACAGAACTCTGATCATACTCATCCTGACACTTTTGCACACTGTAGGACACACCCACTAGTGAATAATGAAATGTTCTAAGCAGCAACCCATTGTAAAAGGTCGTAACCAGCATTTTATTAAGAAAGAAAAGACACTGAATGGGGTAGATTAAAAAATACCACAGTGTGAATCATGTATAGGAAGAGTAGTGTTTCCTAAAACTTCTGTTTCACTTAACATGTTTGTGTATTCTGGGTTTGTAATGTAAAATGTATTTCTTACTGTAGGTCATAGTTAAAATCCTCTTTTGAAAAACACTTCATTGTAGCATGTGAATCACATCGTCATTTAATTGTTTTATAAGTCTGTCCGCTTGAAAAAAGGAATCGCATTTTCTTTGTCTCTTAATTCCTAATACCTAGGACAGATCTGCCTGACACAGGTGTTTAGTAAATGTTTGTGGAATGAATGAAAGAAAGAAACGAAATTCACTTACCTTCTCTGAGCCTTGTATTTTTCATAAATGAGAATGCTACCCGCCAGATCTCAGAGTATTAATGCGAAGAGCGGCTGAAATAATGGATGCGAGAGTGCTTTATGTAAGTACGATGTGCAGAATAAGGATTATTATCTGGCATAAATTTTGTTATTGTTGGGCAGATAAGCCTCAGGAGCTCCTGAAATCTTAAATCAGTGTTCTAAAGATGACATATTTATTGCAGTACTATTAATAGTACTGTATTATCCCTTATTAGGTAAAAAGTTAGGAGACAATCTTCAAAAATTAAGTATGTGCCATTTCTTTTTATTTTTAAACGTTTTATTATGGAGCAGTTCAACATACAAAGTAGACACAGAAGATGGGCTTCTGTGCACTCAGCTCTACCTTCAACCAGGCAGTAGCAACTTGAGCCCATTTCGTTTCATCTGCATCCTCTCCTATCTCCCCCTTTCCACGTTACTGTGAAGCAAAGATGCATTTCTTTTCTTCTTTCCCATTCCTCTCCCTTCCCCCACCCTCCTCCCTCTTTTGTTTACCTTTTCAAGTATGTAGAAATATTCTTAACATTCTTTTAAAATAGAATTATTCGTACCAAGCAATGCAGGTTGGGAGTTTAGACTAAAGTACTGTGGTACCGTGTGTGAATGAGCTATTCTCTTGACAGGAACTAGCAGGTAAACAAGATATTTTATTTCCCAAGATTTTCATACGATGGTGACCAACTCCATTGCAAAACCATGATCACATTCCAGAGTCGTAAGTAGTTCTGGAGGCTTAGTTACACAATCACCAACTCTGTCATCTTCCTCAGAAATGTGACCTTACAGCAAAGTAAGGAGTCTGAAGTATGACGGGTCACTTTTTAAGTTTTTTGAAGTTTTGTTTTCTATCATGTAATAATCCTCAAGCTTTTGACCTCTAGCTAGGCAACAAAAAGTATCCAGCTGAAACTTTTGGAATACTGTTAAAACTATAATAAACCCTGCTTTAAGACTACAGCCCAGGGTTATAACGTGCCACTCAGCAGTTAAAATACACTTGGAAGAAAAGAATTTTTAAATCATCACTTATATTAGTTTATATTGATCCTTTTTTTGATTTTCATAATTTTGTGATTTGGGCCTTAATATGATAAGAATACAAATCCACATTATTTTAAACCCCAAAGATATTTAATTCTGTCAAATTTTATTTGCCTAGAATTTTGCTTCCTTAACGTCAAATGTAGAGTTTGTTTTGATTTTGAACAAGGTATTGATTGCTAAGTTTTGCCCACTGCAACCATTGAATAGCCAGAAACTTTGCATGTCTCAATTGTTTTGAGGTTTTTATGTGTTCTTGAAAAAATTTTTCCAAAATAAAATGAATATAAATGCACCTTTATTTTAAAATATTTCAAGCCATATTTGTACTAATACAAGGAGGTTGCCTTATACCCAAGTGGGGCGGGTTGTGGGTTGAGAGTGACAGAGATGGAGGAGGTGAAACTCACATGGTAAGAGTGTCACAACTCCAAAAATGTTGTAGATGGCAGACCTAGGTCAGTTTCTGTCAGGGATGTCACCATTCTGCGAGGCTTCCCTGACGGAAACCAAGAAGAAGTCTTTATCTTTTCCTCTTTCATCCTCTACATCCAATAAATAGATCTTTATTGATGAGTTATTTAGAAAAATCTCCGGGCTTTATCTTTTCCATTCCCACGACCAAGGCATCAGTTCTGATCTTTATCAATGTACATCTGGACAATTAGCATTTGAGAAGAAATGAACTGATCCCTTTTGACCATGCCATTGTATGTACATTTAATTATTAAAACAGTCCTGTGAGGTAGGACAGTTATCTGCATTTTTCAGATTGTATAAACTGGGTAAGCTCTTTCAAGTATATGATATTGCTAAGGAATCTCCTTGCTCTGAGTCTTTCTCCCCCTGTAATGCATTCGGTGCAAGAATACCAAGGTGGTCTCCCTAAAATGTGACTCTTAATTTAATAACTTACTTAATAAAACCAGTAGTTACTGATCTAGCACTTTACAAATTACCAGGGATGTTTCACGTTTGATTTCATTCTACACAAACTAGTCCATGAGGTTAATATTATCTCATATCACTACTTCATAAAGTAACCTGTCATGACTTCTGTTTCCCATCAAGCCAATTTTAAACTCTTAATATTAATGACATTCCACATTTTATGCCCTGGCTCTACGTCCATTTAATCCTACCTCTCAATGTAAACTGGAGTTAGCTTTAGCCAGGTGAATGCACTTCCTTACGGTCCTCTCTGGGTACCATTCTAATTTCTCCCCTGATGTCTGCTCGCAGCACAACTCTTGTTCACCAAGCCCACTTTCCCCCCACTCCTGCCCTCTAACTTAAACTCCACCAGTCCTGCAGGACCTATTTCAAGTCCCACCTTTTCAAAGAAGCCCTCCCCAATAATGTCTCTCTTCCTGGATGTTTTTAGTTCTTGATATCCTTTGTCGTATATGTTTGCCCTTGAATAGAATTTAAAAATTTTCCCCTAACTATAAAAGTAATATATGCTTCATGTAAAAATATTAGATAGGATATTTGAAAGTGAAAAGATCACTCCTGGCTTCCCAATTCCAGTCTGTAGAAGTAACCACTGTAAGGTGTCTTTACGGTTGTATTTCTGTGTATAAGCAAGAATATGCACAGGCACACACACACACACACACACACACACACACCTATTTACACACATGGAGATGGCTATAGATTTAGATATATTTGACGCACCTATACCATCCTACAGCATTTTTTCCCCACCTAACAATATATCTCGGAAATCTCTTCATGTCAGTGAATATAAGTGATTTCATTTAAACATATCTCTTTATTGCCTCAAATTGTTTCATGTCAAATTGTTTTATACCTATACATCTCATCTTCCCTCACAAAAAGAAAATGGAAACTCCTCAAGGGCAGGAGTAATTACACATTCATTCTCTTTTCCAATCCTTTACTCTTTGGTCTTTGTGCATTTATTGCATATTTCACTATTCATGCAGTGGGAAATCCAAGATGTTCACTTCTCATAACCCCTAAGGAGTTAGGATCTAGTAGATAAGAATCTACATTTATACATAGAACTGTAACACAGGAAGAAATTGAGAAGTGACACCAATTTTTGTTACTGGAAATATGGCTGATTAAGTTATTTGAACAATTATCTTGCTGAAAATTATTGAAACTGTTGAATATGTATAAGAAAACATCCTCAGAGGAACAAAGGCCTGAAAATCTAAGGAACCATAAGGAAAAGCAGGAGTTCAGCGCGAGTTCTTTAGAGAACTAAAGCTGCTTTTACCCTGAGGACGTTTGCTGATCCAGGCAAATTTGGACTTTGCCTGCCTCATGGGTAGCAAAACTACACAGAAAGCTTGTAAATGGCTAACATACAATTTAGCGTAATGATTTTGGGGGCGGTGCAGAGTTTCTGGGGTACTCGGACTTCTCTGTTTATTGACCTAGTGGGAGCTCTGTGGGGTAATTTATTTTCCAAACTGAGCGTATTTGTTTTGTGTACTTTTCTGTATACATGTTATAATTTATAACCAAAAAATAAACATAAAAGAACAAGTTATAAAACAATAATATGATCTCACACGTGTGTATGTTACATAAATGTATATGTGCATGTGTGTGTATATTTATAAGTAGAATGTGTAATACATAAATTTCACACACTGATAAAATATAGAAATTTATGTTTATATATGTGTAAAAATATGTGTGTTTGGGGGATGCAAAAGTTTGTGTGTGCGTACGCTTTTCAAATACAGAGAAAAAGATGTGAAAGAGTGTTCTCCAACTACTGAAGACAACCTTGAGAGGTAGAACGGGGGGGGAAGAAGCGAGAAAGGAACTCACTACACTTTGTGCTTCAGACCACTGTTACTTTTTTTTTTTTTTTTTTTTTTTTGCGGTACGCGGGCCTCTCACTGTTGTGGCCTCTCCCGTTGCGGAGCACAGGCTCCGGATGCGCAGGCCCAGCGGCCATGGCTCACGGGCCCAGCCGCTCCGCGGCATATGGGATCCTCCCAGACCGGGGCACGAACCCGTATCCCCTGCATCGGCAGGCGGACTCTCAACCACTGCGCCACCAGGGAGGCCCATACATTTTTTAAATATTATTATTTATTATTTTTTAGAAATAGATTTTTTAAAAAATATGGCTTCCGTCTCTGCCCCTTATATATAAAAGTGTGCTTTCCACCAGGCTCCATACCACTTGGCAAAGTACCTTTTTTTTTTTTTTTTTAATGTCTTGTTCCTTTGCTAGACTGTAAGCTCTTAAAAGGGAACAAGACAATTTTTATCTTTGTATTTCTTATATCTAGTTAATCCTGGTATATAGGAGAGGATCTATAAATGCTAGTGAAAAATGAATGAAAAGTATACCTTAAGAAGAACCTTAAGGGCTATGGGTACCCAGTAGATATGTTTCCTTAGAGGCTCTTGTTACACTTCTGAATATTATTTTGTATCTGGCACAGCAGTGGGCGTAAAGTTGGCACAGTGAATACAGGTCGATTTGAATTTAACTGACACTTTGTGGAACCTGTAGGCAAATGTGGAGTCCACCATGTGGTGCCCCTCTTGATCCCAGAAAGCTGGAAAATGAAAATACTCTCTGAAAATTAACCTAAGAAATTAACAGCTAATAGATTAAAGCCAAGGGAGGCAATGTGACCTTACGAGACATAAAGGCTCCTTGGGCAGAAAGATTTGACTGTAACCTAATTGAGGGTATTGACATCTTTAAAACACACAAACATATAAAATGTCCATCAGAAGAGCATTTTCTCTGTCTCCAAAACAGAGAAAAAGAAAAGCTATTAATGTAATTGTCATGATACCTAACAAAGCACTGTCTGACCAGTAGCACCTGCCAGGTTGAGGCAAGCATCCAACCTGCCTGGCAGGTGTATAACCCTGTGGTACAGAGCTGCAGAGCCTCATGCCATTTTGCACTGGAATCCTGCATAATTAACTCCGCTTACTCTGCTTCTGTGCGCACCAAGCTTCCCTCTGGTAATTTGCCTTCCCAAGGAGATAATTCACTGTCAGGCTGGTACAGACTGATGCAGATTCAGTATGCCTGATTCTTCTGTTGTTCACTGTAAATAATAAAGTCGCCTTCTTTTTTTTAATACATCAGTGTCTTGTGAGTTTTGTTAGCATGAGTCTGCATTGCTGGGTCCAGTCAATGAGAATCAGGTATCAGAGTCTGCAAGGCCCATCAAGGTAAATACTACCTTGTGGGCATCTGATGGAGCGGACTGCTGGATTTCCCAGGTGATGCCCATCCGTGTCGTCTTGCTCCATGTTCCCTTTCCATTCCACACTTCACCAGAAAAAGTCTCCCCGGAAGTAACATGTTAAGAACATCTTAATAATGTGCGCATTTCAGCTAGAGTGTACCAAATAATATTATGTCAATGACAGTAGACCCTTATCCTCTGGGTGAGTATTATCTGTTTGGTTTTGTAAATTTCACACCTCTATGGATGAATGGAATGTATATTGTAGATGTCACATGGTGAGGACCCCCAACAACTCATTTCCAGTTCTGGCTTCACAGCCTCTTCTGGCTTCACTTCTGGCTCTCATCTCATTGTCAACATTGATCCTGGCGTCATACTCAAGTCACTTCCTAACCTGGGTCTCTCTTGCAGCAGTGAAACCTAAAGAAGATGGAGGACACAATGATTTCGAGCAGATTAAGGATAAGGATGCAAGTAGAGCAGGCAATGAACGAGGTTATAGAATTTTTTTCTTCCATTCTCATCTTTCTCTCTTTCCTCAAAATAGTCCCAGTAGCATTTGAAAGGGTTTCAGAATCCCACACACCGCTATGGAAAAAATAAAGCACAATTTCTCAGTGCCATGTTCTGCTTACCTATGAGTACAACGGCGTGTAAACCAGATTTCAATAAATCATTAACAGCAGTGTCTTGCCAAAAAGGATATCTGAGTAGATAACAGGGCAAAACTCAACTACAACTCTTAAGTGAATCCTGGAATTTTTTTTTTAATTGATTCTTGCATCAAATAAGTACACGGTTAGATGGGACTTTGATAAGTGGTAATTTTTCCCCTTTCTCTCCTGTTCCTCCCCTTTCACCCCAACTTCCAGCCAGAATAATTGATCACTAAATTTCACCATAAATTTATCAGGAATATACCCAGAGCAATCCTCAGTTATCAATTTGATTTAAAAGAATATATCTTTTATTAGTAGATTAGGACCTCACAAAGATTTCAGATAGCACAGGTAAATATAGAATCTTTAAAAGACTTATTTTGTACAAACTTGGTTCTTTGAAACTATTGTTTTGACAATCACAATTTGTCCATTTTATACAGTGGAGTTCTGCAGCAAAGTAAGACACTGTTGGATTATTGTGTTAAATTCATGAGGCTCCTGTATCTGTATATTACTCAGAGCTGTTCTTGTAGACTGATGTTAGATGGTATGGGGATGAATTGCTTTATAGGTTTGTGGGCCATTCCTGATTATTTAGAGGCTGATTAACCAGTCAATGAATTCTTCAGGCCTTTTGACCAAATTCACCATCCTCTGGCTTTCATTTTCTTTGGATGAAAGATGATGCTAATGAGGAAAGGGTCCATTTTTAGTCCCCATGTGAGCAAGGTTTGTTTCACAGCCGGAGACAGCTTGAATGTGTAAGATCAGGTTTACACTGTGGACCCTACGGTATTGGAAGTTCGGCTGGGTAGCATCGAAACACTCAACATCAAGCCTGTCATCACCTCTGAAGTACTTGTCCTACTTCAGTAGATTAGTAACAACATCTTATTATATGAAAGTTTGCATTTTCTAAAGCAAAACAGGCAGTATAGTATGTTATATGCTGATATGTGGAAATACCACCCCCCCGCAAAATAAAAAGAAAGAAAGGAAAATCATATTCCCTAGCTTCATTACATGTTAAATTAGTGGGGAGAGGCTGACCATAGTCAACATTTATAAAAAACACCTACAACTCTCAAAACTACCTGTATTTTTCAGAACTTAAGTACATTTCCTTACTTTACCAAAGTGCATAATATCTTGTCAAGATTCTTGAAAATTTTAAGGTGCATAAACTTTACCCTGAATAAAGACAAAGGAGTAGGGTGAGCCAGAGAAAGATGGTCACCTGAATAGTAAGGAGCGTTTGACCTACTCCTCTCCCTGCCCCTCTTTTCTCATAAGCCCAGGCCGCTGCCTTCCTTTTTTCTTTCTTTCCTTCTGTTGAAGGTCCGTGTCTAGACAGGGATTCACTGGACAGAACTGCAAAGACAACTAGAGTGGCGGGACGGAGCTATCCTGAAGTTAGGCAGCGTTATGGCAAAGCTGAAGATGCAGTTTTCAGAACTATACAGGTATCTTCAGACTTCGACATCCTTTGTGATGAAGCCCTAACCTTTCACTCGCTGGCTGCGTAAGGACCGTATATAAAATGGCAGAGTAGACAGAATTTCTTTTTCGTTCTGTGTTCTACCTTTCTAAATTCTTTTTCTGGCATCCTCTGGTTTTCTTCAGTCCTCCTGCAGCTATCTAACTTCTCTGATTCTTGTCCCTTTTCAGTAAAAGGTTCACCATAAGGCTTGATATCATTAAGTCAGTCTCTGTGTATATTTGTCTGTGTTGTGTGTGTGTATCTACATTTTGTTTTTGTTCGTTTGTAATATACTTTTAGAATAGTCCTTTCTAACCACGTAAACTCCAACGGTAATATTTCATAAGTTTCTAGGATTATTGACTCTTTAGGCAGTCTGAAAGTTACCCTCAAAAATGTATATACACATAGAATGTTGGGTACCATTTCGTGGTGTTCATGCCCTCTTCGTACCTATTTATGGATCCCAACTGGGTTCGGAATCCCTGTCCCATGATGAAATTCCAAAGTTACCTACTTGCACGGTCACTGGTGATATTTGAAAATATATTCATTCACCAGATAGTCATCGAATGCTTACTCTGTGCCAGGAGCTCTGCAGGGCATTGAGATACAGTGAACAGGACATTGGCGCAGCCATCAAAATTTACAGTGTAGTTGAGGAGACAGACAAGTAAACAGACAACTACAAGACAGAATAGGTGCAGCAGCAGGGAAAGTACAGGATACTTCAGAGAGCACATAAGATGAATGTTTAATTCAGTTTTGGGGCATCAAGAAATTCTCTTTACAATGATACCTGAGTTCTTTAAGTAGAAGGAATGCTATGTACAAAGTCAAGAGAATTAAGACTTATATGCCTGTTGAGAACTTTATGTTTGATTTTAAAGGGCCTTAAGTTGAGGGATGGTAAGTACTGCTATAACTGAAAAAGATAACTGACTGTAGCATGGAGAATGGGTTGGGGGAAGCAGGACTGGAGGCTAGGAGACTTCAGTAGTAACCAGCAGACAATAATAGTGACCTTAACAGTGCCAGTGAAAAGAAGAGGATGAGTTGAAAGGATATGAATTAGAAACCACAGAATTTAGTGATTGAATTCATTCCTTCGACAAATATTCGTTGTGCTGCTGTGTGTTGGACACTCTGTGAGGTATGGTGGTGAACTGTAGAGACACCATCTCTGTCTTCAAGTCTAGTAGTCATGACCTCCAGGCTTCTAGATTGGACAGCTCAGTGGATGGTGATGCTGTCCTCCAGAGGTGGAATGGACTTGTCTCCGACTGAAGGTCCCTAGACAGGAGAAGTGCTTCTTCAAGCTATAAGTGCACCTGCTGAGATCCCAGGATGTCCCTGCAGTTGTGAATTGCTGTGTCTAATGAGAGGCGTTACTGATGGTAGAATGTTTCCATATGAACAGTGTTCGGAGAGAGGCTTGAGAACCACTGCTAGAGATGACAGTTGGAGCCAGGAAGTGGATGAGATTACCCAGGAAGAGTGTATTGAATGAGAGGAGAGGAGGGGTGAGGATTGGACCTGGCAAAACAATGGAGAAAGAAGAGGAACCCAGTGAGAAAGCCAGGAGTATGTAAAGTGTCTTCCAAGATGGAGCCAGTGGAACAGATGGGAGGAGGAGTAGCAGTACGGCAGCAGCAGTCAGCAGCAGGGTAGGCTTTTGGTTCAAGATGATGACCTGAGCTTACAAATTACATTTCACACGTTCACCACCGCCTTACCTAAAGGGAATCATGAATCTTCACATCACAGGTAGCCAGCAGAAAATAATGAAATTTTATGCTATGTGAATTATATCTCAAGAAAGCTGTTATTAAGTGAAGAGAATAATAATGATGAAGAGTTCAATCTTTAAATATATTCTAACAAAATTGTTGTATTTTAAAAAAGGATAAACTGTAAGCATCACATGTGTGCGGGCGGGGTAGAGTGGAGTGAGGGAGAAGATGTAATCCACAAAAGAAGGAGAATACATTTGTATCCAGTTACCTGGTAGCACTATATGCAAAAAGCAACAGAGCATCACCTTAGACATCCAGGGGAAGGGGTGGTTACTCAAATTTTACAGCCAGCTGAGGCATCTTTTCCTGAAAGGGCATCAGAAAGGTCATCTTTGACATCGAATGATTTGTGGAATATCCCACTCATGTACTTGCCCTGGAAAAAAGAAAATTATGTGAAGACATGCAAGCACCACATAAGTAATTAGCAAGAATAAAGCACCTGATAAGGGGGAGAAATGATAGTAGGGTGGTTTTTTTTTAAGTGGTAGGGAATTAATTGTGAATAAGAGTTGTTAATATAATAGTAAGCCACAATACTAATGATAAATGAGTCCTCAGAAAAGAATAATGTAACAGACTAATAATAATGGGGATCTGCGATTATAAAGTGTTTCAACAATTTGGCAAGCAGAAAGAAGATGGAAGAGTGCAAGGAGATTCCAGAAACTGTTACTTTCTTATTGGCATCTATTAAGAAGTACAGGATATGGTGGTGCAGTGCTTAAGACTCCATGCTCCCAATACAGGGGGCCCGGGTTCGATCCCTGGTCCAGGAACTAGATCCCACATGCATGCCGCAACTAAGAGTTCGCATACCACCACTAAGGAGCCGGCGAGCCGCAACTAAGACCCAACACAACCAAATAAATAAATAAATAAAATATTTTTTAAAAAGGAAGAAATACAGGATAAAGAAAGTAAAGTCAAGCAGTACTTGAGTAGAAATAGGATGAATAACTTCCGGATCACTTGGCTAAGAATGAGGGGGAAAGCAGAAGTTTTGGAAGCATAAAAACCAGAATATAGTTTTAAATTAAAACTGAACTTATTACCACACAGTGACTACGCTGTTCTGTTAAACGACAAGGATTCGCTTTTTTAAAAAAATCCAACCATAATCTGATCCTGAGGCACACCTTTAAAAGGACAAATGAGAGGTCTATAACCATAGATGCAGAGGGAATTTTAAAAATATAGATTTGAAAGGAGTAATATGTTTAACCTTATGACAATGAATTAAATCTGCAAAATGAATGACTGAAAATAGATTTAAAACAAAAAAATAACCAAAATTGACTCAAAATGGCCAAAATTATGAATGACGTTTACAAAAAGAAGATTAAAAGAAAGATTCTCTGCTCCCCAAATGTGCAGATCCTAGACATATTAATCGTTAAATTCTGTCAGATCTTAAAGGAACGGATATTTTCTGTGCTAGTTAATCTATTTTAAAGCATGGGAAAATACGGAACATTTCCCAGTTTATTTTAGGAAACTAGGATGACTTATGACCAAATTCCATGTTTTGTCTTTTTCTTAAAAGTTAAGAACACTTTCACATAAAACTAGATATGTGAAATCTTAAGTCAAATATTAGCAAATAAAATTGGCAGCATATTGAAAGAACTGTACATATGATAAATTTGGATGTTTCAGTAATGTAGCATTTATCATTAGAAAATCAATTAATTAGTAATCATGTTGAGGTCAAAAGAGGAAAGCCTCTTCCAGCCATTTATTTCTATGAGCCAAGCATTACTCTGGTGATCCAGCGGTGAACCAAAGTAACCAAGCCCCTTTCTCTGTGAGACATAAGTTCCGCTGAGAGAACAATAAGAAATACAGACAGATATTGTAATAAGCACATGTAAAATTTTGGTGTGCGATAGATTTTCAAATCAGTGGGGGAAAGTTGGCTTATTCAAGAAAAACATTTGGAACCATTGATAATGTTTTAATGACACTACTTTAAATCCAAAGTTTATATTTTACATTAAAATTCATTCCAGATGAATTGAAGGTTTTAATGTTAAAAATTGAAGCCAAACTTCAGAAGAAGTAATCAATGAATATTTATATTGCCTCATGTTCTGTTAGACCTTTTCAATCATGTCAGAAGGAAAAGTGCTCGGAAAGATTAACGAGCAGAAGGATAATGTCGCTCTGTTTCTGAGACCATAAGGACAAAAGCAGCTGCTTCAAACTTGCAAACATTCGGCAAAGCATAACATTTGGGAGATGTATTTGAAAGTTTGATATACAAAAAACTGTAAGTTCAAGGGGTAAAACCCAACATTATTACTTAATACATTAAGTTTTTGCAGCCAAAGTCCAGCTGCACTAATAAGACTCACGAACATTTTTCAAATGTTTCTTGCAAGCTAGATGTTGTTCTGATGCTTTACATGTATTATCTTATGTAGTGCTCACAACAATCATCTGAAATAGGTACAGGTAGTATTTTACATATTTTACAGGTATGGATGCAGAGACACAGGAAGGTCTTAGTAGCCTGCCCAAGAGCACCCAGGTAATAATTGGCAGAATCAGCTTTGCAACCCAGTCTAGGGCCAGAGTCTACTTTCCTAACCATTATGTTGTACCAAACATGTCTCTAAATTTCCTGATTTATTAAAATTATATTAAAAAAAACAGATTCAGGGAGGAGATAAATTTAACTTAATCTGTGTGAAGAATAAATTTGGATGATAGTTTTTCAACTCACAGCTGAAAATCCACTGGGAGCTTGTGAGGAATACTTTTCTCACATACATGCAGTCTGTGCTGGAAGGTCTTTGTGGCAAGTGTTTAGAACTGAAGTTTTATTCAGTTGCCAAAATAACTTCCAGAAAAATCACTTTGGAGAATTTTTGAGTAAAACATTTCCCTGTTTACTCCAAAACAAATTAGTGGGCTTTGAATGTCACTCATTTCATCCACATATATTTGCAAGGCTGGTTTTTCTCCATGCGTGACTATGAAAGCAAAGTGGTTTGATCAGCATGGCCCACGTCGAGTTCTCTTTCCCACACCACTTAGGTTAGAAGGCAAACATTTTCATCAAGCGAGAATACTCAGTGCTTATGTTGATCAGGGCTTTTAAGCAAAAATTTTTTTTCCCTCAACATCAAACAAACACCCAACTCAATTAAAAAATGGGCAGAGGACTGAGTAGACATTTTTCCAAAGAAGCCATACAGATGGACAAGAGGCACATGAAAAGATGCTCACCACTAATCATCAGAGAAATACAAATCAAAACCACAATGAGACATCCCCTCACACCCGTCAGACTGGCTGTTATCCAAAAGACAACAAAAAACAAATGCTGGGGAGGATGTGGAGAAAAGGGAAGCCTGTGCACTGTTGGTGGGGTGCAACCACTGTGGAGAACAGTATGGAGGTTCTTCATAAAATTAAAATCAAACTACCATATGATCCAGCAGTTCCACTTCTGGGTATTTTTCTGAAGAAAACAAAAACACTGGTTCGAAAAGATATATGCACCCCTATGTTTATTGCAGCATTCTTTACAATCGCCAAGATATGGAAGCAACCTAAGTGTCCATTAGTAGATGAATGGATAAAGAAATTACATACACACACATGTATAATGGGATGTTAATCAGCCACAAAAAGAATGAAATCTTGCCATTTGCAACAACATGAATGGACCAAGTGAAATAAATCAGACAGAGAAAGACAAATGCTGTATGATTTCACTTACATGTAGAATCTAAAAAAACAAATGAACAAACATAACTACACAGAAACAGACTCATAGATACAGAGAACAAACAGGTGGTTGCTAGAGGGTTGGGGTGTGGGGGGATGAATTAAATAGGTGAGGGAGATTTAGAGGTACAAAATTCCAGTTACAAAATAAATGAGTCACGGGGATGAAATGTACAGCATAAGGAATACAGTCAGTAATATTGTAATAACTTGGTATGGTGACAGGTGGTAACTAGACTTACTGTAGTGATCCTTTTGTAATGTATAGAAATAGTGAATCACTACGTTGTACACCTGGAACTAACATAGTATTGTAGGTCAGTTCTACTTCAGTTTAAAAAAAAATTGTTCCCCCAAATCTGCTATTGTTTTAATATTTTAAGTTTGGGATTAAAAAATATATATTTTAAACATTAAAGGCAGGATTGAGATTTTTAAGTTTAGTTAAAGGTGGCATGGACTTTTAAAAAACATTGAGAAACTATTTTATATGTATGCTTATTGGTATGGAAATGTGAAGATGCTCACAGTGGATTTTTCAAGAACAGCAAGCCTTCTACATCCTCTCAGATTTTTCTAGCCCTCTAACTAGTCTGAAAAGGACTGAGATGCTGTTGGAATCTCATGATACTTTTGAATTTCTATTTATCCTTCTCTTTTTAAAAATAAATGTAGTGTATCTCTATTGATAGAGTGCTGTTGAAGTGTTTATAGCATAAGTCTATTGTTTCCTTATTGGGGGTGAACATTTATTAATTTAAAATAACCCTCTTTTACTTTTTTCACTTTTATTCTCATGAATTGAGGTTTATCTGAAATTATTATAGCTATAATTTCTTCTGATTATCACTTATTTGTCATGTCACTTCCAAACATTTATTAGTTTTTATCTTTTAAATCAGTCTGAATCTTGATCTTTTTTTTTTTTTTTTTTTTTTTTTTGGCGGTATGCGGGCCTCTCACTGTTGTGGCCTCTCCCGTTGCGGAGCACAGGCTCCGGACGCGCAGGCTCAGCGGCCATGGCTCATGGGCCCAGCCGCTCCGCGGCATGTGGGATCCTCCCGGACCGTGGCACGAACCCGTGTCCCCTGCATCGGCAGGCGGACTCTCAACCACTGCACCACCAGGGAAGCCCTGAACCTTGATCTTTAAGTAGTGAGGTTTACGTTGACAGTTGACAACAATGTTATTTATAACATCAATATTAGCCTACATATACTAAATGTTTATGTATATTATAATTAAAGTATATACAATATGATCCTCATTTTTATAAAATAGACTTAAATCTCTGATATGCCATATGGAAAAGAATCTAACTCCACAGCTATTAAAAGTGGGTATCTTCGATGTCGAAACTACAAGTGGTTTAAATTTTTATTTATATATATGTTCAAAGTTTTTGTGGTAAAAAGGTTTTGTTCCCTAATTTTAAAAAGTTTAATAAGGGAGTAAGACAGTAAACTATAGGACAAAGACAAATGTCAACAGCTATCTTATATTCCAGCCATACCCATTAGAAAGTGTAATGGGAGGGAGGGACAAAATTAACAAGCAGAGAATCCAATTCTCGATAATAATATAAAATGCCCAGAAATGAGCTTAAGAAATATGTAGATCTTTTCAAAAAGCAAACTTAAATTTTTCTGAGGTACTTGGAACAATGGAAAATTATATCACAGGCCTCAATAGGAAGACAGTGTTTTTTATTTTTTATTTATTTTATTTTTTAAATGTATTTATTTATTTATTTATTTTTGGCTGCGTTGGGTCTTTGTTGCTGTGCGTGGGATTTTTCTAGCTGCGGCGAGTGGGGGCTGCTCTTCGCTGCAGTGCGCGGACTTCTCATTGCTGTGGCTTCTCTTGCTGCGGAGCATGGGCTCTAAGTGCGCGGGCTTCAGTAGTTGTGGCATGCGGGCTCTAGAGCACAGGCTCAGTAGTTGTGGCGCATGGGCTTAGTTGCTCCGCAGCATGTGGGATCTTCCCAGACCAGGGTTCGAACCTGTGTCCCCTGCATTGGCAGGCAGATTCCCAACCACTGCACCACCAGGGAAGCCCTGCCACGTCTCTTTAAGTAAAGCAAGGTTCCATCTGAAGTAGGCAAATATGTTGGAAGCTTATGTAAGCTCCATGTTGCCTTGTCTTGAAGAATGTTCAAGTGTTACCTGCTAGAGAATTTGAATTAGCAGGTGTACACAGATTCTGAACCATTTTGTGCCCAACCCAAAGCCTTGCTTATAGTTGGTACATAAAGTACTGTGATAATGATTAACCCCGAGGGGCAGCCTTTCTTTTTGCTCTAAACAAAAAAGATGCAGGCTTTGTGGATGGGTGTTTGGGAATTCCTGCAGTATGTCTCAGATGGCTTGCAAGAGTTTTATGTTTTTCTTTCTTTTTTTTTTTTTTTTCCAGTTTATTTCCGATCTGTTCCTGGGGATCTTGTTGTTTCTCAGATGTTGTATTGGGCAAGATGTAGTCACTGCATAAACATCGTGTAGGGAGTGCAGATAATGTTATAAATATACCTCTTAGTTTGTGTAGTAAACCAGCATCCCATGTGATTTATCTTTATTATTTATTTATTGCTAAATCAGCATTGTGCCCTTCCTCCACATTGCTTAAAATGCAGTCATATAGGCAGTCTGATTTACAAGGTAATTGCATTTAGGAAGCTACATTTCCTAAATGTTCTGCTAGGCAGGAAAAGAACTCTGAGGGAAAAAAAAATTCATTCCTTTGGGGAAAACTGATACTACTTTCTTGGTAAAATGCTTCTATGTATTCAGTGAATTGACAATTCCCACCATTTTTTTTTTTTTTTTTTTGGTAGTTGTAGTCATTATAACTTCTGTAAGATTATCTAGTGTTTTGGAAGCTCCTCAGAAAGCCTAGAAGAAATTAAATATTCTCAGGTCTAACTGTGTGTTTCTAAAGCTATAATTAGTTATCTCTCTGTATTCAACAAATTCATTTTTTTTTAATTTGCTCAAAATTCAACTTTTAGAATTAGGCTTGTAATTTGAACCTTATTAATGTCAAATTATTTCATTTCCTTTGACTTTAATAATTATATTTAATAATTCAAACTCAAATACCTCAGTTCACATTTGTGTTTGGATCAGTCATGTTTAGATGCCTAATAATTAGGGTCTTGTGCATTCTTGCATATTCTGTTTAATGTCTAGATGCATGTCAGTGCATAGTATTTGAGTCATCGGTGTGCCACAAAACATTTTACCAAGACACATATTGCATCATCAAATGATTGAATTACACTGATAGCTGTAAATGGGACCCAATTTGCAAAAGTAAATAGTGTCCTCCTTTAAAAGAAAGAAAATGAACAATGCTCGGGATTCCCTGGTGGCGCAGTGGTTGAGAGTCCGCCTGCCGATGCAGGGGATGTGGGTTCGTGCCCCGGTCCGGGAAGATCCCACATGCCACGGAGCGGCTGGGCCCATGAGCCGTGGCCGCTGAGCCTGCGTGTCCGGAGCCTGTGCTCCGCAACGGGAGAGGCCACAACAGTGAGAGGCCCGCGTACCGCAAAAAAAGAAAAAAAAAAAAGCTCATCACTCAGACTCCAAGGTTTAATTAACTCTGACTTGCTAAAGGAAAGAAAATGAGCAAATAAATAGCATGTACTTCCCACAAATAATAAATTATGAATCATTGCTATTTTTTATATAACTGACCCACACAGAATCTTTGCCATATTCTTTTGTCTATGCACCTCAGGTTTTTTTGTTTGTTTTGGTTTGATTTAGTTGGGTAAAATGAAAGACTATGATTTGACTAGCTTATAAATCCCTCCAACTTCTAAAATGCTGTAGGACTGATTTCCTTTGAGCCTTGTTCCTCTTGCTAATTGATGTGGTTGAGTGGTCTGGAATCAGCCTCCTTGGTGCAAGTTATGGTGAAGTTCTGTGAAGGTAGTTTGGTCCAGGAATGAATGTATTCATTCAGCAGACACATGGCCTGACCGTGAGACCTAAAAGAGCTCATGGTCCAATAGAAGAGTATGGTGGTTTTAAAACATGGCCCCCCAAATTCTTTGACACTCCTCCTGTCAAAAGTTAGAGCTCTACCTACCCCCTACCCCCACCCCACCCCCCCTTGAATCTAGGCCCTGTGACTGACTGCCTGAAGATAGAATATAGCAGAAGTCTATTCTGTTTCTACTCAGAAACTGTATCAGTTTCTGGGCCCAGGCCTTAAGAAACTAGCAGCTTCCACTTCCTGTCTCTTGGAACACTCACTCTTGGAACCCAGATACAATGCTGTGAAGAAGCCTAAATGGCCCTGTGGAAAGACCCAGGTGGACAGGAACTAACAGGCAACACCTGCTTGTCAGTGCTATGAATGAACCATCTTGGGAGTAGATTCTCCGGCTTCGGGAGAGCTGCCCTGGCTGACACTGAGTGGAGCAAAGACAAGCCATTCTCACCGAGCCCTGCTCACATTGAAGATCTGTGAGCAAAATACGTGACTCATGTGTTCAGCCACCAGGTTTTTTTTGTCAGAACAAGGAGGTAGACGTGCAAGCAATTTTGAAGCGATGTAGAGTTACAGTGATGGCAGCGTGCACCGGGTATCCCAGAAACACTGAGGAGGGACACCTAATCCTTCTATCAAGGAAGACCTGCTCAGGGAGATGACAGGTCAACTGAGTCTTGAGTGAGGAAGGGTTAGCCAGGTCAGGGGAGAAAGGGTTGGGTGTTCTGGGCAGGAGGGAAAACAGTGTGACGAGCAGCAGAGGCATGAAGCAGCGTGGTGTGCATGAAGGGTTGTGAGCATTGAGTGTTGCCAGAGCACAAAGCTGGGGATGGGAAGTGCAGATGAAGTAGCCAGGGAGGTGGGCAAAGTTTGAATCCTGGCAGGCTGCCAAGGAAGGCTTCCTGTAACCAGACAATTTGGTGTTTCTGTTATTGTTCTAGGTAATACCAGAGCAATCTGATCAGAGTTTGTGTTTTAGACAGATCCTTCTATGACCATGGAGAAAATAGGTTATAGAGGGTTTTGAAACTGGGAGCAGGAAAATCAGTTAGGTGGTCATTGCAGAAGTGTAGACAAGGACAGGGAGGCCTGAATTAACACTACAGTGGTGGCGATGGGGAAGAGAAAGTAGATTCAAGAAATATTTAGGGGGTTAAAAAAAGAAGAAGTATTTAGGAGACAGAAAGGATAACACTCAGTAACCATGGAGAGAAAGGGCAAAGGAAGACTTAGATTTCTAAGTTAGGCGACCAGCTAGATGCCAGTGCCACAGAAGGGACCAAAGGAGAGCATAAGGAAGACTACACAAGTCAAAAATTAAGAGATTTAAACTATAAAGATTTGGCAGTCACTGTCACAAAGATGGTAGCTGAAATTATTAAATGGATGAGCTCCTAGGGATGAACCTCTAGGAGTACCCTGAGATTTAAAAGATGGTCAAAGGAAAAGGAGCTCACAACAGATTTGAGGGGAAAAAATAATCCAGGAAGTTCCAGGAGAACCAAGAAAGAGTTGTCTCAGAAACCAAATGAGTAGAGTTTCAAGGAGGGGATTATCTTGTGTTTCAAATGTCATCAGCCAGTCCAGTAAGATGAGGATAGATGAGAAGTCACTGATGACTTTAACCAGGCAGGGCAAAGCCATGTATCAATGGTTAAGTGAATGGGAAGTAAAAAAGGTCACAGATGGTACAGCCAAGGGATGAAGCGTAATTGGAGAAGAACACAGGGACATGAGAGCGTTTGGTGGTGCTGCTGCTGTGGCTGGTGGTTTTAGGGGGATAGAAAATAGGTAAATTTCCAAGGGGCCCGTGCCAGTAAAGAGGAGGAAGTTGAAGAGAGAAGAAGAAGAAAGCGTGAGGGATGAATCGGGAGATTGGGATTGACATATACACACTACTACACATAAAATAGGTAACTATAAGGACCTACTGTGTAGCACAGGGAACTCTACTCAATACTCTGTAATGGGACAAGCATCTAAAAAAGAGTGGATATATGTATATGTATAACTGATTCACTTTGCTGTACAGCAGAAACTAACACAACATTGTAAATCAACTAGACTCCAATAAAAATATTTTTTAAAAAAAAGAAGAAGAAGAAGGCATGATTCATGCAGTAACATCCAGTTGGAGATAAAAGGGGCATAGGGTCAAGGACAGTCCTTTGAGACTGGAGGGATACCATAAGCGTAGATGTACATGGTGTTATATGAGTTGGACAGGGCTGCCACAAGCTTTGCGGTGGGGTGCCAGGGACCTTGGTTGGGTCTCCCCAGAGAATTGTAGAACAGCAGCATTTTAGTCCTTGCTGGTCTGCTCCTGTTACAGCAGCTCCCACAAATTTTTAACGGTAATAATTATCATGAAAATAGTAGCTTCTGTTAATATGGGCTTTGTAGTTTCTAAATTGGTGCTCTCAACAAATGTGAAAGAAAGATGGATCATGTCATTCCAGTTTATAGACTAGAAAGTGGGAATCTCAGGGGTTAAGGTCATGCTGCTGGTTAGTGGCTGAGATGATAATAGAAATCAGATCCTCTGACTCCTAACCTTTTTCACCTATGCCACACTGCTGTTTTGAAGCTAAAACTAGATTGGGTTCATCGAATCCAACCTCCCCTTTTACAGATGAAACAACCAAGGCAGCAGCCTGGTAAAGTGAAAAGAACGTGGATCCTGCGGGCCAGGTTTTCTGGGAAGCCAACCCTGAGGTGGAGATGAGCATGGAGAAGTGTGTCAGGGAGTGCTCTGGGGAGCAGCACCCCTGGAAGGGAAACGAAGGAAGCAGGACTGGGCAGAGGGAACAGGCAGGCTGTGATGATACAGCCTCAGCAGGAGCTTCAGCCGACCTGCAGGGAGTTCTGAAGATGGATGACCCTTCAGAGCTGTCCTGAGTGGGGGAAACGGGGCCAGGCCTTTATACCTTATTGATGGGCCATTGGATGCTGGTCACCCCAGAAAGGGAGCATAATCTTGGGCAAGGTGATTCTCTTCAGCTAAAGTGGTCCCCAAAGGAGATTGAGAGCAGAGAGCTTTCTGCCAGCATTACTCCTGGCTGCCTCATTCCTAAGGAGCATCTTTGGAGTCAGCCACCCATGGGTTTGAATCCTGTCTCTGCTGCTTCCTAGCCGCTCTGTTAGCTAGTTAATGTTAGGCAGATTCTGGGTAAGCTTCTTTAACCCTCAGGATCCTCTCCTGTAAAATAGAAAAAAATAATGTGAGAACTCACTAAGCCTTGATTTCCTTATTTGTGAAACAGGAAGATAATTGAACCATCCTTTGGAGGAAAGTTGTTAAGAGGATCCAATGAGATTAAAAGTTACCAGAGTACCTGCCACTTTTAGGAAATTAGTTGTTATTATCACACCGTAGTTCGGTGCCAGATACATAATACTTGCCATGAAAGTTGCTCCATAAATACTTTATTTAAAAATGTTCCAGAAAGACTCAGTGACTTCCTAGAGGCCAAAGTCAGAGCTGGAATGCATCGTACTACACTACTCTCGAGTTTAGGCTTCAAATCTGGGAATATGGGAGGAGATACCTCTACGGTGAGTCAGAGTGTGACTGTGGAAGGAAGTAGGCCCTTGAATGTGACTTTACCTGGGAGAGTCCTTGCTTCGGCTAAGTCACTGGTGGTAGCCCAGTGTGCAGATGTGTTTTTCAGAATGGAACCAAGAGGGTAAAATTAAAGATGAAGTCATCCGAGTAGCAGCACCTCACCAAAACAGCACTGTGGCAAAAAGATGATTATAGTGTGGTTACTTTGATTCATTGGGGCTAAATATAATAATATCTAATAGTGTATGTATATATATATATATATATATATATATATATATATATATAGACATGCTGTAGATAGTATATATATAGTGTATACATATGCCATATATGTATACATACAGTATATATATACAGTGTATATATATGCCATATATATATATGTGTGTGTGTGTGTGTATAGTGTGTGTATATATATATATGTATGCCATTTTTGTGCATCCCCAGCAGATCTGCATTCCAGTCCTGTGGGCTCCCTCACTTACTGGCTTCTGGACCAGGGATAATTCACTCTCCCTTCTCTGGGCTTGAGTTTCCTGTATAAAATGAGGATTTGGGTCTAGGAGAGCCCCGTCCTATTCTCTCATGGTTTAGTTCTTTACTTCCAAGTATACCACACAGCACAGATACGTTAAGTCAAGTCAAAGCACAGCTGCTGTTAGCCCATAGATGAATGATCTTACTCCACAGGTACAGGGGAGCACAAGGTGCTGAGGACGGCTGCAGACAAAAGCGCTGGCAAAGAAATCCTAATATTTACATTTTAGTGAAGAAGAGGAGAAAAAAATCTCTGTTTTGTGGGTCAACCCAAGTACTCCATAATCATCGCAGAATTATGTTCTTACCTGCAATCTTTTGTGGAATTATCCCAATGAGTTGTTTGACGTTTATTGACAGTCACCGTTGTGCTGGATACTGTGCAGAGCAAGTGTATGTAAGCTGCACCCCAGCTTTGTTAATCTGGGGAGAGCATGCAAGGGTGATCCAGTTCACAAGGTTGGAAATGCGGCACTTCTGGTTTTCTATCAGAAAACCGCATTAGGTGTTCAAATGTAGCCTAGATCCAACATCATAAAGCCTTCGTTGTTTCTGCAAGCATCTGTTTTTCCCTTTCTCAGTTTGGCTGCTGTGCTCTGCTGTTAACTATTTTCATGTAATTGGGTTTATGACGAGTAGCTTTTGAAATATTGGCAACTAAACTCTCCTTGGAGATTCCTCACCCCGAAGGCCTTTGAATGTAACTCTTTTGTTATTATCTTGAATTCTGGAAATTTAATCTGTATACTTACACTTTTGAATTTTTTCTTGCCTGACCCATTATACATTTTCACAGAACAAATATTTAATCCGTACGATTTTGTAACCAAGGGATTTAGAGATTAGCTTTGAAAATAGGTCAGGGAAAACCATCTACTTTGATTTAAAACTAATCAGGTACAGAAGTTTAAAAAAAGCAGTTTAGAAGCTTTTGAAAAGCATTTGTGAAATCAATTTTATGTAATTTTATGAAAGCTGCTGTCTGTATAGCTGGTGTATGAGTCAAACCCTCACTTAGTCTGGCCACTCCTCCTCCATCCATTTATTATTATTCATCCATCCTTTTATTATTATTATTTTTTTTGGCCACGCCACGCTGCACAGCACGTGGGATCTTAATTCCCCGACCAGTGATTGAACCCATGCCCCCTGCATTGGAAGCACGGAGTCTTAACCACTGGACTGCCAGGGAAGTCCCATCCATCCGTTGTTTATTCTTTCATTCACCAAATATTGCTCTAGACACCTGGAGTAACAGATAAATTAGACAGCCAGGGTTTACTATGTGCCAGTTCTGTGCCAGGTACTTTGAAGCCTGGGGACTCAATGCTTACAGCTCCACAGTCTGGTGTAGTGGATGAGCCATTTACTGAGAATCCAATTGTTTTCCTAAACTTACTGGTAAGCTGTGTGACTTTAGGTAGGGCCCATTCTGTGTCTGTTTCCTCATCTCTGAAGTGATAATGCTCACCCTATTTATTTTATAGCTTTGGTGAAAGAGTCAAATAAAATAGTGATTTTGAAAGAGCTTTGAAAAAAAATATCAGGCATTATATAAAGACAAGTAGTAATTTTGAGACCATGGTAGTGGTTGTGATCATTTTGTTGCCTCTTTGAAAAGGGCTGAGGATGAGTACGTATTTATTTATCTAGTTTCTCCAGAACTAGATCTGTATGTTTATGATGGTCAGCCTTAGCAATTTACTATACAGAGACAACTACCCTATTGTCTGTCCATGGGGCGGAGACATCATAATGAGGTAACTGGAGGAATGGCATCTATAGCTAGTGAACCTTATTTGCAAATATTATTCAATCCATATACTGTATTTAAAATTTTAAAGTGATCAAATATAAATCATTACCTTAATTGCAGTTTTCCAAGGATTTGTACAGAAATGTCCACTTGGTCCTATAACGTTTTGGGAGGTCTTTTCTCTTAGACATTGGAATGCCCATTTATCCCTGTTGGATCATGGAATAAATCATCATATGAGGAAACTAAAAAATTACTTCTAGCTTCACGTTTGATTTACTGTTAGGTTTTAGGTCTACCGTGTTTATGTTCTGGAATGCAATAAGAGGTCTGATTTTTCTAGAGCAAACCCAATCCTAGATGCACTGAAGAATCCCTCTCAAATATTAGCTCTAGAGTATGGAGAGATTTTTGTGTTTTACTCACTGCTATCTCCCCAGTGCCTAGAACAGTGCTTAACAACTCACACTCACTAAAGTTATTCTTAATGAGTGAAAGCCTCAGTCTACCTACCATGTAGTGTTCTGGTACTCTGATACCCCCAGCTAGATGGCTTTTTGAAGGCAAGGGCTATACTTTGTCTCTGGATTTCCAGTGTCTGGCACATATTTGATGTTTAGATGCTGGTCAAATGAACACATGGACCAGTATAACCCAGGACCATGATGGATGCCCCAAGATCAGGACTTCCCAGTCTCTCCCTTGAGTAAGCCCTGAAAGCAAGAATGGGACTTAGTCCCAGCAAGTCTGAGGCATAGCCCAATGGCCTGCTACAACTGTGAAATTTCACTGAAGTTTTTTTTTTAATCTTCATTTTATGTTCACTGTAGACTTTTTATTCCATTCATGTTCTGTACAGACTTTGTTCCTTAGTGAAGTTTCTTAAATAATGAAAATGGTGTATGGTCATAAGAACAAACAGTACCATCCATGTTCTCCATCTATGGGAGGAGAGTGCATAGGACTGTATGGAGGTGTAAATGATCTTTTAAGATTTTGTTTCTCTGAAGTGTGTATCAGAGGGGCCTCCTACATAGTTGGGAAGAACAGAAAAAGAAAACTCTTCCCATCTGATCATTTTCCTTTTTTTTGCTTTTATCAACTTTTTCCAGGCAGAATTTTTATTTTTATTTATTTTTTTATTTTTGGCTGTGTTGGGTCTTCATTGCTGTGCGCGGGCTTTCTCTAGTTGCGGTGAGCTGGGCCTACTCTTCTTTGCGGTGCACAGGCCTCTCATTGCGGTGGCTTCTCTTGTTGCCAAGCATGGGCTCCAGGTGTGCGGGCTTCAGTAGTTGTGGCACGTGGGCTCAGTAGTTGTGGCTCACAGGCTCTAGAGCGCGGGCTCTAGAGCGCAGGCTCAGTAGTTGTGGCGCACGGGCTTAGTTGCTCCGCGGCATGTGGGATCTTCCCGGACCAGGGCTCGAACCCATGTCCCCTGCATTGGCAGGCAGATTCTTAACCACTGCACCACCAGGGAAGTCCCTGATCATTTTCCTTACACTTGGCCTTACTTCTGAACAATTTATGGACATCCTAGAGAATTTCAGGTCACGTATACCTGTTAGGGATACACAAAAAAAGAAAGTGCTGGGAGTTTAAGATTAGAAAAAGAAGAAAAAGTAAAAGACAGAGCAGCAATAGACTTGCTTTTCTTTCCAATTAAGTCTTAGAGAGGTAAAGGGAGTTGAGGGCAAGGAAACAGATCTTGGAATTATACTCCAGTGTTTATTCAGAAGGATGAGGAGAGATGTCTCTGGGAATATCATAGGATAAAAACCTCTGATTCATAAATAAAGACATTGAATATTTGCTTTCAAGAAGAGACACAGAAGTAGAAAGGGGTCCCTTTCCTAAGCATATGTTGTTTTTATTGCTTTACTTTAATGAGTATAGATCTGTATAGGGGCCTTTATTCTTATGGTATTTTAATGGAAGATTGTGAAAAATGAGGCCAGAAGTTCAGGAGCAAACTGCTGAGGGAGTTGAAAGCTAGGCTAAGAAGTCAATACTTTATCTTATAAAGGTGTTATTGAACTACAGAAGAACTTTTGAGTGGGAAAGGGCCTAGTCAAATTAATATTTTTAGAAGTTTAACCTGGTGGCATTATGGAGGAAAGAGAAGAAACTGGAGACAGGAAGAGTGCTTACTTGTGTGTTAAAACAACAAGTATCTTTGAGCAGTATTTTTTTGGTTGGTAAGATTAGAAAAGCAAGTAAAGGGTGGCTGTGAGATATGTGACAGAGGACACTGGAATTAGGCACTGGGACTTAACATTGGTTGTTAGAAGGAGGAAGAGGTTAAAAAAAAAAGGACCCCAAGTTTTTAGCATGAGTGCCATAAAGAATGGTCAATTTGGGCTTCCCTGGTGGTGCAGTGGTTAAAAGTCCGCCTGCCGATGCAGGGGACACGGGTTCGTGCCCCGGTCTAGGAAGATCCCACGTGCCGCGGAGCGGCTGGGCCCGTGAGCCATGGCCGCTGAGCCTGCATGTCCGGAGCCTGTGCTCTGCAAAGGGAGAGGCCACAACAGTGAGAGGCCTGCGTACCGCAAAAAAAAAAAAAAAAAAAAAAAAAAAAAAAGTCAATCTGTTACCAAAAAATGCAAAAGGAACCGTTTGGGGTGTGAAGGAAAAGATGGTATGTTCTGTTTCAAGCATGTTTTCTTTGAAGCAGTGGTATGATGAGCAATTAATATATCCCTTAGGTTGTTGACGGTACAGACTTGGAACTGGGAAAGCAAGTCAAGGCTAAAAGTGAATTATTTAGAAGTTGTGTATCCAGATATAATGTTGGTCTTTTAGCAGGAACAACACAGAGGGCTGAGATAGACACACATCCATTGGCTAAAAAAGGGAAGAAATGTCATAGGGGGAATGGTCTGAGATGGAGGAGGTGCAAGGTCCCATAGTCTTGCAGGAGCCAAGGGAGGAAGTAATTTCAGGAAGAATGATGTGGCCAGCAGTGCCAGAGCCTGCAGATCAAAACTAATGAGTAATCACAGGAGTCATCTTGAGCTTAGAAGATGAAAATTGAGATCCAGGAGGAGGAAGAGTGTCAAAAAGTAGGAAGCTAAAATAAGAGGTGATTCTCTTGGATGACCATTGCGTGGACTTTAACTGACGTTAACTCAATAGATGACACTGTTCCTGGATGACCGGTGGACAAGTAAATCGCTCATGTTTGGTCAATTTCAAAGACTTTTTAAAAATTGGCAGATATTGGGGAGAGAGCATGTCTTATTTTTTATGTATTTTTAAGTTTCATAATTCTCTTTTTTATTTCCACAAATATGAGCTTCTTGTGCACAGCTGTCTTTGCTCATTCTCCGAAATGGATTAAGATAGATTTGGTGCTCTTACTTTAAGTAAGAGAAGCTGGTTTATGTATGACTGATTTGGTTTTATGGGTCCAGTAGCATTCCAGAGCCGGGAAGTAAGATGCTGTTTGTCATTCACTTTTTCTCCTATACCTGGGGAGCAAACAAAACCATACCACTTTAAACTTATACTCCTCTGTACGCCACTCACTATGTGATTAATGTATTTCCTGTCCCTGTCAAAACTTCGATGAAGTGTTTTTTTTTTTTACAGCAGGGATTCTGATAGGTGTGGACATTCTATGATCACAGCTTCCTACAAAATCATTAAGACTCTTGTATTATGCTTTGAGTGTTTGCTTCTTGGCAATAGTTCATGGAATCTGACCAAATCTAAAAGCTTAAAGGGCAAACTGGAATCATTGAGGTCTGTCTTGCAAAGGATAACTTAGTTCAGTTGAGTCTTAATAACAAGATATTCTGAATCAGTTATCATCATCATCAGCTGTATTTAAAAACATCAATCAAATTAGTTGCTCAAGAGCCTTTTACCAAGCTGAGAGCGTAACAAAAAAAGTCGATGTAACGGTTACCATGTCCTCTGGAAGCCTTTCAGTCAGTCAGTCATTTAACATTTATTGGGTACATGTGTAGTTTATGGCAGGCTGAGGTAAAGGCCAGCCACTGCCCTTAGGGTTCTTCAGGACTAGTACCTTTACAAGTAACAAGAGTATCATTATAGTGAAGTAGATGTAGTAGCAGTAAGCAGCGAACCAGCTATAAGGGAGAGAGTGACTAGAGGATCATAGGAGAGAGGTAAAAAAATGAAGTTGGAGACAGTGTAGAAAAATTCTTTTATCACTTGCAAAAGAATCTGAATTTTATCCTGAAAGCAGTGGTGTGTGTTGAATTGTTTTATACAGAAGCAAGTCCTGATTAGCATTGTGTTACATGCGGGGTAGGATGACCAATCAACTGAAGGGGGAGGGAAAACTAGAGGCAGGAAAACGGATCTAAGACTGTTGCAGTCATTGTGGTAAGTGAGGCGGGTCTCATTTAAGGCACAATCAAGATGGGCCAAGAGGGAAGTAGTTGAATTGGGGAGAGATTTGGGAGATGGCAGTAACTGGTTGGATGGAAGAATTGGGGAGACAGGGTAGAGTCAAGGACAAGTTTCCCACTTAAATTCCCCAGGCAATGGGGTGGGGGGTGGGTACAAAAGACAGAGGTGTCAGCCTTTGGCTATCTCTCACAGGAGGGAGATTACAGCCAATGCGTCATCCAAGGCTGATTCAGTCCCGGACATGAATCCTACCTGTTCATCATTGAAACCAATGATGAAATGACTTTGGCCTCTTAAAACTGAGACCTTTGGAACAGTGCTGAATAGGTATGAATCAAGTTTCAAAGGTAGGAGCCTTAGAGTTTCTACATCAGGGTTCTGGAGAATGTATAAAAGTGCTTGCTTTTACTGCAGTGGGACACTCTTCTGATAGTGGCTTTCAGTCCTGCTTCTTAATACTCTGTAATCATATGTACGCTTTACGTTTCACCTTGATAATGATTATTATACTTAGCACTTTGTATCTTCCAAAGAATTCAACCACATTGAATAATTAATCTGCATAATATCCCTGTGAGTTGGTAGGTGGGGATTATTGCCCCATTTTCCAGATGGGAAAACCCAGAGAGATACTCTGTGACTTGCCCAAGGCTATAGTCTCACATTGACAGAACTGATATTTGAGTCTTCAGCTGCCTTTATCTTATCGTACTCATACTACAAGTTTATTGTCAGTCTTAACCTATTGGACTATGTTTGTCACTTCACTTATTCAAAACTCTCAGCATTTAGATCTAGAAAAGGGCAGGATACAGGAAGGAGTGAAAGTGGCAAAGTGACTAAGCCCTGCATCTGGGTGGTGGGAGGGCAGGGGTTACTGGGAATAGTAATTATAACCGTCTCAACTCCAGTGTAGCCAGGGAAAGAATTTCCATTTTCCAATGACATCCAGTGAAGCGACATCATTTCAGCTAACAGACCAGCCAGGCATTGTGTCAGGGAGTCTCCTGTGGCACTTTGGTGTAACACTATACACAGCAGCAAGAAAACAGTTATTATAGAAATTGTGTTTTTTATATAAATATAAAACTGTTGGGCTTCCCTGGTGGCACAGTGGTTAAGAATCCACCTGCCAATGCAGGGGGACACAGGTTTGAGCCCTGGTCCGGGAAGGTCCCACATGCTGCAGGGCAACTAAGCCCGTGCGCCACAACTACTGAGCCTGCGCTCTAGAGCCCGTGAGCCACAACTTCTGAGCCCGCGTGCCACAACTACTGAAGCCTGCACGCCTAGAGCCCGTGCTCCGCAACAAGAGAAGCCACCGCAATGAGAAGCCCGCGCACCGTAACAAAGAGTTGCCCCGGCTCGCCGCAACTAGAGGAAGCCCGCGCACGGCAACGAAGATCCAACGCAGCCAAAAATAAATAAAGTAAAATAAATAAATTTTTTTATTTTTTTTGCGGTATGTGGGCCTCTCACTGTTGTGGCCTCTCCCGTTGCGGAGCACAGGCTCCGGACGCGCAGGCTCAGCGGCCATGGCTCACGGGCCCAGCCGCTCCGCGGCATGTGGGATCTTCCCAGACCGGGGCACGAACCCGTGTCCCCTGCATCGGCAGGCAGACTCTCAACCACTGCGCCACCAGGGAAGCCCCTAAAATAAATAATTTTTTTAAAAAAAGAAAAAAAAACAAAAAACTGTGTGGTGTGGTGGAAAGAAAACTGACTTTTCAGCTAGAGCTAGACAGACCTGGGTTGAAATCTCTTCCAAGCCGGAGCTGGACGACACTGGGCCAGATCCTTATCCCACAGCAGTGTAAGAAGGATTAGATGATGATGTATGTCAACTGCCTGGCATGGAATCTGACAATGAGGGCTTCATTAATGCCTGCTGTTATTTTTATTCTCATTCAGAGACAAGATGTAATGCTCTAAGGGCCTTTTGATTTTTCTGTTGAATGACTGGACCAGGTAAATTCAACTCTTGAGGAATGACAGCCTCTTAAAGAAGCCAGTGAAACATTTTGATATTGAGTCAGCTAGACACAGTATCACCCCTTGTTCACTGACAAATATGGGAAGGTAATTTCGGTAGGTCAGTCATCAGTGTGTGCCTTCCAAAACATTATAGTCATGTTACAGTAAACTTTATATTTGTTGCGTCACAAAGATTTATTGAAGTGATAAAAGTTATTATGGAAAACAGTGTGCGGTAACTATGGTAACAGTTATTTGATCTCACAGTAATTGGCTAAGCATTTAGTTGCACAATACTTTCACAATGCCTTCCTGGTTAGTTCATTAAACAAAATTAGCTTTTGTTTGAACTGCCTTTCTACAGTGTCCTAAATTTGATTTTAGTTCAAAAGAATTGGAAAGTGTATTTTAAAACTACCTTTCCAACTTAAAGTTTATGGACATATTTGAGGTTGCAACTGGTTTTTATTTAATTCTTTATTTATACCACAGTATGATCGTGATTCATCAGCTTATCCTCTGAAGTGTCTTTCAGTTTAGTAGAGTGGGCTAGGAAATGCGTGGTGAAGTTAAGAGACCAGTTTCTGAATTCAGGCCCTGTTTCTGACTCATTGTGGATCGGGGTCAGCTGGTGCCCTTCCCATGACTTAGTTTCTATACCTGTGAAATTGGCTTGCTGCATTTTAAGTGTTAGAATCCTAAGATCTCATGAATGTGGCCATTTCTTGGTAACCTGCTGGTCCTCTGACCACCTACCTGGAGCTAGTAGGGGCCCAGGTGTTCTCAGGTACACCCCCCCCCCACCCCGGCCCCAGGTGCCTCTGCTGCCCTGACTGGCATAACTCATGCTGCATTCAGGTTCCTCTCCTTCTGCAAGATGGATTGTACCGCAGATGAGTCACCGAAATGATGATGTCATTCTCAAAGGACTTCCAGAGCTCTTGAGGCCAGGGCCTCTCAAACTGTGTTCAAGAAAGGCGTATCTACTCTACACCCCTCCCCACTCACCCCCAATATACAGGCAAAGTGTAACCCATACTGTTTGGCACGTGAGAGATCCTGAGCACAAAGGAAAGCTTCAAGCTTTCAACATTTCAAAACAAAAATAATGAAAATGAAACCAAAAAATGTTTTAACTTATTTACTAAAATTGAGAGGGTTCCAAAGTAAATGTAGGGTTTTAAAAAATTCAGTGAAAGTTCCTTGTATTAATTTCATTTTAATTCCTGTCAACTTAGTGATTTTATTTTTAGTTCAGTTAATTTTTTAAAGACAAGACTAGCTTTTAAAAACTAGTTGCTTTTTGAGTTGTGAGGCAAGCTCTTCTCTCAATTAACTGGATGTCACCTACCAGTTTTCCATTGGGCAAATGTTTCGGGGACCATGACATTTCCAGTTCTGTGCATATTTATTGGCCTAATTAGTTTGATTTCTATATAGGATAAATGCATCTAGTTTATCACTGACTAGGGTTAGAATTCTAATGACAAGAATCTGCTTGTGCTTGGTTGGTCATGAAATTTTTTTGGCCAGTCTAAGGACAATAAAAGTAATAAATGAATGATAAGTTATCCCAGGTGGCTTCAGCACCTGACTCACTTCTTTTTTTTCCCCATCTGTCCCATTTTTGCTTTTATCCTGTATGATTTTGGCATCTACGCTGGAAGGACTCTTCACACCTCTCTTCTCTTTCACATATGCTTCCTTCTTCAAAGAATAATATTTTTCATTCCATTTAGAAAAAATCTTTGATGTCCTTTGATGCAACTCTCATTGCAGCTTCTGTGAAACTTGCCCCTATTTCTCTCCCACCCTATTCCCTGTCCCCTGACTCTCCCGTGTCATTTGTACCTAATTCTTGGGGCATACTTCACATCGTACCTTATAACTTTGGGTTAAAAGCAATCTTCCTTTGGGTTAAAAACAAACTCCCCCAGAGGTAAACCACTCCTTATTCCTCCTTGTATCTTCCCATGGTATCCGACATGTAAGACCATGCCCATGGTTAGCCAGCCAATGAATTAGCTTCATTTTATTGGAAGACCTAGTATTTTTTTTAACATCTTTATTGGAGCATAATTGCTTTACAATGTTGTGTTAGTTTCTGCTGTATAACAAAGTGAATCAGCTATACGTATATGTATATCCCCATATCCCCTCCCTCTTGCGTCTCCCTCCCTCCCACCCTCCCTATCCCACCCCTCTAGGTGGTCACAAAGCACCGAGCTCTTCTCGCTGTGCGATGCAGCTGCTTCCCACTAGCTATCTGTTTTACGTTTGGTGGTGTATATATGTCAATGCTACACTCTCACTTCTTCCCAGCTTACCCTTCCCCATCCCCATGTCCTCAAGTCCATTCTCTACGTCTGCGTCTTTATTCCTGTCCTGCCCCTAGAAGACCTCGTATCTGAACACAGGACTCTCTGTCTCCAAAACCCAACCTCTTTCACTTTTTCTAATCCATTGGCTCCATTTTGGTGACTCAGCCCAACATGAATTCCACACTAAGCCAATTCATTAAAGCAGTCACCACCACCCTATATTCTTTTGATCTCTTGGTCTTCTGCTGTGCTATCAGTCAGCCAGAGGTCTCCTTCCGCCTCTGGATCTCCTGTCCTGCTCTAGTGCTCTGGATCTCTGCTAAAGAAATCACACAGATTCTTCCAGACACGGCTTTTTACAAAGACAGGCTGCCCAGTTTATTTAGACAGAGAATGTCCAACCCACCCCCAGCCCCTGCAGTACCTACGGTGGACATTGACAGTCATGAGCACATTCTCGATACAGCCTTCCAGGAAGCCCTTACCGATTGATGAGAATTGAGGTAGGAAATAAAACCTATTTGTCACTCTGATCCACTCCCTGACTTGCTGCTGCTGAGTCATTTTCCCACTCTTCTCTATTAGTCTTACCACTAACGAAGGAACTTAACAACATAAAACCCTCCTCCTTACTCCTGAAAAACTGGGTGACTGATTGTTTTCTTTTTTATTATTATTTTTTTTTTTCTTGCAGTACGTGGGCCTCTCACTGCTGTGGCCTCTCCCGTTGCGGAGCACAGGCTCCAGATGCGCAGGCTCAGCGGCCATAGCTCACGGGCCCAGCCGCTCCGCGGCATGTGGGATCCTCCCGGACCGGGGCACAAACCCGTGTCGCCTGCATCGACAGGTGGACTCTCAACCACTGCGCCACCAGGGAAGCCCCTGATTGTTTTCTGGACACACCTTTTCCTTGCTTTTGCTCTCACTGCTTCTTCTATGTGGCTCACCTTCCTCCTATCACTGTCGGTAGTATAATTAGTAACAGAGTAGTCCCGTTTTATTGTAAGTTTCATGAAGGCAAACTCATGTGTATTGTCCCTCATTGTCTATACGGTGCCTGATAGAATACACATGGTAGAAACTCAACGAGCATCTGAATAAAGAAAGAAGGAAAGAAAAGCGGAAGGAAGGATGGATTTGGCACAGGTAGTGTACTGCACATAGATCTTTTCATTTCCTCTAATGACCCAGAGAAGTCAGTATTATTAGCTCTATTCCAGATGAGAAGATGGAAGCTCATAGAAGTGACTCTGCTAGTAAATGGAAGAGCCTGTGAAATGTCTTTCACAGACCTGCCCAAAGGCCGTCTCCTTTGGAATGCCGTTTATCATCCCTTCAGCCACGGCCACAGCTCTGCACACATGTAGGGGACCCCATCCACATAGATGACACTGTGAATGGCGCCCCCTGGAGCTGTGCCATTTGGTGGCTCTCGTGATAGCTCCCTCCTCTTTGTTTTCATGGTACTTGAGGTCTTTCTAACAACCGTTTTCACACTCTGCCTTACATCCTATATTAAAGTCCTATTTCCCCTACTAAGCGATGAATTCCTTGAGGGGCAGGAAAGTGCTTTCTGCATCTGTGTCTCCTGTTGGACGTCCGCAAAGTGACTGTTGAATGGTCGGACATCCTGTCTGCTGGTTTACTGAATTTGAACTTCTCTGACATGAGCTCTATCAGCCATCCTCTTCCTCCCTCTGTGCTCCCTCCCTCTATGCTCACCCTGTATCTTTCCTGCTAGTTCCCGAGGAAGGCGTCTCCTCCTCAGATGGCCTCTCTCTAGCTATTACGGTCAAGGCCATCACAGTACTCATTAACTGCTAGGGGCACAATGACTAAATGCTATTGTACTTTTCAAGAACCTCAAAAATGTTGGCGATCTCAAAAGAAAAATTATTGGCTTGAAACACAAAAAAGTACATGATCAAAAATAAGTGTTAAAGCAAACAAATATAAAACCAAATATTTTGTCATCCTCATAAAATGTTAAATTTAGCAGTGATTACTGAGAAGTCATAGCAAACTATAAAATGAGTAGCCGATGGCCAAATAATTTAAAAAACAGGACTACAAAAATTCTTGCAAAACTATTTTGGCAATAAAATTATTTTTAATTTGGGTTATGAATTCAGCTTTTAGTATGGTTGATACGATGTTTTTTGGGGGGGAGGGTTCCAAAAATTAAACATCGTTGAGATCTTAAAAATAAATCGTCTGGGTTTACAATGCTACGCACATAGCCCTAGAAGTATTTGCTGGATTTTAATTGATTGCAGTTAAATGATGGTGGTTTTGTTGTTATGGAGGGAAGGAAGCATGAATATTTTGTTATCTTACTTTTATTCTGTTTTGTTCTACTTTATCTTATTGATGAAAAGGGAAAAAAAGCGAAGGGAATTCTCCCGTCTTATGCAGGATGAGTGCCACATTCCTATGTAGATACTCAGCAATCTTTGGGGCTCTCAGCTGGTACCAGTAAGAGCTTCCTGAATGCTCTGTCCTGGCCCTGCTCTCAGGTTTACTTGCCATCCTGTCTGGTTCCTTCTGAGGATAGGAAGTCCAGGGCGGCTCAGAAGTCTTGAGGGCAGAAGGCTGGAGTTAATGAAGCAAAGGGATGGTGAGGCCAGGATGTGGGAGCAACCGGGGAGCAAGAGCACACGCCATGCTCACACATGTGGGAACTGACCCCTCCCCTTGCCCGTCACTGTCGGGGTGACTCAAAGTGCTGACCTGAACCATTGTTTTAAATGCTGATTATGCAGCAACCCTGTGGACAGTATGGTAGAGGCATTTCGTTGGCAATGAGTGAGACAGGCTGGGACCTGGGACACCCTTTGCTGCAGTGCTGCAATGCTTGCACCCAGACACAACTCTCTCAAGCACCAAAATACAAAGAAACTGTATGGGACTCAAAATAACTGCGTGCATGCACAGTTGGGACCAATTCTGGACCCAAAAGATACAAAAAGACCAAAAAACCCAACTGCCGCTTTGGAAGAGCCTGTAGCAAAACCAGGGTGTCAGGAGCAAAAGCAGGGTACTGAGCATGCCCCCCTGCACACACCACCACCAAGAGGGGCGAGCAAACCACCTAAGGCACGCCTCTGGCCCAAGCCCTGGACACACCCCTACCCTCTCCTCACATAAGGAACAAGCTCACCACCCCCTCAGGGAGCAAGCAAGCAAGGGAACCTGTTGTTTGTTCTCGCTCCCAGCTGCTGCAGCAGGGGCCCCAATAAAGCCTTGCCTGAATTTCTTGTCTGGCCTCTATTCAATTTCTGTTGATTGGAGGAAGGCCAAGAACCCTGGTCGGTAACATGAGTGTTGAATATTTAAAAGTTAGGTAGATTTTTGACATGCTTTTGCTTAGATCAGGAGGGGTTTTTTTCTTTTTCTTTTTCTTTTTTTTGGGGGAGGATGTTCTTTTGGTTTTCATTCCGTAATATAAATTGCCATCCTAGAAGCTGATATTCACTTTAACTTGTTCAAAAACTGCTGTAGACCTTCATGGCTTTCACTAGCTGTGCCTAATGTTCGTATGTTATTAAGCTGGAGGTTCATACCTAATATTACCTCCCTGCTAAATCTCTAGTAAGGATTCAACTCACAGTGAGAACCAGGCTGTGATTGGAATTGAGGAACAGTCAGCTGGAGGTCAGAGCCATAGTCCAAGGTGAAAATGTAAAGCCTATTACATGCATTGAGTAGTTGGTATAGTTATTAGAATACATCAGCTATAACCACCATGAAAGGAGTTTGTTTTCTTTTTTAAATAAGTGGATTCATGTGATCTACCATCACTGAAAGTTTGTAGTTGCCAGTTAAATACATATGTATTTTTCAAAGGAAATCATCAAAAAGGACATTCCACTCTTTTTTTTTGCTGTACGCGGGCCTCTCACTGCTGTGGCCTCTCCCGTTGCGGAGCACAGGCTCCGGACACACAGGCTCCGCGGCCATGGCTCGCGGGCCCAGCCACGGCGGGCACAGGCTCCGGACACACAGGCTCCGCGGCCATGGCTCGCGGGCCCAGCCGCTCCGCGGCATGTGGGATCTTCCGGGATAGGGGCACGAACCCGTGTCCCCTGCATCGGCAGGCGGACTCTCAACCACTGCGCCACCAGGGAAGCCCTCCACTCTTTTTTTACAAAGCTATTTTCTGGGTAAATATTTTGATAGATGTGGTTCAGTGCACCTGGGAGCCGAGGGCGCCATGACTGAGCCCGAGGCAGTGAGCACAGATGCAGTGCTGAGATAGATCAAGGGTCGTTTTTTTTCTCCCCGTGTATATTGCAAATGGTTGATTGTGGTGGTGTGAACGTTAAACATTTTCTTTGCCACTGTCAGAAGAGTAGTTTCCTTGTGAAAAATGGTCTTCTTATTTAAGAATGATAATGACCATGCTAAGACTTCTCTCAAATAAATTTACAACGGAGTATATGACAACTCAAGCATTTTGTTGAGTAAGAGGCCTAATTAGAATCAAGTTACTAGACTGGAACGAGTAAAGTCTGCTAAACTTGTACCAGATACAACCTAAGTGTTTAGGGTTGGAACGTTTACCAGCTGTAAGGCCAGAAAGATACATTAAGAGGGGAAGATTGCTACTTTGATTTTTCTTTTTCTTTTTTCTTTTTTTTTTTTTTTTTTTGAAGCTTAGAGTTGAAACACTAAGCAGGGTTAAATCATAACTTATAATTTATTAAAATAATCAAGTACGTCATCCAACTTTGTTGTTGGCAAATAAACATACACATTTAAAATGGTGGCTGCTTGGAGACTTCCCTGGTGGTCCAGTGGCTAAGACTCCATGCTCCCAAGCAGGGGGCCTGGGTTCAATCCCTGGTCAGGGAGCTAGGTCCCGCGTGCTGCAACTAAAGTGCAACTAAGACCCGACACAACCATATAAATAAATAAATATTTTTTTTAAATCTTAAAATAATGAATAAATAAATAAATAATAAAATAAAATAAAATGTTGGCTGCTTGCCTATCTTCTCAGTAAATCAGTTGTGTGAAGTGACATTTTTAAATTGTAACACTTTGTTTTTCCTTTGAGCTAAAGTCTTGGCTTTCATCAGCCTTAAAAAAATTTGCCCTTGTGAAGGTGCAGAAAAATGACATAGTACACCCAGCACAGTCTTCTATACTCTTCATAAATTAGCAAGCAATGGCCTGAACTCTATACCAACGAGCATTTATTTCATTTGTCACTTTTTGTTTTCCTGCTGCAGTATAAGTTCCTTGAGGGCAGGAACTGTCTTTATGTCCTCATGTAGAGGCGGTTGAATAAATGTTGAAGGACTTACTGCTAAGAAGGTGACAGTTTTCTTCAATACCTTAAAAGCTATCTGGGAAACAAATGGTAAAGATGATTTTTTTGAAGAAACCAAGAAAAACCAAGGTGTCTTTATTAGCAACACAAGCAGGAACATGGGTCATGTGAGTTAGTTAAAGGAGTCACACTTCTTCCAGTCCACCTTTGCTGGAAGTTGGTTCATTGTAAACTTAGTCTTGTGTTTCTGTTGGAGAAAAATAGGTCCAAACATTCCCTCAGAGAAAGCCTACATAAATTCAGCAACTGAATTTTATTTTCCAAAGAGTATTTCTAAACTGATGAAATGTCCTTTTAAAACCATGTACCTAAAATGTTCTGTGATTGCAACATCTGCTAAGCCTATTATGTTCTTTTATTAAACAGTTTTATTGTTCTGTGTGCAAACTGCTTATTCAAAGCAATAAAGCAGAGTTGACTGCAGACTTTCTAACAAGCAGGATTTTTTTTTAACAGTGAAAGAAACTACATATTCCCTATCATTATACATGGTATTAAAACAAAAAATCCTATTCAGAAAGGATTCTGTTAACCTCCTTAAGAAAAAGAAGGTCTCTATTTGAAGTCTAGCTGATTATAATATAAAATGTGACCGAATATGTAATTCTAGCAGCGCTTTTGGCTCCTTAAATGTTTTTTTCGGTTTTTGTTTGGGACCTGGACAGGAGAAAGCACTTAAACGTCTGTAGATTCTTTTTTTTTTTTTTAATAAATTTATTTATTTATTTTTGGCTGCGTTGGGTCTTCATTGCTGAGCACGGGCTTTCTCTAGTTGCAGCGAGCAGGGGCTACTGTTCGTTGCAGTGCGCGGGCTTCTCACTGCGGTGGCTTCTCTTGTTGCGGGGCATGTTGGCGCGCGGGCTTCAGTAGTTACAGCACGTGGGCTCTAGACATGCAGGCTTCAGTAGTTGCGGCACGCGGGCTCAGTATTTGTGGCTCCGGGCTCTAGAGCACAGGCTCAGCAGTTGTGGTGCACGGGCTTAGTTGTTCCGCGGCATGTGGGATCTTCCCGGATTAGGGCTCGAACCCGTGTTCCCTGCATTGGCAGGCGGATTCTTAACCACTGAGCCACCAGGGAAGTCCTGTAGATTCTTTAACTAAGGCACAGAATTCAATAGTAATTCACTGACTAATTGAGGAAATATTTTTACTACATTATAAAATCCAAAATTTGGTAAGGGAAATCTCATTTTATCCTGGTGTAGTTTATCTGTAACTATATTTGGATTGAATAGACATGTTTAATTTAAGACTTTCTCAAATGCATACTTGCCTCCCTGGCTGCTGCTCTACTAAGCTCCAGTCTTCCTAAATAGTAGCACAACTGCAGAGACCACAGAATTTTTCAGGAAGAAAATCCTGCCCACCCAGAAGGGGTCAGTAAGTGCAAATGTCAACATTTTGCCTATAACCCATGTGACAATTATAAGCAGATTAAGGTGGCCTTAAAAAAGAATCAGAGGGCTTCCCTGGTGGCGCAGTGGTTGAGAGTCTGCCTGCCGATGCAGGGGACACGGATTCGTGCCCTGGTCCTGGAGGATCCCGCGTGCCGCGGAGCAGCTGGGCCCATGAGCCATGGCCGCTGAGCCTGCGGGTCCGGAGCCTGTGCTCCGCGGTGGGAGGGGCCACAGCAGTGAGAGGCCCGCGTGCTGCAAAAAAAAAAAAAAAAGAATCAGAGTTTTGACCAGTGACAGCCTTTCTTCCTTAAAACACGTGAGTGAGGTATAGTTAGCTATTTGCCCACACTGTGCGGAGCTCTGCAAAACAACAGCATGGGCCATTTGACCTGGAGCCAATGAAAGGATGCTGGCCCAATTTGTAACTTTTGTGATGGTGCCGTAATGCTGGAGACATTCTAGTTTGGGAGACAACTAAACTAAGTTGGGAGAGAGCTGTCGGTTTATCTGCAGCAAAGATGAAATCTCAGTCACTAAATGACTAAAATTTCAATGTACTTCACAGCAAGGCTGGCAGAGTAGTCTGTTGGGTATATCAAAATGATGATTTAGAATCTTAGAAGGCTCTGATGCCCTTCCAAGTCTCCCTTTATACTCTATCTAGCTCATAGTTTACAAACTCAGGACCCTATAGGGGCCAAGGAGGAAAGTAAATGGGTAGAGCTGGTCCCATTGAAATTGGCAAGCTAGAGAATAGATGCCCAGTCTAGTGGCAGAATTTGCAGTTTTTTTAGAGAATTTGAAAATTGGGACTTTTGAATGAAGTCTCTTAATTTTTAAATACTGGCTGTTGATTGGAAATTTAAAAGCAATATGTAGCCGAACAAAACTTGTCTGCAGGCAGTATGTGATTGGTGCATATTACCTCTGCTTCACTAATTTCCTTGATTTGAGAGTCAGAACTTATCCTGTTGATTTTGGACTTTTGTCTCTTAATTTTAAAGCACAGATATAACCCTGAGAAAGTCAGCACTTCAGTATGTCCATGAAGACTTGGTAATTTCCATTGAATTCCACTCAGCACACAGTTACTGTGCATCGTCTATGGATCATACATTGTGCTCAGGCACTGACAATGATGACAGTGATGCTCTACAGCCCACGCCTTCCAAGTATCTGTCCTCTGTGCAAGAGCAGGATGACCTGTGTTACGTAGGGCTTGGAGCTCCAGTGAAGAACCATATTAGGCAGCCCCGGACTCTCCTTGCAAAATTTTTACCTACGTTATGGATGGAAATTATGAGAACACTTTTGATAAGGGCAGCTATGCCGTTGTAGGAAGGCCATCTAGCATAGCTGTTGAAAGAGCAAGTCATAAAGCAAACTACCTGAATTAGAATCTTGATTGTGCATCTTGATAGTTGTGTGACCTTGGACATATTCTGTACTCTCTCTGTGGTCTCACTTTACACATCTGTAAGTGGGGATAGTAATACTATCTATATCACAAAGTTACGATGATGAAATAAGGTAATGTTATATGTAAAGCTCTTAGCACAATGCCTGACACGTAGTAAATTATTAACTACTGCTACTATTGTTGTATTTAATTTTAAAAGCACTGAACTCGGAATCAAGAGAACTGGGTTTGGGCACCCACTCTGCCTCTTTCAGTAGCTGTGACCAACTAAAAATCAATCAACCTCTGTGAATATCAGTAAGATTAGGATAATGTGAAGATTAAATGCAATTATGTATTGTAACACATAAACAGATACACAGATGAAAAGTATTATTTCATAGTGGGAAAGGGCCGTCAACGTAACAGCATGGAGAGGGGACACAGCACAATCAATGTGTAGATCGTAGGGGAACCCGAGGCCGATTTTGCCTATTTTTCAAAAGAAAAATTTTTTTTTACTTTGGGGTACTTCCACTTTGTAAAAAAATACCCCCTTAAGGAGAGAATATTTCCCCAACCCTCACAACTCCTTTATTCAACTTGCTTTAGAAGAGTTCCAAACTGTGCCTAAGACTTAGGATGACATGCAGATGCAGAGCTAAGGCTGTAATCCACATGAGGGCATGAGAGATCTGGCAGAGGCTCAGTATATTGAGACCAACCAAAATCCATTAATCCTTGTCTCAGAAATAAGGAAACAGGATTAGAGATTCCACCCATATCCAGGACTGTTGAACCAGTGATTTTTGTACCACCCCCAAGATACTTAGATTCAGTTGTTTTTAGGATTTCAGCTGTCTCTCTGACTTCCCACGTTTTTGAAGACAGCTTTCAAGTTTGTTTTGGTATCTTCAAATGTCTTGGGGAAAAAATGACATAGTGGATATGGGGGCACCTACAGAGCTTCTGTGCCATGCTCAATGGATGTGACTTGAATCTGAATCTAAAGAGAAGACTTTACGGCGTCACTTTATTCTGTGATAATATTAGTGTAACTACTAACAACAACAGCAACAAAAAGTGTAGTACCACAGTCCAGGGAGCACTTTCTTTTTGTTTTGTGAAAAATAAAAAATAGCTTAATACAACCAAATGAGGGTAGATAGATCAGAACAGTGAAAACCCTGTTCCCATCTTGGAGCTTGTGGAAAGGGAGCCTCATTTGTACATATTCTTTTTATAGCTAATGTGCTAATGGGCTCAGAGATAACACCTGTGTAATTTATTTTTAAAAATCTTACTGAGGGCTTCCCTGGTGGCGCAGTGGTTGAGAGTCCGCCTGCCGATGCAGGGGACACGGGTTCGTGCCCCTATCCCGGAAGATCCCACATGCCGCGCAGCGGCTGGGCCCGCGAGCCATGGCCGCGGAGCCTGTGTGTCCGGAGCCTGTGCTCCGCAACGGGAGAGGCCACAGCAGTGAGAGGCCCGCGTACAGCAAAAAAAAAAAAAAAAAAAAAAAAAAAAAAAAAAAAAAAAAAATCTTACTGAAATCTCCATCTCGGTAAGATGCTAGGAAAGAATAGCAGCAGCTGGCCTCACATCTGCTTGAATAATGCCATGTGAAAAGGATTCTAAATATTGTTGGAATTGGAGTCAAATGTACGTCTATGCTGTACTACAGAGTATCAATGGAACTAGATCTGAAGGAGCTATCATTAAAATAACCTAAAACTAAAATGGTATGATTTGCTCTGGAAAGTACCAAATATTTATCTTAAGCAATCTTTGCTTAAGGTAGCAAACTTGAAATATAACTGGTCCATTCCCATTTGCCAGATGGAGAGAAATACCAGAGCTTAGAGGAGTAAAAATAATCACATCAGCCCAAGAAAATAGCTTTTGATAAGCTATTTTTCATCACATTTGATAGCTCAAGAATGCCTTGTTTCTGTTTTTCTCAGCCCTTGAATTTTATAGCACCTGAGTTAGCAACTCTCAACATCCTTACTTCCTTCCCTCTCTTTCTCTCTCCCTCCCTTTCTTTCCTTTTTTCCTTCCTTCCTTCAACAGATATTTCTTAAATACCCACTCTGTGCTGAGTAATTTATCATACCCTGAGGAGCCAGAGAAAAAAAAAGGTAGATACAGTTTTTACTCTCAACAGAGTGTTTAAGTGACATAGTAGATTTTATACTTTAAAGATGGAGGCTTAGATAACACTGTACTTGTACTTACTTACTCTTAGTAAGTATCAATAAATAACAGCTATATGTGGGGCTTCCCTGGTGGCATAGTAGTTGAGAGTCCGCCTGCCAATGCAGGGGACACGGGTTCGTGCCGCGGTCCGGGAAGATCCCACATGTCGCGGAGCGGCTAGGCCCGTGAGCCATGGCCACTGAGCCTGCGTGTCCGGAGCCTGTGCTCTGCAATGGGAGAGGCCACGACAGTGAGAGGCCCGCGTACCGCAAAAACAAAAAATAAATAAATAACAGCTATATGTGAAAAGAATGCAAGATTCTATGAAACCTGTAACAACAGGTCCAATATAATAGATACTATTTATGGGACACTTACAATATGCCAGGAATTCCATACACACACACACACACACACAAACACACACACACACACACATCCTTACATAGATACTTACCCAGTGTTGTATTTAATTATTACAACGTTCTAAGGGTAGATGTTATTATCCCAGTTTACAGATGAGGAAACTGAAGCTCAGTGAGGTTGGACTGTCCAAGATTATATGGTTAATAAGTGACTGAGCCAGGATTCAAACCCAGCTCTGTCTTGACTAAAACTTGAGCCATTAACCATTAAGATTCACTTTGAAGTCTTGTACAGTCTCCATTGCCTGTTGCTGCACGCTGACCCCAGACACTCTGCCACTAGTAGCACTAGTTTCCCCACCCTCCAGTGCCTGGAGTAACTAATTTGTACTTCCCTGTCGATACCTAACCTTCTGGCTTCTCAGAATCACAGGGCTACCAGAAAATCAAAAGGAATTAATCATCAGCAAAAGTTGGAGGTCTTTGCTTTAACAGTTACTTTCCTTTGTATTGATACATGACTTTACAGTGGTAATGACAAAAACTATTCAATGGGCAATCTCTTCTAGATTTGCCCAATTTTCAGAGACTCCAAATAACGTCATTATATGTGCCTCATGCACCATATATTTGCATAGAGCATTATGTTTTACAAGACACTTTCATGTCTAAGAACGTGCTTAAGCCTCACATTCTGGGCTACAGCATCACCCTGGCCTAGAGCACAGAAATTGCTCCAAAGTCACTAGTTTCTAGTAAAGCTGAGACTCTAACTCAGATCTGACTCCTTTACCTCCTAACAAAATCATGTTTGTGTAGTGACTGTAATCCCCTGGATGGAGGGATAGTTTTCATTGCTTATCCCAGAACTTCAGGAGACACTGATGAGGAGGTAAACTTTCTCTCATCTCATTACCTGAGTGCTTCTCTGTAGGGCTTTATTGAACATGTAAGAAACTTTCAGACTGATAAGATACACAGTTTGTCTCTTGCTCTCTGATGTTGCTTCAAGCCCAGTGTCACTGTTTCATTCCTGCTCTGTTGCTTCCCACAGATGCCTGACCCTACGACATATTGCTTGACAACTCTCCCGGCTAGAGACAGTTAGAAGCTAAAATTTGTTAACATGGATTACGTAATTAGGACAACTTTCTCCTCCGGGACCTTTTCCTTCAGTTATGTCTCTTCCGCAGTATCATTAGTCTCTCCATCTCTGCCGGCTTTCCTCCCAGCCTGGAGACCCACTCGAGTCTCTCCATCTTTACCTTTACAATGATTGATAGATAATAGAGAGAGAGGGGCTGAGATCATCCTGCATTTGCTGATGCATCTTCCCTTGCTTCCCCTACTCCAGCGAGCTGCTTAAAAGCGTGGTCTGAGTACCCAGGGGCCCCTTCCTCTCTTCTTTCACTCCTCCGTCACGACCACCTGGTCTCCTCCACGGCGCCAGTGCACAAATCTCCAGCAGCCTGCAGATTGCACAGATTTTTAGTCTGTATCTTACTGAGTTTCTTTGCTTCATTTCAAATCTTTGATGACTTAATGCTGCTAGAAGTGCATTGCCCCTTACTTGGTCTCCTTGGTTGAGCTTCCTGACCCCTCTGCCTTCAACTAAAATGATATTTTTTAGGATTGTGCCTCTGGCCGCTTGCCATCCTCTCTACTGACTTCCCTTGTGTCATTTCAGTTATTGTCGCGCCCCCCCACACACACACCTTTATGCTGCCGGATGACATCTCCAGCCAAAGTCCTGCCCTATTACCCTTCTCTCCACTTGGGTGACGCAGCACTGCAGCTTCAACGTGGCCCTTTATCTTCAAAAATCAGCTTTTCCTCCTGCAATCCCTGCCTCAGTTAATGGGTCGTCAATTCAAGTAAAAAACCTTGAGTCTTAATAGACCGACTTCCCTCCTTCACCCCCAGTAATTACATCTCCATTATTTTGCCTCCTAGATAATTTCTCAAATCCGCTGTCTCCCTATGCCCTGGTCCTTTCTCCTGGCATTTGTCTTATGTTCTTCCTTGGGTCCGAAATGCTTCTCTCACTTTTGTTTTTATTATTGTTAACGTGGTTAGTGTCTTCTTATTCATTCTTAAAGACCCATTATAAGCTTTATTGCCCCTTTACTTTATGCACATATCTGTCTTAACACTCTCTAGATACCGTTTATCTGTCTTCCACACTAGACTGTGCTTCTTTAGTACAAATACTATTCCCTAGTCTTATTCATCATCATGCTCCCAGAGACTACAACCTAAAACTTACTAAGGCCTCAATAAATATTTGTTGAACTGAATCAAACTTTCTAGAGTAATCAGAACACGTGAACAGCATTGGGAACAGGAGCTTTGGAGGAAAATATAGACAATTATCCCAAGTACCTTGTTCGTGCAGCTCTTACAGGACTACTGGATATTAACATGTAGACCCTCTTCTCTCCCCCATCTTTGCCTTGTACATGAACTTTGTATGCTCCTTTCTCTTAGCACGTCTGTCTGTGCCTCTCCTCGTAGTCTGCCTGACTCCTGCTTATTCTCTTGGGCTCAGCTCAAAGGCCGACCTCAGGATGGATTAGATGCCTCTCATCTGTGATGGTATGTCTAGCATGGCGCTTAGCAGAGGGCATTACGGTTTCCTGTTTCCTTGTCCGTCTTTCCCAGTAAACGGTGAGCTCATTTAGGACAGAGACCAAGTCTTACTCCTTAACGTTCACAGTGCCTGACGTATCTCTGAGGAATAATGAGAGAATACACTTTAAAAGTAGAAGATGTTTGTGGGTGTGCTGTTTTGAAATCTCTCAAGTATATCCATCCCTTTCCCTGCATATCCCCCCCTCCCCAAATATAAAGCTTAAGTTTCTTTTCTTGAGTAGGACCTTAAAGCCATGTATTTTAGGTGTGTTCAAATTCTGGTGTCTCCAGTAAACAGTTGTTAATCAGACTAGCTGATCAACTACTGAGCTTAAATCAAAACATTCATTATCAAAGCCTTTTTGTTTATGAGTACAAATACACCATTGATGTTTATAAGAAGAATTATTTTCTGCCCTGAATGTTAACTAGCCACAAAAGCTGGTGTACACATGTGATAGTGTTTTTCACAGAGTTTAAAGAATGTTGGCCTTTGATGTTCTGCCCTTGAATGGAAATGAGCCTACCTTTTAAAATCACTGGTGAGGAAAATGGGAAACTTCTAGGCAAACACCTTAGAAGCATTGTTAGCATTTGTAAGTATTAAAATCCAACAGATGCATCGTTTATAACATAGGGGAAAAGCTACTTTTTTGGAGAATAGCTCCTATGTCTTATACTACAAAAATGAATGAGATTAAATAGAATCTATTAATATTTCATATTAAATAGAAATGTCTCAGTTAAGACATGATTGAAAGCAAAAGACCCTAGCACAAAATAGCTTTAGCAAAAAAAAAAAAAAAAAAAAAAAGCTACAAGGAAGTAAGGGTGTTTCATGGGAAAGGGATGAGAACCAAAATATGAAGTGGGCTCTTTAGGTCTTCCTCAGACCATAAAATCTCCCATCTCTACTTCTTTACATGACTTGCTTCTTTTTTCTCTCTCTCTCTAGACTAGCTTTCTCAGTTTCCCTGGCCATCTGGCGGAAGATGGCCACGGCATAGCCTTCTAAGTTATATATCCTCTTTCATTTCAGCTGAAGAGCTCAGACTGAATTAGAATTTCTCAGTTCCAATTCCAGCCTCTCAGAAGAGAGATGTTGTTCTACATAGCACAGGCCAGAAGTTCACTGTGGTCAAGGGGACAGAGCCATGTGATACATACGTATCATATACATATGTACTTGGCACCCATATAAATGCAAAAAGAGGCAATTCTCAGGCAGGATGGGCCATTACAAACTAGACAGACAACCCTGACTACCACCCAAAACCAAGGAAGCATGAAGTTAAAAGTACAACATAGTAGCGCTCATCCCAGTATATATCATTTATAAGCTTATTGCCTGTTTCCTCCACCAAACTGTATGCACCTTGAGGCCAGGTACTATATCTTAATTATGTTTAATCTTAATCTTCAGTTATGTTTAATCCTAGTACCTGGAGCAACACCTGACAATAGGCATTCAGTTAATATTTACTGGATGAACAGAAACAGACATAAGTTCTACCTTCATGGGAATTACAGTCTGGTAATGAGAGCAGGCAATAAGCAAACAAGCAAATAAAAAGCTATATGGTAGTAAGCATTAAAAACATTTTAAGAAGGGGAGAGAGAGAAAGGAGTAGTCAGCGAGCAAGAATAGAAACTTTCAGAAGGTTGTTGAGGGTGTTAAAACCCAAGGTAGCTATACCAACTTTGTTTATTCATCCTAAGAGGCTGGAGACAATAATCATAAAAGATTCCATTTACACTTCATTCCATTTATAACTTTAATACACACAAAGAAATTGTGGTTTACATTAAATACATGGGCTACTAAAAGATTGCTATAAAGAACTATGTGAAGAATTATAAATAAATGTGGTTAGTGTTTGCTGATAGCTTTTAATTTTTATCTGACAATTTGTGATTGTTCAACTCCTAACTCAGAACTTGATATAATTATAAAACAATTCTCTGAGATGGTGAGTGATTAATCAAGTGCACAATTAGAGATATACTTTGGCCAGCTCTGCAAAGAGATCTGGATTAAGATTACAAATAATCCAATGCAAAAGACATGTTCTCTAAAGAAGAATCTGGCAGGATCAGATGATGATCTTTCAATCATATCAACAAAACACCAGGATGTGTTTTGTGGATATGACTGAAAGATTGTATCCAGTGATTTTAGTGATAGTAAAAGAGACTAAAGGAGAAGGGATGTAGGAAATGTGTTTTATTAGTATGCTTGTTGCCAGTATCTAACAGAGAAAGAACTATTCTGGAAGCAAACCAGCTCTCCTAAACAATAACTAACAAAGCCTTTACCTAGCTATATTAATTAGAGTAACTAACAGGTGCTTCTGTATAAACAGCTACAGAACCCCAGTGGCTTATTATTGTGTATTTTTCCCTATATAAAGTTCAGTGCAGATTGGATTGGGACAGAATGGGTCTGGTCCATAAAGTTACTCAAGGACCTAGGCTCTTTCCATCTTGTGGCTCCTTCTGAGTCCCCTCCATTAAGGCTGGTCCATGGAGAAAGAGTGAGATTGGGCCAGATCTAGACAAGGAAGTGCACATCACTTCCACTCACATTTCAATGAGTAGGACTGCGTCACCTGTACCACACCTACCTATGGAAAGGCTGGAAAAACATACAGTTGGGGACCCAAGAGGAAGAGGAGAATGTGGATATAGGTGAACATTCCCAGTGTCTACCACACTAGCAATATGTAGATTCAAGAAGCTGTGGAAACATGGGGGGAAAAATGTCATGAAAAAGCCCTTTGGGGCTTCCCTGGTGGAGCAGTGGTTAAGAATCAGCCTGTCAATGCAGGGGACGGGTTTGAGCCCTGGTCCAGGAAGATCCTACATGCCGCAGAGCAACTAAGTCCGTGCTCCACAACTGCTGAGTCCGCGTGCTGCAACTACTGAAGCTCACGCGCCCTAGAGCCCCTGCTCCGCAACAAGAGAAGCCACCGCAATGAGAAGCCTATGCACTGCAACTAGAGAAAGCCCGCGTGCAGCAGTGAAGACCCAACACAGCCAAAAATAATAAATAAATAAAAATAAATAAATTTTTTAAAAAGCCCTTTGTATCTCCAAAAGAATTTTGTTGATAAAATTTAAAATTGTTTTGAACTAGTTGTCTTAAAAAAAAAAAAAAGGAACTTAGGAACTGTCACTCAGAAGCCTCATACCACTGGTATTATCGTTGGCTGCTATAGGCCACTTATGTGTTTCCCTGTCAGTGATGGAAAATCCAGAAGAAAATTAAGAGCATACAGATTCTGAAAAGTACCATATCTAATCACAGTGTGGTAGTTCTCGTCTTTCCGCCCAAAGCACAATTAGATAGTGACATACCCATCAAAGAATATCATCTCCTCCAGGAGGGTTTTACAACATGAAAAACAAAATTTAACTGTCGGCAGGTCATACTTGCTGAAAACCTGGAGTAGCATTTCCCAACCAGAAATCTGGGAAAGAATGAGATTCCATAATTTTACTTTGACCTGTCCCAGTGCGGCTGGCTTATATCTGATACCATAAGCTCCACTCTATGATAACAGTAGCTATGCCTGACTTCTGTTTCAGGGATTCTGCAAATCTAAATTCTATTACAATAATAGCTTACACTATTGAGATTTACTAGATTCCAGGCATCATTTGAAGTACTTTACATCTTCACAGAGATTCCTGTGGCCTGTACTATAATTGTTCTCATTTTGCAAATAGTGAAACTGAAGTACAGAGATGCCAGTGAGGAACAGAACTCGAATTTAAATGCAAGCAGAGTAGCTCCAGAGCTCATCCTCTTAAACATCAGGCTAGAGTATAGGAAAAACCCAAAATAACAACCACAAAAGACTGCCTGAGGATTTCCTGACAATAAATAGGAAATAAGAGCACCGTCCCACCTTGTACACTCAGGGATCTTGTCTGTTAATGCACGTTGGAAGTAACCCCTGCCCAGGAAGTTCCAGTTTTTATTCAAGGAAATGCAACCCAGGCAAATGAAGAGCATGAATCTTTTTGTAACCAGGAATGACTGACTAAAATTTGGGAGACAGGATTGCATTTTAGATGCCCCAGATTTAATTTGGCATATAGCTGTATTGGTGCCGATCAACTTTCCCCATGTAGGGCAAAGCATTCTTGGTTTGATTTTTATTTACCAACTCCAGTTGGTTATTTTTAAATGTATTTGAATTCCATTCAATAAATCATAGTTGAGCATCCACTATGTGGAAAGCTTTATGCTAATTATTGCAGGGAATACAAACAGGAGGGATGCTTAATCATCAAGGATACTGATTTGTAGAGGTAGCAGGATTACCTTAAACATTAGTGAGGTCCCTGGAACTATGAAGGCCATTATTTAGGTCTTGAGCCTTTAGCTGATAGGTTATACGCTGACTGTTGTGCCAGAAGTTACCCTTGCTGTAGTTAGATGACCATATTTCCTTCTGTCTGATATGTTAATATTGCTTTTTTTTAACAGCTTTATTGGATATAATTCATCTATCATACAGTTCACCCATTTAAAGTACACATGCAGTGGCTTTTAGAATATATTCACAGAATTGTGAAACCAAGCACCAAGCACAATCAATTTTAGAACATTTTCAAAAAGAAGCCCTGTATCCATTAGCATTCGCTTCCCATTTTCCTCCAACCCCCTCAGCTCTAGGCAACCACTGATGTACTTTCTGTCTTTAATAGATTTACTTCTTCTGGACATTTCATATAAATATGCATATGTGGTCTTTTGTGACTGGCTTCTTTCACTTAGCATAATGTTTTCAAGGTTCATCCATGCTGTAGCATGAATCAGAACTTCATTCTTTTTAGTGCTGAATAGCATTCCGTTGTATGGATAGAACACATTTTATTTATCCATTCATCAATTGATGGTCATTTGAGTTGTATCTATTTTTTTGGCTGTTATGAATAATGCTGCTATGAACATTCGTGTACAAGTGGACATATGTTTTCATTTTCATTTCTCGTGGTATTTGGCAGTGTAAATGCTGGGTCATATGGTAACTCTATGTTTATCCTTTTTAGGAACTTCCAGACTGTTTTCCAAAGCGACTACGCCATTTTACACTCCCACCAGCAATGTGTGAGGGTTCCAATCGCTTCACGTCCTCGCCGACACTTGTTATTATCTGTCTCTTTGATTGTAGCCATCCTAGTGGTTGCGAATTGGTATCTCATTGTTTTGATGTGTGTTTCCCTGACGGATTAATGTTGTAATATTTATTTTACCAACCTAAGACAAAAGCTTCAATCTTATGCTTTCTTATGCACATAATGGAAACTGCCTTACATTACTGGCTTGACCTTCTAAAACAAAACCATTGTTCTATGCAAGACAAATGTCATTTATGGGGTTTGAGTTATACCTGAAAGGATACAAAGTGAAATGACATGGAATTCAGATTATGAACTCATATGGGAAATTTGTTTTGCAGGATGAATTCATTCACAGTGTTTTGAGACCTTTATCTAAGCTACTCAAGTACTCTTATGTGACATTTGCTGGATAATCTAGACAGCACTTTGGTTAAATCCACAGTGTGATGTCATCCAGTAAACGCTTGAAAGTGGAGATGCATGTCTCCTCTGGTTTTATCAGTCTAGATTAGCAGTGTGGTTCACAGCACAGTGAACTTTTCTTCTCTGTGATCCATCAGTCTGTCTCTCATTGTGGGCCAATAATCTGTCACCTGAAACTACTTAAAATAGGTTGGACTTTCTTGAATGTCATGTTGCTGTGATGACATTGGGGTTTGGCTGCAGAAGAGGGGAAGCACTGTTTTATGACTTTTGGTTGCTTCCATATCCCTTGTTTCCAGTAAAAGCACTGTGATTTTTAGCCTTTGCTTATATGCCTAGACTTTACTCTGTACCAGTTGTACCTTTCATCTCTTTACCTATTGAGGCTCCTACTGTGGTTATCTTTGTCTTTCTGTCAAAGAAAAAACAATGAGGGGCTTAGAAGGTATCAGGGTTTCACCATCTTGATTTCGCCAGTTAGCAGATACATAAAAAGAACATCCCCAAAGGCCATTTGGTGAGAAAAGAAAAAAAATAAAAAGTTGATCAGAATGAGAGGATGCTTTCTTCAGAGAAGGTCTCAGGATCCCTCAGAAAGCATCCCCCAAAAAAGAGATCCTAACGGTAGCCTGATCATCCTCCCTGACCCATAGAGAGAATGACCACATAGATCCAGATTCTCCCCGTTAGGCTCTACATGCCTGTTTCCAGTTAGCACATCTTGGAGAAGGTCTGGGAGGAACAAAGGAGGGAAAGAGAAAAAGAACTAAGAGTGGATAACTAATCCCTTCATAATATATCATCATATGTACTGCCTTATTTGTTCCTTAACTTTTAATATGCTTTTTTTTTTTTTTTGCGGTACGTGGACCTCTCACTTTTGTGGCCTCTCCCGTTGCGGAGCACAGGCTCCGGATGCACAGGCTCAGCGGCCATGGCTCACGGGCTCAGCTGCTCCGCGGCATGTGGGATCTTCCTAGACCAGGGCACGAACCTGTGTCCCCTGCATCGGCAGGCGGACTCTCACCCACTGCGCCACCAGGGAAGCCCTAATATGCATTTTTGTAGCTTGGTTTGGGGTGGAGGAGGGGAAATTGAAAGTATCAGCCAGGCTTATGGGCAGAGCTTGAATTTTGTCTCCCCCCAAAGCAAAGGGAAGTAATAACTTTATACATTTAGAGAGCTGGGTATGTTTGTTTGTTGAAGCTTTAGTAAATTCCGTTTTGAGCATTCTATTAATTAAAATATTATTTTGACTAAAACTTAAGCATATGATGACCCAATGATAATTGTTGCCTCTAATGAAGATCTTAAACTACCCCATGTGCCTTTAGAACTATCGAAGAAGAACTAAAGAGTGTTTATTAAAGTAAGAATTATAGTTTAGAGTCTTATTTTTGCAAATGATTAGCCCTTGAGTAATAAAAAATAATACTGGCTAGCACTCATTGAACATTGATTTATGTGCTAGTGTATACTAATAGCTTTACATAGATTATCTCATTTAATTCCTTCCATAGCCCTCTGAAATAGGTACTGTTAATATATCCCCATTTTACAAACTGAGGTTTAATGAAATTTAGTGCCTGCCTTATCCAGAGCTCGCACCCTGAGCTCTCCAACAAACAACTTCCCCTGTGTACATGCCATATTAATGAGTACTATAGCCCCCCCCCACCTTTCCTCAACCAAATCACATACTAGAAATAGCGGGAGGTGGGTAGAGGGGTGGGCAATGGAGAAATGTGAGAGAGAATATGAATGAATGAATGAATGAATGAATGGGATAGCAGACCTCAAATAGGGAAGAAAATTGATGAGTTTTGCTGTAGTAGAGTTTGTTTTTTTGTTTTTATTTTTATCATGGTAGTTTTTATTAAAGCTTTTAAGATTCCTTTTCCTTCTTGTACATTCTTGCACACAAACATGAAGCAATAACTGCTTAGGAGAGGCAAACCCAAGGCTGGTTATTCCTATAGGAAAAGGCAAGGTTTATCTTTCATGGAACAAAAATGGATCAGAGATTTTGCTTGCTCTTTTCTGTTAAGAAATTAGAATTAAAAAGAATATTATACTGGTTTTCCTTCAGAAAGCCACACACCTCTGATTACCTATTTTGCATAGAAAATATAGGGTATATTTAAAAATTCAGGAAGTATTTTCTTTGTCATTGCAAGCATAAAGTTATTTATAGTCACTTATTTAATTAAATTACTATGCTCACTTCGCTGGGCCATTTTACTGTGATATCCTAAAATCAATGAATTAATTAACATCTCTCTCACATTCACTCTCTCTCTCACACACACACATGCGCGCACACACGCACACACACACACACTCGCTTCCTACACACCCATTTTTTTTTTTTTTTTTCTGGTACGCAGGCCTCTCACTGCTGTGGCCTCTCCCGTTGCGGAGCACAGGCTCCGGACGCACAGGCTCAGCGGCCATGGCTCACGGGCCCAGCCGCTTCACGGCATGTGGGATCTTCCCGGACCGGGGCACGAACCCGTGTCCCCTGCGTTGGCAGGCGGACTCTCAACCACTGCACCACCAGGGAAGCCCTACACACCCATTTTTAACAGCCTCTATTTCATACCATTCATGCTTTTCACTCAAGATGTGTCTGAGTGTAAAGTAGCTGAGGTAAGATTCCTATAAAAATGGCTTGCCAAAAGGCAGCTCTTTAAGCCAATAATCTTCTCCAGTGTAAAAGAGACTCCCTAGAGTTTATCTTACCAGCCCTTCCCCTCTCCTGCGAAGGTAGCCCTTTTTTAATCTGCTCTATAAAATCTCCACTAAGTAGTCATCTTTGATTGAGGTACCTCCTGGGACAGGAAGTTCCTTCCATTTTCAGGAAGTTCTAAGTGGTGAAAATGATTTTCTTTGTTGAACCAAATGTTGTGTTCTCTGATACCTGCTTTTCTCACCACTAACCTTTCTGGAATGAGACAAGGTGCAAACTAGGGTGGAATATCTTAATTAACAAACATTTATTTATTATTTACAATAGGCAATTATGAAATGCTTCAAAATAGTAATATGTGTGCTTTGTAATGTTAACCGTTGATATGGGAGAAAAAGCACGGGCTTTGAAGTCAGATAAGAGCAAAAATGATGCTGCCCGTATGCACTGTTGTAAGCGCTTTCTATAAGTTAACTCAATTAATCCTGACCACAGCCCTCTGAAATATGTACTACTGATGACCCCATTTCTACAGATGAGAAGATTGAGACACAGAGTTAAGAAACTTGCTCAAAGTCACCGGGCCAGTAAGTGTCAGAGCCGGCATTTGAAATCAGGCATTCTGGCTGCAGAAACTCCACTCTCAGCCCCTAGGCTCTGCTGACTCAGCCAGAGCATCTAGTCCTGCGGCTCTACCTTATAAGCCAGGCGATGCAGGGAGTTGCCTTAAACCGCCTTCACTTTAGTTTCCTCATCTCTAAAAATGGGCAAGATTATTATAAGAATTAAATGGAATGCCATTGAACATGACCAGTGGTTCTTAACATCTGTGGGTTGGGTTTTGCTTTTTTTTTTTTTTTTAAATACTTTGTGGTATGTGGTTTGCTGTCACCGGTTTGAGACTCATGTCAACATTGCTTCAGAATAAGCAGGGTGGGGTGTTTTTTTTTTTTAATTAATCTTCTTGATAACTACAGAATTCATTACAGAATTAGTCAGCATGGGTCGGATTAAGTTTGGGGTGATATTAAAGAGTCTGACTTCATAATCCCAAGGGGGTTGTTTCTCGGATACTTAAAATGCACTTCCTTGCTCCATTTAGCGCTGAAATATTTATCTGCGTGGATCCTCAAAGCAGCACATTTCATGAATAGCTGATGCTAGCTAGTAACAAGGAGAGTGTCATTATTTTTCCCTCTATTTCATATTAGCTCCTTCACTCTGACCCAGTGAACTATTCTGAAAGCAAACCTTTAAAAATATGAATAGCATCACCTGCAAACATTTTGAATTTTAAATCTGTACACACGGTGAGACTCAGGAGGTTATAAATATTTTGGTTGATGGGGGTTGTCATCATAAGTATTGGCTGAATCACGAGGAGATAATGTATCCTTGTGCTGCCTTTTTTGAAAGAGAAAGGAAGACCCCTAGAGAAAATGTCACCTAGAGAAAATGTCACAACTCCTTTTATGCATTTATTTAAGGAGAATTAGGGGCTAATTAATTTCATCGAGAACAGCTGGAGAACTTTTGAGTGAATGGCAAGAGAATGCCATGTGGTTTGAAGACTGTTCCTCTGACCCCATAGTCATGCCTTTCTTGAACTGTAACTGGGTCACTTCAGGGGCTTTGTCATTCAGATCTCACTCCAAGCCAGATGGAAGATAACAAGGCAGATTCGGAGATGTCAGAGGTCGTGGTATCTCAGTGGAGTGACACTGTTCTGTTCAAGAGTCATCTGTTGAATTTAGTCATTAGGCACTGTGGAGACAAGCATGCAGTGGACACTGTCCCCACGCTCAAGTGTCCAGTCTGTGGGGAAGGCGGGAACAGGTGGTTTCAGTACAGTTAAGCACACCTTAGGGTGGAAGGAGATGCTGGGTGCCTTGAGAGAGGGTCACCTAATCTAGCCTGGGGGAGGGGTCATGGGCGTGAGGATGGGGCTCATCCAGGAAGGCTTCCTGGGGCATGGAATGCTGAGATGAGTCGTAAGGGTGGATTAGCACGTGCCAGGTGACAAATAATCACCTGACTCACTGACTTCAAATCCTATCTATATTTGACTGTTACAGAAAAAATTCATTTCTGTGTCTCAATGATTAGTTGATTATGTGAAGTATAAGTTATAAGAAAAAAACAAACAACAAAACCAGTTGGGCCTTTTGGTCCCTGAAATAAACAGTCTGCCTTACCCATTTGGCCTGACCTCCTCTGTCGTAACTGGAGCAGGATTGGCTGGGGAGTGTGCTGGAGAACTCCAGCGGCACGGTCTGGTGGAAAGGGGGCCCTGGGGAGATCGCCCGCCTGTATGGCTGGCAGCCCAAGGGAATTGTAGAATCAGCCAGAGTCGGACAGTAGGCATCATTCAAAGTAGTCATCAGCCCTGAAGGTTGGTCCCTTGGCCAAAAGTAATAGTAGGCAGTGGCTCCTGACAGGCAGCCTCCATCCCTTATTAGCTGGGTGACCTTCAGCAAATTCCTTTGCCTCTCGGTGCTTTGTTTTCGCTCAAGTAAGGACTAGTAATGGGGGTGAGGATTAAAGGAACTAATTCATAGAAAGCACTTGGAACAGTTTCTTGTTCACTGTTAGCAGACAGAGTCCAGTTCTCTCTGAAGGGGACCTAAACATATCGATACCTGTGCAGTTCAGTGAGGTATTTAGTGCTGAGCTTGAATTCTCTACGGGGTATTGGTTGACCATCCAAGGCAATTTATTCATTCATCATTCACTCAACACATATCTACTGGATGTTTCCTAGGTGCCAGGCACTGCTCTGAGCACCTGGAGAAAAATGAGAGGAATCAGTCCATGCAAAGGAAGAGTCCTAGAATGTTCCAGGAATGGCCAAGCAGGCCATGTGGAAGGAACAAGGAGAAGCAATACAGGAAATGAGATCAGAGTGGCAACAAGGGGCAGATCTCACAGAGCCTCGTAGACCATTGTGAAGACTTTGACTTTGACTTTGAGGTCAATATGGAGTGAGAACTAGAAGGAATTATAACAACTACTACTGTTTATGGAGCTTGTAGAAGTGCTTCACCTGTGTTATCTGATTCGATCAGAGAGAGGGAACAGATCAGAATGATGATGTAAGGCAAATGACACTGACACTGTCCCCAGGGAGGAAACTGAGATAAGTGGCGTTAGGGAGGCTGCCTGGAGCAGTATTGGAACCCAAATCCATGTGACTTCATGATGCTCTACTGTAATTGAACGAGCGTATGGATGTTTGCCACCAGATTGGTTGTAGCAAGACTGATTTCAGCATCTACTTGACCACTCCACAAGACGAGTGCCCAGGAACTGGGTAGAAACTCGGTGTCCGTGCTTTCAAAGGACTCCAGAAATCAGGGACAGAGAATCGGAGTGCACAGCATTCACCACACAGAAGTGCTTTTCCGGGACACCAAGCAGCAGGACACAGTGTCGAAGCTCCAGCCTCACACTTCCCAGCGTCTTTGGTTTCTCCAATGGATGCTGTAAATGTGGTCACTCCACATTTAAAGACCCTGGTGTGAGTGAATGCTTTTTAAGGGCAGGGCAGGGTAGAATCAAAACCCAAAATACCAAAGGTTCAACTTCCTGTTCCTAACCACATTAGACCAGAAAATGAAGCAGCTTTCAGAGCAGGTGTCCCCACCCATGAACCTGCAGTTCAGCTTTGACTCACAGGAGCCTGTGGGAACTCAGACTCCTTACTCTGAAAGAAGTTGTTCTCAACTGAATGGACACCCCCAAAGTCAGGTTGAGTGTTCAAGTCCAAACTGCAGTGCAGAACGTAAAGGACAGACACAAGTCTTGTTGGGAATGAGATCATTTCTTTTGCAATTTGTGAGACCAAATAATGACCTACACAATCAGCTTCTTAATTCATATTCAGCTATTTTGAAATCGGTGATGATTCTTGAAGGAGCTGAACTGTAAGATAAAGAAGAGGCGATTAGGGCTTCCCTGGTGGCGCAGTGGTTGGGAGTCCGCCTGCTAATGCAGGGGACACGGGTTCATGCCCTGGTCCAGGAGGATCCCACATGCCGTGGAGCGGCTGGGCCCGTGAGCCATGGCCGCTGAGCCTACGCGTCCGGAGCCTGTGTTCCGCAATGGGAGAGGCCACAACAGTGAGAGGCCTGCGTACTGCAAAAAAAAAAGAGGCGATTAATTTTTTCCAAGTGTATAAATTAGCCACCTAATATGTGCAAATTAAGTGGTCTCTGCCCCACTCCAGCTGTTTGGGAGGCACAGATAGTGTTCAGTTATGGTGCACTCTATCTGGGTGTTCTGTTAGCCATATATTTCAATTGCTGTACATAGATTCAGCTGTTCACACTCAGCAAAAATGGAGAGAGACAAGGGCTACAGTGAAATAGTACAGGTGATGCCCATCAACTACTTAATCTTATATCAGCCAAAGAAACTGCGCTCTTTCCAACACGGAAAGAGATACTGTTCCGCTTTTCTAAGAGATGGCCAAGTTGGCTTTGAGTCCTATGAAATTTTTATTTTATATTTGACTTTAGAGTTCATTCTCTAGATAAGTTGTGAATTCATTGTACTGACAGATATACAGGCTAGAAGCAAACCTGATTGTGAATTCCAGTCTGACAAGATTCAGACACAGGCAAATTGTTTGACTTCCATTAGTGGCTAGTGAATGGCCTCATTTTCCAAATTTATTTTTTTCATCAAATAATGGCATTGTTGTGATGAGTAAGTGAAAAATATATATAAAGATCCCGACAAGTCATTTTGTGTAAATGATAGTTCCACCCCGTTCGTAAGAAGTGTAGATGGATGTGGATTGTACCGCTGGGAGCCAGTGAAGGTTTTTAGGCTGGGAAGTGACGTGATTCATGTAGGTTTTAAGGAAGATGACTTTGGTGTCACTGTGATGTGTGAGCTAAATGTAGAGAGACCTAAAGCAAGGAAATGAATGCGTGAATAAATGGTGACAAAGACAAGGGCCTGGGTGAAGGCTGTGTCAGCGGAGATGCAGGATGAACCCAGATGGATTGAGAGAACTTGGGGACTATTTGAATCAAGAGGGAGCAGAAGGGTCATCAGAAGTAAAGGATGACTTTGAAGTTTTCTTGCTTATGGAGATACTGAATTAACTAGTGTAGAGAATAATAAAAGGCACTATTTTTTTGCAGACTGAAGCTATATACTTGGCACTGAGCTAAGGAATGTTTTTTTAACATCTTTATTGGAGTATAATTGCTTTACAATGGTGTGTTAGTTTCTGCTTTATAACAAAGTGAATCAGTTATACATATACATCTGTTCCCATATCTCTTCCCTCTTGCGTCTCCCTCCCTCCCACCCTCCCTATCCCACCCCTCTAGGCGGTCACAAAGCACCGAGCTGATCTCCCTGTGCTATGCAGCTGCTTCCCACTAGCTATCTGTTTTACATTTGGTAGTGTGTATATGTCCATGCCACTCTCTCACTTTGTCACAGTTCCCCTTCCCCCTCCCCGTGTCCTCAAGTCCATGCTCTGGTAGGTCTGTGTCTTTATTCCCATCTTACCCCTAGGTTCTTCATGACCTTTTTTTTTCTTAGATTTGAGCTAAGGAATTTAATACATCCTTTGATTTAGTCATCACGCCAACTTTATGGAGTCGGTAATATCGGGCGATGTGACTGTTGTAAGAATGTAGACTCAGAGAAGCCCGGTGCTACACAACCAGTCAATGTCTCCCTAGGACTGGAACATGGATTTTTCTGACACCAAAGCCTCCCTTGAAACTGCAGCAAGAAATAGGCCTTTACTCCAGAGAAGGGGAAATGGAGTAGGGTTGGGAGGGTGAAGATAAAACTTAGTTCTGGAAACGTTAACCTTGAGTCACTTATGTCAGGCAGAGATATCTTGAGGGCAGTTGGAAAATCAGGCCTGTAGCTCAGGGGAGGGGGTGGGGGGAGATAAAGAAATTTGTGCGTTGTTGGCATATGGTTGGCATGGGGGACTGAATGAGGTCACCCAGCAAAGGATGTATAGTTAAAGAGAAACAGACCCTAAGGAAATGAAGGTAAGACGTTGAATGCTCACCTAGCTTAGGAGTTCAGAACCACTCACATACCTTTATGCAGTGGAATTTTTTCTGGCCAAAGTATAGCACTGTGCTCTGGTGTATAAATTTGACTGCCTTTTATTTTTCATTAGTTAGGTGTTGAGTGTCACTACGTGTCAGTCATTCTTAGAGGTTGGTCCCTGCCTTCACAGAGCTTATAGTCTAGTAGAGAGCCATAAATGAAAAAGCAATTAAAGAGTAACAAGTCATTATCAATTACAGTATAGGTTTCTGTGTTGTTATAGAATGCTCTTTTAGAGTCCTGTGAAAGATTGGCTCCAAAGCTAGACTTGGGGGTCAATAGCCAGGGAATTAGGATCACAGGTCGTGATATGGAATAAGTTTATAATTAAGAACAATTGCTGGACCTAAAAATAACTAAAGATTATATCCCTGCAGAAATGCTTGAGAATGATTACAAGAAAATTTGAGATAATACGTACTGAAATTAATTTGCTTACAGGTTATACAGGAAGCTGGGTTTTTTAGGTGTGTAAGGCAAAAATGAAATCTACAAAAGATGACTTCTGCAAGTCTTTGAGGCAGGCTGAGCCACCATCTCTAAGTCAGTCTCCCACAGACAGTTTTTTCTCAAGGGTTGCAGTTTTTTTTCTGTTGAGCACCAGATGAAGTCGTCGGCTTGCCATGAGGAGTCGTGTTATACTAGAAAACACTTATCTTTTAATCACAGACTTGCACTCCACACAAGAAGACCTGCACAGCAAGGGAGGCACACGGGGAGCTAGGACCACCGAGAGACAGCTGGCTGCTGCCGTCCACCCCATGCCCCTTCTGGGACCCCGCTGTCCAATCTAAATCCTGTCTCTGTCTCTTTCTCCTCCCCACAATGCTTGAATCTCTGCATATAAAATGCTATGATGCACTCCACTCTAACAAATATTGAGAGTCAAATGGGCACACTGAAATTTCTTAGATTTTTTTTTCCTGGATGTATAATTGCTCTGACACCTGCATAAAATGTGGAAATAGAAAATTTCTTTTCCATCAGAACAGGAAATTACCAAGCCTTCATATTGTACACTAAGTAGCTCAGTCTCAAATTACAGCCTTTACCTTGATATTCATTCCTCCTTTTGAGAGGTTATCTAGCATAATGGTTAAGAGCACAGCCCTGGAGCCAGACTGTCTAGGTTTGAATTCCTAGTCCACCAGTCACTGACTTTGTGACCTTGGGCAAGCTACTTAACCTCTCTGTGCTTCAGTTTCCACATGTGTAAAATGAGGGTAATAATAGTACCTACATGCTTAGGGTTATGTGAGGAATATAAGTTAATATATATAAAGCACTTAGAACTGTACCTGGCATATACATAGTAAGCATGTGTACCTGGCATATGTAGTGAGCAATCCATAAAGGTTTGGTGTTAGTGTTCTTACTGTATTATGCTAGTGGATAAAACAGCATTTTAAGATGGTAGCCAGGCCAGTGAGGATAGATTTCCCCAACCGATTGCAAATCAGTCACAGGGCAGCTCTCCTTTCACTTAGTGTGGAGGGAAGAGTCCAGCATTTATCTCCTCTTATTCTCTTTTAACACTGAGGATCAGTGGTCCACGGTAGAACTGAGAGGGTAGTCAGTTTCAAGCCCCATAGCCAGAGAGAAGGAACTCTCTCTCCTTTAAAATAGAAACCTCCTTCCTTCCAAACACATGTGCAATGGCTCTGTTTAGAAATCTTCCAGGAGCCGGATGGGAAGATAGCTGAAGGCATGGTACGTGGCGTGGTGCCTCGTGTATGATAAGGAAGATGGGCAGCCAGCCAACCAGCCATCGTGCTGTCTCTGTTCCGTTGTGTGTTGTCAAATCAGAAGGGGGATATGACTCTTTTCTCTCTAGCGGAACTTTTCCGTCAGTCCTACTGAGCTGCCAACTGAAAGCCCCTGGTTGACCCAGTTCTTGGGCTCCTTTGTCTCAGAGCAGCCAGCAGAGAACAAATCCTAGATTTTTAAACAGGTGGTATGAGCTCCAGCTTGGAGTCAGCTTCACACCTCATATTGTGATGCCACAGGACATCTCCCTGCTAAACTCCTTCCCTAAGTTGCCCTAAGATCCTCTGATACTGACCTCCTTACAACAGGAAGCTGCAAAGCTGTACACTTGATATAGCTAGTAGAATGAAATCATCGACTTCTTGGACTTATTTCTAAAACCCCACACAGTGGAGTTGTAAAGGGCCTTTTGACCAAGCAACAGTGTAGTTTACTCCCTGGAGGATGTGTCAGATCTTGTTTCCTTTTAATTGCTTAAGGGTTAAAAACCATTACTGTGGTCACAGAGGTCAGACAGCAGAGTCTGTGAGCTGGATCCAGCCCACAGATGTGTTTGCTTTGGCCCACATAGTTGTATATACATATATCAGTTAGTTGCAACATACAAAAATTGGGAGATTTCACATAACAATCCACATTTCCAACTTTTTATTTTAAATGTGCCAGATCTGACAACGTTGGGTCTTCCCTCCTTCCCGTGGGGAACAGTTCGCCTGAGTGGGAGAGCTGCCTCTCGTCGGCCCCTCCACTTTGCATGGTCCCCACCTGGCCCACATCCTCTACTCTTGCTCATTTCCTAGCCCCAGAGACGTTGAAGTTTATAAATCTCTTAGAGCCTGGTGCCATTTTCTTCACAATATAATCCCAAATGAAAAGTGAAAAAGCTTCTCATTACATTCCATGACCCAAATGTAACAAGATGCTAAATACTGGGTCTCGGGCCTTTGCTCTGTGATTTAAGATGAAGAATCACAAGTAAGACATTCATTGTGTCATTTATTTAAAAATCACACAGTTGAAAATTATCCTTGCCTGATGTTTTTCCTGAGTCAGAGAACAGTCTTTTTGTCCTCTAACCTTTTTCATGGTAGTATTTTATGCTGTTCTGGTGACTACCAGTAATACGGGCTAAATAACAACCCGAAGTTGAACCCTCTGGCCTTGTCCTTAGTCATCTCCTTTTGGCTGCTGAGAGATTTGAGGTTATAGGCTGGCTCTGGGGAAGAGAACGTGGAGATCTAGAGGGGAAATAAGGTACACGTTTCACTTCCACTGAGTCATGGGGCCACATAACACAAAGGTGATGTATGCCAAAGTATTTGTAAATTGCTTTTACTGGGAAGTCATTTGCCTCTCTTTCTGAGCTGCATGGCTAGCCCTTCCCGCATGGTTCTGCAGGCCCCCCATTCAGGCGAGCATACCTCAGTTGCTGAAATCTGCCCCAGCTCGAATTCTTCTTCCTCTGTACCACTTCTTTATTCTGAAGATGGAACGAACGAAGAGTACATTTCTTGTACCACCTGCCAGCCACCTGAGGGCAATTAGAGCGTGCTAACATGAGGCCAGCGCACAGCAGTCCATGAAAGAATTGTGTCATGGAAGTACAAAGCATAGTTATTACTGTGCAGAAGTTTAATCAGTTTGCAAAAATGCATTGAACACTGGGCGCTTTGGATAAAAAAGTCATATGTGAATATTAGTCATTCATTCCATTGTCATCACTGTTTCAGTTTACCATAAAGATGTTTTATTAGTTCGTTTAAATTCCCATGACTCCAATTTCACATGAGGTCGTGGACTCCTCAACTGAAAAGTTTTTAGTAGCTTTGGTAGGTCTGAAATTTCGGAGTATTGAGCAAGGTCTACACTGAGCTAGAACATGATCTAATAAGATTGGACTGTCAAAACAAGAAGCACCAGTCTGTAATTACAAGGTTTTTTAGAAGAAAATGTTAAAGCTCTGCTGTGAGAACCTCAGAAAGATAATAAAACAGGTTGGAAGCCAGTTTCTTTTTCATTTCTACTCGGATAGGTGGGACTTCGCCCTATTTAAGCAGCAGCAACGGCAGTGGAATGAAGTGTGATTAAACAGAAACAATAGATAGTATCTTTCTATTGGGAAACTCTAATTGTGTAATCAGTAGGATGAAGCATCAGAAAATACTTGAAACATTTTGTTAGAGCCCCAAAGGATACTCAGAGAGGCTAGCTCCAAAATGCCCAAATAGAGAAGATACATCACTGCTGGTTAATAACGCAGATTGGAGTCAGAAGTGAGTTCCATTCCCAGGCCTCCACTGTGAGATTTGAGGCAAGTTATTTAACCTTTCTGCTCCTCAATTTTTTTTTAATCCCTAAAATGGGAATTGGAACATTATAGAATTGTCATGAGGATTAAAAAGAGATAATGTGTGGAGACTTCTTGGGGCAGTACCTAGTAAATGATGAGTGCCCAGTACGTGACAACAGTTGCTATTTGGTTACATGGAAATTCGCCATCATTTTGTATTTTGGATATTCAATATGGTTTTCAAAATAGAGGCCGACACCATAGTTTATTTCTAAGCTTTCCATAATTATGTTTAAATCCCCAGTCGCTCTCAGCCCCTTTCCTTAGTTTTGTGTATACTTACCGGTATCTCGTTCATTCTCCAGTCATTTTTCACTCTCGGCCAATACCATTCTAATGAGTAAATGCTTAAGACCCAATCTGAATGGAGGTTCAGGCTGACTCTGGGACTGAGTCACTGATCTATTTCAGCCTTCAGGAGGTTTTCTTCTTTTGTTTCCTGTTCATTTACTGAAGATTATAATTTTTGCGTCATTCCTTCTGCTGAATTACAGTGTAGCAAGTGACAGAATGTTTATGAAATGCCTTGTGTTTGTAATCACTTACAATAAAGCCTTAATAGAGAGTATAGTTTATTGATGAATTTATATAGACTACAAGGGGGAAAACCCGTTGCTCATGGTGCTCTCATCTCTAATATGTTACATAATTACTACAACTGAAAATAATTGATTTTACCAGATTCACTGGGGGTCAGAGTTACATCCTGGTAGTTATTACCTTCAAACTATCTTCTTTTTGTAACTTGGGGGAGGATTTTGTTCTGGGGACCCTACTGTGGCAGCATTTGCCCTTGCAGAGAACTTTGATCTGAACACCCACAGCTAGAGGCAGAGGGGATCATTCCTTTCCTCTACCAGCTAATAGAAACCTTGACGAAAAGGGCGCTCCTCAATTCTGGATGAAATTAGGCATCAAATAAGAATTCCCTTTAGCTCAGTTCTTTGCTTCATTTAAAACCCAGAGTCTTTGTAGAAGTCTAGGGGGAAAAAAAGTACACAAATTGTGATTTCATTTTTCCCATAAAATCTCCAAAGAAGGGAATCTTATTTTCACCTTAGACTCTCAGAAACATGGACAATAGAACCAGTTCATTGCTCCAACATAGTTTATGATGTCACCAGAAATTCTTGATAAAACTGTCAGCATGAGTATGCCATTTAATTCATAAACCATGCTTTATTCGTGCTTTGTTGTGTAATATGTCAGCATTTCCCCTTTCTTTCCTGTAAATTGTAACTTTCCTGGTGATTGGCATTTAAAGCCTTTTCCTGATTAAGGAATTGTCTGCTGAAATCATCAGGGATTTCCCCTTAGCTGTTTTGAAAGAAGTCTGAAGAATTTAATGTGTTGCTTGGAAATTAAGAAATTTGGAATGGTTTGTGTGAATCTCAGTGGTGAAATAGAATCAAGAGAGGATTGTTTTTCTTGAAAATAAGAGTTACAGAAGGAATTAGAAAAACTTTAGAAATAATCAAGCCTTTAAAACATTTGATAAACTGTAATATCTCTGTTCTGTGCTTTTCAAAAGATGTACTTATTACACTTTAGGAGCTATACTGAAATAGAAACATTAAAATAAAATTTCAGATGCTTGGAAAGTGGTTTCTTAATTTAATTTCTTGGTTTACTTGGAGTTAACAGAAATCTTTTTTGTTTTTAGACATTGTTAAGAAAACTTTCTGAAGTGTCAATCCACGTTGCATCCATAGTGCCACCAGAACAAGGATGGTGACTGGGGTAGTATTAAATATACTAGACAGGACAAAAGGAAACAGATCTATTTCAGGCACAAGGGTTATGTAATGAGCTTTCTGCCCAGTGACAGGATGGGGTGGGTTGAGTAGGAGACAGCTGGTTGGTGTGATAAAGAGCGGGGGGCCTGTTTGAGAAGAGTGGTTAGGGAAAGCCTCTCAGAGGAAGTGACTCGAGCTGAAACAGAAGGAATCATCAGGGATAGAGCACAGGGAAGAACACAGCAGGTACAAAGGAAAAGGAAACAGCATGTACAAAGGCCCTGGGGCTGGAATGAATTGTTCCAGAAACAATGAGGAGGCAGATGTAGCTGGAGCATAAGGCAGGAGGGGTGAGGTAGGACCTGAAAGGTAGGAAGGGGCAGCTCTGATAAAAGTCCATCACTGGGAGAAGAGAATTAGCAGTTGTGTTCATTTTATGAAAGCTTCTTGCTAGTGTGTTTCAGAATTATCCCAACTCTAAATATGGCATGTGAAAAACACTTTGAAGAAATAGTAAAAAGCCTGTATGCCAACTCTGAGCCAGCTACAACTTCCAGATTCTTGTTTGATGACAGATAGGCTATACTCTTAGCTGTAAAGAGCAGGACCTTGTGACTTGCCAGCTACACCTCTCTTGTTGTCGTCAACTTCCACATAAACTAAGGACACCGAAGCAAATCCTCAAAATCAGTTTTGCTTTGTGACTGCTCTTCTGCATTCACCCTAAACCCCAGCATTTGTGCTACATGTGCCCCCTGTAGTTAGGAATAGTTTCCTAACACCCCCTGTTCCTTCACAGACAAAGTGGGGCACAGCTAAGAAAGGGGAAACCCCACAACTTTACTTTCCTTCTCTCAACAGGTTAGAGATATTGGTTTTGCAGGACAAAATGAAAAATCCAAGAGACCCAAAATGATAGACCCAAGATTCAATTTACCAGCAATTACCAATACCAAATAGTGGCAGAAAGCGACTGATGCTTTCTTTCTCTCATCTTCCAACAAATACCTCCTGGGGAGCCCTGTGTGAGCAACTTACTATACCGCATTTCTAGTTATTTAGAATAGTGGAAAGTGAAAAAGATTGGCATGTGGTATTCAAAAGCATGGGGTATTCAAAGACTGGTACGTGAATAGGGTAGCAAACATACAGAGATTTGAGTTGGATGGATGTAGGAGATGATTTGTTCAAAATACTTCAGCAACTAGAAGCAAAGCTTTTAATGCCTGAGTGGATATTCGGAGCAGCAGGCCAACTCTCCTGTGCCATTAAAAGCTCATACAGATTCCATAAATCAGTAACGTGCCTTTCTAAGCTTGCAGTTTCCTTTCAAGGAGACTTGCATTTTTAGACACTCAATCCCTCCCTGAAAATAACCCAGCCCAGGTAGTGGTTGTCTGCCAGTTGTCTTTCTTACGCCTTTGGAAGTGGGGCTGTGATCCTGGCAGTTGCTTTCTTTTCAGTAGCAAGTGCTGTATAGGGACCTGTGGGCTTTCTTTTAAGCTACTGAGTTCCTTCATTGTGCACCATGCCTGAGCACTGTGCTAGCTATTGGTGATACCATGATTAAATAAGATGCTAGATGGGGTCTAGGTGGAGAAATGGGCAGAGTGTGAGAAGTACTGTAGGAGCAGAGGTGTAAGCAAAGTGGTATGTAAGGGCAGGGTGAGAGCAGCTGACTCCAGAAGGGAGGTGAGAATCAAGGAGGGCCTCAAAGGAGCAAGTAGACTCACATGTGTGGGTTTAAAGGAAGAAGATATAATTAGACACAGGAAATCACATGAGCCAAGACAGACACAGAAGAATGACCATGCATAGCATGTTCCTTCATCATTGACTTTTCTCATGTGACTACACCTTTTCCCTTTTTCCCTTTAGAGTGTGCGTTGGGAGCAGATAGAAGGAGAGTTACAGGGATAGAGGGACTGGGACAAACAGAGTGGAGGAGTGTAGGGGTCGGGAGGCTCCACATACAAGGAATATATGAGGTTTAGAGTCAGAAAGACCTGGATGGCCCATAGGTGGTTCCCTTACCTCAGAACTCCAGTTGCCACATCAACAATGTGGGAAAGCTTCTATCTGGGTTCCTCTGAGGATGAAATGAGGTGCATAGTCTATAGCATAATCTGTAGAATAATCAAGGGCTGGACTTGGAGTCAGAAAGACCTGTGTTCAAATCACGCTGCCTTGTGTTACCTAAGTAATTGTGCATGTCCCTGACCCTCAGTTTTCTCACCTGTACAATGGGAATAATAGTATCCTCCTCATGGACTTAAGAGGATTCAATTAGCTAATTCATGGAAAGTGCTTATTAGGACAGTGCTGGCTGCACGATAAGCATTAAATGTTAGCTGTCCTCCTCCTTCACCACCACATGTCATAGACCCTCACAAAGGTTAGCTCATTTCCCCTATGGAAGTATAATGGTCTGCAGTTTTCAGTCCCTTGGTAATTTATTCACTCTAACTATGCTGAGAGAGAACTTGGCCTGTTTAGCAATTATATTTCCTCGGAAGGGGTCTTCCTTTCAGGCCTCACTGCATTCACGTTCCTTTGTTAGACAGTAGCCTCATTTTTGCCAAATGCCTTATGGTGACAAGTGTCATCCCCAGACAATAAATAACGTACTTTCTTCTCAGATTCTACTCTCCTGGTTTGGTAGTTTCTACACAGTTTTACTACCTTTAACAGCACATGCTTAAGCTGAGTACAACTCAACTATATATATATCTAAGCTCAATATTGTGGTAAACATATGGCCCAAGGCCCTGCTTTCAAGTGGCTGACTGCCTGGTTGGGAAAATAGAACTTACAGAAAACAATTAGGCAATTTTATGAAGAAAGTATGACAAGGTACAAAGTCTATTCTAAATATGTTTATGACACTGGCAGTAAGTACATTGGTCATGGGGGGCAGGGTGGGGACAGCGGGGGAGAAGTTGCTGGAGTTTTTAGGGGAGGCACCAGGCTTTAGGAACTATCTTATAACCAATCAACATGTCTGAAAATAACCATCAGTTTTGGTTTCATATCATCCCTCTAGCTTCCCAGCAAACCCTAAAGGTGAGTCCATCCTGGGAAAAATAAGACTATGATTTAAAGCCAGTGATTCCCCAAAAGATCCCTTTTTTATACCTCTACTCTCCTCCATGCTTTGAAATTCTTGTTTACCAAACTGTATTTATAAGTAATAATCCGTATTTTCTGTGTTTTATTAATCAAAGACAGTTGCCCAACAGAGATCTTAATCAGCATAAGAAACAGGAACTCAGTATAGCAAACTGTTATCTAATTTCAGTTTACTGAAAAAAAAAAAAAAAGAAACTAAACTGGCTCACTTATTAATTATGAGTTTAGGGTATAAACTCCTGTTACTGTCATGTACATGTGTATATCCAGGAGCTATGAAAATTCCAGAAACCATACAGGAAAAGATTGATAACTTGGACTACATAAAAAAAAAATTTGAAAATTACTCATGGCAAAAAACAACAACAACAACAACCCGAGGAAAGTCAAAGAGAAACCATCAACTGACTGAAGGGGAAAATTGTAATTCATATGGTAGAAGGTTAATTTCCTGCACAAGTTCTTACAAATCAATAGGAAAATGAAAAATCAATTTTCTAAAAATTCAAAGGACATAAATAGTTCCAGAAAAAGCAGTACTGGTCACCAGTAAGCATATAATAAGATGTTTAACCTTGCAAAAGAAATGAAAATAAAATCACTTTTTTGCCTATCAAAGTGGTAAAGATGTACACATTTGATAATACTCAGTGTCGTAGAGTATATGGGAAAGTAAGCATTCTCAAAAACTGTCAGTAGGAGTATTGATTGTAAAACCTTTTTGGAGGGCAGCTTGGCAAAATCATTTGCACTTAAAATGCGCCTACCATTTAACCTAACAAAGACACCTTAGATAATTTATTCAACAAATAAATCCACTCACAGAACCAAAGGTGTGTATGCAGTGATGTATATTGCCACATCTATTATATCAGCCAAAAACTAGAAGTAAGACTTCAGCTTCTGATCAAGATGAGGCAACACAGACCACATTTACCTCCACCTGAAACTTTAAAAAAGAAAAGAAAAAAAAAAAAAAGGACAAAGTATATGAAACAATAGCTCCTAAGACATTGTACATCACACATCAGAAAGCAATGATCTTTGAAGACAGGAAAAGAAAATGAACCCCTGATTGCTCCAGCTTACTGCTTGGAGAGAGTCTCCAGGCCATAGTACAAGAAGCAGAACATAGGCAGATCCCTGTTGTCTCCCTTATTGAAGGAGATGTAGCTAAAAGTCCAAGGAAGCCAAGATAGTTAGTCTAGAGTAGAGAGCTGTGCAAAGACAGAAACTTGGAGAGCTGAGGAGGTCTCCCTTGAGTACTGAGTACAGAGGAGTGCACGCATATGAGGAAATGACCCAAGGCCAGAGAAAGAACAATCTAAAGAATCAGAACAGTGCCTGGAACTCACAGAGGGATGGGAATAATGTCTGTCCCCAACAGCCAGAAAGGACAAAATTTCATATTTCAGGGGTATTGTTAAAGTCTTGCCTCAATAGTGGAGCAAAAATTAACCATAGATTAAACACAGCTCTGGTCGCCCTGAACAAATCTCAAAAGCAAGATCCCAGAGGACAAAACTGTTTCCAGTTAATTTAACTGCATCCCAGAACAAAACTCAAGAATGTTTATAAGAAGACAAAAATAAATGTCACCCCACAATGCTTGGCATCCAGTCAAAAATAGGCAGGCAAGCATAGTAGCAAAAAAAAGACAACCCATAATGAGGGGGAAAAAAATCAATCCATTGAAACTGATCCAGAAATAGCATAGATATAAAAATAGGTAGGCAAGGGTATTAAAATAATTGTTATGACTGCATTCCATATGTTCAGAAGGCTAGAGGAAAGATTGCCCATATTAAGTAAGGAGATATATCTTTTTACATCTTTTTAAAGACACAGATTAAACTTCTAGAGATGAAACCTACAATGGCTAAGATTTTTTTAAGGAAGGGAGGGAGGAAGAAGGAAAGAAAAGGAAAGAAAAGAGCATTGTATGGGATTAACAACACAGACATTGCAGAAGAAAAGACTAATGAACTGGATGACATAGCAATGAAAACTATCCAAAATCAAACATGCACACACACACACACACCCAAAGACTTTAAAAAAGTGAAAAGGGCACCAGTGAACTATGGGAAAATTTCAAGGAGTCATATATATGTGTCATTGAGGTTCCCAAATGAGACAAGAGATAGGAAGACTAAAAAAATATTTAAAGAAATAATGACTGAAATTTTTCCAAAGTTGTTGAACACTATAAACTCATAGATCCAAATTCAACAAACCCCAAGCACAAGAACACATGAAAGAAACTACACCAAGGCATATTGTAATCAAATTGCTTAAAACAAGTGATAAAGAGAAAAATCTTAAAAGCAACAAGAGCGGGAAAGGGTGCATTACATACAAATCAACAAATATAAAGATGACAGCACATTTCTCATTTAAAAAAAAAAAACACAAGCTAAACAGTGGAGCAAAATAGTTAAAGTACTGCAAGGAAAAAGACTGTCAATCTAAAATTTTTAAAAATATCTTAAAATATCTTTAAAAAATGATGAGATAAAGACTTTTTCGACACAAAATGTGAAAGAATTCATCAGCAGGACCTGCATTACAAGAAATGTTAAAGGAAATCCTTCAAGGGAAAAGAAAATGATACCAAATGTAAAGCTGGTTCTACACACAAAAAAATAAAGAGCACCATAAATGATAGCTATATAGGTATATATCAACATTTTTTTCCTTATTATTTTAACCTCTTTAATCATTAACTTTTTTAATAAATTTTTTTATTTTTATCTTTGGCTGCGTTGGGTCTTCATTGCTGCGTGCAGCCTTTCTCTAGTTGCGGCAAGCGGGGTCTACTCTTCGTTGCGGTGCGCGGGCCTCTCATTGCGGTGGCTTCTCTTGTTGTGGCGCCCAGGCTGTAGTTGTGCAGGCTTCAGTAGTTGTGGCACGCAGCCTCAGTTGTTGTGGCACTCGGGCTTAGTTGAATTGTACTCAGCTTAATCCATGGCATGTGGGATCTTCCTGGACCAGGGCTCGAACCCATGTCCCCTGCATTGGCAAGCGGATTCTTAACCACTGTGCCACCAGGGAAGTCCCTAATCATTAACTTTTTAAAGCAGAAATAACAACAATGTTCATATGAGATGTAGAAATAGAATATAGAGTATATGACAATAGCACAAAGGCCAAGAGGGGAGAAATGGAAGTATACTGTTTTAATTCTCTTATAATATAGATGGAGTAGTATAGTAGTATCATTTGAAGGTAGACTGTGATAAGTTAAAGATATGTACTATAATCTAAAGCAACCACTAAAATACCACAACAAAGGATTATAGCTAATAAGCCTACAAAGAAGATAAGGTGGAATCATAAGGAATACTCAATTAATCCAAAAGTTACTAGCACCCATCCCCCCCCAAAAAAAAAGAAAAAGAGGAAAGAAGTAATAAAGAACGGATGGGACAAATAGAAAACAAATAGCAAGATGGTGGGATTGAACTCAATCATATCAATACTCATTAAATAAATAAGTGGTCTAAGCATAGCAGTCAGTAGACAGGGATTATCAGACTAGATATAGAAGTAGACTCCAACTATATGCTATCTGTAAGAGACTTACTTTAAAAAAAAACAAAAAGAAAATCACTTTAAGTATAAAGATACAAATAGACTAAAAGTAAAAGAATGGAAGCACATGCTGACACTAATCAAGAGAAAACTGATGTGACTATATTAATTAGAGAAAGTAGATTTCACAGCAAAGAATATTACCAGGGATAAAGAGAGTCATTTTATAATGTGAAAGAGGTCAGTTCATCAAGAGGGCATACACTGATGCATCTAATAAAAAAGCTTCAAAATTACTGAAACAAAAACTGATAGAACTGCAGGGAAAAATAGGTGAATTTTCAATTATAGTCAGCGATTTCACAACAACTGATAGGCAAGTACTCCAAAAATCGGTAAGGATATAGAAAACTATCACCCAACTTCACCTAATTGACATTTATAGAACTTTGCACCTAACAACAGCAGAATATACATTCTTTTCAAGTGCATATGCGGTATTTACTAAAAGAGACCATGTCTCAATAAAATTAAAGGATTCAAGTTACAAAAGTATGTTCTCTGACCACCATGGAATAAGCTAGAAATCAGTAACAGAAAGATGTCTGGAAAGTTTCTAAATATTTGGAAACTAAATACTTCTAAATAACCTGTAGTCAAAGAGATCAAAGGGAAATTTAAAAGTATTTTGAGCTAAATGAAATGAAAACATAACATATCAAAATATATGGAGTGCAGCTAAAGCAACAGAGAGAAATTTGTAGCGTTAAACACCTGCTCATATTAGAAAAGAAGGAAGTTCTCAAATCAGTCACCTCAGTTTACATGTTAAAAACTGGAAAAGAAGAACAAATGAGGGCTTCCCTGGTGGCGCAGTGGTTGAGAGTCCACCTGCCGATGCAGGGGACACGGGTTCGTGCCCCGGTCCGGGAAGATCCCACATGCCGCGGAGCGACTAGGCCCGTGAGCCATGGCCGCTGAGCCTGCGTGTCTGAAGCCTGTGCTCTGCAACGGGAGAGGCCACAACAGTGAGGCCCGCGTACTGCAAAAAAAAAAAAAGTGGAAAAGAAGAACAAATGAAATCAAAGATAAGCAGATGAAAGAAAAAATAAAGATCAGAGTGGAAATTAGTCAAATAGAAATTAGATAATCAGTAGAAAAACTCAGTGAAACTAAAAGCAGTTTGTTTGAGAAGATCGACACAATTGATATACCTCTAGCCAGACCAAGGAGGAAAAAACAAAGCAAAACAGAAAGATTATATTAATTACTAGTATCTGGAATGAGAGATGTTACATCAACATAAGCATTACACGTATTAGAAGGATAAGTGAATATTATGAACAACTTTATGCCAATTAATCCAACACCATAGATGAAATGGACAAATTCCTTTAAAGCCTCAAACTACCAAAGCTCACTTATGAAGAAATACATAACTTAAATAGTGCTGCATCTATTACAGAAGTTTAATTGCAGTTAAAAAAAAATTTCCACAAAGAAAACTCCAGGCCAAGATGGCTTCATGATGAATTTTACCAAATATTTAAGGAAGAAATAATACCAATTCTACACAAACTTTTACAGAAAATCAAAAAAGAAAATACTAGTACTTCCCTGGTGGTGCAGTGGTTAAGAATCTGCCTGCCAATTCAGGGGACATGGGTTCAAGCCCTGGTCCAGGAAGATCCCACATGCCGCGGAGCAACCAAACCTGTGTGCCACAACTACTGAGCCTGCACTCTAGAGCTCTCGAGCCACAACTACTGAGCCTGTGTGCCACAACTATTGAAGCCCACGTGCCTAGAGCCCGTGCTCTGCAACAAGAGAAGCCATCGCGTGAGAAGCCCATGCACCGCAACGAAGAGTAGCCCCCGCTTACCGCAACTAGAGAAAGCCTGCGTGCAGCAACAAAGACCCAACACAGCCAAAAAATTACATTAAAAATAAAAAAAACTGCCCAACACATTCTTTGAGGTCAGCATTACCCAGATACCAAAAACAGTTATTACAAGAAAGCTACAAATACAATATTCCTCATAAACATAGATACAAAAATTCTAAACAAATTTTTAGCAAATGGAATCCAAATATATATTAAAAAGGTAATACGTCATGACCAAGTAGGATTTATTTCAGAAATTCAAATTTAGTTTAACATTTGAAAATTGACCAGTGTAATTTACCATATTAACGGATCAGTAGATGCGGAAAAAGCATTTGACAAAATCCAATATTGATTCTTGATAAAAGCTCTCAGCAAACTAAGAAAGAAGGGACCTTCTTAAACGTAAGAATGGTGTTTATGAAAAACCTGTAGCTAAAATCATAGTTCGTGGTATAAAAAACTGAAAACTTGTCCTCTCAGGAAACAAGCAAGGATGTCTACCCTCACCACTTCTATTCAGCATTGTACTGGGTATTCTAACAGTGCAATAAGGTGCGAAAAAGCATAAAAAGCATCTAGATTGGAAAGAAAGTAGTAAAACTCTTTATTTGAAGATGACATGATCATCTGTGCAGGCGATCCAATGGAATCTCCAAAAAAGCTACTAGAACCAATAAGTGAGTTTAACAAATGTGCAGGATACAGGATCAATAAACAGAAATTATATTTCTAAATAGCGGCAATAAACTATCAGAAATTGAAAATTATTAAATGCCATTTATAGTATCATCAAAAAATATGAAGTACCTATAAATGTATCTGACAAAGTGTGCAAGAGCTGTCCGCTAAATACTACAAAACACTGCCGAGAGAAGCCAAAGAAGACCTAAATAAATGGAGAGACACACCATGTAAATGAGCTGGAAGACTCAATTTACTTAAGAAGTCGTTTCTCACCAAATTGATCTGTTGATTCAAGCAACCCCAATCAAAATCCCAAGTTTTTTGGCAGGGGGAGGAGGGAAAGGGCGTGGATATTGACAAGCTTGTTCTGAAATTCATTTGGAAATGCGAAGGACCTAGAGCAGCCAAGATAACTTGGAAAACGAGGAACAAATTTAGAGAAGTTATTCTATCTGACTTCAAGACTTTTAAAGCTATAGTAATCAAGAAAATGTAGTAAGATAGACACAGTTAAACAAATTAATGGAACAGAATAGGGTCCAGAAGTAGACCCATATACAGGCAACCAATTAATTCTCCACAAACATGCCAAAACAATTCAGTGAAGAAAGGATAGTCTTTTTCAACAAGTGGTCCTATAGCAATTGACTATCCATATGTTTAAAAAAATAAACTTTGAAAAGATATTGAAATGGACAGAAAGTATTGAAGTGAACAGACACTTAAAATATGCTGGTGACAAATAAGTACATGTAAAGTCTCTTTAGTCATTAGGGAAATACAGATTAAAATCATAATGAGATACCACCACACACCTATTAGGATGGCTAAAATTTAAAAACAAAACAAGACATAACTGACCAAGTGGTAGTAAGGATATGGAGTATGTCAGTCTCTTACACAGTTGATGGGACTGTAAAATGATACAACCACTTTGGAAAACAATTCAACAGTTTAGTTAATGTATACCTACCATATTATCCAGCCATCCCATTCCTAGGTATTATACAAAAGCACTGGAAACATATGTCCATACAAAGACTTCTAGTACACAGATGTTCATAACAGCTTTATTTGTAGTCATTCAAAACTGGAAACAATCTAAATGTCCATCAACTGATGAATAAACATTGTATGGTATATCCATAGAATGTAAGACTGCTCAGCAAAAAAGCAGGAACAAACTTTTGATATATGCAGCAAGGAACCAGGAAAAAAAAAAGCACATACTATATGATTCTTTATATAAAATTCTTTGCAGTGCAAATTGATCTAAAATGGCAGGAAATGGATCAGCTGTTGCCTGGGAGTGGGGAGTGGGAAGAGGTGAAAGGAAGGGATAACCCAGGGCAAAAGGAAATTTGGGGAATGGTTGATTCACTCTCTTGATTGTGGTGATGGTTTCACGGATACATACCTATGTCAAGCTTATCAAATTATACACTTTAAATATTAGTTCGTTGCATGTCAGTTATACCTCAGTAAAAGAGGGGGACAGGAAGCTACTTAAATGTTATTTATTAGGGGATTCATTAAGTGAATTCTAGATACCTATAAAATAAAATATTAAGCAGCTACTTTTAAAAATGAAGTCAACTTGTGTGTGCCAATATGAAATGATCCCCCAAATATATTATTAGATGTAAAAATCAAGGTGCAAAACAATATATATTTTTAAGGCATTTTTTTAAAAGGTTATTTCTTTATTTTTGGCTGCGTTGTGTCTTTGTTGCTGCGCGTGGGCTTTCTCTAGTTGCGGTGAGCGGGGTCTACTCTTCGTTGCGGTGCTCATGCTTCTCGTTGGGGTGGCTTCTCATGCTGCGGAGCACAGGCTCTAGGTGCGTGGGCTTCGGTAGTTGTGGCACACGGGCTCAGTTGTTGTGGCTCGTGGGCTCTAGAGCGCAGGCTCAGTAGTTGTGACGCACGGGCTTAGTTGCCCCGCGGCATGTAGGATCTTCCCGGACCAGGGCTCGAACCCGTGTCCCCTGCATTGGCAGGCGGACTCTCAACCACTGCGCCACCAGGGAAGCCCCCAACAATATATATTAACATAGGTACTCTTTTGAATGAACAGTAGACGTGTGTGTGTGTGTGTGTGTGTGTTTGTGTGTGTGTAAGGGATTTCTTGAAGTATACACAAAAACCTAACAGTAGTTATTTCTGAGGATTGGAATTGTTGTGGACAGGGAGAGAGTCTTTTATTTCTCATTTTATTCACTTCTGTTGAGTTTTTAACCATATGCATGCATAATTTTTTAAAATAAGTCAAAAAAGAAAACTCTGGTTTAAAAGAGAGAAAGAGAAAGGAAAGGGAAAAACAAAAATTGGGAATTAATTACCAACTGAAAAATACTTGTTTTTTGTTACTTTGAACCGTTACAGAATGTTGCCTTTAAAGGAGACTTTAAAGATTATTCCGGGTTAAGAAATTGATTTTATGGGTTTGTCCGAAATAACTTAAATATTTTATGCCTCATTTCTTGGTCAAGTTGAAGCAAGAGAGTATTATTTTTCAAAAGGCCCTTTCATTGAGCTAAAAAAACAAACTTCTTAGTATTGTGTGCAAGGGACAGCTATATTACAAGAAAGCAAGTGCAGAAGTAAGGAGGTTGGGGGTATATTTTATACAAGTATTGGGTACAGAATGTCCAGAAATAAAAGGTGTTGAAAGTAATATTTCTTTAGGAATATAGATTGGAACGTTTGACCTGAAGGACTCATTTCTCCAATATGGATAAGTAACCACGAAATATATGTATATAATTGTCAAAGGATTTAAAGGCAAAACTGTATTAGGTAACTAATTATCACAGGGATTATTACAAATGGGTTTAACAAAGGTTCTCAACATCTCTAAATGGGTCTGAATGAATTATAAATAGGTAATCTGGGAACTCCCTTTGAATCTTTTGAGATTAGTATGTATTAAAGAACTCCTGCTCAATAAAAGACTGCCGTATTTGTGAACTGTTCTAATTATGGGTGAGGTTTTCCAGCACAAGGAAATACATTTTTAAAAACTGTTTGCTTTAGTGAAACTAACTTTTAAGGAAACAGCACTGGTCATTTTTTCAAGTCTGTTAGTCACTTTTAAGAGGCAGACATTCCCCCAAAGACCCTTCACTGGCCCTTTTCTACAGATTCTTTTGATCTTTTTAAAAATTCTCACATTGAAATTGACTGTCAGAATCATGTCTGCAAGTAGCATGTTCTAAACCCAATGGTAGAGACCTTCGTGATGCATCTGTCTTTACAGGTGATTCCTAAACTGCTTATAAGATCATGCATTAATGCAAGGGTGAAGTGGAGCTAAGTATAATAATGATATTCCCCATTTAAAGATCAATTTCCATGCCTGTCGCATCAGCTTCTAGTGAAAATAAAATAAAGTAAACGTGTATAAAAGCACATGGAGAGCTATGAACCTGTGAATGACTGAGCACCTCAAGAGCCGGGACTGGGTTCTGTGCCCGGCAAAGGGGTATCTTGATGCACATTTTCATTGGAGAAATTCGGGATGCTGAGCCCTGTTGGTTTGGTAACTTGATTAGCTGCCAGGCCAGAAGTGGTGATGAGTAGTTCTCTCCTGAAAGCCCAACTCAAGGATTTTCAAAATGTGGTCTTGAGGATCCTCCATATGATTCAGAGGCTGATGCACAGAATCTCAACCTTACTGTTTGTTTTCTTGCGTGAATCAGTGATAGGATATACATTGTCACTGTTTCATCAGAAACAGTATCAGCCTTTCCATTAATTGCAGTCAGCTGGGTTTCCATTTTCTTGTGGTTTTCCTCTTTCTTTTTAGTGACAGGGGAGTTACAGTCTTCAAATGTTATAGTTAGAAATAATATCCCAGGTCATCTAGTTCTAACCCTCTCATAGATGAGGAAATGTCTGGTTACTGCGTCAGCGAGACCTGAAGTCAGATCTGACCCCAGCTCAGTGCCTTCCCTGCTACCTATGTCGTGCCTGTCCCCTCAGACAGACAGTCTGCAGGCCAAAGAAAAGTGAAGAGCATTGTTCAGACTCACCCAAGATTGAGCTGTGAGTTTAGATGCAGAGAAAACCACTCTTGAATCATGTTGTAGCATCAAGGATGTTCTCAGTAACATTGCCACCTGGGAAGCCAAGTCTGAAGTGTAGCAAGACCAGGCTGACCTCAGTCCACAGCAGGGCATCCTTTCTTAATAGGTTCTCTCGGTGAGACAATAAAGATGTTCTTGGAAGTGTTTGAAAACGCAGCACAGCCTTGCTGTTGCACCCCGGGTTTGTTCAGCCCAGGGAACTGCAGTAGCTCAGCACTGCAGGAACCCTAGGCTGTGAGCAGGGCTATTCAGCTTGGCTCTTCCTTCAAAGCTGCCACAACCCCTTTGAATTGCCATTGTCTTTTAATATCCTGTTTCCTTTCTTTTTAGTTAACAAGAACATTTCCTTTTGAACAAATACTGCGCTTTGTTTAGTTTGGAGGTAGGTGTTTATGTGGATTTCTACTTGGAATCCACATCAACCTTTGATTATAGACAACTTCATTGCCAGATGATCTTACTCTCCAGCAGCGCACCTGTCCGGCTTGTTCCACTGGACAAACTCAGAGTCTGGAGGCCCTTCCTTATCTTGTGACCCCATCACAGTATAGAGACTGGTAACAAGTGCGGCCTCTTGGACCAGAATTAGCGGTGGGACATAGGGCAACTTTACCTCTCTGTGCCTCAGTTTCCTTGTCTGTAAAATGGGTATATTTGTAACCTGCCTCATAGAGTTGTAGTGAGACACATAATGAATTGGATTAATTCACACAGAGTGTTCACTTAGCACAGGGCATGGAACGCAGTGAACACTCAATAAAATGATGGGGGGTAGAGGTAGTGATGGTGGTGATATTAGTAGTAAGAATGGTCATTATTAGCACTTCTCTCCAGACCCCTACAAAAGAACCACCATTACCTAAACTGTTGACTTTGGGGCCAATGAGGTTAGGAGTTAGAGTCAAAAGTGGGTAAGCTGAACGGGGAGGAATGATGATGTAGGAACAGGAGTGGATGGGTTGCTTTAAGGATTTGGAGCATGTAGCTTTCAGAGGGGTGGAAATAAAGTTGCTCTCTTGCTAGGGAAAAGCAGAACTGGTTCTGTGACCCACCATGAGAAGTATGGCAATCTGCTCCACTGCTCTTTTGATAATCTCCCTGGGAAGGAAGGCTAGTCTCAGAGGAACACAGATCTGCTCCAGAGGTTTGAGTACTTCACGGACCAGTGATCAGCTGGCAGCTGGAGGACTCTAGATTTAATTCCACGTCTAATGACATTCATTTCTTCAGCCTTGAACGTATACTAGGTGCTAAAGAAAACAGTTTAGATCTAACCCTTTAGAGTTTCACATCCCAGCAAGAAGGGGCAGTCCACACGGGAAGCCTGCGGGTCTGGGATTTGGATGAGTGGTGGGCGTCCTGACACTGGGTCTAAAGAGCATGAGGCCTTGAGCGCTCACCTCTCTCCAGGTCACATCTGTAAAGTGCGGGGTTTGAAGTAGATGACCACAGGCTCCTTTCAGTTTTAATGTAATACTGAGTCCACTAAAAGAGAAACCCAAACCTTGTTCCCTTTATGTGTTCAGTCTTTGAGTTTGTGCTGACACTCTCAAAGAGGTGGTAAAATGTCTTATATATAAAGGAAGAGGGCTACCCTGGTGGCACAGTGGTTGGGAATCTGCCTGCTAATGCAGGGGACAGAGGTTCGAGCCCTGGTCCTGGAAGATCCCACATGCCTTGGAGCAACTAAGCCCATGCACCACAGCTACTGAGCCTGCGCTCTAGAGCCCGCGAGCCACAACTACTGAGCCCGCGACCCACAACTGCTGAAGCCCGCACACCTAGAGCCCGTGCTCCACAGCAGGAGAGGCCACTGCAATGAAAAGCCTGCGTACCGCAGCAAAGAGTGGCCCCCACTCGCCACAACAAGAGAAAGCCTGCGCACAGCAACAAAGACCCAACACAACCAAAATTAAATAAAATAAAAAATAAATTAATTAAAAATAAATAAATAAATAAAATAAGATAAAATAAAGGAAGAAAGGTTTCTCATAATTTTGAACAAGTTATTAGGCTTCTTTGACTGTTTCCTCACCTGTAAAAGGGTTATCAGTACCCAGGGCTCTCCCTCATAGGGTGCCTGTGAACATGAGATAATAAAAAGATTGTAAAACGCTGTGTAAATGTCAAGAGCCGTGTAATGGGAAAGAGTAACCTCAAATAGGGTAGGAAAACAGCATGCGAAAGACGAAAACTATAAATTTTCTTCTTCCTGAAGTTTAAAAAATATGTATTTTCCGCTTTGCTTTTTAACAGAAAACAACTGAATGCTTTTTGTACACTTTTCTATGAATACTTACAATAGCACAGTTTGGGGGCCAACCTTCAAAAATCAGACCGTGTTGTAAGAAGTTACTTCAACAGAATCCAAATTGGGTTTCAGAACCGAAATCCCCTTGGAAAGAATTTAAGACAGGCTTATTGTATTTTTTTTTGAAGTATAGTTGGTGTACAGTATTATGTAAGTTACAGGTGTACAATATAGTGACCCACAGTTTTTAAAGGTTATACTCCACTTATAGTTATTATAAAATATTGGCTATATTCCCCGTGTTGTACAGTATATCCTTGTAGCTTATTTTATTCATAATAGTTTTCATCCCACACCCCTACCTTGCCCCTCCCCCTTCCCTCTCCCCACTGGTACCCACTAGTTTGTTACTGTATTTCAAATTCCAATCAATAATGAAGTTGCAGCCTATAGTCTGGTCCACCTCTTGCAATCACAGGTTTATTTGCAGGGGTAAAATTTGGAAAGTTGAGAAAATGATGGAGGATGTCTGGTCTCTAGGGTGCTTCTTATAAGCTTCAGCCAGCTATGGCCTTTAGAAGGACAAATAATAGTTCCCTAATTCATTTATTTGTCACCTTTCTCTAAAGAGATCAAAGCTGCTTTGTGGACTTAAATCTATTTAATTCTCACAACATCCCTGCCATCTAAGTAGCTCCTATCACCCTCACTCTGCTGATATGGAACCCCCAGCCAGATATGAAAACTGCCTTTTCAAGGGCACTCACACCATCAAACCAACATCAAGAATGGGAGGTGGATTCAAATTTTCTAAATTATATTTATTATCTTCTTTCCATTTGTCCAAATTCCTCTAAGTGAAGCACATCTGAGAATTCCATAGAAGACATACTTTTGTCTCCAATTCATAGATTCCTAGAAACCTGGCAAATTTGCTGAGCTTTCCTATTCAGTGTTGGATATTCTAGAAATTTTGACCTAAAGCTTATTAGATATTAAGGTCATGTTTGTAGTATTATGTGGTTTATGGAGTCAAATATACCAGGGTTTGGCTAGCTCTGTGAACTTCAGTTTTCAACAAAATGTGAATACTTGCATCAGAGTTGGTTCAGTGAAATGGAGTAATGTGTGTAAAATACTTAGCACAGGGCCTGGCACACATAGTAAGCCTTCAATAGATAAGAGCGCTCAGACTACAAAGCAAACCGATTCTTGGGTTCGTTCTTCCCTTGTTAATAAGACTTTCACTGAATCTTTAAGCTTTCGTCAGCAGATCCAGATGTATTACAGGTTTTTGTTTTAAAAAGAAGCTTCTTATGCTGCTATAGCAAGCCTGTTGCCTTTTCCCGTTCCTCTTCAGCCTTTCAGGCTGGTTACGCAGGGCTCGCTGCACTTTAGCTTGGATTTCTATCAAAACAAGGTTACCTCTTTACTGACCCTGTGAGTCTCATGAACCAACATTTGATTTCAAAATTCTTTGGGTTTTCTTGCATGTGGTAAGCTGCCATGTAATATGCTTGGAAATAGTCCAGTTTGGGTTCTCCTCAAGAGACAAAGAGAAGGATTAGATGATCTAATGGGCCTTGGAACTTGGAAGAGACAAAGTTGTCTGAATGGAACGCTAAGCTGTGACACCAGTGTCATAGGCATTTATAGCTGCCAGTGATCTTTGTTCCCATAGGGGGTCACATGCAGAAAATAAAGTGTACTGAGCCCCACTCCAGATCCATGGAATAAGAATCTCCAAAAGTGGGCCCGGGAGTCTAGATTTCTTTCTAATATTGTTTTCTTTGTGGTCCTGATACCCTGCCAGGCTTGAGAACCACTGCTCAAGGCCGTTTTCCAGATGAGGAAAGTAAGGCCCCAAAACTGCCACCTCTAAGATCACACACATGGCTAATGGCAGAAGCCTGCCTGGAACTCAGGTCTCCTTCCCAGTCAGTCTAGGGTTTTTCCACTACTCACTCGGACCCCTGGGTCCACTGGTGACTCCGGAGGAGTGGAGGGAGCTGTCTGTGTCTGTACGTTCTCATCTGTGTTATAGAGATAAAAACTCCTGACCTGGGCTTCCCTGGTGGCACAGTGGTTGAGAGTCCGCCTGCCGATGCAGGGGACACGGGTTCATGCCCCGGTCCGGGAAGATCCCACATGCCGCGGAGCGGCTGGGCCCGTGAGCCATGGCCGCTGAGCCTGCACGTCCGGAACCTGTGCTCCGCAACGGGAGAGGCCACAACAGTGAGAGGCCCTCGTACTGCAAAAAAAAAAAACCAAAAAACCTCCTGACCTTACGGGGCCATCGGGAGGTTAAATTAGTTAAAGGGTATTCATTTCACTTTGCTCTTCACTCAGACCCTGTTCTTTAGACCGAAAGAGTGCTAAATTAAGCCATTTTGCAGAGAGGTCTGAGTCATCTAGTGGCAGCTGTCTGTGCCTCACGGGAGGTGCTTTGATCATTGTCATCTAAATGCGTGTGTTAAGTACTGTCTGTCTGTGGCACCTCGCTCCAGGCTGTGCTAAGTGAGTTACCCAGATAATGGTCTCTGCCCTTGAGAACAGTGCTGAGGCTAAGGGGCCTAAAGTTTATTCACACTGCAGCAGAACAACACAGATAGGCAGATAGGCAGACAAGACTGGGCATCCAAATACACCGAATTCAGAGAATCTAATCTTTGAGCCTAGAGGGAGCTTGGAGACATCCAGTCTGCCTCCCTGGCTTAGACAAGTGAAGTGCCTTAGCCCAGGTCACATAGCAAGTTGGGAGCAGGTTACCTGATCTGACCAGCATTCTCCCCACCTCCCCCTGCTGGAGCAGAATTGTTTTTCTCAAGGGTTGGAAGGTAACAGTGTCCATTATATTTAATCAGGAAAGTTGGGAGCTGGCATTTCAAGGACATCTTGAGATGAGAGAGCTCAGAATGTGGGCATAGGGGATGGTGGGCAGAGTGTGTGTGAGAAGGATTGGGCCAAAAAGGATTATGAAATAACTTGAAACAACCTATAAGTCTTGAAGCAGTAGATGAGGTTCTCGGGCATGTTTTGTACCACAGAGGGAAGTCACGGTGGGACGGTGAAAGGAAGGTCAAACACTCAAAATCACTGCCACTCAGAGGTCTGGGATGGGGCGGGATGGAGTGGTTGGGTGATGGGAAGCAGCTCTGGAGGTTTAAGAAAAATCTTTCCCCCGTTTCTTGACAGCTGTCATATGTCAAGGCCCATATTTAGCATTTTACGCAAAACGTTTTTATCCTCAGAGCCACCCTACCACACAGGTGTTGTTTTCCCATTTACAGATGAGGAAACACACTCAGAAAGATTGGGTAACTCACTAAAAAACACAAAAGTACTGAGGGAGGCAAGATTTAAGCTCATGTTGTCTCCTTCCATGAGGTCTCTCTGAGAACACTGGGAGGAAAGTTACAGACATCCAGCCAGGAGGTAATTAAAATTGTCCCTTTTTGTCTGTAAACAAAGAAAGGAACAATAGAGGGGATATTGCACAGGCTGAGAGGTGGGAAACCAACACCAGCTCTTGGAGTGGTCTGAATTATGCCCCAGAGAGGACAACTGGAACATGGCTAGAGGTTACTTATTTGTCAGATCATTAACATGGGACATGATACAATGAGACAGAGGAGAGGAAGACTCACAGAAGAGATAAGCAGATGTCGTATAACGTAAGAGTTACTGGGCTTCCCTGGTGGCGCAGTGGTTGAGAATCTGCCTGCTAATGCAGGGGACACAGGTTCGAGCCCTGGTCTGGGAGGATCCCACATGTCGCGGAGCAACTAGTCCCGTGAGCCACAACTGCTGAGCCTGCGCGTCTGGAGCTTGTGCTCCGCAACAGGAGAGGCCGCGATAGTGGGAGGCCCGCGCACCGCGATGAAGAGTGGCCCCCACTTGCCACAACTAGAGAAAGCCCTCGCACAGAAACGAAGACCCAACACAGCAAAAATAAATAAATTAATTAATAAACTCCTACCCCCAACATCTTCTTTAAAAAAATAAATAAATAAATAAGAGTTACTGATGATTTAGGGTGTTTCAGATTGAGGACTAAGCATTGCTCAACTGAAGGGGAAAGTTCAAAGTGGGTAGGTTGGTTGATGTATCCTCTAAACAAATAATATAGTGGCACTGGGTGAGCCAGGTCCTCAGAAAACATCATTTATGGCCCTGTGTGCATATGGCACTGTACTAAGACACTATAACAAGGAAATGAGTAGTCAGGACTAGGAAAATAACAAACTAGGAGAGGCCGTATATTATCACACAGCACCTTGTAGTGGAGGGAGAAGAACAGGGAAAGTTAAGCCCTGACAGGACCTCAGTGCCAGGAAGAGGGGATCATTGAAGCGGTTTTGAAGAAGATACGAAAGAATTGAGGCAGAAAACAAAAGCAAACGCATCCAGTCTCCTGGAATCCAAGGGAAAAGAAAGGGAGAGAAGACCTGATGGGTGCTTTATTATGTGCTGCGTACATTAAATAATCAATTTACTCAAATTAAATAAGGTATTCAGTTAAATTCTCAGTCCTCACAACAGTCCTGCCAGTTGAATGTTGTCCCATTTTAAAGACGAGGAAACTAAGGCTCTGAGAGGTGGTTCCTTTCCAGCCATCAGACAGCTAGGGGAGGCAGGATCCACCTAGATCTGACTCTGAGGCCCTTGTTCCTTCCTCACTGCCCCAGTCACACGTTGGCTAGGAGATGGGGGGGACTGGTCAGGTGCAGAGTCGGAAGCTATGAAAGGATGATGAGGATCAGAATGGATTCAGAGAAGTGACGAGGATGCTGGTGGTCTCGCTGAGTGAAACTGCTGTGGAACAGAAATAGGAGAAGTTGACCACAGGAAAATTCACGTGGTCGGGTTCACGGTTCATTTGCCATGTGTGGCATTTTACTGTCTGGAACATGGAAGAGTAAATATTAGCTGCATCCAACTTGTGCTTTTGGAGAATGTGAGTTCCTTGTTTGAAAATTCTTTACAAGCCACCTTTTAGTCTTTGGGCTTCCAGATCGGTACCTCTTCAAATAATAGTTCCAAGAGAAATACTGGCTCCAGTGTGTGGTTTTCATATTTTTAAACTGGTGGTCCTGTTGGCTACCTAGACATTCACACCAGCAAGACATCTGGAAGTTATGGGAATCCTTTCCCCCAACTAATACAGTGATTTGGCCATTTATGTTCAGTAATGGCCCAGGTCTGACCTCCTTGCGCTTTTCAATGACCGGTGGGCTACTTAATGTTTGTGAGATTACGGGTTTGTGTGAATTGCAACGAATTGGTGAAAAAATAATTATAATTTGGGGAAATGAGGTTTGTCTATATGAGGACTTTGTAATCTGGAGTATGAAAAGAAGAATGGGCAAATGTTTTGTTTTAAAAGTACCTAAGTGTCTGTGGCATAGTAAGAAGTCTGGGAAAATGTATTTCAGCTACTGACTTAATTTCTGTTATTGTTGCTGACTTATAGCCCTACTCCTCCTCTAAGTATGTGTCAGGTCTGAACACAATTCTTCTTTGTAGTCCATTGACTCTTGGAAAATAATGCTGTGATTATAAGGCTTCCTGAATACTGTTTTCAAAATGTTAGTAATAACCGCATTGTACCTATCTGCTATACTTGGGTAACCATCTCTGTTGCTCAATTTATACTTAACATTGGTCATAGTGAAACATGTTTTCATCACTTGAAATCCAAATTTTATTTGCTAGGTTAGTAATGGCCACTTATTTCTGTAACATAAATTAGGATGTTGTGCAAGTTTGGTTTGCAAATAGGTTGACTCTTGAAGGCAACAAGTTTGCCTTGGAATCAGTAGGAAGAGTCATTTGAGTTGACTACCTAAATATTCATGAAAATCTTTGTTTTTTTAGTTTTCAGATAGTGGTAAGCTTTGATAGTGATTATAAGGATAAAGGATTTAAAACTGGAATGGGTTTTTAAAACTAGAGAGTCCACCTTCCTTCCTCTTCTCATTCCTTTATTTTTCAGGTTGGAGAAAGAACAAGGTCAAGAGCAGTTGCTTAAGTGGCATGACCTCCCAAGTGGCAGAACCCAGAACTTTCAGTCATTCCCATTTACTATCCACCAAAGTACTGTTTTCCTCTAATTGGCAAACAGTTCACTTGAAGGCACTGTGTTTCTCTACCCTAGATGTTGGGTTGGAAAAAAAAAGAAACTGCCTTTTACATAAAAGCTCTTGAAAATGTTTCTCATACATCAGCTCAGCAGAACACAAAAGTTTCTTCCTGCTAAATTTCCCCAAGTCCTCTCTGCTTGAATTTTCTTCTCACTTTTCTTTTGAAAAGTTCCCTTTGCACTTAGGAATAACGAATCTTATTTGTCCTGACAGCAGTATGCAAACATCTATTGCATCACAGTTCCCAAGCAGAGTAAAAAAACCAACAGTCCTTTTCTGAATTTCATTAGCAATGGCAGCAAACATTTCATCAGAACCTCAGAAGCAATACAGAGAAGAAAAGAAAAATCAAGTTAGCAATTATATAGTTAACATTATACAAGATGAAAGCCTGCATTAGAAAATCCTGAGGGCTGTAAACTCTACTTTTGAATCTGCCTTCAGGCTGTCTGTCCTTTCAAAATGTGGTGCCTGTTGGCAGAAGTAGGATTTGAAATGAAATTCATTACAGGAGTAATAAATACAGTGTGTGTGGTGAAATTGAATGTTTATGGAAAAGGTTTTTTGATAAGGACTGAATCAGGCCATCACAATGCTCAAGACATCTTTGGATATGAAATCAGACCAAAGGTTTTTTAAGAGAGTCTCTGAAAACTTATTTATAGCTCTATCCCTGAATTTGCAATTGACCTGAAGGGGCAAGGATGAGCCGACAACTGGTGAGAACACAGAGTACCTCATCACAAGATATAACTTATCCTGAGAAATCCTGTCCAAAATGTTACATGTTGATAATTCACATACGGAAAGGAAAATTTTTAACAAGCGCCCTGACACCTTGCTGCTCTGGAAGGGTCACTGCTTAGCAGTATCTGGTGTCATCCAGGTCTGCCTCATGTCCCTTCCACTCCCAACTTCCTCTCCCCCAGCATCCCTGAGCCAAGCACTTAGAGTTCTCCAAGGGTACCTGGACCTCTCTTGCCTGTAGGCCTTGCGGGAGCTCCCCACCCTGCTTGGAATCCCCTTTCTCCTCCGGAAGCCATTGCTGAAGCTTGTAGAACTTATTCCACTGTATTTTAACGGCACTCTCTCCCCTGACACTAGACAGTGAGTCATTTAGGTCAGGAGCTCTGCTTGGCCTTACTGATGTTGGTGAACACAGGACCCACCAAGATGACAGGCCCTCAGTTCATGGTGGTGGGTGGGTGGGTGAAAGAGGAAGAAGCAAGCAGACAACCTCCTGGGTAGCTTACATTTTAGGATGCATTTAAATAATACTAATAGTAATAATAATAATACTGGGGAGATATCAGTAATATCAGAAAACCTGACTTTAATATTGCTTCCTTTAGTGTAATCTACATAATAGGGTATCTGTACAAATCACTGGAGTTGCTGCTCTTAAACCCATCCGCTGAGGATGATGGAATGGCAAACCTTGCTTTCTCTCACCTTTTTGCCTGTGCTCATCTTACCTCCTCTTCCTTCAAGATTCTTCCCAGCATCGCTGTCCCTCCTGCAGTCGTGTTTAGAAGCCTCCCAGTAAGCTCCCCCGGACCCCCTAAGCTCACACCCATCCTGGCACTCAGCCCACCAGGATAGAGTCATGTGTTTTCTGGTCCATTTCAACCCCTGGCCTTTGCATCCTCCGCGCCTAGGAAACAGGGGTGGTCAGCAGACATTTACTCAATGAAAGTTACATGCATCATTCCTTGAGCCCCCAAATGAGAAAGAGAAAATAGATTTTCTTGACATTTTATTCCCAATCCATAAGCTTCCAATACTGTAGTCTCTTCTTACAACCTAAGGTTTAACCCTATTTAGGGCTACAAGTTTCAGTTATCTGACAGCTGTGAGACTGCTACCAGACTGTCATCCTGAAACTGGGTTAAAATTTGAAAGCTGATGCTCTTTACCGTGTCCTGACAACAATTAATTAAGTTTAATTGCCATCTTTGTATTAATTCTGAAAAATAAAGTAACTGAATTCGTTCTAAAAAATAAGAGAAACCAGTCGTATTTTTAGTACTTATTCCTTTCTAGTTTGCCATCATCTGTAAATCTCATGTCAATTGAAGCGCGTTTGACTGTATTCCATTCTCCTCACTTGTTCTCACTTTGCCGGTCAATCTCCTTACATTGTTGAATCATATTTTTGGAATGAAATAGTCATAGGCTTTTTTATCATTAGCTATTTTACAATTTAATTTAGAAGAGGGAACAGAATGATAAAATTAAATACAAGAGGCCCTCTGTGTGTCATCAAATAACCTCGTCTACTTTTGGTAACAAAAATAAAATTCCCTTTAAATAATTTCTAGCTCATTCTGAGCCAACTCTGTACAGATGAATGGCCTTCAGACTGTGTGAAGATTATGAGAGAACTCATCTCTCCCTCACGATGAGCCCAACCAAGTTTTTCCTGACAATTAAAATTTTCCTTTTCTTAATTTCATTCCATCGCTCCTAATTATGACCCCTGTAATTAGTGTACTGATTACCTCCCCGGCACAATGTCTCTTCCTCCTTGATGTTCACCCTTTATGTATTTTTAGCTTCCTCCTCTATCGGCCCCTGAATTCCCTGCTACCTTTTCCCTCACGGGACTGCTGGTTGAGGGACTCAGAGTGAGTCTTCCCCGGTCACTTAACCAGCTGTCTCACCACGTTTGGCTTTTGTCTCAATTTTTAGCTAAGGAAGAGAATTGTCCTCAGGGAAACTGGAGAGCTATTGTACAGCCTTGTCCTTCTGCGATGTTGGGGGATGTGTGCTAATGAGTTGATGCTCTGAGACAGTAGTGAGCTACTTCCTGCGCAATCCAGATCAGGTCCACACTCTAGGGCTGAACACTGTGGCTCAAACAGCATCACCCTCATTAGAAGCTCAGAAAGGTAGTTAGTTGAGATCTTTCAGTTTTTCTACAGAGTTTGTAAAGCAAGTTCTGAGAGCCTTTTTGCTTCTTTCCTTCCTTCCTTCCTTCCTTTGTTTTGTCCCTCCTTACTGTCTTCCATGCCCATTAGTGCTACCTTTTGGAGCTCGTGAATGTCCGTAGACCGTACACTGCAGCGCTAGAACTTGGACCCCCCCAAAGGCTTTGAAAATGAACAAGATCAGCCAGTCGCCCTGCTCTGCCTTTTCAGAAACTGTCTCCAGGTTTCTCCTTCCTCATGATGCTCTTGTTACTGCCTGGATGTATTTGGTAGGTCCTTTTTTCCAAAGAGGGCAAAACATTTCATCTCATCTTCACTGTATCCTAATGAAATAGTTGAGAAGAGACAGTGTTTGCCTGAAGAACTTCAACACCTATCCCCCAATTTATGGTAGAGCCCCGTGGTACCTAGATCTAGACTTAACCCACCCCGCTGAAGTCCATGCCTTACCGAGCTCTCCTCTGGGTCTTGCGCAGAACCGCTTTTCTGCAGAAGAGCTAGGGGGTGAATGGTGTAATTTTTAAGCCGCCCTAAAGATTGGATGCCAGGTATCAACCCTGAGCCCCTATCATGCGCCACGCACTGTGATGCAGAGATGATGAGCAAAGGTGGTCCCTGTCCTTGAGCGGCTTACAGATTAGTCACGGAGATAGTGGCAGAAACAGGTAATCACCGAGGATTTAAGTTTGGGAGGGATGGGGGAGCCCCTGAGTGAGAAGCGTTCCCAGAGGAAGGCAGTGGCCTTGGTGAGATTCTCTGTGTTGTTTTTTTTTTAATAAATTTATTTATTTATTTATTTTGGCTTTGTTGGGTCTTCATTTCTGTGCGAGGGGCTTCTCTCGTTGCGGAGAGCAGGGGCCACTCGTCATCGCGGTGCGCGGGCCTCTCACTATCACGGCCTCTCTTGTTGCGGAGCACAGGCTCCAGACGCGCAGGCTCAGTAGCCGTGGCTCACGGGCCCAGTTGCTCCGCGGCATGTGGGATCCTCCCAGACCAGGGCTCGAACCCGTGTCCCCCGCACTGGCAGGCAGACTCTCAACCCCTGCGCCACCAGGGAAGCCCTCTCTGTGTGTCTGCGTGGCCCAGCCACTGTCAGGCCCGCGGCCGCCTTCCTTAGCGAGCTCGCTCCTAATTGCCACCTGCCCTGGAGTATGTGAGCTCTCACGGAGAAGGAAAATTTATCCCTCCTGACATCTTTAGGTGTGGATAAGGAAAACAGTAAATGCTAAGCGTATTGTCAAGTGCTGTGAATGTCACCGAAGAGGAAGTTTTACAAGTGTGATTTCTCCATGTTTACAAAACGAACAAATGACTCAGATCTATTGTACGCATTCACAAGAGCTGTGTCCTAAGCTGCTCCCGATTTTGAAGTCATGTGTCTTCTTCCTTTGCATGTGCGGAAGGTTTTATAGAGGGTGGGAAGTGGGGGGGTGGGGGGTACAGAAGGAAAGCTTGGCCACAGGACTTGGTTCTAGGTGCGTGAGTGCCGCCAGGGCCTTTCCTTGGCCTCTGTGGTGTGGAAGATGCCCCATACCCCTCAGCCCTTGCTTCCTTTCTTCTTTCTCTGTCTCTCCCTCCCTCCCTCGCCCTCCCCCTTCCCCTCGTCCTCCTCCCCATTCTCCTTCTCTTTCTCCATCTCTCTCTGTCTCTGTCATTTTTCTTCTTCCTTCCAGTTGGCAGGGATTTTCCCCCCTTTGGTATGTTTTCTGTTAGGCTAACTTCAGACAAGACCCTGAAAACTGAAAACAGATGTCGAGGTGGCCCAGAGCGTCTGTGGGTTCATCACTCTCCGAAGCCCCGATTGGCTCTGCGCACGTTGCAGGCTGGGAGCCGGGCTGCGTTTTGGGCGGCTTCGCTGACTTTGCGGCTGACAGGACTGTTGAGCCTCACTAGATCTGGTCCCTCGGGCTCTCACCTTTTTAAATTTCTTCCATATGGAATGCACTTTGGGGATTAGTCCCCTTTCTTTTTTCTATTCTTTTTTTTTTTTCTTGTTTAAAAATGACTACACTGTGCCACCATAAAGAAGAATTTTTAAATGGATCAAAAATAAACCTTGATACTCTTTATCAGATGCATGTAGAAAGGAAAAATAAGCATATTTAATTAATGCCAGATTCTGAGGCATTTTGTAACTACCATGCTGGGTAAATCCTACGGAGTAACATACCTGATTAGACTTGAGGCCTGCCCTCACTTAGTAAGACAAATAATTCCCCCTTCACTGAGCTTTATCCCACAATGGACGTCTTCAGTGCCTCTTTACCTTTTATCGTCTGAAGATCAAAATTTATCATTTATTTCAAGAAGCTTTACGAAACAAAGTATGATGTTGGTGCTGGCTTTATTCTGTTATTAAAGTCTTGCATTCTACACAGGAATTTCATTTTTGTTTTGTCTAGAGCTTCGAAATTAGAGGAGATGGAAGAGAAGATGTTATATAAATTACATTGTGATGGATTACCTTGTAGGGGAGCAGATAAGTTTGAAATATTACAACTGTCATTAGGATAATAAATCTCGAATGTATCAGGGATGGAAATGGTGTCATAGTCCCTGTCTTACCCAGAGCTGAAGTGTTGCAGTTTTAAAGTTGAGCAATTAAAAATTGTAAAGCTCCTTTTTAAAATATTATGATCTCTAGACTTGATTTCGTTACCTGTTTCCGTTTGACAAATTGAATAAACAAATCCATCCATCCCCCTTGCCATCAGTCCTACCTTCTTCTTAAATATTACTTGGTCTCATAAACAGTACCAGTTATAAAAAGTACAAATGAATAATTATTCTTCAAAAATTAAAAAATGCCCTTGATTCCTTCTCTACTGCCAGTTCACATATACAGTAGTTACGCCACCAGGACACAGTGGACTGCAATATTTTGTCATATTTTCTTTCAGTCTTTTTTCTGTATACCATATTTAAGATTATTTAATCACACTACATATATAGTTTTAATTTCATTTCTTCCGCCTCTTGTTATAAGCATTTTCTGATGGTAAAGATTGTTCTTAATTTCTATCAGATTTTGAGTGGTGATGTCACCGTTCATTGACATTCTCAGTCTGTCAAATATCTAGATTTCCCCAGTGTTTTTCTCTGTTATAAAAACTGCTGTACTTGAATGTCACTACATGTACACTCTGGCTAAACTCAATAAACTTAAGATGATTTACACATTTTTCAAAACTGATGATTATTGTACTTTCCCCTGGGCAAGGGAATAGAATCAGAGATGATATAAAGACATAGTGTGGAATAGTTTATTTCTTGGAATACAACCTCTGTCATCTTGCTTTTTGGTAGTTTGCTTTTGCATTCTCTTTTGGAACAGAGAATGGAGAGTGGAACGACCTAGATGGTGTAAAATGGCTCCCTTTCTGGAAAAAAGTAATTAGATCAAAGACCAGCTTGTCTTATTCTAAAATATTTGCCTACAGAACAGTCTTCTTTACTGTTTTCATCTTATTATCACAGTCAGTTTATATATAACAATAATCAAAGCATTCTCTTGCTTTGGCAACCAGTCACTCAGTGAACATTTATTAAGTTCCAGCACCTTGCCTGGCTCCCTGAGAATATGAAGATAAATAAGGCAGAGTTCCTCCCCTCAAGGAATTCATAGTCTAGTAGGGAAGATAGAGAAGTAAACAAATGATTACAGCATCTACAAAGATATTCTGGGGGCTGAAGGAGGTATCACCTCTGCTTTGGGGCTTCACAGAGGAAATACTTGAATTAATTTAGTCTTGAAGTGTGGTCACAGATTGCTAGGGGAAGGGCTAGCAGAGAAGCAGAATAGCCTGGCAAGTGTGAGGAAACTAATGAGTTTGGGATGGATATGGGGAATGGGATTGGGGAGGGAGATGAAGATGCTCTGGGCCAACTAATGAAAAGTCTTGTTGTTGTGCTTAGGAGGCCATGGCTTTAGAAAGATGAGCTAAGGTGTAGAAGGAGGTTGGGGAGAGACTGAGGCAGAGAGGTAAATAAAGAACTTTTGCAATATTCTAAATAGGAAGTCTGGGGACTTGAATTAGGACAGCAGCAGTGAGCATGAAAAGAAGGAGAGAGTCAAGGTAGTTTAAAGATAGAGATTGGAAAGCATATAGGAATAAGTTGCATCTACTGTGTTGGGTACCTGGATAGGTGGTATTTGCAACCCTCTAAAACAAGGAAACATAAGATGGACCCAAATGGGGTTTCTCATCTTCTGACCTTTGCTTGCTTCATACTCTTCCGTGGATCTACGCAATGGAGAGTTGTATACCTTCTCCATGCTGGCAAATCAGTTTTCCTGTCACGTGGTTTTCTAGTTAATTGCCCAAAGCAAAGAAATAGAATGTGTGCATTCGGTGGTCTGCTTTTGCTTAGAAACCTAGAGATGGGCATCAAACCTTCTCTGTACTTGCATAACAAGTACTAAATGCATGTACTGAATTTGGGGATATTTTCAGTATTTATTGACTTAAAGTGGATATTGTATGACCAGATCTCAAAGGATTGGTTTTTGTCCCACCAGTAGAATGCACCGGGTTCTGATTACTTTAAAACCCTCGTATTTTGACATATGATGTATTTTGACAGTATTTAAAGAAATGGAGGCAAATTAATACATGATGTCAGCTGAGGACAAAGAACGTGTCTAAAACAACAGCAGATAAGTTAACAAGTGCATGATAATGTGACAGGGTGCATCTTATGAAAATCTCAGCTCATTTGGAGGTTATAAGCTGAAACTCTTTATTCAGTTTACTTTCAAGATCTTTAGAGGAGTTTGTTGAAAGAGCTGTGGAAGTGAAAGCGGCCAGGAGACTAAAGATGTTGATAGTGCCCGGTCAGCTAACTACAGCTGGGCTAATTTAGGCCTCCCTTTGCCCTGGGCATGGAAGGGCTCATCCCATTCAGAATCCTGAGTCGAGCAGTCTTGTGGTTTCTCTTTGGGTGAGTCCATAGCACATCGTTTTTATTTAATAGAGCATATATGTTGCAGGTACCCACTCTATGCTAGCTCCGTGGAAATTCTGAGTAATAATATTAATAATCATAACAATATTTATTGACCCCCTGCTATTTGCCAGACACCCTTCTAAGAATTTTTCATACATTAATTCACTTAAACCTCATACAGCTCTGTGAAGTAGGTTCTTTCTCTGTGAAGTAGATTGTAAACTCCATTTTACAGCTGAGAAGATGGAAATAGAAAAAGGTAAAGTAACTCACCCAAGAGCACCCAGCTGATAAAGTCATGGGACCAGCATTTAAACCCGGGCAAGCTGTCTCCGAGCTCGTGTTCCTAAACACTCTAATCCTCGCTGCCTGAGTGTCCTTCCCTCTTCTTATCACACCTCCCTGGAGAGCCTGGCTTAGTCATCACTTTCTCAGGGAGGTTCGCCTTGATTCCTCACCCCGCCTTCCGAGATCTTCTAGGTTACTTTTCTTCTTTGTAGAAAACATATTTGTTATTTCACTCACTGCACAGAATATAAGTGTTTGTATCTGTCTCTCCCACCAGACGTGATTTTAATCCTCTTCATATCCATGGGCATTTGTGTAGTGTTTGGCACAGAGCAGGTGTTCAATGAATACAACTTGAGTTGAGTTGTTTTGGCTTGAGCACACAATGCTTGTCCTCAAGGAGCTTTCAATCTACCTAGAAAAGAAGTTCCATCCACATGAAACAACTGAATAATGAAGAAATTTAAGCTAAAAGAGTATGGTATATACAGTAGGTGTTATAAGATTTCAAAGGAAGGAGATTGGCTGCAGGGATTGGGTTAGGTTGAGTTTGGTTGGGTTGGATTGTGTTTGGTTGGACTGGACTGGATTGGATTGGGTTGGATTGAATTGTATTGGATATATATAGCTTCTTCCAAATGTGTGGAATCTGAGATGCATATAGATTATAGCTAACCGAAGAAGGAAGAAGACTGATCACAATGTTGACCTGAGGTAGCTGCGAATTAAATGCTCATGTTTAAGGGGGCAGCAGAATTGTTTCAGACAATGTGAGCTGAAAGATCCTCCTCATTGTCACAGATCAATTAGGAGCTCCTCAGAGAGGCTGGCCCTGTTCGTTCCTGGGAGCTTCTTTCCACAGTATCTTGTATGTGCATAGCCCTCACAAGACTGCTTTGTGTTGTATATATCTGTCCTGTGTGACTGAACTCCCTGAGGGCAAGGATTATTTTTTGCCAATACCAAGCAGACAACCTGGCACAAAGTAGTGATAAAAATAACAATAGCAGGCTTCCCTAGTGGCGCAGTGGTTGAGAGTCTGCCTGCCGATGCAGGGGACACGGGTTCGAGCCCTGGTCTGGGAGGATCCCACATGCCGCGGAGCGACTAGGCCCGTGAGCCACAACTGCTGAGCCTGCGCGTCTGGAGCTTGTGCTCCGCAACAGGAGAGGCCGCGATAGTGAGAGGCCCGCGCACCGCGATGAAGAGTGGTCCCCACTTGCCACAACTAGGGGAAGCCATCGCACAGAAACGAAGACCCAACACAGCAAAAATAAATTAATTAATTAATAAACTCCTACCCCCAACATCTAAAAAAAAAAGAAAAAAAGAAAAATCTCCCCCTTATTGTAAAATAAATAAATAAATGAATAACAATAGCAGCAACAATTTACAGTTATATAGCATTGGTTTATAATAAAATATATACATGATAAATAACGTTTATCGGATCCTTACTATGTTCTATCCATTGTTCTGATTATTAACTCAGTCTACCTTTGCTGAATATTTTTTGTTGAAATTGTTGGTTGAATTTTGCTATCCTATGAAGATTATAACACCTAGGAAATTTTTCATTCTGTAGGCCCTTTCTGGACATGATCTGCATTTTAATTCTGCAAAAGCTGTTCACACACAGAGGAGTCTTAGCTCTTAGCCAGTGCCAGAGAGTTTCAAACCTAGGATTCCCTTAATGCTAACTTGACGCAACCAAAGTGCTAGCATTCAGGGCAGGCCACTCATCCCAGTAAGAAACTAAGAAGCATTCAGGACAGGCCACTCATACCAGAAAGAAAGTAAGAACAGGCTAGATACCCATGAATAGTAGAGTAGACCCCAAAACAATGCGCACGCACGCGCACGCACACACACTCCTCTTAATTCCAAGCCAAAGAGACTGAACCTGCTGACCCACTTCTTTTTCCGTTTGGAGTCTAAGACATGTCCGAGTTCACAGAGGGGGCCACTCATCACCCCGCCTGTGGGCTGCTTGGTGGGGCGACAAGTCAGGAGTCGGCACAGACACACATGCAGACACTGTGACTGCAGAGCTTCCAACTTGGAATCGACCTTCTTTTGCAGGTTAGGGAGGGGATCGCCCATGTACCAGCTCAACTGCTCCAAATACGCCATCCCAGAAGAGCGCAAGGAAAACAATCCAGGCAGCCCAATAAGCATTTCAGGCGGGCAACAAATATTTGTATAATATTTGCTACTAACTTTTAAGAGAAAAGTGCTCTTAGAAAAATGTCTGAGGCTTAATTGAAAAAACACATAGCAATCAACTTTTATTCCCAGCTGGCGTAAAACTGTCTGTCAGCCAAATTTGGGTTGCCTGAAGACAGACAAGTGACTAATACTAGGGCTGTGTGTGGCCAGGCCCAAGTGTATTTTCTGACCGCAAAACCATGTCTGGATTCTCCTTTGTAATTACCACACGGCCTGCTATAATTGTAACACTTACATTTACTTGCTGCCTTTGACGTGGAATTCAGGGTCCAAGGCTGTACCCCAAGCTAGAGTGAAGTCCTCTCTGTTATTTGCCTAAAACCTATAAAGTCATCATTGTGTGAGACATGTGTGTGTGTCTGTGTCTGTGTGTGTCTGTGTTGCCGCATCTGTTAAATATGTTAAGTATATCCTTGTGAAAAGTATGCCCACTCCTGCCTTGTTGGATGAAGCACTTTACTAACGGGATGCTGACTGAACACCTACCACTACATGCCAAGGACATTTTAGAATCTAGGAAACAGCAATGAACAAGACAATGAAGTCCCTGCTTTCCTGGAAGAGATCAGGAGTAGGGGAAAGTAGAAGAGAGGGAGACAGACAAGAAAGTAGCACCTAAAGAGATGCGCTGTGCGGTCACAGCAGAGCAATGGGGTAAAGGAGGGCTGGTGTCTTCTTTAGCTCACGAGGTCGGAGAAGGCCTCTCCAAAGCGGTAACGTTGACACCGACATTTTAAAATGAAAAGAAAGGAGTAGCACAAGCAGAGATCCGGAGGGCAGAACATTCCAGGCAGGTTAGTATAGCAGCCAAAGATGAGAAAGAGCTTGGCATGTTCCAGAAGCAGAGGAAAGACCAGTGCGACTCGAGCACGGTGGGTGAGAGGGGGACTGGTCAGAAGAGCTGGCTATGGAGGCCCCTGTAAGAAGCAGGTGGGGGTGGAGGGGTGGAGGTCGTGACCCCTGTAAGAAGCAGGGGTTCTAGTTAGGAGGCTCCTGAAGAGGCCTGGGCAGAAGGCCGTAGTGGTTTGGACTAAGATGCAGTGGAAATCGAGAAAAGAGGCTAGATTTCGATTTAGGGAATATAGTTGAGAACCAGTCAACAGAACTTGCCAGTGGTTTGGATGTGAGGAATGAAGGGAAAGGAATAATCAAGAATGATTCCAGGTTAAGGCGGTCCGGTGGTTAAGACTCCACGCTCTCAATGCAGGGGACACTGGTCTGATCCCTGGTTGGGGAACTAAGATCCCGCATGCCATGCCGCACGGCACGGCCAAAATAAATAAGATAGGTAGGTAGATAGATAGATAGATAGATAGATAGATAGATAGACAGATTCCAAAGGTTTGGGCTTGAGCACCTAGGAGGAGGATGACTGAGATGAGGATTTAGCTGTTCACTGACAGTCATCACTGACTAACCATGAACGCACATCTTGGGATCCAATAAATGCCCTCACCGACCTCCTAACCTTACATCACTGGGGAATATTCACAGACTTTTGGAAATCCTTGATTGTTTACTTAATTACTACTGCAGGCATTTTCATGTCTCCTCCTTTTGGTTTTTATTTTATGACATCAAGAAAATCCCATTCAAGTTACTAACTCAGTCCTGATACATCCCTCCTGGGCGCTCTGTAGATATTAGTTCCTGCCCAGGTTTCCCTCCTCAGCACTTCGCTTGGGTGCCCTGGGCCCCGGGCATGGATGTTAGGTGTGGGTCTGAGATCTGCCCATCTGGGCGGAAGCTGACAGCTGGCGCATATACTTCTGACAACATGCCTTGTTTCTGTATATGGAAAACAGTGTGACTCATCATCTTGTTCTTCCTTTTTTAATCAGAAAATTTTTTTGAGATCTCTTGAATAACAAACGGATTTAATCCGCTTATTTCTTTATTATAATGCTGACATTTTCTACTTTTGCCTTAAAAATATTGTGGAGGCTTCAGTTTTCTTGTCTATTCAGTAGGAATAACAATAGAGTTGTTCTTCATGGGTGTTTTGTGCAGATTAAATGAAATAATGTATATAAAGTGCTTAGCATAGTAGCTGGTATGTAGCAGTCTGTAAACTTGAGGTATTATTATTAATAAAATAATAATCTGGGGGAGGGAGGGATGGCTCCCAGAACCTATACACTGGTTTTAGTATTCAAATTAAGCAGGCCAAGAAAGTAGAGCTGTACATTGATTTACTGTACTAACTCCCTGCATGACTTTGGACAAAACCTATAATGTCTTTGGATCTCCCGTTTTCTCCAGTAAATGAGAGAATAAGGATAAATAACCTCAGTTTAGAACTTTTGTGATTCTAGTAGACGATCTGTATTTTTTCTCCAATCTTCCTATCAGTGGGCTTATCAAAAAGTTTTGTCTTTTTGTATAGATTAGTGTAAGTGATATTTATTACCAGATGTGACCTTTTGTTTTAGCACACTGTAGAATCCCAACATTAATATCACTTTCTATAAATATAGATTTCTGGTGAGGAAATGTTCTAGCTCAAGAGAAGTTTAGCTATTGAGGCTCTTTCTCTTTTTAGACTCTCGGTCCATGGGCTATTACTCACCACTGGCACTCTTTCCCAGCCTCACTTATGTCACCTTCTTCTTTCGTGATCGCTGCTGTTGATAGCCACCTACAGCTTCTAAGTTCCCCACTCAGCCTTCCCTAGTGGTTGGCATTGCATCTGAGTTGTGCTTTCTTGCTTCCTCTACTTTTTGAAATTTAAAAATAGAAAATTAAGAAAACCCCACAGTCTTTCACATTGGCTGAACCCTGTTATTCATCCAACAGATTTTCTGGTGAATTCCACAGTATAACGTATACAGTCAGAAATCTATCAGTTCAGAGGAAGCCCTGTAAGAAATGGACAAAGAGATACTTTTATTTTGACTGTCAAACGCACAATCAGAAATGGGCGGCAGCAGGCCGCAAGAGGAGGCTTTGGAAAGTGAATCAGAGAATCAGAATAGCTCTCTTCTCTGCTCCTTGACTTTTCTCCTTACCTGTCCAACTTTCCTGAACCATCGTGAAGAATCATTGGATTGGGGCTTTCCTGATGGCGCTGTGGTTGAGAGTCCACCTGCCGATGCAGGGGACGCGGGTTCGTGCCCCGGTCCGGGAGGATCCCACATGCCGCGGAGCGGCTGGGCCCGTGAGCCGTGGCCGCTGGGCCTGCGCATCCGGAGCCTGTGCTCCGCAACGGGAGAGGCCACAACAGGGAGAGGCCCGCGTACCGCAAAAAAAAAAAAGAATCATTGGGTTGATAAGAGGACTCTTTTTTAAGAGTCTGACTCTTGCGCTATTCATACCAAAGACAGGTCCTGGGAAGCACAAAGTCTCTTCATAGATCTAAGGAAAATTATTTCAGAAGCCGCAACTCACATCATAGCAAACATACTAAACTATGGCAACTTCCACATTAAATATAATTTTAATGCTGGCAAAATTTTTTGAAGATATTTTTACAATTTTGCCTTGGAAAACGGTTGGCTACAAGTAAGTGATTTAACCTATAATTGGCTATTAATTTATCGGCAATTATCTTAGCATACTTGGGAATTATTAAATTAAAACCTAACTCCAGCGTATATATTGCTTCCAAAGGAAATATTTTTGATTACCAAATCAACAATTAATGAAGTTAACCCAACATTACATTTTGTAGACCTTTAAAATTGATTATTTTCCATTTTGTAGTTATCCTGTTTTGAAACCAGTAAATGGTTTTCAAGGTCTCAGACATTTTTATCGGCCCTTGAAAAGCTGAAAGTCCCCAGGCATCGTACCTTAATGACCAGTGGTTAGAAAACGCTCTGTATGGGAAATCCTAAGCTCTGAGGGCTTCACTCTTGGCTTCTTCAAGGAAAAAGCGCTGTTTGGGGGACATTTCTCTAAGAAAATACAACAAGCTGGCATATAAATAGCACTAGTTGCTAAAACAAAGAGAAACCCCTACAAAAAAAAAAAACAGAGTAATTGGGGGCAGAATCCCTGGGTTTCAGCCATAAGTTCACTGGGTGACCTTGAACAAGTGCTCTGTGGCCCTTTTCCTGCCTCCAGTGGTACTTTTCCAGCATATACTTCATCTGGCCAAGGGGGAAGGCCAGGGCCAGCAGTTGTAGGAACTAAAAGATGTACAGAACCATCTCAACTTAAGAAAAGGGTTTCACTCACACATTAAAAGCGAGGCACTTTTTAATGTCTACATTCAGTATTTTGCCAAAATGAAAGAAGGAAGGGAAGGGAGAAGAGAGAAAGGGAGGGAAAAAGGAGGAGGAGGGACTACACTGTCACACTTGTGTTTAAAACACTACTGATCTTTGATTTCAGTGCAGAATGACAAGTCTGCCTTCTCCAGAAAGAAAGGCTTTCATGTGAGATTCTCTCAGTACCCCATTCAGAAGCCATCTGTTATCTAGTTTCCCTTGGTGAGGGGCAAGGACCATGAAAAGAACACAGATATCAGAATCAAATAAGTTATGTTCAAAGCTAGCCCTACCACTCATTTACTCAGCGGTTCTCAAAGTGTGGGCCAGGAACGCCTAGGGTACTCTGAGAGCCTTTCAGGGTGCCCACAAGGTCAAAACTATCTTCATAATAATACTAAGATGTCATTTGCCCTTTTCACTCTCTTTCTTTTCATAAGTGAATTTTTCCAGAGGCTGTGTGGTGTGATATCACGACAGACTGGACGCATACACAGATATCAAAATCCAGCTATCCTTATGATGATCTCTGATAATATCTGAATTGGGATCTCCTCCAAATCTTTTAGAAAACTCCACTAACGGAATCTAGTTGAGAAACTGAAGGAAGAAAACTAGAATATATAGTTCTTCTTCACTCATTAGTGAAGTTCTTCACTCATGAGGCCCTTTTCTTTCTTTGACCAAAGCCTACAAACTTTTTGCTCCTTTATCAGGTATTGTGTCCTTTGATTTAATTTTATTCATCCCCCAAAATGAGAATAATTCCAATGAAGTATTCCCTGACTTTCGATGTACAATGGATTACTAGACTTATATTTATTGCTGTGCCCTGCAGACCGTGTTACTCACCTCTCTGCCACCATAGAAAGCATCAGAAACATCATTGTTGTTGGAACACATAGTACACTATGGAGTGGATGGAAAGACATATTTTAGGATAAATATAATTTTGCTCACTTATTTTCATTCTTTGAAGTTGTTTAAACTAGGCCTTCTTAAACCTCTTATCACTTCTTACTGGACAGAAATTAAATGTGTAGACATTATTTTTAGACTGATGAAAAAATAAATATATAGTATGCAAACCATGAAAAAAAAATCCAACTATCTTCTATTAAGCCACACATTAAAGATATTTTCAGGGCTTCCCTGGTGGCGCAGTGGTTGAGAGTCCGCCTGCCGATGCAGGGGACACGGGTTCGTGCCCCGGTCTGGGAAGATCCCACATGCCACGGAGCAGCTGGGCCCATGAGCCATGGCCGCTGAGCCTGCACGTCCAGAGCCTGTGCTCCGCAACGGGAGAGGCCACAGCAGTGAGAGGCCCGCGTACTGCAAAAAAAAAAAAAAAAAAAAAAAGATATTTTCACAAAAGTAAAACAATGCCACTCTTATCTCTAACTTTTTTTGTTCTGGAAAATATAATTATACTTTTAATTTTTTAAATGTCATTTATGTTCACATGTCATGGGGTTGTTCTTTTTAAATGAATTAATAAATACATATTTTAAAATTCCTAAGTCTTAATGTCTAACATGGCAAATCTTGATAAATATAAACCACATTTTAAAAGTTTATTGGCATCCTCAATGATTTCTAAAAGTACAGAAGTGTTCTAAGACCAAAAAGTTTGAGAATCCCTGTACTGTCCAACAGTAACTATCATTTATTGAATGTGTCTTTGTGCCAGGAGCTGTGCAGAGCACACTAAATTCTTCACCTCTTAATCTTTGCAATAAAGTTATAGAGATGTTAAAAACAGACCCTGCTAGCACGAGGTCTCACAGCTGGAAGTGACAGAGATTACCACGTCCTCTGACTCCAAAGCCACATTCTTGATTAGTGAACAGCACTCCCTCACAAATTCACTCTCTGTAACTTTGAAAAAGTTATTTCGCTGCTCCAAATCTGTTTCCTTACCAAACATGGGCAGACTCCTGCCTCCCCTGCAGAAGAGTTAATATGCATCCAAGCGCCTAGCACAGGGGCTAACACCAAAGAGACCCTTCCATCCCTTCCTGTCCTTGACATGTTAGACCAACGAGACTCAGCAACTTCCCTTTTTCCCTCTAGATGGTCTTCAAGCAGAAAGAGAGGCTGATGCCACAGAAGGAGTTGATGAAGATATGATTGTGACCCAAAGTCACACCAACTTCATCTGCCCCATTACACAGGTACTGTTTTCTCCTCCTTCCCCTGAAAGAAAAAGCGATTCACTTCATAGAGGCAAAGGGTTCCTGTTTGCTTTCTGACTTCATTTCATGTCTAGAGTTGAGGAGGGAGGAAAGGAAAGGGATGAGAGTTGAAGAGTATACCTGGGAAAGAGTTTTCAGTCAATGATGTCCTTAGGGATCTAGGAATAAATTCCTGGCCCACAGGCCAAGTGTCATTGGTGCCACTGGTCTCCCTGCATTTTCTGATGTGGTCATCTGCCCTAGGAGTTATCTAGAGCCATGAAACGGGGAGGTTAAACCTCGGAAGCCCCAGGTCTAGGCAAACATAGCGCCAAATAATTGTTGGCTTGGAGAAGTTACTGGAAGCTGATCACTATCATTCCTGAAAGCCTGATGTCTCCTTGATTGCAGTTGGAAATGAAGAAGCCAGTGAAAAATAAAGTGTGTGGCCACACCTATGAAGAGGAAGCCATTGTTCGCATGATTGAGTCCAAGCACAAGCGGAAGAAAAAGGCCTGGTGAGTTGCTGCAGGAAGGGAAATGACACCTTCCCAGGGGTGGTCAGTCCAAGGCGCTTCAACTTCTCCCCTGAAGTCCATTCAGCCGGAGGGATAGTGTCAACATGGAAAAACAGGACATGAGGGAACAAATTAATAATCTGTTCAGGAAGAAACTGAAGGAGCTTCAACCACACCTTCAGAACACGAGAAAAAGGAATTGGATGTAATGTTAATCATTAGATAATAGGAATTTTTATGAATTTGTGCTGGAGCCTGAAAAAAATAGAGAACTGTGATACCGAGAGATTTCTTTTCCCCTTTCTATATGCACTTACCCAAACAAGAAGGAATGGTTTAAAAAATTTTTTTTTGTTTTTTTGCATCCTGCAATACAGGTAGTTTGTTTAAAAAATATATTAAGTCATCATTCTAAGATAAGAATTCGTATCCAACTGGTCTTGATGATCAAGATTTGATTGTCCGGGAAAACCTTTCATATCCTTAATTACGTAAATAACTTCCCAAATGGTTTAAGTAAATTCATGGATGACTGCAATGAGAAAGAAAATTTTAATTGGAATGTTTAGAGAATCTTTCTTTTATATATATATTTCTACCCCTTTCTCTCTCTCTCTCTCTCTCTCTCTCTCTCTCACACACACACACACACACACACACACACACACACATGCACACATGCTCCAACCCTGGAGGACCATGGCTCTGTTTCTGTAATAACCTAGAAGCCTGAGTTGGCTAGCCTAGCTTTGACTTGGTTGGCATTTCTTGTGCTTTTATCACAGATTTGTCGAAGGAATGGAATTGCAGGTGTGACCAGTTCTCAATGGACTTGTGATAACAGTCCCTTTGATGTGTGGCTTGCTTCTCCATCGCCCAGAAATTTGCTGGTCCAGACCTAGAACTGGAATTCCCCACCTCTCCTCATCAGGGTGTGGACTTAAAGATAGGGCATTTGAGACTGCAGATATCTTGATGGTCATTCAGTCAAGTAGTTTGCCCTATTTATTCTAGAAGAACTGCCTAATGATTACAAAATCGAGATTGTTTGAGCACATTTTTATCTGTTTTGACTTTCCAGCTTACGACTGAGATACCATATTTCCCTAAGGAACCTTTTATTTTCCCTTGTGAGTGTAATTTTCTTTGTTTCTGGACTTCTAAGCCTTCTTTTTCTCCTAACTTTTTTCTATGTTTATCCTCTGAAAAACAAAACTTTAATTTGTTGACATAACTGCTAAGAATAGGGATTCCCAGATAGTTCTGTGTCACAGCTCTTATTCCTTAAAGTTTGTGACATTCTCCTCGAGGCAGATTTGAAAAGGGCAGGCACTGATACAAAAGCACATTTCTCCCAAGTCCCAGGATGGCTGGAAGCAGCTCCCAGAGCAGGCTCACATTTAAATGCATCTTCTTGATTACATACTTTGATTTTCTAACGTCCTTTGCCTTTTTTGAATTGTAAATGATGTTTGGAAGCACTTGACACCCATCATTTGGAAAAGGTGGGTATTTTTCTGTACTTTTATAACTTGGGTGCAGATTCCGCAAACTCTGCAGGTTCTCATAGCTTAGTAAAAACAGTTAGGTCCAAGTGGAGAAGTCTGGAAGGATTACAGCGAAGGTACTATTGAAAAATCAGAAGGATTGAAAATGAGAAGGATTTCAGAGAATGCTTGGGCCTTGAAAATGAGAAGGATTTCAGAGAATGGTGGAGAAGACTCTTTCTAGCCAAGAGGCTCGCCCTATTCAGAGTCTGTTCCACTTGGGGGATAGTACGTACAGCGACAGTTATTGCATGTTAGCCGGTGATTAGAAGGATGCTCTGGACAATAGCAATGGGGGAATGGAGTATGTAAATTCTCTCTCTATTCTGTACTCATTGTAGAGGGTGTTAAATGTCATGATTTCATTAGTTTCCTCATCTATAAATGGATGATAATAGTTGTCATTGCCTCCTTGGTATGTTTGAAATTTGAATAAGATATACGTACAGCACTTGAAGTACCTGTCACGTGGTCAGTAAACTTTATCCCATCCTCATTACCCTCATCCTCATTCTTGCCACCATTATTCTGTAGGCGTGAGAGAACATTGCAGGGTTTTGAGGGAAGAAGGAGAGTCACCCTGGGTTTTAGGAAGTTACTCCAGTAGCAGTTCAAGAGATGGATGAATAAAGGCATGAGACGAAGATGTCAATTCAGATGCCTTTGCGGTAGATTAAGTTATAGATAATGAGAGCTGGGATTGAGGCAGGAGTCATAGGCGGAGGGAAGTGAGGAGGAACACGATCGTGGAGGTACGATGGACAGAATTTGGTAGCCGGAAGTTGAGGGGAACAAGTGGAAGGATGACTGACATTTCTCAACTGGGTGTCTAGAAGGATGGCGACGTCATTAGCTGGCAGAGAGGTCGTAAGGGGAACACATTTAGGAAGGAATAGAAGAGGCACAGTTTGGGTCATGCTAAGTTTGAGGTCCTAGCAATATAGCCACCTGGAAGTATCCAGGAGGCACAGAAAATGTGGGCGTTTGAGCTCGGGAGAGAGCTCCGAGTGTGAGATGTTGACTGTAAGGTTACTGATACAGAGGAGTCGGCCCAGCACAGGTACAGCTCTGGACTGGATGTGACAACAGCCAGCTGAGAACCCCCAAGGACGGGACCTTGGCCTGGCTCTGAGCGGCGTGAGGCCGGGATGCAGCTCTGCTTTGCTTACTGCGTTCCCCCAGCACCTAACGTAGACCCACAGAAAAGCATTCTGCCATTTTGAAAGGGCAATCAAAGGAAGAAGACTCCAACAAAGCAGTCTGAGACGTAGCCAGGAGAGAAGGGATGAGAGATAAGCGAGTTGAGGATCACAGGAGCCAGTGCTGGAGTGACAGGATCTTGAGGATGAGGTACATTGTATTTGGCAACAGGTTAGAATCCAGGGCCTCTGCAAATCCTATTCCAGAGGTTCCTGATTAAACACGAATTAGTGTTGTTTCCCAGGACGCATGTCAGGGCGATGAGCAGTTCTGGCTTCCCTTTGTTTAAAAATGTCTATGACACATCCAGTCCGAGAAATCTCAGTTTTTCCTCCTTGTTGGTTCCAACTATGTTTTGTCAGACAGGAGTTCCAGTTACATTGTGTTACTGGCACTGACTCCATTTTTAAAGTCTCCATTGTTGAGACTTTAGCCCTAACTAAATACAATAGTTAGAATCATTTCTGAAAACACATCTCTTAATAATCAGGCTGTTTATTATCTTACTAAGAAAGCTGCCTTATGATTTTCATATTAATAAGGTATTTCCTATTATCCATAGTCATTTCTTTCCTCTTTTGTTTAAGAACAGAGGCTATATTAACAAACAGTCACATTTAAGAGCACGGAGAGTACAATTAAGTTGAACAGAAATGTGTCATTGAATAGCAGAACTCCAGCATTGCGCTTGGAGGCCCTAATTTTTTTTTTTTTTTTTTTTTTTGCGGTACGCGGGCCTCTCACTGTTGTGGCCTCTCCCGTTGCGGAGCACAGGCTCCGGACGCGCAGGCTCAGCGGCCATGGCTCACGGGCCCAGCCGCTACACGGCATGTGGGATCTTCCCGGACCGGGGCACGAACCCCTGTCCCCTGCATCGGCAGGCGGACTCTCAACCACTGCGCCACCAGGGAAGACCTTGGAGGCCCTATTTTAACCATTTACCAACAAGGCCCTTAACGTCTCAGAGCCTCAGTGTCTTCATCTGTAAAATGGAAAGAGCGACATCTCACAGAATTTCAGGATCAAAGGAACAGTGGGGAATTCCAGTCTAGGTCTGGACCAGCAAATTTCTTGGCAGTGGAGAAGCAAAGCACTTAGGAGAAAGCTCCTTTTGGACTACAGCGCGCTGAACAAATAGCAGTCGGGTTATTGAGGTCAAGACTGTTCATGTTTGTATTACTTACCTCACTGCTTGGTGACACATTATTTTAGACTCAGAGGATGTAGGATAGAGTTACACTCTGTGTTTAGGTATGATGGGAATCCATCCCACTCACATTTCCAGACCTGCTTTCTAGAGCTGGGCTGGACTTTGGCATTCTTGGGGCCCAGATCCAGGAGCTCGTCAGACCCAGAATCCTGTACTTTTGAGCTGATGCTGAGGCCTAGGGTCCCCAGAGCCTCTGGGACCCCCTAAGACTCGGTCCCTTCGCTCAGCAGACACTTACACTCTTGGCCACTGCTGCGGTGGAATGTTCTGCCCTGTCAGTGACCCCAGTTCAGGACCCAGCCTCTCCTTCCAGGCCTGTAGGTCTGACTCTTGAACAGTAATGACACGAGAGCTTAAGACTGGCTGTTGCCACGCCTATCTTGCTCACCAGGATGTCGTGGGGATGAATGCACTAATGCTTATAGAGTGTTCTTTCTCCAGCGGAGGAGGGCCCTGATTCAGTATCATGTCATTATGACCTTGTCTTATCCTCTTTAGTTTAGAAACTTGTGTTTGTTTAATTGAGACGGCGTGAGAAACAAGGTTCTCCTGCATCGACCTCTCCTCCGGGAAGCCTTCCTGGAACCCCCGTTTGTGCTGTGCAAGGTGCCCCGTCCCTGTGCTCCCACAGCGCCTGCCTCCTGCCAGCATTGTAGGTGGGCCCGGCTCTTCTCCACAAGGTTCTAGAGGACAGAAGTTGTGTCCTAGAGCAGGAACCAGCTTACTGAGCACCTGAGTGAATTCCTGGACCATTGTCGCAATGCATCCCGCTCATTCTCACAACAACCCTATGCTCTGCCTTCCTAGAGGAAGAAACTGAGGCCCATTAATGACATCAGTTGCCCAGAGTGTCACAGCCAGGAGGCTTGAGCCCAGGGCTTTTTCACCCTTGAGCCTGTAGTTTTGTCTTTAGGCCGTCTGGCTCCCGTTGGGAGGGCTTTTTGGTTAATGCCTCTGTCCCCTGGGCTGATACCCTCAGTGAGCTCAGACCGCTTTGTCTGAACGGGTGGCCCTGGGATAATGTGCATGCCAGCTCCGCAACTGCCTGCTGTGGTTAATCCCATCACACGTTCTCAGAATGCTCTCATTTACTGACTAAAACCACTGATGTCATCAGGAAGTCCTCCCCACCTCACTCTCCACTTCCCTAAAACAGCTTATTCACTGTCTGACTATTGGTTTTAAAGACTTTGTTCTGTGAAGTCGGGGGACTACAGCCCACATCCTGGCTGTTCAATGTGAATGATCAGTGGGTTGATAAGCATTAACTGAGGGTCATCCCAGCCACCGACTTAAGGTTGCACTTCCATGTATGTCATGGAAGTTGAAGTGATGAAAACTGCCTTTGCTGAAGTCAGGAAAGTGTCCGTATCCTTTTCATAATCTCACCTTATTTACTTTCAAACTGAAAGAAAGAATTCACTTTGAGACAGCAAGGTGTTTTAAACCAGTGTAAAGCATTCCTCAAGCACCTCCAATCCTTCCCCTAACGCAAAGCCAAATCATCACCCCCATCGTCTTTCATATGATTGCCTTTCTTTAATCACATTTTAACACATGTCCCCAGACATACAGGACACATTTCAGTATTTTAAATATAAATATTGTTAGCAAGCATATTATTCATTACATTGATTAATGCTCCTCTAATATAAAGATGCCTTGGTCCAGAAATCAAGACCGAGAAAAGTTTCACTTTTGTGTTGAACTGTTGAGCTTTCTACTGCTGGACAAATTGGAGCTCCCATGATCCGCTTTCTTCCCCTTCTGGTTTATAGCTTTTGTCTTGAATTTTTTTTTTTTTTTTTTTTTTTTTTTTTTTTTTTGCGGTATGTGGGCCTCTCATTGTTGTGGCCTCTCCCGTTGCGAAGCACAGGCTCCGGACGCGCAGGCTCAGCAGCCATGGCTCACGGGCCCAGCCGCTCCGCGGCATGTGGGATCTTCCCAGACCGGGGCACGAACCCGTGTCCCCTGCATCGGCAGGCGGACTCTCAACCACTGCACCACCAGGGAAGCCCGAATTTTGTTATTTTTTTTTTTTTTTTTTTTTTTTTTTTTTTTTTTTTTTTTTTTTTCTTTTTGCGGTATGCGGGCCTCTCACTGTTGTGGCCTCTCCCGTTGCGGAGCACAGGCTCCGGATGCGCAGGCCCAGCGGCCATGGCTCACGGGCCCAGCCGCTCCGCGGCATATGGGATCCTCCCAGACCGGGGCACGAACCCGTATCCCCTGCATCGGCAGGCGGACTCTCAACCACTGCGCCACCAGGGAGGCCCGAATTTTGTTATTTTTGATCTGTGCTTTTTGGAGGGTTGTCTCAGATCACTGGGCCAGAGCTCTGTGTGGGGCAGGAACCTATATTTGTATTTCACAGCTGGGTGCTTAGAACTAGCACAGGGCCAATCACATAAGAGGGTCAAATGAATGCACGAATGTGCACCCGTCTGTGTTGGAGGTATGCAATCTATAGACAGATCAGCAACTTTCATCAGGAGACTGGTGACGGTCATAGGAGATGGTGAAGGGGATGAAAGTTATTGAGCACTGTGTTGCCTGGAGCCCTGTGAAATTGGGATTCTGCCCCTATTGTAAATCTGAGGACACAGAGGCTCCAAAAGGTAAAGTGAGTTGCCGGTGGTCTCATAATAAGCAAGTAGGCATTGGAGTTAGAATTCAGACCTAGGTTGGCTTGACTCCAAAACTGGGCGCTCTACCAGAGTCTGGTTCATGTTGAGAAGAAATCAGGTGACTTCATCCAGCCCACTGCCTTCAGAGGAGACCACATCTGAACAGAACCATGACTCACCCACTGATTTCTTCAGCCACAGCTTTTCCTCTGAGTCCCCACCAGCCCACTCAGTCTCTCCACTGGGAGGACTAGTGGGCATTTCAGAGGGAACATGTAGCAACCAGGACTCCTGCCTGACTCCATCCCAGCCCGGCTTTCCAGTTGTTTCCATGGAGAGGAAGGGTACCACCAGTCCCCTTCGGCTCGGGCCAGACTCTGCACAAAGCTCAGCTTTCCTTTACCCCCCACATCAGGTCCATCAGCAAGTCCCATAGGTTCTATTTCCGGTTGTATCCAGGGCTGCTCACGGCTACACCCTCATCCAAGCTGCCCTCACTCTGCTGGCTGCTGCACAATCCCCCCCTCTCTCCTGCTTCCCCTCTGCCTGTGTTCTGTATTAAACAGCCAGAGTCATGTTTCCTAAATATAAGCCAAATCCCATCCCTCCCCTATCTCCAGCCCTCCATTGTTTTCATATTTAAAATAAAACCCAAAGCCCCACACGCCCTCCAACCAAATCTCCAAATGCCCTCCCTCTTGCCCTGGGCATTCCAGCCACACGGACCTTGTTCTTACTCCCGGGCACCAAGCGGCTATCTCCTCGACTTCTACACGGGCCGCTGCCCCAGCCCGAGCCTCATGCAGCCCTTGTTCTAGATAAGACCTCCCAGTGAGCCTTGCCCTGACCCCCTCTACATAAGCCCCTTAGCTCACACTCTCTCCCTTGACCCTGCTTTTTAGCCTTTGTAGCACTTAATGCCACATGAACTCACAGCAAGCATCTATGCGGTTGAGTTAGTGAAGATCTGTCTCCCCCACTGCAAAGTGAGCGCTGTGAAGTGGGCATTGCCCTGCCCCCGGTGCTGGACAGGCCCTGGCTCAGATGGACACCCGGTGAACAAATGAATGAGTGCACATCGGTCCTGATTTTTTAAGTGTGCTCCTTTGTTGGTAAAATGTCCTCACTTAAACACTACTCAGCCATAAAAAAGAATGAAATTTTGCCATGTGTAGCAACATGGATGGACTTGGAGGACGTTATGCCAAGTGAAATAAGTCAGAGAAAAACAAATACTGTGTGATAACACTTATCTGTGGAATCTAAAAAATACAACAAACTAATAAAACAAAAAAGAAGCCAACTCACAGATACAGAGAACAAACTCGTGGCTCTCGGTGGGGAGAGGGAGGGGGAGGGGCAAGATAGGGGTGAGAAGAAGAACAAGGGGTTATTATGGGATTATATGAAATCACCTGTGTGAAAACTTCTGAAAATTGTAAAACACTGTAGAATTTAAAGAATCTTTCATTCAATTAAAAAAAAAAGTGCCCTCACTTAGATTCTTGCATGTGAGAGAAGTTCATGCTGAAGGCATTAAGGTGAAGCGGCCTGACTTGATTTTCTCATCCCTCACAGCTGCCCGAAAATTGGCTGTAGCCACACGGACGTAAGAATGTCTGATCTCATCCAGGACGAGGTGCTGAGGAGGGCGATTGAGAGCCACAACAAGAAAAAACATCGTCAGTCTGACTAGGAAGACCACCTGCCTGCAGGGAACTCCGCAGCCTACCTCCTACCCCAGCCATCTGTAGAGAGCAATGCTTGTCAAAGCACTTCGACTGGCTGCATAGCATACTTTGGGGTAAAATTGAAGGTTTTAGTGTATTTGAAAGCCTTTTTCTATGTTACAGTAAACATTCAAGCACATTATATTGTTTATTTTTAAGTGTTCTGCAACTTTAAATAAAACTTTGATTATCTGCGTGTGTCCTATCTGTGCGCCTCCCGAGGTGTAAATGCTTCCAGTGGTAAAGCCTGGGTGGTGCCAGGCTTCTCTATTTCTAATCCTTCAGACTGTTTTTTATTATAGTTTTAACCAAAAAAAATGTCTTGCAAGGCATGTTTGAAATGCAAACACATAGAAACACCCCCAACTGCAAGCATTTTCTATCAGGATAGTAAAGAATAGCATGAGGGTATAAAGCAAAGCCAGCTTCCTTACCTATGTTTACTTTGTATACTGACAGTTCCAAAGATGTAAATGCTTTTGTCATTCTGATGGGCACAGAATGCTCCAGTAGCTGGCTTATCAGTGCGATGATAACTGATGCCATAATGGAAACTTTGCTGCAGCCTTCTGAGATCCTGAAGCGTCATCGGAAGCAACCACATCCTGGCTGTTCTCTGCCTTGCTCTGTGGCTTTTGGTAAGTAGCTTCAGCCCCGTGGGGCGGGGGGTCTTCAGCCACGAAATAAAGATATTGAATAAGATGTTCTGTACTGTCTCTTCAGCCCCGAAAGTCTGCAGACTTACAACCAGCAGGGTCTTTCAATTGAATACCATTGATTTATATTCCATTTGTATAAAAAGTGCTGATCTATTCATAGTCTCCATAGCAGCCTTTTATCAACTAGAATAATCAATTAAACCTAACGAAGCATACCCTGACTACACTAGGAAACCAAGAATAACTAATAATGGATAACATGTATTGAGCACTAACTGTATACCGGGTGCTATTCAAAGCACTTTACATATATATATTAACTCCTATAATTTTCACAGCCTGATGAGAGAGGTACAGTTATTATTCCCACTTTATCGTTCCCACTAAACGAGGCACAGAGAAGTGAAGTGACCCGTGGAAAGTCACAGAGCTAGTAAGTGGCTGAGCTGGGATGGGAACTTAGATCATCTGGTCCCAGGGTCTGGCTTTGTTTTTTTTTGTTTTTTGTTTTTTTTTTTGCGGTACGCGGGCCTCTCACTGCGGTGGCCTCTCCCGTTGCGGAGCACGGGCTCCGGACGCGCAGGCTCAGCGGCCATGGCTCATGGGCCCAGCCGCTCCGCGGCATGTGGGATCCTCCCGGACCGGGGCACGAACCCGTGTCCCCTGCATCGGCAGGCGGACTCTCAACCACTGCGCCACCAGGGAAGCCCTGGATTCTTAATCGTATGCTCTCCTCCTCCCTATCGATTTATTTAGAATCTAAAAATATACTGAAAGTCCACATTTAAAAATGGAAACTTTTGTAAATAAACAAGCATATACATGTTAGTGCAAAAAAAAATTCACTAAAATGCAGGAAGTAACTGGACTTGATATCTAATTAATAGGCAGTAAAGGCCATGAAATAATAACACATTTGAGTTTCAAAGCACAGTCTAAAGTGGCACAATTAATTTTGAAAACACTTTCATGAAATCCAGAAAGGAGTATGACATTCAGTTGTCTACAAATTTTGAGCTTTACTTGAATCAGACTTCCAGAGGAAATGATTATGTTTAAGCCAGAACAAATATACTTTTCATGGAATGTGGTTTTTTGTGAAATAATTTGTTTCCTAAACAGATAGGGACAAGCATGAAATGCTTGCCCAAGGTTGGATTTGCATTTTCCCCTACTCTTTCTAAAGAGGATTCCGGAATATTGGTGTGGACACTGATATCGGTTAGAAAAATGCAAACACCATTTTACTACGGAAAAGGTATTTGTATCTTGTGACATTTTTCCTTCTTTAGTCTCCAGAAAACATATACTTGTCCAGCCAATTAACGAATTTGAAGTTTTATATAAAACTTATTTTTATCTTTGAAGATTCACCATTTGGTTGTCATTATCAATCTGGTATATTTGTTAAATTGCCATTACAAGAGTTTTCCCAAAAAGTGAAACCTTTTCTTCAAATGAAATCGTATTTGTCTTACTGAGAAACCCAATAATAATATGACAGCTAAAAGGGGAGCAGTGCTAGTCAAAGAGGAGGTGGGAGTTCGATCCCCTTTTCCGCAGGGCAGCCCCAGTCTTATCTGAGATCACCCAAGGCCCCATGAGTGACATTTGAAAACTGCACCAGGTATTGTAGCTAAATCATTTCTTTCGCATGACTGGTTTAGGACTTGGATAATTGTGTGAACATGGCATTTAAAAAAAATTGCTAGTTCCTTTAAGAAATTTCCAATTGAGTAAGTTTAAAACATTACCACAAACTCCAAACAATAAGATGATTTCTCTCTCACCTTATATAGAAGTTCAAACATGGAGTGCCCAGTTTGAAGCAACTCCTGCTGGGAGCACCGCTCCCAGCTGAACATGCCTCAATTCAAGTTTTCTGTGAGGACAAAGAGATTACAGGACTGGGGGAACCGAGGCCACTGGGAACTGATCGCTGGCCACACACCAGGCTCAGGTCTAAGTGCCTTAAACATATCACCTAAGCGAATCCTCCCTACAACCCTAGAGGGAAGCGTTATCGCCCCATTTTACAGATGAGGAAACTGAGGCTCGGTGTCATTAAGTCATTGGCCTGAGGTCACTGGCTTGTGAGTGGTGGTGGTAGAGCTTATATTGGGATGGAACCGTGAGTGCAGAGGGAGTGCTCTCACCCACTGGGCTCCCACTGGGCTCCCTGCCCCAGGGCCGTAGAGGATGCATAAATGATCAGCAGACCTGCACTTCTATCCCATCTTCCTTATTTCTGCTCCTGAGACCGCCATTTCGGGGGGGGGGCACCGTTTTCCAGTCATGGGTGCATTTTGCATAGCCCAGTGCTCCCCCCCTCCTCCCCTCTGCAAACACCCCACCAAGTCCAGGCCCTCCCTCCTGGCTTCGCACTTAGACTGTTTTCTAGCCTTCCAGCTGGTCTCCCACCTCATATCTGCCCCCTCCCGTGTTAATCTACTAGAATACTGATTGGATAATTCTACATCCTTTCCTACCGAATGAACTTCAGGCCTGGCCTTCAGGATTCTACCCACAGACCAGCCCCACTTCTGTCTCCCCAACACTTCAGTTCACCTGCTCTCTTCATGGCAGGGTTTCTTCCAGAAGTAATGGCATATTCCTAACCAACACATGCAGATGACCTTGGGCAAGCCACTTTACTGATCCAGCCCTCAGATTTGTCACATAAGCTAAAAGATTTGGACTTCTTGCCAAGGTTTTCTTAAACCCTAAGATTCCTCTTCAATGAATCAGTCCTGTGCAAAGTATATGGCCCTTTTGAAGGAAAACAAGCGGACTTGGAAATTAGAGTATATTTGAACCCAATGTGTATGTTGCATCTTTAGGTATTTATTCAGCAAACACTTTTTAAGGCCCACTTTATGCCATGTTTTGTGTTAGTCACTTTGCATACAAAAATATTCCTTCCAGAGCGCCTCTTGTCTAGTTGGCGTAGACAGATACGTAAAACAATAAATTGCATGAAGGGTTATGTGAGTGCCATGTTTGGAGGACAGTAGCACAAAGAAAGGAAATACAGGAAAATTGTTGAGGAAGTAAAAATGGTGTTTTAGTAAATCAGGCCACAAGATTCAAAAGAAGTTAATCAAAAGTTTGTGAAACCTTCTGATTGGGATATGGAGGATAAACCCTGAGGGTGGATGACCCAGTGGTACTGGAAATACGTTATGTTTTGGAAATCTGCCTTCTAGCTTGTGTCAAACTTTGTGGAAGGGGGTAACTCTTCTGAAAAGAAGGCAGTTAAATCTGAGTGGGAACAGGAACTCTCATATATTGCTGGTGGAAATGCAAATTGGTGCAGTCACTGAAAAGTCTGGCTTTTAAAACAAATGTGAAACATGAATTCACCACACAACCCATCAATTCCAGTCCTGGGTATCTACCCGAGAGAAGTCAAAACTATGTTCACACAAAGACTTGGGTGTAAATGTTCATAAGGAACATGCTTTATAATAGCAAAAAAGTGGAAACGATCCAGATATCCAACTGGTGAGGGGCTAAACAGAAGCGGTGGGTCCATACAGAGGGAATACTATGTGGTTACAAAAAGGAATAAAGTATCAATGCTTGTAACATGGTTGAACATGATGCTGGTGAAAGGAGCCAGTCACAAAGATCAAACACTGTGTGAATCCACTTACATGAAATGTCCAGAAAAGATAGCTCTATAAAGACAGAAAGTAGATTGTTGGTGGCCTGAGGCTGGAGGTGAGGATGGAAGTGCTTTGGGGTGAAGGAAATGTTCTAAAACCGGATTGCGGTGAGGATTACACAACTCTAGATTTATTAAAAGTTATTGAATCCAACACTTAAAACAGGTGAATTTTATGGGGTATAAATGATATAAATCAGCTGAGGGGGGCACTGCTTTACAGGAGAGAGAGGGGAGGCCTTTCCTCCTGGTCATCTGAAAAGACGGGACAGCTATAACAGCCATTGATGCCCCCGGTTCAGCGGGTAACCACATCTCAATATTCTGAGAATTGATTGTGCATCTTAAAGATGAACGTGAAATAAAAAAGAGTTCTATTCAAGCCTCAAGAAATCCAAGGAAAAAGAAGCAATTACTTAAACAAAAAATCTGTTAAGGGTTAATGAGAGGATAAGATTAAATAGGATTGATAACAATAAGGAACTTGATTTTACCTATTTCTATGTCTTAATCTCCCAATTGTAGATTCATTTTATCCGCAGTGATCACTAATAGTAATCAATAGTTCTAATTAGCTACTTTTATTTTTTTTTAAGTATAATGGAGTGAAAACCCTGCCTAGTTCCTTTCTCTGTTCATCCTGCCATTGGGAAGGATGAAACTGAGTCCCCAAAAACGACCCCGTAATCATTTAGTGGTTGGCAGAATGACCCAAACTTATAACAAGACCATAAACATTTATGACCACTAAAGGGAACATTTAGTGGGGATTTCTTTTCATGAACAAATACAGAATTTGTTTCAAAACAAAAAGAAAAAGCAAGACACACTTACGAAAGGAAGCGCAGCCCAAGGACCATCCTCCGTCATAACCAGAATACAAACCAGAAGTGCAGTGCTGTTAAGAAAGAAGTCAGAAGGCTGCTGGAATGTATGGGAAAAGCTGTCGTTCAGAGTCAGGGAAGACTCTGGCCGTCAGGCTGTGCGTGGGCCCTGAGCTGATAACGCTCCCCACAGTTCACAAGGAATGCGGCGACACTGATGAGTCCAGAGATCGGCACAAACAAGGCTCAGGATGATGAAACATGGATGCTGTGCTGGAAGGCACTGGGATGTTTTTGCCCACAGAGAAAAAAACTGAGGCTTCTGTTTTACACAAAACATGGGGCTTTTTGAAATATTGCAAGGACAGTTGACAATACGCTCCATAAGAGGGCCAATTAAAAGTTCTTTGGTGCTCAGAAGAAACAAATTACTCTTAGCAACTCAGCACAAGAGCTCTTATCCAGGAAACCATGGAGCCCCAGGAGACTGTGAATAAAATTCAGAAGGTTTACAAATTAGTACGGGGAGAAAAAGGACATCTTTACTTTTACTAACCTCTAATCGGAATTTGACTTCCTACAATTATGAATGCAGGCAATGAACTCTAGTAGAATTAGCAGTATCTGTGACTTCATCACCCATAAAAATGACATTTTCACATAGCATTCTTGTTGCTGTAAAGATAAATTTATACGCATCTCTTCTTTTAAAAGACAGTACTTAGCGTGCTTCTGGCAATGGTGGACTAACAGAAATTGGATTTACCTCCCACCTTTAACAACTAAAAACCTGAACAAAATATGTATGAACTTGTGGTTTTCAGACATTGGATGCTGCCCTTGCTTCCTGCCTAAAGAGTTCCCAGGTGGGCTTCCCTGGTGGCGCGGTGGTTGGGAGTCCGCCTGCCGATGCAGGGGACATGGGTTCGTGCCCCGGTCCGGGAGGGTCCCACGTGCTGCGGAGCGGCTGGGCCCGTGGGCCATGGCCGCTGGGCCTGCGCGTCCGGGGCCTGTTCTGCAACGGGAGAGGCCACGACAGTGAGAGGCCCGCATACCGCAAAAAAAAAAAAAAAAAAAAAAAAAGAGTTCCCAGGCTACCATAGAGGGAGAGGGACCTAGCTGGAGCCTGGAGGTCTGTCTGAGTTGAGGAGACAGAGTTGAAGATCAGGGAGGCCAAGTAGCTAGAATTCGCAGAGCAGAGAGCTAGAAGAGCAGAGAGCTGCTCAGAGATTGAGCCCTGGAGACCTGCAGAGGGTCCCCCTGGAGTCTTCAGCTGAGTCATCATCAGCTCGTGCCTGTGAGGAAACTACCTGAGGCTGGGAAAGAACCTCCCAGAGGATCAGCGGGAACAAAAACCAGAGCTCACACAGGCCTAAGGTGTTCCTTCTCCCACCAGCCAAAGAGGGGCAAAGTTAGCCCTGGACTAAAGGATGCATTTATCTGCTTAACAGTGCTTATAAGCAAGCCTCAAAAGCAAGGGTAGACAACTTTTTGTGTGAAGGGCCAGACAGTAAATATTCTCAGCTTTGCAGATCACTTGGTCTCTGTTGCAATCACTCAACTCTGCCATGGGAGCACGAAAGTAGCCACAGACAGTACGGAAATGAATGCTCGTGGCTGTGTGCCAATAAAACTTTATTTATAGACACTGAAAATTTAATTTAATAAAATTTTCACATCACAAAATATTCTTTTGATTTTTTTCAACCATTTCAAAACAGAAAAACCATTCTTAGCTCATGAGCCATACAAAAACAGAAAGGGAAGCCAGATTTGGTCCCTGGACTGCAGGTTGTTGACCTCTGATCAAAAATATTGAACTGTCTCTGATTAACAGTGTCCAGACAAAGGCTCAAAGATATTTAAAAGAATATAAAAGAAATAAAAAAGCCAGCACCCAGCAATGTCAAATTCACAATGTCTGGTATCTAATGAAAAAGTTCCAGGCGTGCAATGAAGCAGGAAAATATGATCCATAATGAGGAGAGAAATTATTCAATAGAAATAGACCCAGAAATGACACACATAATAGAATTAGTAGACAAGGGCATTAAAAGAGCTATCGAAAAATATACTCCATGTGTTTTAAAAAGGTAGAGGAAAGCACAGAATGTTGTGGAGAGACATGGAAGATATAAAAATGACTAAATCAAATTCCTAGAAGTAAAAGAATATATCTGCAGTGAAAATTACACTGGGTGGGATTAACAGCAGATTAGACACTGTAGTAGAAAAGAGTAGTGGGGTTGAAGATACAGCAATAGAAACTATTCAGTGGAAACACAGGGAGAAAAGGGTCACAGAAAACAGTAAACAGGGCATCAGTGAGCTGAGGGACAGCGTCAAGCAGACTAGCACACATGTATTTGGAGCCCCCAAAGGAAGGAAGACAGGAAGCAGAAAAAGTGAAGAAATAAAACACAGTCCTTACTAAATCTGCTAGATCTCATTTACTGTGTTAAAGGAGAACCATATCTACTAGATCACAAATTCATTTTTCAAAATGGTCCCATAACTATATTTCAGTATTATTGGTTTCCTTTGTAATCTTATGCTTTCAAAAGCATTGTTCTAAACAGGGGTGGAACACTTCACTCAACCACCCAGGAGTCCAGGGCATGGTGAAGGTCTACAGCCCTGTGGACACTTGTACCTGTCTCTGTTGTGGCCCTCTCCCACATTCTGGGGCATCCTCTGGCGGGGTGTGCTGTATTCGCACATCTCCAGCCCCTAACACAGAGCCTGGGCACCTCACAGATGCTCACTGATTAGTAAAGAGGACATGGAAAAAGGAAGAATGTTCTCTATGTCCTTGGAAGATTAAATAAGAAGGAGTATGCATAAATTAATGAAGATAAAGTTTCTCCCAGACCCATGGTAGTTAGCATCTGTCAGAGTTCATCTGACACATTTCACATACATTATCCCATTAAACCTCCCAACTGCCCTGGATTCAGATAAGGAAACTGATGACCAAAGATGAAGTCTTTTCCCAGTGTCTCTGAGCTTGTGAGTGCTGGGGCCGGGGTTGGAACCAGAACCCCCAAAGCACATTCCCCTGTGATTTGACAGGAAAGAACTGCTGGGTGAAGGCAGACCAAGTCCTGGGCCAAACCATAAGGTAAGTGTGTGAAGTCCCTGAGGGAACCAGCCTTAGTGGTTCAGATCCTCTCAGATGGAGTCCCCGGAGTCTTCTAACACTTGGGTCTAACTCCCTTTTATTAGGCCATGGGCCCTCAAGGAGGGGTGGTGGGTGGTGATGAATCAGATATTGTGAGAGGAGGTCCCAGCTCTTGGTCTTGCCTCAGCCTCTCACAAGATCTCTAACTTCCTTCAAAGGAGCCTTCAGGACCTCTTTCTTGATTCTGTTGGTAAGCAGTAGAGGGTGGGGTATTGGGAGGCTGTATTTGTTTCAGGCTGCATGTCACCTCCATACAGCTTCGGAAGAGCACCCAGTTCTTGCCACCCGAATCTGATTTCTATCCAGGACAAGTAAGTGTTTCCCTCCCCACTACCCTTCACCAAAATGAAAGATAAGCTCCTAGATCACTGAAATGATTCTTCTGCTAGAGGCGGAAGTAATACTATGAATATGTAACTCAAGGTTGGTTGGAATACAGTCCAGCAAAAGTGTGGAAACTTCTCAGAGCAGAGGGTCAAGCTTCAGCACCCCTGGGTGTTGGAGATGGTGGTGAGAGCTTCCTTGCACTTTATCTCATGCTCTCCAGCTGCGCTGGGTACCTTCTACCTTGTGACTTATTGTGGTGTCTCATCTCCCTCCCTTGACTGGGTTCTGAGGGTGGACTCCACATCTGGACCATGTATATTCCCCAAGCTTCAAGGTTTCTCAAAGGGAGGTCCAGGAACACCTTTATCCAGGGTTTTGAAGAGCTTGTTAAAAATGCCGATGACGACTGAGTCAGAATCCTGGGAGGCAGGTCCAGGAATCTGCGTTTTAACAAGTTCTCCAGCTGATAGTGATTCATACTTCACGTGAGGACTGTAGGCATCGGACATATAAGGAAAGGCCCAAATGAATTCATGTTGGGTTAATAAAGCCAAACAGAATGACATATGTATACACAGTAGAGCTACAGCTATCTAAACACCACATTCTTATGTCAAAAGCTCAAAAAAAAAAGACCATAGATAAATACAAAGAGTTGTACATCTTTTTCTTTCTTTACTTAAAAAAAAAAAAAAAAATCACGTGCTGAGTTGAAAGCCTGATGACCCACTTCGTCCTGACTCTATGCGTCACGCCCTGCTTGCCATTTCGGATTTCACTACACAGACTATTTTTAATTGCCCCACTTGGTGGCAGCTGTTCATCTCTATCCCCCAGGGCCCCATATACTGTAAAGTCTCAATTAAACCAAAACAAACACAAAAACCATCTTACTTGCTTTCCCTTACCAGTCTAGCTTTCATACAGGTTGAAAGCTTGGAAATGGACTAATGTGGTTCCAGAGAGAGAAATCTCTAACCATCCCCTCATCTGGATCTAGGCTTGGTCCCTATGTTTGGCACGAATATCCGATTCTCCCAGAACGTAGTGTTTCCCAAACGCCGATTGTTCACATTTTGCCACACTCTCATAACCTGTACTATCATTTGCTTCATTTTTTACTTTAATCAAGCCAACTTAAAAAAAAATGTTTAGCCTCCTCCTAAGTAATAGTATACATGAAATTGCGGGTTTGATGTGCTAAGTATCTTTTAAAACATATTAAAATAAATAGGTAATTCTTGAAATAAAAGAGATAGGTATCTTGAAGCAGCTACAATCATCCCGAGTGGCTCTTTGGGAAACTCTTGCGTGGAGCGGGGCTAGGGGTCCAGGCCAGGGCCCAGAGCCTTCCCACACTCACCAGGGTTCTCTTAAGAACCACCCTCCACAGGCTGCCAGCGTTGAAATCAAGTCCCTTGAGAGGACACTGACACCACTATGAAGCTCTGGCAATTAATCTTCAAGACGTACCCGCCCACCCACTGCGGTTGGGCTTTCAGCAGGCACTGCAGAAAGATGGCCCGGGACCAGGTTTGTGCTGACCCACAGATCTGAGTTTCACATGAGACGTGTGAGCCCAGGAACAGGGCTTTCTGGGCCCCTGGGGCTGCCTGGTCTGGTTCATGCCCCCAGTGCTCAGCCAGGCATTCCTGCTTCTCCCCCGAGTCAGTAAGCAGGAGCTTACCCACACATCCCATCTGTTTCCTGAAGGCAGGTGACATCCCTGCCGGCTGTGGAAGCTTCGTAGGGAGAAGCCAGCTCTTGGCACCCTAGAGTACTTGTATTCTACAGATCTGTTTTTCCTGTGGATCCGCGTTTGCCTTGGAGGCAACGTCCTGCATCTCACCTCATGTCAGAGGTGACTGTTTAATACCAGCAAAAGAAAGCAAGCTTCACACCCCGCACCGAGCTACAGGTGAGGCGACAGCTGGCTGATGGTTGGTGATTCACCCAGGTGGACACTGAACCAGAGGCGTGAGAGGGACTCTGCCACCCAGGGCCCGCATCAAGTCACAGATGAGAACCCCGGCTTGGCTGCCCCCGGAGCGAAGAGGGATTGCAACATGTCTTTTGCTAACCTCAGCTCTGCAGAGCAGGGCACTCGGGGAGCGAGGTTTAGGGAAGTCAAGCATCCTTCGGCGTTTTTCCCAGAACAGCTGGGCTTGTCAGAAGACGCCAGTTCCAATTTCACTCTCTTTCTCACTAGCTCGGTGACCTCAGGTGACTCCATGAAATCTGCTGTGTCTCTGTAGCTTCACCTGTGAAAAGGAGGTCTTAACCCCTGCTCTTGGGGCTGGCTGTCCAGAGCCAGGGGAAGGGTGCATGTAGAAGGAATTAAGCACTAATGGCCGAAGGCTGGCTGGATGCTTGGGGGACCAGGGGAGCCTGCCTCAGCTCCTGTTCCTGCTTTCAAGACATTTCACTTGAATGCATGTGAATGCATGAAAATTAAATAATGCAAAGTACCAACCAATTTATGATGGGTTACCTGGGGGGCTGGGATTGGGGGGTTTGAACCAGGTTTGAGGGTGGGGTAGTTCATTTCTCTGAAATAAACACTCATGTCTTTATAATTCATTCCGTCTTTTTTCACGGGTGATTCTAGAGTCGAACTGTGTTACCAGCTCTGTGAGGCAGACACAATCCTTCAGGATGTAAGAGGAGTGACAAAGCCCTGTGGGCGTCAGTGGCCAGAAAAGACTTTGTGGACCGGGGAGACTCACCTTGGGCCATGAGGAAGGGACAAATTTGGATGGACGGGAGGGAGCAAAGGTCATGGGCGGCAGCAGGAACAAGTGCCCCATGTGGTCCCAGTGGGGCAGGAGTGAGGGGAGGTCGGGCGGATGGGAGCCCAGACTCCTACTGGGGACTCGAGTCCTCAGAGGGAGCCACTGGGCGCGGGTCAATACACATGTACTGTCCGAGTGTGCAAGGTCTGTAGCAAGTACTAGGAATGTTAACACTTGGGGCAGTTAAGAGACAGCGGAGAAAGAAAACTCTCAGGTTTAAAGAGGGAGGGAAAAAAGTTCAAACCATAAGCAAAAAGACCCAGGGACAGTTAAACCACAGAACATGTAAAAAGAGGCTGTGCCCAGGGATTTAATAAAATTTCCACATCTTAAAAGTGCACTGGGTGGGGTCTGGGAAATGAAAAACAGTCATTTGTGTCATCCTTTTCTCCCCCAGGGAAACCAACAGAGAGCCACTCAAAGCTTGGGCTTTGGCTGAGGGGGGAAGTGGTGAGGGAGCACAGATAAAATCTGACCCCTCCCCTCTCAGACCCAGGAGCTTTGCAGGAGATGCGCTTGGACCTCACAACGGATGCCAGCTTGGCCGACACCTTCCAGGGCACACACAGGGGGTTGAGGGCTTCTGTCCTGGGCTGAGTCTCCGTCCAGGGCCCCAAGCCTGGCCTTGGGATTTGGCAAGAGTCCCTGACCTCTCAGCCTCCACCCGTGAGATAACAGGACAAGAACCCCTCACACCCTCGAGCAGAGGTTGAAAGGGTGAAATGAGTCAGGGTACTGTTCTCTGTGCTTGTTGTTTATTCACAGCTCAGATAAGACGCTTGGGCATGGCCATGGCTGTGAGACTGTTTCTTAGGGAGAAAGAGCGCTTTTTCTGTCAGTTCCCCCGCAGGCAGCCTACCGTCTGGACTCTTGGCGCCGAGGCAAAGCCTGAAACTCTGGGAGGGATGCAGGAGTTAACAAGATCCCCGGGGTAGCCCGGGAACCACCCCACAGGAGTTCCACCCAACAGATTTACCGAAAAATTCTTGACCAACGTCCGCGGGTTGGAGGTTCATGCCAAGGACTTAGCCAACACTACCGCTTTGGATTTGCAAATCTGCCCTCTGAATTTGAACATGCAGTTGTCGAAATTTGTTTTCTGAACTATGTGTGTGTGCACACAATGAGGAGCGATGTAAAAACACACACCCTTCTTAGATATCGTCTGTTCTTGGAAATGCTAAAGCCGTCTCCCGAGGGAACCCAGCAGTAGCAATTGCAGATCCCTGATCTAACATTCTGAATTCCAGCTCTGCCATTGACTAGATGTGTGCTTGGAGCAAGTTTCTTTATGGCCCTCGGCCTCAGTTTGCACATCTGTAAAATGGGGGGGAGGTGTTTGTGAGGATAAATAAGGGAATGTATGTAAAGTGTGAAGGTGGAGCCTGGCACGTTGTAAGTGCTCGATAAATAGGAGCTATTATGAGCAGTTTTCATTCCATAAATCTTTATTGAGTACCTTCTATGTGCCCGACATCTAGGCTATGAACAAAACAGACAAGAAGTGAGGTAGCTGAGCAATAAACAGGCAGAGGAGCAAAATGCATAGGGCGTGAATGGTGACAAGGGCCGAGGAGAAAAACAGAGCAGGACCAGGGCAAGTGTAGACGTTGCAAATACGGTACTTAGGACAGGCCACGGGAGAACGTGCTGTTTAGGCAAAGACGGGGGAGGGGTGAGGAAGCCCTAGCCACGCGGATGCGGGTGTGAGGGAAGCGTGGTCCAGCGAGGGAGACCCCCACCCCTGCAGCAATGCCGCTGCTGCCGCAGCCCTGGGCCTCCATGCCCACTGGGGTTTGTACGGGGGAGCTGCGTGCTGCTCGGGACTCTCCCCAGAAGGCTTTGTCTCAGCACCAGTTGTTTCCCTCAGGCCCATTCCATCTATCCCGTCCCATCAGTCTATGGCTTTCCCCATCACTCTGCCAGACAGAATGTTCCGCCTTCCCCGAAGCTTCGAGGCCCTCACCTGGCTGTGGTCTGTGCAGGTGCTGCTCTGTTAGCCTGGACCCTTCCTTGTGCCCTCACCGCCCCTCCTTTTCACCTGCTAGCTCCTCCCCTAGCTCTCAGCCTGGCTGTTCTCTCCTCCACAGAGCCTCTCTGCCCCTGTAAACCGCCCCCCACCCCCGCCCCACTGGAGTCTGCGTGTGGTACTTTGTCTTTGGTTTCCCCCTGCAGCCTGTGCGGTCCCCATCCCAGCTTGGACACAGGGATGCGCTTGTTCCTTCAGAGCAGGCTCTCGCGCTGCCATATGGCAGGGTATTTGTGAAAGGAGCACGGGAAAGCAGGAAAATGTCTCCTCCCCCAGGGCCTCCAGCCTCTCTTGGGAGCTCTATCAGGACCAACCCCCTCTAGGTCTCAGATAAAACTTAGCCCTTTGGGGTAGCATACTTTGGAGGGGCATCTCCTTTTTCCTCCAGAAGCTTCCTGATAGTGTGGGTGGAGAAAGAAGAACAATCTTCTCCAGTGGGGGAGTGGAGAGGGGGTGGGTCCTTCCTGGGGTGGCTAATCAATAACATTCCCTCAGGATGGGGAGCGGGGGGCGGGGGGGACTGGTTCCAGGACCCCCGGGAATACCAGAATCTGAGGATGCTCAAGTCTCTTGTATAGAATGGTACAGTATTTGCATATAACCTACGCACATCCTCCCGTATACTTTCAATCATCTCTAGATTACTTAAAATACCTAGTACAATGTAGATATAAATACGATGCAAATAGTGGTAAATACCATGTAAATGCTATGTAAATAGTTGCCAGTGTGGCAAATTCAAGTTTTGCTTTTTAGAACTTTCTAGAACTTTTTTCCCCCAAATATTTTCAATCTTTGGTTGGTTGCATCCACGGATACAGAACCCCTGGGTACTGTATCTTGTCCACAAACCAGCCGAGGGATTTTCTTCATCGCTATGGGTGACATGAAGGAAATTACAGAGTTCAGACTTATCTTGTCTTTCATCAATATCAAGAGGAGCCCTGAGATTAGTGAAAATGGAAGCAAAAGCTCAGAAAAAAATCTAGTGAAAAAACAGTGAGAGAGAGAAGAAACTAAGCCATGGGGAGTACCTCTGTGAGCCGAGAACTGAGCTTTACTTCCGACCTGCCTCAGGCCAGCGCCTGCCGAGGTCCTGAGCAGGCAGAACTTCAAAGGTCCCTGTCCTAGCACGGGAGTGAGGCATGCATCCAAGTGGGTACAGATGAGTCCTGTGAAGGGCCCAGAAGGAGAGTGTCTAGGTGGTGATATTTAGGCAGTGATGTAATTTTTACTCCACCCTTCCTGGGGGGAGGGGGCAATGATGGGCTTGTGGCCTCAGAAAGGGCTTCTGGAGAGGTGTTCCTGCTATTCTAAGTTGGAACATCAGAGGTCTTATTCCACGAAATGCTGAAGAACCAAGGAAGATGGGCTCCAGAACAAACTTAGACCTTGGTGACTGTGTGGTTCACCAACCACAGGCCCCTCCAGGACCAAGGCATTTGTTTCCCCAGCTACCAGGGGCTCGAGCTGCAGAGCTGAGGCCCTCTGCCTACCCCGGGGCTGCTGGTTGACAGGGGATCACTAAGGGGGCAACTTTTTAAGGCCACCCCAGCTCCAGAGCCTTTGTTGCAGGTGCATTACTCATCTCCCTCTGCCCAATGTGCTTCCTTCGCCCCCCCGCCCCACAGATGTGGTTCCCAGGAGTGCTCCCCGCAGCCTCCCCATATGCAGATCTCTGTCTCAGAAACTGCAGGGAACCTGACACAAAGCAAAACCTGCATCTCTGAACTGTTACTTACACGGTGAGTCAATTCCATGAGGGGTCCCACCGGCAGTGTGGGCTGGCCTGGGAACCCGTAGGACTGTCATTGGATACCTGGGAGAAGGCGTTCAGAGAGCCACACAACTGACTTTTAATGGCCTTTGAGGACAGGGAGGGTCCAGGCCATCACTACTCCCTGGGGACATGTGGACCCTAGGATTTCCAAGCTGGAAAATTCTCTCTCTCTCTTTTTTTTTTTTTTGGCATTTCTATCCAGTGATCGGCAGCCTTCACCATCTGGAAGTTCTTCCTTACTTCAAATTGGAATCCCTCCTTCTGTGATGTATCCCCATTTCCTCTCCCTTTTCCTTTATGGAGCTGTGTTCTTGCCAAGAAAGAAAGTTAAAAGGGAACAAAGACATATGGTTTTCCTATTCAGACTGACGCCCACAGTTTAGGAGAGTCAGAGGAAAGAGTTCAGAATAGGGCAACAGAAATACATGTGCATGGACGGCACCAACATCTGAAACTCATTTTTTAAAAAAGTAACCAAAACAGTGAGTGCTCCTCTTTGTCCAGTTTATTAAACTCTGGAGTACTAAGAATATATTGGAGACCCTACTCAGAGGTGGCTTGGTACAGAGAGCTGTGGATTTGGAGTTTGACATTATGCATTAAAAGCCTATCTGCTGGACTTCCCTGGTGGCGCAGTGGTTAAGAATCTGCCTGCCAATACAGGGCACACGGGTTCGAGCCCTGGTCTGGGAAGATCCCACATGCCATGGAGCAACTAAGCCCGTGCGCCACAACTACTGAGCCTGCGCTCTTAAGAGCCCGTGAGACACAACTACTGAAGCCCGTGCGCCTAGAGCCCGTGCTCCGCAATAAAAAAAAGCCACCGCAGCGAGAAGCCCCGTGCACTTCAATGAAGAGTAGCCCCTGCTCGCCGCAACTAGAGAAAGCCCATGCGCAGCAACGAAGACACAACGTAGCCAAAAATAAATAAGTTAAATAAATAAATTATTTTTTTAAAAAAAGCCTATTTGCCATATTTGCCTATTTGCCACCTGCTAGCAAGGTGACCGTGGGAAAGGCTCTTTGCCTTTGAGCCTCAGTTTTCCTTATTGTATACCAGCTACACCTGCCTGGGTCACAGGCTTGTTGAGAGAGTTCAGTTGAGGGCATGAAAGGGCCCAGTAAACCAGGAAGCACTATTGTAGTGTGAAGAGTCAAGACTGAAATCCTGAACAATTTCTTGAGCAATGACTTGGTACAAAGTCCCACCACATCTTTTTTCTTTTTGAGAAATTGACAAACTAAAATTCGTATGGAAACGCAAAGGACCTAGAAGACCCAAACAATTTTGAAAAAGAGCAAAGTTGGAGGACTAATACTCCCTGATTTCAAGTCCTATTATAAAGCTACAGTAGTCAGGATAGGGTGGTATTGGCCTAATGATAGACAAATAGATCAATGGAACAAAAAGAGAATCCATAAGCAGACCTACACATAGATGAATAAATTTTTTAAAAAAAACAAGGGTGCAAATACAGTTCTGTGGAGAAAGGATAGTCTTTTAAGTAAACGGTTCTAGGACAATTGGATGTCCATACGCTAAAAAATGAACTTTGGACCATACCTTGTGCCATATACAAAAGTTAACTCAGAATGGATCATAGGTCTAAATGTGAAACCTAAAACAATAAAATTGTTAGAATAAAAAACATGGGAGAAAACCTTTGTGTCCTTGTGTGAGGCAAAGATTTCTTAATTGCGACCTCAAAAGTATAACCCATTAAATAAGTGGATAAATTGAACTTCATCAAAAATTTTAAACTTCTGCTTTTTAAAAGACACTATTAAGAGAATGGTAAGCTAAGCCACAGACTTGGAAAAAATATTTGCAAATCATGTCTCTGATAAAGGACTTGTATCCGGAATATATAAAGAACTCTCAAAACTCAGTAATAAGAAAACAAACAAGTATAAAAAATGGGCAAGAGATGTGAACAGATCTTTTGTTGCCAAATACAATAAACAGATGACAAGTGAGCAGGTTTGAAAGATGCACAATATCATTAATCATCAGAGAAATGCAAGTTAAAACCACAGTAAGATACCATGACTCATATATTAGAAGGGTTGTCATGGACTCATGTTTGCATCTCCCACAGATTCATATGTTGAAGTCCTAACCTCCAACGTGATGGTATTTGGAGATGGGGCCTTCGAGAGGTGATTAAAGTTAGATGAAGTCTTGAGGGTGGAGCCCCCATGATGGGATTGGGGCCCTTGTAAAGGGATGAAGAGACCAGGGCTCGCTCTCTTGCACTCTCTCTCTCTGATGTTTGAGGACTCAGTGAGAAGGCAGCTGTCTGCAAGCCAAGAAGAGAGTCCTTACCAGAACTGGTCCATGCTGGCACCTTGATCTCAGACTTCCAACCTCCAGAAGTGTAAGAAGATAAACTTCTGTTGTTTAAGACACCCAGTCTGTGGTATTTTGTTATGGCAGCCTGAGTGGACCAAGACAGTAGCTAAAATTAAAAAGACTGGCTAAGGGTTGTCAGGGGAGTGGGGCAGCTAGACCTTCCACACATGAGAATATAAACGGTGCAACTGCTCTGGAAAACAGTTTAGCCATTTCTTACAAAGTTCAATCATACCTACCGCTATCTAGTCTTTCTCCTCCTAGGAATTTGCTCAAGAAAATTGAAAACATAGGCCCACACAGAGACTTGTCCACAAATATTCATAGCAACTATACTAGTAATCACCACAAACTGGAAACAACCCAACTATCCATCCACAGGTGAACGGATAACCAAACTGGGGTGTCTCTATCACATGGAGTACCAGGGCCTTGGTCAAGGGTCAGTGGGGCGTCAGTGGGTCAGATGCCCAGCACTCAGGGTGGAGGCCTGAGGGTGATATTCCAGGTGGGCTGACTCTCTGACGTAGAGCTGGTCCAATCCTGCACACCTGGACCTCAGAGACTGCCAGGCCCAGAGCAGAGGTGGCAGCTGGTGGAAGTCTGAAGCATGGGTCTGAGTGCTGACCTGGCCACTACTCGCCCTAGGACCTCGAGCTGATCCCTGAATCTTTCTGGCACAACAGAAATGTGATTCTAACTCAACTTCCTCTGCGATTCCTCTTGACCCCCTGACCTCCCATCAGAGCCTTCCCACGCTGGGCTGTGTCTGCCTTGTTATCGGGTTGCTCCATCATGGCAGCGACCTGCTTGTTCACCAGCAGCTGGCACACAGTCGGTGCTCAACCCGTGTTTGACAAGTGATCAAAACAGCCGCTACGTGCTAGGGACTTGGCACATGACAGTTCGTTTAATTTTCTAAACAATCCTGCAATGTGGGTCTCATCGTCCCCACTTTAGAGATGAGAAAACTGAGGCTGAGTGAAATGACTGAAGTTATCCAGAGACACAGGGCTATTAAGAGGTGGTGCTGGAATTTGAACCCTGGCTCATTAGATTCCAAAGCTCCTGAGTTTGCTGCCCCACGGAGCTCCCCCAGCCTCTGAGGAGGGGACGACCTTGCCTGCCTTTCCCCCCACCCCCACTGGCTGGACCCCATGAGACAGTCTAGAGAGTGCTTGGCGAGGCTCACCTTGCCCCCAGCAGGGTTGCCCCTTAGAGAGCTTTGTGGCCGACGAGGGGGTGAGCTCACCGTGTGGAGTGCGGTGTGTAGGGCAGGTGGCCGGACTGGTTCGTGTTTGGGGTGTGCCACCCGTGAGCCTGGTTGGGTTTCTCGCAGGTTCCCACGGAGCTCAGCTTTTTCTGGGAGGTATCTGATGCTCTTTTCCTTGCCGGCTGACCGGGCAACGACTCCGCTCGCCCTTCTGGAGGCCTCAGTCTCCAGCCCGACCGAATTACTCAGGGGAAGTCAGAGCTCATCATTATTTGACTAATCCTCATGTGGCAACACACTGGCGACTGTTTTTTTAGCCAGAGGCAGGGCCCGGCCCAAGTGAGAGCTTTCTCCCTGCAGCTTTGCCCCGTCTGGGTCTGCAGGCTGAAAGCAGGCTGCTTCCTCCTTCCCAAACCCTGGGAACCTGCATCGCCCCATGTATTAGTTTCCTAGGGCTGCTGTAACAAATTACTACAAATGTGGTGGCTTAAAACAACAGATATTGATTCTCTCACTGTTCTGGAGGCCAGAAGTCCAAAGTCAAAGTTCCAGCAGGGCTCTAAGAACCCTTCCTTGGCTCTTCCAGCTTCTCGTGGCTCCAGGAGTTCTTGGCTTATTGGCTGCATCACTCCAGTCTCTACCTCCATCTTCACACGGCCTTCTCCTCTCTCTCTCTCTTTTGTTTTCTTTTCCATTTATTTTTTATTTTTTTATTGAAGTATATAATTGATTTACAATGTTGTGTTAGTTTCAGGTGTACAGCAAAATGATTCAGTTATATATATATATTTATTTTCAGAGTCTTTTCCATTATAGGTTATAACAAGATACTGAATATAGTTCCCTGTGCTATTCAGTATGACCTTGTTGGTTATGTATTTTATATATATATGTGTGTATCTGTTAATCCCGACCCCCTAATTTATCCCTCCCCCACCTTTCCCCTTTGGTAACCATAAATTTGTTTTCTATGTCTGTGAGTCTGTTTCTGTTTTGTGAATAAGTTCATTTGTATCATTTCCTCTCTATCTCTTATAAGGACTCTCGTCATTGGATTTAGGACCTACTGGGATAATCCAAGATAATCTCATGTCAAGATGCTTAATTTAATAACATCTGCAAAGACCCTTTTTCCAAATAATGCCACATTCACAGGTTCCCAGTGGACACATCTTTTTGGGGGGCCACCATTCAAGCTGCTCCATCCCAGAAGTTGCCTCTGTCAGAGCCAATTAATGGCACAGATGCTTCCCCCCTTGCTAGATGCTTCTCTCATTGTCCTTTCCTCTCCATTCCAACACTGCTGTCCTGTTCAGGCTCGCTCTTCTATTGCTGGGACAGGTGCAGTAGACTTCTAACCTGCTCCATTTTCATCTCCTCCTCTCATTCTCTTCACTGCTCCAGGGGGGATTTTTCTAACCCTCAAACTACCCTGTATCATTCTTGCTTTAGACACTTCAAAAGGACAAGTCCAATCTCCTTGGTGTGGTGTTTGAGGCCCTGGCCAGTGCTCAGCTTCTTGTCCAGGTCTCTGCCTACACCTTCCACTCTGACCCACCAAAGCTGTAAGGCCTTTAGACAAACTGTCCTCTCACCTTGAAATGCCTTTTATTTATGCTCATTGTTCAGTGCCCAGCAGACTGGCCAGAACCTCAGGGCAGTCTTCGCCAGCTCTTCCACGTGTCCTGAGCACTTTCTTGGGCCACTGCACTTGTCACCCATCAGCATTATCCACTGACATGCCCAGGGCCTCCCTCAATAGAGTTAGAGCTCCTTGGGAGCCAGAAGGGCACGGCCTTTACCTTTGTGGCCACCATCATGCCCAGCGCAAACTTAGCACAGGGCAGGCACTGGTTAAGGGTCATTGTGAGTGACACAGTCATGGTAAGTCACTCAGAGGCAGAGACCTTGCTTAACTCATTGGTTTAATTCTGACAGCATCTTCTTTTTTCCCCCCACACATCTTATTATTTTTGGCCGAGCCACGAGGCCTGCAGGATCTTAGTTCCCCAACCAGGGATCGAACCCTGGCCCTTGGCAGTGAAAGCGTGGAAACCTAACCACTAGACCTCCAGGGGATTCCCTCCCCCACACATCTTAAAGTTATAGGAATTGAGCTCCTACAATGCACAGTGGAGTTGCTTGAAAGAGCTTGCCTTTTGAAATCAGACGTAACTATAAAGCCTCCTCGGTCACTTATTCTCTGTACAACCTGGGCAGGTCACTGGATTTTTTGGAGTCTCTACTTCCTCATCTGAAAACTGGGACTGATTTTGCTTCCCTCATAACAGTGGCAATATAAACACAGTGTTACCATCTGACCCAGAAATTCCACTCCTAGGTGTTTACCAAAGAGAAACGTGTCCACACAAAAACTGGTACAGGAATGTTCACAGCAGCATAGTTTGTAATAGGCAAAAGGTGGAAACAACTCAAATGTCCATCAATGGATGAATGGATAAACAAAACAGTCTATCCATACAACGGAATATTACTCAGCAGTGAAAAGAAATGAGCTATGGATACATGCTACAACATGGGTGAACCTTGTGCTACGTACAAGAAGCCAGCTACAGGGACTTCCCTGATGGAGCAGTGGTTAAGAATCCACCTGGCAATGCAGGAGACATGGGTTCGAGCCCGGTGCGGGAAGATCCCACGTGCCGTGGAGCTACTAAGCCCATGCGCCACAACTACTGAGCCCACGTGCCACGACTACTGAAGCCGCGCACCTCAAAGAAGTGTAGCCCACGCTCGCTGCAACTAGAGAAAGCCCGAGAACAAGACCCAACGCAGCCAAAAATAAATAAATAAATTTATAATTAAAAAAAAAGAAACCAGCTACAAAAGACCACGTCTGATATGATTCCATTCATTTGAAATGTCCAGAATAAGCAAATCTATAGAGCCAGAGCCTGCTGCCCTACAGCTTTCTTACATACTTTCCCCCGAAGGTTTTACCAACCTACATAAGGGGCCCAGGGTTGGGCTATAGCAGGTGTAACGGAGAGCCTCTGTCACCTTGGGCAGGTCACCTCCCTCTCCTGCCATCTACTTCCTCATTTGTAAAATGGAAACAATCATAGCTGCCTCAACCCTCAGGGAGATGGTGACAGGTGGATGGGATCGCAGAGTGAAAGGGCTTTAGAGCCTGTTATTACCATTTTTGATATGACTCCACTTTCCAGGGAAGTACCCAGGAAGACATCTGAGCGGGAATGTGACAGCTCCGTGTACCTGTCTACTTGTTTCTCTATCTCTACTCCAGTTTGTCGGCTCCATGAGGGTGAGGACTGTGCCTTTTTTGGTCATTAACGGATGCTCAGTGCCTGGCATGGTGCCTGCACACAGGAGGTGCTGCAGAAGTACTTGTGAGTAGAAGAAAACATGAATGACTGTGGCAAAGAGGATCAAAAGAAGGAATAAAAATCGTATAATATGTCCAACGGGGTGTCTACCCACCTCTCTGATCACTCCTCCCCTGCCTGCCCCGTGAATGCCAGGGCCCCTCGCCTGCGTCATTCATTCACCAGCTCTTCGTTTGTTGGGCGCCCACCACAGGCTGAGCTGAGCTTGACATAGTAGATGCTGCCAAAAGGTTTTCCTGAGTGGTTGTCCCCTTTCTCCAATGGATGCACGTCCACCCTGCCCCACATCCTCATCAGGACTTGATGATACATGCGTGCGCGCACACACACACACACACACACACGCATTTTTTAGGCTGCTCCATGCAGCATGCGGGATCTTAGTTTCCCGACCAGGGATCAAACCCGTGCCCCCTGCATTGGGAGCACGGAGTCTTAACCACTGGACCCCCAGGGAAGTCCCAGCACTTGATATTAATCCTCCCTTTCACTTAAACAATTCTAAAAGGCAACTTTTAAAAGGCATGATGTTCTCTATTTTCTAATACTCATGAAAACAAACACATAAATATGAAAATGAAAAGGATCCATTCAAGCGCCACCTCGAATCAGGTGGTGCAGCCCTGGAGGGACACCTGTATCCCCTCTGAGGGCCTGCCCCTCCCAGGCCGTCCCTTCTCCGCTCCATCCTCAGGGTCTCCCTGAGTCTCATCCACTCCCAGGCTGCAGGGAGCGCCTACCGTGCACTAGGCACCCTGGGGGCTCTGCACAACCCCCAGCTCCGCCGCCAGCCCCCACCTCAGCTCAGGCTTTCCTGAGCCCTGGCTCTCACAGCAGACACCCAGTAGCTGCCGGCACAGTCCTGTACAAACACAGGCAGACCTCGGAGGTATTGTGGTTTCGATTCCAGACCGCAGTGAAAAGAATATCTCAATAAAGCTGGTCACACGAACTTTTTGGTTTCCCAGTGCATATAAAAGTTATGTTTACACTATACTGTGTAATGCTATTAGGTGGGCAATAACATTATGCCTTTAAAAAAAAGCAATGTACATACCTTAATTTAAAAATACAAAACAGGGATTCCCTGGTGGCGCAGTGGTTGAGAGTCCGCCTGCCGATGCAGGGGACAGGGGTTCGTGCCCCGGTCCGGGAAGATCCCACATGCCGCGGAGCGGCTGGGCCCGTGAGCCATGGCCGCTGAGCCTGCGCGTCCGGAGCCTGTGCTCCGCAACGGGAGAGGCCACAGCAGTGAGAGGCCCGCGTACCGAAAAAAATAAATAAATACAAAATACAAATACAAAACAAAAAAACAATAACAACAGTCACATCAAAGATCACTGATCCCAGATCACCATGACAAATATAACAACAAGGAAAAAGATGAAATATTGCGAGAATTACCAAAACGTGACACAGAGACACAAAGTGAGCAAACGCTGTTGGAAAAATGGCGCCGACAGACTTGCTTGATGCAGGGTTGCCACAAGTCTTCAATTTGTAAAAAACACAGTATCTGCGAGGTCGATAAAGCAAAGTGTAATAAAATCAGGCATGCTGGTACCTCAAGGAGATTTTCATTTCCAGCCCCACCTCCCGATGCAGTCTGGAAAGTGGGCTTGCCCTCCAGGTGGGGAGTCAGTCTCTCAGCCCAGCCAGTCAGGAGCTGTGCCCCCCCGGGTCCCCTGCTCCTCACTCGCCCCTCCCCACACGAGGCGCCCAGATCCGGGTCCCTTCCTCTCTGACTACCCCCTTGCCAGTGCCACTGCCTTCGTGGGATCCTTGCCCTCTCCTGCTGGCTGGCCTCTGACAGCAGCTCCTAAGGGGCCTCCCTGCTTCCAAGACTCTTACCCCTTTCTGTTCATTCCCTCGAGGCGGCCAGAGTTAGACCTAGAATCACAGATGTGGCCATCCACCCCTCCCTGCCTGTTTCCCAGGGCCCCTGGGACAAAGTCTACAACTTATACTGACACTCAGGACCCTCCAAGTGTATCCCTACCCCCTCCCCATTTTCTCCTGTTCCCCTCCCCCTCACCAAGCCAGGCGCGGTGCCTCCAAGGCTCTGCTCAGGCTGAGCCCTTTGCCTGGAATGCCCATCCCAATTTCTGTGCGATAACCAGAATGCAGCTCAGCTATCACCTTCTCCAGGAAGCCTTCCCTGATCTCACCCTGCCTAAGCTCATCTCAGCTGGGTTTATTAGGTGGCCCTGCTCTGAGCCTCCAGGGCCCCCTGCTCCTCTCCACGCTCTACTGAGCTCATCTGCAGATGACTCCAGGGGCCTGGCTGTCCAGTCTGTCTCTATACCCCTGAGTCTGGCAAGTCGGCAGCGGCACTGAATTGAGCTGAAGCCCTCTCCTCTGCTCTGGGATCTAACCTTACGTAAGGCTCCAGAGCTGCCATGGCAGGAAACAGGTTGTCACCACGGCCTGAGGGACACTGGGGCCAGCCAGGAAGAGAGTGGTTTCTTGGGGGGAGGGGAGGCGGGGCGGTGGAGAGGGGGACCTTCTCACGTTCTTAGCAGCTAGCTGGAATGGCTCTGGGCGGGCAGGCGCCTGTGGGAAGTATGACTGGTATGCAGGCTCCAAGCTGCTCCCGCCCTCCCCCCTCCCCCTGCATCTCAGTTTACACAGGTCTGGCCCTGGGGGGCAGGGCTGGACCCCGCTCTCCCTGCCAGGCACTCTGAGGGGCAAGAATCCCCATTTTTCATGTTGTCAGAGAGAAATGTCCACGATGCTTAGAATACCTATTCTATCTTCGTCCGAGGTGATGAACTGAGGCCACGTGGGCATGGCTGGGCACAGGGCAGTGGGGAGGGGTTTTGAGACTGCCCTGCTCTGGGGTCATCTCAGCCACCATGGATGCTGGATGGGCGGCCTGGACAAATTAAACGGAGACAAGAGAGTCCGGACCCTGCCGCTGGCCTTTGAGCTCTGGGCTAGGGACTTGCCACATCTTTCCTCATTAATCCTCACAAAGGAACCCTAGGCGTTGGGTGATCGTTTCAGGTTCAGGAAACTGGGTCAGAGAGGTTAAATCAGCTGCCCTGCTGGAAAAGGGCAGAAAAGACAGGGTCATCTGACTTTCAAGCTCTGTCCTTTTTAATACGCTTTTTAAATAAATAAGAATAGGGCTTCCCTGGTGGCACAGTGGTTAAGAATCCTCCTGCCAATGCAGGGGACATGGGTTTGAGCCCTGGTCCGGGAAGATCCCACATGCTGCAGAGCAACTAAGCCTGGGCGCCACAACTACTGAGCCTGCGCTCTAGAGCCCGTGAACCACAATTACTGAGCCTGCGAGCCACAACTACTGAAGCCTGCGCACCTAGAGCCCGTGCTGCGCAACGAGAGAAGCCACTGCAATGAGAAGCCCACGCACCGCAAGGAAGAGTAGCCCCTGCTCGCCGCAACTAGAGAAAGCCCGCGCACAGCAACAAAGACCCAACGCAGCCAAAAACAAATAAATAAATTTATAAAATTATTTTAAAATAAATAGGAATAGTGATAATATAGCCTTGTTAACAACAACAGACTAGTATACATATCTGGGACAAAGCAAAAAGCAAGGTTGGAGTTTGAAGAGCTGCCATAAATTATTCCCTCAAGAAAGAATCACCCAGCCCTCCCCCACCCCAAATTCATGTGGCCTACACCCCTTGCCCGTCGGGGAATCTTCTCACGAGTCACTCAGTCGAGGCCTGCGCTCTGTGGCCGGCCCCCTTTCCCGTGTGACAGGAAGCTCTGGTTACCAGGGCCGTGGGCCATACTAGTTACCACCAGGGTCACATCACCTGGGATTCATGCAGTGTCAGGGAATAAGCCCAGCACGCTCTGTCTGGGAACCTGGGCTGCTTGGTGACTCTACCTCTACATGGGTAAGTCCTGTTACATCTCCTAGCCTCAGTTTCTGCAGAAATGGTGTGAGGTTCAAAGGCAGGGAAGCGTGGGAAAGCCCTTGGCAGACTGGAAAGTGATTGACAAGAGGGGAGGGGTACTGATGTCATTATCACCGTTTGAGGCCCTGAATGCACTTCCTTGTTCCACCGGGCTTCCAGGAGGTTCCCTGGGAGTCTAACAGTGGCTCATCACTTACGTGAAGGAAGGACAAAGTACTGATGTTCTCATAAGGTGTTAGAAACACAGTTAATTGGGGGAATAAGTAACTCATTCAGAGGACACCTGCTCCCTCCTCTGTCAGCCAGGTGGCTGAGCAATTGCTGAGACTCTGAGCCACTCAGGCCTGGGGTGCCCTGTGCCAGCTCAGCCACCAAGAGCAAGACCGACTTGTGTGTCTGGCACATGACACCCAATACCTAGGGCCCAGTATACTTCTAGGGGCCCACGCAAATGGTTCAATTTTCATTTCTTTTAAAATCAGAAGAAAAAATGAATATGTCCATCATTATACCAATGTAGTCATAAAATATAACATTAATTGCTAATTTATTTTATGGAGGAAGGGGCCCATGGAGGCAAACTGCCTAAGGCCCATGAAGGTCACAGCGAGGTCCTGGCGGAGAGCAGTGTCTGGGGAACAAAGCGAGTCCTTTCCTGGTTTGGGGCCACTCAGCTTGCGAAAGTGGTTTGCAAAAATGGTCCCAATTCTTCTCACTACAGAGGCAGTCTGTTTTTCCAGCCCTTGAATCTAGGCTGGCACTCTCAGTTGCTCTGGACAATTGCTGTGGCACAAGTGCCATGGAGTGAGTTCTGAGCCTAGGCCTCCAGAGGTCCTGCAGCTTCCATTCTCTAGCTTTTGGAACCTCAGGACCACTGTGGGAATAATCCTGGGCTAGCCTGATGGGTGGTGAGAGACACAGACTCAGCTTCTTTGTCACCCTGGCCACAGCCGGCCAATCCCTAGAATCAGAGCTGCCCAGCTGACTGTGGACACTGAGTATGACCAGCTGAGATTGACAGAAGAACGGCCTAGCTGAGCCTGGCCCAAATTGCAGGCTCACAGAGCTGTTAGCTAAATAAATGCTCGTTTTAAGCCACTATATTTTGGGGTGGTTTGTTACGCAACAAAAGCCTAATTAATGCAGCTGCCTTCTGCCCGGAGGAAGAACTTTTGAGTGAGGAGGGACGGGCTGTCATCCCATCATCTAAGTGGGACAAAGCCTAAGGGGTCAACTAGACTAGTGTTGTCCAAAGGAAGTGCAATGTAAGCCACAGATGTGAGCGTGTGTGTAACTCTATTTTATTTTTTTGGTGGGGGCTCTTTTTTTTATTGAAGTAGAGTTGATTTACAATGTTGTGTTAGTTTCAGGCGTACAGCAAAGTGATTCAGTATTTTTTCCATAATAGTTTATTCAGATTCTTTTCCATTATAGGTTATTACAAGAGATTGAATATAGTTCTCTGTGCTATACAGTTGGTCCTTGTTGGTTATCTATTTTATATATAATAGTGTGTATCTGTTCATCCCAAACTCCTTAATTTATCCCTCCCCCACCCCCTTTCCCCTTTGGTAACCGTAAGTTTGTTTTTCTATGTCTGTGAGTCTGTTTCTGTTCTGTTAATAAGTTCATTTATGTTGTTTTTTTAGATTCCAGCATATGTGTAACTTTAAATTGTCTAGGCGACATATTGTTAAAAGTACAAAGAAACAGGGAGATTAATTTTATTATTTATTTGTATTTTATTTTTTAGTTATGTAGAACTACATTTATTCAAATGGAAAGATGTCTATACAATAGTGGAAAAGGCAGGTTATTAAACAGAAGGAAGCCATAGCTATTTAAAAATTCTCCCCCCGAGTAATTCTAATTTTTAGTTTAGGTTTCGAACCACCCCCAAGTTGAGCCCCTTTCTTTCGGAGATGGGGCCAGCTGAGGCCAAGAGAAGGGAAGTGACTTAGTACAAAAGCTAGGAGGAGGACCAGGGCTCCCCAGCCCCCAGACCAAAGCTTTGTTTCCCAGACCCTTCCTCACTGAACCAGGAAAAGGAACGGGGGCTGAGGGCTTCCCTGGGTTTACAGAGCCGTAACTCTAAGGGAGCCAGCAGCTGAACTCAAGGTCAGGGGAATGAGCAAAGGGAGAAGTGGGTGGCACTCCCTGATTTCAAGCTGAGATGAGCACTGTTGTAATCCTTACTTTATAGATGGGGAAACTGAAGCACAGTGTGGTTAAGTCATTTGCCAAGGTCACACAGCTGGAGAGGGGCAGTCATGACTTCAAGATAGGCAGGACTCTGGAATCCTTACTGTCAAGTGTCCCCTAAAGCTCCCCACATTCTTTCTTACCTTCTTTTCTCCCTTCTGGGCCCTGAGTACAGACACTCGTCTGCAGAAGGCGGTGGCTGTCGCGAGGGCTGAGAAGTGGGCCAGAGGAGAGTGAAGAGACAGGACTGGGGGTGCTTCACAGTTGCTGAACGCTTGTGCTGGGCCAGGTAAGGTGCTGGGTGCCTTAGGGCCACCATCTCGTTCCGTCTCCCAGAGTTCAGAGTCAGTGGGAGGTTGGTGCTTTATCTCGCTTGACAGAAGAGCCAGGTGAGGCTCCCAGAAGTTAAGGATCTTGTTTTCCATACTGAGCTGCTGTGGGGGAGAGCTCAGAGGCTGCCTCTGAAGGGGCTGCACAGGCCAGGGGCTCTAGGTGAGGCTCTGAGGGAGGTGGACTCTGGCCTGCCCTTCTCGGTCTCCTCCTTCCCCGCTGAAGCACCCAGCCATGGCTGAACACTGCTAGGGAGGGCAGAGAGCGACGGGTTGTATGCGCTGTAGGTGGCCTGCGCTGTCCCCACCAAGGGACCCCTCCCTCGTCTCTCCCTGCTTCCTTCTTTCTACCACCATTCCGGTTAGCTTCCCTCCCTGCCTGCCTCGCATCCTCTCTTCCTATCAACAAAGGAGAACTGAGGATACACTGGGAGGTGAAATAGATGTGGTTGCTGGCCTGAGGGCACTTGTAGTCTGGGGCTGTGGGGAGTAGGGGCAGGCACGAATCAAACAATTGCACAGATAATTTTCCTATGATGGTCAGTGACATAGAGGAACTGTGAACACTGGATGCTGGGAGCAGTAGTAACAGAGTGACTCAGCTCATTTAGTTTGGGGGTTCAGAGAGGTCTCTCTGGGGAAGGGACATTTCAGCTAAAACCTAAAGGATGAGTGGGAGTTGGTGGGGAGGAGAAATGGGCAGGTGGTGAGGAAGAGGCTTTCAGAAGCAGACTCAGCATGTGCAAAGGCCCTGAGGCAGAAAGTGGCTGCCACATTTATATAGAGAGGGTGTGTCTGGAACATGACTAGGAGATGAAGTTAGAGTAGGCAGGGCACGGAGGGGTCCAGACTTTATTATATTTGACAAAGGTGTTTGGTGAAGGCTCTGAGAAGTAGCATTAGGCCCCCCCATTGACCATCCACTTTCCCTCCCTCTGGCTTCACTCTGAGCCATTGACCATTGGGGTCCAGCCAGACGTGCTGTCCTTGATGTCTGTGTTTTTTGTGCCCACAGAGGGTGCACTGATTCATTCAAGTTCCCCCACTCCAGGCAAGTGACAGCACCTGCTCTGGAACCCAGGCCGCCTCGTTTAATTCCAGTGGCCACTCACATGTGTCCCGCCTTGTGGGAGCAGGCTGGCAGGGTGTCGAAAGCCTCTGTAAATCTGGACTCATTTCTTCCTTCCCCAATGCAGTCGCATTGTCCGTGCCCGCAGGCCCTCCCTTGCTCCACAGATCTCTGTTCTCCATCACTCCTGCTTCTCAACCCTTCCCAGCAACCTCCTTGGTCTCCCAAGTACCCTGTCTTCTGCCCACAGAAATGATTTCAAGCTTCTCTCCTGGCCATCAGGCTTCAGAATTGCCTCGGCCCCAGTCCCCACTCTTGCACGTCTCCCCATGCCTGGCACATGGAGGGTGTTCGGAATATACTTTCAGGGCATCCCTGAGTGCAGGGCAGAGGCCTCCTGGCTCTCTTCTCTCTGCCCCGGATGAGGTGGACCTCAGGCCTCCCGGCTCCGGAAAGGGACACCTCATGTTCCCAAGAATCCCCCCTCCTCTATCTGTGTCCCCCTACTCAGGAACTGCTTCCTTTCTGTTCCGCAGTTACTCACACTTATTCTTATGCAGAGAGAGAGCAACAATGGACCGCAATTAACCTAGTGTTTCCTGAGAGGAGTTGGCTGAGGGCTGTGAGTCACCCTCAGGGCAGTGCCAGAGAAGGCTCAGCCTCCCCTGCCTCCCCAAGCGGGAGCGTGTTCAGACCCCACATCCTGCCTCTCCCCGGGGAAGAGAGGCAATACGGTGTGAGGACTGTAAGAGGTAGAAGCGCCAGCTTTGCAGCTAGATGGATACTGATGCCCTAAGGCAAGTCCTAACTCTGTTCTTACTAGCAGCGTCACCTTGCCCATTTGGCTTAACTACTCTGAAGCCGCTCAGGAGGGAGAGACTGCAGAGCCCACCTCACGGGGCTTGGTGAAGTCTGAGAGTCCTCGTGCCCACAAAAGATCTGCCACATTGAGGGGGCTTATGACAGAAAGTCTGTGCAGACACTGGCAAAAATGATGATTGATACGATGATGATGATGGTGTTTGGAGCCATGCTCTGTGGATGTGGGAGGCCACCGGATGGCCTGGGGACCTCTGGGAATGTTCTCGATGCCTCCCCCCAAATCTGGCTTCTGCCCAGGCTCAGGGGACACCATGGAAACAATGGCTGCTCTGGGGTAGGTGACTTGGGCCTCCTGGGCACTGCCCTTGAAAGGGATAGAAGCTGCCTAGGGAATGTGAAACGCCAGGCAAGTAGACTCCACGGGCTGGTCAGAGGCAAGGAGGAAAGAGCGTCTCCTCGAGGGAAATCCCTGCTGCAGCCCCAAAAGAGAAAGTGCAGGGGTGCCCACTCGCTATCTACCCAGGTGGTCCATAATCTCCCCCAGTTCCCACCGAAGCATCCACTGGCCCTGGTGGTGTCACTTATTCTGGGGACACCCTCCCTGGGGCAATGACAGTTGAATCTCATCTCAGAGGGTGTATTTTGGGTGAAGATGGGAGATGCCTTAGTCTACCTCAGGGTTCCCTGCCCCTGACCTTAGGTTCCAGGCATGGAGAAGGAAAGAGAAATTGGCAAGAAGGTGGGCAAGGTACATTTTTGAGCAGCTCAGTCCAAAATATTTACTGTGTCCATTTCTCATTTGGACAACACTGCCACAAGCCCATTTTACAGAAGAGGAAACTGAGGCTTAGAAGTAAGGATTTGCACCAGTGACAGAACTTGGGCTGACCTCCGGCTCGTCCTACTCTAATGTTGATGGCAAAATTGAGCTCTAGCTTAACTCTCAATGAAATGACAGAAAAAAAAATTCAAAAAACAAAACAAAAACACCCTCCTATTCATTGGAGCTGTCCCCTTGAAATCCCGTTTTTTTTTTTTTTTTACTAAATACAATTTTATTTTTATTTTTAAATTTTTCTTAAAAATTAAAAAATATTTTTTTTCTTTATTGAGACATAATTGACATACAACACTGTATAAGCTTGAGGTCTATAACATAATGACTTGACTTACATACATCATGGAATGATACCACAATAGGTTTAGTGAACATTCATCATCTCATGAAGATACAACATTAACTAAATAGAAAAAAAATGTTCTTTTCCTTGTGATGAGATCTCTTAGGTTTTACTCTCCCAACAACTTTCAGTTATAAAGGAAAGCAGTGTGAATTATCTTTATCATGTTGTACATTGCATCCCTAGTACTTGTTTATCTTACAAATGGAAGGTTGTAACTTTTGACCACCTTCCTCCAATCTCCCCTCCCCCACCTCCCACCTCTGGTAGAGACAAATCTGCCTCTTTTCCTATGAGTGAGTTTGTTTGTTTTTGAAGCATAACTGACCTGCGACACTATGTTAATTCCTGGTATACAGCACAGTGATTCCATATTTCTATACATTTCAAAATGATCACCATGATAATTCTAGTTGCCATCTGTCACCATACAAAGATATTACATTAGTAGTGGCTATATTCCCCACACTGCACATTTCATACCCATGACTCATTCATTTTGTAACTGTAAGTTTGTACCTCCTAATCTCCCTTACCTATTTCTCACTTCCTCCCACCCCACTCTCCTCTGGCAACCACCTGTTTGTTCTCTGTATCTATGACTCTGTTTCTGTTTAGTTATGTTTGCTCATTTGTTTTGTGTTTCAGATTTCACATATAAGTGAAGTCATACAGTATTTGTCTTTCTCTGTCTGACTTATTTCACTCAGCATAATATCCTCAGGGTCCTTCTATATTGTCATGAATGGTAAGATTTTATTCTTTTTTTATGGCTAATATTCCACTGTATGTACATAACACATCTTCTTTATCCATTTACCTATTAATGGACACTTAAGTCCCTCCCATATCTTGACTATTGTAAATAATGCTGCAATGAACATAGGGGAGCATATATCTTTACAAATTAATGTTATCATTTTCTTCAGATAAATATCCAAGAGTAGAATTGCTGGATTGTATAGTAGTTTTATTTTTTATTTTTTGAGGAATCTCCATATTCTTTTCCATAGCAGCTTACCAATTTACATTCCCACATTACATTACTAGGGTTCCCTTTTCTTCACATCCTCACCAACACTTACTTGTTGTTTTTTGGATAATCGCCATTCTGACAGGTGTGAGGTGGCATCTCATTGTGGTTTTGATTTGCATTTCCCTGATGATTAGTGATGTTGAGCATCTTTTCATGTGCCTGTTTGCCATCTGTATGTCTTTCTTTTTTACCTTTCAAAAAACTTTATCAGATTTTATTTTTTGCTTTGCTATTAAAATTTTTTTATAAACATACTCTTCATATTTATTTTATATTTAAGGATCATTGTCAGTTCATTCACCATATTTTATTTTTTTATTTAAAAAAATTTTTGGCTGTGTTGGGTCTTCATTGCTGCGTGCAGGCTTGCTTTATTTGCGGCGAGCGGGGGCTACTCTTTGTTGCAGTGCACGGGCTTCTCTTGCTGTGGAGCACGGGTTCTAGGCACGTGGGCTTCAATAATTGCAGCACTGCAGGCTCAGTAGTTGCGGCACATGGGCTCAGTAGCTGTGCCACAACAGGCTTAGTTGCTCCGCAGCATGGGGGATCTTCCCGGACCAGTGCTCAAACCCGTGTCCCCTGCATTGGCAGGCGGATTCTTTTTTTTTAAATTAATTAATTGATTTATTTTTAGCTGTGTTGGGTCTTCGTTTCTGTGCGAGGGCTTTCTCTAGTTGCGGCAAGTGGGGGCCTCTCTTCATTGCGGTGCGCGGGCCTCTCACTATCGCGGCCTCTCTTGTTGCGGAGCACAGGCTCCAGACGCGCAGGCTCAGTAGTTGTGGCTCACGGGCCCAATTGCTCCGCGGCATGTGGGATCCTCCAAGACCAGGGCTCGAACCCGTGTCCCCTGCATTGGCAGGCAGATTCTCAACCACTGCGTTACCAGGGAAGCCCTGGATGTTTATGTGTTGAATGAGTGAATTCAAGAAGTTCAAGCCCACCCAGACAGCACACATAGAGCAAACTGTGCTAACTGCCTCTCTAATCCCTTCCCTTTTCCTTGGTAACAGAGCATGCGCGCCAAGTAGTGGCTCGCCATTGGCCTAAACCAATCATGAGAATCCTGTTCCTGCTTTCCAGCTCCCCTAGTGGCTGGGCGTGGCCACGTGACCCAGTTGTGGCCAATGAGATTGAAAGGATGTCTGGATGGGAGTCTGTGGGAGGTCTTTGCTTTCCTGGTGAAAGGGGGCTCTGAGACTCTTGGCTGAAGATGGCCAGGACAGTGTCTCCTGCTCCTGGACCCACAGTGCTTTGCAATGTGACTCTGCTGCTCCTCCATCAAGAGGTGGAGTTTATTTCTTACCCCTGTGACTGGCCTTGTGACTTGCTTTATTTGACCAGAATGTAAAGGGCATAACATTATGGGACTTCCAAGGCTTTGAATTTCCAAGAACTTTGAAGCAAACTCTTGTTCTCTTGCTATTCTGAAACCACTATACAAGGAAGCCTCAGCAAGCCTCCTAGAACAGGCAGGGGCTGGCAAACTATTCTTATAAAGGGCCAGACAGTAAATATTTTACTTTTTTTTTTTTTTTTGGCCCCACCTTGGCATGTGGGATCTTAGTTCCCTGACCAGAGATGGAACCCATGCCCCCTGCACTGGAAGCACAGAGTCTTAACTACTGGACTGCCAGGGAAGCCCCTAGATAGTAAATATTTTAGACTTCGTGGGCCATTCAGTCTCGGTCACAACTACTGTGCTGTTGCAGCGTGAAAGCAGATGATACGGAAAGGAATGTAAGTTCCAATACAACCTTATTTACAAAATCAGGCAGCGGAGGCATAGTTGGCTAACCTCTACCTTAGAGAATGAGAGAGCAGTGGAGGGAGATAGTTTCTTACTGCTGCTGTAATAAGTGACGTCACACAAATTTACTATCATACAGTTCTGGAGGTTCGAAGTCCAAAACTGGTCTTACTAGGGTAAAATCAAGGTGTTGGCAGAGTTTGTTCTTTCTGGAAGTTTCAGGGAAGAATCCACTCCTTGCCTTTTCCAGCTTGTAGAGGCCACCCACATTCCTTGGGTAGCGGTCGCCTTTCAGCAATGGCATCACTCTGACCTCTGCTCTGTCATCACATATCCAATAGCCAGCACCAAATACCAGATACTTGGGTTAGGCTGTCTTGGACAATATAGCCCCTACTGAGCCATCAACTGACTGTTGTCACACGAGCGAGCCCAATAGACCAGTAGGAGAGCTGCTAGCCGGTCCCAGCCCAAACTCTGGCCCTCAGAAACATGAGCTAATAAATAATTGTTGTTTCCAGCTACTAAGTTTCACAGTGGTATTTTAAGTGACAATAAATGACTGATACAGAAATATTTGACACCAATAGTGCCACTGTTTTGTGCCCTTCCCTCCTTTTTCAGCCTTGAGGGTAGATGCGATAGCTGGAGCTGCAGCAGCCATCTTGCAACTTGAGGGAAAGACCAACAGAATCATGGTGCGTATGGCTTTGACATCACTGTGCTGCCAAAATAACAACAGTCCTTGTTCAGTTTTGAATTCCTTTTTATGTGAGAAAATAAACCTGTATTTATGTAATACTATAATTCCAGCTACTTGCAAACTAACATCTAGCTAATACATGGCAAGTTGTCAGGCCTCTGAGGCAACTAGGAAAGAGTCAGGGATAGCTAAGAATTTCTGCTAAGGCAGAAATGATGTTTGACGGGGGAATTTCGAAACCTGGGTCCCACTCGTGTTCGGTTTGTTCTTCTGAACCTTGACCTGCCATCAGCATAAACATCCGGAGAACCTCCTTCCAGTGGAGAGAACTTGGAAAGGACCCGAATGAGGAATGTCTGAAAGACACCTGGGTTCAGACTCACTGATGAGACTTGGCGCTCTTGTCCCTTGACAGTGTCTTCTTGAAGAGAAGTGACTCAGGACAGTTACAAAACTCTGAGGCCCATGTTTATTTACACTTGGACCCTTTCACTATGCTGGGCAGGAAGATTTCCAGCCTTAGGTTGTTCTCCCAAAGGAAGTGTTGCTGGGACTGGGGAGTGGCTGGAAAGAAGCTGCACTTGACTCATAGCAAAGAGTCAATGGAGCACACAGGTGAAGGCCAGGTGGTTGTTTCAGCAGGAAACATCCCAAAGCAGGACCAGGGCCAGCCCAGGACCCCTTCTGCTCCTTCCTCCTTCCTAGAAGGTTCCAATTCCATCTGTGAAGAACCCCCCTGCACTTCCTTCCAAACACACACACACACACACACACACACACACACACACAGGAAATGTGCTTTCTCTCCTTTCATCTCCAAAAGCTCTTTTCTTCTCCATTTTGTAGATAACAACGGTTAGTCATTAATGACTGCTTACCATAAGCCAGGCCTGTGCTAAGAGCCTCACTGGTATTAGCTAAGCAAATCCTCACAGCAAGCCTGTAGGTGGGTTTAAAACTGCTCATTTGACAGATAAGGGAATGAACATAGTGAGGTTTAGTGACTTGTCCAAGGTCACACAGGCTGTAAGGAGCACAGCCAGGATTAAAATCCAGGCATTCTGATTCCAGAGCTCAGACCCTTAACCACAACCCTCTCTCACCTGCAGAGGAGGAAAGTAAGGCTCAGAGAGGTTAAGTAACCTGTCTGATGTTGCAGAGCCAAGATTTGCACTTGGGTCAGTCTGGCTACAGGTTCCTTTACTTGTTCTCACTCTGACATCCACCTCTGTTTGCCTCTGAACCCTCCTGACAGCATCACCCATCACCCCCACCTGTGGAGAACTGAGCACTAGACCCAGAGTGTGGAAGTCAGATTTGAGCCTTATTTCTGCTCTTTCCTCATCCGCCGACCTTGCGCAAACTGATGTTGTTGGCTGTAAATTGAGACTTGGGTTTGCCCCTCCCACCTGAGTGGACTTTGTTGATTAAATGTGATTAGGGGTGTGGAAGAACTGGATCCACTGTGGGGTTGGTGGTGGTGTTCTTGCTCTTTTTCTAACGCCCCAGCCTGGGGTAACTGTATTTCTGGACTAGCGTTTGACCTGCAGGGCTGTGTTCTGGCAGCCAAGTGAGTTTGGGGTTTCCTGCTGCTGTGGGAAATTACCACCCTCCATAAAACACTCAGGGATGCAAGGGTTTTGCAATCAGTTACTGCATCAGGAAGACTCTCTCGGTGGGGCCATTTAACCCTCTTCCCCACCCAGGTGCTGGCTCAGCCAGCCAGAGGTGGGGCATTGCGGGGAAGGATAGGTGCTTCCTCTCCCACCACCCAGACAGCACCTGCAGCAGGACAAGCTGGACCTTGGATCTAACCCAAACACCCCCAAGAAAGTGCTGGTCCTCTGGGGGGATATGACGAGAACCAGGACACCAAAGCCAGCCTGGGAAGTGGGGTGGGGGACATGGATGGACTGGGCAGCAGCCCCCTGTCCCACCCCACCTCAGAGGGTCCTCAGTCCTGCCCTGCCACTAATCAGCTGTGACACAGGGCAAGCGGCACGCCCTCTCTGAGCCTTGGGTTCCTCATCTGCAGAATGGGAGACAAATTCACCCGGATCCCATAGGGAGATCAATGTGTATTTTCACCCCATAGGGAGATCAATGTGTATTTTCACCCCATAGGGAGATCAGTGTGTATTTTCACCCTCACTTTTTAAATTAAGTCCTCAGTAAGCTCTAGCCACAGTCATTGTTATTATTACTCTATGACTCTGCCTGGCCTGTTTGACCCCAGCAGCACCATGGAAAACCCGCCGTTTCAGTCACCTCGGCCCTGCCACCATGACCTTGAGACCGTTCCTCTGACCCCCGTGAACCTTATTTTTGGGACGGGACTATACCCACCAAGTCTGTGGGTCAGTGGTATGAATTCAATGAGAAAATGGGTCTGGAGGGCCCGGCCCAGTGCCTGGCGCAGAGGAAGTGCCCGTCAATGGTGGCCTTTATCATGAGTCTGGCTTGGATGGGACCCTGAGGGAAGCGGAGCTGGGGAACAGAGGGAGCGATTGTACAGAGGTGAGTGGGGGAGGAAGCCTCCCCGGGGGCGGGCAGTGACAGTCCTGGGCTGCCTGGGCCTGGCTGAGCCCTTCTTCCACTTGGTTCTCTACGGCGGCATTCATCCTCGAAGCCTGGGAACAGCGAGGGAGGGAGCCCTTCCACGATGCCGCACCGGACACCCTCAGGATTTTCCCATGCCCTCTGTTTCCCACCCGCGGGCTCATAAAACGTTTTTAACCCTCTCCTGCCCCAGGAACTGTTTTCCCGCAAACATCTTGAGGGACTGGACTTTCAGATGATAAAAGTCATCCCCGAAGGCAACGACGGGGAGGTCTTCCTAAGCACCAGCGGGCTGGGGCTGCCACTGTGCACGTCTCTTCCCAGTTCTGTGCTCAGTGGCCTCATGTGGGTCCTTCAGAATGGGCCACAGGGGAGTATTTACACCATGGCAATCGGCAAATACTACAGCGCTGCACAGCTTATTAAACGTTCACTGGCACCCCCTCTGTCCCCGGCAACTTGGACATGAGGTTGTCCTCGGAGTTAAAGTAGGATTGGTCCTCAGAGGAGGAAACCAGGGGGCAGACCATACAGGCATGAGAGAAGAGTTGGGGGACCCTCGCCCTTTTCCCTGCCAAACTCCTAGCAAGGTCAACTGCAGTAACTTCTAGAAAGAGGACTGGAGAGTGATGGTAGTGTGGGAAGCAGAAATCTAACGAGACGGTTCTCCTGATGTCTGCTTGGAGAAGGATGGCAGGGGGCTGGAGTGCTTGACCCCGAGGACAGGGCTCCAGAAGCGCCCGTGGCGTGGACGGCGGCATGCTGTCTATCACTGGCCTCGCCCTCTGTTCGCCCAGCGTCCCTCCTGTCAGCTTCCTTCTTCAGAACCCGCACCTCCCTCTCCCATGAGCTGTGTCTCACCGACTGCACCCTGGGAGTGAACTGGATTGATCCATTCTGATTGCCAGTTGTACCAGTTAGCTAGAGCTACTGTGACAAAACACCACAGACCAGGTGGCTTAAACAACAGAATCTTATTTTCTCACTGTTCTGGAGCTCCAAGTCCCAGATCGAGGTGTTGGCAAGCTTGCTTTGTTTTGAGACCTCTCTCCTCAGTCTACACATGGCCACCACGTCCTCACAGGGTCCTCCCTTGGAATGTGTGTTATCTGTGTCCTAATCTTCTTTTCTTATAAGGACATCAGGCATGTTGGGTTAGGGCCCACCCATATGACCTCATTTTCACTTAATTACCTCTTTTAAGGCCCCATCTCCAAATATGGTCACAGCCTTCGGTACTGGGGATCAAGGACTTCAACATGTGAATTGGTGGGTGTTGCTTACAGCAGCAGTAATTGATTCAGAAATGGGCATATGGCCCAATTCAGGCCAGTGGTATAAGAGAGGATGTCTGCTGGGGGTGGAGGGGGGCTCTCTGGGGAAACCCTCCTCTCTCCTATGGGAGAGCACAGGGAGAGATGCTCTCTTCTTCCTTTGAAAACTGTCATGTTGGGATGTGACACCCAGGCCTGCTGGAGCCGACAATGAGGGTGGTACCTGGAACCCTCCAGGGTTGAGTCGGTGAATCAGCCAACCCTGGAATCGGCCCGAAGTTGTCCTTTGGGTTTAAGCTGGTTTAAGTCAAGGTTTTGGTTACACCTGAAAAACACCCTAACTGCCATTTGAAGCAGAGATAGTCAGGGGTCCATCTATGCCTACTCTCTCCATCTTCCTGGGCTCATGGCAGGACACATGTCATTCCTCAGCTTCCCTTGGAGTTGGGTGGGGCCACGTGACCAAGTTCTCACCAATGGAATGTGAATATGAATGCAGGGCACATGTGCCCTCTCCAGGCTGTAGTGGGTGTGCCTCCTTCACCCGCTCCTCCCCTCTAGCCAGAGAGGACCTGATGTGGTTGAGACCTGGCCTTGACCATGTGGATGATGTGCTAAAGCCCCAACATGGAGGGAAGGTAGGTCCCTAAAAATCTGTCAGTCAGTAACGGTCACCTCGGAAAGTTACAGGGGAGAGAAACGGTCTCTGTAGTCTTCACACAGCTTCTTTCTGGCTATCTTTGGTAAAGCAGTAGAGCTTTGCTTTAACTAATACGTCATCTTTATTCTAAGGTGGAGAGAGTTTTGCCAGAGCAAACTTGATGGCAATTGTTTCCTGCAGAGGACTTTCTTTCCCTTTAGGGTCAGAGATGGCTTCGAGCCACCCTGGCTGAAATAGACTTCTTAATACTGCCAAGTCCCCTTTGTGGATTCCATTTGTGCAAGTAACTTTCCGATAATGTGGCTTCCTGTGGGCGGCTTGTCCAGGCAAAGGGAATGCTTTCATTGATCTGCTGATGCGTACATCCTGCTCTGCCGGATGCCTGCCTTTATCAATGTAGTTCTCACTATGTGTCAAGTTCACAGAACCCGGTTCAAGTGAATCTGCTTCTGACGTGTATCCAGACTCCACAAGGACATTGTCAGGTTCCAGAGCCTGGCCCATGAGGAGCCTTCTGGCAGAACTAATCTCTCCTTCCTGTGTGTCCCTCTTCTATTATCTATTTCATTTTGCTCAGACCACAGTGCTCCATGCCACTGACTTCCTTCCCATTCCCCTGGGAGCTCACAGAGGACAGGGCTGCACTCCACTACTGGTGTCTATCATGATGCCTAGTGCACAGGAGGAGCTCAGTAAGTATGGGCCCAATGAAGGCTGACTTTGGCCAAGGACAAAGATCCCTTCCCAAGCCCCCGTCCAGGTTCACCCCAATATACAAAATAGGAATATTCCCCAAAGGTCTTGAAACAAGTTTTGATAAGTTGAATTGTGTTTTACAAGCACTAGGTAAGCCCTCCCTCAGACCCACAGGTGAAGCCATGTGTAGTCTCACCCCATATCCATGGGTTAAGCAGAGGCACTTACTCTATGGTTTCCTCAAGAGAAATGGAGAGGGAGAGACTGTGAGAGAGGGAGGGAGAGTGAAAGAGAGAGAGAGGGAGAGAGAGAGAGAGAGAGAGAGAGAGATCAGGGAATGGAACAGAGGAAGAAGGGAAGGACAAGTGCCTGGAGATGGTCCAACCTTGGGTTTGAACTCTGGCTCCCAATCTTTCTAGCTGTGTGACTTTAAGCAAGTTACTTAGCCTCTCTGGGCCTCTCTTTCCTCAGCTGACAAGTGAAGATGATCATAGCAATCTGTAGGGCTGCTGTGAGGATAAACGACATAACATATGCAAAGCACATAGAGGGTCTTCTTCCCCAATAAAGGCAAATCATCTTTGACCGGACAGTCTCCCAGGGAAGGAGGTGGCCTGAACCCACAGGCTATATGGACGACTACCCCTCTGCAATCTTTCACAGAAAGCCAGACTTTTATCGACCAGGTTTGCATAAGATGAGTTATAAAGTCTGCAAACCCCTCGACATCTGCCCCTACTGAGTTTGCAGCTGCCAGTTAGACCAAAGGGGGAAAGACCTCCATGCTGGGAGCTGGCAGGCCTCTCTGCCACGCTGCCGAGATGGCCCTCCCACCCCCACGCAATTCCCGCGACCCCACGTGACCTGCCCCAGCCCCCTCCGCCCTTCAGTTCTTGCCTGCAGCCTTCCTCCGGAATACTGCAGAGGAGCCACAGGCCTCGAGGTTTTTAAATGGAAATCCCAGAAACCAAACAGTCCTGTACACGGGGCCAGGCTTCCTTTGAGAATGAAGGGAGATGGGCTTGGCTGGCTGCCACCAGGGCCTCATTCAAGCTGAGTGAGGGAAAATGGTACGTTTGAAGAGGCAAGATGAATTACTTCAACATAGCCTGAGGATCTCAGATCAGATCACGGTAGGGTGGAGCTTTTTTTTTAATGAGAAAAGGGAAAAAGAAGCCCGTAGGATATGTGTGTGTGCGTGTGTGTTGTTTGATGAATGCTTTATATGTCAAGATGACTCACTGTGAGGCGAGGCTAGCAAGGTCTGAGCACAGGGGCCTCCCCGAATCCTGGGAGATGCTCAAGGAGCTTATGGGGCAATGATCTGAGTTTTGAGAAAATGCCTTCCTTCCTGTCAGCTCAGCTCATGCTGATCCCAGCAGAAGAGAAGAAAGCGTCTCTAGGCAGTAGGGTCGCCTGGTTGTGAAATCCAGCCTGCACTCTGCTGGCCAAGCCCTCTGCCAGGTGTGGGGCTGTGACCGTCCGGAGGAGGGAGCTCCCTTTTCTCGTCGGCCTCTAAAGGTGTCCTATGGGCTGGTGAGGCCCTGCCTGTCAGACCTCCTAATTTATCCAGAACAGTTTCAGGATGTTATACTGGTCATCCATTGCGGTGTAACAAATCACCCTAAAACTTAGGGGGTAAATGATTCTGTGGGTCAGGAATTCAGAAGGGGCAAGGTAAGGACGGCTCTTGTCTGCACTGTGATGTCTGGGGCCTCAGCTGGGAAGAAGCAGGTAGCTGAGGCTGGAGGATTCACCCCCAGGACGGCTTCCTGTCTGGCGCCTGGGCTGGGATAGCTGCAGGACAGTCTCAGCTGGGTCTTTCTTCTGGAGGGTCTACCTGTGGCCCCTCCAGCACAGTGTTCTCAGGGTAGACGGACTTCTTACCTAGCCACGCAGGGTTCCAACTGCAAGTGTCCTGCAGAACAAGACAGAAGTTGCATGGACTTTTGTGACCCAACCTTGGAAGCCTCACAATGGCACTTTCATTGTACCTGATTGGTCAAAGCAGTCCTGAGCCTGTCCAGATGTGAGAGACTGCCTCTCAGTGAGAAAAGTGACAAAGAAGTTGCAGCTATGTTTTTATAACTATCACAGTGGTCTTCTGGGCTGGGCAGACAGGAGGAAAGAGGGGCACCCCTTATACCTAGACTAACTACCCCAGTCCCTCTGGTGGGGAACATCTGTTTCCAGGCTATGGGCCCTTCTCTTTTTTGCCATCTGGAGCGTCTCTTGGGAAAAGAGGATCTCAAGGGAGCACTTTTGAGGATGCAAGCTCAAAGAGCTCCAGGGGCCATGCTGCTAACGTATATGTGAAGTGGCAAGTGTTAGACAATAAGGAACATTGGGGACTGTGGTAAACTAGACGGTGCATCATCACTGCAACGACCTACAAAACATGCTGCAGATTGGATCTGGCCTCTGGGCTTCTGATTTGTAACCCTTGACATTAAATAAAAGAATCAGTGGCAGAGATGGGGCCTCAGAGATACAAAGGCCAGTGGTTTTCAAACTCTTTTTCTCCAAAGCAGTGGAAGCCTTTTCTCAAACACGATCTTACGGAAGCAGCATGACATGGAACATGTGATGGAAACTGGAATGGGCAGCCCAGAATCCCACATCAGCTTCCCGCTCTCTTCTTGTTAAAAAAAAAAAAATATATATATATATATTTATTTATTTATTTGTTTATTTATTTTTGGCTGTGTTGGGTCTTCATTGTTGCGTGCTGGCTTTCTCTAGTTGCGGCGAGCGGGGACTACTCTTCGTTGCGGTGCGCAGGCTTCTCATTGCGGTGGCTTCTCTTGTTGCGGAGCATGGGCTCTAGGTGCACAGGCTTCAGTAGTTGTGGCTCGCGGGCTCTAGAGTGCAGGCTCAGGAGTTGTGGTGCAAGGGCTTAGTTGCTCGGCAGCATGTGGCATCTTCCCGGACCAGGGCTCGAACCTGTGTCCCCTGCACTGGCAGGCGGATTCTTAACCACTGCGCCACCAGGGAAGTCCTCCCGCTCTCTTCTTAAGTTACCGCCATGAAGCCCAGTGTTCCAAGGAACCCAGTCCAAGAACCACCCGTTTAACATCTTCTTGCAAAAAAGGAGAAAAGTGAGGCCCAAACTGGGGAAGTGACCTATCCAAATCCACACTGTGAGCTAATGGCAAAGCCAGGCCTTGAACCCAGGTCTTTTCTGACACGAAGGCCTATGCCCTTTCCACAGGCAATACAACGAATGCCTTACATGTGCACGAAGCTTAATAGTCGACAGTGTTTTCACCTGTATTAGCACAACCTGCTGCCTTGTGTCTGTCCCCCAACCCCTTCCCAGCCTACAGGTGATCTTGGTGAGGGCAAGTGACTCACCAGGTCAGCAGTTAAGGGCCGGGCCCGGGGGAGGGAGGTGATTCCCCAGCCAAGTGGTAAAGAGGGTTAGCCATTGTCCATGTGCTGGAAGAATTGAAGCAAAAATGAACCAAGAGCCAGTGACAGGGACAACTCACAGATGAAAGATGGAGCAAATAACTCTGAAGAAAGTGAGGGGTGTTTCACCGTTTCATCTAAGGCAGCTGTGGAGTTGTGCTCACCCCTGGATAGAGGAAACTTCCAGCCTCTGTCCCTGAGAGGCTTGCAGTCCAGCCACCCTGACAAGTGCATGTAAACCCTGGACAGGCCATCCGTGGAGATAAGGAATAGATCGTCCACGGTCTTCCAAGGCCACCCTCTCTGTGAAGTCAGCCCTGATCCTTCCTCCCTCTCCCCGCCAAGTTATTCTCTGCCTTCTACGCAATAGACTGCAGCCATTTGTTTCTATTTCTGTTTAGTCTGCCTTTTCCACTAAGGCTCATTCCATTCCGGAAGGGCAGGGATTATGTGAATTACGGATCAGGTCACTGGAAGAGCATTTTAAAGGCAAAAGGCAGAAATGAGCATACGAGGAGGTGGGAGAGGAGGTGTTGGTGGAGCTCCCAGGAATCCGTCATGGGGACCAGTGCCTCTCTCTTAGACCTGGGCGATCCAGCCCTGACCTGCCCTCTGCCCGCTGCATCTGTCCCCACATGGCCAGGGGCTGTGCCTACATAGAGCCTGTACCTGCTGGCCTAGACCAAACTCCAGATACCCAGGACTGGGGAATCCTCTGCCTCAATGCCCAGAACATGCTTCTAGGGTCCAAGAGTCCAAGAGTTCTTTCCTGAGTCTATTTTCCCAGCGTGACCTGCTGTGGGCACCTCTAGGACTGTGGGTGGTCAAGGAAGGGCCAAGGGCAGCACCACGGATGTAGATGTTGGCATGGCCAAGGTGGGCCCTGGAGACCTTACAGGGGGAAGGCAGGAGCTGGGGCGGGAGGAGAGAAGGGCATCAGGTCACAGACTCTCATTTTCACTTCCGTCCAGCCCCCCAGAGATGTTAGGGGGAGGCCTGGAGGACCTAAGGCTTCCTGTGTTCTTAAAATTAATCATTAAAAAAGGAAAATTAAAAAAGAAGAAGTAATATGAAATCATCATGTTAAGATCAGATTTGAGGCTCTATGAATGTTAATTTTCTTATCTGTGTATGTGAATGTTTGGTAGGGGAAGGATAAGTTCTTAAAAGATAAAGATTTTTACTGAACTAAAAAAAAAAAAGACACAGGAGGAGAAATATACGGATAAACTTTCTCTTCATTGGGAGACTGGGTGGTATATAAAACAGAAAGAGCCAGACTTGAGGTCAGCTGGATCAGGGTTCCGATTCTAACTGGCCACCTTCCAGCTGCGTGATCTTAGACAAGCTAATCGACTTCTCTGAGCCTTCTTGTGAATCTGTAAAATGGCGGTAATAACTAGTTTATGAGATAATTTTGAACGTTAAACAAGAAAATAGACACGGTTCTACCATATGGGAGGAACTCAGTAAATGTTCATCTCTTTTCCAGTTTTTGGAACCTTATTGTAAACACTAATATTGTTTTTCTTAAATATGTACCAATTTTTTGGGAATGGGTACGACATTCAGAACCTTCCTAATGGCGCTGCCAGGCACCTACCTGGGCATGAATGAAAATGAATCAAGCCTGAGCTCATCAGTAGCCCAACTTTGTCCCCAAAAAATCAATACAGGTTTCCCCACATTATGTAATATGTGCTTTCCTGAGACATTGGAGGTAAATCAATTTTTTCCCCAGTTCAACATGTCATCCAGTGAGCATCCGGAGTCACCTCAGCATCGTGCTGAGGCTACAAGGGGGACACACACATACACACACATGCACAACCAACTGTGAGTCTTGCTTTCAAGTTTCCTATATTTTTACCAAACCACACCATAAATATGCCAAAGGAGCTTGCTAAATGGCATCACATGGTAGACCCTTTTATAAAGCAAAGAACCCTTTTTTTTTTTTTTTTTTTTTTTTTTTCTTTTTGCGGTATGTGGGCCTCTCACTGCTGTGGCCTCTCACGTTGCGGAGCACAGGCTCCGGACACGCAGGCCCAGCGGCCATGGCTCACGGGCCCAGCCGCTCCGCGGCATGTGGGATCCTCCCAGACCGGGGCACGAACCCGTATCCCCTGCATCGGCAGGCGGACTCTCAACCACTGCGCCACCAGGGAGGCCCAAAGAACCCTTTTAACACAGGAAGAATTACTATCCAATTCACATCCTATTTACTTATATATTTGTATTTGTCAATTTGGATTTTCATGGTAAAGACCTTTTCCAACTCTGGCATATGGTAAACCGATAATGAATATTTGTTGAATAAATGAACAGAGTTCAAAATCAAGGCATGCCCATATTTGATAATCATATTTGTGTATGGCTAGATAACTCATAAGGACAAATAGTTTATAGCTATTTGTTCCCATAAGAATCTTGCAGGGGAGGAGAAACAGGCCTTTTTTATGCCCATTTCACAGGTGAGGCAACTGAGGCCTATAAAGAGTAACTGACTTCCTCAAATAAGTATCTGAAAAGTCTGATGGAAGTTCAGTCCAGACTTTGCCAGCAGGGAAAGCCCCAGCAATGAAGTCAGGAAAATTTTAGCTCACTTGTCCCCTTGGCTGACTTGATCTTAGGACCTGTCAAGAGTACATGTCTGTCCTCCCAGGCATGCAGGCTGGAGGCCCCCAAAGCTTCAGCCCTTTCTTTTTCTATATCCTGTTGTCTTCCAGGGCTAGACATTCAACTCTGAAATCTGTGCCCTATTCTCCAGTCCCCTGTCTTGGCCCAAATGCCTGTTCTCCATCCCTGTCTCTCATCTCAGGCCCTCCCTGTGGGTGACCCTCTGCCCTTGAGTACATTTGTTTGGTTGTCACTTACTAAGCCCCTCCTTTATAACAGACACTGGGCTGGGGACTGGAGACACATGGCTGAATAAGACATGGCCTCTGCCCTCTGGAACACAGCTGAGTGGACAGTGCCATGAGAAAAAGCTAGATGGAGGACTCAACAGCACTTGGCAGGACATTTAAATATGACTGCTGTGCAGGGGAAATCTGTGTGGGGTTTTGAAGGATGAATAGGAGTTCATCAGTTTGGCAGTGGGAGGGGAGGGAATTCCAGTGGGAGGAAAGAGCACCGGCAAAAATGCAGAGGTGTAAATTAGTAAGATCTGTTTAGGGCCCTACCAGGAGCTGGCATGGGTATGTTGCTAGCGAGGAGACAAGAAAGGTGAGACTGGAATGGAAGGTAGAGCCAGGAAAGAGGGTGTTTGGATTTTATCATCTGAGGGTCCCTGCCAGGTTTTTAGGCCAGGGCCTGATGTGATCAAATTTAAATTTTAGAAAAAGTACTCTGATAGCAGTGTGGGGAATGGATTAAGGAGCTCAAGGATCCATTTTGTTTTGTGCACCATTATATCCCCAGCACCTAGTAGGTACACTGGCAGAGTAGGTGCCCTTGTATGTTGAAAGGGTGAATGAGTGATCCAGTTAGCAGCTTACTGCAGAAAACCAGGAGAAGTTTCTGAACTAAGATCATGAGAGTAGAGAAGAGTGGATTGACATGGGAAAGGTACAGGGTTTGTATCAGTCAGGAAAATGGAACCCAGGCCAGGAAGTACAGTGGAAAAAAATTAAAGCGAGGAACTAGTTATGAAGGTATTGGAAGAGCAGAAACAAACATAGAACAAACAACACGGTGTGGGGGGTGGGCCCAGAGGTTTTCAACATCGCGAAGCTGCTTCCACCTTAGGGCAGGAGGGATGAAAGTTGTGTCACTTGATCCCAGGAGCCAGAGTGCCTAGAGCAAGCTAAGGCCGGGAAGAGGGAGGCGGTGCCTTGGTCGAGTCCCCCCGGGAAGCCGACTGGAGATGGAGATTAGCATGCAGGAGGTTTATCAGGGAGTGCCTGTGGAAGGGGAGGGAAGGAATGGGACTGGGTGGAGAGAAGCGCTGGGCTGGAGGCAATCTCAAGGAAGAAATCAGTTGACCCTAAAGGGGCGGGCTGAAGCTGGGCTGCCCTTCAGAGTTGGCTCACGTTCGGGCGAGGAGGCTGGACTCCACAATCACCTGTCATTGGATGTGGACCTCCTGGGAAGGGAGTGTGAACTTGGGGCAAGGTAGCCCTTCTCAGTTGAGGCAGTTTCCAAAACTCCCAAAAGGCGTTCCTAGCAGTCCCGGGGTGGAAGGTTGGGTGGATGTGGGTGGATAAATCCTTCATTCTTGTAGGGAGGTCTGGCAGCACATGGCAACAGCTACACAGAGGGGCTGGTTAGCGGGGCCTGGGCCACAGAGGAGGTGCAGCCAGTGCCCAAAGCAGCACCTCCCATCTCCCTCCAGGGCCTCCCTCTGGGCAAAATGGGCTATAAGCCAGTGGGCAAGGGAGCATGAGAAATAGTCTGCAAGGGGCAGCTTCAGGAAGCTGAGGAGGGGACGGCAGGGGGTGGCTGTGAGAGCTAGCAGGTCTAGGATGGACCCAGTGACAACTGAGTGGGGGATAGGAAAAGGGTGGATTCAAGGGGAAATGACTGCCAGGGATTCTGGCCCTGGGGATGGGTGGTGGTGATGCCTTTCTCTCAGAAGAGGCGGTGAGGGAGGTGCACGCCTTGGAGGAAGATGCTGAGTTTGCCATCCAAGTGCTGATGCCCAGCTGGCAGCTCAATGGATCTTAAATAAATAGCACAAAATGAACTTGAAAGAAGGAAAACCTCTCTCTGGTGGGCTCTCGCCTGGTTACAGGATTAAGTGCAGCCTTCTCAGCAGGCATTGGAGCTTTTCACATTTCCCCCAATGACACGTGCAAGTGCAGGCTCAGCTCCGGCCTTGCAGCCACCCTGGCCTCTTTAAGCTGACCCTACCCTTCCCCACATCCCTGCCCCCCCCCCACCCCAGCAACTCCTTTACAATCCCACACATCCCCCCAGGTCAAATGCCTTCTGGGGGGAATCCTCCCTGACTTCTCTTTTCTCTGTACAAATTGTAATCTTCCCCGAGTTCCCACAAATGCTTAAGAGCTTGAATGCATTCAGTAGCTATTTGACCACAGCAAGTAACTTAACTTTGCAGGCTTCCTCTGTGTGAAAAATGGCAAAAAATAACCCCACTGGGTGGCTGTAAAACTGCAGTGTGTGTAAAGTGCACGTTACAGACCTCAATCAATGTTAGCTATTATTACTAGTTTTCATCTTCTAATCCCTAGCGTCTAGTTTAGCAGATGCTTCATTAGTATTTGTTGAACGAATGGAGATTTGATATAGAAAAGGATTTATCCTTGGGGCTCGACCTGGTTTTAGAAAATGAAGTATTTAGCAGAAGTACAGAAGGAACTGTCTGATAACAGTTATCTATGTTGGGTGTCCAGGGACTCCAAGTGGACCTGGTTCTCGAAAGAAAGAAAATCGACAGATTCTACGTTGTTTTTTCACGGAGCTTTGTGCAGGGTCTGACACACATCTCGAGCTCACCCAAATCACGTTGCACGAGTGTATGCACACGCCCTGGCAGGGTTGCCCGGGTGTAGGCAGCATCACTGTCGGTGGCCAGGATGACTTACACTCCGCTTCCCGGCCACCACGGAACCGGGCTGGCCCCGGCGTCCTAGACCCTACTGCGCGCGTGGAGGCTGGGGAGAGGGCAGGAATTCGGCGACGGCCACGTGGACCCCTTCCGCCCTCTCCCCACATCCTTTGTTTCCCACCGGCCCCGGCTCAGGAAGCTCTTTCTGCGAGTCACCGCGAAGGGGCGGCCCGGGAGCCCGGAGGAGCTATTTCCGTGCAATCCGGGCGGGCGGCAGGCGCGGGAGGGGCGTGGAGGTGGAGGCAGCGCAGAAGGCCCAGTGTTTGCTCTTATTTCATCCAACAGAAGGTTCTATTTGTGGAAGCGAACAGACGCTGGGGATTAGAGCTGGGAGGGGGCGGGAAAAGGAAAAAAGCCACATCCACTACCACGCGCAGGTCTTCCCCGGAACCACCGCGTGGGGGTGAATGAGTGATTCTGGAATTCATCACCTTCTCTCTCCTCCCTTCCTCCGGCTACCGCCGGGCCTCGGCGACGCCCACGGCTCCAACCGGAGGTCCCAAGGCGCGGGGCACTGGGGGGATCCCCGGGGCAAGAGGTGTCACCCCGCGGCTGCAGCGAGCGGCGGGTGCTGAGAGCCCTGGTGCGCGCGCCCGCAGTCCATTGTGCTCGGAGTGCATGGGGAGCGCGCACCAATCAACGGTCGCTTCGCCCCCCCACGGCCCCTCCCCTCCCGCCCACTTCCCCGGGACCCTGACGTCACGGGAACTTTTCCTCCGCCCCCTCCTCCGGCTTCTCGCGCTGAGCCCGCGGCCTGCGGGAGGGCGCGCGCCTCCTCCCGCCTAGACCGGCCCGGGGGGCGTGTGCGCGCGCCCCAGCGGGCTCAGGACACGCCACCTGCGCCGGAGCGCGCTCTGCCCGAAGCATCCCCAGCCGTCGGGCCACCCCCGTCGCCCCCGCCGGCCCAGCTGCACCTCCCCTCCGCTCCGGTGACTGCTCGCCCGGCGGCAGGGCCCGAGTCGTCGCAGCCACCTCATTGCACAACCCGGCTTCCCAACTGTTTACACAGCCCGGCCTGTGAGTGTATGTGTATACAGCGTGAGTCACCGGGAGGCGGAGGAGGTGGAGGAAAAGGAGAAGGAGGAGTGCACTGGCCGGGATCGGTGCGGCGCACACACTCACTCACACTCAGTCAACCTCTCCGAGCGCGTCTGTCTCGCGCACACTCACGCCGGGAGCCCGGAGCGCTTAGGATCCCGGGCGCCGCGGAAAAGTTGGTCCGGCTTTCGCTCCGACACTTCTTGCTTCGGGAAGTGCATTTGCTCCGTGGCTCCGCCGAGCCTGCGGAATCCTGTTCTCGCTGCTCCGGACCTCGGAGGCCGCCGCCGCCTCTGCTTCCCCGACTGTCGGCAGCCTCTACAACAATAGCGAGGCGCCCCGAGCCGGTACCCACGGGGATCCGGGGACCCGAACCGGCCTCCTTGCCCCGGACGCGCGGCCACCGTGGCCCTCGCGTGTACCGCGAGCGCCCGGGAGCGGCTCCGGCTTTGCCCCCCGTGGGGGCAGAACGAAGCTCCGTCTGCAGCCTCCATCCCGCGGGCTGGAGTAAGTCGCGGCGCCGGCGCCGACCCCGTTGCGCCTTCCCGCGCCGATCCGAGGACGTACAAAGCCGGGGACGCCCCGGCCGGGGACGGGATGCGGGTCGGTCCCGTGCGCTCTGCTATGAGCGGCGTCTCGCAGCCCCGCGCTCCGGCCTTGCTGCTCCCGGTCGGCCGGGGCGCCCCGGCCAAACGCCTGCTGGACGCGGACGACGCGGCGGCCGTGGCGGCCAAGTGCCCACGTCTCTCCGAGTGCTCTAGCCCCCCGGACTACCTCAGCCCCCCTGGCTCTCCCTGCAGCCCGCAGCCTCCGCCCGCCGCTCCGGGGGCTGGCGGCGGCTCCGGGAGCGCGCCGGGGCCAAGCCGCATCGCCGACTACCTGCTGCTGCCCCTGGCCGAGCGCGAGCATGTGTCCCGGGCGCTGTGCCTCCACACCGGCCGCGAGCTGCGCTGCAAGGTAGGCACTCAGGGGGCCGGGACCCGGCGGGGGGTCGCGGGGTGAGGGGGCACGGTGGCAGGCAAAGGTGTTTGGGGTCTCGCCCGCCGTCGCCCCGGGGCCGAAGGTGCCATCAGGGCTTGGGCTTGGGGCAAGGAGGATAAGGGCGTTTGAGCCCGGTAAGGCAGCATTTGACCAGGGTCACTCTATCGGGGATTGAGGGGTTCGGATGGAGTGGTATAGCGGGGGCTTGGCGGTCGAGAGGAAGCGCGGTGCTCAGTTGCTTTACAACAACTATATTATTTGCTTAGCGCCGAGTTTAGTGCGTGGCGTTCCACATAAGTTGTGGAATTGAAATGGATTCCAGGGCCATGCCATTCCCCGTTTCCCATTCTCCTCGCTTCCCCCGCCCCTCGTTCTGGAAGGACGCTCTGCTGTGGGTGCCTCCTTGGAGCTTGGAGCAGCTGGCAACTCTCTTGCTGGGGCTGCGAGGCACCCGGGCTCAGCCGTGGGTGGTAAGGGGGCGGGAAGTCCGTGTTGGGCTCCGGTCTTGGGGATTCCGGCTGGAACCCGCGCCGGAACCGGAACCCTGTCCTCCCCAGAGAGTAGTCTGAGAGGGTCTTCCAGCGAGGGCGGGGGGATTTGGCCGGAATAGAAATGTTGGAAAGCCCACACCGACTAGGAACCCTCGCTTCCATTCATGTCTTGCTTTTCCGGCCCGCGATTTTCCTTTGAACATAAGGGGCTCCATCCAGGAGGGGATACAACTCGTGCAAACAGGATCCTCCGCACCCTCCTCTAGCGCCCATAGACGCAGGCCATGCACCCTTTGCGAGCTGGACACCCGGGCCTCAGACATCCCTGAGAACCCTCCGGGCTGCTCGTTTTCACCCGAAAGATAGGGTCACCCCTCAGTTTAAGTCGCTCTTTGGTTTTCCGCAACTCACCTGACCCCCCGAGCTCCCCTTCCCTGGGCTCGCTGCTGCCACCTACTGTCCGACCCGAAGGAAACTTCACATGTGTGATCAAGCCCAGTTTAAAGGGGGGAAAAAATCTTTTCTTCTTGGTGGCTGGGGAGCAGGGCTCAGAGGGTATGAGTGTGGGCTGGGGTGGGAGGAGGGGGGCAGCGGAAAGGTTTTTCGAGCTGGTGCCAGAGCAACCCAGGGTCAGAGGTGGGGTGGGTCTGGTCATTGTGCAACCCCTTCCAGTTCCTCCGAGCAGATAATAGCTGAATCCAGATGGTGACAGCCCGTGTGTCACCGTTTCCAGTTGAGTCTAGGATATGAGTAACCGGACTAAACCAAAGGCCCTTAAAGAGAACAGCCAGCTTCTCAGAGAAGATGCTACCCATGTCCCGAGTGAAAGTGGGGATGGGAGTTGGTGGTGGTGGTGGGGGAGATAAGTAAACAAATGAACCCCCCCCCCGCCCCGAGAGGATCCCGTATCCCTCCTGTGGGAATTTTAACTCAAGACTGCTTATACCTGAGTCAGCCTAGGCAGGTTGCTTAGGGCTGTGTTGACAGTCTTGCGCTTGGAGTCATGTGTTCCTTCTGAGTAATGACAGAGCTGTACGTTCTCCAGCTGTATGTTCTTCCACCTGGAGGCTGCAGAGTCACCATGTCCTGTGCTCTCTCTGGGCTGCAGGAGGTCATGCATTTCCAGGGCCTGCTCCTGGAGATCCCAGGGGGACCTCTATCAGCCACTTTGCACAGCACTACCTGCCAACGAGAAAGGGCCACAGAGGGTGGGGACTTAGGAGCTTAGCTCTCTGGAGCCGGAAGGCCATACATAGAAGACTTCTTTCAAACCATCCATATGGTAGCTCTTTGGAGATTTGCTAGCCCTAGGTGCTACTGCTTTTGGGTGTTAGGAGTAGCCCAGGCTGCATAAGGTGGGGTTGCAGAGCTAACAGGGGTTGCAGGAGGTTGGGGTAAATGAATGGAGCCTCGCTTTCAACCAAAGCCCAGAGATTGAGAACTGCAGCCCAGCCCAGGATCTGGGAGGCAGCCTCTGCTTTTCTAGCCTCCTAAGTGAGTCCCTTCTCTCTGCAGGTGTTTCCCATTAAACACTACCAGGACAGAATCCGGCCTTACATCCAGCTGCCCTCACACAGGAACATCACTGGCATTGTGGAAGTGATCCTTGGGGAAACCAAAGCCTATGTCTTCTTTGAGAGGGACTTTGGGGACATGCACTCCTACGTGCGCAGCCGGAAGAGGCTGCGGGAAGAGGAGGCTGCCCGGCTCTTCAAGCAGATCGTCTCTGCCGTTGCCCACTGCCACCAGTCAGCCATCGTGCTGGGGGACCTAAAGCTTAGGAAGTTTGTCTTCTCCACGGAGGAGAGGTGAGCAGCCTCTACAGCCCCTCCTGTGCCTTTTGACACCAAAATGAGGGTCCAGGTCGAGCAGTTAGGTGCAGGGTGTTGGTTCAAAACAACACCAAGGGCTCAGTTGTCCCAGAGTTAGTCTTTAGAAATCCTCTCTCCAGAGGAGCCAAAGCCAAAGTTGGTTATTCTGCACCCTTGTGGACGTGGCCTGGGGACACCTTGGTGCATCTGTGGGGTGTCACGTGAGGACAGGATGCCCTCCCCGCTTCCACCCCAGGATCAGGTTTATTCCCCATCGTTGTCAGAAAGGTCAGTTCTTCTGGGGTACAGATGTCAGTCTACCCTTCACGACATCCATTCCTGGAGGATGTCTTCAAATCCTTGTTTATACCGAGTGGGTTTTTTTTTTCTTGTTTTCTTCCCCTGTTTATTTATTTATTTATTGTACCTAATAAGTATCACAGAGCTGGTCAGACTGTCGTATTTGCAGAAACCTATCCCTTTCCTTCACACCACCCTCCTATTATGAGTCAGGCTTGGCCCCCAATATCTTCTCCCCATTCTCCGGTGACTTTTTAGACATCTTGTTTGGATACATCTTCAGAAGATAGCCACGGCTGAATGAGAAATGGAAGCTGGCTAGAATTGGTTGCTAAATATAGATCATGGCTTACCTCGTAAAGAACAAGATGAGCTCGATAAGACAATAATGTGACATTAAGATTCAGAGTTGAGGTTTCAGTTGAGAATTCAGGAAGCCACAGGAGATAAACCTTACCTGATTTTAAGAGGTGGGCCACATCCCTTGTGGAAAGATGAAAAGCAATACCATTGTAGAATTGCACAGGTGGGTGTGTGTTACTTTGTTGTAGGTATTCATGCAGGGCTCACCCCACCTGTGCTCTTTTTACCCTTAACTTCAGATCCTATGAAAAAGTTTAGGGTTGAGTTGCCAGAAAGCATGGCTTTGTGTCTGACCTTGCAAGAGTCATTGGATCATACTGATTAGCAAGGAAAAGCAAAGTGTTGGCAATGAAGAAGTTTGCAATTCCTGGAACACTCTCCTTTGATATGGTGATGTATTTTCTGAAACACACCTTACACACCTCCTTGCTTACTGTTGAAATCTGCTATTGCACAGGCGAATATCATGTGCGTGGAGTTTGGCAACCCGAGGGTTAAGCAATGACAGGCTGACGCTATTCGTGTAACCAGCACAGGTGCAGGGTTTTAGTACTACAGCAGCCAATCAGTGGCAGACAGTGTGGGTTGAGTCATATTTTCCGTTTGCAGAACCAATGGGTATTTTACATAACGACGGGCAGCGGGGGGCGGGGGGGGGACGGGGGGGAGGTCAGGCTGAGGACATACTGAAGTTAGCACATGTATACTACACTCCAGGGAACAGGAAGGCAGGGAGAAGAAGAAAAAAAAACCGAAAAAAACCTAGACCTTTGAGAGGAAAAGGAATTGACCCAGTAGCCTGTACCGAATGTTTGCCTCTAACTTCGCAACGAGTGACTTACTGACACAGGGTTGTTTCAGAGAAGCTGGGAGGAGCATAAGTGGCCACCATGTATTGGAGACTCCCCACATGGTTCTGGGCTTTGGGGGAGCCAAGAGGCTTGAGTGGCTGGATCTGAACAAGGAGGCACCTGCAGCTTCATCAGAGAGCCTTAACTAAAGATGTTTCAAACCTTAGTTGTTACTTGAAGAGATAAACTTTTACCTGAGTAAATGAGCTCAGGTGTTGATGTGCCATCCTAGGGTGTGTGTGCATGTGTGTGTGTGTGTGTTTGTATGTGCATGTGCATACATACAAGGGCGTTTTAGGGCTCCTGCATCTTTCAAATCCACCAGCTGCTTTTCTTTGTCCTCTCCGTCCAGACTGAGCATTCTTTGCAATTAAACCTCCCAATAAATGTAATTAGCATTCCTTGTACATTTCCCATCATGGCCATCATGGCTTGGGCTCAGGTGGACAGAATTCCCTCTGTGTGTATATATCAATGTGAGCAGGAGTGCTAAGAACCTGTGCGCAATAACAGTGACCTTGGGCTCCGTGTTCTGTAATGTTCTGTAATGCCAAGCAATGGGTCCAAGTAGCCCTGGCAGTCAGTGGCATGATAAGAGATAAGATCGGCTTGTAGGATGCCCAGGCTCTCCCTGGAGCAGTAGGGTAAACTGTTCTTCCCTGATAGCTTTTGGAGAAATGTCAGCATTCCCCTGAGACAGGCTCCCACTGCTGCAATGTGAACTTTGTAAATTGTGTAACCTCTATTAGGATATGTCTTATAAGCTGTAGCATATTGAATAGTATTTGGGGCTTTGCATCATACCCTCCACCCCAGGCTCTCTCTCAATACTTTGCTAATGTTTATTGCAGTTTGTATTGGTTTGTGAAATCCTGAGTCCTCCTGGGTGATGCAAGGCACTGCTAACTGGATGAAGGGGTAACTGGCATTCCTTGGGCCTTTGCGATGAGTACTTGTGGGCGCTATTATCGAGGAGGCCTTGTTTTTCATAGTAGCTGATCTGGAAGTAATGGCTTGTTTCCTCTCTCCTACAGAACCCAGCTCAGACTGGAAAGTCTAGAAGATACACACATAATTAAGGGAGAAGATGATGCTTTGTCAGACAAACACGGCTGCCCAGCCTACGTGAGCCCCGAGATTCTCAACACCACAGGGACCTACTCCGGAAAGGCGGCGGACGTTTGGAGCCTCGGGGTGATGCTCTATACCCTTTTGGTGGGACGATACCCCTTCCATGACTCAGACCCCAGTGCCCTTTTCTCCAAAATCCGACGTGGACAGTTCTGCATTCCTGACCACATTTCCCCCAAAGCCAGGTGCCTCATTCGCAGCCTCCTGAGACGGGAGCCTTCAGAAAGACTCACTGCTCCAGAGATCTTACTCCATCCCTGGTTCGAGTCTGTCTTGGAACCTGGGTACGTCGACTCAGAAATAGGAACTTCCGACCAGATTGTTCCAGAGTACCAGGAGGACAGTGACATCAGTTCCTTCTTCTGCTAATCCCCAAACCTCAGAAACCTCATAATTCTCACACATGGCATTTCCATTTCTAAAGATGGACAGGCCTTTCGGCGTCTGGCCAGCCAGACACGTGATGGCGTAAAGACTGTCACTGCTGAATTCAACATGGCGCCCTCTTTCCTGTCTGTCCTGATGAGTGACAGCGTACACTCTGATTGGCTGCCCTGCAGAGTTGTTTCCCTTAATGAACCTTCGCCAACTGTCCCTTTGTCGGATTTGGGGCTTCCGCATCTTTTATAGGTGGCAAGGAGTATGGATATCCTACAGCATGTGATCAAGTGAAATGAACATTCTAAAGGGAGAGGAAATGAATCTCACAGTGGCATTTTGGGCAATAACCATATTTTTAACAGGGTGACAAATAATTTGGGCCAATAAACCTGCCATCTTCGAACTTGTCTTTGGTAGCCAGACTTTTGCTACCCTAGCTTCTCTGATCGGAAAGTTGTTTTTTCTGGTTTGGTTTAACACTCACCCTTTCTTCATCTTTTTGGAGCAGACTGTTTCAGGGGCATAGGAGCCTGCCCGAACCACGAACCCAGAATTTCTCCTCCATTTCCTGCCAAGACCTCATGTGCACTAATGCCTTCTTTCTGACCTTGAAATGCGCCCTCCCACCTCTTCACTATAAAAGCACTTACCAGCTAACTGTGGAAAAGTATCATAAAAGATTCAAACTCCTGGCTATTTCAGAACTCTGAGCTCAGACAGAGAGACTGGAGACTTCTAACAAGAATTTGAGCACTTGGAAACCATTAGCTCTCTTGGTTCCCCTCAAATATGTTAGCATTTATCCTTTACTTTTTTCCCCAAGACCATCTCAGGGTGGAGCATTTTGTCTAGGAGGAGAAAGATAAGAAGGCTCTCCATTCCCTCTCCCAAGAGAAAATGTTAGACATCTTTGTGCTTCAGAGAAAGTGAATTTTGGATAGTCTTAGACGGTTCTCAGACTAACTTCCAGAATTATACTTTAACCACCCCCATGGGTATGGTCTGCAGTTCCGCATGACAGGTTGTTAATATTTCAGATGTGGTGTGGTTTATGAATACATCTGTATCATCAGTATCTGGGATGAAATAGCAAGCCCCAAATCTTTAAACTTGAAAGGGACATTAAAAGTCATCTGGTCCAACTTCTTTCGTTTCTCTGCCACCTACCAATGCAGAAATCCGCCGCCCCCCCCCCCACAACTTCTTTCACAGGTGGTCTTCAACCTCTTTTTGAATGCTTCCAGAGATGGGAACTCACTACCTACAAAAGATAGAGCTTAACAAAGAAACTGCAACTTGCATTAAAAAAACAAGTACAGATGAAATATCAGTAAATGTCTCAGACAGTACTGAAATCAGGTGATTAAACGGGTAAACCAAACATACTGTATTTTGAGAAATGGCACAAAAACAGGCAGTCACTTTTAAGGGCTACGCCTAGGCAAACTACTAACATGCATTGTGAGAATACCGTGTATACCTCACGTACTGTGTACTTTGTACATAGAGTGTACCTTTTATACATATGTCCGATTTTGTTGTTGTTGTTTTGGCTCTGACGCTTGTTCTGTTGTCTGTGTCTGTCTGAATAACCTGCGTGTCTAAGACCACGTGAAATGTGAATGATCATTGGCAATATTACCTTGACAGAATCACGGGACTTGGAGAAGAGGGAGGACAGAAGCCTCTGTCGCGCTAACGCTCTTGTGGTTGCTTGAATGTTGTATCTGTGATACATGACCCGGCTAAGGACTCTGGGCTGGCTGGGGCTTCGAAACACTAGATCCTTCCTGTACATGTGTATATATGTGAGACGGCTGTTTCTGACTTGTAGAGAAATTTTAATAAATCTGGTTTCGTAAATTGGTGCAGTGACTTTCTTTGGAGTCCGATCCGCCATCGCCTGGTGCAGTTTCACACTGAGGATGCAAAGGTCTCTGGCATCAGGGCCTGGAATCTCGAGGAAGAGATGGAGAAGTAAACAGATGATGATTATTCTGTATGACCCTTGACAGCTGAGCCCATTCACTTTTTCCATTGAAGTGGGCAAATTCATTTTGATGGGTGAAACCAATTTGGTGAATCAGGTTGGTGAGGGCTATGGGTTGAATTTAGAGTCGAAAAACATTTCAAGAGGAGCATACATAAGAAAGTCTTGAGTTGTAAGAGTCCCTCTGACTTATGGTCCTTTGTAGTTCAGGGACCCTTGAGAATTTGATGAAAATTGTGGACACCCCTCAGAAAAATGTACATGTGTATCCAACAGAATTCTGTTGTAATTTCAGAGGTCCACATACATCCCTGAAGGCATCACAGGACTTCTGATGAGAACCAACCTCCCCCCTTACCTCCCCCATTAGACTTAATTAAAATGGCTAATTGAGGCTCTTCCTTCTTGTCCTTTTTTCCTGTAAGTGTGAGAATGGAACTAAAGGAAGGAAAACGGAAAACAACATTATTTTGTATTACAAAGGCAGAGAAAGAGGATTTCGATTTGAGTAGGTGGGTAGCTTCACTATCATATCAGAATTTATTCTATATGAGGTCAGCATCCAGAGTGATTTAAAAAAATATATATATATTTGCGGGACTTCCCTGGTGGCGCAGTGGTTAAGAATCCGCCTGCCGATGCAGGGGACACAGGTTCGAGCCCTGGTCTGGGAAGATCCCACGTGCTGCAGAGCAACTAGGCCCGTGAGCCACAACTACTGAGCCTGCGCTCTAGACCCTGCGTGCCTAGAGCCTGTGCTCCGCAACAAGAGAAGACACCGCAATAGAAGCCTGCGAACCGCAACAAAGAGTATCCCGCGCTCACTGCAACTAGAGAAAACCCGCACACGGCACTGAAGACCCAACACAGCCAAAAATAAATAAAGAATAAAATAAATAAATGAAAAAATATATATATATTTGCATTGTAAGTGTAACAAATATATAGAAAAATGCACGTAGAAGTGTGTGGCTCTGAATTTTCACAAAACAAACACACTGGCCTAACCTACAGTCAGGGCAAGGGAAACAAAACACTGCCAGGACCCCAGGAGCCCCCTCCTACCCATTTCAGTCCCTACCTGACACCTCCTCCAAGGGTTACCACCATGGGGCAGAATTTTAACTCTAAGTTCTAATGGTAAAAGTTAGAATGAGGATTAAGTCATCACTCTGGGCTTAAACGAACAGGCATACAGAAATTACAGGTGGCACAGTTGCCCTTTTCTAGGACTTAGGCTGAGATCACTCAGGAAAGAAACCTATGATACCAAAGTAAGTGCAACTCAGGCCTCGTGACCCAGGAACTTAAGAAATGGGAAAAGCACAAAGCAACACAAAGAATGGTCAGATGCCTGAGTAGCTAAGAGACTAGGAAGCTGGGAGTTGATCTAGGGCCATTCCACGAAGAAGACCCTTATACCCCAAAGTTCCTGGGTCCTCAGAACATACACTGCAATTTCTCCCTGCCCTGATGAACCCAGGCGAGGCTCAGCACATCTTCTTGGGCACACAGAAGGCTAATACTTTGGACTTCACAGAGCTTTTTAATCTAAGGATTTCAAAATGCTTTGCAAGCAATTAAGGTTACAGCACCTTTTTGTACCGTCGTTGCATGAACAAAGTGGAGAGAAATATGGGTCAGGATTGGCTGGGATGACACGTGATGCCACAAATCCACAAATTTAATCTCTTCAAAGGTTGGAACAAATCTGGGGCAATCACAACCAGTTACATTATAGAAGGTCGGAAGGAGAGTGTACCGAGCACTGGTTACAAAGCTGATCACTTTTGTTTTCTCTTGTACCCTCAACATAAATCATTCAAGTAACATCTCAATGACTGTTTATTCATATTGTACTTTCTAGAAGTTTTCACTCTTTTTCTCCCCTTTTCCTTCTCCCTCTCCTTCTCTCTCTCCTTTTATATTCACAGCAGCCAAGTGAAATAGGCAAGTCAAATATTATTTGCTCCGTTTGATAGATGAGAAAACAGGCTCGAATGTCTTTCAGGAGCTACTTAGAAGTAAGCAGCTCAGGGCTGGGACATAAACTCAGGTCTTTAACTCCTTGTCTAATGTTGTGGCTATGTCTGCACACGGTTGTTTAAATTCTTCTGGTAAGAATGACGACTGGAGAAGATGGTTCAAGACAAATACAGATACTGAGATTTTAGCCCCTTCAATGTCTTCACAACGATTCAGTACGTTAGTTATAAAGGTGGGAGCATTACTGAAGATGAGAGATATCCATTATTCAAAAAACATTTACTGTTCACCTACCATGTGCCAGGCACTGTGGTAAACCCTTGGGAAACAGATGACCAAGACTCAGTCCTAGCTCAGTGAATAGAAATCTCCATGAAGTTGGGGACTGTGACCATCTTTGTCACCCCTGGCTCCCAGCACTCAGCTCAGTGCCTATCACAGGAAGGTGTCCAATGCCAACATGGATGGATGAGTGGGTGGGTGAGTGGATGAGTGGATGGATGAGTGGGTGGGTGAGTGGATGAGTGGATGGATGAGTGGGTGGGTGAATGGATGAGTGGATGGATGAGTGGGTGGGTGTGTGGATGGATGAGTGGGTGGGTGAATGGATGAGTGGATGGAAGAGTGGGTGGGTGAGTGGATGGATGAGTGGGTGGGTGAATGGATGAGTGGATGGATGAGTGGGTGGGTGAGTGGATGGAGGAGTGGGTGGGTGAGTGGATGAGTGGATGGATGGGTGGGTGGGTGCATGTGTGGTTGGATAAATGGAGGGATGTCCTCCAGCAGCTCAGAGCCTAATGGGCCTCCAAGTCTGAGAGCCAAGAGCACAGAAGCCGGGATCTTGTGACAGGGGTCTCTCCCTAGCTCGGAAGCTCTTCCACTATTTGACCTTGAACAAGCAGATCTGCCTCTCTGGTTCTCATTTGCTCATCTTTAAACAGGAGTGATACTCTTTGACTTCTTCGTCCTCTTCAGCTGGTATTCTGTGAAAAGAGACTGATTGTGTGAAAACAGGGCCTACAATAATCTTCGTCAGAGGGACCATTGAAATAGCTCTATGCTTCCTTTTAAAACTAGTCACAGGCAGCGTGAAACTAGAATGAAAATTTCATTCTGGATGAGAAAAGACATTGTAGCAATGAAGATTATGGAACTGGCTTTTCAATATGATTTTGGCTCCCCTCCAAAAAAAAAAAAAAAGAGGAGTAGGATCTCATTACCAACCCCTGGGAACTGCCCATATGAGATTTCAGCGGATTCTTTTTTTTTTTTTTTTTTTTTTCGGTACGCGGGCCTCTCACTGTTGTGGCCTCTCCCGTTGCGGAGCACAGGCTCCGGACGCGCAGGCCCAGCGGCCATGGCTCACGGGCCCAGCCGCTCCGCGGCATGTGGGATCCTCCCGGACCGGGGCACGAACCCGTGTCCCCTGCATCGGCAGGCGGACTCTCAACCACTGCGCCACCAGGGAAGCCCTCAGTGGATTCTTAAAGATCCCAGTAGCAGTCGATGACTTAGGGTTCCTAGAAGAGGTAGGAAAAGAGAAAGATGGTCCCTTTCACAAATATCACACCTCAATCCTGCTTGATGCTTTACAGTACGCATCTCATTTTATCTTCTCAGCAACCCTGTGAAGTGAATGATTTGTTCCCATTTAGCAGATATGGATGCCGAGACCTAGAGGCTGAACAGTGTGTCCAAGTTCATGCAGTGGGTGGATGGGACTCTAACCTGGCCCGTTGGACTCCAGACCTTTGCCTTTTCCAGTCCTGTGCTTTACACTTTGGGTTTGATGTGCTAGGCCAGCAACATGATATCCTCTTTTTGGAGCAGCCATTGTGCTGGGAGATGTTTTGCCAGGAAGTGTACCATATGCTGGGCTACTCCTTGTCTTAGTCTATGATTTCTGCTTGCTGAGACTTATCAACAGAGCGCTCATGGTGTCCTAAGAGCCGTGCTAAGTGCTTCACGTGAATTAACAAATGCTTACCTCACAGCACCCCTATGAAGCAGTGCTGGTATCATCCCCTTTTTATAGATAAAGAGACTGAGGTTCAGATAGGGTGAGGGATTTATCCAAAGTCACACAGCACAGCATTCATCCAGAGCCCTTAACCATGAGGACTTACTGCCTCTTGGTTTTTAGAACTGGGAGACTTTGTAAGTGGTTTAGTCCTAAATGCAATGAGGCATCCTGGAACAGGAAAAGGACGTTAGTGAGAAAATGAGTGAAATCCAAATAAAGTCTGGATTTCAATTAGTAATAATGTGCCACTGTTGGTTTCTTAATTGGGACAAATGTACCACGGAAATGTAAAATGATATCATCAGGGGAAACTGAGTGAGAGATGTGCGGCAACTAACTGTACTATTTCTGCAACTTTTCTGTAAATCTAAAATCATTCCAAAATAAAATGTTTATTATAAAAAAATGATTTAGTCCACACTTACCCCATTTTAGGAGGGGACACCAAGGCTGAGACTGGGGGAGCCACAGCCAAACAGCGGCCAGGCCACTCCTGACCAAGCTCCTACCCCTGCACCTGCCCCGCTGCAGCTCAGCTTCCTGGGTGCAAGCTGGTGTGCTGTGCGTGACCTTCTAGAATGTGTCTGGACCCAAATGAGATCAATGTCAGGCACTTCCATGGAATGAGCCAGAAAAATTTTGGACGTAGGACACGGCATTTTGAAAGCATCGGTTCTGAGGTCTGTCCTTTCAGGCAGTGACTACATGAGTGTCCCCAGCACTTTCCTCACCTGGCCGTCGCACTTGGTCAGCACAGCCCGGCGAGCCAGGCCCATGGCTGTGCAGCTCAGTCATGATCTCAACTCCATGCCTCATTCGCTAGAAGGCAGCAGGTGCATCCCCAGTAGAAGGCTGGACTACGAGGGCCTGTGGGGTCAGGGTTCAAGTACACTCCAAACGGACTTCCCATCCCCGTTACACGCAGGGAGGCCTTTGGGAGGTGAAGAGCCACCAAACCCACTCCCTGTGGAGCCATAGCTGTCAGCAGCCGGGAGGCAGGTTCACCCACACTCTCCCCATTTTATGGGTGGGGAAGCCAAGGCTGAGAGAGGGGAAAGAAGAGCCGATTTGCAGCCAACGCTCGTCTTGTATTTGAAATTTTCTTTCTCAGTAGCTGCAGTTAGAGTTGGTTTCCAAGTTCTTGCTGATCAGCATCTTTCTCACTTCTTCACCGGGGAAGTGAATTTGTGGAGGACATTTCACGGACAGCCCCTGAACACTCAATATGCTTTCGACACACTGCTGGATGTCCTGTGCCAATTATGAACACAGAAAGGGAATAATTAGAAAGACTGTGATGATAGGAACCCACGTGTACTGAGTACTCATGTCTGCCCAGCGCTGCCTTAGCACTTTACCGACATGGCCTCATTTCATTCTTATAACAGCTCTGTGAGGAAGGCACTCTTATTTGTTCCATTTTACAGGTAGGTACATGGAAACCCAGAGAGGGTAAGTAAGTAACTTGCTCAAGGTCTCACAGCTAGTAAATGGGATCTGAACATAGGGAGTCTCATGCTAATGAATATGCTCTTAACGTGTGAGTGACCTGTTCCCCCATTTTGGCAGATGTTCATCTTTTATATTTATTCCCACAACTAAAGTCCTATCATGTCAGTAGACCCTGAGCTCTCTTGGGGTAAAACACTTTATACTTCCCAGAGCTGGCAGGAAAGAGGAAAGAGCTTGAACTTCGGGGTGAGAGAGACCTGGTAGCAAATACCAGCTCCATAGCTAATTAGCTGTACCACAAGTCACGTGACTGCTCCCTGCCTCAGCTGCAATAATAATGTCACCTGTCCCCAGTGCTGTGCGGCGAGGGTTACATGAAGTAAACCTGTTCAGTGTCTAGGCCAAGGTGCCTCGTAGGTGGCTTGAAATTCAGGCAAATCCCTTCAAAGTAGAAAGAATGCAGGCTGGGAAGTCAGACGGACCTGGATTTGGATCCCAGCCTCCCTCTTTACTTGGTCTGTGGCCTTCAGCAAGTTGCAACATCTTTCTGACCCATTATTTCCTCATCTGTAAAATGGGTACATAAAAATAAGTGTTTTGCAGAGCTGCAGGGCTGCAGGCAGGACTGGTGATAAAACACACAAAGGGCCTGGCCTGGGATTTCGGTCAGAGATTAGTGTTCCCGTTGTCATTATTACACGTCCCCCTCTCTCCTTCGTCATAACTGTTCTTTTCCTTCTGGCTTGCAGGCTTGTCAGGTCAAAGTGTTGACTGTTCTAGGGGGCAGCTTAGATGGGAGGGCCAGTCTCGGGGAGCAGGGCAGCGCCCAGAGCATTAGCCTACCCACTACCTGCTTCCCCAGGGGGCCTGTTGACCTTGGCCTTAGTCAGTTCAAGTGAGCAGAGAACAGTCTGGCTTCTCTGGCTTTGTCCAGCTGGCCAGCTCCACCAGGGTCTCAGAAACCCACCTTGGGAGCCCAGGGGGACTTGAAACTGCCATTTCACGGACACCCAAGAGGCCTCACTGGGATCCCACAAGGAGAACAGGGATTAAAAAAATTAACCCATGCCCAGTTTCTGCAGAGGCAGAGGTAGCTTAGTTCTAGCCAGCAGGGTGGCAAAGTGAGGATCATGGAGTTGCAGAGGCCCAGGGTTTGAAGTGTGGCTCTAGAACTTACCTGCGGAGGGAACTCACCCACCTCAGCTTCAGTTGTCTTACCTGTGAAATGGGTTCGTGAGCATTCCCACTTCCTGAGATTGTGCAGTTTAGATAAGATCATGCCCGTAAAACATTTCCCACATGCCTGCCATGTATCAAAGTCTCAACAAATGTTGGCTACCAACAACTGGGGTCGATGATGGCCAAAAGCAGTAAGTCAACTCATTAAAAACATATGCTTAGTGGGGCTTCTCATAAGTGGGGTCGGGGATCTTGTTAAGATGCAGATTCTGTTCATTAGGGCTGGGTGGGGCCGGAGACTCCACATTTTCAACCAGCTCCTGGGTGAAGCTGACGCTGTTGACCAACTAAGGCAACATGAGATTGCCACCCATTTTCAAACAGAGACCCGTTAAGTCTCAGTTAAGGTGAGGTCATTCCTGAAAATGGGTATATTTTGGGTAAATTCAGGAGAGGGGAGTGGCGAGGAACTCATATTACTGAGTAGCTACTTGGCATTGGGTGTGTTGAATGAATCATCTCTTGCAATCCTCACAGCATCTCTGAGGGATATCATCATCTCCTTTGTACAGATGGGGAACGGAGACTCAGATGTTAAGTGCTCAAGGTCACAGAGCTCACTAAAGACAGGACTGGGATACGGACTTGTCTGCCTGCCTCCAGTCCCATCACCTTTCTCAACCTCAGAGGCAGCGGCCAGAGCCTGAGAACACAGCTGAAATAAGACCTTGGTTTCCCAGTTGGCAGAATGAGTGGCCTGTGTGTAAATGACCTCTAAGCTCCCTCCCCAGCCTCCTGTTGGAAGAGTTTGCCAGTCCGTGTGCTCTCTACTCTTACTCAGCATTCACTTGGCTGTGTCCCCGTGGTGCTTCCTAATTTGGTGCTGACGTTCTGGTTGCAGATGCATCAATGTCACCCTGTCAAGTTAGGAACACCAGCAGAGCTGCTGGGCCCAGTCATCTTTCCAAGAGCTGGCCAAGGCGGTGCAGTGGTGACCAGAATAAACTCAGCACCCGGGCCAAAAAGAACATTCTTCCACACCCCAGAGATGAGACTTTCGGTGTCCCTGCAGGTAGAGAAGGCCACTTGCGTCAGCTGGAAGTCATGTGGGGTCCGGTTTCACCTGGAGCCCAGTCTTGGAGTCTTAACCCCGCAGGGCCTGGGTGCTAAAGGGTTTTGTTTGAACTCACACTTGGTGAGGCAGGCAGAGGCACCTACATGCCTCAGGTGGGCTCACACATACCTCCTGGGCTCATAGAGCAGAGGTTCTGAGAACTGGGCAGGATTTCAGAAGGACATGTTGGCCAGAGCTAAAATCTCTGGGTTCAAATCCTGACTCTGCCACTTTCGAGTGTGTGACCTTGGACAACTTATTTAATCTCCCTAGGCCTCTGTTTCCTCTTCTGTAAAATGGGGCTAACGATAGTAGTTGTCTGGTAGGGATGTGGTGAGAATTGAATGAGTTAATACATAAACAGCCCTTAGGACAGTGGCTGGCATGTGGCAAGCAAGTAGGCCGTCTTCATAAACTGTGAAATCTGTTAGAGCAGGGACTTATCTGCTTTTATTGTTGGATACCTAGTACCTGGAAGAGTGACTGGACTGGTGGATGCTCATGAATACCTGTGCAATGACTGAATCAGAGAGTTCTAGAGTGTGGTTTTCAAACTGTGTTCCAGGGAACGCTAGGGTGCCTGGGGCCACTGCATGGTGAGTTGGTGGGAGTGTGAAGGAGAAACACTTGAGAAGGAGTCAGCATCATTCTGCTCCTTTCGCCCGCCCAGAGCTTCTCCAATTTATGCGCTGGATATATGGTTTCTACATAAAATGATATTGGGAGGAAGACTTTTGCAGCTCAAATTATTTGAAACTATCAGTATACAACATTTGGTCCCTAGACTGTCAGATTGCCCTGGGTGAGGGTTAAGAGTGCTGCTTTCCTGACTCCACCAATGATCTGCTGAATCCCATTTTCTTGGGAAAAGACATGCATTTTAAATCGATTTCTTAGGGCATTCCTATTCATGCTAACATCCAAAGAACACACTTCTAATCATTTTACAAGCGGGGAAGTTGAGATCTTGTTAGGTGACGTGCCTGGCTCAGGGTCTCCCAGGCTGGTGTAAAGGTGTCTGAACTCCAAGACCAGTGCTCTTGTCATGCTGTAACTTCTGTGACTCTTAAACAGGTGAAGCCCTTGCAGAGACCCCTCCCAGGTTACGAGAAGGGGTGCCGGGAGGGAGACGGGACCAGTCAACACTATCTCGGCCTTGTGGGAACTTTCTGCCTCTGGGAGCTTTGCTCTGCCCACACGTACCGCAGGGTAGGCACGCAGTGGGTGTTGGAATGGAAGAAGGAGCAAGTGAAAAAATGACATTCTTATGGAGAGATAGAAACAAAGCATGTGCAGTGTAATGGCAGGTACTACTGAGATCTGGGAAGAAAGTCAAACTAGGGAAGGGTACAGAGTGATAGGTTGAGGGACTATTCTAGATAGAATGGGGACAGAAGGTCTCTTTTGAGGAGGTGACTTTGAATACAGACCCAAGGAATGTGGGGGATGGAGTCATCTAGTGGAAGAACATTCCAGATAAAGGGAACAGCAAGTGCAAAGGGCCTGAGTCAGGAAAGTGCTTGCTGTGTTTGAGGACCTGCAAGGATTGTCTGAGGCTTAAATGAAACAATGGGTATAAATTTCTTAGGATAGTGCCTGCTGCACGTTGACTGTTACAATTACTGGTGTCATTTTATCTTCATGATGAGGACAGGTTCCATCAGATTTGCATTTTATTTTATTCTACTTTCTGTTATTTAAAAGTCATATTCATTGAGGTATAATTCCCCTACAGTAAAATTGACCCTTGTCTAGTGTACACGTGGATGAGACTTGACACATGCTTCCACCTGTATGAGTCCCACCACAATAAAGATTTCAAACATTTCTGTCACCACAAAAGTCCCCCTGTGCCTTTTGTATAGTCACTCTCCTTGTTTATCCATAGCCCCTAGCAATCTTTAATCTGATTTCTGTCTCTAGAGATTTGGAATCATACAGATATAAATTTTTATGTCTACCTTCTTTCACTTGGCAAAAATGCTTCTGCGATTTCTCTATGCTGTGGTATGTATCTTAGTTCATTCTTTTTTATTGCTAAGTAGTATTCCATTGTGTGGATGGAAACCTATTGTTTACCCCTTCACCAATTGAAGAACATCTGGGTTGTTTCCAATTTGGGCTTATTATGAGTAAAGTTGCCATCAACATTCATGTACATGTCTTTGTGTGAATGTATGTTTTCATTTCTCTTGGGTGAATACCTAGAAGTGAAGTTGCTGGCTCATATGTTTGACTTGATAAGAAATCACTGAATTGCTTTTCAGAGTGGCCATACTATTTTGCATCCCCATCAGCAGTGTATGAGTGTTCCAGTTGCTCCACATCTTCACCAAGATTTTGTATTGTCAGCTAATTAGTTAATGAATCAATTAATTAATATTTTAGCCATCCTAGTAGACGTGTAGTGGTAACTTGCTGTGGTTCTAAATTTCACTTCCCTAATGTCTAGTGAGGTCTGGCATCTTTTCCAGTGCTTATTTGCCCTGCGTCTCTTCTTTGGTGAACTATCTGGTCAAGTATTTTGCCTATTTTTCAGTTGGTATGTTCGTTTTCTTATTGAGTTGTAGGAATTCTTTTCATATTCCAGATGCAAGTTCTTTATCCAATACATGTTTTGCAAATACATAGTTCCTCCCTGAACATAACTTGTCTTTTCATGTTCTTAAAGAATGCTTTTTGAGGAGGTGAAGTTTTCCATTTTTTTCAAGCCCAATTTACCACTTTTTTCTTTTATGGTTCATGTACTTTCTAAGAAAAGTTTTGCCTAGCTCAATGTTACAAAGATTCTATCTCGCATTTATTTTCTTGTAAAAGTTTTATCGTTTTAGGCTTTATATCTGGGTCAATAATGATCCATCTTGAGACTTTGAGTGAACTTTCATATATGATATGAACTAAAGGTCAAGGCTTTTTTTTTTTTTTCTTCCATATTGATCAGCCAATAGTTTCAGCACCATTGGTTGAAAGATCTGCTTTACTGAAAGATATAAGGCTTTGTCCACCATTCCACGTAGAATAGACTTTCTAGTCCAGTGTGAGTGATGACAGAGAAGGGGTGAAGGTACAGATTGGGGGGAGTGTCATGTGAGAAGTGGAGCTCCAAGTCCCATACCAAGTGGCCCACATGGTAACGAACAGCAGGCATCTCCAGGATGAAACCGCCAGCCCCAAAGCAGGGTGCAGGCCGGCTGGGGAAGTGCCTGGTCGGGTGTTTCTCTTAGTGTTTCTCAGAGATTTGCACTCATCTTGCGTAAACTGCAGATTAGGAAGGCATTAGGTAATGAGAGGGTGGCTGGAGCGTATTACACACCAGGCTGGCGTGAGGCCACGGAATGCAGCCTATGGGGACGGCCATGCTCAGCAAGTCAAACAGAGCTGGAACCTGGATGGGATGACTTCCCCTCTCCCTCCTCCAGCCAGAAGGGAGCTTCTGCTGGGTCCGGATGGTCTCTGGAGCCTCAGTGTCTCGCAGCCTCAGGAGGTGACTGTGGGACAGGAAGGCCCTGGGAGCTGCGTAATTCATTCCACTTTAAGAAGGAAGCCAGGAGAATATTGAGAAATTTAAGCGAAATGGACAAATGGACCAATACAGTTGGAGTCATTAGCATCCCGCTGTCACTGATAGATCAAGCTGGCAAAAAATCATATGAACATAGATACTCTAAGCAGCACGATCCAGCAAACTGATCTGATTAATATTACGGTGATACTAGCCTCCTATAATGAATTAGCAAGTGTTCCTCTGCTTTTATTTTCTGGAAAAATTATGGAGAATCTGTAGCCTTTCTTCCCTTTAATATTTGGTGTAATTTACTGGTGAAACCATCTAGGCCTGGTGATGTCTTTTTTGGAAGGTTTTGATTATTGACTCAATTTTCAAAATGAATATAGACTTATTAAAATTATCTATTAAAAAAAAAGAAGGAGGTATGGTGCAGAAGCTTTGCCTAGAGGAAAGTTAGCGACAAATAAAAATTCATTCCAGTCCTCCTGCTTGCACCGCCCCCTGCCCCAGTCCCCTCATTGCTGACCTCCCTCAGGACCACTCACATGTCTGATGCTCAAATATTTGGGGAGCATCTTGGACGAGCTCACAAATTCTCCCTTCATCTTATTGGATGAAGGCATGATCCCTGCCCTCTAGGTGCTTACGCTCAAGCTGTGGAAGATGTGAATTCACATGATTAAAGGTAAAAAGGAAACTAATCTTCGCTGAGGGTCTCCTCTGTGCCAGACACTGTGTCAGGGGGTCCAGAGGTTATTGGATTTATTCCCAGAGCAACTCTATGAGACCGAGATGGTCATCCTCATTCCTAAGGCGAAAATTGGAGCTCAGAGAGGTTAAGTAATTTACCCAAGATTGCACGGCTAGCAGTGTCAGAGCCAGGGGGTGCACTCAAGACCGTCAAACCCCAGAGCCTGTGTACTTTCACTAATCATGTTGCCAAACTATGTGCCAAGAACTCCTCTGGGGCCTGTGGGGGTCACAGAGGGGAAGGAGCCTCAGTGTCTAACTACAGGCCCTTGACGTCTGGTGAAGGGTGAACAGAAATAACTATGATATTGAGGTAATGCAGACAGTACCATGGGGCTCCGGGGGGTCTGGGTAGTATTTGTGGAGGAGGTGGAATGTCAGAGGGGTCTTTTTTTTTTTTTTTTTTATACTTTTTATTTTATTTTATTTTTTTGCGGTACGCGGGCCTCTCACTGTTGTGGCCTCTCCCGTTGCGGAGCACAGGCTCCAGACGCGCAGGCTCAGTGGCCATGGCTCACGGGCCTAGCCGCTCCGCGGCATGTGGGATCTTCCTGGACCGGGGCACGAACCCGTGTCCCCTGCATCGGCAGGCGGATTCTCAACCACTGCGCCACCAGGGAAGCCCCAGAGGGGTCTTGAAAGACAGAGGCCTGTATTCTGCAGACATGGGGCTGGGAAAGAAGACCCTGGAGGGAGAGAACAGTGGTAGGAATACTAACAGCACACCCAGCATTATCCTGTGCCAAGACCTGTCATGCTTTGCAAATCCAAACTCATTAAATCCTTACGTCAGTCCGTCCTAGGAGGTAGATACTATTATTATCTTTACTTTACGGTAGGTCAGAAAGGTTAAATAACTTGCCGGTGGTCACACAGCTGGTAGGTGATAGAGCAGATATTAAACCCAGGCTCTGGAGGGGGAAGTGAAGTCAGCCAGGAGTGTCATATTTGCAGGGCAGCAGGGTGGAGGGTCAGATTGAAAAGGTAGGCTGGGGCTGGCTCCCACAGAGTTCACATGCCAGGCTGGGCAGTCCGGCCTTTGTCCTGTGACCTTGGTGACCTCTGGGAGGCTTTGAGGTAGGGGAGTGATGTCAGCAACCTGTGTTCAGGCAAATGACTCTGGTAGAAGGGGATGCCCGAGAGGAAGCAAGATCGTAGGTTGGAGAGGGGTGGGGAGGTTTCTCTCCTTACCCCGGGGGGCACGGATGGCAGCAGTCTGTATGAGGGTTGGGGAGGTGGGGGTGGGTGGCAGGGGGAGGGGACTTGCCCAGATGCAGGCCTGGCCTCTTATGCAGCGGGCGCTGAGTGGGAGATGGATGAGCTGTGACGTGTGCTCAGACCACAATGAACAGCAGTGTGGCATGAAAGGCTGTGCTGTGTGGTGTCCATGAAATGCCGTTGGAATCCTGGGCCTGGAGGTCAGACCCCTGTGGGCTGGGCTGGTTGAAGGCAGCTTCAGGGCAGAGGACAGAGGGGGGTCTCCCCAGAGGATGGACAGACGGAAGGAGGAGGCCATGCACAAGGGTTTCCACTGTCTTGATGGACTCATCTGTCCACTGGGGATGCTGCTACCTGCCTGCATCAGAGGGTTCACAGGCATGTTTTGAAGGCCAGATGAAACAATGCTTGTAAAGCATGTGGTGAATTATTATCTTGTGCCCACATACAAAAGGAGCTTGGTCCCCTGGGAAACTGGGGAGCAGCTGGTGGCTGTGGGGGTTGCTTCACTGGTCAGCAAACACACTGGCTTCTGGTGACCTGGAAGGGGGACTGCTTTGCCCTCTGATGACAGCAGGCTCGCTCCTCTTTCTCCAGGAGCAGTGACTGCAGGAGGCCTTTCCACCTTGGAGCGGAGTAAACCTAGGCCAAATGGAAGCGCTCTCAGCCTTAATTCACCAAACCTCAAGGGCACTATGCCAGGCTGGAGGTGTGACTGTGACTAGTGCCCGGTTCTTGTCTTCCCGAGGCTCTCAGTTTAGCAGCCCCGGTGTGATAGAGTATGCCTGTCCCCTTTGAGTAGGATTGCACATCATTGCCACGTTAAACACCCGTGTGGTCGTTTAACTTGCTTTGAACAATGAAATGTCAAAAGACTAAATGTGTATTACTTCTAGGTGGAAGTTTTAAAAGTCAACACCTTCTTTAATGTGTTTTTCTTTTCTCTCTCTCATGATGACCAGCAACGTCCCCAAAACAGGATGTACTGTTCAATTGAGTTCCAGAGTGAAGCTGAACAGAGGGGCAACCAATCTGTGCTGGACACATAGGGTGAGTGAGAAGTAAACCTGGGCTGTTGTAAGCCACTGAGAATCAGGTGCTCTTTGTTACTGCAGCATAACCTAGACCATCCTGACTAATACACCAGGAAACAACAGTCCACCATAGTGGTGAGGGAAGTGCTGGAAATGAAAAACACAGTGTTCCATGGGAACATAAAGGAGTGGAGGAGGGAACAAAGATTAACCCTGTAGGGAGAAGTCTTTGATGGTTTCTTCTTTTGATCTGGTACTCATTTACTCCTTCCAAAACTTAGTGAGGTAGAAAGTATTATCCTCATTTTTCAGGTAAGGAATTTTCAGCTCAGAAACGTTCGATTTCTCAGGGTCATTCAGCTTGCCTTGCATGGAGACGGCATTCAAGTTTAGGTCTCCCTGCTAGCTACACCCTGGACTTCTCTTCTTTTTTGTATTAATAATAGCTAACACCTTAATACACATTAATAATAGTAGCACCTCTCATGTGCAAGAGTCTGATGGTGTTCTAAGAGCTATGCATGAATGAACTCAGTTAATCCATATAGCAACCCCATGAGTAGGTGTATTATAAACCATTTTATAGACAAGGAAACTGAGACCAAGTGACTTACCCCATGTCACACAGCTAGCATTTGAAGCCCAGAAGTCTGGCCCCAGAGTCCATGTTCTTAACCACAGTACTATGCTCAGCCTGGTTCTTCTATGCCCATGGGGGAGACAGAGGAGCCCTCAAATAACTCCTCACTCTATGTGCTTTGCCTGGGTGATCTCCCCAACACCCATGGCTTCAACCATTGTGTGCCAACTGTGTACTCAGACAGATCTTTTCCCACTGCTCATTAAACCTGCCTTCCTGGACGTCTGGTGCATATCACAAACAACCAGTTCCAGTCCTCGTAGGTCATCTTCAGGCTCCAATCAGCAAACTGTATCAAGTGATCTTTCTGCTGAAAATCCTGCCGTGTCTTTTCAATGTCTTCCCTTAGTATTGGTGGCATGGCTGTTCCTCTGCCTCTTTCTCCAGTCTTTCTTTTTACTCCTCCCTTTGCTGATCTTCTTTTCTAGAATATTCTTTTCTGACAGACTAACCCTTTAAGACTGAGGTCAATAGCAGCTTTACTTAGGATAGCGCCAAACTGGAAGCAGCCCAAGTGTCCATCAGTTGGTGAATGGATAAACCACCTGTGGTACATCCATATGATAGAGTACTGCTGAGCAACAAGAAGGACTGTACTCGGGCTTCCCTGGTGGCGCAGTGGTTGAGAGTCCGCCTGCCGATACAGGGGACACGGGTTCGTGTCCCGGTCTGGGAGGATCCTACATGCCGCAGAGCGGCTGGGCCCGTGAGCCATGGCCACTGAGCCTGCGCGTCCGGAGCCTGTGCTCCTCAACGGGAGAGGCCACAACAGTGAGAGGCCTGCGTACTGAAAAAAAAAAAAAAGGACTGTACTCATACACAACAACGGGGATGACTCTCAGAGACATGAGGCTAAATGAAAGGGACCAGAAACAAAAGACTGTATGATTCCAGGAAGTTCTAGGAAAGGCAATACTATAATAACAAAACTAATCAGTGGTTTCCAGGGGTTGGGGGTGGGGAGGGCAGGGATTGGGTACAAATGCCCAAAGGAAAGTTTTGGTTTTTTTGGAAAGAAGGAAGTAAAACGCTCTTTATTCACAGATAATGACGATTTATATAGAAAACCCTAGGCAATCTGCAAAAGGACTCCTAGAACTAACAGAGGAAATTTTCAAGGTGATAAAATTATTCTAGATCATGCTTGTGGTGGTGGTTACACAGGCGTGTACATTTGTCAGACTCATAAAACAGGTTATTTTACTTATGTAAATGACACCTTAATCAAGTTGATTTTTTTAAAAATCTTTATTCATGGGGTCTGGCCTGGGGAAGCCTTGCAGATCTCTATCTCTATACCTTAACCCTCCTCATGCTGTATTTTCTCAGTCTGTTTTCAGACTCACATCACTTTTTCTGTTTTGTGTCTCACATTAGACTCTGAGCTCCCTGAGACGTATCTTGCACGATCACCATCACTTAGCACAGTGGCTCAGACTCACTGGACACGCGAGGAGTACTTGTCTAAGGAAGAGCTGTTAATGACTTGCCCAAGTAATGGAGCCACCTGAAGAAATCTTTCCTTGCCTTCAGGATCATATTCAAGCCCCCAGTCACTTGGCTGGAAAATTCTCTGACCCAAATGCTGCAGGCTGTATCAAACCTCAGTTAACCAGCTCTCTGGTCTGAAGAGAGGTGAGAGCAGAGGGTGCGGAGGGGGCCTGACCACACATCACTGCACCTGGAGCAAACCCTGAGCAGAGGGTCTCTCGGTCACTGTCACACCCTCATCCCCTCCCTAGCCCAGCTGTCTATCATGCATCCTGGAATGTAACCGGAATCCCCAGGAGGGAAGGGACCTTATCTGTCTTTCTCATGGATAGTTCTGGATGCTTGGCATGCAATAAAATTGCAACAGCTCTTCTAAATGACTAAACTGTCAAGTTTGGATACCTGGAATAAGCAAGTTGTTAGTTTGTAGCGAACCATTTTAGAGTCACTTTAATTTCTGGAATGGGGGGCAGCCCAGGCAGGGGTCAGTTCCCCATCCTACCCCCGATTGTCTTTAACCTTAAATGGTGGTCTGGCGCTTTGGGGGTAAGAAACACAAGAGAGATGGCGTCTCTGAGGTGTTAAAGTCTTGATGACCAGGTACATTTTGGAGGGGAGTTGTGAGTGGGACTGGGTTACTGACATTTTGGACAATGCTCTGCAGAAAAATTTTTTAAAGGAATTTCATTTTTTAAGGATAGTTTTAGAGTTACAGAAAAATTGCAATGATACTACGGAGAGTTCACATATACTCTACACCTAGTTTTCTTTATTAGTAATGTCTCAAATTAGAATGGGGCTCTTTTCTTTTTCTTTTCTGTACAATTAATGAACCGATATTGATATATTATTAGCAACCAAAAATCCAAAGTTTATTTAGATCTCCTTAGTTTTTTTTTTTTTTTTTTTTTTTGCGCTACGCGGGCCTCTCACTGTTGTGGCCTCTCCCATTCCAGAGCACAGGCTCCGGACGCGCAGGCTCAGCGGCCATGGCTCACGGGCCCAGCCACTCCGCAGCATGTGGGATCTTCCCAGACCGGGGTACAAACCCGCGTCCCCTGCATTGGCAGGCGGACCCTCAACCACTGCGCCACCAGGGAAGGCCTAGATCTCCTTAGTTTTTAATCTAACGTCCTTTTCCTGTTCCAGGATTCCATCTAAGATAGCACATTCCATTTTTTGTGTGTGTCTCCTTAGGCTCCTCTTGGTTATGATAGTTTCTCAAACCTTCTTTGTTTTTGATGACCTTTTGAGTTTGACCTTTTAACGAGGTTTGAGGCGGAACAGTCTGGTATTTTGTAGAATGTTCCTCCATTGGGATTTTTCTGATGCTTTTCTCATGATCAGTCTGCAGTTACGGGTTTTGGGGAGGAAGACCATGGAGGTAAAAAGCTGCCCTTATTTTTAAGATCTAAATTCAGTTAGTTTAGATGAAAATGTGTTGTGGTTGACATTATATGCTCGCAAAATTACCATGCTGATAAGAGATAAGAGAACCTGAACCCCAAATGAAAACAAAACAAAATATTACACATTTTGTTTTGCACCTAATTTCACACCCCCAACTCCCCACCCGCAAAGCAACAATTACTGCAATCTCTGGATCTTGATAACTTTTTCTAAATGGACTCAGAATGAACCAGGAAGCCATTGCCTTTCCCACCGGAGATCAAGCTCTTTCTGCTTCAGGGTTTTCTTTCTGAATGAATCTTCTTGGGATCAGAAGGTAGGGAAATCATTCTGTTCTCAAAGGTCTGCCCAGCCAGGGAGCCCCTTACTTTCTCCCTTCCTTCCTCGCACATTTCTTAAGTTCCTGTTATTAAGTTCCAGGAGCTATGCTTGGGCTGAAAAGATGACCAAGCCCTAGCAGGACTGATGCCTGCAGAGAGTTGGGTTTGGAAGGAGAGACACACGATGAATGAAAGCTGTCACACATTTCAGGTCCTGGGGAAGTAAGGATGTACCTGGGACTGGGTGACCCAGTGGAGGGAGGGGTGTCATTCTTTGGGGTTTGTATAAAGCTTGCCAATCAAAAGAAATCGGGCAGCGTAGGAAGCAAATAAAGTGAGCATGTTAATGAGCAGGGTGGGCTCTGCTTGCCAGGGGCCAGTGGAAGCAGGAGTTAGCAAGGACAGTCTCTCCCTGCATACCATCAGACTTTGGGTGAGCGAGAGATGCATTTCCCTTCCAAGTTCTGCCTGGGTGATGGCAAACAGTTTGCTTTGTACCCAAGCTGGCCTGGGAGAGGTAACTCAGTTTATCCAGAGGCAGCGCTATGTTGTACCAACCCCTAATCCTTAAGTCCTTGGCTCTTTTCCACAAAGCTAATGTCAAAACAACCCCCGGGAGTGGGAAGCACACTGCTTTGCAAAATGCTATGAATCTTGAGCCAGAAGGTTTGGGTTCAAATTAAAATGAATAAAAATTGCCTCTATTTGGGGGCCATATGAAATGCCAGCTTCTCTACTAAAGAAGCTGTGTGTACTGTGTCATCCAACCCTCCTAACAGTATGAGATAATCATACTAAAGGGAGTTACAAATTATTGAGCATTTATTATGTGCCAGGGCTGTTTAAAGAGCTTGCTGCGGATGACCTCATTTCATTTTCACAACAACCCTCTAAATGCATACATGTCAAGCATGGAGCTCGATCAGTTTTTACCTCGGTGATCACCCAGCACCTAGATTAAGATACAGGACATTTCCCAGCAGGCTCCCTCGTGTCCCCTCCCATCTTCTCCTCACCCCCAAGTGACCACTCTTTTGACTTGTAGCACTGAAGACGAGTTTGGCCCATTTAAAAAATTATTTTTATTAGGGTGAAATTCATATAACAAACTTCACCACCTTAAAGTGCGCAATCCAGTGCCATTTAGTACATTCACACGGTTGTGCAACCAACAGCTCTATCTAGTTCCAAAACATTTTCAGCACTCCGCAAGGAAACCCTACGCTCATTAAGCAGCTGGCTCGTTTTTGAATACCAAATATAATGAATCACGCACTATGGCCTTTTGGGTTTGGCTTCTTTCTCCCCACATATGTTTGTGAGAGTCACTGTGTTGTGTGTGCCATGGGTACCAGTACCATCCCCACATTATGGATGAGGAAACCAAGGCACAGAGAGGTTAAGTAACCTGCCCACGATCACACAACTGGTAGACGGTGGAGCTGCGACCCCTGGCAGTGTGGCCCCGGAACCCTGCTCCCGGAGCGTGCGCCATATTGCAGGGGAGGAAACCAGCTCCAGGGAGTGAGGTAATAAGCTGAGGGCAGCCAGCCAGGGTTTCAGCGAGATTCCTCTGACTGCAAAGACCAAGCTGTTGATAACGATGCGACTTCCCCGTTGACTAGCTGTGTGACGCGGGGCACTTTTCTGGGCCTCAGTTTCCCAATCTCAGTAAAGCCTTCTGAACCTTCCTTGGGCCGTGGGAGGTTGGCTGCGAGCCCTTGAAAACCTCGGGGTGCCATACAAACCCAGTCATTAGGATTTAGTTGGCTGTATGCTGTCGCGGTCCTTTGGGAACTTGGCAGGGGCTGGCCGGGCCCTCGAGGAGAGCTGGCGCTGCTTGGGGCTGGGGCAGTGGGAGCCCAGCCCTTCCTGTTCTCTCTGAGTGCTTGTAGAGCTTTAGTATTTCCTGTGCTTGGCTCCATCCAGAGTTATCACGCCAGACCTTGAAAATCCAGGGTCTCTGCCTGTAAGGAAGTTCACCTTCAGAAATATCCCTTCCCAGCCTGTGGCCTAGAATATACATCCTCTGGACAGGCCCTCCTGGAATTCCACAGGATGGCATTGTTTTCCTTATGAAGGTAATTATCTGTTGGTTCAGAAGTCAGATTAGGAGCAAAAAAGAAAGTCAAGGGCATTTTTCTCATTAGCCCATATGTACCATTTTATTCGCACTTTAAATGGCCATTTTTAACTTGAATCGATGTCATATTTATGGCCTGAAGCCTGCATTTACTTAGAACAAATAGTGTTAACTGACCAGCTTTATTAGTTTGTGATAACAAGGAGTTTACAGCTAGTGAAAAGATGGCATGTACTAATCTGAAAATGGTTTCAGATCTCTTGGTTTTAATATAGCTACCTATGATGCTTTTAATGGATTTTTTTTTTTTTTTTTTTTTTTTTTGCGGTACGCGGGCCTCTCACTGTTGCGGCCTCTCCCGTTGTGGAACACAGGCTCCGGACGTGCAGGCTCAGCAGCCATGGCTCACGGACCCAGCCACCCCGCGGCATGTGGGATCTCCCCGGACCGGGGCACGAGCCTGTGTCCCCTGCATCAGCAGGCGGACTCTCAACCACTGCGCCACCAGGGAAGCCCTAAATGTATCTTGAAACGAACAATTCCTTTAAACTCCATGTTTAACTGACCTTGAAAGAGGACCTGCCTTACAGATGCTTTAAAAATACTCAATTTTAGTACAGCAGAATTTTTGGCAAAGAGGTACGTTCTGAAGCAGGCTGATTTAGATATGAATGTATTTCAGTTGTTCCTGTTTTGTTGAAAGGGCCTAACGCAGATGATATCAAGAAACCCACTATTTGTGCAATATTCCAAAAATATTTACTATATAGGGCAAATAAAATACTTGAAATAATCCTAAAACAGTTGTACCTGAGGCACACGGCCTCTCAGGGTTTCTTCAGGCTTTATGGCTTCATAGTCTAAGGAAAAATTTTTAAAATAGTTACTTGACCTGAGGGGACCCCATATTAGTTAGGGCTGCACTCTGAAAAATCAAATGATTATGATCTCTTAAATACTATTTAACTCTGGGGAAGAGAAATGCCAGCATAAAGCCAAAAGACCATCACTGCAATGATGGAGAATCAAATTGACCTGCCTGTTCTTTTCAATGCTTATCTTACTAAGGTTTGGATCTTTTAAAATCACCTTATCAGTATAATTCTTTAGAGAATGTTAGGTCGTTCTCCTGCAAGGATAAAACTGCACAAGCACAGGACACCATGACTGGTTAATACGTACCTTGGTGTGTTCCACCTCGAGCCTTGCCATCCCTTAAGAATATTGTGGTGTGAATGTGTTCACTAGGTCTGCATAATAACTGACCTATAGACCTGTTGAACTTTGCCACATATGACAGTTCACACAGGTTAGTACTGAATGTAAACTAAAATTACAATGAGAATTGTTGTATTCCATTATTTTGGCTGCAATGCTTTTTGTGATTTTTAGAAAAGGAAGCACCTGTGTTACATTATTACTGTAAAATTTTCTTAACCAAAATTTGGTGAATTTCACTAGTCAGTCTACCTCACATTTTGTTTATGATTCTAAATTGTTTTAAGTTGTGTCTACAGTATGTTCTTGTCCTTTAATTTGGTGAATGTATTAAAATTCTCTCCCCCCCCCCCACAAAAAAAAGAAAGTCAAGGAACCAGATGTGGGGCAGTGCTCTCCAAGGGGCTGGTGCTTTGTTGAAATGAGTCCCGTTATGTACCCAGGGCCAGAAAGGTCGCATATTATACAGAGCGGACTTTATACTGTCAATCCTATAAATGAAGAAAATAATGTCATATCATGAAACATCATACTCCTGAATAACAATTCTCATCACCCTGGGGTGGGTTCCTGTGGAGTTTCCAGTATTCCTCTCAATCTGGTAGCCATTTCGTATATACACTGGGAAAAATGAATTCAGGTTTTGGTGGCCTCATCGGTCTGCTCTAGTATTCCTTTGGGCACCAAGTCTTCCACTCTAGCCTTGCTTAAATTCCAACACTGCCCTTTCCAAGTGGTTTCTAAGGGGAAAAATAAAAAGAATGTTCCAGAAGGCTCTGCTGGCTCAGGGATGATGATTTGCCAGAGCAGTTTCCTGGATTACGACCTCTCCCCCCATCAGCAAATCATGTGAAACCAACTCTCGTCAGCTGTAAACCCTGAATGTGGGAAAAAGAGCTGACACACAGGGCGGGTTTTCATAAAGTTGACATTTCTCATGAATAGCAAATTCCTGAATGTGGGCCGTTGACCAAGCTCAGGAATTCTCATTAGCTGGTGATAATCAGGCATGACTGGCTGCGCCTGCTAAAATACTAAAGTGCTCTGTATGGGCTGCTGAGCCCTTTGCCTCCCTCACGGCTCTGACCCTCCTCAGGGACCCCCGCCACCCCACAATCCAGCAGCAAAAGGGTTAGTGCTGACCTGGCAAAGGCCTTCCAGACGAGGTCCAGCTGGGGTCTGCACCTCGTTTGGCTGGATCTGTGGCAAACTGGTGGGTAAATAAATTACACACCCCTCCTGGCTGTGGGGTAGCAGTTCCTTCCTCAGGCCCTGCAGAGACATAGGCTCGGGCCCCAGCCTTCTTCCTGCTTCCTGAGAATGAAACCTCTGATTCCCCCCACTTCAGAGTTGAAGGACATCTAGGAAATGAGTAAAGCCGATTGTTTCCCATCCAGAAGCCCAATCCCACCCCTCTCACATCCACACTCCCCAAACAGTCAGCATTAGCTATTTTTTTTTCCTACCCTCATCTCTGTAGCATTTCCTGGTTTTCCCAAACAGAATTAGTCACTTCCTTCTCTATATTCCCATCACACTCAGAAGGCACCATATCTCTGTGGTCCAATTTTATTTTACGCACACTGTGATTTTTCTCCTATGGACATGTGAAAACTTGTGAGTATTTGTTTTTCTCTTTTTGCTTTGGCTTCTGGGAAGCTCAAATCCTAATTTGTAGCTTCACATGGTCAAGGGATTGATGTGTACGTACTTTGTGAATTGACTTTCTCCCTGGCTTTATCTTACATTCAGCCTTTCTTTCCTCCATTTCTTTGTTTATATATATTTGGATTATCTCCATCTATGTGGCCCACTTCAAATTAAAAAACATTGTTTTGCATTATCAACTTAAATGAGGTATAATTTACATAAATAAAATGTATCCACTTTAAGTATATAGTTTGATGAGTTTGACAAATGTATACACCCATGTACCACCACTACAGTAATGACAGGGAACACATTTCTATCACGCAACATTCCCTTGTACCTGGTCCCAGCTGCCACTGATCAGCTTACAGCCACTGTATATCAGATTCACCTTTTCCTAGAGTTTCATATAAATGGAACCATACAGTATGTGGTCTTCTGTGCCTGGCTTTGTTCACTTGGCATAATGCTTTTGAGATGCTTCCATGATTTTATGTATACCAGCAGTGGTTCCTTTTTATTGCTTAGTGTTCCATTGTATGGATATATCATAACTTGTTTGTTCATTCTCCTGTTGATAGACATGTGAGCTATTTCCATTTCTGGGCTATTATGAATATAACTGCTCTATTTATATACAAATTTGTATGTAGAAAATAAAAGACAGCTGATGTATTATTCAAGGTCCTCCAGAGAAACAGAGCCAATAGGATTTATCTCTCACCTATCTATCTGTCTATCTATCATCTATCTGTCATCTATTATTTATTTATTGAAATTGGCTCACATAATTATCTAAGCTCTCAAGTTCCTAGATCTGCAGCTGACAAATTGGAGACCCAGGAAAGCTGATGTTTCAGTTTGAGTCTGAAGGCAGTAAAAAAAAGTCAATATCCTAGATCAAAGGCAGTCAGGCAGGAGGAATTCCCTCTCACTGGGGGAATGGTCAAGGTTTTGTTCTATTCAGGCCTTCAACTGATTGGACGAGGCCCACCAGCATTAGGGAGGGCAATCTGTTATATTCAGTCTACCAATTTAAATGTTAATTATATCCAACAACATCCTCACAGAAACAACCAGAATAATGTTTGACTAAGTATCTGTGGTCCAATCAAGGTGACATATCAAATCAGCCATCACAGCTGATATCAGTAAACTCACAAATAAACATAATCCAATTGGATTACTGATTTTGGCTTCAGGGCTTGCCTCCCTGAGTGGGCCTGTTTATCAATTAGAATACATTCATCTGCAGGTAACAGGAAGTCCAATACCAATGGCTGGAGTAAACATATTTTTTTCTCCTCACGTGGCAAGAAGTTTGGAGGTGGGGGATGCTGGCATCGGTTCAGCTGTTTGATGGTGCCACCAGAGATCTGAGTTGTTTCTCCTCTTCATCTTCCACATCCTGCTGTGGTCTTATGGTTGCAGGATGCAAAGTTGCCATCCTGAGGCCTCAGATTACGAGCAAGGCAGGGGAAAGGGGACTCGGGAAGCAGAAGGACCGGGAGACACAGCTGAGTCTGTCCCCTCTTCTCAAGAAAGTAGAGGGCAGTTTCCCTGGCAGTCCAGTGGTTAGAACTCGGTGCTCTCACTGCTGTGGCCTGGGTTCAATCCCTAGTCAGGGAACTAAGATGACACAGCCAAAAAAAAAAAAAAAGAGAGGGAGAAAGTAGAATCTTCCCAGAAACCCCACCTGGGGCGTTCCTCCTTATACCTCATTGACCAGAAATGGGTCATGTTACCACCCTTAAGTTGCAGGAAACCGAGGAGCAGGATTGTCATGGGTGGTTTGTTCCAGTCAAAGACATTTGGTTACCTCAAGTGAAATCAGAGCTTGGTAGCAGCCAGGAGTGTGGAGTGGGTATTGGGCAACAACTAACACGTCTGCCACTCATGAAATTCATGATCAATGCCTTCATGTGGTGCCTAGCACACAAGGGTGCCTAAGAAATGTGTGTTTGGTTGGGTTGATTTCAGAAGCACCCTGGTGGGGAGAGTTGGACCCCAAATCACAGAAACAGGGGTCTCCATCCCAGCCCTGCCATTCCCCACTCTGTGATCTTGAGCAAGCCACTGATCTTTCCCAAAACTATTTCCCAATTCTGTAAAATGGGACTCATTCTTCCAAAATAAGATAATGCCAGTGAAATAACTTTGCAAAGGACAGGACAGATATGAGTCAAAACCACTACTACTGTGGAACCCCAGAAGATTGAGCTTTCTCCTCAAATCTCAAATTCTCTGCCCCTCGTCCTGCCCTGCTGTACCTGACGGCCCATGAGGTTTCTCAGATTCCAGGGGGGATGGAGATAGTGTCCACCCGCAAAGATAGTGTTCATCCTTGCTGCCTTCTGAGCAGCCCGCGGACAAATACAGTGACTCTCCAATCTCCCCCCCTGCTCTTAGCACCTTCTAGAGACTGGAGCTTCAGGTGGAATCCCCATGTATGCACTCACTCCTTGGGCCAGTGCCAGGTCACAGGGTCACCAGGGCTGTTTACTACCCTGACCTTGCTCCCTGTCACTCAGGAGTCAATGTTGTGCAAGTTCATCTAACACCGCATCCCCCCCGCCCCCTGCCATGAATGGTTTCACCAAACACCGCAGTGGCCTGGACGCTGGCTTCCCACACTGACCCAACAAACTCTTGGCTCCTGACGTCTTTCTGTAACTTTCTGTCCTTATCTTCTCCTTTTCCTTCCTGTGACATTTTAATGCCTCAAGCTCTTCCTGTCTTGACATTATGACTTAACCCTACCGGCTTTAGCTTTTTTTTTTTTTAAGTTAATTAATTAATTTGGTTGTACTGGGTCTTAGTTGCAGCAGGCGGGCTACTTAGTTGCGGCACGTGGTCTCCTTAGTTGCGGCATGAGAACTCTTAGTTGCAGCATGCAAGTGGGATCTAGTTCCCTGACCAGGGATTGAACCCAGGCCCCCTGCATTGGGAGCACAAAGTCCCATCCACTGTGCCACCAGGGAAGTCCCAGTCCCCTGGCTTTAGCTTTTTAATTGTAGTTCCTTTTCTTTCCCCTCATTCTCAACTCGTATATCTACCCACCTCAATCCACTACCTTCACCCCCATCACTTCCCTGAAATAAATAAGCTCCCGAGAGCCAAATGCCCTGGAGATGTGTTAGATTTTTCTCTTCCTGGTGCTCTTTGTGGCATCCACATTTCCCCAGACACTTCTTGTCATTCTTCTTGTCTTCTTCAACTTTCACCCCATCCTCCAGCTGACACTTGAGTGTTGGTGTATCCCCTGTTCTGACCCCACCCTGTTCCTTTTCTTTTTTATTTTATTTTTTTTGCGGTACACGGGCCTCTCACTGTTGTGGCCTCTCCCGTTGCGGAGCACAGGCTCCGGACGCGCAGGCTCAGCGGACATGGCGCACGGGCCCAGCCTCTCCGCGGCATGTGGGATCCTCCCGGACTGGGGCACGAACCCGTGTGCCCTGAATTGGCGGGCAGATTCTTAACCACTGCACCACCAGGGAAGCCCCCTGTTCCTTTTCTTGAAACACATGCCACCTAAACAGTTTCTTCTCCTTCCACTGTTGATGTTGCCCAGATCAACGTTTCCAGCCCAGGTCTCTCACTTCAGAACACTCTTTACCAATATGGAAGCTGAAACACACAGAGGTTAAGTAATATGTCCATGTTCACAGCTATGAAGGGGATGAGTATTTTTTCTTTTCTTTTCTTTTTTTAAAATTATTTTATTTTATTTATTTTTGGCTGCGTTGGGTCTTTGTTGCTGTGCGGGGCTTTCTCCAGTTGCAGAGAGCAGGGGCTACTCTTTGTTGTGGTGCTCGGGCTTCTCATTGCGGTGGCTTCTCGTTGCGGAGCACGGGCTCTAGGTGCAGAGGCTTCAGTAGTTGTGGTTTAGTTGTGGCACATGGGCTTAGATGCTCCGCGGCATGTGGGATCTTCCCGGACCAAGGCTCGAACTCGTGTCCCCTGCATCGGCAGGCGGATCCCTAACCACTGTGCAACCAGGGAAGCCCCTCTTTTTTTTTTTTTTTTAATTGAGGTGTAGTTGATTTCCAATACTGTGTTACTTTCAGGTGTACAGAAAAGTGATTCAGTTATTCATACATATATATTTTTTCAGATTATTTCCCATTACTGGTTACTGTAAGATATTGAATATTGTCCCCTGTGTTAAACAGTGAATCCTTGTTGTTCATCTAGTTTATATACAGTAGTTTGTATCTGTTAATCCCAGACTCCTAATTTCTCCCTCCCCCTCCTCCCTTTCCCCTTTGGTAACCATAACTTTATTTTCTATGTCTGTGAGTCTGTTTCTGCTTCATAAATCAGTTCATTTTTATCATTTTTCTTTTAGGTTCCACATATAAGTGATATCATACAATATTTGTCTTTCTTTGTCTGACTTACTTCACTTAGTATGATCATCTCTATGTCCATCCATGTTGCTGCAAATGGCAATATTTCATTCTTTTTATGGCTGAGTAGTATTCCATTGTGTATATACACCACATCTTTTTTTTTTATTAGTTTCTGCTTTATAACAAAGTGAATCAGTTATACATATACATCTGTTCCCATATCCCTTCCCTCTTGTGTCTCCCTCCCTCCCACCCTCCCTATCCCACCCCATATACACCACATCTTAAACCAGTTGTCTGCTGATGGGCACTTAGGCTGTTTTCATGTCTTGGCTATTGTAACTAACGCTGCTATGAACCCTGGGATGCATGTATTTTTTGGAATTAGAGTTTTCATCTTTTCCGGATACATACCCAAGAGTGGGATTGCTGGATCATATGGTAGCTCTATGTTTAGTTTTTAAAGGAACCCCCATACTGTTTTCCATAGTGGCTGCACCAATTTACATTTGAAGGGGCTGATTATTAACTCCAGCTGTTTATTTCACCGACTTGCTCGCAAACTGTCTGTAGGGGAAAGAAGAGACAAGGTACAGCAAGGGGCCTCACATTTATTGAGGACTCACTGTGTGCCAGGGACTAACTGAGCTGGGCACCTTTTTGTCATTGCATGTACCCTTTTGTGATTTCATCGATCCATGTTTTATAGGTGAGGAACTGGAGGACCAGGGAAGTGGAATGCATTGCCTCGGTCACACAGCCGGTAAGTAGCGCAGCTTTAACTCAAGCCTCCTGACACCAAAGTTCAGGCACTCTCTTTTTCATTACCCTGTGTATCTTTTTCTTTAAAAATCCAGATTTAGGGCTTCCCTGGTGGCGCAGTGGTTGGGAGTCCGCCTGCCGATGCAGGGGACACGGGTTCGTGCCCCGGTCCGGGAAGATCCCACAAGCCGCGGAGCGGCGGGGCCCGTGAGCCATGGCCGCTGAGCCTGCGCGTCCGGAGCCTGTGCTCCGCAATGGGAGAGGCCACAGCAGCGAGAGGCCCGCGTACCGAAAAAAAAAAAAAAAAAAAAAAATCCAGATTTAGACAGATGGCCTTTCAGTTCCAATGAGCCCAGACCATGTGACCTTTTATGCCATCTTTTGGGTTGAAGCCCTGATGGGAATGGCTGCAGAATGGACCCATAACACAGCAGCAGGCACAGACACTGTCTCGAATTAGCCCAGGTCAGCAGTTGCAATCTTGGCAGCCATGTAATGTCAACCCTGAAATTCCCTGGACAGGCTCCAGTGGGCTCCACAGCCAGCAGGACACTGCGAGAGCCATGGGAAATCTGCTATCTACTGTCGGCCCTTCCTGTTAAACTGGGACTCAAATTGTTCCAGAATTATCTGGCTGGTTGTAACTGCAGGGGAAAGAATGAGTTAATCCTCCTGTCTGGGCTGTTCGCAAGAAGCTGTGTGCTTTGCTTATTAAAGTCCGCCCAACGTGGGAGGGAATAAATGGCCCTTCCAGGAGGGAGCCTCCTTAAGCAGTAGAAATCATTTTCTCTCGGTCAAGTGCAGGTCGGGGGTTGGAGACCTGCCCACAGGTTTAAAATAGTTGGTGCCAGGCCCGTGGATCTTGTCTGCTGCGTTCTGCTCATTTAGCAAGACTCCCTCCTCTGTTACCTCCTGAATCAGGCTTCTGCTGAGAGTCTTGTGCTCACAAAACTTCTGAACTGCCTTTTCAAATTGCCCTAATTTTTTCTTTCACATTTGGTGGTTACTGTCATAAACACAAATTTCAGAAAGTCACAACACACCAAATGAAAACCCAGCCACTCCCTCACTCCCCTGCCAAAGTAAATCTGATGTGTAAATTTAACCTTCTAAAAACATCCAATTTCATCTTGCAGAGAAAGCTCTCTGGATGAGGTGTAAACACAATTTTAAATCATAAAAAAAAAAAAATGACAGCACAGAAAACACAAACCATAAAAGAAAAAAATGTTAAATTCTACTTCATCAAAATGAAAACATATGCCCTTTGTTTTTTTTTGTGGTACACGGGCCTCTCACTGCTGTGGCCTCTCCTGCTGGGGAGCACAGGCTCTGGACACGCAGGCTCCGGATGCGCAGGCTCAGCAGCCATGGCTCACGGGCCCAGCTGCTCCGCAGCATGTGGGATCTTCCTGGACCGGGGCACGAACCCGTGTCCCCTGCATTGGCAGGCAGACTCTCAACCACTGCACCACCAGGGAAACACAACATGTGCCCTCTGAAAGACAGTATTAAGGAAATGATATGATAAGCCACAATCTGAGAGAAAATATTTGCAAGACAAACAATCTAATTAAGAAATGGTCAAAAAATTTTTAATAAACACTTTACCAAATATCATGTACAAATGGCCAGTAGGTCCATAAAAAGATGCTCTGCACTGTTAATCATCAGCGAAATGTGAATAAAAACCAAAATGAAATACTAACACACAGACACTGGAATGACTAACGTTAAAAAGACTGACAATGCCAACTGGAATTCTTGCACATTGCTGGTAAGAATGCAAAATGGAATGACTGCATTTTATTTTTAAGATGGTAAAAAAAAAGTGTGCTATATTTAGAATTAGCCAACTGGACTCAGCTTAGATGATCCCAATGTTTTTTGCAACATCCAAAATATTGTAGGCAGGGATCAAATGCACACTGTCTTCTCACCATGAGACCTGGTTAGAGTGTTGGCTTTGGCCAGCCCAGGTAGTAGAGCTTCTTTACAGCGTTGTTCGGTCTCATGGTTATTGACCTTGGTATCCATGATGAACACCAGTGTGAACTTGATCTTCTTGGCCAACTTCATGGTCAGGGTGCCTGATGATGGCAAATGGTCAAGCTTGTTTCTCCTGGGGATGCTCTTCCTTAGTTAGTTGGGTTGCCCCTGGAGCCACAGTGTCTTGGGCTGCTGGAAGGTAAGTGACATATGGCTCTTCATCGTTTTGGTGACTTTAGACATATTTCAGCACTGTCTTCCTGGTCGTTAAAGCCTTTGCTTTGGATTGGGTTTTGGTAGAAACAAAGGCTTCTTTTTTCACTTTTGGTGCCATCTTTGTAAAAATCTGGGAAACAACTTTGGAACACACTTTGGCACTTTCTTATGAAAGTAAACATATACTTTCTGTCTGTTCCATCAATCCTTAGAGAAATGAAAGTATATGTCCACACATATACCTGTATGTGAATATTCACAGCAGCTGTACTCGTAACAGCCCTAACCTGGAAACAACCCAGATCTTCATTAGCTGGTGAATAGACAAACAAATAGTGGTACCTCCATGCATCGGAATACTACTCAGCAAAGGAATAAACTCCTGATGTAAGCAACAACACGGGTAGATCTGAAAATCATTACACGTAGTGAAAGAAGCCAGATTTCAAAGGCCACACATGTGGTTCCAAAAGTACAGCGACAGAAATCAGGTGAATCGTTGTCAGGGGCTGGGGGAAGAGGGACGAGAAGGGGATTGACTGCCAAAAAGCCCAGGAGACCTTCTGGGAATGACGGAAATATTCTATATCTTGATTGTGTTAATGGGTACATGACTGCATTTGTCAAAACTCATGAAGCTATGCTCTCTCTTTTTTTTTTTTTTTTTGGCTGTGTTGGGTCTTCATTGTTGCGTGCGGGCTTTCTCTAGTTGTGGTGAGTGGGGGCTACTCCTCGTTGCGGTGCGCAGGCTTCTCATTGCGGTGGCTTCTCTTGTTGTGGAGCACGGACTCTAGGCACGCAAGCTTCAGTAGTTGCAGCATGCGGACTCAGTAGTTGTGTCTTGTGGGCTCTAGAGCACAGGCTCAGTAGTTTTGGTGCAAGGGCTTAGTTGCTCTGCAGCAAGTGGGATCCACCCAGACCAGAGATTGAACCCATGTCCCCTGCGTTGGCAGGCGGACTCCTAACCACTGTACCACCAGGGAAGTCACTGTACTCTTAAAAAAGATCAATTTTGTTGCATGTAACTAATACCTCAATAAACCTGGCTAAATATGAGGCATAAAAGTTATTTTGAGCACAGGCTTTAAAATTGGTGGGTCTGAGTTTGAACCCCTGCATTCCCACATGTTATCTTTGTGACACTGAGCAGTTGTCTTGATCTCTTCGTGTGTCCATTGCTACATTTATAAAATGGAGTGTATTGGTCAGGATAGGCTAACTGCTGTAACAAATAGACCCCAAATGTGTCATAGTTCAAGAAAGAGTTTTTGGTTACATTACAGTCTAAGGTTGTTCCAAGTTGGTGCTGGCTGTTCTCCATGCAGTCACCTGGGGATGCTGGCTTCCAGTGGTTTTGTCATCTTACAGATGTAGCTTCTGAGGTCACCCTGAGGGTCATTTTAGCCACCCATTCAACCAGAAGTTAAAGAGTATATGGAGGTCTCATGGGCCAGGCCTGAGTTATACCTCTATTCATGTTACAGTGGAGAGAACTCAGTCACATGGCCACACCTAGCTGCTGGGAAATGTAGTCTAGCTGTGTGCCCAGGGTGAAGAGAACATGGGTTTTGGTGAGCAGCAAGCAGACTGGGATAAAAGGATATGGCACATAACATCACACTAAATGGCAAGATGGTTGGTATGACTGTCAGTCATAACATCTCCATAATATTATCCCAGCCTCAATAATAACTATCATTTATATTATAGAACAGGGGCCCCAGACTCAAATGCCCACAGGACCAAGAATATAAAATAATTGTGAGTTTGGACTGGGTTATAAAAATAGGGAGTGGTGAGGTCTAGAGCTGAGCTGGAGACAATATCCTGTCTAATGGCCTATCGACTCCCCCAGATCGTAAACCCCTGCGTTGGGTGAACAAAATGCATCTGTAAAGTACCTATAGTGACTTACAACAAAGTCTCGTATTCACAACAAAGTCTCGTATTCTGCAGATGCTCGATGGTCAGCCAGGGAGGCAGATTCTGTTTGTGAGTCGGCTTCCAAAATCCATTCTTCCATTTGTCCTGTTGTTAGAATCATGGCCGGGCACATAGATGGACAGCTAGATTGCATTTCCCAGCATTCTTAGCAGTTAGGTGTGGCCACGGGCATGAGTGGTTGCCAGTGGAAGTGATGTGTGCCACTTGTGGGTCTGAGACTTGAGTTACTTGAAAACTCTTCTTTACTCTGGCAACTGGAACCCAGCTGTGATGGTGACCCAGCTTGGACCAGGCAGAAATGCAATGATATTCTAGTCTAGGGGATGGTGGAACAATAGGACATAGGAACCTGGGTCCCTGAATGACCAAGTGGAACAGAGCCTCATTGCTGACCTGGACAGCTCATCTCAGGACTGTTTCATGAAAGAGAAGCCTCCATATTATTTAAGCCATTGCATTTTTGGACTTCTTTGTTACAGCAGCCCAGTCTTCACCTGATTGATATGGTCAGACCCATTTGCTAAATGCCTTGCCTGTCTCACCAGCTTTATTGTTTCTATAATTCTAATCCAGACTTCAGCTAAATTCAAAGTCACTACCATGTCAGAGGCCTTCGGAGTTGCTCATGGATAGTCAAAACTACTGATTGTGGAAAATATCAAACATCCAATCAATCAGTCAATCAATCAATCAATCAATCAATCAAAGAGCATGTTTAGAAATTGTTTATTTTCAGCTTAGGAACAAGAAGAATGCATCTCAGGAAAAGGAAAGGGGAAGGAAACTCCTTTACTGAGCCTGTCTAATGGGCCAGGTGAGGGACTAGGCATTTACAGATGTAATCCCAGGTTCTGACCACAGAACTGCTGTTACTTTACATTGCAGATGAAGACATTGTGGTTCAGAGAGATAAAGTAGCTTGGTCAATACATGGCGTGGAGTTGAAGGAATGGGCTCAAACTGTGGTGGCGTAAAGGAAACGGGCCTTGTACTGGCTGCGAGGTGCCCTTAACCTTTGCAGACTCCCTCTTGGAGATGGGAGCTCAAGGAAGCCTGGATGTTTATGAGGGCAGGTGAGCAGAGCTTCCAAAATTGTAAACCTGATCATGTCGTTCTCTCATTTATAACCCTTCAACAGGCCCTCATGGCCTTCCAGATAAAACCCCAAATTCTTACCAGCTTGGCAATCAAGACTTCAGTCACCTGACCTCTATTTTCTAGCCTCACCCATCATCATATGCTTCTTGTACTGTTCACAGGGAACAGTGTGAAGAAAGAACAGCTTTTTCTTCCCTTGGCTCCTGCCCTGACTGTCCACTCTTCCCAAACCCCCTCCCCTTTGCTGACTCTTCCATATGTTGCAAGATGCGGACATCACCTCCTCCAGGCAGCCCTCTCTCCCAAAAAAACCCTCTGCTCCTGCTGGGTTACATGTTCCTGCTCTGTGCCCTCTCAGAGCAGCTGATTGGCTGTGTGGCCCTGTGTATATTGTGTAACCTATCTGAGTCTCAGCTTCTGCAGCTGTAAAATGGCTGTGATAGGAATTGTATGGACAGCACAGAGATGTCGAGAGGTGGAGAGAGGTCACCTCCGTGGAGCTCTCAGCGTAGAGCCTTGCTCAGAGGACGCGCTCAGCCTGTCAACCACTCAGCACTCTTTAATGTAGTTCTCCCCTTAAGCATCTGCCTCCTGCAGGAGATTGGAAAGGACTTGAAGGCCCCGTGTAGCGCTGTATCTCCAGCATCTAGCCCAGGGCAGGACACAGCAGTGATCACTAAAGGTTGTGCAGAAGCCAACACCTAGGAGCTTCTCTGGCTCTTTTCAGGGAAGGTCCTGTAGACTAATGATGTGACTGACTTATTTGGTGGAGTGGTTACCAGCATCCGTGCTTTGAAGATGTGCAGGGACCTGCCCGAGGCCGTGCAGACGGTATTTGACAGAACCAGGACTTTTGTCCTCTGTGCGGCCACCTGATTGACTAAGGGAAGGATGTGTTTTGTTTTGGAGTGGGAAGGAGAGGGGACAAAGAAGGCACCAGACCTGCCACTTTCTTTATTTTGTTCTCTGCAGCTCGTGTCTGAGACACAAAGCCCTGGGAGAGCAAGTTCGCATGCGTTAGAGCAATACCAGCCCTCACCATGCCCCGGTCCCAGTGTTCTGACAAACTCTCCATGGCATTCTCTTGTTTATCTGCCCAGAATCCTTTTGGGTTGGAACTATTTTAATCTCCATTTTACAGATGAGGAAACTGAGGTTAAGTAACTTGCTGAAGTCACTCTTTGTAAGTAGCAGGGCTGGAATTCAAGCACAGGCTGTGGGACCTGAAGCCCACACATGACCCTCTGTGCAATGCTGTCCCAGGCTTTCCAAACCAAGTTACATCAGTTACTCAACACATCTCTCCCAGGCACCTCCTGGCAAAGGCATTATACTAATACAGAGATGCAGTGATTCCCAGAGCAGGGAATAAAGGAAAGCTACACACAATCACTGGCCATCGCTAACATTGATGAGGTATTTACTGTGTGTTATGTGCTATTCTAGAGACTGTGCACGTGTTAGACTTATTTAATTCTCACAGGAAACCTTTGTGATAGGTGCTAGGGTTAATCCCCATTTTACAGCTCAGGAAACTGAGGTTTATAGCTTGCATAAGGATGCATAGCTCCTAAATGGTTGAGCCTGCATTTGCACCCAGGCTATTACCCCATGCAACTTTGCAGGTTGCAGTCATGCTGTGGGTAGCATTTGGAATGGGCTTTGAAAGAGAAAAGGTCAAGGGAAGATGCATGCAGCTGGGTACCAATGAGTAGGTATCCAGCAAACCCTTCCCACCTCGAAGTCAGTTCATATGGTAATCCACGACCCAGGGCTGATAACATCTCTGGGAACAGCTTGGAACACCCATGAGAAACTGAGCGCAATAGTTGAGCAATGCAGCTTCATCTCTTGGGGAATGGAAAAATCTGGAAAATGAGGTTCTGGGAGTCTGGCAGAGCCGCAGGTTTGAGAGTCCCTTCCATTTTTTCCCTCTAGCCTCAATTTACCTTGCCCGTTTCTCCACCTCTGAGCCTTTCCTGTTGCCTATGAAACTTACCCTCCCCTCCCCCTGCCCCTCCAGTCCCTGTCTGCCCTTTAAGGTCCCTCACTGCTTGTAACAGTTGTATGCCCTCCCTCCCTCCCCGGGGCAGAGCCAGCAGGCTGTGGGCACCTTTATCCACATCATTCTTGAAGGGCCAGCTGAGCCCTGGGTAATATCTGGGCTGTGGAGGCAGACCCACCTGCACTGACACTGGTAGAGGAATTAAGCTAGTGACTTAGCTAGTCCTGGATTTGCCCAGGATTAAAGGTTCAGAGAGGGAGAGGAAATCTCCTTAGGTCACGTGGAGAATTATTAGAGAATTCCTTTCCTGGCTCTGCTTAACTAATCTGAGCCTTTAAAATGGGGAGAGTGATACCTTCAGGGGTGGCATTTCCTTCTGTGCTCAGTCTATGTAGAAATGAGCCCTACTCCCCACCCACCCCTTTGTCTTTGCAGATGTACGAAAAGTTTCCTACCACTTCTTTTATGAAGTGGTAGGAAACTAGAGGTCAGAGGATCTTGCTTAGAGCATCTCAGTAACCCTGAGAGTGCCTTGCCCATACAAAAACGCTCAAAAGATGTTGGTTAACAAAACGGCCTTTCAAAGAATGTTCAGAGCCAAAGCAAAGTCCAGAATCCCTGGGGCTGTTTTGGCATTTCAACTGCCATGTCAGAACAGTACCCTTGTGGTGCACAGGGGTCGGCTTTCCAGAAAAACCTGTTCTGGGGACCGAGCCCAGCCCAGGGGAACAGGGTGTTAGGCAGGCATCCCAGAGTGAGACCCCATTTATCTTTGTGCAGCTGGTTGGAAGGGAGCTGAATAATCATTTACGTGCTCGTTGTGACAGGCACCTGGGCCCCAGGTTGAGACAGGTGGCCTCGGGTGGCCTGGGTATTAATGTGGCTAATTATGTAGATTGCTTCACTGGGAGATGGGAGAGAGGATGGGGCCCTGGGAGTCGCAGTGGGAAGGCCTCCCTTGTGGGACCCAGCCCTTGGTGTGCTCATCGATGTGCTGTTTGGGAAAACTGGGGGGCCCCAGCCAGGTCCTGAGGTGGCTGATCCCCACAGCTGCTCTCTGCGACAGACTGAGTCTCCAGGATGATCTTGGCATGGCTGCAGAGGGAGAGATGGGCCCTCCGGGAAGGAGAAACTCTGGGGCCAGCTAGAGTGGCGCTGACAGATGGCTTGATAATAATCAAAAGGTACACCTTCCAGGTCAGGAGGGAAATGCCGCCCCCTGGAAGTAGGGAAAAGAAGAAACTTGCCAAGGACAAGTCCTTGTAGGGTATTTGATCCCAGAGAAGGGCAAGTGTGTTTTCACTATTGATCTTGGCTTGATCTTATTTCTAGCTCTGAAGAGAATAAAAGTGTAGACTCTATTTCTTGTTCTCTATGGCTGGAATTGGCCACACCCATAAAGTTCTGTGAAGACTAGTGACACACCAGCTTATGCTGGAGCTTTAAAAAAAAAAAAAGATAGAGAAAACCAAAGATCAGTGTCATTCATGAAACTACTGACTTCACTTTACAGTGAGTAAGCAACTACAAATCAGCAAAACAAACCCAGTCCATTTCCCTGTATCTCTGCCCTCATCATAGGTACTCCAACCCCAGAGAATCTTCTACTTAAAGATAGCAGTTTGGAGATCTGAGCAAACCCAGCCCAAGAGCAAGTCAGTGTGACTTAGTTAGTCAAGTGGAAATGAGCCAAAACTTTGGGAAGAGTCTTAAGTACAGCTCTCAGGAAACCAAGTGGTGTATCTCCTACCTATTTTAAAAATGTGTCCCCTGGTTTTTGTGAACACCTATGACTTTGGGAAGCACTTGCTGTGTTTATGTATTTAAAGCTTTTTACAAGTTCTGAGAGAACACTGAATTTGGTGAGAGTGTCACTTCTTGGTGTTTTGGGGGGATGGGAGTGAGGGTGAGGGATGGGCAAACCAATGTGACCTTGGCATTTCCTCTTTTTGAGCTGGAGAGCCTGTTGCTTTTCAGGAATAAGGCTCTGATTCTTTATCATGCTAAATTGGAAGTGTTTCTCCTTCCCTTGTAGATTCTTCCCTCTCTTGCTGTTTGATGAGACAAAATGTAATTCAAGCACATTTCTTGGTCCACAGTAGACGTCCAATAAATGGTAGATCTCTTTCTGGCTCTCTTTTAGTGCCTTTCTCTCCTGGTTGTCATGACAACATATCCCTTCCCCCCATTGATTATAAGATGCTGTATTGATTTAGTAACAGCCTTTATTTATTTATCTCTTTATTTATTTATCTATCTCTTTATTTATTTATTGGCAAGGTTGGTGTGTGTGGTGGGGACAAATATTGACTGCAAGGGGTACCCTGATTCCCTCAGTGTTAGCATCTTAGAATTGAAGGGTGTCACTAGCTTATCTGAACGGACTCAGGAGCAACATGGCTCAGAAAAAGCGGCACAGGGTCAAGGCACTTGGCAGCGTTTGATGAAGCTGACCATGTCTGCCATCGGGAGATGCCTTCTTCCTTTGGCTTCCAGGACACACTTTCTCTCTCTCTCTCTCTCACAGACACACACACAAACACACACATTCTTTTTCTCTCTCTCAAAAGGAAAATTTCCCCACTGTTATTATGATATAATTGACATGTAACATTGTGTAAGTTTAAGGTGTGCAATGTGGTGGTTTGATACATGTATCTAATGTGAAATTTACCACAATAAGGTTAGTAAACACATCCTTCACGTCACATAATTACCCTTTTTTATGGTAAGAACTTTTACGACCTCTCTCATAGCAACTTCCAAGTGTACAGTACTATGTTGTTAACTACAGTCACCATGCTGTGCATTAGATCCCCAGAACTTATTCATCTTCTAACTGGAAGTTTGTACCTTTTGATCACTTTCACCTCTTCTCCCCACCTCCCTGTCCCAGCAACCATCAGTCTGTTCTGTTTCTATGACTTGGGTTTTCTTAGATTCCACATGTGAGTGAGATCATACAGTATTTGTCTTTCTCGGACTTGTTTCACTTAGTATAATACCCTCAAGTTTCACCCATGTGGCAAATGGAAGGATTTCCTTTTTTAATGGCTAAATATATTCCATTGAATATATATACCACATCTTTATTCATTCATCCATTGATGGACGCTTAGGTTGTTTCTATGCCTTGTCTATTCTAAATAGTACTGCAGTGAAATGGGAGTGCAGATATCTCTTCAAGTCCTCTGACCATTTCTCAATAGAATTATTTGTTTTTCAGTTACTCACTTAAGGTGCCCTAGAGGCACGGCAAATGATAACCTATCTAAGACCGCTGCCCAGTTTTCTCTCCAGTGATTCCCTTTTCTACGCTGGGTTCGGGGCTGGTCGGGATGCTCTGGCAGTGTGGCTGGTGCTCAGGTGGCCGGCCAGGACCCAGGGGCCTTCTCCTGGCCTCCCGATGGATGGCTGGGGCCCTCTCCGCCACACCCCTGGACTCTTTTTTGAAACACATAGAAAAGGGTCAGGAAGATGGGTGCTCCTCAGGCTGCGGATGTTTACAGGGTCAGGCTGACTGATTGCAAAATGGAGATTGGGAAAGGGTGAGTGGGGGGCAGGGCCCAGGATCTAAGGGCTGTGGTTGGACCCCAGCAGACCCTCCAGAAAGAGCCAAGTGCCCTGCCAGCTGCAGTGACAGGTGATCCTCCGATGCCACTGCTTCCAAGGGCAGCTGACGTCTAAGTGCTCGGTAGAGCCCACAGCCCAGGTCATGCCAGGCTTAACACACCTAGAGTGACACCTGGCACATAGTGTTCAGCCCGTGTTAGCTGTTGTGATTACTAAGAACCCTGTGCCCGGCGTTGCTAGGCTCTTGCCCCACTAGAACATGACCCTCTGCACCGTGCCTCTTCCCTTGGTGACTGGTCCCACCATCCACCCAGGAGGGTGGAACGGGTCCTCTGGACATCCTGAGAGGGGCAGGAAGGCCTCTCAGGCCCTAACCTAGCTGCCAGGCAAGACCTGACCTGTTCCCTTTAAGACCAAGTGTCCACTGGGCCATTTGCTGAACCGTACACCAAGCAGGTTAACATGTGTTCCCACATCCCAGAAATAGGGTTACTGAAATGGTAACCACACACACAGACCAATGGTGGCAGCGGGAGGTGGGAGAGGATGCCCTCAGAAGCTAAGAGGCCTGGACTCTCATACCGATCACATAACTTTGCACCTTAGTTTTCCCATTATGGTGAGCACAGTTCCTGCTGAATCCTTCCGAGGGGTCTTGGAAAGCATCGGATGGAGTTGAGGGCAGAAGGTGAAGGTTGAACTCCAAGCTCTGCCATTTATTAACTTTGTACCTTTGAGCCAGTCGCTTATATGCTCCCCCAGCCTCAGGGCTCCTTCCTGTACAATGGGAATTATCATACCAACCACTGGAGTTACAGACTCTAATCACAGCAGTCACGTGAGAAGGAGGGTGGAGGGCACAGCCAGGGCCTGAAATGGGCATCCGTGTGGGCTTGCATGCTCTACAAAACACCCCCCGGGAAATGGGGAGTCCTCACGCTGTCTTCATACAGATTGAAGAGCCAGTAGAGTGTAAGGTCTTGCTTTGCGCTGTGCTTAGAACCTTCCTGGAGAGACTGTCCTAGGCCAGAAACCCAGGCCGATGACGTTGCACAGTAAACCATAGTCAGTTAAGATGGATCTGGAGCCAGGCTGCTTGGGTTCCAATCCCAGCTCCGTCTCTTCCTAGCTGTGTGCCGTTGGGCAAGTCAGTGAACCTCTCTGCACCTTATTTCCTAATCTCTGAAGTGGGGATGATAGCAGTCTCCTCTTCTTGAGCTATTTTGAGGATTGAAATGAGTTCATTTCAGAGCACTTAGAGTAGGGTCACATCAGCGCTTATAAGTAAAATAAATTACCGCCTATCCCGTGCCCTTCCTGAAGCTCCGAGCCCCTGTGTCTGGCCACTGTCAGGAAGTGAGGACAGGGAGAAAGCAGGCTTCGATGTTCCTCATCCTCAAATGATTAGGTGAGAAGAAAGGAGGGAGGTCAAAATCACCTGCTTGCTTTGGGCTTCATCTAAAGTGAGAAGTGAGGTCTGCTTTCTGCACCTACCACTTTGGTGAACGTCTGTCTTTTGGCAACAGGTAACCAGAAACCAGAACTGGTCAAACCAGGGCACCTGCCCTGCACCCCCCTTCCCCCCTCCCCCTCCTGACCCCTGGTTATAAGCTCTGCGGGCCCTCTGTCCAGGCAGGCGGAAAACACTTCCATAAAGCACAAAGCAGGAGGTCCCATGCCCAGACCCCACGGACTGGCCTCAGGTGGACAGAGTACTGGACTTGGAGCCCACAGATCTGGTTCTGGGTCCGGGTGTAGCTTTGGTTCTGGGGCAAAGTCTTAAAAGCGCCCTGAGCTTCAGTCTGCCCTTTGGTAGACTAGGGATTGTCATGAATACACGTCAGAGACAATAGATGCCAATGTGTGTTGTAAATAGGGAAGCTCAGAACAGTGGGTAAGGGATTATCATTGAGTAGAGCTGCCAGTGCATCTGGCAACTTCCATCAGGAGATTCCTGCACAGCCTGTCCTGGGCACGGGGTGGGGGCGGTGTCCAAACTCAGCTAATGGTGTAGAGTCTCAGGAGAACCCCACATGCTTGTGGAGCTTGGTCGGCAGAAGACCGGCTGTGGGCACTAGAGGTGCGGCCACATCCCCAACCTGAGATAAGAGTTCTTATCTGGTTTCTGTCACTGTGGGGCTTTGGCAGGTCACTTTCCTTCTCTGGGCTCTGGTTTCATCTTCTGTGAAATGAGAGGATGGTGGCAGGAAGCAACACAGTGTGGCAAGCTATAGACCGACTAGGTAATGTATGTGAAATACTTTTGCAAACTCTATGGGCTACAGCATAGAAATAGTGCTGGCCAGACATTTGGGCTCTAGTCCGGCCTCTGGAGCAAGCATGCTGCATGACTTTGGGCAAGTCACTTCTCTCTGAGCCTTGTTTTCTTCATCTATGAACTGAGCATCTGGGGCTGGATCAGTAGTTCCAAACTAGCTACACATTAGAATCCACTTGGGGGACGGGGATAAAGACACAGACGTCCCACCCCGTCCCAGACCAACTCAATCAGAATATCTGCGTGGGGCATCAGGATCATTCCCAAGCTACCCATTTGTTGCCAATGCTCGGGCAAGGTTGGGACCATCTATCTGGTTGATTGGGAGGGGCCCCTTTTGGCTTAAGCTTGCTCGATTTCTTGGAAGTTGGTGAGATATGGTGGTCACAGGTGTCACCAACACTGGGGCCGCCATCCTCCCTGCTGAGAAGCAGGGATTCTAGCCCAGCTGCAGAGCCTCTGTCCTCACCTCAACTCTGGCTGTGCACTAGAATTTCCTCGTGGAGTTTTTCAAAATCTTCCATAACTGAGCACCACTGAGAGCAAAGAATAGAATATTTGGGGGGCAGGACCTCCCTATTGTAAAAGAGCCCTCCCAGGTGGTTCTAATGTGCAGCTCGAGTTGAGAGCCACTGGTTTAAAAAGGGCCAGTGGGCCGGAGAAACAGAGACCCCCTACCTCCTGGCCCCTTCCTTTCCCTGCCCGGGGTGCTCCCCCTGGATGGAGTGCTCCCCCTGGATGGGGTGCTCCCCCTGGATGGGGTGCTCTGAGGCAGGTGGTCTAGAGGTTAAGGGCATGGACTCTGAAGCCAGGTGGGCTGGTGAATTATTGGCTGTGTGACTGGGTTCAAATTATGCAACTGCTCTGAGCCTCAGTTTCCTAATTTGTAAGCTGGGGCTTACGGCAATACCCACCTCATGGAGCTGTGGAGGCTGAAGGAGGTAACGCACGGAAGGTCTACAGAATAGGACTTGGCGCGCAGTGCGTGATGGCTCTAATATGGGAGCAGGGGCTGAGTCTCGTTCACTCCAGACCCTCGAGTTAGAGTCCAGTAGCCCCAGCGGTGACCTGTTAGGTTGGGTTAACCGGAAGCCTCTCTATAAACGATAGGCTCATAGCCCATACTTCTAGAGTTCCTTCCTTGATCTTTTTTCCCTTAAAGCTTGTTAGCTAATCCGGCAGTTCTTTACCCTGACTGTGGGTCAGAATCACTGGGAGAACTTTTGAAAATGCAGATCACCAGGCCTAACCCTCCCGCTGCCCCACCCCTAATGAGTGGTCTCGGGTGTGGCCCAGGAATTTGGGATTTGGAAACGCCTCTCAAGGGACTTTCACGTTCAGCCAGGGCAGAGAAACGCCGCCCTTGACGCGACTTGATGTGAGCCTGTTGACTTACCTCTGTACGCGCGCTCATGGATCAGGGAAAGTTGTCAGTCTGGGAATCTGGATTTTTGATTCAGAAAACATAACTTTGCCAAACTATTTTCTAATGGTGAGGAAATTTTTCCATGGAGCCGTTTATATTGGGTTGGCCAAAAAGTTCATTTGGGTTTTTCCGTACCATTGTATGGAAAAACCCAAATGAACTTTTTGGCCAACCCAATATTTTCTCACCTTGTGGTAGATTGAAAAACAGATTTTGCAGCAACTCCCATCGAGAGGAAGAGTCTATTTCGCGATTCCTTGAACCTGAGCTGGTTTGGGGGAGTCGCTTTGACCAGCAGAACGGGGCAGACGTGCGGTTGTGTGAGTTCTGGAGCCCAGGCATCCGGATGCTTTGTGGCTTTCACCTTCGCCCCTTGGGATGCTCCCCTGAGAACCCCCGTGTAAGGCAGCCAGTTCACCGACTGGAGGATGGGAGGTCACACGGAGGAGAACTGAGGTGCCCCAGACAACAGCCAGCACCATCTTGCAGACTCATGAGGAAGACCATCTTGGACCTTCCACTCCACTGACGGTTCAGCAGACCCAGACAAAACCAACAGAGGAACTGCCTAGCCCACTAGCAGAACCGAGAAATCATCAGTCATTGTTTCAAGCTGCTATGTTTTGGCCTGATTTGTTACATAGCAATAGATGCCTGAGCTACATCTTATCCACCCCTTTCAACTCAGGATTTCTATCATCAGGACAGGTTCCCAGAATAAGGGGCAAAATTGATGGACTGGAACAAAACTTACCCCTAACCCCCTGGGGTTTGAACCTGGCTCCCAGGTTTAGCCCAATATGATAAATAGCCCAGAGGAGGCCCACATGGGGGCTACTGGGGCCAAGGTGATGCAGACCCCAACTGGCCTGTTCACCCTTGGAAGCCTCACCCTGTAGGTGGCCTGAGGCTCCAGCTGTCCCCACCAACCTCTGACTGCGTTGTAGCAATATCCATTCTATGGCCCCAGAGCCTTGGGAAACCCTGGCGCAACCATGAATGAGTTAAATGCTATCTGATCAGAAGCCAGAAGGCCTGTTTTCATTTTCAAAACTCCGTGTGTCAGTGACTCTAATGCAATGTCCAGCAATGTCTTGAGCAAGTGACCGGCAGGGGACATAGGATGCTATTTACTCAAGATAGTCCCATCACGCAAAAGCAACTTGCCTAACCGGGTTTGTAAGCAATGGTTACGAGACCACCATTGCAACAGGGATGGCCCTGGGTGATGGTCTCAGGAAGGGGCTGATTCCTTCCCCCAGGCCAAATTTGGGGCCATCTCTCTGTTTTTGGAATCCTTGGGGCTTGGGTTTCTGGCAAAGAGCAGAGAAAAAGGGTGATTGGGAAATCCCACGTGGATGTGGAATGGTCCTTTTAAGGATGGGTGCCCTGGGGAAGAAAGCTTCATGCTTCTTCACGTCCATCTCCCCAGCCCCTTGGATTCTGCATCCGTTTCTCCCATTTCCAAATGCAGTTTTCCTTCCTGAGAGCCAGTCGCGCACACCTTGCCGTTTTGCTCTTCCAGTTTACAAATCCTTTGTTCCCTCTGCCGGGGGAAATGCAAAGCTTTCCCCCAACTTCTCTTACTTCCAGGTGGAGCCTCCCTCCTGTACCTCATCATCCTCAGTGTGAGGCGTAGACCATCTCTTTGCTCTGTACCCCCCAAATTCCCAAGATCTTGAAACTTTAGGAGATGCTCTTGAAGATTTTCTGGGGCTCACAGGGAGGAGCCCCGTCTTCTCCCCTGTCCCCCACCCGCCCACCCCCTGCTCGCTCCCAAGTCTTACTATTTCTAAGGCAAAACACACTGGTCTTCCTCTGCAAATCCCCTCCCAGGCTCACCCTGCCTCGCAAGTACCCATCAAGGTATTTATAATTCCCCCCTCCTCACACACCCCAAACAAAAACAGCTCTCTCCTTCAGAGAAATCCTGGTGTCAGCTTTCATCTATACACTTTTTCTGTCTTTAATCCATGGATTGAGATTATAACTGGGCAAGACCTTTTAACCCGGGATCTCCAACTCCCCAGCTATTTGCCTATCTCAGCTTTCATAAGGGTGAAGGCAGATGTCTCCCGGGGAGGGGAGACATTTCTGCCACCGAATGCCTGTCCCCTGTCGACGTCCCTAAATGTCCACATGCACCAGGTGCTCTTCTCAGTGTTTTATATAATCTCTTTGAATTTTCAAAGCAGTCTTAGGAGGTAGATACTATTAGTATCCAGATTTTACAGTGATTTCACAGCTGAGCCAGGGAAGTTAGTAACTTGCCCAAGATCATGTAACTCGGAAGCGACGGTACAGGGATTCTGGCCTGGTGCTGTCCTGGTCTCCAGCCCCCTCTTTGGGGCTTTCTGGCCTGGGTCTGTGCCTGCAGGCCAGTTCTCTCTCAGCAGTCAGAGCTGTGGGTGGGTGACAAGACTGCGCTGTAGGTGGGTAGAAGTTCACGATGTGGATTGGAAGGGATGGGGTGTCCGGTGGTGAAATGCTGCAGGCAGGTGGGCTTGCCACCAACCTCTTGCCCTTGCAACCCAAGGACAGTAATAAATCCTGCCGTCTTCGGGGCAGTGGTCTTACAAAGCAGGGTGCTGTGTCTGGGTGTCTGGACTCTTCCTCCTCTTTCTCCCATTCCTCCGTTCCCCATCAAAGTGAATGAGTCACTCAGCTACTTGGAAGCCCATTGCAACTCAGGCTGCTCACCGTGATGGAGGGATGTTCCCTGAGAAGTCTCTCTTGGCCCCTGGAGGCATTGCCCCACACCATGTTTGTCAAATGATCGACATGGTCCGGTGTTTTGAAATAAAGTTCTTAAAGAGAAGGCAAAAGGTTTTTTTGTTTGTTTGTTTTTTTCCCCACAGAGGAGAATTTCTCTGCACTGTGGGAGGGGTGCATGATCTCAGATAGATAAAGAAACCTGTCCTAACTCAGAAAATACAAACGTGACTAGACTCTCCATCGGCCTTTGGGAGAGAAAGCATTTTTCTTCCCAGAGCAGCTGAATGATGGTGGAGGCAGTTTATAAAGCTTGGGGGCTGGGAATGGTGAGGGAAGAGGTGATTACTGCTGCGGCTGAATGGTGGGAAGGTGGATGAGGGGAGTGGATGATGGGATGAGGGGTTCAGCTCCCTGTGGAGAAAGGCATGTGATTTAAGGGTGTGCATGTGTACTGGGTGCTGGGGTTAGGGTGGGCTGTTTGCTGTATTGTGGGAGAGTGATTATATGGGTCAGTACTATTAAGGGATGGTGCTAGGGTGGGGCTTGGGGGTATATATGTGTTTTGGCTGCAGTGTAGGATTATGACTTGAATAGTGTATTAACAGTGTGTTGGGCAACAGGTAACAGAAAACTCAACCCATAGCAGCTTCAGTAATAAGGGGATTATTTTTCTCACAGAACAAGAAGTCTGGAGGTGGGCGGGCAAGAGGTGGTACAGAAACTCAATGGTGTCATCCAGGTCCAGGCTTTTTTGATCTTTGCGCTCTGCTATCTCGGTGTGTTGACTTTCAGCCTTCTGGTTATGAGGTGGGCATCGTGCCCATTGGCCAGGCAGGAGGAAGGAGCAAGAGATCACACCAGCTGGGGCTGTTTACTTTTTGTTAGGAAAGTCATAAACTTTCCCAGATGCATCCTCACTTCCCAGCAAACTTCTGCTTATATTTCACCCGTCACAACTGTGCCATATGGTAACCCCTTAACAGCAAGGGAGATGGGGAAGTTGATTATTTGGTTTTCCCACCTATCTACTAGAGGAGGACATGGGAGAACGAGGCGGGTGTGGGTGTGGATCGGCCCAACTCCAGCGCTGCCCCAAACGGGAGACTGAAATGCTGTGGGGATGGGTTGCAGAGTAGGTAAGAGGGTAGTTGGGAAGGTGGTCCAACAGAAGAAACACGACCGTTTTATTCAGACATCATGCAGTCCAGCTCTGCTAGCCACGGAGTTCTTGGCAAGCTGCTTGCCTTTTCTAAGCTCTGGTTTCCAGGTGCGTCTGCTTCGCCCTTTCAGGACACGTGCACTGCTGTGTTTAAATGCCCAGCACAGCACCCAGCACTTAGTTGGTGCCTAGCCAAGGGGATTTTTGTTATAACCTGTGTGAATGTATATGGGGAGTGGGGTTTAGCGTGGAGGGGAGTGATGTTCAGTGTCTGCTCCCCTGTCTTGATCAAAAACTTGCTCTCGTATTCAGCTTTAAGTTGCAGGTCCCTCTGTGTCTGTGTTTCAGGCAGGGTCTCTCAAAAGAGCTCGTGGGGTAGGGGGTGGCGTTTGGCCCCTTCAGGGCAGAGGCCCACAGAGGAGACAGCCGGGAGGGGTGGGGCATGGGAGTTGGGGCTGGATGCACCCCTTCTTAAGAAGAGGTGGGTGTGAGGCAGGCTGTCTGGCACTTTCCTCACGGTTCCATCGAGGAACCCTAGAAGGTGGATGTCACCAACCGCATTCTCAACACGAGGAAGCTGAGACTCAGAGAGGGGACGTTCATTGCTCAGGATGCCCCAGTTTGGGGTTTATGTGGGACCTGGGGGGCAGAGGAAAACCCAGGGCGTCCTGGGGCGTGGGGGTGGGTGGAGAATCGGCCAGGGCTGGGCCTCCTGGTGCGGGTGGGTGTGGGAGACTGTGAGTGTGAGGAGGTGGGCTCCCAGCTTCCCAGCAGCAGGCCAGGCAGAGACTGAAGGGCACTGCGGTGATGAAAGCTTTGTGACTCATTTCTACCTGGCCCACTGGCTTTTCCACCTGAGCGCTCTGGAGGCCAAGCAGCCCCGGGAGTGCGAGGGTTGGGGGGGCTCCGAGTATCTTTCCAAGGCCTCCCCCTCCCCCCACAAGGGCTGGTCATTTGGGGGCTTTTGTCCTTGAGCCTTTGCATATGTCATTCTGGCTCTCAGCTCGCCTTCCCTCCTCCCCACTGATGGCTGCTTTCACAAAAGTGGCCCAATCCTTGCCTCCTCCAGGAAGCCTTCTCTGATTGCCCCCACCCACCACACACACCTGCTACCCATCAGCGCTTAGAGGGCGCTTGGCTTCTGCAGGTGGGTCCTGCTTTACACAGTATGATGGTGCAGATGCTGGGAGAAGACAAATGAAGGGGAGGACTGTTCTTCACTTTACAAACGAGCCAGTCAAATATCAGTCACACACTAGACAATGATTCGGTGTGAGGAAATTAGATTTAAGCCCAGGCCTACAATGAAGGGCACATGTGCTCAGATTCAATCATTTACATGTTTTATTTTTTCAAAACCAGTGGAACTCACTTCCCCTCCCCCTTTCTCCTTTTGATGGGAAACAACATAAAAATAACACCAAAGATTTCTTTTTTTGGAAAATAGAGAAAAAAACCTCTCCATCCATCAGCCCTCTTATTTTTGAACATTCCAGTCTCTGTTCACATGCATATCAACTTAAATAGCTGCAACCCTGGAACTTTGACTTGACTGCTGGGCTCTGAGCTTCCTGAAAGGAAGCAGAGACCGATGTCATTCACCTGACCGCCAGCAGAGTGCCAGCCGGTGGCAGACACAGGATACAAGGGTTATTGTTACTGTCGCTATCACTCCTAGCTTGGTGGAGTCAGAGGTTGAGATCACTGCCCTCCTTTGGCCAGTTGAAGCAACCCCCTCCCTCATTTGATCCTCACAACAATCTGGCAGGTTAGGTGTTATTCCCTTCATTTTACACAAGAGGAAAGCCGCTTACCTGCCCAGAATTTCAGAATTACGAAGTGGCTGAGCTGAGATTTGAACCTAGGACCTTTGAGTTTAGAGCCCATAGTTTTTTCATTGCACTAGGGTTTCTCAAACTCAGCACTATTCCCATTTGGGGCTGGATATTCTTGGCTGTGTGGGGCTGTCCTGTGCGTTGTAAGATGCTGAGTAGCATCCCTGGGCTCCACTTGCTAAAGCCCAGTAGCGCTCTCACCCCCACCCACTGTGACAACTAAACATGTTTCCAGACGTTGGCAAGTGTCTTCCAAGGGACAAAATATCCCAGGACTGAGAACCACCGCAATACAGTAAAGACTAGCAGACCGTGCTGCCTTTCTTTGATGTCCTTTCCCAGGGTTTAGGGCGGCATATATGCAGTAGGTGCCAATCCATGGGGCTGCCTGCAAGGGCCCCTTGCTGTCTGGGTTTGTGGTTGGTCCAAAGGCAGGTCCAGGCTGTGTAAAAGGCACAGAAATGAGGATTTGTGTCCAGTCTCTGGCTCAACCCATGGGTGGCTGCAGCATCTCCTGGCACCCTTTCTAAGAATTTGGGGTTTGCCTGTCCCTCGCTGCACCCAGATGTGTTTGGGAGACTCATACTAATGGGGTGAGTCCTCGGCTGCCGCTAGCACACCCCGCAGCGCTGGACAGATTAGGAAAATGCACCCCTTCCTTAGCCCTGTCACAGGGCACAAGGCTTGGCGAACAGAACCTGGGCTGGATTCCCGCCTCTGCACACCCTCTCAGATGCTCTTGAAGAGTCCACAACCTATATATACAACCTTTCACAGCAGCCCCAACGTAGAACGTTTTGCAAACTCTCTTTCTCCCCCTCCACCCCATGAAGGCAGAGTCTCAATAATGGAAGCTCACGGATGACTTTTGACCTAAGACTTGACATTTTCCTCCCCTATCTTTGCCCTGGACTTGCTCCTTTATTCACTCAACAAACACGTTAAGCATCTGTTTTGTGCAAAGCACACGTTTAGAAACTTGGGTTTGGAGCATCAGAAATGAGTTAGTGCAATGTAGCGTGGTGATTCTCAAAGTCTGGTTCAGGACCCTTGCAGGGGTTCTGTAAGATCCTAGGATTTTCCCTCCAAACAGCGTATTGCACAATCCTGAATGTAGGAGCAGAGGCAGAAGCTCAGCTGTCTTCTCTTTTTTTTTTTTTTTTTTTTTTTTTTGCGGTACGCGGGCCTCTCACTGTTGTGGCCTCTCCTGTTGCGGAGCACAGGGTCCGGACGCGCAGGCTCAGTGGCCATGGCTCATGGGCCCAGCCGCTCCGCAGCATGTGGGATCCTCCTGGACCGGGGCATGAACCCGTGTCCCCTGCATCGGCAGGCGGACTCTCAACCACTGCACCACCAGGGAAGCCCATGGCTGTCTTCTCTTAAGCTCAGCATTAAGGAGGTTTGCCAGATGTAAAACAGTGCCACCCTTCTCAGTAATTCTTGTCTTGTTTTGGAAAACAGGGTTATTTTTCATGAAAAGGTATTATTTATGTTAAAGTGAAATGGGTTTCTTGTTATTTTAGGTGAATTAATAAAGATGAAAAATTTAAAAATTTTAATTTCTAATGGAGCAAATATCAGTAGATAGAACCCACAAAAATGAAAGCTCACTGGGGGCCTCTGTGATTGTTAAGTCAGTAAAGAGGGCCTGAGGCCAAAAGTCTGGGGACTCCTCATGTGGTGACAGAGCCCTGGGCTTGGAGGCCTGGACTTCAATACCAGCCTGGTTCTTCATTAGCTGGTTGTGAACTTTGGGCAAGTCCCTTAAATTTTCGGAGCTTCAGTTTTCTCATCTGTAAAATGGGAGCCCAATGGCCTCCTCAGAGGGTGATTGTGAGAATTTCGGCTCACTTGCTGGAACCCATGGTCTGTTGAAGGTGCTGCTGGTCCTGGAGGTGAGCTGAGGGTCGTGTGGAGGTGCTCATGGGGGAGGTGTTGAGTGGACACCACCATGGGGGGGTGGGTACCAGTCTCCCCTGCAAGGTAAATATGTGAGGATTGGGAAAGGTGGTCAAAGGAAAGGAATTCAGTTTGTGAAATAGCTTCAAAGGGGAATTGGAGGCAATGTGTTTTGCCTTTGATCATTTTGATGGTAAATACTGTCGAGTTTTGTAAACTGCTACTTACGGTCTCTCCCTCTCTTTTCAATGGACAGAGAGGCCTTCTCAGGGTGCAGCTACCTGCCCTTGCTGGGGTCCATTCAGGGGAGATGACCACCACGTCTTGCCAGGCACACAGCCCTGGAAGTGGCTTCAGAGAAGTCCAAAGGCCCAAGAGCGCTAAGAGGGGACCAGACGTTAGTCCTGACCAGGCAGCTGATGTGGGGCTTCACGACCACACATGCCATCTTGGGGCAGCAAAATGGCCCTTCCACCAGCCTGTCATGGTACTGAATTTCCACCACATGAGATTTCTTCTTTGGGCTATCGTTCTTTTTTTTTTTTTTTTAATTAATTTAATTTATTTATTTTTGGCTGCGTTGGGTCTTCGTTGCTGTGTGCGGGCTTTCTCTAGTTGCGGAGAGCGGGGGCTACTCTTCATTGCGGTGCGCGGGCTTCTCATTGCGGTGGCTTCTCTTATTGTGGAGCATGGGTTCTAGAGCGCAGGCTCAGTAGTTGTGGCACACGGGCTTAGTTGCTCTGCGGCATGTGGGATCTTCCCGGACCAGGGCTCGAACCTGTGTCCCCTGCATTGGCAGGCAGATTCTTAACCACTGCCCTACCAGGGAAGCCCTGGGCTATGGTTCTTACTTACCAGAAAACTTCTACCAAAGTATGAATAACCTGTCACCAGCCAACGAATGCCTCATGGTGGCCTTATTTATTTGATAACAGAAAGCCGGGCCTTGGGGTTATGAGATGGAGGACAGGTAGGTTTTTTTTTTTTTTTTTTTTTTTTTTTGCGGTGCGCGGGCCTCTCACTGCTGTGGCCTCTCCCATTGCGGAGCACAGGCTCCGGACGCGCAGGCTCAGCGGCCATGGCTCATGGGCCCAGCCGCTCCGCGGCATGTGGGATCTTCCTGGACCGGGGCACGAACCCGTATCCCCTGCATCGGCAGGCGGACTCTCAACCACTGCGCCACCAGGGAAGCCCGACAGGTAGGTTTTAAATGTCACAGGCCCTATCGAGTTTCCAGCCTCTATGTCTTGGCTTTTCCTTCTCCTGGGGCCCCTGAGACCCAGTCCTGGGGTTAGGACCACTTCTGTTCTGGAGATGATGGGTCTCAAATCTTTAAGTCTAAGCACCAGGGACTTAGCATCCTTTCTCCTGTCCCTCAGCTCCATTTTGTCTTATTTTTCCCAATTCTGGTTCAAGTCTTTTATGACCTCCACCTAATGAGGCTCTACTTGCCTAAATACCAAGAAATGTCAAATTGGAAACTTGTAGGGTGATAACTGGGAGCTTGTGTTGGCCCTGAGATCTCTGTCCTCATCCTGACGATGCTGTTTACCTACTGCCTGCCCTTCTAGTGAATTCCTGGTGGCTTCATTAAGGCCTCTAGTGGGTGCATTTGACATAGTAACACTCCCTTTCCCAAATGTCCACATCCTAATTCCTGGAATTTGTGAATATGTTGCCTCACCTGGCAAAAGGGACTTTGCAGATGTGATTAAGTGAAGGCTCTTGAGATGGGAGATTATCCTGGATTATCCGGAGGGCCTGATATAATCACAAGTGTCCTTAGAATAGGGAGGCAGGAGGGTCAGAGGCAGAGAAGGAGAGGTGATGATGGATGCAGAGGTTGGGCTGATGCGATTGCTGGTTTTGAAGGTGGAGGAAGAGGCCATGGGCCAAGGAGTGCAGGTGGCTTCCGAAGCTGGAAAAGGCAGGCACATGGATTCTCTCCTAGAATTTCCAGGAAGGAACACGATCCGGCTCATTTAGCCCCTTGAAACCCATTTTGGACTTCTGACTCCCGGAATTGTAATATACTAAATTTGTGTTGTTTTAAGCTGGTAAGTCTGTGGTGATTTGTTACAGTAAAAATAGGAAACAAATATAGTTGGGAATAAGGACTATCAGAAGCTGAGAAAACGGTAGGTAGATACCCCTCGGGATGCAGGGAGATGTCCTAGTATAAATAACGCATGGATTCTACCATCTAGGAGCTTACAGTCTAGCAGTGGGACCCAGACTTAAGGCAAAGGACTCCAGTGAGAGGCGCAGAGTGTTGAGCACTAGAGTGAAGCTGCAGATCAAGTGCAGGTGACAGAGATGCGGCTTCTGGTCAGTGAGTTCCTGGGAGGATTCCGATCAGAGGTGACATTTGAGTTGGTCTTTAAGGGAAGGATAAGATTCCCACAAATGGGCAGAGGGAACAGCACAAATGATGGCACAGAAGTGGGAAAGCAGGGTATGAACTTAGAACCCAGGGCAGAGCTGGGTTTGGAGTCAGTAATTTTCTATCAGGATGTCTGGCTATAAGCAACAGACAACCTCAAGTCCTTTCATGCAGAAGCAGCCCCGAGGTAGGGAGTGTCCAGGTTGGCCAGTGTGGTGCCTCGACTCCCTGGCCAGGGACCCCTGCTCTTTCTCTCCCCCGTTCTGCCACCGTCGTCTCACAGGGTTTGCCTTGGCCACAGCTTTGCACCCCAGGAGGGCTGCTGGTAATTCAGGGACCTAGTACTGACATGACGGTGTCCAGCAGAGGACGGGGGACTGTTTCTCTTTCTTCACCTGAATGTCTACTGATCAGCAAAGAAACCTCCCCTAGAAGTTCCCACTCCTCTTTTCCTCTGCATGTTTCCAAGGCCAGAATTTTATCTCCTGCTTACCTGCAAGAGGACTAGTTTAGGGAAGCATGCGTGTAGAAGAGAATAGGTGATCAAACAACGTTTGGGTTCTGTTAGCTAGGAAGATGGGGAGATGCATTTTGGATAAGCAACGTAAAGTGTGTGCCACCAGGGATGTGGAATTGGGGATGAGTGTGGGAGGATGGGGAGGACTTCAATGCCGAGTGGGCATTGTCAGTTCATCTTCCTGGGTTTGGGGAGCCATGGAAGGCTGTAGAGCGAGGGTGTGACCTGACCAAAGCGGAGCTTTAGAGAGATCACTCTGGCATTGTCATGGAGTGAAGGAGGGTGTCCCTGGAGGCTGAGAGACAAGTTGGGAAGCTAATGCATTCATCCATGTAAGAGGGCAGTGGGAGTGAAAAGGAGAGAATGGAAGCGAGAGGCCTCATGGGAGCAGAACGGATGGAACTTGAAGGCTGATTCCATTTCTCCCCACGTCTAATCCGTCACCAGTCCTGCTGGCACGGATCTCTCCATTTTCATAGCCGATGCCCTACTTCACGTTTCCTGCTTCTCCTGCCAGGCTTAGCACCCTCCTTGCTTCCTTTTTGCTTTCCTCTAATCTCGGGTGTCTCAAGCTAAGCATGATCAACGTTTTGGGTCAGACAACTCTTTGTTGCAGGGGGTGGGCTGTCCTGTGCCCTGTAGTGTTTGGCGGCATCCTGGCTTCTACCCAGGATGGGTGACAGATGCCTGTAGCACCTCCACCCCCGGTTTTGACAACCAACAATGTCTGCACACATGCCCTACATTCCCTGGGGGCAAAATCACCCCAGCTGAGAACCACTGCTGTACTTCCCTCCACAGCTGCCTGAACGACCAACCTTTAAAATGTCACGTCTGATAGAGCCACTCCCTTGCCTCCCATCCTAAAAGTCTTCAGAGGTTTCCGGTTACAGTCTGGTTACACTCCTCATGTTGCTGGTTTCTGCACACTCTTTGAACTTTACCCCCAGCTACTCCTCCCTCTCTCCAAGCCCACCCCGGACATACTGATCTTCTCTCTGCCCCTCAAGCCCTTCCCATGAGTTGTGTCCTCTGCCTGAAATGTTCTCCCACCTCTTTGCCTGGCCATACCTGAGCATCCCTCAGCTCTTGGAGCCAATGCGACTTCTTCCAGGAAGCATTCCCTGACTTCCCCCAATCCAGGTTGGATCCCCAGTTATGAAATACCCTCTCCAACACTACCTGCTGGACTCAAGCTGAGGGGCTGAACCAGAAAACCACTGAGGGGCTGTTTCTTGTGAGGATCTGAAATCTGGCAGGTCAAGTGAAGGCAGTTTTTGTGACCAGAGACATTGTGTGGAATGTGACAGTCTGAGGAGTAATGCTGCATCTGAAAGCTGCAAGTTATCCTTGTGCCTTTAGAGAAGACACTGCTGGGTGCGTGTAAGAGTGCTTGGGGTCTGAACACAGGTGGGACGTTCTCTCTGATACAAACAGACCTCACAGTTGTGAACGCCTGCTGGCTTTTGTACCAGCTGTGTGGCCTTGGGCACCTCAGTTCATGTCTCTGAGCCTCATTTTTACCATCTATAAAATGGGTATACATATACATACCCTCCACCAAGTGAGGCGTATTTTATAGAGTTGCAATTCCGTTAATGACAATGTATATAAAATGCCTGGCAAGTCCTAAGTGCTCAACAGGTGAATAAATGGAAACTGTTGTTGGTACTTAATCTCACTTCAGCAGGGAATCTTTGCACCCTGCCCTGGAGCTCCTTCAGCTGTGTGTGTGTGTGTGTGTGTGTCTGTGTGTGTGTGTGTGTGTGTGTGTGTGTGAGGGTGGCAGTCCGGGGAGGTGGCTGCAATGTCTGCAGGCTCTTACTCCTGGGGTAGTCAGGGCCCTCCTGACAGCTCGGCTGCCCCGCCTGCCCAGATCACAGACACCTCACCCCAGGTGGTTAGAGACAGCCAGTTGGGAGTGGTTTGGGTTTTTCACAATGGCAGTTTCCTGAAAGTCACCCTGACTCTGGGCTGGGGATTGCTGGGTGCCGGCCAAGGGGGGAAACATAGAAAGAGGAAGGCACTTCCTGTTAGAAAGCAGAGGGCTGGGAGGTAAAGCAAGGCGAGCAGGGAACCCGGGCCCCAGAATTGAGGGGGGGACTGTGGACGGGCCTCAGCAGATGCCCAGGACCCTCACGGCCCTGTAGCTGGAGGGGCTGGCATGGCCTCCCGTGGCCGGGTCTGCCCGGGTCTGGCCAGCTCTGCCAGGTTGGCCTGCAGGCCTCTCCCTGTCCCTGTCCTGGTCCCATCCAGTTTGGGGCACTGTCTTTCTCTGCCTTGACTGAGGTTGCTTCTCCCCTTTGGCGCCCTCCTGGCTCTCAGACCCTGGACTGGCTGCTTTCGAACCTACTTAGAAAAAAAAGGAAGGAACCTGAGGGCTTCCCTCCCAGAGAGGCCACCACCCAGCAAGGCCAAGCCGCATGCAGTGGCTCCTTCTAGCTTCCCTGAAACTCCAGGAACGGGGGGCCTCCTGGCTGTGCAACACCCCTCCTCTGCCCCGTCCCCATCCCACGGAGCCCTCTGTCATCCTGGGCTGCCCCGGGCTCCTTCTCTGCAGGGAATAGTAAACGTCTGTAATAGTCCCTAGCTTGCCCAATCGCAATGGATGGAAACCACCACAAACCCTCCGGAGGTGACCAGACCAGTTGACTATTCGCCTGCTTTTTCCTTTCTTTTCTCGGTACCCAGATTCTATCTGCTCACCCTCTTTTGCAGCTGCCTGTTGGCCGGAGGATTCTGAACAGGTTTTAGTACCCGCCCTGAGCCTCAGTTTGTGAACCTGTCAGATGGACACGTAGTACTAACAACCACCTTTCAGGGCTGACATGACGATCCAGTGACTAAATCTCCTCTCACATCAGAGGCTCATGGCTCGTGTGACCACGTGTCCCAGTTTGCCTGGGACAGCCGGGTTTATGCCCGTTGTCCTAGGGTCATTTTTAATAGCCGTCCCTTTTACTCTCAGAAGTGTCCCCGTTTGGACACTAAATGGCACAGCCATAGTCCATTCCCTCTCCTAACTGCTGGAGTCCGTCTTCCCTCCGCCAAGGGTCGGCTGCCGCCAAGCCCAGTATGGCCTTGGACAAGCCACCTTCCTGAGCTTCTGTGTCCCCCGCTGTGGGGCTACTGTCACCTGCCACCCAGAGGGCCCCGGTGTGTGCTCTTCTGGTCTGTGTCCCCATGGCACACAGTAGGCGCTTCGCTGGCCGGATGGCTGACCTGCTCTGACCGGAGAAGCCACCTGTGCCTCACCTCCCACTCACAGTGATGCTGGTCCCCGAGTTAGGGCCGGCGGGAGCCTGTGGTCAGCGCCCCAGGGTCACCCGCTCGTCCCCAGGCCACCCCACCCCGGGCGGGGCGCAGGCCCTTGATTCCAGCTGCTCCACACTTGCTGCCCTGAGTTCTCTGAGCACCTGTTTCCTCAGCCTCAAGCTGGGAGATTGGGCAAGACGGTGTGCCAGGCCGTTGCCAACTCGAGCTGGGTTTCTGGCCGCGGGGGCCACAGGTCGTGACGGGCTTGCGGGGCACCGAGACCACGGTCTGGACCCTGGCTCGGCCCCTCAGCCAGGGTGTGATCTCGGGCAAGTCGCTTATCCTCCTGGGCCACCACTTTCTCAAGTGAATGACGGGGAAATCTTACTTAGGCTGTGGGGTGGAGCCAAGGAGAGGCCGTGCTAGGTGTGCACAGTGCTGGGGGCCCAAGTAGGCACTTAGCACACACCTGTCCCTCCCGCCAGGCTTTGCTTGTGACAAGAAGGCAGCTCTCTCTCCCCTCCCCCCTTCCTCCTGTGTCCCCAGCTGGACGATGGGAACCTAGTCCCCCTCCACCACACGTTATCTCAGGCCAGAGAGGTGGGACACGTGGCCTAACAACTATGTAACATTTTACCAAGAGGGGAAAGTCAACAAACCACTGTCATGGAAAGTGTCCAGTGCGGACCTGATTGGCAGCCTCACGCATCACACTGATTTCTCAGGGAGGAGGCGGGACGGTCCGGGGTGCACGTTTCCTGAGCACCTACTAGGTGCTGGCATTTGCACTCACGTGACGCCACCTCATCTCACCACGACTCCGGGAAGCAGCTGTTGTTCCTCGCATTTCAGGACGAAGCCTGAAGAGCTTGCCTTGCCCAAGCCTGTCTAACTTCTTCTCAGCAGACTTGCTGGGGAGACTTGAACCCGGGCGTGTGTATCACCTAAGGCCAAATACCTTCCACCACCTTCCCCATCTGGGCCCCCCAGACCTTCGTCCCATCCCCCTCTCTGTCACAAAGGTGCTTGCCTCTTGGGATGCCTCAGTTTCCTCCCTCCCCATCAGCTGAGACCTTCCTCCCACCTACTTCTCAAGGATGCTTTGAAGATGAATCAGAGTGTGTTTTCCCAAAGCTCCCAGGGCCATCCGGGGCCTCACCAGGGCAGCGTATTTTTAGCTAAAGCACAATCACAGCAGCAGTACAGCCATAATGAGCGCTCCCCAAGCATCCTGTTGCCAAGGCAAGTGGCAGGCATCATGAATCCCATTTTAGAGATGGGAAAGCTGAGGCCGGGATTATCATTTGTGACCTGCCCATGGTGCCACGATGAGTCAGTTGAGGAGGCTCCCTTCAGCCTCCCTTTGTTTCCTTTCCCTCTGGAGAGAAGGGGGGTCAGGAAGAAGAATTGCCACCCCTGGGAATGTCAGGCTCTTCTTTGGAGAGGGAAGGGGTACAGCCAGACTCAGTGGCTCCAGCCCGACCTAGGGTGGGGTTGGAGAAAAATGAGGATGGGGGTGGCGGTGCCCAGGATCCTCTTCCTCACTGGACTCGGGCCCCCGGTGGTAGAGCTGGGACAGTGTCCCCCACGTTTCTCCAGCTGTTACTTTGAGGCTAAGACCATGGCCAGGGTGGTGATGGTGGTGGTGGTGGGGATGGTGAGGTATGTGTCCTGGTTCTTCTAGCCTGAAGGGGAAGAAACTGATGTGGAGGAGGGAGGCGGGGAGGGAGGCAAAGAGCTCCCATTTGCTCAGTGCCTTCCATATGCCACACACTTTATATCTCATCCCCATTCTACAGTGAGGAAACTGAGGCCAGAGGGGTGAAGCATTTCATATGACTTGCACAGCAGGTGAAAAGCAAAGCTGGGATTTCAATCCAGGCTTATTTAGCTGGAAAGCAGTTGTTTTGGAAGCAGCCCGCCCTGCATCTTTGGGAGAGGTGGCTTCTACACAGGGTTGGCTTCAAGCGTGTGTGACTTTTGTGATCACACAGGACCCTGCACTCACAGGGACCCTGCCCTTGGTTTAATTGGTCCTTCTGTCACCATCCTTGAAATTCTTAATAATTTTTGAAGAAGGGGCCCTGCAAATGGTGTGGCTAGTCCTGGGTCTATGCACAAAAGGTTGTGGGACCCGATGCCCCTAACTTGCAGAAGGCTTTGGGCTGGTCACTTCCACTAAGTGTCCCTATCTGTCCTTGTCTGCGGCTCTGTTTTGGAGGAACAGAAGCCGAAATAGGTGGTATCTCTTACAGCACTGTCAGTCTCCCTTCTGGACTGCCTTTTGGAAGCTGAGCCCCTATCTTTTATATCTCCTTGAACATGGGAAACCTTTCATCTTCCAGGAGGGGGAGATTTCTGCCAGCAGCCAAACATGATCCAGAACAAAGTTTGGTTTCAAGGTGGGTGATAAATCACATTTGGTGTGGAGTGGGGCTGGGTGGAGGCCCCAGCAGAGGACTGGCCTTTGCCAAGACTTGGCTTTAAGTCTGATCTTTGTTGTGCCTTTGCTGTGTGATCTTGGGCCAGTGACTTGACTTCTCTGGGACCCAGGGGCTTCATCTGGAAAATGAAGAGCAGTAGCACTCAGCTCCCAGATTTGCTGTGAGGATCGAGCATATTTGTGAAATCATTTTGTGACTGAAAAACAGCTGTACATACACAAGTTATGACTGGTTGAAAACAAGATGGTGGCATCAGTTCAAGAGGTTGGGGCCAGTAAATTGTGAAGGCCAGTTCCTCATGGGAGTCTGAACACATTTGATCAGTGTGAGCATCATTGGAAGGGCCTCCTAAGAGGCTTCTGGGCCAAGACAACTATTTTCTGGTTGTGGTCATCCTGGTATGTTGGTTACGAAGCAGCCCTTTGTCCTCTGTGGGCGAGCCTTGGAGACACTGTTTGTACAGAGAAATGGTCTGGGTTCTGAGCTTGCTTTGTGCGCATTCGTGAACTAGTTCTTGAAGAGAAACATGTGACCCCAGGGCTTGGCAGATGATGCGCTGCTCTGGTGGGTGTGGGTTGGGGCCTTGGTGTCGGTGTGAACACCACACCGGGGTTGTCCATCTGTTCAGCAAATATTTTTATTGAGCAGTTGCTGTGTTCCAGTCACTCTGCTGTTGCTGGGGGTACAGCAGGAAGCCCCGCCCCTTCTTGGACCACATTCTAATCGAGGATAAAGGGGTAAACAGATACAGTCATAAGGTCAGGTTGTGCCATGAAGGAAGATAAAGCGAAGTGAGAAAATGGAGAGGCACCGAGGCACTGATTCTGACTTAGAATCCTGAGGGATTGGGTTAAAGGTAGGGGTAACAGGCAGTGCAAAGGCCCAGAGGTGAGAGAGAGAGAGAGGAGAGAGAGAGAGAGAGAGAGTCAGGGAGAGGGAGAGGGAGGAAGAGAGGCAGAGGAGATTAGGAGAGAAAGAGGGAGAGAGAGGAGGTAAAGTGAGAGGACTCAAGAGAGGTGATGCGGACATGGGGAGGCCAGATCATGGAGGGCTTTGTAGGCCAAGGGAAAGTTCAAGTCCAGTGACTCCTCATGTGCAAAGTGAGGGCTTGGACTAGGCAAGTAGTTTTCAACTCTAAAATGTCTGGTTTTCAAAAGCACCAATGCCCAGGCCCTACCCAACATCTCTGGAGATGGGGCCTGAGCATCCGTGTTTATTACAACTCCCCCCCGACCCGCCACCCCAGGTGATTTTCTGGGCAGCCAGAATCAAAAAACCACTGGACCAAAAGGGCTTCAGGGCCCGCAGGAGGAGCTCCTGACGGGGCCACCTCCCTCCTTTCTGTCCCTTTTGGCGTCCTCCTCAGGCTCAGACCAGCTTCAGCCTCGGCCAGCAGCCTGCCTCCCCCGTCAAACATCTTGATCTGCAGGAAGAGAAGATCAGACGTGTCAGGGCCTTCTTCAGATCCACAGACCCCAAGACCAGAGGGCACAGGGCAGCGGCCACCCTTGGCCTTGGGAGATTTTGTTTACGGTGCACATTTCACTTCAACAGAGCCGCACAGCTGCGATCTTGCCTCACTGCCGTTGCCAGCAATGGGGGATGGCCTTCACCCCGCCTGCTAGTTTCTCAAGTTCCTCTTTTGGGCATGTGCCTGCCCCTCCGTGTTCCCGTGGCTGCGTGGAAGTGGACTGAGGCCCAGAGGGTGACTAAGAGGGGAAGCCCCTGTGCCGAGGCTCCCAGAGGCTCCTGGATTGCGTAAGGGCTATTTCTGAGGCGAGTGCAGACGATCTGATGAATCATAGCAAACACACATGGCTCCGGCGGTGGGGACAATCCTTCCTCATGAAGCTGTGGAAAGAGGAGCTTCTCAAAATGAATCAGCAGCAGCCGAACACCACGTCTGTGGGAGGAGGATGAGGGTGCGAATTACACATTTCCAAAGTGTAGGGGTGCGGCCTCTGGGGCCTGGGAGCGGGGGCTGCAGGGACCCAAGTCTGTGGTTTCCTCCATGACTCAAAAGGCATCCCTCGCCCACCTGAGCCCACCACTGGAATCTAGCGGCACTCCATCATGGAACAAAGTCTCTTGCACTTACCAAGGAGCTGAAGACTGGAGAAAATCCGAGGAGGTGTGGCTAGTGTAGCTGCTTGATGGTGACACACAGGCTTTGGATCCAGAAACCCCAGAGACCTCCCCTTGACTGGGTGGCCCATGTGAGAACTTCTTGACCATGAGGAGAAGGCTCAAACCATTCCTGTCAGGAGATGGGGAGACCCTCCCTGCTCCCCCAAGCTCAGAGGAGTGTGAGCTGAGGGGCAGAGATGTGTGCTGGTTGGGGCCTCACACTTTAGAATTAGACAATACTGGGTTTGAGGTCCAATTCCAATATGGGGATTTGGTGCGTGTGCCCAGACATAGCTGAGCTTCAGCTTTCTCATTTGTAAAATCAGGAAATAATATCTGCCTGGAAAGACTGTTATTAAGGACACATGAGGATTGCATGAAGCAGCAGGACGTAGATGCTAAGAACTTGGACTCTACAGCTGGGGGTTTAAGTCCTTGCTCTGCTACTGTGTGTCCTTAGGCAGGTGACTTAACTGTTCTGTGCCCCAGTTTCCTCATCTATAAATGGGGATGATATAATAATAGCATCTCCCTCATAACTGATATAATAAATAAGCTAATATATGTAAAATTGAAAGAAGGATGCCTGGTACATAATGAGTTCTCAATAAGTGCTAGGTATCATTATATAAAGTGATTATCAGAGCACGTTGTCATAAATTAATTACAGCCAGAGCTCAAGAAAGTGTAGTTGTCATTCATTATCATCATTACTTTCTTTCCAGAGAGCTGAAGTGAATTTGGATAAAAGCTGGGGCTGGGAGGTGCATTGGAGAGAAGAAAACCTGAAGTTAGGAACAAACAATCCTAACCTTTGTATGGAACCACAAAAAACCCTGAATAGTCAAAGCAATCTTGAGAAAGAAGAACAAAACTGGAGGCATAATGCCTCTGATCTCAAACTATATTACAAAGCTATAGTAACTAAAAGAGTATGGTAATTAACATAAAAACAGATACATAGATCCATGGAATGGAACAGAGAGAACAGGAATAAACCCACACATATATGGCCAATAAATTTTTGACATGGGAACCAAAAATATACAATGGGGAAAGACAGTCTTTTCAATAAGTGGTTTTGGGAAAATTGGACGGTCACATGCAAAAGAATGAAACTGGATCACTATCTTACACCATATACAAAAATTAACTCAAAATGGATTAAAGACTTGAATGTAAGACCTGAAACCATAAAATTCCTAGAAGAAAACATGGGGGTAAGATCCTTTGAAATAGGTCTTGGTGATAACTGTTTGTGTCTGACACTAAAAGCAAAAGCAACAAAAACAAAAATAAACAAGTGGGACTACATCAACTTAAAAGTTTCTGCACAGCAAAGGAAATCATCAACAAAATGAAAAGGCAGCCTATGGAATGGGAGAAAGTAATTGCAAATCGTATGTCTGATAAGGGCCGAGTATGCAAACTATATAAAGAACTCATACAATTAAGTAGCAAAACCCCAAACAATCTGATTAAAAAATAGTCAGAGGCCCTGAATAGACATTTTCCCAAAGAAGACATACGATGGCCAACAGATACATGAAAAGATGCTCAACGTCACTAATCATCAGGGAAATGCAAATTGAAACCACAGTGAGATATCACCTCGTATCTATTAGAATGGCTATTATCAAGAAGACAAGAGGGAGTTCCCTGGTGGTCCAGTGGTTAAGACTTTGTGCTCCCAATGCAGGGGGCCCAGGTTTGATCCCTGGTCAGGGAACTAGATATTGCATGCTGCAACTAAGAGCCCACATGCTGCAACTAAAAGATCCCTCACGCCACAATGAAGATCTCACACGAGGCAATGAAGATCCTGTGTGCTGCAACTAAGACCCAGCACAGCCAAATAAATAAATAAATATTAAAAAGAAAAGAAGACAAGAAATAAGTGTTGGCGAGGATATAGAGAAAAGGGAACCCTAGTACACCATGGATGGGAATGTAAACTGGTGTAACTACTATGGAAAACAATATGGAGGTTCCTAGAAAAATTAAAAATAGACCTACCATATGATCCAGCAATTCTACTTCTGGGTATTTACCTGAAGAAAATAAAAATACTAATTTTAAAAGATATATGCACCCCCATGTTCATTGCAGCATTATTTACAATAGCCAAGATATGAAAACAAAGTGTCCATTGATGGATAAGTGGATAGAGAATATGTCAAACACACACACACACACACACACACACACAAAATGGAATTTTAGCCATAAAAAGACTGAAATTTTGCCATTTGTGACACCATGGATGAACCTTGAGGGCATTGTAAGTGAAATAAGTCAGACAAGGAAAGACAAATACTGAATGATCTCTGTTATATATGGTATCTAAAAAACAAATAAACAAAACCCCAAACAAACAAAGCTCAAAGACACAGAGAACAGATTGGGGGTTGCAAGAGGTGGGTGGTGAGAGAGATGGGTAAACTGTTTTTTTTTTTAGTTTAAATACATTGAATAAAAAAAAAATCTGAAGTCAGGAAGACTGTGGAAGTCAGACTTTGGGGTTCCTTTATAATTCTGCTTGGTTTTGTCCAAAGCAGAGGGGCACTTTGCGATTAGCTGGATAGTGGGAGAAAGACACTGGGGAGAGTCTGCCTTAGAGAAGACTGGAGTTCCAGGGTGACCCCATTTATCTCTCTACAAAGATGGAACAACTTCGCAGAGTGCCCAATCCATACTGCACAGATAAGAGCCTGGAGATACTTCAGCAGTCTGCCCGGCCCCACGGCAGAGTCAGCCGTTGAGGTTCAGATGAGAGTTTTCACTCATACGTTTGTCCAAAGAACACACAATATTTATGGGGCAATAGCTGAAAATTCGAGAGGTTTTCTTCTGTGGTTGTTGTTGGTGGACATGTTTCCCTTACAGACACGCTGTTTGTAGGATCTGAGGTTCTGGTTTGTGACTCTTGTGTGCATAAGCCTGACAGCTGGGCTTGAGGTTAACTTAATTTCTGTAACTAGAATGTCCTCATAGAATGGTTCTCAGCCCCGGATGCAAATTTGAATCACATGAAAAGCTTTAAAAAATAATGGCGCTTGGGCCCCATGCCAGACCAATTGAGTCTGAATGGCCATGGGTAGGTCCAGGCATTGTAGGGTTTAAAAGCTCCCCGGGTGGTTCCAACGTGCATTGAGGGTTGAAAAGCCACTGTTCCAGTCCATCTGCTGCTCTGAATTGATTTTTTTTTCCTGCTTCCTTTCATCTTGAACTACCTGCCCCTCCCCACCCCACCCTGCCCCATCTCACTCCATTCCATTTTTTCCCTTTTATGTTCCACTCCACTTTATTTTATTGTGATCCATTCTACTTGAATACATTCCAATGAGATCGATTGGTTGAATGATTCAATCATACCCAAATTATTTATGGAAGGCCTACCGTATACCTGATCCTAGACTAGGAAGGGGAGACAACAGCAGGAAGCAGGAAAGGACAAGGTTCCTGCTCTCATGGAATTAGAAAGGGAAATAAGCCAATAAATGGAGGATATTTACAGATGGAGATTAAAAAAAATTAGGGAAGAGGGTGTGAGAGTAATGGGTGGTCAGAGATGGTGACATCTGAGCAGAGACCTGAATGAAATGAGAAAGCTGCCATAAGGTTATAGAAAGTTCTAGAAAAAGAAAAGAAATGAAGGCCTGAGAAGGGAATAAATTCCCTTCCAGTTCATTCTATCCCACACATTACATTTCATTCTTTTATTTATTATCTACCCTATTCCAATCCTTTAAATGCTCTCCTGGTTTATTATTTCAGTCCTAATTCGTTTCTTTTGACTTGGCTTAACCAACTGGGTTGCTAGTCTAATATCAGGTAACAGGTAGAGATGCAATGATTGCTAGTTTGGAGGTCAGCCAGTGGAGATGGGGCTGTCTCACTGCGGGGCTCAGCTCAAGTGTGGACAGATGTTCTGCCTGACGACCAGTTTCAGGTTTAGAAAGCAATTAGAAATTGGTTGCCGCAGATACACGGCCCCACGTGTAGCCTGCTGATCTCATGAATTTTTTGTGTCATGATGTACTCCAAATATAGGGCCTTAGTAGACATCATAAACCCATTTGGATTCAAAATACGTGCCTCATTTTCTCACCTGCCACAGTGTCTGAAATTGCCTTCTTTGGGTCACTTAGTGGGAGGCCTTCTAGAGATGAGCCGGTTTAATGGGGTTCAGGGGTCCAGTTAGTCTATTAGAGTCCCTTGGGATCTTGCATAGACTGGGATCCTGAGGGAATGGGACATAGGGCAGGTGTGTTAGTCTGCTCAGGCGACCATAACAAAATACCATGGACTGGGTGACTTAAGCAATAGACACTTAACTTCTCACAGTTCTGGAGGCTGGAAGTCCAAGATCAAGGTGCTGGCAGATTTGGGGTCTGGTGGGGTCTCTCCTCCTTGCTTGCCGACGGTGGCCTTCTCACCGTGTCCTCACACGGCAGGAAGAGAGACAGAGAGCTTTGGTCTCTTCGACTCTTCTTACAAGCACACTAGTCTCATCGGGGAGGCCTCATGACCTCATGTGAACCTACTCACCTCCCCAGGGTCTCACCTCCAAATACCATTACACTGGGGATTAGGACTTCGACATATGAATTTGGGGGGAAACAAACATTCAGTCCATAACAAAAGGCAAGATTTGATTAGAGAGAAGAAAGACCTAAGACCTGGTAAAGTAGGGGACATATTCCAGGATAGTATGAGGGCCCTGAGGCTGTGGACATGGGGTGAACAGGGAAGGCCAAGGCCATGCATGGTACATCAGTGTTCTACCGAGGGCCAGGCTGGTACCTTGTGTGGCAATTTTAAGACAAGTCTGCAAACTCATTGATATACATCCCATTGAGAGGTGAGGTTTATGTTTCTCCCTGCCCCATATCTTTTTTTTTTTTTTTTTGTGGTACGCGGGCCTCTCACTGTTGTGGCCTCTCCTGTTGCGGAGCACAGGCTCCAGATGTGCAGGCTCAGCGGCCATGGCTCACGGGCCCAGCCGCTCTGACGCACGTGGGATCCTCCCGGACCGGGGCATGAACCCGTGTCCCCTGCACTGGCAGGCGGACTCTCAACCACTGCGCCACCAGGGAAGCCCTCCCTGCCCCATATCTTAAATCTGAGCTAGCCTTAGTGACTCACTTGTAAGCAGTAGAATGCAGTACATGATTTCCAAGGCTAGATCATAAAAGCCCATGGAGCTTCTGCCTGGTTCTCTTGGGTCCCTTGCTCTGGAGGAAGCCAGCTGGTATGTAAAAAGTCTGAGACTGCCACGCTGGAGAGGCACATCTGAGCACCTAGCCCAAAACCAACCTCAACTACCAGCCATCTTGGACTGAGTCTGGATGTGACTGAGCAACCCAGGATGTCCAACCCCACCAAGCCTTCAGATGACTGTAACCCTAGCCAGCATTGACTCCACTCTCATAAGGGACCTGAAGCAAGAACCACCCAGTCAAGCCATTGCTGGGTTCTCAACCCACAAAACCATGAGCAAGATAAAATGGCGGTTCTTTTATACCACTGAGTGTTGGGGTAATTTACTTCATAGCAATAGTAACCAGAACACCTTGTACCTCGCCAGCTCTCTGTGGCCCACGGTGATGGACCAAACATCCAGAAAAATGACAATAGCAGCACACAACAGGTTGCCCCAGGTAGTTGGAGGGGAGAGGGAAGAATAAAAAGGGGCTTATAGGGCTTCCCTGGTGGCGCAGTGGTTGAGAGTCCGCCTGCCGACACGGGTTCGTGCCCCCGTCCGTGAGGATCCCACATGCCGCGGAGCAGCTGGGCCCATGAGCCATGGCCGCTGAGCCTGCGCGTCCGGAGCCTGTGCTCCGCAACGGGAGAGGCCACAACGGTGAGAGGCCCGCGTACCGCAAAAAAAAAAAAAAAAAAAAAAAAGGGGGGGTGCTTATAGACAGATGCAAACTATTATATATAGAATGGATAAACAACAAGGTCCTACTGTATAGCACAGGAACTGTATTCAATATCCTGTGATGAAACATAATGGAAAAGAATATAAAAAGGAATGTATATATATGTATAACTGAATCACTTTGCTATACAGCAGAAATTAACACAACATTGTAAATCAACCATACTTCAACTATACTTCAATAATATAACTACACTTATAGAAAAAAGAACTTGTAGACTTGGAAATGATTTTAGAGATTAACTTGTCTGACACCTTTCCTTTGAGAGGCTGACAGGAAGTGACTTGCCCCAGGTCACCAGGATTGTAGGTGAGAGATCTAAGGACTGGAAGCCAAGTTCCCACATCCAGACTCCTACTTTCCTTCTTCAGATTTTCTGGGTCAATACAGGGCTTTGGGGATAAGGGGATGGTAAGGCGGTTGGTTCTGGTTTCCCTGGAATGAGTTTGGATGTCACTAAATGAAACACTATCCTAGACCTCCCTGGAAGTGACTCCTCTTGGAATCCTTTGCCTAGAAAGTTCCCCCTCTGTCCATCTCTGCATATCTGGATCCTCCCAGGCCATCTTCTTTCTGATGCATTCAATGATTTAATGTATAAATATTCGTAAGGCACTTCTTATATGCCAAGAGCTGTATTGGGGTCTGGAGCTCACTTGTGGAGCAAGGTAAACATGGACCCTGCCCTCAGGAGCCACCCTGACCTCCCCACTTGGAAAAAACAGCTCACATCTGAAACTCCAGGCCTGTTGTTTTCACTCTGCATAGGACACCACCCCTCTGTGTAATAACTCGATTCGTGACTCATCTCTGGAATCGAAGCTCCTCCAGGGCAGGATTAGTGCCGGTTGGTCGATGTCTCTTCTAAAGCATGTGGCTCAGTACCTGACCCAGCTGCCCTGGCTGCTCTGTAAGGTAGTGAGTTCCCTGTCACTATCAGAGTGTGGGTGGGAGGACTAGGGTATCAGAGGGTTAGACAGGGGAGCCTCATCCCTCTACTGGAGAGTCTTGGTTCCTTATGTGATATTGCAATGGCACCTGCCATTTACTGAATGCTCACTGTGTCCTGGTGTGGTGCTTTGGGGTTTATATACATTTAATCCTCACATCCAGGAGGTGGTATTGTTTTAATACCCACACCTGCCCCAGCTGGGAAGTCGCTCCATCAGCCAGGCCTCTCATTATTTTAGGATGTGTTGATTCATTTATTTCCATTCTTGAAGTACAAGGGCATTGATGTGTTTCCAAAATTGGATGCAGGGCAGGTGGTTGTAACAGGAGCCGGAAGATGAGAGAGGAGAGGAGAGGACAGCTCTTTCTCTGCCTTTTCAAGTTGTGGGTCACAGAACATCAAAGCAGACAGAGTCTCCTTAGATGTCACCTGAGCCAGCCCCCTAATTTAACAGATGAGAAAACTGAGGCCCAGAGAGGGGAAGGGAAGCCATGATGGTCCCTCTCCTTCAGCTGGGTTCTGTTGGCAAGTGAAGGGGCATGGGCTACTGTGGTCAGTAAAGGTGCCCCACACAAGGTCTTCCTCCACCCCCAGAGAAAGGAAGATTTAGGGCAAGGCAACTATGCTGCCGTCTGGGACTCACACACACACACACACCACAGCCTCATGCAAGAAGGAACAAGACTGGGCTTTCCAAACCAATGCAAGTTAGGTTTCTGCAGCCAAAGCAGAGGGCAGAGTCACGGAAAAGATGCACAGTTCTTACTCAGACTAGAAACATTGGCAATGCCCCTGGCTGGCGTTCCCAGCCCGTTCGGAGCCAGAACTTCAGGGTGAGAGGAATAGGGAAATTTTTCCTGGGCTGCTGTTGGCAAGGCATGTGGGCAAGTCACAGGCAGAATTGGCCCCCAAATAAATAAGACCAGGCTGCCTGGGCTTGAGCAAACCCACAGTAAGAAGGATCCATAGAACATCTGAGCTGGAGGGAGCCTTGAGAACATCTTACTCAGTGGTTCCCAAAATGGGTGGGTTCCATGGCACCTTAGGTATTCCCATCCCCTTCAACTGGGGCAGATCTGCTGCAGGGATATACATTGTGATTCTCCTACTAAGGTTTGCCATAAACTCCATGCGGCATTTTTTTCCCCTTAGATTTGCCCTAATACCATAGGGTCTGCTAGGGCTTAACGCTCAAGTACTGTAACCGTGTGTACGGTAACCAGAATCTGCTGCATAACACTTCTTTGCTCCAGGCTCCATTCAAAGTTGGCAGTCTTCTGTGTCACTTAGAAATTGGTTTGGAGCATTATTCTCTTAAAAAATATATAACTAAATAAGATCTACTGCAAATAATGAAAAATGTAGTACAGATACATCAAACATAATTATAGCCACAACATTTTCCTTGTGAAAAATACAACTCTTAGGGCAATAAAATGTACAATTGAAAAATTTTCCAAAGGAAAAACACCTTAAAGGAAAATACTTTTCTTTGAGATAGGGAAAAGAGTATGTCATTGTTTTTTCATCAAGATGTAATCTGACACAAAAGCAGTCACAGAATTGCACCAATTCCATATCCATTTTTCTGAACATCTTAAGAATAAAAGGAGTTGATAAAGCAGAACACCCTTTTCTGAATTTTGCATTTTAAATTGATAGTATTCTCCTACAAAATGTCACATCACGCCAGATCTGTTTACAGACTGTACAATACTTTTCATTTTGTGGCCAGACATGAATAGGAACATATGGTTTCTACCACCTCTCTCTCATTCTGGTGTTCGTCAGAGTCAGGAAAAAATAGTGAAGTCACTGAAGTGTTATCTCTCTAGCAATAAAGAAGAAAATATATTTAGTGCATGCTTCATCGTTTGTCAAGAAACATTTCTGAAAAATAAAACTCATTTACCCAGTGGTTTACAAAATAGAAAAAGCATTCACTAGGAAATGCTAAATCCTAATGAATGATTAGCTGAATTTGCTCACTCCAGAACCTGAAGAGGCTTTCCAGGTGTTGTGCTTTTGTCTTAGTGGTGTGAGGTGCCAAGTACAATAATTTACCCTTCACTTTGGAGGGGATGCCCTGGCCTTTCCCAGAACCCATTAAAACTGATGTGGCAGGACCCTGCATCTTCGTGGGTTTTATCGCCCATCCTCTGGAGTGCTTGTGTCTTATAGAGACCTCCAAGGTATTTGCCACTTCTTACTCATCACTTACTGATTAACAGGAAGTCATTAATGTGCCATTCTGTGGAACGTCCAGATGGTCCAAACTGCTACAACAGAGCATAGAAGAGTCAATGTAGCCCTAGGGGAAGACTGTCCATGTAGAGTGTTGTCCATTCTACACAAGTGTGAGCTGCTCCTGGTCTACCTTCCTGAGATACATTTGAAGGAATACCTTCATCAGTTCAGCTCAGTGGCCACACTCCAGCCCAGGCTGTTACCCTGCTCAGTAGAGATACTGCATATAGCACAACAATTGCAATCGGAGCTACTACTTGGTTGTGACAGCCTCTAAATCCTTCTAGGGTATTTTTAGTGGCCCAACTAACAAATTAAATGGAGCTATAGTGGGAACTACCATCTCTATATCCTTTAGATCTGTAAGGCTGGCATTAATCTTTCCCTGATGCAATACTGATTTTGATTTACTCTCTTAGCTGGTAGGGGTAGAGTGGGGGGGGGTGGAGGCAGTTCCAGAAGTTTCTACCTGCCCTTCCCCTACTATGACTGTTCTGACTCACAGGCCAAGGAAACTATATGGAAGTTCTGCCAACTATCAAGTATGTCCATCCTGGTTGTATATTTAGGGACTGATGAAATGACCACTGGGTGATAGGTCTGAGTCTGGACTCCATTTCTTACCCGGCCCCCTGGACCTTCTCATTCTAACAAGGACCAAGGTAATATTTTGTATTAACTCAGACCTTATATCCAACAGTCCTTAAAATTCCTGGACATTTTCCTTTCTGGAGTGAAACCCTGGAGGTCACTTTGACATGGTGGTGCAGGGTTCTTCTTCCTGGGGGGCTGCTCTTTCCTTTGGTCAATAGATTCCGTGTCTGAAAATGGGCTCAGGTCTGGGAACTTGGCAAGAGATCCTGATTCTTGATGTTTTCTGGTTGCATAGATTGAGCAATTGCTCATCTAACTTGTCTTTAGGGATGCCGTGTTCTATTAATCATTTCCAGGGCTGTCTGTGGGTCAGGCCCTAGCTTCCTGTGACTTTTGCCGCTCCTTTACAATATTTGCACTCATCTCCCTTCTGATGGCTAAGTGCCATCTGGCATCTATTATTTTGGGATCCTATCATTCCCATTCCTTTCTGGGAAGCCTAGCAGACCCAGTGTTTTCTGGCTGAATAAGGTTATAACTTGGCCTTAGATATGGGTTTGGCAGTCAGGAGGTAAGGTGGGCGTTTAACTGAGTGGGAGATGGGGGCATATGTTTTCCTGCAGCACAGAGAAGGGGAGATAACTTTCTGCAACCTTTTAAAGCCAAGCAGGAGTGCTTGTATTTAGTAGGAGTCCTGGACCACTTCTGCAGGCTTAGAGAGTTCTGGAGAGTCTGGGGGCCTCAAGGTTCTTGAGTGCATCCACATTCATGTTCCTATTCCAGGTCTCAGGGCCCCACTTCTTTCGAATGAAAGCTCTGACCTTGGCATAACAGCATTGCCAGGGTTGAGACTTTTCTGGTGCTCTATTGCCCTTGTAATGAAGACCCGGGCCTGAGTCTCAGCCGTTTCTATCTTCTGACTGCAGGAGATGAAGGCTCTTTAGATGTTGCCAAAGAGGCCCTCTGATGTTGACATTTTGGAGAGCCAACCAATTTTATTGTCATTATAATTAGTACCTTATCTAAACCTCTCCAAATCCTGAGATTTTGCACCTACGAGTTCATTCCCTTCCACAGGTAACCCATCCCAGTTTGCCACCAGTGAAAAGCTTCATGTTTCCACTGTTACATCACCCCAAGGGCTGTGCTTACTCAACTTACTCCCAACCTGTCCCAGGGCCGGAGCACTCATTGTCAGCCAGCTGGTGAATGGGTGAATCAGAGTCCCATTTTAATCTGCTTCTTTAGACCACCCACCTCTGGTATCAATACTCTAAAGTCAGACACCCTGGGAAATCGATTCTGGGACAGAAATTTGAATTCAGGGTGTTTCATGCAGAGTGCTTTGGGGACCAACACCTGCAGGGATGAAGCATATAGGATTGGCAGAGGGAGATGTTGAATTCTGGTGCAGTTCCCAGGGAGGCCTCAGCCAGTCCCATGGGAAACTCTGAAGCTGAGCTGGCCCTGCAGAGTTGTCCCAAATTAAGGCCTCGGAGGTTCTCCATTGACCAGCAGTGGGCTGCTCACAGGATGGGGTGATAACTCCGGGTGAGGTAGTACCCTTCAATGAAGAACAATTTCTGGGGAGGGATGATTCCTGGGTGAGTGAGGGCCTCAGTCCTAAAGGGTGGTCTGGGCAGAGACCAGAGCGTCCACTACAGCAGTGGTTCTCGGCATCCACTACGGCAGTGGTTCTCAGCATCCACTACAGCAGTGGTTCTCAGCGTCCACTACGGCAGTGGTTCTCCAAGGGTGGTCCCCAAAACCAGCTGCATCGCCATCACCTGGGAACTTGTTAGAGATGCAAAATCTCTGGCCCTACCCTAGACCTGCTGACTCAGAAATTCCGGGTATAAGATCCAGCAGCCTGTGTTTTAATAAACCCTCCCGGTTAGTTTGACGCTGTGGAAGTTCGAGTTCCATGGTACTCCAGGGGGAGGATCCAGCAGGTCATTTATGAAGAAAAACCCTTCTGCCCTAGTTCAGTTTCAGAGGACATTCCGAGAGTCACATCTGATGGTGGGAAGTAGATACAGAGGGATAATCTATGTATAAATGTTTTCCTTGATCTACTTTTTAAAATGTGTTCATATGTTTCTCAATGGACTGATCCATGAGGGCTACTGACTCATTTGTTGCTTCACCTGCTTGGGCCCTGAGGTGTTTCCCAAAGAAAGTTCCAGCAATTTTCAGGAAGTACCTGGGTCCTGAGCAGCTTAGGTGTCTAGGAATATTGAGGTAAATTTGAAGCATTTGCCAGTGGCAACGTAAATCAGAAGCATTTCCACTGAAGCAACAGCCCAGTAGAAAGGGTGTGGGCTTTGGCATCAGGAGAACCTGGGTTTAGGGCCTGGTGGACCCTACAAGACCATGTTTCCTTTCTTGTCTGTGAAAAAATGGAGTTGATGTGAAGAGTAAGAGGACACCACACGCAGTAAGTGCTAAACATGTGAGCTCCACTTTCATTTCCAGCGTCCCATGTTCTAGTTTCTGCTCTGCCATAGCCACTCAGTGTGATCTTGGGCACATGCCTTCCCACCTCTGGGCTGTTCCCCATCGACAGGTCAGAGGGCATTGATCTGTTCCAGTGCCTATGAGTGGGAGTCCTGTTGGTCACCCTTGTCCTCCAGGCATTCGGTACCAGGAAGGGAAGAGTCCTCCAGGGTGTTGAAAATCTCCCTTTGAATACAGTCCTAGCTCCTGCCCTGGCCTAGGAGGCCCCACCTTCGTGATCTGGAGTCTGGAAGCTTCTCAGAACTGCCCTCCTCCTCATGCTATGTGCTCCAGACACACTGTCCCTTCCTGTCTTTGAGCAAGCCAGCCTTTCCCCCGTTTTATAGCCTCTGCATTTCCAGCCCCCTCTTCTGGAACATTCCACCCCAGTTCCTCGCATGGCTGCTTCCTTCTCATCTTCTGGGCCTCTGCTCATTGTCACCTCCTCAGAGAAGCCCTCCCTAATCTACCCACTAACTCAGTACCCTCTCCCCTGCCTCCGTTACTATGGCACCGGCCCATCTGTTTCCCGCAAAACATTTTTCACAACCTGAAGCCTCTTGCTCTGTTTTGTTGTGACTTTACTCAGCTATCAGCCATGCTGTCCACTCAAGTGTACAGCTCTGTGAGGCTGGAAACTCTGATCCGGCCTGACTCATGACAGTGTCTCCAGCTGTGACCCTAGCACACAGTCAGCGCTCAAAAAATATTTTTGAATGGGTGAGGGAGTGGAGATGTTCCTGGGAACTCAGCCTGGCTCCTCTCTCTATTTCTCTGTCTCTCCTTGACCAGCCCGCCTTGGCTCTCCTCACTGAGAAATGGGTTTCAACAGGCAGGCCCATTTCCTCACGTCACCACATTGCTGCACCTGTGGCTTTTGCCATCCAGCCTCAGGAACCGACGGGAGGTGCTGGATGGGCTGGGCCTGGCTCTGCTGCCTTGGGGGCCCCCTCCCAGCTTCTCAGGTCTCAGAGACCAGGGGAGGGAGAGCCAAGCAAAAAGGGGCTGGACTTGGCTTTGCCCGCCAACGAACCGGCAAACACACATACAGCGTCTGGTTTTGAGTGTCAGCAGAGCCTGGGTTACGCCAGTCTGGGGTGGGTGGGGTGGGAGATGGAGGGGGGTTATGTCACTGGTGAGGTGTGGTGGTGTAACGTACAGTGACAACATCAGCCAGGCCCGGATGTGGTGTCAACAAACACAGCACGAGCAGCGCTGCTGGCTGGGAGGTGGGGAAGTGTTGGGTGACCCCTCTGGGAAGGGAAGAGAAATGGTACTTTCCTGGGCAGGTCGACCAGATGCCAGGTGCTTTCAGATGAGAATTCCATGAGGATTCTTACGTCAGCCAGGCAGGGCTCATATTCCTGATGCCACTTTTGTAGGTAAGGAAATTGAGTTTATTGAAGAAACATGTCCAAGATCATTTGACCCGGGTATAGAGGGGGATCAGAGGTAGTTCTGTTAGAGCCTCAACCCAGCTTCGTTCCCCTCTTCTTAGGGACTCTGGGTGGACACAGTGGCCCACAAAGTTCCTCAACTCATAGAGCACACATCCCAATCCCACCAGTTTTTCCCAGGCTTCTTTGACCTTTCCTGGGACGAATCCTTCATGTTCCCTTATATTTCCAGCTACTGTAGTTGAAACATGTGAAGTTGCTGGCTTTTTAGGTCATAATCAGCTGAATTGTTGCAATTTCAAATAGTTTAGCCTAACTCTTTCACCCTTCCACTTGCTAGCAGAGTTCCTTCCACTTGTATCTGTCCCTTAAAAGACTACGGGCTTACAGAGGGCAGGGCCTCAAAGGGCACTGGAGTTGGTGGGCTTTGGATGGATGGGGGAAGAAGATGCTCTTGGGAGAGAAAGGAAGGAAATTTTTATTTACCAAGTGTCTTCTATGTGCTGGATGCTTTCTGGGTGCTTCTACACATATTCTTCTTCAGTCTCCACTAGAGCACCACGGAGTAGGTCTGATTGTCTCCACATTATAGAAGAGGAAACTAAAGTTCCAAGAGTTTAAGTGCCTTTTGATGGACCACACAGCTTGGGAAGTGACAGAGCTGGACTTAAGACCAGGCTCATCTAACTCAAGAGTAAAGTTCTTTTCACATGAAGAACCTTGATATTTAAGGACGCCATCAAGGGCAGATTTTAGTACCATGTATTGCAAGCAGGAGGCTATCTAATTGTCCGTCTGCTTATTCATTTCACTTATAAGAATTCTTATGATGTGTAGGCCACTGAAACAGCCCTGGTTGTGGGTCTCATAGAGGCCATAATTTAGTTCCTTAGTCTTCCTCTAAGAAGCTATGAATCTACTCATCATTCACTCACTGATACATCAGTCCATTCAGCCATCCATCACATCCATCCATCCATCCATCTATCTGTCCATCATTCATTTATTCACTCAACTGACTCACATATTTATGCATTCATTTTTTCACAGGCTCAATCATACACTCATTTAATTGCTTTGTTACCCTTTCCTCTCATTTATTCCTTCAAGCTCTTAGAAGTTTATTCTTTAATTCACCCTGATTCATTCTTCTATTTTCTTTCTCCCTTCGTTGGTCCATTTAATGACATCTAATTCATTTACTCATTCACTCACTCTCACATTCATTCATTTGTTTCAACCATTTACTCATAAACCATCTATGAAGCCTGTTCTGTGTTCTGGGACCCTGTCATCTCTGAGTTCCACAGGGAGGCTGTTGCTGTCCTGGTCTTCTTTGATAAGCCAGTGAAAAAGAGTCCTCTGTGGTCTGTATCTAGTGGGAGCCTCCAGGAGCTGTGGAGGTCAAGGGCACGTACTACAGCCCATCCAGTACAGTTCCTAATCTGGGGAGCCTCTCTGGAAAGGCGACAGTCTTCATACAAAGTGTCACGTAAGAAGTGATGGACTGAGAGAAGCTGCCAGCTTTCAGCTTTCTGTCTTTCCTCCCCTCCCACAGAGAAGACTCTCCTAAAGTACTTGGTCTTCCCCGACTCTGGACAAGGGCTGAAGAGTGACTGGCAGGGTGGAAGCAATGCCTAGGGAGATACGAAGCCTGTTCCATGAGGCTTATCTCAAGCCTGTGTGGCAACTGAAGACAGAAGCCACAAGAAGAGGAGGAGCTTGGCGTCGATCTCATCAGCAACTGTTTGTTTTGTACTTATCTGAGGATGGGGGCGAGGTAGGGAATGGGACTGAGTTGCAGAAGGAATTTAGAGTAGATACCTGGAAAAATTTCCCAGCATCAATGCTGTAAAGTCAAAGGGAGATACTGCAGCTGCTTTTTATCCTGTACAATACTACAGTACTCATGGTCTTCAATACGTGCTTACTGAATACACAGGACTAGGAATCTGGAGACAGGTCAAAAGCCTCCCTCTGCTATTCATTCCCGCTGGGGCCATTTCTTCTCTAGATTTCACTCCTCTGAGCCTCTGTGTGTTTATCAACCTCATAGGATTATGGTGAGGATTAAATGCCACAGTATGTGAAAGTGACTAGTCTGGCCAAGGCCTTCCACCGAGCATGTGTTGAGAAATGTCTGTGGCATCTGAATTCTGGAAGTCCTGTGCCCCATAGTAGTCCAGTAAAAATAGAGCCAATAAGTCATTAACATGTTTTAATTTATGGGGGCAAAGAATGTTTATTCACGTTGGTTATTAGCTAGCATGTTTTGGAGTGAGAGAGAGTCGGGAAATATCTAGCGCTGGGTGTGGGGTGGGGAGTAGGTTTGGGAGGAAGAAGAAAGAATAGACTGGAAGAGTCAATAAAGATATTGGGAGGACACTTAATCCACCTTCTGGCCCAGTAATAGGAGAGGGTTGGGAGAAAAAAAAATAGCCATTGAAAAATTTTAAACATCTTTCCCCCACTTTGTGTACCTCTGCTTCCTGGACTGTCCTCCTCCGTGGCAGGTGAGGTTCCAGTCAGTTCCAGTTATCAATAGCATCTCCCCTCTCTTGGCTACACGTATCATCACTTGTAGAATGTCTGTTATTCCTGCTGCGTTGTGAGCTCCTTGGAGCACCTAGCATAGGGCCTTGCCCATAATGGACATTTTGAAAATAGTTATTCAGTGAATAAATAAGATGGATGAGACCTTCTTTAGATCACTACAAGGAATTGTGCTATCTGCATCTTTGAGAGAAAGGAAAGCAAGTGAAGTTTTTTCAGAATGATGCCACGTGGGATTCTGAGTGATAAGATAAAATCTAAATATCTGGATTTGATGTTCGCCCTTTTGTCTTCTTGACAAATATGATGATAGCAAAATGATGAACAGCATGGGCTTTAGAGTCGGATGCTGTGGATTTGAATCATGGCCCTTGTGCTGAGTACCCTTAGGCAAGGTCTTTACCTTGTCCAAGCCTCAGTTTCCTTATCTGTACAATGGGCACATTAACAGTGCCACGTATAGTGGAGTGGTTAAGTGTAGACTCTAGAACAGGACTTCGGAATTCAAATACCGATTTTACCACTTAGAAGCAGTGTAATCTTGTGCAAGTAATTTATTCTCATCATCTTCATCTTCAAAATAGAGATAATTATACTATTTACCTTATAGGGCTGCTGGGAGGATTAAATGAGTAAATATATGTAAGGAACTTAAACCATGTCTGGAAAATAGTAAGCTCTATAAAAGTTCAGCTCATATTATTACCCACCTCAGAGAGAAGATAGACTAAGATAACACATGTAAGGTGCATGCTTAGCACAGTTCCTGGGACGTCCCAGCTGTTCAATACCTGTTAGCTGCCATTATTATTTCATGTTTTATCAAGTTAAATGCACTTTCTTTTCCTTTCTAACATCTCTGAAAACAGGAGGCACCTATAAGTCACACTGGGACAGAGGCATTCATGATGTGGGTTTCACCACCTGTGCTTCAAATTTGGCAAAACAATGTCGGCAGCTTGGAAGAAAACCCCGGAGACGGTGCTGGGGCCACTCTCTGAACACATGCTGCATTGCTCCTGTGCTTGTCCCTGTGCTCCTGATGGCACAGGGGATGAGTTTGTGGGGAAAACCATGGATGTAGACAGCTCTCTTTCTTCCTTAGAGGCACCTCTCACAGTCACTGGCATCTTAGATGGATGCATCATGGCGCTGTGCATACCCTCCCGCCAATCACTGTGGTCTGAGCAGCCAGCCCACTGTAGCCAGGGCTGCAGGGGGAGAGTTAGAGGTGGGAGGAGGGGAAACAGGTCTTGAGGTCCCTGCCTGGAGTTGGCCAGTGATTGTTCCTTTGTACTGGGGCAGCCCAGGCCTCCCCTGTTCTCCCCATAGCATCCTGCTGCCACACTGACCTGCTCTGGATTTTCTTGGATGGCTCGGTTCTGGCTCACTGTCAGCTTTCAGGCAAGTCAGTTTGCTTCACCTGGGCAAGTTGCAACCATCTGGGCTGAGCCTCTCTGGTGACTATACAAGGGACAGGTCTGGGTCGGGCAGGCAAGTAGGTCTGATGAGGACAATGGGGCAATTCCTGGAGGCACTACCTTGTAGGGAATCTGGGCTTTCCTTCCAGGGCTCAGGGCATGGACAAGGGAAGGAAGGTTGGGGACCTGTACCCACTGAACGTGACAGGCCTCTCTGAATATCAGTGAGAGAGAACAGGAGAGAGTCGCAAAAGGAGGCATATCCTCCTGTTTCCACGTGCCCAGGGCTTATAAGAAATGAGGCAGTACTCTTGCTTTCCACCCCCCTAACATGAACTTCTCCAGGCATTCCCCTTTGGTGTCTGGAGGGTTCTGTGGGAGAGGAAATGTTGTCAAGAAGAGTAGGCGATAATCACTTAGCTTTGGTGACATTGGCTACAGGTGATGACATGTGGGGATCAGGGAGGGAAGGGCCCAGGATGGAGCAAGAGGCTGGACGAGGTAGCCCATGCTCACATAGTGCAGGGAGAGAATTAGGAGAACCCACTCCTTCCTGAAAAGTATCCCCAGTGTGTGAGTACATATGTGTATGTCTTTACTCCCAAGTCCAAGTTCTCTGGTTAAATAATGATATTTTGAACACACCAGGCACTGTGAATCCACCTCCCAGGAAAAGAATAGTTGATTTGGTTTGGCTATTTCTAATCTGAAAACAATTAAAAGAAAAAAAAAAAAAAGGAAGAAAGAAAAGAAAAGAGAAAGAAAAAAAGGAAGAAAAAGAAAGAAAGTCACATGAAGACAATTCTTTTCTGTTACAACTGTAGGATATTGCTACATTGCCATAATTTATGTTTTTTGATTTGTTTTTTGATTGATTGATTCATTGAGCAAACATTTAGTGGATGCCTAAGACAAATCAGTTGCTAAGAATAAGGGGCATATAGTAATGAAACAGAGGGCTCCTGGCTTTGAGAAACTTCCCAGGTAGTAAACAAGCAAATGCTTATGATATGAAACATTTACTTGAGTCACTTGATTTTCATAACCTCCCTTTGAAGTAGGCATGATTATCTCTTTCATAGATAATGAAACTGAGACTCCAAGAGGTGAAGCAGCAAGGATACATAGAGAGGACTATGGGAGTTCAGAGTGGTGAGGAATGGTTTCCATCTGGGAGTCGTCTGGGAAAGCCTTGGTCAGGGTGGCCTCTGAGCGTCGAGATGAAGGCAGAGCTGGCCTGTAGCAGGTGGAGAGCAGGGGCAGCCAGCTCCGGAACGTGGGGCACAGCCCAGGCAATGGTGAGGAGAGGGTTAGCTGCTCACAGAGCAGCCAGTGAGGCTGTTGGCTAAGACTGAGGCCCTGGGACCTTGCAGTGGGAGAAGTTCAATTCCATGAAAACAGGTCAACACCCTAGTCATACGAGGAATCGTCATTGCAAAGCTGAATCGTGTGGAGTTGCACAACTCCAGTGGCATAAGCAGCTGTGTTAGGAAGAATAGCTCAGCCCTGGCGAGAGCATAAGCAAGTCTCCTCTAAGCAAATCAGCTCAGCCAACATGGGCCTCGAGTCCATGGAAACCAAGGCGGCCTCTAGAGAAAGCCAACTGTAGGCAGACGGTTCAACAGAGGCTGTGGCCTCTATTGCCCATTCGTTCATTCTGCAAATATTTACTGAGTACCTACTATGTGCCAGAGGCTATGCTAAGAGAGGATTATGACACCATCTGTACAATCAAGAATTCAGTCTAGTGAACGGATGGACCAGAAAACAGTAGATTACGTAATGATACAGTCATGAGCACTTGCTATATGTCAGGCCTTGTTTTACGTGCCTTGCGTGTATTAACTCTTGGGTTTTTTACAGCAGGCTGGTTATGTTATTATTCTTATTTTGCAGAGGCAGAGATGGGGACACAGAGAGATGACCTTGCTCAAGGTCACAGAGCTCATACATAAGAGGCGGAGCCAAGATTTAAACCCAGGCCGACTGGCTCCTGAGCCCAGGCTTTGAACCAGAGGGCTGGATCACCTCTTTTTTTTTTTTTTAGTATTTATTTATTATTATTATTATTATTTTTTAGCTTCTGCTTGGATCACCTCTTGTTCATACCACCAAATCAACTATTTATTCAGGGCAGTATGACTAGAGGCAGCACAGGATGCTACAAGAGCCCAGAGAAAGGGTTCCCGCTGCAGCTGGTGGAGAGGGGGCAGGGAGGACTTCCTGGAGGAAATGAGACCACACGGAGGTCTGAAGAACGGTGGTGGCCGCCCAGGCTGCGGAGAGGTTGTGGGAAAGATCTAGGCAGTGGAGTGGAACCAGAAAAAGCTGCTGGTAATAGGGCACACAGCCTGAGAGGAACCCATTACGGCTGCAGGGGAGGAGGAGCCAGGGTCTGGGGTGGAGGATGGGAGAGGCAGGGGTCATGGTTGGAGCGGAGCTGGAAGTGGCTCCCTCTGGCCTGGTGCTACCCTGGGTTCCCAAGGACCCCAGGGACTGTAAGCATATCAGTCATACACTGACCCACCCAGAGGCTCGATTGCCTTCTTGTAAATAAACAATCCCTTGCACAAATCTCTGCACATCGAGTGACAAAGGGACATACTGAAGCCTTTCCCTTAGGACATCAAGGATGCAATGATGCCTTTTTGAAATTCAGTTTCATCATCTATAAAATGGGGTTTTGTAATAATCCCAGACAAGGTGGAGGCTGATAGGATGTTTGTGGGAGACCCAGATCCCTTATCCTTGTTTTCAGCAGATTTCCATGTGAGGGAAACTTCACCAAACAAGTGAAGCCCTCTGTGGGAGATTTTAGAGCAACAGCTTTCAAATGCAGGTTTCCAAAAACCTTTGAACATGCAGGAATATGCTAATAAAAACAACATGATGATTTCTATTGTGTCACCATCCTCTCCCAGGAATGGTGTCCAATTGTTATAAGAGTAGCATGCCTTCAGACTTCGAGTTCAGATTTGGATGTCAGCCATAACAATCTACCAAGCTGGATGAGTAATTCTGATAGGTGAGATTGGATCCATCAAACACCATCTGCCTCTCTTCTTGCATGGTCAGTTTCTCCAAGCACCACCGGTTCCTTCCTTCGAGGTCCATCCGTTTGGTCACCGAGTCATTCTTAATAACCATCAAGGGCTAGTGCCCTTTGCAGTATGTTTTAAGATGATGTAGAGGAAGAATAAGCACCCCTGCTTGGTCTGGCCATTGGAACGGAAACAAAATGCAATGGCTCGGGACATGTGTAGCATTCTTGTGAAGGCCATGTGGAGTAACCCGTGTTGGTTATGCTGATGCAGTCATGAAGAAAATTAAACTTTGTATCATTCTTAGGAAAATGAAGCTGTGGGACCGTATGTACATCATATGTCCATCTATATTCTTGAAAAATGTTGCCTGCTATTTCACTTAATGCTTTATTCCATATATGTACATATTCATGTATATACATACACAAAACCTCAAAAAAGTTTTTTTGTGCTCATGTTCATAAAACATATATTTAAATTTAATAACTAAGAATCAAATTCTTAGTAAATAAACAACACTGTTATATTGTTTTCTGAAAGAAAAAGGATTTAAATTCCCAAGATATTTTTTCTTCCAGGATGTTTTGGTACTCATTGGAAAGGATGATTTTTAAACTCTGAAACTCTATGATTATTTTTTGGCATGATTGTTCTACCCCGTCCTGAATAGTTTTGAAATGTTTATCGCTTTACACAGACGATAAATCATGAAGAAAGAAAAAAAGAAGTGATTATAGATCATTTTATTTTGCAGCCCTTCGAAAGAATTCCTGAAATACTTAATATGTATTAGACAAAAGATAAATTCAAAGGTGGAAGTTAACCTCAGTACCCTGCTCGATTTATCAGACACTTGATCTTTTAAGAATCGTTTGATACAGTTTCCTAAATTCCGTAATCTCTGAAAGGAGGTTAAACCCAAATGAACACAAATTACCATATTGGATCGCCCAAAGACATTTTCACAGAATAACACAGCTTCCTACCTGTTGCACCTTCACTCTGCACGGAAATGCTTTGAAAGAAATCATCAGCTTTTGCTCACATGCATGAGTTGATAGTATTGAGAGCTTTCTGGAGTTTTTTTTTATTTCTCGATCTCACATCAAAATGTATTACTACCGGGCTTCCCTGGTGGCGCAGTGGTTGAGAGTCCGCCTGCCGATGCAGGGGACACGGGTTCATGCCCCGGTCCGGGAAGATCCCACATGCCGCGGAGCGGCTGTGCCCGTGAGCCATGGCCGCTGAGCCTGCGCGTCCGGAGCCTGTGCTCTGCAACGGGAGAGGCCACAACAGTGAGAGGTCCGCGTACCGCAAAAAAAAAAAAAAAAAAAAAAAAAAAAATGTATTACTACCGAGTCTCAAACTTTGACGTAGCCTTGTGTGTATGAAATGCTTGGCTCCCTTTTCACCAGCGTTGCTGCAAATTCATTCAATTTTCTGCTCCTGTTAGCAACTCTGTCATAGGCCTGGCCAGGACTTTTGTTCCGATCAACTCCATGCTGCAAATCCATTTTTGCAACCATGTGCAAATTGGTTCCAGTTTTCCCTTCAACCTTAATGCGTCCTAACAGCCTGTCTTTGTTTATGCTGGGCCTTGAGGTCTTCTTGGATCTCTGCTGCACAAGATGACACGTCTTCCTTTATTGCTCTGCCAGGAGGCTCATCACACATTATTGACTAAGCCGAGGAAACACTGATCTCATTGTTATGCCTTGAAACATTTCATTCTTCATTGTTCTTTGAAAGATTTCATTGAAAAAATGAAATCACTTTTATAGTGATCAACTAGGAAACTCCTCAGTCCAGGTAAGTTCTCTGAGGGCAGGGCCTTTTGCCTATTTAAAAAAAAAATTTCTATTTTTGTGCAGCTTGACACACAGTAGGTACTTATCATATATTTATGGAATGAACAAATGAAGTTTTTCTTTTCTTTCATGGTTGGTTCACTCTGATTTCAAATATACCCCCAAATACTCCCAATTTCCAGGGAACATAGATTGGTATATTATTTTTATTTATTTATTTTAAAAATTTACTTATTTATTTTTGGCTGTGTTGGGTCTTCGTAGCTGTGTGCAGGCTTTCTCTAGTTGCGGCAAGCAGGGGCTACTCTTCCTTGCGGTACGTGGGCTTCTCATTGCGGTGGCTTCTCTTGTTGTGGAGCACAGGCTGTAGGTGCGTGGGCTTCAGTAGTTGTGGCACATGGGCTCCAGTAGTTTGGCTCACGGGCTCTAGAGCACAGGCTCAGTACTTGTGGCACATGGGCTTAGGTGCTCTGCGGCATGGGGGATCTTCCCGGACCAGGGCTTGAACCTGTGTCCCTCGCATTGGTGGGAGGATTCGTAACCACTGTGCCACCAGGGAAGCCCAAGAGCAAGTTTTATAATTTTTAAAAATTTTGCTCACAGAGCCAGAGTGCTGGCAGGAATTTTTAAAAAATATGCTGGGACAAGAGGCAGGACAGCACCTAGGCCTGTGAAAATGTCATCATCAGTTGATTTCTGTCAATATGTTCATAGTTCTTATTTGCTACGGTGATGAAAAATTAGGTTAATACTGTTGTGGATCGAATAAAACTGTGATGTACAATTTCACTGTTTGGAACTGATTTCATATAACCATAACAACAAAATAGTTACCTTTATTGAGTATTTACTATGCACCAGGAACTGTACTAGACTCTTTGCATGGGTTATCTCATTTAATCCCAAAGCCAGCCCTACCAGAGGGGCACTTTGACTGTTCCCAGTTAGCTGTGCCTTAGAGACACTAGGGGCTTTGCCAAAGATCACAGAGTTAGCACCTGGGAAGCTAGTGTGTGTGTTCCTGATGGGCACAATTTTCTTTTCTTTGGAAAAATGTCATGGGGGGAGAGAGTAGGTGAAGCACAGGGAGACTTCAACTCTAAATAGACGCTTCACTGTATCCGGTACCCTAACCCCTTGTTATGCCCTGAATTGGCCCCTTCTTCTGCAAAGATTAAAAAGACCAGAAAGTTCCAACCTGGTTGTGGGGGGTGAAGCTTTGGTGGGAGCAGGAGTGGAATCAAAAGGCCGTCAGTTATACCCTGGGCAGTCAGGGAAAGGGAGGCTAAGGGAGGGGAAGACCTTGGAAGAGCTGTCGACAGTGTTGCAGCTTGGTCAAGATTTGGCCAAGCTGAGAGATTTAGAAAGCTGTCTTATTTAGGACTTATAAGTAGAGTGTTCACCTATGTTCTCGGAGCATAGCATGTCTTCAGTGGGAAGAGAACCCTCAGAAAAGATGCTCTAAGAGCGTATTAATCAGGGTTCTGCAGAGAAACAGAATCATTAGGATATATATTGATAGATGGAAAGAGATTAATTATAAGGGATCGGCTCACATGATATGGAAACTGAGAGGGTCCATGATCTTTTATCTGCAGTCTGGAGACTCAGAAAGCTGGTGGTTCCAGTCCAAACTCAAGGCCTGTGAACCAGAGAAGCCAATGGGATAAGTCATAGTCTGAATCTGAACGCTTGAGAACCAGGTGTGCTGAGGTCTGAGGGCAGGAGAAGATGGACATCTCAGCTCAAGCAGAGAGAGCAAAATTGCCTTTCCTCTACCATTTTGTTCTATTCAAATTCTCAGCAGATTGGATGATGCCCACCTGCACTGAAGGGGGTGATCTTCTTACTCAGTCTATCGATTTAAGTGATTATCTGAGAACCACCCTCCCAGACACACCCTGAATAATGTTTTATCAGCTCTCTGGGCATTTCTTAGTCCAGTCAACTTGACACATAAAATTAACCATCACAAATCACAAGATGCTGATCAGGCGCTTGCTGCTTTGCAGGGAATCTTGTGTGTACGAGAGTTTTTCCAAGAATAACACCAACCACCACTTGGTGATTACCATGCTGGTCACCCTACAACCACCCTGCAATACAACTATCTCCATCAGCTCCACTTTGTAGATGAGAAACTCAACACTGAGAGAGGTAAAGTGATTTGCCCAAAGTCACATAGCTAAGAAGAGGCAGATTCAGGATTGAAAGACAAGGCAGGAGAAATCCTGGTGATTGGCAGGCATGCTTCTTGTTTAGTTCTTTACTGACTGGTGACTGGCCAGGGTGTGGCCAGACTCGGGTTGACTGAGGTGAAGCAGGTAGGAGCTAATGACCTTTGTTTCTTTAGCACCGGGTGTAATAAGCCTTGGTTTCACTACTGGTAATTACTAGAATTAACTGCTTAGACCTGGATTGTTAAAAAGCACTTTGACATCTGTCATTACATTTAATCCAGGCAAATCTGTGATGTAGGTCTATTTATTACAGATGAAGAAGCTGAAGCTGGAGTTCCCTCCAGGTTCACGTTCCTGTGAGTTGAGATATCCGAGCCAGGCCCAAAGAGGGCGAATCTATCAAATATGGTTAAGAGCAGTAATCTGAGGCTGACTGCTTGGGTTGGAGCCCTGGTCCTCCCACTTCCCAGCTGTATGGCTGGAGGAGAAGTAAGGGGAGAAGACAGGATTTGGGAAAAGGGGAGAGGGTTTTCCAGGAAGGGAGAAAGAGGGCCTGCCTAAAACAGGGAGGGACAGTGGGGGACATTGGTTAAGAAGGGTCTTGGAACCATTTATTGGCACTTGATGTTGCCTCTTATTAACTTGGAACCTCAGATGCCTGAAGTGGGGTCACTTAAACCCATTTCTTGGGGTGTTGGTAGTGAGCATCAAATGAAAAAAAAAGCTTAGCCCAGTGCTCAGCCTGAGTCTGAGCTCCATGACACGAAGGCATTGTTACCGTAGTGGCTGAAATGGGGAGGCCTGTAGAAGCTCGCCTGGGTGACAGTTTGAAGCTGTTGATGCCTGAGGCCCAGGGGTGTCTCAGGGACAGATCTTGGGGAAGGGCGATGAGATGCAAATGCCCCTTCAGAAGACACACCTGGGCTGGAATCACTAAGCCTGTGCCCCACCATCAGAATGGTCACCACAGCTAAGGCTTCTCTCCAGGAGGCTGTGGACACAGAGCTCCTGGAGTCCCTTTCCTTCCCTCTCCTCTCCTGCAGGCATCTTCATGGCCTTTATTCATTCCTGGCAGGACGGGCGACATCATTTGTGGAGCCCAGTGTAAAATAGAAGCAGGAGGCCCCTTGTTCAAAATTATTAAGAATTTCAAGATGGCGACAGTAGGACATTGAACCAAGTGGGGGGACATTTCTGAGCACAGGACCCTGTGCAGCTGTACAGACCACACAGGGCCATGAAGCCGGCCCTGACTCTTGGCCCTACCTGTCTCCTCCTGGACACCTGAATAAACTCTGAAAACCTCAGGGTGCCTGCCAGGCACCCTGGATCACACATCAGATAAGTGGGCATTGGGGAACATCCATTCCTTAATATATTCTCTCTTTAATCATTTATTAAAGGCACAGGGAGGCATCGGCAAGACCAATATTTTCTTTGAGAAATTCAATGTCTAGTGGGAGACACAAATACACATACACAAACACAGTAATTAACCAATTATTAATTATTCATTCATCTAGTCAACACACAGTTATTACTACATATCACGTGCCAGGCATCAGAGATACAGAAATGAATCCAATACCATTAAGAGTACAGAATTTGAGGCCATGCTGTTGAGGTTAGAATTGATTCTAGAACTTTCTGGCTGTGCAACCTTGGGGGAGTTACCGAACCTCTCTGGTCCTTAGGCTCCTCATCTGTAACATGAGGATAATCATAGTAGTTTCCTTGTAGAATTGTTGTGAGGATTAAATGAGTTACTCCTCATGCTAAATGACCTAACATGAGAAGATTTTCAGAACCGCGCCCAGCACACAGGGCATGCTATGTAAGTTATTTACTCAAGAAAGTAAAAGTCTAGTGGCAGAGAATCACACACACACACAACACACACAGTGATTAATTTAACAAATAGCTAATCACATCTGCCCTGTTCCGGACTTTGTGTGTGTCACTGGCGGGGGAGGAGGGGTATAAGGAAAAGCAAGATGTGGTCTCTTTCCTAACCCTCACCCCGAGCCTACAGTCCTGTGGGCGTACGACAGCAGACCAGCACCCCGTTGTGACAAAAACACTGTTTCAAAATGCGTTATTATTACTTCTCTATTTCATGCTTCATATAATGGTGTGGGGAGAGCAGATGTGCAGTGGGGGGTTGACAAGGTGCTTGGAGAGTGCAAAGCAAAGTACCACCCACCGGTGAGGGAGCAAGAGAGGGGTCAGCGAGCGTGGAATAGTGTCCCTTCTTCATCAGGGACCCTGCTGTCGTGTGGAACAGACGCAGCCTTAGGCCGCTGGCAGCGTGAATGGCAAGACACAGCAGAGCACAGCCCCATATTTGGCCAGGGAGAAGTGCACTTCACTACACGCCCTCTGACTCACCCTCCCCACCAGCAGCGGGGGGCTGGGTTCACAGGCCCTCTGACTCAGGCGCTATGGGGTGTCCTGTCTGACAGGGGGCAGGGGAGGAGACTGTCCTGTGTCCCGAGCTTCCATCCCTCAGTCGACCCCTCCTCCCTTCGTCAGCCTCTGCTGTCTCTGTTGCATGCACGTTGGATGCTTCACCTTCCCTGGAGCCCCTTTCCACTGAGGACTGCCACCCACCCCCATCCAGAAACAGATTCTACAGGAGCTGACCTCTCCGTGGGGAATTTCACCCCAGCCTCACCTCACACAGTGAGCCTGGAGGTGCTGTGATTTGGATGGGTGGGTGAAGTCACCTGTCGGGGGAGACAGCACTGTGTGGTGGGAAACAGCAGAGATCTGGGTGCGCTGTGTGACCTGGGGCTGCTCACTGCCCCTCTCTAGGCCTCTCTGCTAATGAGTCTCCAAGGAGACAGGAGCTGTCCAGAAGAGCCAGCTTAGTTTGCTCACATGCTAATGAGCCGCTGACTTCTGGCCCCTTGCCTCTCAATGTGTGGTCCCTGGAAATGCAGCATCAACATCACCTTGGAGCTTGTCAGAAATGCAGAATCCCGGGCCCCACCCAGAGCCACTGCATCAGAACCTGCCTCATCTCCTGGTGATTCACGTGCACATTGAAGTTTGAGTCCGTTGGGCAGAGGTGTGTCCTGGGCATCTTCAAAGTGCCCCAGATGATCCACAGGTGCAGGAGGCCTGCTCTAGCGCATCAGGGCGATGAAGCTGGGTCCCACACTCCAGTAACTGCACACAACATCTGGTCAGGCACAGAAATGAGCCCAACAGGCTGCGGTGAGGGCACGTGACACCTGGTGTATGTGGTGGGGAATGCAGAGGACGCAGGTCGGCTGTTGCCAGGGGGGCAGGGCCCCGCAGCTATTGTCACTATGCCTGAATGCATACCCTGATCTCCCCAAAGTATAGCTCTTAATAAGATATGTCATCTAATTTTTAAATGTTGGCTCAATATTATTTCAGAATACTGTGTGGTTCAAATAGAATGGGCTGGATGTGGCCTGAGGGCTGCTGGTTTGTAACCTCTGTCCACCGCCCTGGTTTGTCTGGGATTCTCCTGGCTTTAGCGCTGAAAGTTCAGCATCTTTGAAAGCCTCTCAGTCCCAGGCCAACCAGGATGCTAGGTCTTGGTGCAGTGCAGCTTATTGGTTTAGGAGTATTGATTTTGGAGCTATTTTCCCCAGTGTGAATCCTGGCTCTGTCGCTCACTTGTTGTGTGATCTTGGTCACATCACTTAATCTCTATATGCCCTAGTCCCTTCATTAGTAAAATGCGGATAATAAGAGAGCCTACCTCATAGGCTGGTTGTGAGAATGAAATGAATTCATATACACAAAGTGCTCAGAACAGTACCTGGCATTCAGCAAATGCTATGTGAAGGTTAGCTATTATTATTTGATGATTGGATGCTCAGTGTAAACCATCTAACTCCACCAGGTTTAAAAGTATCCCAGAGCATGTGCTGTGTGATGTGATAAAAATGAGAGATCTGGATGCAGAAGACCTGGTCTTGACAGGGCTCAGGTCTGCCCCTATGAGCTGTGTGACCTTGGGCAGGTCGCTTGACTTCTCTGGGCCTCATTGCCTCGGTTAAGTTGGAATAATCACACCTATGTTCAGGAATGCTGTGAGGAACAAATGAGGTGATGTGTGTGAATGTGAGACCCACCTGGCAGAGGTGTGTTCTTATTAGAGAGATGGATGCTGCTGCTTCATGCTTCAGAAATGTCCAAAAGAAAAGGTTCAGGGTGATTTTTAAGAAATGAATTCATTGTAAAGATATGTAAAGGTTTCAAGAAATTTAATGGATCACTTAATACTACTGGTTGCATCATCTCAAAAGGAAGTCAAATATATATTATACCAGGGTAAAGTTCAGCTGTGTTTGTGGTCAGAAAACTAGAGCCCTTATTATAATATAATATTGTATAATATATAAAATATTATACACAAGAATATAATATATAAAATATAATATTCTTGTGTCTGTTGTCCTTCGCAAAAGGCAGCCCTCAATTTGATATACTTTTATTTTTAAAAGAGGCTCTTTGTGAATAGTTTGTGGTGATTTTGCTGCAGGTTCTTGACTTTTATTTTTCATTTGAAAACTCACATACAGTTGAGCACTTTGTTTAGAAGCCATGTGACTAAAGTAACTTGTATTGGTTATCCGTTGTTGCATGACAAACCATGAACCACCCTAAAATTTAGTGGCCTGAAATAACAGCTGTCTCTTTAGCTCATGATCCTGTCAGGTGGTTCTCTGGTTGAGGTTGGGCTTGGATGATCTTGGCCGCACCGGCTCACGTGTCTGTGGGCGGTCTGGTCTCAGATGGCGGGAGTGGGTTGCCTGTCTCTCATCATTCAGCTGGCTAGCCTGGGCTTCTTCATATGTTGTTAGGGCTCCAAGACCCCCAGTGTGCAAGTGCTTTTCAAGCCATAATGTTGTCATGCTTGCTACTTTTCCATTGGTCAAAACCAAGCCACAGGGCTGAGCCCAGAGACAGTGTTGGGAGAGCACGACCAAAGAGCACAGATCCAAGAACTGGGGCAATGACTGAAGTTCAGCCCATCTCATAATTTTAAATTAAGAAAAGATCAACTTGTATATACAAGTTATACAGTTATACAGTGTATATGCAGTCTTGTATATATACAAGACTCTATTTTCTCTCTCAGAAGACTGGAGACAAATTCCAGAAAAAATGAAAAAAACTTTGAATTGACTATGATGGTGCCAGTAAACAATTAAAATGTTTACTTTTCCTCTTGTTTTGCATTCAAATGTTATTGCTGTTTTCTGCTTTTTACCAGGTATCAGGCTCCTTGCAAAACATTTGTTAGAGAAAAGTATGATTTAAAAAGGATAAACCCTTCATAATCCTGTCATTCCGGAGACAGCATCTATTAACAGTTTGGTATATACTTTTTCAGTTTCTTTTTCTGTGTATGTAGTAGCAAATGCAACATATATTTTCTTTTACAGGATTTAATTCATTCAACAGTGATTTACTGGAATGCACCTATGTATTGATGGATACAGATTGGTGAACAAAACAGCAAAGTCCCTGTTGAAATAAGATAATATCATAAAGATAAAAAGCAATGTGTCTCTTTCCCTCATACTTAACATGTCTTAAATATCAGTCCATGGGAGTGTAGCTATCACGTATTTAATGCAATGCTTATTTTGTGGCAGGCACTGGGATAAGGACTTTGTATACATCATTTCATTCTAATACTCATTAGAACCCAATGAAGAATGTGCTATCATTATTTTCATTTTATGAGGAGGAAATTTAGCAGAGGGATGTTAAGGAACACAGCACAGCCAGTAGGTGGTGGAGCCAGAATCTGAACCAGATCTAACATCTGGTTCCAAAGCCCAAACTCCTAACCACTTTACCCAACTGATAGTTGCTTCCAGTAGAGCTACCTCTCCCTTGTAGGGGTTGCATACTATTTCATTAGGAGAGTATTTTAAAATCGTAAGTATTCCAAGTGTGTATTTGCTGTGGTTAAAACTACCCATCCATCCTATTGTCCCGTGAGCTGGATGTGTTTTGCTCTTTACACCTGGAAAGCGCTTCCCCTTCCTTCTTCCTTGTAATTAACTTCTATTCATCCTCAAAACCCTTTGCAGATAGCACCTCCTTCAGAAAGTCTTCTTCCCAGGTGCCATCCTCTATGGTCCCATAATGTTCAGTCATGACACTGATTTTTCTCAATCATGACACTGATTTTTCTCCCGTTGCCAACATTTATTTGACTAGCTCCCTCACTTGACAATGAGCCACTAGAAGGCAAGGTCTCTATGTTACTTTCCTTTGTGGATCTATGTAATCCCAGCACCTAGCGCTTGCTGGGGGTATAATAAACCCTTATCAATATTAATTAAATAAATTAATAACTGGACTTTGTATCCAGGGCACACATTTTAATATTCTATTAAAATTAATGAACAGAGGTAAATTACAGGTGGATAAACCAGTAAATTAATTTTCATTATGGAAATAACATATGTACATGGTAAAAATTCAAAAGCAAAGGATGTACCAATGAAAAAATAATTCTTCCACTTTAGATCTTCAATTCTACTTCCCAGAGGTAATCACCTTCAACAGTTTTTCTGTATTACTATTCCAATTTTCCATGTATATAATCCACACCTGTCTAAATAGCCTCTTAAAAATATCACAAATGGTAGCCTATTGTGACATTTTGCATCTTGACTTTCTCAATTTATTGTGGATGTCTTTCCATATCAACAGAACTGGTCTACTTTTTTTTTTTTTTTTTCTTTTTGTGGTATGCGGGCCTCTCACTGTTGTGGCCTCTCCCGTTGCGGAGCACAGGCTCCGGACGCGCAGGCCCAGCGGCCATGGCTCACGGGCCCAGCCGCTCCGCGGCATATGGGATCCTCCCAGACCGGGGCACGAACCCGTATCCCCTGCATCGGCAGGCGGACTCTCAACCACTGCGCCACCAGGGAGGCCCTGGTCTACTTTTTAAAGGTAACCACACAATAGTCAGTTATAGAAATTGTGCCATATTTAGTTCAGCTGATCCTTACAAATGGGCTTTTCATTTGTATCTAGCTTTTTGTCTGCTGAGTTTTACTATTACAACAGTTGCTACTGTGAACATTCTCGTATCCTCTATTTTGCTTTCATATTTGAATTTACTGTGTGGTCCAAATAGAAAAAGAAATGGAATTAAGAAAAAAAAAGACTAACTCCAATACAAAGGTAGTAGAGAAAAGGGCTATAGAAAAGAAATTGCACCGAGGGCCGGTACTGAACTCCATGGCTGAAGTTCACCTTTGCAGAGAATATGTAGCCTTTCATCTGCCTGTGATTGAACCCCTTCCAAATTTTGAGAGTTATGGGTGCTTGGTGGGATCAAGGCCCTGCAACAAAAGATAATGGGGCTGAGGCTCCCTCCCTTCCTCTTGGCAATGCTGCTGCTGGGCTCTGACATTTAGGATCTACAGCGTGTGGGATAGACACAGGGCAGATTGGAAGTTACTCTCAGGGAGATGGGACGCCCATCAGGACCCCAAACAGCCCAGGGTCCTGCCTTTGCTTTGGCCTCTGCCTGGAATGGTGGGCTCACCTTCCCATCCAGGGGAGCGCCTACCCTTTTTTTTTTGCGGTACGCGGGCCCCTCACTGTTGTGGCCTCTCCCGTTGCGGAGCACAGGCTCCGGACGCGCAGGCTCAGCGGCCATGGCTCACGGGCCCAGCTGCTCCGTGGCATATGGGATCCTCCCGGACCGGGGCACGAACCCGCGTCCCCTGTATCGGAAGGCGGAGCCTCATCCACTGCACCACCAGGGAAGCCCTACCCGTCCTTCTTGACTTACCTTAAATATCACCCCCTCCACGAAGCCATTCCAAACTTCCACCCAGAATCATTCATCCCTCACTTTATACATTCAGCCTACAAATAACACCTGTCACACCCCAGGTACTATTTGAGACAGCTAGTAGCCCCTTGGATTCTTGACTGCCTTCTGTATTATGGTGCCACCACACAGAACCGTGACTAAGAGCCTGGGTTTCAGAGATATACGACCTGGGTTCCAATCCCAGCTTTGTCGCTCACTCAGGGCACCGATTTTGCAGCTAAAAGCAGAGCTGCTGAGTTGAAAGAGGGTTGGGGCCCGGGTTCCTACCCACTTGGCCTTCCCTTCTTTGGGCAGTGGCTCTCCAGGAGTTGCCACAGAACCCTGGGGTTCTGGAGAGTAGTTTGCTAACCACTGATCCACTTCACCCTGTTCGACTGTACGTGTGAAGAGCATGTGGCCTGTTGTTTGCTGACCTACCCGAGATCATACAACTGAGGCCCAGCTGGACCGTAAAACCCGGGTCTCCTCACGTCCAGTGGAATGTTCATCCCGTCGCATCAAGAGCTTCCTTAGAGCCAAGTGGGGGAGGGGAAAGGGTTCTCCATTATCCTTTAGTGAAATGAGCAGAGTTCATACAATCATTCATTCTTGCATCCACTTGTGCATCTGTTGAACAGCTCCTGTGCTCCAGGCTCTGTGCTAGGCACTGAGGGTGCAAGGGCGACAGTGGTGGCAACAGACAAGGTTCCTGCTTACAATCCAGTGGGGAGACAGCAACTAAACAACTATTCCCATGTGTAAACCTGTGTTTATGGACTGGGCTAAATCTTCTAGAGCTGGGGTCCCCAGCCCCCGGGCCATGGACCGGCACTGGGCCACAGCCGGTTAGGAGCCGGGCCGCATGGCAGGAGGTGAGCGGCTGGCAAGCGAGCGAAGCTTCACCTGCTGCTCCCCCATTGCTCGCATCACCACCTGAACTATCCCCCGACCCCGGCCGTGGAAAACTTGTCTTCCCCGAAACCGGTCCCTGGTGACAAAAAGTTTGGGGACCACTGTTCTAAAGGACAAAAATAGGGTGTGAGGATATCTGTCATGGCCATGCCGTCCTGGTCTCCCTGCTTGTGGGAGATGCTGAGTGTCTCAGTGACTCTGGGATCAAGCTTGGGGGCAGGGTGTCTGGGGACCACTCATTGCTACCAAGAAGGTGAGCACCAGGCCTGAAGAAGGGCAGGGGAGAGGCCACCAGCTCGTGCCATTCCTCATTCAGGGCCTTGGTGGAGCAAGGTGGGGTATAGAAAACAAACCTATAGGATAAACCCCTCACGTGGATTCAGAAAGCTATTTTTATTTTTATTTATTTATTTATTTTATTATTATTATTTTTTGCAGTACGCAGGCCTCTCACTCTTGTGGCCTCTCCCGTTGCGGAGCACAGGCTCTGGACGCGCAGGCTCAGCGGCCATGGCTCACAGGCTCAGCCGCTTCGCGGCATGCGAGATCTTCCTGGACCGGGGCACGAACCCGTGTCCCCTGCATCGGCAGGCGGACTCTCAACCACTGCGCCACCAGGGAAGCCCCAGAAAGCTATTTTTAAGCTCCAGTTTAGGAATTTTATGAGCTCTATCTAAAGGGACCGTGTGACTTGAGTGGTACCCTTAATTAATTATTCCATATGCTGGGCGGGCCTGAGAATTTGTGCCAGGCCTGGATATAAGCAAGGGGTTGAGGGTGTTTGCACTGGTGGGAAGGCAGGGAGGGAGGAGACACAGAAAGAAAGGTGGGACTTAAGAAGAGAGAGACCCCCATGATCTCTTCTCGAGGGTCTGCTGTGTACCAGGCACTCTGCGAGCCTCCGTCTATTCAAAGAGGAATGAAAGAGTTGCAGCCCTCCAGGAATTCCCCTTTCGTGGTGTACACAGTGAGGACTTTTTGCTGGGGGCTGGGAGACCCCCACTGTTGACTTTTGACTTTGTCTCTCTGATCAGGGTAACTGCCAAGTTCAGAGGGGTCTGCTTTCTTTTGATCCGCCAGACTTACCTTCACGCTAGAAATGGATTTCCTCACATTCATTCATAGATTTTTTTTTCATGGCTAATTATTGAGTGACTACCTGGTACCAGCCTGGGCACCGGGGATACGGAGACAGGGTCCATGTCCTTGAGAAGATTCCTACTCGGTGGGGCAAAAAAATGTACCCCAACACTGTCTGTTGGGGGGAATGAAGGAGTTGAACAAGGGAGTGAGATGTCTGGAGTCCTAAACATGCTATAGGTCCGGAAGAGTTTTTTAATAACCTTTTAAAAAATTGTTACTTTACTCCATGATAGGGGTAACTAAACTCTTAGTTTCTTTGCTTTGGCAGGGTGTCAAATGCTTAGATTGGCTGTTGATGACATCTTGGGCATTTCTGGAATACGACGAGCAGATCAAAACCATGGTGTCAATGTGAGCGTGTCCAGTTGTAGATCACACACACACACAACACACATGTACACACACACCCTTGATTAAGAAGAAGTGGGGAAATATATTTGTTATTACTCAATAAGTGCAGTTTGTTTGTTTGACAAAATCTTTCAAAACATGAAGTCCAAAGGGAAAACTTATGAAAGGGGCCCTTGAGAATGAAAAGTGTGGGAATCACTGATGTAATCCAGTTGTCTGATGGAAAACTAGATTCTCAATAACTCCACCAATGATCAGCCTCTGTTTGCCTTCTTGCAGTGACAGGGAACTCACCACTCCCTGAGGCCAGGCCGGGCAGATGCCTCACCTAGGTTCAAGGCCCTCGGTTTTACCCCTCCCCACTCCACACATGCTATCTAGTTTCGGCGATGCCCAGTTTTCTTCCCAGCTCTGTTGTTAATGGCTGTGTGCTTTGGGCAGCTTTGTTACAGGCTTCGATTCTCAAATTTGTCATGTTTATGATGACAGGATTAGACCATGTTGGGCATGGCAGAGACTGCTGAAGTCCACCAATGTCTAGTTCTCCCTGGGCACGTGAAAAAGACACATTTTCCAGCCTCCTTTGCATCTAGGAGATGTCATGTAACTTACTTTGCCCAGCGGAGTGTAGGTGGAAGTCATCTCTGACATTTCCAGGCTTGGCTGTTCACACTATAAAATATCCCACAGCATGATCTTCCGGGCTTTCACCATCTCCCATGGCTGGATGATTCCAGGTTGGCTTGGAAGCCGCATAATGGTGGAGACACAATATGAAAGCAAACTGGGTCCCTGAGTCACCCTTTTACAGCACAGCCTCTTGACCAGAAACGTCATCATTGGACTTTGTGAGATGAGAACTAAGATTTTTATGATGTTAGGACACTGCGATTTGGAGGTTGTTCATAACAGCTGTCAACGTTAATTATACTGACAGACCAAAAATAACTCATTCCTTCTCTTCTTGAATTCAAAACAAAAAAGAGATGGAGATAAAAATATCAACTTTTTAACTGATAAAACTTGGGTTGAAGGATGCGGCACAAGTATGTGATTGGGCTCCCTGGAGTCAGACAGACTTGTCCATCCCTTCCGTGGAAACTGAACATCCTACAGGCACATCCTAAGGTGGATCTTAAAGAGAGAGAACGCAGAAGGGCTTATCTGTTTCTGCTCTCAGACTCACTCCACCTCTCATGAGGAGTGAGCCTTGTGCGGAAATGAGGTAGGAAATGTTACCCCAGATAAGATCCCCCACATGGAACCTCGAGGCCAGGAAACCGAGGTTCCCACCAACGTTCTTCCCAGACATGAGTCCATGAGTATCTGTAAGTGTAAAGCCTCATGGGGTCAGGAGCCACATCTCCTCCGTGTGCCTCCCCCCATGGCATCTAACACAATGCCAGGCACGGAGAGGATGCTGAGCGAAGACTTCTGATTGACTGGTGACACCTCACGAACAGATGTGACATTTTCCCCACTGGGTGACTCCAGAAGGAGCAGAAATTGCTGTGGTTTGACCCCTCACACTGCCAGTCCTTGCCTAACCCAACAATTTGAGAGTGTGAAAGGCCATGCTGATGACCCAATCCTTCCTTGGGGAGATACCAGTGCTCTCCTACTGCCCACCAAGCCCCGTGCTGGGCAAGGCACTTGACCCTGCTGAGTTCCTCCTGGCCAGCCCATTGCCCTGGGGGTCAGTGGGTATGTCTGAATCTTATTATTGGTTGTAAGTTCCTGAAGTCAGGGACTGAATCTTATTCAAGGTATCATTGACAAGTACCTTTAGTAAGTAGTGTTTGAAAAAAAATAGGGACTTACTTTTCTCTCTGCTAAAATATGTCTGGGTTAAGGAGACAGGCCTGGAATGACAACTGTGACATCATTGATGTTCCAGGCTCCTTTTATCTGTGCGGTTTACCATTTACCATCCTTGGCTCATGGCTCCCAACCTCAAGGTTTTGTTTGTTTGTTTGTTCTGGCCGAGCCTCGCAGCTTTCGGGATTAGTTCCCCAACCCGACCAGGGATTGAAGCCGGGTCCCCTGCCGTGGAAGCATGGAGCCCTAACCCCTGGACTGCCAGGGAATTTCCCCATCTTCAAGGTTGACTTATGGTTGTAAGATAGTTGTGGCAGTCTCAGCCCTTATGTCCACATTCCAGGTAGCAAGAAAGAGAAGGGACAAAGATACATAAGGTCCCCCACACAAGTCCACTCATTCTTTTGAGGAGTCTTCCTGGAAGTACCACCCAACAAAGAAAGCCTATATAACACCAGCCAGCATATAACCAAATGATCATATCTCTCTACAAGGGTACCTGGGAAATAGAGCTTTTCAGCTTGTTCCATTGCTTCCCTTGTGTTACTAAGGGAGAAGAAGAGGGGGGATAAAGGCAGGCAACCCAGTATCCCCGCCTCACCCATTTCTGTACCTTGCAGCACTGACCACACAGTGGGTATGTCTATGTTTCACTCGTCCATTATTTCTACCAAAAAATATTCACTGAATCTACTCAGGGCAAGGCATATATCTATACACTGAGGAAAAGAACAATACAAGATAAACAAATAAAAGTATAATCTAATATTAGGTAATTATACAAGAAGCAAAATAAAGCAGGGCCAGGTGGAGGTGTGGGGGACAATGGTAACTCGAGTGGTCAAGGGTGGCCTTTCATCTGAATGAAGCAAGGAAGTAAGGCATGCAAGGCTCTGGGGGAAGAATGCTCCCTGAAGAAACCCTGGAGGTGAGGGAGTATGCTTGGCAAGGTCCAGAACGGGTGGCCAACATGAAGTGGTTAGGAGCCAGACAGTGTCTGACTGTGTAGGCCTTGATAGGGACTTTGACATTCTTCCTTAGAGTGAGGGAAGTGATGGGAGACACTGAGCTGGGAATTGATATGTTCCTCTTCAACTGCTTGCCTATTCTCTCTCATATCTTCTTCTGACCATCCAACAGACATAGGTTAGTCCCTCTCTTTCTATCCACCATGTTGTTTTTTTCTCTCTAGAGTGCAGTGTGGATAATTTCTTAAGATTTTTTTTTTTTTACTAATTTTCCCTTTCCCACTAATTGCTAAAACATTGTTTCAACAATCCATTTGGTTTCTAATTTTAATTATTATAATTAAAATTTCTAATTTTAATTATTATACTTTCTCATTTCTAGAAGTTCTATCTGGCTCTTTTCCAAACATGCCTGGTTGGTTTCTCATTCCTTTATCACTTGTTCAAATCTCTCTTTTATTTCATTATCTGCATGATTGCTTTATATGTTGTATCTATTAATTCCAACATCTATAGTTATGGAGCTGAACCATCGTTTGTTGATTCTGCTGCTTCTCACTTATGAAGTTTTGTTTAAGGGAATAATTTTTTCCTTTGCTTCTGCTTCACCCAGAGCCAAAGCCAGACCAACAAATCTCATGCTGTGGGATGAATTTTTATTCCTCGTTTATCCGTTGAGGTTGTCATTCTTGGAGGTCCTGGCTTTTTTATGGGCGTCTCCAGTCTGACCTCTCACATTGCTAGGGCCCCAGGTCTTGTCTCCTGCTTCCCACCCATGCCCTTTCCCCCCACAATTCACAAGATTCATTAAGGCCTCATCGCTTTGCCTCTGGGGAATCACTCTTACCCTGGGTACATGTCAGGTCCACTCTTGGCCTACCCCTACAGATTCAAGCTATCTCATTTTTTCTGATCTTTAAGGGATTCCTTTTCTGTTTTACTAGCTTAGCCATTCATTAAGGAATAATTTAAAAAATTTTTTTAAATTTTTGGCTGCGTTGGGTCTTAGTCGTGGTGCGCGAGCTTCTCATTGCAGTGGCTTCTCTTGTTGTGGAGCATGGGCTCTAGGCGTTCAGGCTTCAGTAGTTGCAGCATGCAGGCTTCAATAGCTGCGGCACATAGGCTCAGTAGTTGTGGCGCACAGGCCCTAGGGTGTGAGGAACAATTTTTAAAAAAGACTTTGTCCAGTATTTTTATTGTGCTAAACTGGGTGGGTTTCTGCTGTATTTTAGGAGAATCACATGACCACACTTACATTTTAGAAGGATAGTCTGGCTGTCAGGAGAAGATGGGATTGTAAGGAGAAAGATCTCACATTGGGAGACCAGTTAGGACACTATCGCCATAGTCCAGGCACAAGATATGGTGGCTCGGACTAGGGAGATGGTGGTGCAGTGAAAAGGAGTAAGATTTGAGTTCTATTTTAAAGTTCTGATGACAGGACTTGATGATGGTTTGGATATGAGGTGTGAGAAAAAGAGAGGAGTTGAAGGTGATTCCGAAGTTTTTGGCTTGACTTTCTGAGTTCAGGGTACATCTCTGTGAATGAGAGAATGAACAAAGAAGTGGCTGTGGGTATAGTGGTTGGAACCCTTTTTCTAGGGTCCAATCTTTCCTGGGTAAGCTGAGCAACAAGCTTCTAGACCCACAGCCATCGGGATCAAATCTTGAAGTGTTGAAAGGCTGCTGAGGCCTGAAAATTATTCTCTACTGTCCCACTTCAGTTTGGTTGGTCCCCCCTTGTCATCCAGGCTTAAATATAACCACAAAAAGAAGTCCTGGGTAGGGTGGGGAGCAAGTATCCCATCACTTAAGTATGGGCACAGACTGCATCAGTGGTTCCCAGGCCTTTGGATTACACTGACTTGCAAGTTGAACCAAGTACCAGGGATGAATAAATGATTTAAAAAAAGGTGATATATACATACAATGGAACATTAATCAGCCTTATGAAAGAAGGAAATGCTACCCCATTCTTCAACATGAATGAACCTTGAGGGAATTAAGCTAAGTGAAATAAGTCAGATACATAAGGACAGATACTATACGATTCCATTTACAGCAGGTACCTGGAGCAGTCGAATTCATAACTACAGAAAGTAGAACAGAGGTTGCCAGGGGCTGGGGGAATGGGGGAATGGGGAATTAATTTTTAGTGGGTACAGGGTTTCAGTTTGGGATGATGAAAAAGTTCTGGAGATGGATGGTGGTGATGGTTACAGAACAATGCGAATCTACTTAATACCACTGAACTGTACACTTCAAAATGGTAAAACAAAATTAAACCAAGCAAACCAATATCATAATGTTGTCCAATTTTAATTTTGTCCATTGAAGTCATTAAAAACCAAGCGACAACTTATTATAACCATTGTGTCATCCAAAGAAAGGGTATTTTTAAACCTTAAGAAAGCAAGAAAAATGTGTTCTTAAGGTGTATGACAATGCTTTGAATAGGACAGTGTTTTATGAAAAAGCTACATAATAAAATCCCTTGCTCTCACTTCTTTTACATTCCTTAGTGTGTGGTCAGTGTCTCTGAAGCCCTGGAAAGACTGATGGCCCCTTGTTGGGGGAGGATGAGGAGGACTCAAGGATCACACAGGAGAGTTGGATTTAAGCCCCTTCAGGCATATTTGCTCAAGGGGATGGATGGATGGTTGGAAGAGGGGCCACAACTAGGACAAACACATGAGACAGTGCCCTTGTACTTGCTGCTCAGAACTGCTCTGGTTTGGATGCTACATGATGCGGTCACCTTGGCTGTTGGCCCCTGTGCCGGAGGAGCACCTGGGCATGGGCTGCTCTGTCAGGAGAATCTTCTCAGTGAGTCTATGTGACACTGTTTGTAAAGGGCCTTCCTAGGATTTGACAAGCAGAGCGTTCTGGATAAATGGCAGTTATTTTTATCCAGGCCATCTAGAAAGAGCACTATCTTCCGAGTCTTCAGATTTTGGATGGAATCCTTGTTTATTAGGGCTTTGACCTTGAGTGTGTTACTTAAGTTCTCTGAGCCCAAGTTTCTTAGCTGTAAAGTAGAGTCAATGAAACCTTTCTCACAGATTGTTTGGAAGCAGAAATTAACTATAACAGTGTTTAATAGTAAGTGTAAAGTACTTCACTTGGTGCCAGGCACATGGTAGGTACTCAAAAAATAGCCACCTTGCAGTCCTTCCTCCCTCCCTCACTTCCTTCCTTCCCTCCTTCCTTTTCCCTGCTGTCCTGCCTTTCTGCCTTCTGCAGATGGATGGAATATCTAGCCTCTGGATCCCAATCACTTAGGTACCTCCCTAGGCCCAGCTGGGGGAACCTTCCAGACAGGCAAGGAGAGATTCAGCTATGTCAAAGTGTCTACCTTTCCTGTTAAGAAAGTCTTGTTTGAGTACTATCTTAGTCCGTTTGGGGTGCTATAACAAAATACCACAGATTGGGTAGCTAATAGCAAGTTATTTCTCACAGTCTGGAGGCTGGGAAGTCCAAGATCATGGTGCTGGCATGTTCAGTGAGATGGCCACTGAGGGTTCAGTTCCTGGTTTAAGAAGGGACGGTGCTTTCTCTCTGTGTCCTCAATGGTGGAAGGGGCAAGGGATCTCCCTGGAGCCTGTTTTATGAAAGGACTCATCCCATTCATGAGGGCCCCACCCGCAGGCCCTAAGCACCTCCTAATAGCCCACCTCCTAATACCATCATCTTTGACTTTAGAATCTCAACGTATGAATTTGGTGAGGAGACACAAACATTCAGACAATAGCAAGTACATTCTGTACTAAAACTATAGGTGTCCCTGCTAAGAAGTTAAGTATGAAGATGCAGAAAGTGCAGAAAACACAAACGTCTATTCTCAAGGGGCTTGAAGCTTCCCTGGGTCCAAACATCAGTTCACGCTCGAAACTGTCCAAAAACATTTTCAGCTGGAGTTCCCAAGGAGGATAAATGCTCTCTTCATCCCTAATTGTTATCCCTTATATTGTATGGACTTCTAAATATGACCATTCAGTTCAGTACCCATTGAGGACAAGAATATTGGTTCTTGGAGCATAAGCTGAGGAGTCTTTTAGGGCTCTTAGCTACTCTAAGAGGCTCTTTGGGCCTCAGTAAATGTCTTTTGCTTGGTTCATGAAGAGGTTGCCCCTGAGTTCATGGCTTGAGAAGAGATGTTGAGTTAGGGGTTGGCTGAAACCAGAAAATTATTCCTGGAAGGGAGATACTGTTGAGCTGGTGTTTGAAAGGAAGGTAGTCTGGGGTCAGCGGGGAGGGTGGGAAGAGAACCCTGCTGGAATCCCCTACGTCTGGCTCACTCTCCCTGGCCAGTGCTGGTGTTTCGCCTGGTACCCTGGAAACACTTCACAAACACTACTTGAAGTCATCCTCTGAGGCCCGGTTCACCATTCGCTTCTTCTGAATCCTCCTGGGATTGCCCAGACAGGACAAGTCACTCCTCCGTCTGGGCTCCCAGAATCCGTACACACTGCGGCATCCATCATATTGGATTGTAATTATCCATGAGCTCCAGACAAAGAAGTCCTCGAGGGCAGAGGCTATGTCCTTGCACCTCTTGCCCCAGCTCCTGATACTTGTGGAGTAACTGAGAACCATGGGTCAGCCTGTCTGGCACGGGTAGTGGTCAGGGGGGTCTTGAGGAATTAGGGGCTAGCTGAATACCAGAGACCACTGAATATCAGGCTCCAGGGCTACGATCTGCTTGACGGTAACTGTGTTCCACATTTCCCAGAGATTGTTCTCGTAATACACAGGCAGCGTGCCCAAGCCACGCTCTGACTAGTTCCTAAAACAAGTTAAATCTTTCCTTTTGGGACAATTCCATCAGCAGGGCAGTTGAGCGTGCTTCTTTACAACCGTGGCTTTCACAGTCCTGATTGTTGGGTCATTTCCCGCTTGTTTTCTCATGGCCCCTCACAGCAGACCGATTATGCTTGGCTGGGCTTCTGGTAGGTGAAGAGATGATCTCCATCTTCCCAGATCTGGGTGTGGAAGAGAGCTCCATCCACAGCCCCACCCACAGTGCCTGTGCACGGCTGTGATGGAAATTGGTTCTTCATCCAGCAGATCTCAGTGGAGGTTGGGAAGTGCTTGTCAGAAGAGGGAGTTGTGTCATTGTTGGTAAGTGGATGGAAGCCAGGCTGAAGATGAGACTACAGTCTTCCCAGGGCCCTTGCTTGCCACCCTGGTGGAAGGACAATGTCAGCTTCAGAGGGCCTGGGCATTATATGCCTTGGCTGGACCGAGTTTCACCAGATGAGGGTCATGGAGGTATTACCCTAGGATGGCCAGACAAAAGAAGGTGGGAATGTCTGTGGAGAATTCACAGTCCTTGGCAGTCCCTATCTGCACGATGGTGCATTTTAAACCTTCAAGTCCTTCTCAAAACATCTGGGGCGTGAACATGATTTCTGACGCATGAATTTGTAAATTAACATCAACCTGAGTCATCGCAACAATCTCTACCCTGCACATGGTCTGTGGGGAGCCTGAGATTTGAACCTCGGGAGTCCTTTCTGCTGAATTCTTTGACTTGGGGATGCGCAAAGGGTCTCCCTGTGTTATATATGTCCAGAGGGGAGTACACAGATGATTTAAATCTCTCACTGAAAATGGAGGCACAAATTTAGTTGAGCAGCAGAATAGAGGTGCATAGCAAGCGCACTGGATCAGGGGTCAGTTCCAACTTTGACCCAGTGCTGTGAACTTGGGCTAATCATGTCATTTTCTTTTGTTTTGTTTCTAAAATTCATTGAATAAAATTAATATAGTATTTAAATGTGTCATGAACTACTTTTTGTGCTTTATAAATATTAACTCATTTAATCTTTATAATAATCCATGACATACATATAATTATTAAATTCATTTTACAGATGAGGCAAGTGAAGGACAGAAATGTTCAGTAACTTGCTCAAGGTCACACAGCTAATAAGCACTGGAGTAAGTCTGAGCTCTCTTGGATCTCAGAATCCTCATCTGTAGAACAGGGATAAAACTTGTGACCCTTCCCATCTCAGCATTTAGTTCCTTTGTGCTCCCACAGAGCTTCACTTGTACCTCTGTGATTATTAGAATGAAATCCCCTAAAATATAAGGTGGAGGAGGGCCTGGCTCTGCACTTTGTTCATTGATCACTGGTACAAATGAGTAGGAGTCCCTGACGTGTAGTCGGCACTCATAAGATGCCGAATGAATGAACGAATTGACCCCATCACTCCGGGCTGTGATGGGAGGAACTCGGCTATTCCCCAAACTTGGCTTTTTGAAGAATGGACTGTGTCTTATTTATCTGTGGGTCTCTAGACCCCAACCTATTCCTGGCACAGGCAGATGCTCACACTGAATGAATGAAGCCACATCACTGCCCTTTGCCTTAGGTAGGAACCTGTCCATTAGTCATGAAGGCATGAGAACACTTAAATGCCATAAGCCAGTGGACATTGACACCTGTGAGCTATGGAGTTATCTTTTGTGGTGAAAAAAGATAAGGTGGAAGAAATGGGGTTCTTTCAATTACTGTGCAATAAATCACTCCCAAGTGTAGTGGCTTAAAACAACAAAGATTTATTATTTCTCCCCATAGTTGGGCAATTTTTTGCTCTATGTGGTGTAACCGAGGTTAGTCAAGTAACTATACTCAGCTGGGTTTTGCCGGGGGCAGGAACATCCAAGGTGACCTCTCATCCTCAGGCCCTCTCTCCTCCATGTGGTTTCTCATCATTCACCATCTAGCTTGGTTTCTCTACAGCCTAGCAGCTGCCTTCTAAGAAACAGGAGACTGAGCTCTCCAAACTCTTAAGACCAGGCTCAGAAGTCCCAGGATGTCATCTCTACCATATTTGGTTGAGCAAAGCAAATCACAAGGTCAGACCAGAGTCAAGGGGAAGGAAAATAGACTCCACCTCTTGCTGTGGGAGCAGAATGTATGTACTGACAAGGGAGAAACTATTGGCAGCCATGCTGGAGACTCTGCCACAGGGGTGGACGAGGAGTGGTGAGAGGAACCCTTTATTATCCTCATGCAAGTGAGCAGCTGCTCAGGGTTAAGCTGTGATTTGCCTGCCAGAAAACAACTGGTTTCATACTCAGGTGATACTCTGGGATATTCAAACTTCCCATCCTGTCCCGGGAGGTCTGAGTTGACCAGGCTCTTAAAAAATATCAAAGTTTTTCTTCTTCTTTCCCAGGTGGTGAAACAGAGGCAGGGAGAGAAGTGACATGTGCACTGCACACCAGAAGTCAGAGGGCTACTCTTGCCAAGTGGTTAATAGTGTGTCTCTTGGGTTCTAATGGTTTTGCCACCAAAATTACTGGACAGGTCATATAATATTGTTGGACCTCTACCTCCTTATTTATTTGACGTGGGTAATAATGCCTTCTTTATAGGGCTGAATGGATAATGGTGAATAGCATGAGTTCTGAAGCCAGACTGCTGAGTTCAAAAGCCTGGTTCTTCTATTTACCCCCTATGTTACCTTGGGATAAACACTTACTTGCTCTATGCCTCAGTTTTCTCTTCTGTAAAGTGGGGATAATAATAATACTTGTTGTGAGGATCCGATGAGTGTAAAAATATAGAAGCATCTAGAACAATGGCCGGCACATGCTTCACAATCAATGGATACTATCTATATTATCAGTGTTTCTAGGAAAATTAAAATGAAATAATACTTGCAAAAACCTAGTGTATGCCTTGCCCATAGTAAGAGTAGCTATTAATGGTGGGAAAATGAGCTCCTTTGTCCAATTCCCTTCTAACCATTCTTGCATTCAGGAAACTTTGGAGCAAACAGTCCCAATCTCTCTCTTTAATTGTTCTGCAAGCGACAAGCTTTGCTATTCATTGTGCTGCTGTTTACTGGTAGGCAGGGAGACTGTGCCTTTCAAAGAGAAATAGGCTCTACCTTCTCCCCTTCCTGCATGTTCCCACTTCCTGCTTCCCCGTAGGGAGTCCACTCCAGAGGAGTCCTCCCACTGGAGGAGCCATACTTCTTTCTCCTTCTCTGTCCCGGCCTCACCTCTGACTGGGCAGATAAGTTCCAGAGACACCTGGGATTCAGTATCTGCTTTGACCATTACTGGTTTGTCATTATGACTGTAACTCAGTGTCCTCACCTGTATAATGGGAATAACAACAGCCCTAACCTTGTAGACTTAAAGAGGTGATATTGGAAGAATTAAATGAGACGATATACATAAGAAGGGCTTATCTCGTGCCTGGCATAGAGCAAGTGGTCAACAGTAGTTAGTGGATTATGGTTGCTGTTACTGTTATGTGTATTCCAAGGCCCAGCTAAAATGCTCCCTCTTCCAGGAAGCCTTCCTGAGCTTCTCCAAGTGGAAATTAGCATTTTCTTCTCCTGGGCTTTCTTTTCATCATTTCTCTAGTTGTTTGAAATCATGTTTCTCTTTCAACGTTAAATTAGAATAATCAAGAAGTGAGTCTTCTCCATAATGGTAAGCTCAAGAGATGAGGGTTTTTTTTTTTTTTTTTTTTTTTTTTGCGGTACGCGGGACTCTCACTGCCGTGGCCTCTCCCGTTGCGGGGCACAGGCTCCGGACGTGCAGGCTCAGCGGCCATGGCTCACGGGCCCAGCCGCTCCGTGGCATGTGGGATCCTCCTGGACCGGGGCACGAACCTGTCCCCTGCATCGGCAGGCGGACTCTCAACCACTGCGCCACCAGGGAAGCCCAGAGATGAGGTTTTGTGCTGGAATCAGCCCTTGTGCTTTACTGGTCCACTTCAGGTCTGGTGCTTAAGCCATATCCAGGACAAGTATCCATGATATCATTTACAACTCTATGTGTGTACGTATTAATATGTGTGTATATTAATAGAGTACCTACTATGTGTTAGGCTGAGTTCTAGGGGCTAAAATGAACCCATTCCTTCCCCATCTTCCCTCTTCGGCTTCACATGCCCTTTCGGCTGCCCTTTTGTGATCCCTTTATCTCTTTCAAGCTGCTCAGGCTGGTTCCTTTAGTTTGACCTCACTTGCAGTAAACTATTGGGGTCTCAGGGGTCCATTAATAGCTACTCTTACTATGGGCAAGGCATACACTAGGTTTTTGCAAGTATTATTTCATTTTAATTTTCCTAGAAACACTGATAATATAGATAGTACCCATTGATTGTGAAGCATGTGCCGGCCATTGTTCTAGATGTTTCTAGAAGGCACAGGGGGGCACCCTGTGCCTTCTCCAGGGCGGGAGGGAGAGCTCAAGCGTCTTATAGCCGAGTAGCTCTGAGCCTCCTCTTCCTCCCCCGGAAAACATAGCTCAGGACGCTTCACTCCCGGTATCTTAGGGGTTGACCAGGATATCATATGCATCAAAGAGCCTAGTAGCCAACAGGCCCTTCCTGGATATAATGACTATCCTCTAGCTATGGCTGGGAGCAGTTCTGTGGCCCTGAAATTCGCTGCAGATGTTGCAGGTGTCCTAAAAGGAGGAGCCCTGCTGGAAATGTAACTTGGGCAAAATTTCTTTCTCTTCTTTAGTGAGGAAGTTGCCAGGTATATCAGGGAACAAGCAGAAAACCAAGGCCAGCTTCCCTGAGCAGAGTAGGGACATAACAAGTAGCCCTCATGCTCTTGAGAGAAGGATAAAAAGATGCTTCCCTATCTGGAAATTTAAAAGATGGAAGGTGTTCCCTGCAGTGCTCGTGGGGCATGGAGAAAGGGGCTTGTGAGGGGTGGAAAGTAGTATCAGTCCTGACTTAGTGTTCCTGCTGTCTTCTTATACCCTGGGAAATAGCTGAGTATGAGAAAATGAATTAGGAGAATTATACTTTAAGAGCTCTCATGGGGTCCTGTCTGTGGGTTGGGGACTTGGTTTTGACATTTGTGTGTATCCACGAAATTACGGAGGCATGAGTTTCAACAGTGACCCTGTGTGGTGGTAGGAATCACGGCTAAGAATCGGGGCAGTTTGTAAACTGAACAGACTCCAGTTCCTTTGTGACTGGTGAAGGCAAGGACTCAGTTTTGTTTTCGCTTGTCCTGTCCCCAGGGCTTTGGGACAATTTTGTTGGGAAGGGAGGAAACCTCCAGAGGGAGACGCTGGACTTTCTGCTTTTAATATAGATGTGTGCTTAAGAGATTAATTAGAAAAGTCAGTGAAATGTGACCATATTTATGCTCTGAGTTTATGGAGCGGTTCATACCAGTTACATTAATTATTCCAGAGGGCACTGTGAAATGCTAAGAGAGATTTGGTCTTCATTTTTTTTTAAATATTTGAGTATTTATTTAACTCGATCAGTTCTATAACTGACATATATTACACACCAGCTAACAGAATACTGTTGCCTGAATACTGCAAAATGCCTGTTATCAACATGATATATTAAGAAAATTTTCAGACTCAAAAGCAACAATATTAGGCTAAACAGGGGGACTTTTGATAGCTCAAACACAATTCTTTTTTTGAATTTTAGTTTATTTACTTTTTTATACAGCAGGTTCTTATTAGTTATCCATTTTATACATACTAGTGTATATGTCAATCCCAATCTCCCAATTCATCACAGCAACCCCCCCCCCCCCCCGCTGCTTTCCTCCCTTGGTGTCCATGTCTTTGTTCTCTACATCTGTGTCTCAATTTCTGCCCTGCAAACTGGTTCATCTGTACCATTTTTCTAGGTTCCACATATATGCGTTAATATACGATATTTGTTTTTCTCTTTCTGACTCACTTCACTCTGTATGACAGTCTCTCGATCCATCCACGTCTCTACAAATGACCCAATTTTGTTCCTTTTTACGGCTGAGTAATATTCCATTGTATATATGTACCACATCTTCTTTATCCATTCCTTTGTCCATGGACATTTAGGTTGCTTCCATGACCTGGCTATTGTAAATAGTGCTGCAATGAACATTGGGGTGCATGTGTCTTTTTGAATTATGGTTTTCTCTGGGTATATGTCCAGTGGTGGGATTGCTGGGTCATATGGTAATTCAATTTTTAGTTTTTTAAGGAACCTCCATACGGTTCTCCATAGTGGCTGTATCAATTTACATTCCCACCAACAGTGCAAGATGGTTCTCTTTTCTCCACACCCTCTCCAGCATTTGTTGTTTGTAGATTTTCTGATGGTGCCCATTCTAACTGGTGTGAGGTGATACCTCATTGTAGTTTTGATTTGTACTTATCTAATAATTAGCGATGTTGAGCAGCTTTTCATGTGCTTCTTGGCCATCTGTATGTCTTCTTTGGACAAATGTCTATTTAAGTCTTCTGCCCATTTTTTGATTGGGTTGTTTTTTTAATATTGAGCTGCATGAGCTGTTTATATATTTTGGAGATTAATCCTTTGTCCGTTAACTCGTTTGCAAATATTTTCTCCCATTCTGAGGGTTGTCTTTTCATCTTGTTTATGGTTTCCTTTGCTGTGCAAAAGCTTTAAAGTTTCATTAGGTCCCATTTGTTTATTTTTGTTTTTATTTCCATTACTCTAGGAGGTGGATCAGAAAAGATCTTGCTGTGATTTATGTCAAAGATGCAAACACAATTCTTGCTTTGAATATATTTGATATTGCTGCTTTTATTAAAGAGTGTGTTTGTGGCACACACTTTATACATAACATATATACATATATATATAATTTTAAAAGTTTTGACAGAAATGAATACATTTCAAAGACCACAGTTACATTGTGAAGATTTATTCCCTAAGGGCAGAAAACACATGTAATGTTCTTTTTTTTTTTAACATCTTTATTGGAGTATAATTTCTTTACAATGGTGTGTTAGTTTCTGCTGTATAACAAAGTGAATCAGCTATGCATATACATATATCCTCATATCCCCTCCCTCTTGCGTCTCCCTCCCACCCTCCCTATCCCACCCCTCTAGGTGGACACAGAGCACTGAGCTGATCTCCTCGTGCTATGCAGCTGCTTCCCACTAGCTAGAGAGATTTGGTCTTAATTAACTTTTGTTTTTAGGATTATGGGATGAGGGCAGGGGATAGTCTATTTCCTGGGAATGGAGGCAGTGAAGGAAAATGTATGTTTGGGATCCAGTCAGAAGGCTGGTTAGTCCAGATCACAGAGTCTGTCAGAGGCAACAGCGGGAGAAGTTGAAGTCCAGGTTGCTTCTGGGCCGTGGAAGGCCTTGGGTACCTTGCTAAGGGGTCTAGAGTAGCTCTTGGCCCTTTGGGAGGAGTGAAGCTCCCTGGTTGTGACTGTGCGGGGCTTGGGCGCTGAAGGAGCCGTGTGTCCTGAGGGCTGGTGCGTCTCCAAGAGGGCTGCCCACCTGGGCCTTCCGGCCTGTCAGCCCTCAAACTCCTTATCCACCAACCGTTCTCAGAAAACAGCCAACGCGGCAGCTCCGGGTGGCCAGGATTGCGACACCAAATGTGTTTGTTCCCCGTGTTTGTGAAATACCTCAGAGGCACCGTTCCAGTCCCACCTGACTAGTTTTCTGATTGCTACACGGACCTGGCTCTATCTGCCAGTACTCAACCGGGGCTGACTGGTCAGAGATTTTGAGATGTTTGTGGGTTCAGAGCTTGAGACCTCATTTCTGTCTGCCTGAGTGAGGAGATTTTTACCTTTTTGAAGCTTCTGAATATCACTGGTTGGGCTTGGAGGCCGTGCTGGTGCCCTGGAGTGAGTCGTGTGACCTTGGGCCAGTCACTTGACCTCTCTGAGCTTTTGTCCCTTCAACTGCAGGAGGAGGATAATAATTCCTATCTTGCAGGATTGTAACCCATAGAGCATACCACCAGATGAAAGGTCAGGATACCAGTTCACTCGCCAGGCTTCCCGTCCCTACAGGTCATTGCAAGCAAAGTTGACCTCAAATTTCTAAGTCGTTAAAATTCAATCTTGCATTTAATTCTTGCAAATGAATTACTGTCGATCTTGGAGAGCAGGCAGAAGAGGCCTGGCTAATATCTAACTTAATGGGAACTCAGAAGCCCCTGGAAATGGCTCAAGAATATGATCCGTGGTACTTAGCCCAAGGAAGGGGGCTACAAGAGGCATGTGACCTAACGCATCATTTCATCCTTCAAACTCCTTCTACAAAGGAGGGGAAAAAACTGAAGTTGGGGAGGGGAAGGGCTAAGAATTATTGGGCTTCTATTACGTGCCAAGCACCAAGAGAGTAAGAGAGCAGTTTGCATATATTTTCTCATTTTGTCATCTAAGAACTTTTGTCAACCCTAAGAAGGAGGCAGCATGGTCCCCAAATAACAGTCACTCATTTAATAAATATTTACTGAGTGGTTTTAGGTTCTAGGCATTGCTCTAGGAACTAGAACATATGAGAAAACTGAGGCTCAGAGTGGTGACATGATTTGCTCAAAGTCGCACAGCTGGTATGTGGCCGATCAGGATAATATCCCATCTTTTTTGAGACTTATTCCACGGTTGTTTTCATTCTGGGATGCTGTACAGACACAGATGCACAGCTATGCACACACATTCACGTACACACACAAACACATCTGCACCCACATGCACACACTTGCACACACACATACACACTCACACACCACTCAATGTACAAGTACTCACACTGCACTCGTGCTCACATACAAACATATATACACACATGCAGACAAATATACCCACAGGTACACATACACACACACACACACACACACCATTCTAGCACACAAACACAGATGCATACATACTCGCACATATATTCACACACACCATTCCATTCGTTGAGAAGGATTTTTTTTTTTAACTGCTGGAATCTGTGACTATTTCAGATTGGTAATGGTGCAGCTGCCCCAATCCCCCGAAGCCTCCTTCTCGTCCCATCCTCAGCTTCTCTGCCCCCATTGCACACTCAGGTTCAAGTTGAGACCTTGCAGCTGGGTATCCCCAGCTCCAGCACCCACCTCCCCTGCTCTCTCACACATGTGCCAAGCACCTCCGAAGGCCTCTTGCAAGTGTTTCATCATGCCTCGGGGTGGGGATGCATCCATCTTTGTTTCAACATTTTGCTTCCACCTGGCATTTTCTTGGCCAGTGAAGTGGTGAAGTAACTCACTGTGATGCTGGCGGCAGTGAAGGAGGGGAGATGTGCTGTGGTCTGTAGAGTGTTGGGGGGACCACAGCAAGTCTGACCTGTAGTCCTTAGTGATCCCCCGGGAGGCAGGCTGGGCTGCTGGCTTTAGCTCAGCTCATCAGAGGAGGCAACTCAAACTCTTCAGAATATTTCATCAACCAGGCAACTCCAGGTGGGGCTGGTAGAATTTGAGAAATTTTGGCAATTTCCATGCCTCAGGCCCTGAAGAGTGCCAAGAGAGTCACCTTACACAACTCATCTGTTTTCCTATGGTATCAGGGGTCTCTATGTATCCAAAACACCTTTGCCTCTCCCATCAAAGGATCTTGCAAGTGTGCTTAAGGACTCCAAGTAATCATGGAAACCTTTGGACCCAGGGTCTAGCATTTACACTCTCCCTGGCCATTTGGCCATGTCACCCAATTGGATGAGTTTGCTAGAGGCAGGCTGTTGAGTTCAAACACTCATAAAAAACAATTCCAAGGCATATTCTGTGGACAACTGGGAATGGAATGGTTTTAGCCATGTGCACTTTATCGGGGACAAGTTCACTGGAACACACATACACACACACTCCTACTGGAGAAGATAAAATAGAAAGATGGAAACAAGAGATCCAGGGGTGATGGTGCTGTGCAAGAGAACACCGCCCAGTGAGAAAGGGAACCGAGCACCCAGGTGCCTCATGGGCATGGGGCCAGACTTTGGGATTGTTCAGTGATAAAGACATGGAATTCTGGAGGTGGGGTTCTCTTGCACTTTAGCTGATAGTCTTATATGGTGATGACTTATGATTAGGTGTTATGTTGTAACCAGACCATAAACCCTTAGCGCACAGGGATCAGGGCTGAAGCACAGTTTCCCTCTCCGGTGCCACCTAACTCAGACCCTTGTGGGTAGAGAGTGTTCAGTCAGTACAGGGAAGGAAAGGAGGCTGGGCTGCACTTGTGTGACGCTGTGTCATGTCCACCACCCTTTACAGTGAGTCAACCCGTCTGGTGGTTGAGCTCGCCTTCAGGCATGAGGGCCCCTCACCTCCCTCACCTGGCGTCGTTGTGTAGCCCAGTGTCAGGCCTTGGTGAGCTGTCTTCTTAGCAGGGGAGGTGAGAGTGACGCACTCAGAGCAGAGGGCAGCCCACGGGCTGCAGTGGACTTACCGAAGCCTCGTCGCGTTCAGACGACACGTCCTACGGCGCCATGAGGAGGAGTGTCTCCTCGTGTTACAGACGCCCAGGGAGGCCTTCTCGGAGCACATGGGACTAAGGGGGGCTTCCGGTCCGAAGACAGGAGGCTGGGCCAGGCGAGGGGATGGGGCACAAGCCAAAGAGCAGCACGTGGGGCTCACACGTGCGCTCGTTTGCTCCTTCTTTCTCTTGTTTACTCATCCATTCACCCCAAAAATACTTCACGGAGCCCTACTCTGTGCCAGGTACTGTTGCAGCCTTGGGGAGCAGAACAGGGAACAAGTCCAGTTCACAGAGTTGTGGGGGAGCCAGATAGTGAACAAATATGACAAGTGAGGAAAGCACGAGCTGGAAAAGGACGCAGGGTCAGGGCAGGGCTGAACGGCCGGACAGGGGTGGACAGGGCACGGGAGGCAGGAAGCGGGTGGGCGAGGGTGGAGCCCTGAAGGATGAGGGGTCAGCCTGGAAATGGGAGGAACGGCAAGCCATGTCCCAAGCATGAAGCTCCAGGGACAGAAAGAGCTTAACTCTTGCAAGACCATTGAAGTCTTGTGTGGCCAGAGCGAAGGGAGTCCAGGGTGGGGTGGGCACGAGACTGGGGTGGGAAGGTGAGGAGTAGGGGGTGGGGTGGGGAGGGCCAGAAAGAGGCCACACAGAACCTTCTGGGCCATGATGAGGATATGGGCTTCATAGAAAGCATCTAAGCAAGAGATGCTATTGACTTGAACTAGAGTGCGGATGGCTTAGAGGAGAGAGGGGGCAGCTCGGTGCGTGATTTCGGAAGGTCCTACTCCCCAGAAGATTTTCCGCAGGGCTGCTTCCAGCTCTGCCCTTTTATGATCTCACTCTGTGCTGGCCCTGGTTCTTGTGGAGGAGGCCCAGGCTCTGCCAGGAGCCCCCTCCTCCCTGCAGCCCCCCACTCACCACCTGTTCCGCTTCCTCCCGTGGCGAACCCTGCCCTCGTCCTGCTCTGCGCCAGATGCCCCAACACTTTACCCCAAGGAGCCCGCGGCTCTCCTTCCCTCTGCCTAAGCCCCTCGCTGCTGTCCTCAGTCAGATCCCTGAGTTTTCCAGTAAGAGCCAGGGTCCCTCTGAGCCTGCTTCTCCTCTTACTAACTGGGCAGCCTGGGTGCTCCAGATCTCAGTGTCTTCAGGAGAAAAAGAGAATGGTAATAGCACCTCCGAGGGCTGTTGGGAGGGTTTCCTAAGTGACTGCTAAGAAAACACCTCACCTGGGCCATAACCTCTGCTGTTATTAGAGTCCTGGCCTAAGAGGCCCTTCCCAACCTGCCCCTGCCTCTGCATTCAGCCTCCTTTCTATCCCTCCTCCCAACTCCCCCACCTCCCCAGCCCCAAGCACACCGATTTCTTCCTTCCCCACACATTCTCCCACTGTTCCCTCTGCCTGCAATGCCCTTGCTTCCCCAAACAGCCTGAGGCCCGGCCCACGTTTGTTTCCTCTGGGCAACCATCCTCAGGCATGGACGACAAGCTCCTGCCAGCCTGGCTTGAAGGCAGATATAATTATTCCTTCCGCCTTGTCTCCGCATCACTTGGGGGCATTGCCTTATTACAGTACATGTTGGGACGTATTTCTTTGGTTGTTTCGGGGGCAGTCTCCCCTCGTAGGTGTGTGTTCTGCAGGGGGGGATGTGTGGCGCTCAGAGGACTCGGCACAGAGCCCGATGCATGGGTAAAATGAGCAGAGCTGGCTGGGCGAATGAATGAAATGCCCTGGTGCACTCGTCTGCTTGAAGGCAAGGACTGTGTCTAACCAATCTTTGTTTCCCCAGTGCCTGGCACCCAGTAGGACTTGACTAAATTCTCCTGGTCCTTAGTTGAAGGATAGATAAGGCAGCTGTGGGCAGACGCTTGAAGCAGGAAAGGTATAAAGCACTGAGGGGAAAGGTAACTTGGACAATGGAGTTGGGGGCCAAGGGATGATTCCAAACCTCTGTGTGGTGGGGGGCCTGGGGGCCGGGGAGCTGAGGGGTCCCAGGAGGCTCAGCCTTTCCTTCCTAGCTACGTAGGGGGAGGAGACCCTAACCATCCCGGAGGGGAGTATGAACATGTCAAAATGGCTCTTGGAATATTTCATGGGCTTATCTGTTAATAATAAAAATGAAATTATATTAAAATTCCAATCATGTGTGCATTGCAGGACAGGTTAATGATTCTTCATGTAGATAGATTGGGTGCCCCTTTAATGGAGGCAGGTAATGACTGTGGTAATAATACTCTGGCTCTGTTTATGGTTTCTTTCTCCTGAGGAGCTCAAAGCACTTTCCCTTCCTATCTCATCTCTCTTCCCAACTTCCCAGGGAAGTGGGTCTTATTACCCCCTTTCTTGGGTGTCTGGGTGCAGTGACTCACCCCTTGGCTCTGGAGCTCACCTCCTACCCCCCCGGCCTTGGTGGGGCCCTCAGGCCTCTCCCTCCCTGGCTCTGGGCCTGGAGCACCCCGTATCCTGGAAGACCAAAAAGGCCTGGCTCACTGTGAAGGGCCCTCTGAACCACAGGGCAAGGCGAGGGAGAGTTGAGGCACCAGAGAAAGCAGCGGGAGTGGGGGAGGGAGGGCTTGCAGAGAAAATGGGAGGTGCTGAGAAGGCTGGACAGTAGACTCCCAAGCGTCATGAGAGCGGGGACTGTGTTCTGTTTCTCTTTCTATCTCCTGGACCAAGCATAGTGCTAGGCATGTTGCGTGACAGATGGAAATAACCAAGAGATCAGCCAAGACCCAGCTGAAATGCCACCTCTTCCAGGCAGTTTTCCTTGGTTCCTCCACAGTGTCAGCACTAGACTCTCACAGCCCTTGGAGCCTCTGCTTATCCTTCTTCTCAGCAGCTTTGTGTTAGAGATAACTGTTGATGTGTCAGCCACCCCATTCAGGTGTCAGCTCCCAGACCAGGCGTGAGTCTGACTCATCCCATAACCCTAAGACTCTCACACAGTAGGCCTACACATAGAGGGATCCCGGTGATCTTGGGCATTGAAATCAGAAAGACCCAGAGTGAAAGCTTGCCTCTGCCTCTCACCAGCTGTGGCTCAGGAAGCCCCTTGACCTCTAGGAGCATCCCCCTCCTCATCACAATGTGAAGCTGAGAAAGCCCACTTTGCCGGGTGCTGGCAAGGTTAACCACGGTGACACTGCTTGTCACCCAGCAGGTGCTCAGTCTTTATTTCCTATGAATAATTTTAGGTTTGGTGGTTCTCGGCCCTGGTTCCACATCAGACCTGCCCTTCTCAGGAACAGGCATGCTTGGAACCTCCCTGAGAAATCCCGAGCCGGGGCGTGGGGCCAAGGCACCTGCTTTTGAAAACAGTGCCTCTGGTTCTTCTGATGTCAAGGGTCTGAATGTTCATCAAGTGGGACACGCGATTGACTATAAAGTGGTTCAGAGGTCACTGACGTCTCTGGTTTCTAGAGCCCAGTGGAGGGACAGGAGGAACTCCTGGGTAAAATGGAACCAAGGCGGGTGACCCGTGGAGGTAGTTTATTAAATGGTGAGAGGAAGCTCATCCCGACACTGCCTCCTACCAGCTCTGTGCCCCAGTGAGCTCTCTGCCTTCTCGGAGCTTCATCTTGCTGCTTTTGGGGGACACGGAGTCCTAAGGGCTGATTTCTTCAGCGAGCATTCTCCGTGTTTTTATTTTTTTTATTTTATTTTTTAACGAATTAATTTATTTTATTAATTTTGGCTGCGTTTTATTATTCTTTGCTGTGCACGGGCTTTCTCTAGTTGCGGCGAGCGGGGGCTGCTCTTCATTGCGGTGCGTGGGCTTCTCATTGCGGTGGCTTCTCTTGTTGCGGGGCACGGGCTCTAGGCGCGCGGGCTTCAGTAGTTGTGGCTCGCGGGCTCTAGAGCCTTAGGCTCAGTAGTTGTGGCTCATGGGCTTAGTTGCTCCGCGGCATGTGGGATCTTCCTGGACCAGGGCTCAAACCCGTGTCCCCTGCATTGGCAGGTGTATTCTTAACCACTGCGCCACCAGGGAAGTCCCAGGTGTCATTTTCAACAGTTGTGATAACCAACTCCATTTTACAGGTGAGAAAACTGAAGCTCAGAGAAGTGAGTGTTTCCAAAGGCAGAGGGCAATTTGGTGGTGCCAGTATCTGCATCCAGATCTGTCTGACTCTGGTATCTGCTTGTTTGTTTGCTTTCCTCCACTATATTTACGACTGGAGGAGAGCAAACAAGATGACTGTCCCAAAGCATTCGGGTTTATTTAGATTACCTGTGGAGGGGTCTCTTGAATCTTCCCCCAGGGGAGGCAGACACCTCCCCTTTCCCGGAAACAGGCCACTCTCAGTGTTTCAGAAGCTGGAAGCCATCAAGGCGTGGCTTTCTTCTCATTACAGTGGGCGATGGAGCTTGTTTTCAGGCTCCTGATCGGGAGCTGGAAGCGTCTCTCAGCAGGCAGGACCTGGGGTGACGGCCCTGAGTGGGTGATTGTTTTTGCTACTAATCAGGGAGTGTGGACAGGTCTGAAGTCTCAAAAGGCACAGATTTCCAGCCTGGGTATCACCCAGGAGATTCAAAGGGCAGGATTGCGCAAGGGCGAGCGCCACTTGGGTCCAGAAAACAAGACAGTCTTCTTTTCTGTGAAAGATGAGTGAATCAGCTTTCCAAGAACCCAAGCCATTCTCTGTTCTCCCACACATCCCACAAGCTCAGAGGGATGGCCTTGCCAGGGCAGAGTGGAGCAGGGAAGATGAGGCGATGACAGTGTAGGATTATGCCCCGTCTTCCTCCCTTTCTGGATGGGGGGCAAGGAGCTCAGAGGATTAGCCTGGGAATGGCTCCATCACACATGCCAACCCTTCCCAGGCCTGACACTTCCACAGGTTGTTCCACACGAGGAGGACTGGGTACGGAGGCTGGCATGAGGAGGATCACTCTGCCTAAGACACAGAAGTGAGGGGTGTAAAAGCCACAGAGACCATGGCAGAGAAAAGACTTCCATTTCTCAATTCCATCTTCCCCACCTGGTGTCAATAGGCTTCAAAGTCCGAGGTCTGGGTTCAAATGCCAGCTCTCCCCCTTGTGTTCCTCCTCTGCTACCCGCCCCCTAGCCCTCCTATCTCACAGCAACTTTGGCCAAGTCATTCCCACCTGCCTGAGCCTCTGTTTTCTCATCCGTGTTGTGGGGATAACGTTACCTGCCTCTCTCTGATTTGAGAATGATCAAGCAGATCAAACAAAAGAGGTGGCCTGGGTTTAAATCATAGCTCTGTGCTTCGTCACTAACCCACTTGGCCACACTTACCCTCTCTAAGCCTCAGTCTGATTATCTATAAAATGCTCCCCCCCACGGAGCTGTTATAAGATGATGCTCCTACATATATAAGATGCCCAGCAAAAGTGCTAATTGCCTTCTTTTTCCATACTTATTTCCTCATGATTTTGCCAAGAAAAGAGATTTGGATCTGAAAATGTCAAATCACTCCAAGGACTGGTCTTTTCTGAGTCCCATAAAATGGGATAAGAATAGAACGTATCTCATAGACTTGTTATGAGGTTAACTGACATGATACAAGCACCGTGCTAGACCATGCCCAACACATGGGAAGTGCCCTGTAAAGGTCAGCTTTGTGGCTGGCTATGTATAGTTCTTTTTGCTGGTGATGGAGCCTTGGTCCAAGTGGTCAGAGTTGACCCTGAGTGACAGATCTAGGCAGTGACAGTCCAGGGTGATTGGGCAGTAGTAGCTGGGCTCCTTACTGAGCCTCCAGGAACAGTGTGGGCATTACCTTGTAACAGAGGCCACCTCTGTCCTGGAGGTTGTACGAAAGAGAGATGTCCGTGACCATTGGATGCTCTTATATTTTTTCATGGCCAAGGAATCAGATTAGGGCAGTGGCGGGCAGGCTGCGGTCCTTTAGTGGATGCTGAGTGGCTGGGAGGCACCTTCAATGGTGTGGGGCACTGGGCATGTGGCAGGGTCCCAGAGGACCCCTACCCTGGAGCTCAGCCACTGGTCTGTGGCCGGTGGCTGACTGGATGCTCAGGGCGCACAAGGGAGGGAGGAAGGTTCAGAGGAGGTTTGTGGAGGAGGTGACATTTGAGCCAGGCCTTTTAGGTGGAGGTGATGGAGAAAGCAGTTGTCCCCACTTCCTCATCTTCCACTCATTTCTCCTCTCCACCCACTGCAATCTGGCTTCTGCCAGGTCATCAGCGACCTTCTTGTGGCATATCCAATGGATGCATCACAGCCTTCCTCTTAATGAACGTGGGGGTCACCTTTCACTTCCCCCTTGACGGCTGCTTCTCCCCTGCCTCCCCCGCTGTTCCTTCTAAATTTCCCTGTTACCATCTATCTACTATCCATCCATCCATCCATCCATCCATCCATCCATCCATCCATCCTCCCATCCATATATTTATTCTCTCTCCTCTATCTATCTACCTATCATCTATTTATCTATCTCTATCATCTCTGTAATTAAGGAGAGTTTAATGAAGGCATTGTTTACAAAAGTAAGGGTGGATTAAGGGAATCCAACAGGAAATAGTACAGCACGCTAGGATGAATAATCTCAAAGAGCCATCGTTAGCCCTAGACTTGAAGGCCAAGTGAGTATAGCTATGAGAGGGGACTTCCTGTTAGCTGCTTCGACAGAGGGACACAGCCACCCAAGGGTGTAAATACCCCCGACTCTTCTCCCACCCTTGGATGACTTCACAAAGGTCAGCCTCCCGTGCCCCTTACATGCTGATGTTGGCCTGTTGCTCTGTCTGACCCTGCACTCCCTTCCTCTACATTCTCAACCTGAGGACCCTCCACTGCCCAATGGCTGATGCCCCCAAATTCCTTTCTCGGGCAGAGATTTCTCTCCTGACCTCCTGAACACGCAACTCTCTGCTTACTGGACATCTCTGGCTGTCCTTCAAGCGTCTCAAACTCAGCATGTCCTCAGTAGAACTCACGTGCTCAGTAGAACTGTTTAGCTTATATATTCCCTGCCTGCGTGAATGGCCTTCCTGACTCCTGGCCTTCCTTTCCTGTCCACATCCCTCACCGAGTCCTGCCAAATTCACGCCCAGATATTTGACATGTGAAGCCCCCTCTCCATCCCCTCCCCACCCTCTCCCTTGCTTAGGCCCTCTTCATCTCTCCCTGGATTATGACAATTACTTCTTAATTAACTTCCAACTTATATCTCACATCCTCGTGGCGGGTGCTACTAGTCACCTCTTAAAGTCTATTCGTTCTCCCTTCTTAGTTAAAGAACCCCAATTTTTAGTTAGCTACATAACCAGTGATCTAAAAGACAAGATCTGGGGGTACCCTGGCAGTCCAGTGGCTGGGACTCTGTGCTTTTACAGCAGAGGGCACAGGTTCAGCCCCTGGCTGGGGAGCTGGGATCCTGTGGGCTGCGGCATGACCAAAATAAATAAATAAATAAATAAATAAATTTAGAAGACAATATCAGCCAGCCTCTCTTGCAGCTAGGAATGACCAGGAACCGAAGTTCTGGCCAAGAAGATAGAAGCAGAAGTGTCAAGTGGAAGGGCTGGGAAGTTTCCTTAAAGTGGAGAGGGAGCATTCTTCTTTCTCCTGGCTCTTTGCTGCTGCTTGGAACACGGATCTGATGGCTGAAGCTCTAATAGCTACCTCGGGCCATTTAGAGCATGGCCTTCCATAGCTAGAGGAAGGCCCTTCACATGTACATCAGCCCTAAAGCACTATTTCTGGACTTCTTCAGTGCAAGGGTGAAAGCAATATCTAACCTGATTAAGCCACTATTATCTTTTGTTTTTCTGTTATTTGCAACAAAACGCAATTCTTACCATGCGCCTTGTACCTGGGACATTGTTGCAGATGCTTCTGTGGCCCCCTGCCCCACACCTCCCTCGAGCCACCTGATTTCAGCACAGCTATGAGGACAGCTACATGCATACATGAGTGTCCTATTTCAAACTTTCAGGGCTTGTTCAAAACCATAGAAGGCCCATCAACCCCGGCCAAGGAACAACCTGGAAGAATGTTATGGGAGGGGAGGCAGTTCATGCCTCTTGGAGGCTGCCCTCAAACAGTGGGCTCTCAAAGTTGGCAACAATATGAAGTTCATTAATGGTGTCTCCAAGTGTCCCCAGCAGGACTGGTTCTAGCTTCCCACAGGGATGACCAGCAGAATGATGCACTCTTCACTGTATTTTCCCCAAATCCCTAGCTCACTCTCCTCCTCTTGTCACTGCTTCCTGGGGTCACCTTGCAAATAAACCACCTCCACTCATATTCTCGTCTCAGGCTCTGGTTCTGGGGGAACCGACAGGGTTCCCTCTAAAATGCAGCTCTGTTCGTGCCTCTCCTGTTTCCAGCTCCATCTCTGAGCCCACAGACTCCTAGAGATGGTACAGCTCCTCGGCCTGCTCCACGCGGCCCCTTCAGCTCTGGTCACTTCCTCCCCAGAAGCTCCGTCCCTTGCCTCTTGGCCTGTGTGCCCTTTGCTCCTGCTGTGTCAAGCCATAAGCAACTCCATGATCTTGTGCCTTCTCACAGACTGGAACATTCCTTACCTTCCCCCACTGCAAAGGCTCACGTGCCCTTCACCATTCTGCTCACATGTCTCATCTTCTGGAAAGCCTTCCCTGACCCCCCAACTTCAGCTGGTGCTGTCCTACGTCCACGGTCTTACTCTTCGTTGACACCACACTCAAACTGGCTAATTAGCTTCTTCGACTTTGTCTTCTTTCTAGAGCAGAGACGTCACACACCCCATGCGGTTTTATATCCTGGGCTGAACGCTGAGTCGGGACAGAGTTGCAACTCAGCGTTTGCTGACTGGCAGCGTGGGCAGAGACAGGACGAGGGTGAGCAAGGCCCAGAGAGGGACACATGTGTGGTACATCCCTAGACTGATAAGTGGTCCACACCCCGAGGCCCCTCACTGTAACATCCCTTTTCTTCAAGATTTGAGCTCCTGTCTTTTCCTCCTCAACACCTACGGTCTATTGTTTGTCCAACACCCACTTGCTCTTAAGCCAGACTGACTCTGCTCAGGTGCTTTCCTTTACCTGAATTACTCCACCACCACCACCCCTGCCGCCCCACCCACCCAGGAGTATTTCCCTGCCCTTCAAGGCCATATCAAGTATGCCTGCATCCATAAGCCCTTTCCTGTGCCTTGTACAATGTGGGTCCTTAGGAAAGCTTGTTGTGTTGGGTGGGATGAAGGGAATGTGTGTATGTATGTAACCAATATATACCTAGGGCTTAGTATATTCTAGGCCCTATCCACGTGCTGTACGCATATCAACTAATTTAATATACATAACAATTTTATAAAGAAGGCTTTGCTGTGGTCCCCATTTTATAGAGGATAAAACTGAGGCACAGAGAGACTAAGTCACTTTTCTAAGGTTGCACAGGTAGAAAGGATTTGAACACGAGCAGTTTGGCCCCAAGGTCCATGCTCCTAACTGGGGGCCAAGGCAAAAGGCTTTGACGGTCACACGGAGGAGGATGAACTTTTTTTGGAGGCATGGAGAGCCGTGGGAGGGCTTTGAGTTCGCACAGTGTGGACTGACTGAGGGGGCCCTGGAGAGTCTTTTCTTTTAATTTATTTATTTATTTATTTTTGGCTGCATTGGGTCCTCATTGCTGCACGTGGGCTTTCTTTAGTTGCGGCGAGCGGGGGCTGCTCTTTGTTGTGGTGCGTGGGCTTCTCATTGCGGTGGCTTCTCTTGTTGCAGAGCACGGGCTCTAGGGTGTGCGGGCTTCAGTAGTTGTGGCACACGGGCTCTAGAGTGCAGGCTCAGTAGTTGCGGTGCACGGGTTTAGTGGCTCCGTGGCATGTGGGATCTTCCTGGACCAGAACCCGAACCCGTGTCCCCTGCATTGGCAGGCGGATTCTTAACCACTGCGTCACCAGGGAAGTCCCAGAGAGTCTTGTACTATACAGACGTGAGCTGCCCTGCCCTGGGCTGTGCAGGCTTGAAGAGGCTGTGAAACAGGGGCTGCGGGGCTGCCTCCCAGGCTCCCAGGGCAGTGGGGGTGACTTTCAGCTTCTGGGAAGCCTTTGACCAACTGAAGCAGAACACGTCGGGTGGTGAGGGGCTCTTGTTTTACTGACATTCTGGATTGGAACAGAAGGTCAAATGCTGGGTATTTTGATCAAATTCCCCTTCTGGGAGCTCTCAGGTTGAGACTGGGTGACCAGGGGCAGCTTGCAGAAATCCCACAGGTAGCTGGGGACTGCTCCAGAGGCCTGGGCTTCAGGTAAAGTAGGAGAGTTCCTGGCAGGGAATCTGCTTCTGGCTCCCACCAGCCTCCCCTCTGTTCCGCCTTGGCGTCTGGATGGGAGCTCAAAATAGCAAAGATGGTATTTGCAAATGGATGTGCGGTCACGGAAAGACCCCTGGACCAGCAGTCAGGAGCTTTGACTTGATTTGTGGGGTGATTTGGGTGGTAAGCCAATTCCCCGCTGTGGGCCTCAAGTCTCCCCATCTGTGAAATGCCAGTGTTGAGCTGGATACTCATGAAGGTCTTTCCCAGCCTGATCTTTAGTGATTCTAGCTGCATACGGGTCACCTAGGGGGGCAGGAGGAAAGAGGGGAACTGGGGTACGTTATGGGCTGAATTGTATCTCCTCCAAATCCCTATGTTGAAGTCTTAAACCCCCAGGACCTCAGAATGTCACTGTATTTGGAGATAGAGTCTTTTTTTTAAAATTATTTTTTAAAAATTTATTTTTGGCTGCATCGGGTCTTGGTTGCACCTTGTGGGCTCTTTCATTGCGTCTTTGTGGTCCACAGGCTTCTCTCTAGCTGTGGTGCGGGGGCTCCTTGGCATGTGGGACCTTAGTTCCCCAACCAGGGATTAAACCCATGGTCCCCTGCATTGGAAGGCGGATTCTTAACCACTGGACCACCAGGGAAGTCCCTGGAGATAGGGTCTTAAAGAGGTGATTAAGCAAGCTGTGCAGCGTGGCCAAGAAAAAAAAAAAGTGATTAAGGTCATTGGGTTGGGCTCTAACCCAACCTGACTAGCGTCCTTATAAGAAGAGGAAACTGGGGGCTTCCCTGGTGGCGCAGTGGTTGAGAATCCGCCTGCCGAGGCAGGGGACACGGGTTCGAGCCCTGGTCCGGGAAGACCCCACATGCCGCGGAGCAACTGGGCCCGTGCGTCACAACTACTGAAGCCCGCGCACCTAGAGCCCGTGCTCCGCAACAAGAGAGGCCACTGCAAGGAGAAGCCCGTGCACCTCAATGAAGAGTGGCCCCGCTCACCGCAACTAGAGAAAGCCCGCGCACAGCAACAAAGATCCAATGCAGCCAAAAATAAATACATAAATAAATTAATCTAAAAAATCTTTAAAAAAAAAAAAAGAGGAGACTGGGACACAGACATGCACACACAGCGGGATGACCATGTGAAGACACTAGAAGAAGACAACCATCTACAAGCCAAGAAGAGAGAACACAGAAGAATCCGCCTGCTGACAATACTTTGATCTTGGACTTCCATCTTCCAGGATCATGAGAAAATAAAAATTTCTGTTGCTTAAGCCACCCAGTCTCTAGTCCTTTGTTGTGACAATCCTAGCAAACTGATACAGGGTGACACCATTGGCTGATTCAACAGCACTGTCCCCCAACCATGATAACTGGATCCTCGTGGGGTCCGGCTAAATCAAACATAAAAGGAGTCCAGGCAAGACAAAGGGAGTGGTTCAGTGTAGGTCACCTTGGACACCATGTGTTGAACCTGCTGTGTTGTCAGGGCTGGAAGATGAAGGCTAGCCCTGCCCTCAAGGACCTCCTAATCCTACAAGGGGATAACATATAGCTTGTCCAATGGGAGTCCTTCAGTGATGAAAATACATACCATGCAGTTGCAGGCCTGGAAAGGGAACAATCCACAGTCCGGGATGACTTCACAGAAGACATGCTTTGAAGGGTCAGCCACGGTGCCCATCAATCAGAGAATGGAGGGAAGAACATTTCAGGCAGAGGGATCAGCATGTGCAAAGGCACAGGGGCACACATGATTTCACGAGGGGAGTCGGATATGATACTGGAGGGCAAGACTGGGCTGGATCAGACAGGCCCACCCACGGAGGCTGGGCTTCATCCTGTTAGGAGGGGTTGACACTGTATTTCAACATCAGAGGGAATATGACTTATAAGCTTGGGGCTCTGGAGCCAGACCGCCTGGGTCTCAGCAGCGCTAGTCGGGTGACCCCAGGCAGGTTACTGAACCTCTTGCAACCTCAGTGTTCTCCTCTGCAAAAAGATGTTGATAATGGTACCTACCTTGCAGAGGTGCTATGAAGCTGAAGTTGATGAAACACCTACAACATCCTTTGAACAGTGCCTGACAGGGGGATGGCTCCTAACACCCTCTGGCTTGTCAGCTCAGCCTCGGATTTCACACCTGCTCTCCTGCGTGGTGGCTGACACGATGATTTCATTAACCTTTTCTGCTCGGGAGTGAGGTCAGTGTAAGAAATCAATCATCGCAAACGGGAACTGGGAACTGAGAGGTGCAGAGCCTCCTGGAAATGCAAGGAGAACTTGCCAGGATGCATCAGTGTGGGATTCCAGGAGGCCCAGCCCTCAGAGGGACACCCTCTGTGGCCTCACAGGTCTGTGACGCGTGTGTGGGAAGGAACCGAAAAGGGGACCTGAAAGATGTGTTTTCTCAGAAACAGGCAAAGGGAGCAGCAGGGGTGGAGGGGCAGTGCCTCGGAGGCCCCAAGGAGCAGATTGGCTGCCCATCAGGACTGAGAGGTCCTGAGAGGTTACCTGGCCTGTAGAGGCCACGGTGGCAGCCACTGGACCTGCCTTGACTTGAAGACTTGCTTAGTTTCACTTTACAGTGTTTGATAAGATTTAAAGATGCAAAGAGTTACCATCTCCTTTTAATTCAAGACTTTTTTTCTTCTTTTTTTTTTTTGTACGGTATGTGGGCCTCTCACTGTTGTGGCCTCTTCCGTTGCGGAGCACAGGCTCCGGATGCGCAGGCTCAGCGGCCACGGCTCACGGGCCCAGCCGCTCCGCGGCATGTGGGATCTTCCCGGACCGGGGCACGAACCTATGTCCCCTGCATCGGCAGGCAGACTCTCAACCACTGCGCCACCAGGGAAGCCCAACTTTTTTTTTTTTTTCCAAAAATCCATTTTGACTCCTTTCACCCATTTCTCCCACCCCACTCCCAGCGTCTGGCAACCCTTGATCTGTTCTCTATATGTAGGAGCTTGCTTTTCTGTTTTGTTTTGTTTTGTTTCAGATTCCACATATAAATGAGATCATACGGTATTTGTGTTTCTGTGTCTGAATTATTTCACTCAGCCTAATGCCCTCCAGGACCATCCAGGTGGTTGTAAATGGCATGTCCAGCTTTGGTGAAAATCAGAATATCTGGGAACAGTAGGCCAGAATTCCCATGTGACACTGTCAGTGAATGGTAGACGCCCCCATATTAGGTTTCCTTGGCCCATTTTCTTTCCCTGCACTGTCCCAGTAGGCACTTGTATGTCAGATTACCAAGTTTAAGGCCAATAGTCTCATTTTACAGCTGGGGAGCCTGAGATGCAGAGCGGGGACATGACATGAATTTTATGAAAATGATCAAGCTTGGATGAGACCCCAGGTCTCCTAACACTCAGCCACACATTCTGCGCCTCTGGTTTTCTTCCTTTGCCTCAGTGCCCTGATGGGAAGGACGGAGGAGCAAGGGGACATGGTCTGCTCTGAGCTCTAATCGATAACAATTTTAATAACAATAGTCACCAGCTATTAAGAGTCTACAAAGTATTAGGGGCTTTGCACACATTTAATCCTCATAAAAACGCTGGAACGTAAATATCATTATTCCAATTTTTCAGATGAGGACACTGAGACTCAGAGAGGTTAAAACAAGCTTGCCTAAGGTCACTGGGGGACTGTGTGGTAGAGCTGGACCTTGAACTTGTGGTCTAACTGACCCGAAAGCTCCACAGCCTTGGTGCAGGCCTGTTCTGAATTGAGTGCCAGGTTAGGCTCTGGAAGATGCAAAACTTGGAAAGTGTTGGAAGTCACAGTCTGAGTGGGTTACCAGAGACCAATTTGGACAGTTGAGGGCACGTCAGGGGAGGTTTTGAGTTGTTGCGTGTCCTGTGGGCTTCAGTGGGAGAGGGGGGCTGGACCCCCTCCCTGGGACTGCCGTTCCCTTCCCTCTCATGTGCTCCCCATCACGGGGAGGAAGGCACCTAGCGAGGAGAGTTGGAGGACCCAGCCAGGGCTCAGGAAGCAGGAAGTATCTGTGTGTAGAGAAGGCTTGCTCTTTGTCCAGATACCCTAACATCTCTGTGCTGGGTTAATGGCCCTGGCTGAGGGCTCCTAGGCATTGTGAACTGAACTTGAACGTGGCAGTTGTGACTTGGCTGTGAGGCTTCCTTTCGTTTGTCTGTCTCCTTCTATAGATTTTCGGCTCCCCTTGGCCACGGCCCACACCCCTTTTATGTCTGTATCCCCATCATGTGGTTCGGCGCTTGATTTACATCAGACACACAGTGACTATGCGTCTCTGGAATGAATGAATGAATGATGAGGGAACCGTTTCTTCTCTCTGGGTTTAGTCTGCTGGGATTTGAATCTTGGCTTGACACTTCTAACTGGGCGAGTTGGACAAATTATCCTCTCTGCCCCTCAGTTTCTACATCTGTAAAGTGGAGATGATAATCAATCACGCTTATCTCATCTTTGATTGTTAGAATTGATATATTACCCATAAAGTACTCAGTGACTACAATATCTTGTACTGTGTTGTCGAATCTAGAGCCCACTAGTCACATGTGGCTACTTAAATAAACTAAAATTAAAACTTCAGTTCATCTGTTGCACTAGCCAGCTTTCAAGTGCACAATAGCCACATGTGGCTAGTGGCTACCCTATTGGACTTCACAGATACAGAACATTTCCATCATCACAGAAAGTTCTATTGGACAGAGCTGGTCTAGAATATAGTAAGCTACTACCATTCTTTTTTTTTTTTTTTTTTTTTTTGCGGTACACAGGCCTCTCACTGTTGTGGCCTCTCCCATTGCGGAGCACGGGCTCCGGACGCGCAGGCTCAGTGGCCATGGCTCACGGGCCCAGCCGCTCCGTGGCACGTGGGATCCTCCCGGACCGGGGCACGAACCCACGTCCCCTGCATCGGCAGGTGGACTCTCAACCACTGCTCCACCAGGGAAGCCCAGCTACTACCATTCTTATTGTTATTGCTTCTCTCTCTCAGCTCGAGTTGGAGCAAGTTACCAGAGCTCTCTCCAGCACTAGAGGGGGAGATCTGTCCTTCCGGCAGGCCAGGCTGAGGCCATACCTTGCTTGTACCCTCTTCCTGGAATGCCTTCCCCCTGCCTTTCACTTGGTGACATTCCACCTGTGCCGATAGCCGGGCATCAGGCTTTGAGATGCCTCCAAATGGGAGAACCCAACGTAAGCGCCCCCCCACCTCCTCCATGAGGCTAGAGTCTCTTCAAGGGTCTGGACTGGGTTTTATTCACCCCTCTGTCCCCAGTGCCTGGCATCCGGAAAACACTCAAAATGACTTTGTTGGGGAATGAAGAAGCTGTGCTGAAAGGTTTCCAAGACAGCGCATTTGCTCAGCCTTGTGGCTGCATCAGAGGGTTTCACATCGCGTGACTTACAGCGTGGAAGAGAAAGCAGCTCCGAAGTAGGCCAGGTGGGCGGCCAGGAGGCATGAGCTCGGGAAATACCTGCAGGATGATCGGCTTTCGTGAATGATGGTGGCCACAAGGGAAGTGACCGAAAACCCAGGCGAGAGGCAAAGGGAAGGTGCCTTTTCCTTCAACACACCCCGGGTTGGGGTGGGACAAGCCACTAGCATCACTTTGTCTGTCCCCCTCTGTCTTCATTTTTGACCTGCACTGATGGAGTCTGGGGAAATGAAAGTTAAATAGAATCAAATATCTTTTAGTCCGTAACCCTAAAGACTCTCCAGTTTGGTTTCTCTCATCACTGGGGATTATTTCTTTTACAGGCGTGTGTTCTTTGCCAAGTCTGTATTGTTTCAAGGAGAAGTGGGTCCAGACACTTCTTGTAAGGTAAGCTGTTGTATTTAACTTGAGGTAATCAGGTTCAGTCCCCTTTAATCAACCCACAGATCTAGAGGCCCATATGGGGGGAGAGATGTATCTTTTGCTCTCTGTGGTTATTGGAAGTTACCCCTGCTTCCAGTCCGCTCCACCTCAAATCTCTACCTGGCCCACCCTGGCTTCAGTGCCTTCACCGGTTCACTCCCCTTTGACCTCAGGGTAAACCCTAACTTCAGGTCAGGGTCCACATGACCCTGTGGTGTCTGTCTGCCTTCAGCGTCCACAGCTGACCTCCGTCTGCCAACAGCCTCACTCAACTTTCTGTTTTCCTAGCCATCCAGCTCTCCATCACCCCTGGGACTTTGCACGTGCTCTTTCTGCTTCTTGGTTCATTCTGCCTCTGCCTTCTCATCTGGCAGACTCCCACTTCTTTGTGATGCTTAGACGTCACTTCTCTACACCTGCCCCATCTCCCCACCCCGGGACTCCCACAGTGAGCTGGTCCATACCTGCCACCTATATTACAACTCCCAGCTGAGGCCCTGACTGCTGGCAGACTGTAAGCTCCAGGCAGGCAAGGCTGTGACTGTCTCATTAATGATTGTCTACTCAGTGTCCAGCCTGAGGCACAGAGGGTGCCTGGTAACACTTGTTGAATGCGTCAAAAAGGTGCATTAATGAATGTCATCATCAAGTTCATAAGCCAATCTTTGATTACGGGTTCTGAGAATCTTGAAAATGCTTTTAAAGCTGAATGCTGAAATGACTTACTCATCACAAGAGTTTATTCATTTATTTGTCCAAAAAAGATAAAATTATACTCATGGCTTTGTACTCTTTCGCTTTTACACCATAAAGTTAATAGCGTGGACTTTGGAGCCAGACTTGCCTGGATTTGAACTTCCGCTCTGCCATTTAGAAGCTGCGTGACGTCTGGCAAATCACTTAATTCTTCTGGACCCCACTTTCCTCATCTGTAAGATGGGAATACTAACATTACTTATCTAGTGAGGCTGTTGTGAAGATTACATGAGATTATATTTGTCAAGAGCTTAAAACAACCCCTAACACAGAGTTGATAGACACACTATATGAAATTTATTAAATAAAGTAAATGAAGAATCAAGTTCATAAACAATATGGAGGTCTATTAGGTGATAACCTCCTCTCAGAGTAAAGCTTTGGCGTGGTCCCCGCACAAGGCAAAGTCATGGCAGACGTCAAGTTCCTTTTCAGCATGTGACAGTCCTGTTCCTACTCCTTTTGTCCCCGCTGTGGGATCCCGTCCTGCTTGTAACTCCCGGGAGTTCCACCGTCTCCACCGTCTCCACCTGACAACTGCTTTCAAATCTGCTAAAAGGCCAATCGCACTCTAGGGTAAATGACTTCTGGGGTGTAATGCACCTCCTCTCCAAAATTACTGTCTTCACACGAAGTGTGCTGATTTCAGGAATCCAGGAGGGCGGGCAGCATATGCTATACCTGTTCTACACGTCCAAGTGCAGCAAATCCTGGTCAGCCTTATTTGTCCCGTCTCCCAGAATAAGGAGTCAAGAGTGGGAAGGTGAGACCCACGGAACTTAACACTGAGAATCTGGGAGACGCATTGGAAGGAGACAGCAAAGTGCCACAGGGCCAGACCGAGCTGGTCTAGCTCCTCCGGAGCGAACAGTTGCCACAGAGACCGTGTGATCTACAAAGCCTAGACGCACCACTGTTTAATAACGGTGATGAGCTTAAAATAAAAAATCAGAATCCAGCCTAGCCCATACCGCCCCTTGAAGGTTATGGAGCCCTCAGATGCCATGTGACCCGACCTCAAAGGAGAGCTGTGGTTTCAGGGTCAGAGTGGCAGCGGCCAAAGATTTAGAAAGCAGAGCTCAGTGTGGGACCCACAGCAGGAGGCCACCTGGAGTCCGTAAATGACACCATTGTTTGAAGTTACATGCAATCAAAGGGAAAAAAAAAAAAAAAAACAAGAAAAGAAAGAAAGAAAAAGAAAACCAAACCACTTAAAATTTTTGGGACAACATCTCTTGCCAAACTTTTTTGGAAAGAAACAAACCACCTGAAGCCGATGAAGATAAAAAGGAAAGAGGCAGCCAGGTCCCCTCTGAGGGAAGATGGCAGCCTCTTGGATTTCAGCTTCTGTTGATCTTTGCATAAACAAGGTGACTTCCAGGCGGCGGTGGCCTTCTCTGTAAGAGCCAACCCGCTGACCAAGATTTGGGCCTTTCAGTGTCCCCATTCTTCCAGGCTGGAAGTGCCCCGTACTGTAGCCCTTTCACTTTGGGCCTTGCTGGGTAACTTACTTTGTGCTGTCACAAGGGTCTCAGTTAACCCTCATGATTGCTACCAGGGTGGCATGAATTATTAGACCCATTTTATGGACAGGGTAACACCGAGTTTCAGAAAGGCGACCTTGTTTGCTCAAGGTCAGGGGGTAAGGAACTGGCAGGGGCAAGCTCAGAACACGGACCTCTGTTTTGCCATTTGGCCTCGAAAGTGAAGACGGGAGGGAAAGAGGAAGGCATGCCTGACTTTAGGGAAGGCTGGGGGCCTTAATAATAACGTGACCTGGAGTTTGTTCAATGTGTCTGTGATATCACGCACAGGCTCTGGAACAAAAGAACAAGAACTCAAATCCCAGACTGATGTCCTTCTAGCGGCGTGAACTTGGACAAGTTACTAAATATTTCTGAGCCTCTGCTTCCTCATCTGTAGAATGGGGATGATAGTAGGACCTGCTTTATGAGGCTGTGGAGGGGATTGAATGAGCCAAAGCAGGTAAAAGGTTTAGAGCCACTCTGGGCACACCATGAGTGTTAGCTTTATTACAACATCCTGTAACAGAAGCTCTTTTGTTTTGGGTTTTATGATGAAAGGGCATTCTCTATTTTTATTTCTATTTTACAGATGATGAAATGAGGCACAGAGAAGTTAAGGTGTCTGTAAAGAAGCAGACCTGTGGGTTGATTTTGATGCTAAACCCGCATTGCTCCTGGCTTGTTTTATTGGTTCCCTGCACCAAAGTTCTTGAGATTTCCATCCCAGGTGTCTTGTTAGGAGCTGCACCAGGACCAACACTGAGCAGAGTCATGGCCGCGGAATCAGTATCCGCGGACTTTCTGCCCAATTCCTAGTTAGTGGAAGCCTCCAACCTGCCCTCCCAGCTACTGTTCTTCCGTACTAGGCTGCTCAGCACCCATGGATGTGAACTGGTTCCCCATTCAGGTGAATATTAACCGCCCCCTCAGCAGTCAGGAGGCTATGGCAGTGGACCAGGCGAGTGCTGACAATACCTTGGACCGGGGTGGAGGTGGTGGTGATGGAGATGGATGGGTTTGATTTAGGAGGTGAAAATAGACTGCTCTAGGCACTGCGATAGGCGCTGGAGATACAAAGATTAAACCCATCTTTAAAGGTCCTACAGTCTAAAAAGAGGGAGATGTACATGTAAGAAATACATACACACAAGTGCCACTGGCTCTGATGGCATGACTGTGGACATGGCCACAATTCTTTGGCTTGTGCTCTATCCACACTCTTTGAGATGTTACTTCCTAGCTCCTCCTATCAAGAGACTGAGGCTATTTTCCTACCCCTTGGATCTGGACTGGTCTTGTGAGGTGCTTTGTCAATAAAATGTGATGGAAGTGATGCTGTACCAGTTTTGAGCCTAGGTCTCAATTGTCCTTGTGTGCTTCCACCATCTGTAGGAAACTTGCTGAGCTTCTAGAAGAATAAACCCAGGTTAACCTCCCTGATGATGAAAGACACACAGCCCTGTTATCTCTGCCACCTTCACTCAGAGCAGGTCAACTACCAAGTATGCAAATAAGCATCTTAGACCAGCTAACCTTGAGGCATCTGGCCAGCTGACCACAGATGCATGAGTGAGTTCGGCCAAGATTAGTGGAGCCCAACCCAGATGAGCAGATTGTTTCAGCCAACTCATAGACTCGGAACCATGACAAATGCTTATTGCTCAAAGCAGGGATTGGCAAACTATGGCCTGTGGGCCGGCCAGCTCTCTGTTTTTGTAAATAAAACTTTATTAGAATACGGTCATGCCCATTTATTTGTTGTTTAGTTTCTTTTGAGCTACAAAGGCAGAGTGAAGAATTGCAACAGAGACTGTGTGATCCATAAAACCTAAAATATTTGCTATGTGTCACTTTAAGAAAATGTTTTCTGACCGCTGATTTGAAGCCATTGAGTTTGGGAGTGCTTTGTTATACAGCGATAACAACTGATACATAGGTGCTGTGACAAAGGGACTGGTGGGAACACAAAGGAAGAATTATTAGTTGTCCATTGACCATGAGTTGGAGTGGTTGGGAGAGGCTCTGTAGAGGAAGTGATGATACATGTGTCCTGAGTTTAGTGTAACCTTGGACCTAGAGGGAAATGATGAGGAAATCAAGGGTCAGAATGATTGTGACCAGGCCAGTCACGTGGCAGGTCTCCTGGTTCCTGTTCAGGGACTTTTCCCCTTGTTCAAGTAGGCAGTTTAACATTTTGGGTAAGAGGAAGCTCCATGGGGCCAGACAGAGCTGGTCTAGCTCTTCCATTTCTGAGATGTGTGATCCTGGGCACTGTAATTTCTCAATAACTTAGTTTCCTTATCCATAAAATGAGGAAAATAATACTAATCTCATAGAGTTGTTGTGAAATTAAATGAGTTGATGGGCACAGGTATATCACTTTATGATTATAAAGAAAGCTGCAGAGATAAAGACAGCTTAGAAGTCCTTGTCATGAGACTTTCCCTTTTAACCAGGGAGAGAGATTTCAGCTAAAGGTAAGTTGCTCTAGTGCTGGAATTTCTGGTGGGATGGATGGTTTGGAACCCATGAAACCTATACCCCTTGGGACTACCTGGGGACTCCCACCACCACCAGCTTCTTGGGGCCCCTGTTCTGGGCTGTCCACTCTCTGTTTCACAGCCCACTACAAATGGTGGAAGAGCTGTGGGCTCAGGAGGTTCAGTCACTTTGTACTTATCTTTAAGTTCCTGTTTCTCTGGGCAGGGACTGAACCAATGCACATGCCCGTTTAGAGGATGAGGGCAAACAAAGGGTGTTGAGCCAAATGCCAGCCAGAGGTCCTTTGAGCCTCCACTGTGTGGCAGGCCCTGTGCTGGGCTCTGGGGATCAGGAGAGGTCAGAGAGGGTCTTCCCAGGACTCAGAGTCCACTGTGGGAGAAGGCAGATGTCTCTAACACAAGGTACTAAATGTCAAGGCAGAGGGGAACCTGGGGCTCCCAATGGGGGCACAGCTTAGCTTGGGGCTCAGGAAATGACATTCAGGGTCAGCCTGAGCTGAGTCTTCCAGCGAAAGTAGAAGTCGGCTGGAGAGACACTGAGGGAGAGCGGTGTCCCAGGCAGAGGAAACAGCATGAGCAATGGTAGAGTGATGGAACAGCACAGCCTGTGCAAGGCATGACAGGGGCCTGGTGTTGCCTGGCATGGAGTCTGAGTAAAGGAGGATAAGGTGAGGGAAGCCAGCAGAGTAAGCAGGACTTAACATCCTGTAGACACCGAGAAGACTGAGGCACAGAGGGACCTGGCAGGAGGGTGACAGGGTAAGTATGCAGCGTAAGGGATGGCAGGGACCCTGTCCATGGGCCACCATAATAGGTGATGGTTTCCATTTTCTTGGCCCCCAGGAAGGGCAGGGGGTAAGGAAGTTTCCAGCATCATCTGGGGCCCATTCAGCTCTGAAGCCCACTGTGGTTTCACCATCGGGTTACATCCTATTTCTTACTAAACCTAAGAGGAGATTGTATCATGTTGCTTCATAACGTAGGGGGACATGGAAGGCGCTGATAAACTGTGTTGAGTGAGTGAGTTGAGGTTGGGGGAAACAAAGAGGAGATGGAGACACCCCATCTTGTGCCGTGTGCTTCCAAGAGGTGACGGTCAGGGTCTAGGGACGGGGCCAGTCTTCAGAGCTCAGAGGAGACGTTTGGTAAGCATTTGGAAATCCTTTCTGTTCTTCCAGATAAATGAAGAAGTGAATCCAAACCTGGAAGTGGCAATTAAAAAAAAAAGTCCCATCATCACTTTGGGAGCTGAGATGTTCAAGTGTCACAAAAGAGAATTTCTCAATGAGGAACTGGCCAGCAAGGCAGAAAAATACCCTTTAAAAATACTTCCTGCTAGAAGTCAAATGGTAGGCAAACAAGAGTTGCACCATCAATGCAGTGTTCTTCTGGGGTCATTTTCTGAGTTTTGAGTAGGTTGGTTTCTACAAATCCAGCATTTTGCTTCCCCATCACCAACTCCCCCAAACTCTAGCCACAGAGTTGGAACTTCCAGCTGATCAGCTTGAGCTGGCACTGATGGGGTAATTGATGATCAGTCAGTAGGCAGTGAGAAGGGAGGCAAGCACTTCCCTGATTATTTTAGAGTCAGAGTGACCCAGGGCATTGGAAGGCCTGCGCTCCATTCCTCTGCCCTCACCCTGACTTGTGGGGACCATCTCAGATCAGCGAAGAGCAATTCCAGTTCTTTTTTTTTTTTTTTTTTTTTTTTTTTTGCGGTACGTGGGCCTCTCACTGTTGTGGCCTCTCCCGCTGCGGAGCACAGGCTCCGGATGCGCAGGCTCAGCGGCCATGGCTCACGGGCCCCGCCGCTCCGCGGCATGTGGGATCTTCCCGGACCGGGGCATGAACCCGCGTCCCCTGCATCAGCAGGCGGACTCTCAACCACTGCGCTACCAGGGAAGCCCGAGCAATTCCACTTTGTACCTAGTAACCTTGGGTTGGAGACCATCGATGTGCAGAACTCATAATCTCCCACTCACGTGGAGACTGTAGGAAGAGTTCCACTACCCCTCTGCTGTCCCACTATAGGTCACTACTCCTTAACCTCCCATCCCCTGGCAGGCCCTGTGCTAGGCTCAGGGATGGAGAACTTGGTGGTTGAAGGCATGGCCCGCTGAGTTAGGCTCATTTGGGCTGGAGCCCTGGCTCTGCCCCTCACTAGTTGAGTCACCTTGGGAAAGCTATGAACCTTTTTTAGCCTCAGTTTCCATATCTGAAAAAATGGGGGTGGACAAACTTACCCCATAGGGAGTAAATGATACCATGAATGCAAAGGGCTTAAGACACGCTTGGCACATGGTAAGAACTCAGTCGGAGTGTGTATGTGTGTGTGTGTGTGTGTGTGTGTGTGTGTGTGTGTGATTTAAGCACCTTCAGCTGGTGCTTGTGCTGAGTACTGAGGACACAGCAGCTTGTGGAGGACCCTGGGAGCTGGGGCTGCAGGATGCCTGGTAAGCATTTATTCAGGTCTAGTCTGTGCCGGGCTCTGCATCAAGCAGCGGGAAAACTCTGAATGGTTATTTATTAAACAGTCACCTCTGCCGGTTCTTCTCCACGGTTCACCAGATCCACCCTGCCCTGCTCTGTGCCCTGGAGGCCGACCCTGCCAACTGCGCCCCCCAGCTCCCTAGCCACCTGTCTTCTGGAGGGCCCTGGCAGGAGACCAGAGGGCAGAAAGAGAGAGAGGTTAGCATCTTTCATGGCAGCTGTGCTTCTCCACCATGGTGGTTCCCATCACTCTCTTCGAAGCCTCCAGGACCACGATCGCCTCCCTGTGTTCCTTCAGGGGGCGTCGTGGCTTCACACTGCTGCTGGCCCCGGGAGCCTCAGCTCCAGTCCCCATCTGTAAATGGTCCCTCCGTCGAAAGCTCTCCATCTGCACCATCTGGGGTAAGTTCTGTCTTCTGCTGGCAGCCTTATAGGTACACCTAACGTTCCTGTTATTATGGATGCTTTTTTAGGCTGAAGTTTCCTTTTCTTAGGATGAACTCCCAGCCCCCCACCTTGATTTCATCTCTTGGGCATAAGCGAAGCAGCAAATCAGCAGGCTAGAGACTCGTTGAGGTTTGCCTCACCTCGGGAGATTCTCGGTTTGGCTTTCAGTTTTCTTGCCTGCTCTGGGGTGGCAGTCAGCTCTGGGTGGTTTTGGGGTGCTCTCCACTCTGAGGAGGAGAAGGGGGAAGATCAGCAACTGCACCCAGCTGTGCCTGCCAGGGGCACCCGCTGCAGCTGGCAGCAGCTCACAGTTCCTTCTTCAGAGCTGCTCTGGGCCCCCCCTCCCCTCCCCACGTTACTCAGCCACTGCTTTCTGCCTTCTCTCTCCCTCTGCCCACAATGCCCAGAGGAGCCTAATAGTTCATCCTCTTATGCAATAGATCTGCATAGAACACCTACTGGATGCCTGGTCCTGGTCTAAGCAATGAAGATATGGCACCAATAAGACAAGCAATGCCCCTGCCCTCATGGAGCTTATATTCTAGTGGGAAGAGATAGATAGTAAACAGAGATGTACGATCCTAATTTGTCAGGTGATGTTTAGATAACAAGTAAAGTGGGATGAGGAGGTTAGGAAAATTATGGGATGGCGTATGGGAGCTATTTTATAAAGGTGCTCATGGAAGGGGTCACGGAGAAGGAGAGGGAGGGGTCCCTGCAGATGGACCGGGGAGAGTGCACCAGGTAGAGGGGACAGTAGGGATGAATGCCTGGAGGAGGAAACGTGCTGCCCGGTGTATTCCAGGAGGAAGGCTGGAGGCGAGTGCAGTGAATGAGGAAGGGAGAGGGGGAGGTGAGGTCAGAGAGGCGTGGGAACAGATCCTGTGAGGCCCCAAAGGCCGCAGGGGTGCCTGTGGGTTTTGCACTGGGGAGGAACAGGGAGGGGATGGAGAGTGAAGGATGCCTCTGGCTGTTGAGTGGAGAACACAGGAGGCAGAGTGGAAGCAGGGAACCAGAAAGGGACCATCGCAGTGACAGTAAAACCCACCCCGACCGCCACCAACACTGTATCCACCAGAACCCAGTCCAGTTTATGTAATCTGCCCAAGGTCCTTGCGAGGTGCTGATTTCTATTGTTCTCACAATCAACAACACCGTTATCACCCCACCTGCTGCGTGAGCTCATGGAAATTATTTTTTCTATTTGACATTCAGTTTCCCCATCCCTAAAATGCAGATAATAATATCTACCTTTCAGGGTTGCTGTGAGGTTTTTTTTTTTTTTTTGCCTTACGCGGGCCTCTCACTGCTGTGGCCTCTCCTGCCGCGGAGCACAGGCTCCGGACGTGCAGGCTCAGCAGCCATGGCTCACGGGCCCAGCCGCTCCGTGGGATGTGGGATCTTCCCGGACCGGGGCACGAACCCGTGTCCCCTGCATTGGCAGGCGGACTCTCAACCGCTGCGCCACCAGGGAAGCCCAGCTGTGCGGTTTTATGTCACTCGCATACCGTATCTTCATAGGAAGTGATGTGATATGTTCTTCCCATAACCTATAACGGAGGCGGTAACTTGTCTCCTACCCGCTTCATCCTCAGTGGGTGTGGAGGTATCTGACTTGGAGCCTGATTCCTGGTGGGTGTATAGGGACTGTTATCATTGGAATGATAAGATGTCGAGCCTTTCTCCTCTGAAACCAGGCTGTGATTGACAGGTGTCCCTCAAGGTGTAGATGGCAGACCCTGGAGTTGTTCAGAGCAGCCAGGAGGGCTGGTGGATTGGGCTGGTCAGAGAAGCTTCCTCAGAGAATGTGGGCCTGGAGACATGAACTGGAGGCACATCATGGGGGAATGATTGGGTTGGCCACAAAGATCATTCAGGTTTTTCTGCAAGATGTTATGGAAAACCCCGAACGAACTTTTTGGCCAGCCCCAATATTTTGTGGCTCTAAGAAATTAAAGTCTGTTAAATCCACGTATTAGAGTTACCACCCTACGCCTGTGGGGCCCTGGCTCCGGGTCTGGCGTGGCTCCCCGCAGCAGGGGCTTGGAATCAGGAAGCACTGCCTCTGGATCTTCTCTGTGCTGCTAGGCAGCTTGTCATTAACCTCTCTGAATATATATATATATATATATATTTTTCGGTACGTGGGCCTCTCAGTGTTGTGGCCTCTCCCGTTGCGGAGCACAGGCTCCGGACGCGCAGGCTCAGCGGCCATAGCTCATGGGCCCAGCCGCTCCGTGGCATGTGGGATCTTCCCAGACTGGGGCACGAACCCGTGTCCCCTGCATCAGCAGGCGGACTCTCAACCACTGTGCCACCAGGGAAGCCCCTCTCTGAATATTTTTAAGAACAAGGATAACGACACCTAACACATGAGCTTGATAGGAAGATTAAAATAAGTGAGATGTTGATGGCAAACATTCTTCATTGCGTGGCAGTGGACAAAAGTGAATCACAGTTATTCTTTCCACTGTCCACGGCCAAGCACACTTGCACTGCTGTGATGAAATGGCCCAACAGAACACCGTTTGATTTGGGATCGTTCTCCCGAGCAGCTGTCTTCTGCTCTCCGAACACATGCCCATTCCTGCCATCCTCACGTCTCTCTAAAGACTCACTTCCTCCCCAGGAGCCTGCGCAGTCAGGGAAAGGGTACCCATTTCTTTCTGTGTCACTGAAGGGAGGTTGCTTCTTCCCCTTACCTCTCCCTTGCCATGTGACCTGGGGGAAACGACTTTCTCTTTCTGGGCCCCGTTTCCTTGTCCGCAAAATAAAGATATTTCTCTGGATGACCTCTCAGGTACCCCTTAGCTCTGAGTCTGTGAGTCTATGTACTTCCAAGAAAAAAAAAAAAGAAACAAAACTAAGCCAAAAATTGACATTACCACTTTAAGACGAGAATAATCAAGACTACCTTTACTTGCTAGAAGCCAGACACTGTTCATTGCATTGCTCATTTAATCCTCACAAAAATTCTAAAAGGTCTGTGTTGTTCTACTTCCCAGGCACAGAGAGGTTAGGTTTCTTGCCTCGGATCACACAGCATGCACATGGTGTGACTGAGCTTTATCCTCAGCCATTGTCCTCCACAGGTCACGCTAGTAACCCAGAGCCTTGGACCACTTCCATTCTCTCCTCCATTGTTTTGGAGTCAACATGAAACACCACCAAGAGCTGGTTGTATCTTTCTTACACCCCATCTAGCCTGTAACTCTATTTACCTAATATTGTCACGTTAGTTACACTTTACCGTTTCCCAGAAATTTGGGGCTGGGCTGGAAGAATATCCTGAGATGTTTAATACCTGGGTCTTCATGTTGTTAGATGATACGTGAGTCCTACATTCTAAATAATTGTAATTATAGCTGATATTTATTGAGCACTTTCTGAATATGAGATACATTCCAAGAACTGTACCTATGTTAACACTTTTAATTCTCACATTCCCCCCTGTCTGTGAGGTGGTCTTCTTATCATCTACATTTTGCAGATGAGGAAATGAAAGCACAGAGCGTGGGTAGAATAGTGTGCTTCCTTTACACAGAGAGTGCAAGGCATAAACTCGGGCTCTCTGGCTGCAGACACCAGTCTCTCACCCACTTCACTTTACTGTCTTTCTCAAGATAGCCTCCTCTGGAAAGGAATTCTATGGAATGTTTTTAGAAATTCTATCATAAAAAGGTCCCATGGCCAAATAAGTTTCTAAAAGTAGGGTTAAATAAAATGAAATGACTTGCTTTACTTGTGGATTCTTCAGAGTCTTGCATAACTAAATGATGATCAGGCTCTTTAAAAGCAGGACAGAGCAGGTGCTCTGGTTAAACTCATTTGATCATGGGGACTCTTTACTTCTGGTGGATCAGCTCAAGACATATTCTGTGAAAATCAATTCTAAAGGAATTGCAGGTGGGAAGGTTTTGGGGGAGGAGTCAAGTTCCAGATTCTCACTAGCCCTCCCCCATTCTAGTTCTCCCTCAAATATCCCACCATCGCTTCACCACCGACTCCACTGACCCTACAGTGCACCTAGCTTGTGGCCAGGAAAAAACAAACGTATGTATTGAATCTCTGAAAATTCAAGTTCACTTTCAGTGCACCACACTGGCAATTTGCCAGTTACAGAATCCTTTTTTAAAAGTAAATAATTTCTGACTTACTTCACTCTGTATGAGTCTCTAGGTCCATCCACATCTCTACAGATGACCCAGTTTCATTCCTTTCTATGGCTGAGTAATCTTCCACTGTATATATGAACCACATCTTCTTTATCCATTCATCTGTCGATGGACATTTAGGTTGCTTCCATGACCTAGCTATTGTAAATAGCACTGCAAAGAACATTGGGGTGCATGTGTTAACGCATGTATGTGGAATCTAGAAAAATGGTACAGATGAATCAGTTTGCAAGGCAGAAATAGAGACACAGATGTAGAGAACAAATGTATGGACACCAAGGGGGGAAGATGGGGGGTGGAGGGGTGGGATGAACTGGGAGATTGGGATTGACATATATACACTAATATGTATAAAATAGATAAATAATAAGACCCTGCTATATAGCACAGGGGACTCCACTTCACTGTACAGTAGAAACTAACACAACATTGTAAAACAACTATACCCCAATTAAAAAAAAAACCCTTAAAAAATAAAAATAAAAGTAAATAATTTCTGGCAGAGCAGATCATTACTCCTAAGTGATTTACAGTCTTGGTAAATCTGGATTTTCATGGCATAGGTTTTTTAAAGAGAGGCACTTTTGGATTTTCTTGTGTGGATGGGAGGAAAAAGTTGGATGGGCAGGGAATGGCAGCACAGGGCGTGGAAGCCAAAGGAGTAGAAACTGTGGTTTTCCCCCATAGTTGCACAAAATAATAATAGGACTTCTGCTTTTCATCTACTCCGGGTGGCAACTGGGGAATCCAGCAGCTTGCTTGAGAGGACAGAGTTGATTAAGTTGGAGGGCAGTCTAATTGTTAAATCTTAGGAAGTCTTGGTTGTCTAACCTGTTGGCCTTTCTTGCTCATAGCATCTGCTGACTTTCCTCCTCATGCTTCAACTCTGGGATGCGAGATTTTCTCCTCGTGTTGTCTCATTTTGTCAATTTCCAATTCCATTCTGTAAATGGCTGTCAAGCACCTACGTGGGCTTGCTATGAGCCAGGCATATGGGTTTAGTGCCCATTAATCCACGCATGAATTCCAGGCCCTGGAGATAAGACAGTTGACTAAACAAGGTCTCTGCTTTGGAGGAAAACTCATTTAGTAGACAAACAAGCCAGATACACAGCAGGTCATAACTTTTGGCAGAATGTAAGCACCACCAGAGTTGGACAAACACAAAGGTATGAGAGATTGTACCTAGGTGGTATGGTAAGGGCATTCTGGAAAATTTTCTTGGTAGCGGTGGCAATGGAGTTGAGCTTTGAAAGATGAGTAAAGTGTAGCTACACAGAGAAGGTGGAGGGGAAGACCTTCTCAGGGAGGGAACAGTCTGAGCCTGGAGAAGGACTTAAGAAAGTCCAGAGAGGGTGTTAATTAGTTTGCCAGCAGTAAAGTGCACTAGGTTTATGTTCCTTTGCTGTTTCTGTGACAACCAGTGATGCCTCATATGTTAGATGCCCCCACACTGGGGGCAACAGTTGAAAGCTTTCCAGGTAAGACAGTTTCTAAAGAGCCCAGATAACTTATTTAACCTCTTGGTACCTCGATGTTTTCATCAGCAGATGGGGATAAAGTCCTTATCTCATGAGGTTAAGATAAGGATTAAGAGTGAATGATGGGACTTCCCTGGTGGTGCAGTGGTTGAGAGTGCGCCTGCCGATGCAGGGAACGCGGGTTCGTGCCCCGGTCCGGGAGGATCCCACATGCCACGGAGCGGCTGGCCCCGTGAGCCATGGCCACAGAGCCTGCGCGTCTGGAGCCTGTGCTCCGCAACAGGAGAGGCCATAACAGTGAGAGGCCCGCGTACCGCAAAAAAAAAAAAAAAAGAGTGAATGATGCTTGTAAAGCTTTAGAACTATTTATTGAGCACCTAATAAATGCTCAATACATATTAATTATTATTATGGTTGTTGTTGTTATTGAATGCTTAAAGATTTCAATAAATAAGCTTGAACATACCATGAGATCTCTAGGGTTAGGTATACTTAATTACTTCTGCATCTTGGGCATTTACCAGTTTCTGAGCTGGTAGCTTTCAGTAATGTCTTTCAGATGACTGGAATGGTTGAATGAGTAAACATGAGGAAAATATCCCTTCTCTCTAGCATGCAGGTGCCTTTTATCCTTGAGGCTCCAGACACCAGACCCCAGCCTGGGTGGGAAGACCCGCCCCCCAACTACCTCACCCTCCCCCCCACACTACCGGGCCAGCCCTTCATCTTCATGTACATCTTCTGTGAGTTACTCTCGGGTAAAGAAGAACATCTGACCCCGGTTTAGAAAGATTGCCTTACACAATCTCCCGGTTCCCTAGATGGGGCTTTGCTGAGCTGACAGAATGTACAGAGAAGAGCTGACTATTTTTAGGATGAACTAGAAAGATCAGAACTTTGCTCTCTCCTCAAATATCGAACCTGCGATCTGTAGGAATCCAAACAGGAATCATGGGGGAATTGGATGTAGGGAGTTATTCATTGTGCTCCTATTGTCTAAAATTCCCACATAAAAATAACAATAGACCATTGATGTTGGAGTGACTACTATATGACAGGCACTGGCTAAGTGCTTTACACGCACTATATTGCTTCATTCATACAGCAACCTCATGAGATTGGTTTCAATCTCCCTGTTTTGCAGATAGGAAAACTGAGGCATAGAGAATTAACTTGTCTTGACCAAAGCCACAGAAAGAGGGTTAGTGAAGCTGTAATTCCAACCCTGGTGTGTCTGGCTTCAAGACCCATGCTTTCCATGAGGATTCAAATGACAGTGGCACAAATCAAAACAAAGAGGAGAAAACAAACTCAGCCTCCTGGCTGAAGAATGAAATCATGGATTGGTTGAGTGCATAATTTTCCTGGGTAGAACCGCAGATGTGCAGAAGAGAAAGTCAGGGCTTCTGTCTCTGGGGAGCTCACATCCTAGTAAGGGCTACGTAAGGACTTTTTCTTGTTTCTCCTCTGCCCAGCTCTCTCATTCTCCTTTTGGGATCTCCCTTTCCCTCATTGCATGCAACACTGGGGGGCTTGCTCATCAGCGTTCCTGCACTCCTCTGGCCAAGGGGTACGTGTTTGCCTCAAACTGGAAAATCAGACTATGGGAGAGCAAATTATGACTCAAGAACCTTAGATGGCTAGAGCTGAGTGATCCAGTTAGCAGCATCCTGAAGACACCTGCATATTAGTTTCCACCACCTGGCTATTCAGCTTTTCTCTCTTTTCCTGAGAGCTTCCTTGTGGCAGATAATATAGGCTGGTTCACTCAGCACACATCCCAACTCCAATCAAACTATGCTTTCTCTATTCTAGAAGGTGGAAATCTCAAAGCTCACTTTCCCAGGCTCCCTCGCAGTTTGGGATGGCTGTGTGGCTTAGCCAATGAGATGCAAGTGTACATCTGCTGGGGATGTCTCTCCCCTTTCTCTTTCTTCCCACTGGGATATAGGAAAGACATGATGGTTGGAGCTGTAGCAGATAAGTTATGAGCATGAGGAAAAAGTGAAGAGACATCAGTCCTACTTAGTGACATCAGGCAACACCTCCCCTTTGGATCTCTTGCTGAGAACCCCTCACTGTTTTAAACCACTATGTTTAGGGGTTCTGTTACTTGTAGCCAAATGTACCTCTTAACTGATATGGAATCTGCATTTTTTGTATTTTTTTAATAGGGAGGGTGCTTGAGGTAGGCGGAATTTCTTTACACCACCAAAAATACCCTAATTGATACAGGGAAGGGAGGAAAGTACAAAGCAAACCACAACATCAGCCAGGATACAATACGCTCTCCTGGAGGGAAGAAGTGTCACAATACCAATTCATGTTGACATAGTCTGTGATATTTTTCTAAGAGTTTTCCCACACATTGTTTCCTTTGACCTTCTCAGCCACCCTGTAAAGTACAAATTATTATTATATCGGTCTTATAAATCTCAGAGTTTGAGTATATGGAAGTGAAGAAAGGGAAGTGATTAATTCTAGCTGGAGAAACTGGCAGCCTCAGGAAGAGGCTGGCCATGAGCTGGGGTTTGAAGGATGAACAGACTTTTAATACATAGAGGAGGCAGTGGGAAGGGCATTCCTGGCTAAAGTGAGAACCACAAAGCTTAGAGGCACGAGAGGCCTGGGTGAGCCTGGCAAACATGGCTGGTGCTCAGGGGAACTTGAGAAGCAGGTAGAGGAGGTAGGCTTGGAAAAGCCAGCAGGGGCCAGATCATAAAGATCTGTTGTGTTGGCAGCCTCTTTGGGTTGCAGAGGCATTCAAATAACTTCAACTAACGGGGTAATTGTGAGGATACATATAGGAATAAAGGAGCTCCCAGAATTCAGGCCAAACTTCTTGGGGAATCAGGAATATACCACAACCAGCATCACAGAATGAACACAATCCTCAGGACAGCCAGGCCTCACAGAGGACAGAAGGTAGTTGGATACCATAAAATTGCTCAGGACAGAACCCACTTCTTGTAACTGAGTTATCTTCCACTTAGTAGCAAAAATTCACTGGGTTCCTACTCTAGAGCTTTGACATTAACATGAAACTTTTTTTGTGTCCAATTCTCTGTGTGTATGTTCTCTTTAAATTCTTGAGTGTGTATTAGTTAGGATGGGATAGTCTCTGCTGTGATAACAGATAAACCCTGGAAATCTTGTGGCTTTATTTATTTATTTATTTTTTTTGCGGTACGCGGGCCTCTCACTGTTGTGGCCTCTCCCATTGCGGAGCACAGGCTCCGGACGCGCAGGCTCAGCGGCCATGGCTCATGGGCCCAGCCACTCCGCGGCATGTGGGACCTTCCCGGACTGGGGCACGAACCCGTGTCCCCTGCATCGGCAGGCGGACCCCCAACCACTGCGCCACCAGGGAAGCCCGGTACATGCATTTTGAACAAGCATCTCAGGTCACGCTGAGTCGCAGCCTCTACCACTCTGAAACCCCTCTGTGGGGACCCTCCCGCTCTGGCCCCAAGACCTCTGAACCTAGTCTGCCCATGGGCTCCAGGACTGAGAGAAAGGGCAAGGCTGTGGGTGCCCCAGGGGACCCTACTTCCTGTGACCCAACCACGGAAGGAAGACAAGAGTCCCTGGTGTGCTGGTGAGGGCTCAGAGCACTGAGCCAGGAACTTACAAGGATGCTGCTGGCCAGCCATGCTGTTCTGATGCCCTGGGAAATGTCATCATGCCGGGAGGCCACACACCTGCCAGAGCCATTTGGCTGATGAGGGGAGGCTGTGAGGCCAGGGGCACTGGTCCTTTTCCTTCCCACCCACCTTATAAGTTACTGGATGTTTCTGGAAAGAACAGGTTTTAGAAAGAGGACTGAAATTGGAGGGAAGACCCCAGGATCCAGTCCACGTGCTGCCACCTGGGCACTCCGTAACCCCCAGCCACTGTAGGACTCGATTGCCTCATCTGCAAAGGAGGGCTAGTGGCCCCTGTCCAGCTTTCTTCTGCCCCAAGACACGAGGATTTCAAAGGCAGTGACACGATGTAGTGAAAGGACTGGGTCCACAATGCACACGTTAGAGGATTATTATTATTATTGTTAAAAATAACAAATGGTTTTGAAGTTGGAACCTGGAGGCTCCTGCAGAATTCAGCCACTGCCAGCCGGCTGCTACCTTTCAGATAGAGATGAAGATATGACAGGCAGAGAGGAAAAGCTGCTCCTGGAGGCTTCTTTCCTGAGACCTCGTTGTCTCCTTTTTCCCTTTGAGGCCTGCGCTACCTGATGGAATAATGCACCTGTCAGCACCTCCAGAGAGATAGTTGGCTGGGGTTGGGGAAACAGAAGCCCAGCACACGAAGGATGGCTCTCCACCCCACCTTCTGTTCTACCTGTGGCCTCGTGGGTTCTCAGGCTCCTGAGCACCAGTCATTCAGGTGCTCTTGCTGTCACCTGTAACGCTGCTAACCTGGTATTTGAGATGAAATCCACCCACATTTCTTTCATTTAAATCCATGTCTTTAGCATAGACATTGCTACTGTAAACGTAAACCCCACTCACTTGCAGGATGAGGTGTGATGATTAAAATAAAAGTGTGGACATCCTAACAAAAGGGATCTCAGGTCCTTCCTTGGGGTTCTGCTCCACACCTTAGAGGGCCCTGAATCCGCAGACACTGTCAATGCTTCAGGGGCCCCTGCAGGTGTCAAGATCCATGCTCAGTGTGTTTACACTCATGGGACAACAAACTCATTCAATCCAAGCCTTGGGGCCACTTTACGGGTGAAGCAGCCAAGGCTCAAGGAGAGATCAAGTGACTTTCCCAAGGTTCCCAGCCAGGAAATGGGAGGACTGGGGATCAAAGTGGATCCTTGGACCCCAGGTCCAACATAAGTGGCATCCTGGGTAGCATTTAGCACTGGGCTTGACACAATGGTGGCCAAGAGGGAGTTTTTGAATGAGGAAGGCAACCTCGGGGAAGCGGGGTGCTACAGTTGAAGGAACACGAGATTAGAACATAAACGTAGATGTTCTAGAACGTCTATTTGGGTCAGTGGCTTTCCAGTGGTGTTCATGAACCCCCTCCCTCCTCCTGAGGGCCAGTTGAGGGGCTGAAATGATGGGGGTTCAATATTTCTACTTTTTCTTTATCAAGAGCAGGTTCTCCTGGCAAACATTTTATATTGTGATTTCGAGTAAGATTTCATTGGGGAAAGAAGAAAAAAAGATTCCTTTGCTAAAACCAGGTTGGAAGAGCTCTGTTTTACATGGCCTTCAAGGCTCCCCCAAATCTCATCGTCCATGGTTTTGTAATTCTAGTGTGGGTGCTGCTCCTTCCTGGCTGGACAGTGTTGGATGAGTCATTCAGCGTTCTGAGTCTTTGTGCCTTTATCTTTAAAATGGGCACAAGGAGAGAACCACTACCTAGTTCCCAGGGTTATTATGCGGATGTGCTCTCAGAAGAGCAAAGGATCCTGCAGGAGTATGGGATTGGGGAAGTCGTGCAATCAACGAACATTTAAGTCGTGGCTCTGGTCTGCACTCTGGCTAAACGCTGAAGATGCAAAGAACCATCGGGCACAAAGCGTAGTAGGAAATAGATAAACACAGGCACACAGCCTCCCGGAAGAGAGATAAATAAGCAGGAAGTTTTAATGCAAAAGTGATGTGTGCCCTGACGTAAGCATGGTGGAGGGTCATCCCGCCCAGCCTGGTGATGGGATGGCAGGAGGGGGTGGGGACTGTAGGAAAGTGACACCTAGCTTGAGTCTTAAAGCAGATGCAAACACAATAGTGATACTGGGTGTATATATTTCATTCACACAGGATCTTAGTCACACAGAGTTAAGATTTCTGAGGTTCCACTTCCCCTTTTGTGCAAGGATGTTATAGAGACAAAAGTAAATGCAAAGCATACTATTGGATCAATGTTACGGACTCTGTTAATGAGTTTTGCCGCACCCTTTTTGCAAACAAGTGTTATTCAAGCAACAAATGTGCTAGGCCCTGTTCTCTTGAGAAAACTCAGCACACTTTCAGAAGCGTCCCCTGTGAGAGCCCAGAGGTCCCTCTGAGCGCCTCGGGTCCAATAACATGTTTGCACAGATGAGAAAGCTTCTCCAGTGCAAACATGGACTGGGGGAGGTGAGATGTCTTTACCAAGGTCAGGAAGTACAGGGGGCAGGTTTAGATCTGGGGCTTCCTCAGACCACAGGCTCTGAGGGCTCTGGAATGGGAGTGGCAGTGAGTACAGGGGACACGCCCAGGTCTGCCCTCTGAGGGCCAGAGGTTGAGTCCTTCATGGATTTCATCCAACAATGGGTGCGTGCATCTATGTCAATTAGTGAGCTGCGTGCTGAGGGTACAGAGATGAATGAAGTACTCTCCTTGCTTTGAGAAGCTCATAGGACAAAGAGATGAAGAGTGTCAATTCAAATTCACAATAAGTGCCAGTGGAATAACGTGCAAAGTTCTTTGAGAGCAGTATTTGCCTGTGAGGGGTTGGAAAAGACACAGGCTTTAAAACCAGGCACACTTGGGTTTCAATTCCAGCTCTGCCACTCGATGTGAGACATTGGGAAAGTTACTTAACAACTCTCTGAGCCTCAGTTTCTCTATCTAGAAAATGGGGAGAGTAACAACCTACCTGTGGGCATTGGTGGATGAAGAGTATAACATTGAGATACAACTGGTAAAGTGCCTGGCTCACTCAGTGCAGAGAGACAATCATCACTATCAATTGCCAGCACTCAGGCAAGACACCCACCTTCTGCACTTCTCCAGAAGCTTTGAAAGTTCTCATCTGCACAGGTGATGGAAGTGAAATGTGCTTTGTAAAACCATGACACATTAAGCAATTGTTAATTATCGCTCTTCGTATCCTTAGGCAGTCCTAACTGGGGTAGAGAAGGCGATGTAGCAGGGTGGTTTGTCGAAGTCCAGTGAGTGACTCTCTGATGTTGTGCTCCCTCCCCCACTGCCATCCAGAGCCTCCAGACATTTCCTTCCCAGCCTCTGAAACCTAAACGTATTTGGACCAGGATGGGCAGATCCTGAGCTTGGTTTCTTTGTTTATCAGTCCTTCTGCTGGGAGGGGGGACTTGCCATCAGGCCTGAGAAAAAAGTCAGGAGTGCTTGGAATGCAATTGCAAAAGAGGTTACAAGAGCCTGGCAAGAATGCTGAAATCAAGTGATGTTGAGAGGTTTTGTTATTTTTGAAAAAATGACTCATTCTGAGAAACCCTAATGGCCTCACAGAACGTTCACCTAGTTGCCTGTATGTATAACCCAGAGCCCACTGCAGAGAAAAACAAATCCTGTTGTCACAGCTGAGGGAGAGGATGGTGGGAGCAGTGAGGGCTGGTGGTGGGAATCAGGATGACCGTTTGATGGAGGAAGCGTTGACAGATAACTCCTGCCCTCTGTGTGGACCGTTTTAATTTCCCAAGGCCTTTTCCCCAAATTGCATCATTTCAGTCATCACCAGAGCATCCCCTTGGAGGTAACTTGTGTTCTTTGGATTGACCTGAGCTGGCCAGGGGAGGGATGGTTGTTCCCATTTGACACTCAAAGGAAGTAGGTGCCCAGAGAGCTTAAGCTATTTCCGCAAGTTGAGGGATGGGGGGGGGGGAGAGAAGGTGAGAGAGGAAGAGGAGGAGGAGACCCATGAATGAGAATAAAAATGAGAACCTGTCTCGTGGAGAAACACTATGAAGGGCCGGTTTCAGCGAGGGCACCTGTTGGCCTCCCCACTGTGGGATGCTCAGGAGAGCACGGGATCAAGAGTTAGGATATGGGGGCTTCCCTGGTGGCGCAGTGGTTGAGAGTCCGCCTGCCGATGCAGGGGACACGGGTTCGTGCCCCAGTCTGGGAAGATCCCACATGCCGCGGAACGGCTGGGCCTGTGAGCCATGGCCGCTGAGCCTGAGCGTCCGGAGCCTGTGCTCCGCAACGGGAGAGGCCACAGCAGTGAGAGGCCCGTGTACCGCAAAAAAAAAAAAAAAGAGTTAGGATATGGGCTTTTGCTCCACCTCTGCCCTTAACCAAATGCGTGTCTTTGGGGAAACTTGTCTCTTTACCAATTCTCCACTTCCTATCTGTAGAGGCATGGGGGTGGAGGGGAGTCGAACAAACTCAGAGCTTCTAAAATCTAGTAGGCATAAGAATATTCTGGAACACTTGTTATTATACCAATTGCTGGATCCCTCCCCAGAAATTCTGATTCCAAAGATCTGGGGAAGGGCCAGGGAATCTGCATTGCTTACAAGCTCCCCAGTGGGGCTGCTGATTGGTCATGGTCCCGACTTTGAGTCTCCTGGGGCTGGATGATCTTGAATGACCCTGTTGTTTCTGCTGTTCAATGATTCAAAACACTCAACAACTGTTGGTCATTGGGAACTGTGCCTGGTGTGGGGAATAAAAAAAAAAAAAGAACTAGACATGGTTTCTGCCTTCTGCATCTAGCACTCTAGGCGGGGATACAGACAGGACAATGGATCCCATTATCACACAGGGTACATGGGGGACATGCAGAGGTGGGAATGGTCAGCTGCCCATGGGAGTCAGGTAGGGCTTCAAGGAGGAGGGTGCTGGGTGAGCCTTTGGGCCTAAGTTGTCACTAACTGGGAGGATGTGTTAGGGGGACCACCCAGGGCAGAGAGCAGTACAGGCTGTTTTAAATACTCCACAGAGAAAGCGCTGGCTAAGTGCTCTTTGCATGTGAACACTACTCGGAACCATCTTCCAGCTCTGCCCTCTGGGAGCCACCAACCAGAGCTGCAGCTGTTCCCCATCTGCCTGGAGGGCCCGGGGAAACCAGGGGAGGGGGCTCCTGATAGGCCAGCATCCATGGGGACAACAGTCAGGTATAACATGTACAACCCCCCCTCACCGCCACACACACAGTTGATCCTCATTATTTGTGAATTCTGTATTTGTAAATTTGCCTACTTGCTAATATTTGCTTGTGACCCCCAAACCTATATTCATGGCTCTTTCACAATCATTTGTGGTCATGTGCAGAGCAGTGAAAACATTTGACTCACCCAACCCTCATGTTCCCACCTGAACAGTGTGCTGCCTTCTTGTTTCAGCTCTTGTATTGTAAACAAGGGTCCCTTTTGTAGTCTATTTAATGCCATCTTTGGAGCATTTTTGTACATCTTTTGGGTGATTTTGCTGTTTAACATCGCCCCCAAGCATAGTGCCTCGTGCTGTGTAGTGTCCCAAGCACAGGAGGCTGTGAGGTGCCTTATGGGGAATATAGGTGTATTAGCTAAGCTTCCTTCAGGCATGGGTTATAGTGTTGTTAGCCATGAGTTCAGTGTTAATGAATCAACAATACATACTAAATAAAGTGTCTCAAAACAGAAACATATTGATATAAAAAGCAAGGTTATGGTACTGACAGGTTGATGAAAATGTTGTGACCAGAGGCTCACAGGAACCTAACCTTCTATTTCCCCTAGGAACAGTGGTACAGCCTTAACTAATTCAGTGGTCATGGCAACTTTATAGAACATCACTACAGTTCCATGAATAATGAGAAATTGTGTGTGTGTGTGTGTGTGCGTGCACACACACGTGCGCTGTGAAGCCACTGCCAAGTATTTTTTTTGCTCAGTATGACAAGTTAGTATGTTTAACAAGGCAATTCAGAGTTGCAGCAAGAAGGTAACAGAATCCAAACATCTAGGTAAATTTTGGAAGCTTTCTTACTAATCCTAACTGGTAGCAATCCTTATCCAATTTAGCCATCTCCTCTTCTGCCTAGATTTGAGCAAAAGGCTTCTTTCTATTCACCCTGAACTCATCCTTAGCTTCAACACCCAGCTGAATTCACAACATCTCACCAACTTGGTTCAGATACAAATTTACATGTAACAGACCTTGGTGTCACAATGTACCTGAATGCAACTTCAATATAGATCATAGGACCGTATTAAATTGGATATTATTTTGGTTTTACCGCTATGATTCTGACACCAGTTTGGATATGTGTTTTTTCCCACGCCACCAAGTAATTCTCTGAGACACCATCTGGATGTCCTGCATTTTAACTAAATTCTGACACTATCTACTGCTATCTGAAGTGGCATCAGATCTCACAGGCTAAGGGCTCAGTCCCACAAGACTGCCCCCACTTCAGATGTTTATTGCAAGTCCAGGTTGTTACCTGTGCTCCTGACAGACTGGCAATAAATCGGAGGTTCCCATGACCCCCTCCTTGGGTGGATTAATTTGCCAGAGCGGCTCACAGAACTCAGGAAATCAGTTCAATCACTAGATTACTGGTTTATTACAAAGAATATGGAAGGATATGAATCAACAGCCAGATGAAGAGACACGTAGGGTGAAGTCCCAAATGTGGGAGCTTCTGTGGAGTTTGGGGGCCACCACTATGGCACGCAGAGGAGTTCTGGTTCATCAACCCGGAAGCTCTCCAAAAGCCCATCCTTTTGGATTTTTATGGCGGTTTCAGGATGTCAGAACAATTAATTAAATCATTGGCCTTCAGCCACAGAACTCAATCTCCAGCCCTTCTCCCCTCCCCCGAGGCTGGAGGGTGGGGCTGAAATTTCCAACCCCCGTAATCACTTGGCTGGTTTCCCTGGCAGCCAGCCCCTATCCTTAGGTGAAGTAGGGGCTTTCCAAAATTTACCTCACTTAAATAACAAAAGACACCTTGATCACTCTCTTCACTTAGGAAATTCCAAGAGTTTTAGGAATGCTATGTAAGGAACCAGGATGAAGACCAAATATATATTTCTTCTTAATAAATCACAGTCACATTTGTGCTATGAGATTCCTGCACTTGGTAGACCGATTAAATTTTTTTATTTAAAAAAATTAGTGTCATTCATTTAAAATTTTCTGATTTACTAGTAGTTTACATTCCTCTGATGTCATTCTTTTTTTTAAATTATTTTTTATTGGAGTATAGTTGCTTTACAATGTTTTGTTAGTTTCTGCTGTACAGCAAAGTGAATCAGCTATATGTATACTTATATCCCCTCTTTTTTGGATTTCCTTCCCACTTAGGTCACCACAGAGTGTTGGGTAGAGTTCCCTGTGCTATGCAGTCTGTTCTCATTAGTTATCTATTTTATACATATTAGTGTATATATGTCAATCCCACTCTCCCAATTCATCCCACTCCCCCTTTCCCCCCTTTGTATCCAAACTGTCTTCGTGCATCTATTCAACATCGGTGCACAGAGAGCCAGGATTTTGGCAGCAGTATCCATACGTCTGTTCTCTATGTCGTGTCTCTATTTCTGCTTTGCAAAAAGTTCATCTGTATCATTTTTCTAGATTCCACATATCAGCGATATTCTACCATAGTTGTTTTTCTCTTTCTGACTTGCTTCACTCTGTATGACACAGATTGATTACATTTTTGCCATGCGGGGAGAGCTGGTTCATGGGATTGAGGAGCTTTCCTTGGTTGGGGACCTGGACTCCGGGGCAGGGAAACGGCTGTGCAGGGACAGCCCAAGTCCCTGCAGGCTCAGGCAGGAAGTCCCGCTCACGTGCCTTCCCCACCCTGCCCCTCGCTTCCAGGCCCAGCCCTCCACCCTGTCCCCTAGGCCACGTCAACCCTTTCTAACTCATTTCTGGAAAATGTGCTGAGAACAGGAAAGGCCCCTTCATGGGGTTGGGATTGGATGCGATTTCCCTGGGAACCAGGACTGAGGGGCTCCGCAGCCTTCCTGGACCGTGAAATCCCTGACTCTCACCGGAGGGGCGGCGCTGGAGGGAGTCCGAAGGTGCTCCCGGCCTCTGACTCTGCCCCGTGGGGCCGGGGGCGGGGCCTTGCCGTCCAGCGGAGCGAAAGGAAGCACTGAGGCTAAAGGAGCGAGGCGGCTGGCTGGCGTCCCGCACAAACACGCTCCGTCGCTGTAAATTATTTACGCGCCATATGGAGGCCGGACAGGCTCCCTGACCGACACGTTAATGAGAAGCCCGAGGATCCTGCCTTGGCCGGGATTCCTGGGGGCTGGGGGGCGAGCGGAGAGGAGCATCCCCCTGGTTGGAAACCTGCAGTGAGTCCCCGTCTTCTGCAGGAACAGTCTGAACTCCATAGCCCAGCACTCAAGGCCTCTTTCAAGACGCAGCTCTGACACCTGCCCGCTCCCCCGCTTCAGGCAGGGCAGCGTCTCACTGCCCTACAGGCCGGTCTCACCCCAGACCTCTGTGTCACGTGCTCTCTCCCCACCCCCCGCCCCCCAGTCCCTTCTCCTTCTCAGCATCAGCATCCTTAAAGGCACAGCTCAGACGTCACCTCCTCTGCGTGGCCTCCCCTCTCACCCACTGGAGGGTGGACTTGCTCCTTCCTCGTGCCCCCCTAGCGCTGCGCATCCTACTTGGCAGCGTGGCCTCCGGTCTGAATTGAGACACCAGCTGCATCCTTTGCTGAGAAATCTTGTTTCCTCAAGTAGAACTAGAGACAGAGATGGTCTCTCCCTAAAGCTCTGTGGGGAGGATCGAATATACAGCCAGCTTTCCACAGTGCTTTGCACCCACGAATCACACCATGGATGGGAATTCCTCATTATAATTATTATTATTAATATAGGACTGTTTTCCTCTGTTGTAATCACTTTTGTCATAAGCCTCACTCTTACTGGACTCTGCCCTACTGGAGTGCAGTGGCCATGGTCTTATTCATCTCTGTTAAAAAACAAAATTCAACTGAGTAAATGTGAAGATCTAATTGGCCTTACTCAAAGACTCATGAATCAGGCAGCATGCCAGTAAACAAACAGGTACTCCAAAGGCATTGGACCAAATGGAAGGTTTTTATAGGGAGAAGGAGGGACAAGAAGGTATCTGCAAAGGAAAAGAAAAGATGATTTCAGGGCAGAACGTCTTCTTTTGGGAACAGGGACCAGCAGGGGTGTGCGTCATGCGGACGGACTCTTCTTCCTTTGGGGGAGGGATGGAGAAGGCCCCTGTGACAGATTACCTCATTGGTGCTGACCAGAAAATTCCAGACTGGCTGATTAAGATTATATTTTGGGGGAAGGTCAAAATTGCAATTAAGTCAGGTTTTATTTATTTTTAAAATTTTTATTGATTTCATTTATTTATTTTTGGCTGCATTGGGTCTTCACTGCGGTGCACGGGCTTCTTAATGCGGTGGCTTCTCTAGTTGCGGAGCACGGGCTCTAGAGCGCAGGCTCAGTAGTTGTTGCACATGGGCTCAGTAGTTGTGGAGCACGGGCTTAGTTGCTCCGCGGCATGTGGGATCTTCCTGGACCAGGGCTCTAACCCGTGTCCCCTGCATTGGCAGGCGGGTTCTTAACCACTGCGCCACCAGGGAAGCCTTAAGTCATGTTTTAAATCCAGATTTGGTATCGTGAGATTTAGCACAAGAAACCCCGTTTTGGACCTGCGGTTTTCTCTTTAATATCTCTAAACCCTCTGCTTCGAGCCCAGTGCCTGGCACTTAGTAGGTGTTCAATAAAGAGTATATTTTCAATGGTAGCGCACATGTATAATATCCAACATCTACTGAGTGCTTACTATCTGCCAGGCTGTTCATTAAATGAACTCATTTGATACAATAGTCCTATGTGATTGCTGTTTATCAGTATTCTCATTTAACACATGAGGAAACAAGGTATGGAGGGGACAAATAGCTTGTGCAAGGTTACGTGTCTGGTGAGTATTTACCGGAGCTGAGACGCAAACCTGGACAAATTCAAACCTTAATTGTTCCACCTCCTCTCATAGTACAACGTTTACAGCCCAGGTTGGGTGTTCGGTGGTAAGTGCCTGGCACCTAGTAGGTGTTTAGTGAATGTTGAATAAGTGTTTGGGGCCTTTGTATGTTTTGATTGCCTGGACTAAAGCAGGCAAGTCATACAGATGGGCTACTAAAAAGGGTGAAAGTTTTTATTTGTTACACTTATCTCTAGAGTATGTTTTTCTAGAGTTTCCAGTCCTGTGCGTCTTTTCCTGAGCTGGCCTGCTCTAGACTCAGCACTTGACTTTCCAGAGGGGAGAAGCAGCCTGCGTCTCCCAGACAGGCTGTGTCTTACCGCCATCTCACCACCAGAGTCCTGCAGGCTGCAGACCTCTTCCCTCCGCCTAGAATATTCCTTCCTCCCTCTCTGCTGCACCTTCCCCACTAAACCCATGATCCATCTGGAAAACTCTTCCTATCTTTCAAGGTCCAAGTCATGCTGACTTTCTGGGAAATCTTTCCCAGCTGCCGTCCCATTCCTTTGCTCTCCTACACTGAACACACGTCTAAACAATTTATATTGTTTGCACACATGTGTGCATGCTCATGACAAAGCGGTGAGTGTCAAGGCCTTTCATGCCAGGCTCCTGGCTTTCAGTCTGGCTCTGCCACCCTGTACAAGTCTCCCCACCTGAGCCTCACTTTCCCCATCTGTGAAATGGTGCTAATCATAGTACCTACTTCATAGGGTTTTGTGAGGATTAAGTGGAAGAGTATGTGCAGAGCAGTTAGCCATGGGATATGAGCATAGCACGTGTGGCATACCTGCTACTGTACTTTTATTCTTCTAAAATGAGCCCTTGTGTATCTTTGCATCGCCAGTGCTTGGCACACAGCAGGTGCTCAATAAAGGAAAATGCAACTGGATTTCAACAACGTGAGCATGTATCGAGGACCTACCAGGTACCAAGGGCTAGATATGCAAGATATGTGGGGGGGAACAGCTAAAGGTCAGGATGCCTTTGTATAGAGACTGCCAATAAGAGACAGGATGATGCCAGTGTGGTACTTTCATCAGCTCATCTATTCATTAAGGCATTTGTTGTGCCAGGCTCTGGGGAGGCAGATATGAATAAAATGCACTCCTGGTCCTTGAAGAGACCTTTCTGGGTACATAACACTCATGACACAGGCAGATGACTGCTGTTCTAGAGGCATGAACGAGGTGGGCTCTGGGCTTAGGGGACAGAACCACTGGATTGAGGATCAGTTTGTAAAGGAAGGGGGAGGGGGAGCTGGATGAGATGGGCTGTGCCTTTGCGCGTGCTGGTCCTTTTGCCTGGGACATCTCTCCTTATCCCGCCTGCCTCAGATGACGTGTCCTCTCCTCAGGGGATCCCCCTCGGAAAGCCCACCTCCTCATCACTCTATCATTACACCTTGTTCATTTCTTCTCAAGCACTAGCCATAGTCCTTAGTGAATTAAAGGCAGGGAAGGAAAGGGAACGTTATTTCTTGAACACCTACTATGTGCCAGGCACTGGGCTCTTCAACTGACAAACAATATTTAATTTTCCCAATGCTCCAGGGGCATCCATATTATTTTCCTCATTTTGAAGACTACTAAAGAGACTCCAAGAGGGCAAGTGCCTTTACCCAGGGTCACTGGCCAGGAAGTGGTGGAACTGGACTTGGAATCCAGGGCCGGCTGTCTCCCCATATCCACAGAGCTTTCATGGCACCGGGAACTGCCCCAGGCATTTTCAGCAACAAGTAAGTGATTTCCCTCATTCCCAGTCTGCCCTTTAAGCAGAGGCTTGGCAGCTGGGCACCAGGCTGCAGAAAAACAGGTCTTCTCCTTAACTCAGCAGCACCACCTGCAGGATCTGAGTGAACCCTGCAAGAAAAGATCAGGAGCGAAAGGTGGGAGGGGATCCTGGAGAAGCGACCTGAGACATCATCTGCCGACCTTTGATCTTAAAAAGGAGCAGATTGAGACAAAGACAGGAACTTACTCAAAGTCACACTGTTAGTGATGTCAGATTTGAAGCTGTATCTCTCCTGACTCCCAGTTCAGTACCCTCTTCCCTCCCACCCTCGCTTCTTCTTCCTCTCCACCTCCCTCTGCCCCCCTCACTTTCATTCTCATTCTCTGTGTTTCTCCTCCTTCTTTCTTTCTTTCTTTCTCTCTCTCTCATTCAGTAAGCATTAACTGAGCACTCAATATGTCTTGGGCATATTCATTCTGGTGGGATATAAATATTGATAGCTAAAATGTGCCTTTTAGGATTAATGTTTAATTATGGATTAATTGCCATTAACAATGTACTTTATCATTACAACTAAGACTTACATTACTGTGTACCAGGCACTAGGCTAAACCATGATCTCAGTGGGTCCTCACAGATGAGGAGACTAAGGCTTAGAGAGGTTTACGAATGTGCCCAGCATGGTTCAGTAGTTGCGGAGTGGGGATTCAAACCGAGTTCCTTCTGACCTCAGAGCCAGAGATCTTAATCACTCTGTTATATTTACTCTTTAAAGTATCCAAGCTTAGTTCAAGAAGAATCCATACTCTAATTAGGATGCTGCTGCTATTTAAAACAATTACTTATTTCCTGTCTAAGTGGGGTGCTGACTCTCTTCTCAAATTCATTGCTTCTGAGTTTATACTGACGTTCTACTCTGTACCAGGCACTGTGCTAGGTGCTAGGGACACAGAGGTGACTGTAATTCAGCTAGAACCTTGTGGCCTTGTAGATGTCAGTCTTAAGACATAGCAATTGGCAAGATATTCTAATAGAAGCACGGCACAGCTCCAGGGGCACCATTCATACTGCCGCCGATGGAGATGGCACCCCCTGAATTGGGCAGCGTGCTGCCTGTGTGACTGTATATGGTGGCCCTGACCCAGTGGGATGGGAGCAAGGGACAGGGGCACGGGGGAGAGGGATGGGGACCAATCACTTCCGCCTTTGCAGGGTAGGGGAACTTCACGGCAGAGGGCACTGGAGTGTGAACACTGCCAAAGCTGTACAGACTTGGATTTCCTGTTCTCTTCAACTGGGAAGTAGGGTTAAGTTTTGAGGAAATTTGTCTCTGCGTTTCGACCTGTAGAGCAGAAAGTGTATTTCAGTTTCCATTTTTGCATTAGCTTCGGAGTTGCATTTTGTTTTAAGTTCCTGGGAAATTTGCCCTCATTCTCACTTTTGGGTGGATGGGTAGTTTCTTTCTGGATGGTTGGTTGCTTAAATTGGAGCTCACTGATTGCAGGGGGCGTGTCTAAAACAGGAAGATCAAGTATGGGCAACCTTGTAGCTGTTTAAGGAATTCTCTGCCCAAACCACAGGACCGTGACCCCACAGTGGCCCCAGAGAACGGGAGCCTTCATCTCACAGGTAACAGCACCCCATCTCTCCACATCTCCCCTCATTCTCCTCACCATCTAAGAGCACTATGTGTGTGTGTGCAAATTTTACTTTATTTCACTTAGAGTAGAAAAACAAAAGGCAACTTTTTTCATTTTCCAAATATAAAATGATTTCAAAATAATGACTATACTTTAAAATAATTAATTAATTAATTAATTAATTAATTTTTGGCTGCGTTGGGTCTTCATTGTTGCGTGCGGGCTTTCTCTAGTTGCGGCGAGTGGGGGCTACTCTTCGTTGCGGTGTGCGGGCTTCTTATTGCGGTGGCTTCTCCTGTTGCGGAGCATGGGCTCTAGGCATGCGGGCTTCAGTAGTTGTGGCTTGTGGGCTCTAGGGCACAGGCTCAGTAGTTGTGGCGCATGGGCTTAGTTGCTCCGAGACAGGTGGAATTTTCCCGGACTAGGGCTGGAACCCATGTCCCCTGCATTGGCAGAATAATGACTATACTTTGAAGATGCTAATTCAGACCCCACTAGGGAGGGCATGGTGACAATCACAGGATTTGGTTGGGCCAGTTACTAGAAGGGTGCCGAGGGTGCCAAGGTATTAAAAAAAAAAAAAAAAAAAGAACCTGCTTCCAGCCCTCCAGGAGCTCTTACTCTGTGGCTGACCTTGCAGCCACAGGAATGACCACTGTGGGAAAGTCTGGCAGTGATGAAGGAGGAGTGATGAAGGCAGGGAGGTCCCCACCCCAGGACCCCTTTAATGGCAGAGCAAGGAGATGGGAGAGAGACTCTCTTCTGTTCTGCCCTGGGAGAAAGATGCTCACCAGCCCCCTGATTTCACATGAATTCAGAGAAGGAAGGTTCCTTTCTTCCCATGTGGTGGGCTAAACATCCAGACTGGGACCACAGTCAGCCAAGATAGCCTTGTTTCTATGGGAAAATGAGTTCTCAGGTCCGAACAATCATCTTAGAAATCAACTATTGGAATACATCCCTTTGTTAAGCTGAAGCACCTCTGCTAGTCATCATTGTAAGGTTAATGCTGTGAAAAAAGCTGTGAAAAAAGCTGTGAACTAGGGGGGCTTCCCTGGTGGCGCAGTGGTTGAGAGTCCGCCTGCTGATGCAGGGGACACGGGTTCGTGCCCCAGTCCGGGAAGATCCCACATGCCGCGGAGCGGCTGGGCCCGTGAGCCACGGCCGCTGAGCCTGCGTATCCAGAGCCTGTGCTCCGCAACGGGAGAAGCCACAACAGTGAGAGGCCCGCGTACAGCAAAAAAAAAAAAAAAAAAAAAAAAAAAGCTACGAACTAGGAATTCAGATGCCTGGGTTTCAGCTGCCCCTAGCCAGCTGATTCTGGGCAAGTCACGTCACTTTCCTCTTTGAGGCCTCGCCTGTGGGATGAGGGATTGGGCCAGATGAATCCCCATGCTCTTTTGGAGTCTGAGTCTTTGGGACTTCTGAGTCGCTTTGTTATGTTACTTTCATTTCTAGCATATTATTGCATTTCTGGCTAAATAGACTGCTTCTTTGGCCCAGGGCTTGTTGGCTTCAGTTCCATTTGTCATTCCTGTGTCAGCTGGTTTCTAGCTGGGTCCGGCCAACGGGAGGCACTGGACAATTATTGAAGGGCATTGGGAAGGGAGAAACCAGGGTATTTCTCACCCCCCCCCACCCCCCGCCGCTGCCTTCAGAAGTATCTGGCAGAGGTTGCATTTCTTCCTTGCCTCTGGCTCCCACTATGGTTCCAGCTTCTTATAGGGTGACCCCAGGCCTTAGGTTGTTATGGTCCTGCCTCCTTCCTCTATCCCTCCAGCTAAGGGATTTCCTGCTATTATTATTTTTTTATTTTTATTTATTTTATTTATTTTTGGCCGTGTTGGGTCTTTGTTGCTGCGCGCAGGCTTTCTCTAGCTGCGAGCGGGGGCTACTCGTCCTTGCGGTGCGCGGGCTTCTCATTGCGGTGGCTTCTCTTGTTGTGGAGCACAGGCTCTAGGCACGCGGGCTTCAGTAATTGTGGCTCATGGGCTCACTAGTTGTGGCTCGCGGGCTCTAGAACGCAGACTCAGTAGTCGTGGCGCACGGGCTTAATTGTTCCACAGCATGTGGGATCTTCCCGGACCAGGGCTCGAACCCGTGTCCCCTGCATTGGCAGGCGGATTCTTAACCACTGCGCCACCAGGGAAGCCCTTCTTGCTATTACTAATCTCTGGGTCACTCCCATTATTTTCTGGTGGGCTTTCCAGCCCTTCCATCACCTGTGGAACCCACTTCCTATATTAATTTCTCCCGGTTCCAAATACTTAGAGTGGTTTCTAGTCACTTGGTTGGACTTTGACTGAGCCTTTCAAAGTTTTGTTGGCTTTACCTTGTAACAGCCAGCAATAAAGATGATGATGATAATGTGGATGATTATAACCCCTTACTTGGGATATAACCTCACATATTACAAAGCTTTCACTCGGGTTCTGTAATCTGAGTCTCACAGTAACAGTGTGATGTAAGAAAGGCATTTATCATGAATTCTACTTTACAGAAGAGGAAATGATCTCACAGAGCTCAGACAGCTGGGGAGTCTTGATAGAGCTGGAACCAGAACCCAAGGCTTTTGATTTCTCATCTGGCTTTCTGTCCCTCTCTTTTTCATCATTATCCCACTCACCCCACTGGAACGGTGACTTAATGTTGGTCTTTTAGGATGCTGTTTTCTAAAGCGTGGGGCACAAACCATCAGTTGAGGGTGTATTAATTATTTATTGCTGTGTAACAAATGACCCCTACACTTCATGGTTTAAAACAGCATCATTTATTATTTTGGAAATGGTCCATGCATGCACTGATGCCTTCTCCATTCCACATTTTCTGGGTTGATTGTTCTTGGAGCTGGACCAGGAGTGGGTTGAGCTTTGAGGAAAGGGAAAGCTTGGAGATTGTACTTTCCAACAGTTTGAGATGGGGCCCGGCTGTGGTGTGATGACGAGCTGGCTGACATGCAGCCCCGAATACACAGGCTTCTGCCCTCGGCAGACCCGGCCCCAAAAGCAGCCTGTAACCAAGGGACGGGGCAAGTGGAAGAAGCATAAACTTATTTCTATTCAACGCATTAAACAGGAAAGACCACTGTGTCTTTCTCTCTGTCCACATTCTTCACCTCTGTACTGTAGGGACTTATAATACCATTAGGAAGAAAATGATTTTATATTCCTAAGTCCTCAGGGATCAAAGATTGGGGGAAGGGTCAGGGTCACCATATCCATCACATCCATCACTTTGTCACCGTCAATAAATATTTATATTTACCCATGCTCACCTTGTGCTAGTCTCTTCCCCCCTGCCAAGGCTCTCACCTCAGTTATTTCTGGAAGTCCCAGGGGATGGCTCATGTGTACATGTGAACTCCGTCCTTCTGGCTCCCATGTAGTGTTTACTCTTCCCTTTGTCCTCTCCAGCTTTCGGCTCTGATGTCTACAGCCAAGTTTTGGTGGCTCTCGCCAAGGCTGGTGTGACTGGTATCTGTATCGAGGCTACTCTCTCCATCCAGCATCTCACTGTGTTCCCGACCACCTGAGGAGAATGCCTGTCTCTGTTTGCATCTTGTCTGCAAGAGAAGGCCACCTTGCCTCTTAATAGACAAGGAGATTTTAATGGAATAATTCTAATTTTTGTTTGCTTCGGTTTCAACCTCTCTGCTCACAGGTTCTGGGTCAAGCTCCAAGATGTAAAGGGGCTATTGAGAAATTTCTGAGCCATTGCACTCAAGCTGTCCCTTTGTTTTCTGCATTGCCCCACTTATCCCCTTGGAACAGTGCCCCAACACTCTTCTTTTAGGACGATGTTTACTAAGGTATTGGGCACAAACCATTGGTGAGGGGTGTGTTAGTTATCTATTGCTGTGTAACAAATTATTCCAATACTTAGTGGCTTCAAACAGCATCATTTAGTATCTCACAGCTTTTCTGGGTCAGGAATCCAAGAGAGGCTTAACTGGGTCCTCTGGCTCTGGGACTCTCACGTGGCTGAAGTCTTCTCCAGGCTGGACTGGGAAGGTTCTGCTTTCTAGTTCGCTCCTACGGTTGTTGGCAGGATTTAGTTTCTTGCACTGTGGGCCTCAGTTCCTCAGGAGCTGTTGGCTGGAGGCCCTCCTTGGTTCCTTGCCATGTGGATTCCCCCATAGAGCAACACACAACACAGCACTGGCTTCATCAAAATGAACAAGTGAGAGGAAGAGAGACTGCAAACGAGACAGGAGTCACAGCCTCTTGCAATCTCGTCTTGGAATTGGCATCCCAACACTTTTTTTTTATTAATTAGAAACAAGTAACTAGGTGCAGCCCACAATCAGGAGGGGATTATACAAGGGTTGAATAACAGGAGATGAGAAGTAAACGACCATGATAGATGAGCCCATGTGGCAAAGAGCTGTGGGTGCCTCTTGGATCTGAGGAGAGCCTCTAGCTGGCAGCCGGCACGCAGCCAGGACCCTCCGTGAGACAGCCACCGGAAATGAATTCTGCCAACAACCTGCATGAACTTGGAAGTCGGTTCTTTCCCAGTGGAGGAGTCTCCAGATGAGAACGCATTCCAGCGGACACCTGGATTGTAGCCTGGTGGACCCTAAGCAGAGAACCCAGTTAAGCAATGCCTGAATTCTTGACTGTGAGGAAATAAATATGTGCTGTTTTTAGCCTCTAAGTTTGTGGTAACATGTTGCACAGCAATAGGAAAAAGCTAATTCACCTCCTCTAAGACACATGTGAAAATCTAGAAAACATTTCAGGGCACAGCAGATTTGACAACATAATTTTGTTTAACAGTTGTCGTTAGGTTCCAAATATGTTTGAAATCTTCAGAAGGACAAAACCCTCAAATACAATTTTAACAAGTCTTGGTGGAAAATCAGTCTGTCAAGAGACAACTTAGCCACATCTGCAGAGCTGATTAAAGGGTACTTATTTGATACAGATGAGGAATGCAACTAGGAGGAGGAGGACATTCTTTGAATAAGTCATTGAGAAGATGCCTTTCCTCAGCTAAGAGAAGATTTCTGAAGATTGTGCAGGAAAAAGATGAGAGGGTACACTGATTTTTTTCCTTTTAAGTCTGTGATCTGGAAAAAAAAGGATGAAAGAGAATGGCGGGAATTTGGCACTGAGTGGGCCAAAAAGCAGCTGTCTCTTGGCCTTGGAGAGTCTAATTAATTTATTTCTGTGAGCTCAGCACTGGCTGGTCACAGGCTTTGGAAGGGCTCACATCGTATGCATGGCTGGGGCTGGTATGACTAGTGAGCAAGGCCCTGACCGTGAGTTAACTGGTGGTCAGCGTTAGGGGAGTCTGTTGAGACAGAGACATTGTAACCAGGGGTTTTATTCATTTTAGACTTGCTCCATATCATATTTCAGTGCCAGTGTCTGCCTAATTTAATATTAATAGTTAAATGGTTTGTGCACTTTTAGTATAACAACTATTTTTTATTGAAGAATCTGTCTTAGTTTCGGTGCTCCCAAAAGCAGACACCAGACTGCTTTGGGTGCCAGCAGTCAATACGGAGGTGATCTGAGGAAGCTTCCTTAGGGGAGTAAGGCAGTCATCCAGGGAAAGGCGGAAGCCAGTGAAGGTGCACGAATGAGTCAGTTGTCACTGTGGGCTCCTGGGATTCAGTTGTGCTAGGGACCCTTTAAGAGGCAGTATTGGCTGATCTCGAAATCACTGCACTGAGGGATGAGGTAACTGGGGTATTTATCTACTAATTCTTGTCCTGTATTAGTTAAGGGTCACTCATAGAAGCATTATCTCCCTGGCCTGCCCTGAGAGAGGGGGGTGCACTCCTGTGGCCTAGAAAGAGCCCAGACCAAGAGATGTAGGGGTTTGGAGTAAGAAGGCAGAGGAGTGTATGGGAACTGTCACCAAACTGCAGGTGACCTGCGGGATGAGCTGATGGGATGAGGGTAGGACGTTGGCGTGTATGAAGTGCAACAGTAATATCCAAAAAGAATGGGAGCCTATAATAGGACATGCCTTTTCAAGCATATTGAGTAACCAGGCTCATCTGGAGAGTCAGCCTTCCAGGTCAGGAAACACTATAAAACTTACTCAAGCCAAGATGCTATTGCAGTTAGGGACCACAGCTGCACATGCCACCTTGTCTCAGAAGCCCAGCCTCTGGCCTCTCTTTGTTAGCTGCCTTTAATTTGTTGGACCCTGGACCTGTGGATGACCAGGTGGCAATGACAAGACAAGGGAAGTACAAGGCAGGACCCCAGAAAGAATTTTGAGGCCATGACAAGCCAGACACATCTCTGTGACTCTTAGAGCATTCTTGCTATAACAGGTATCCTTTGCATTAAGAGTAATGAGTCATCTCTTGTTTAAAACATGGCAAGTAGCTGAGATTATTCAGAGTAAAAATGAACTTCCTTGTCCCGGAAGGGAAGGAATTGGTCAAACACTAAGATTTGAACTTAATTCCTTAATAGCCAGACTATGAGAATGAAGAGTTACTTTTCAAACTCAGATCACTCATGTGAGCAATGCTATTAATAATTGCTAACATTTATTGAATGGCTACCACATGCTGGGCCTCCTGCTATGCTTTTTATTTGCCTGACCTCACCGACTGCTCACAATAACCCTATTAGAGAGGTATTCTGTATATCTCCAGTTCGTATATGCGGAAAGTGGGACTTAGGTTATGTAACTTGCCTAGGTCCTGGGAATAGCAAGGGCAGAACTGGGATCTGAAGTCAGGTACGACTTCATGAACTTGAGAAGTTCTGTAAGATGACCGCTAAGATTGAGTATGCCCTCTAAAACGGTTTGTGTCTAGGTGGGCCAAGGAGTAACTGGGTTGTTATTGTTAGGCTGGGTGCCTGGGTTTCATAAACTGCTAATGTGAGAAGACCATCAAGACATCTTGATGTTGCCAAGGGCAGACGCCAAGTCGCCGTGTATTCATGGAAGTGTCCGTGGGTGCTAAATGGTTGGAATAGACCCTGTGGACCACTCCCTGCCCTAACATCCCAAACGTGGGTCCAGACTTCCCAGGAGCAATCCAGCCTCCGTGGAGTGGGAGGCTCTGGAGTAATGATGTCCTGGGAATTGGGTGACTGGGATGCTTATTTGGGGTTCCACCCTTTGCTGGCTGTTTGACTTCAGGCAAGGGACTTAGTCACCAGGGCAACTACTTTTCTCATCTGTAAAATGAAGATTATGAGACCTGACTCTTGCCTTCCTCACAGGGAGGGCAGGAAGCTTCCTGAGATCACCTCACCAGAGTCTTTTGATCTGCTTAAAAGCATCCTCCTTAATTGCCCAGCCAGGCACTCGAGCAGCTGGGTGAAAGTTTTATGACCCGAGATTCCCACAGCCCATTATCCACATGCTCCCAGAAGCCCTTTGAGGTTTTCAATGAGAGATTTGGCTGGCGAAGGTTCTTCCAGGCCATCAGCAGAGATTTCTCAGAGCCTTAGTCATGTAATAGGCGGTTTCCCAGGGAAGCTCTTGCCAAGGCTTCCATTTATTCATGTCGTATTTCTTAAGAGCTCCGATGCACACATGGCAATTTCTCACCCCTCCCCAGGCTTGTCCACAGCAGTCATCTCTGGTGTTGTGGAATCCTGCCAACTTTCAAGGACAACACTTGGCCAGTTTAGCCGGAGCCTGGATGTGCTTTGTGCCCTCTGGTTCCAGTTTTTAAAAGCCTTCTTCAAGAGAGTAGTCTGTCTACCTCCTCACTTCCTGTCTGGACCATCACAAAAGCCTCCTAAAGACTCTCCCTGCCTGCAGCCCTGCTCTCTCTCTGGCTGCCACACTACGTCCCGATGCACAGGAGGTATTGCTTCCCTCCTCGAAGCCCATCAATCCTTCCCCATTGGCCACATGGTAAAAATGGAACAAGTTCACCTGGCACTGAAAGCCCTGCTCTAACTTGAAAGCTGACCCCCTGTTTCCTTTCTTCCCCCATTTCTCCTCTCTTTCTATGGTCAGTTCATTGATTAAGTTTGCCATTATACTTTATTCCCTTATCACCTCCTATGTGCCAGGAGCTGCATTACACTCTGGGGAACAAAATGAGAGCCCTGTTCTCATGAGGCTCACGGCCTCCTGGGAGATACAGACACGTACACTGGTGAGTGCCGGCCGTGCAGTTGGGTAAGTGCCATAATATGGGAAATGGAGGGTCAACTGGAGGGAGCCCATTGGAGGGAAGCCTGATCTTCCTGGGGTGAGGGGACGATATCTAGCACTCAAGATGATTAGGATGCAGACTGACAGAGTCAGGTGTGGACGGTGGGAGTGGAAAACGTGTCCCATCAAGAGTGACTTTGGTGTGAAAGAGGGTGCGGGACGTTGGGGAGACTGACACAACTATGGCAGTTCATGGCTTGGGAAGCAGCCCAGTTTCTGAAGGTCCTGGTGAGTCTTGCCTGGACCTTTTCCTGGAAGAAAAGGAATCGGAAGCAGGGTGTGGTCTCCGCCGTCCTCAGACTCTCAGACTCTCAGGCCTTCGCCAGGGCTAGTCTCTCTCCCTCATGGCCCCTCCCTCCTTCCCCCACCTCTCCCTGTTCTCCTCCTGCTGTGGTTCTAGCCATCTTTCATGGGTCCCTTCAGATGCCATCTGGATCTGGGATCAGTATTCACTGTTCCTTCCTCTGGGCACTTAGAGTCCATTGCTGGTATGTTACTGTTTATTGTATTCCACCTTCTATTTTATGTCAGTTGCACCTGTTTTTCTCCCTCACAGGACTGAAAGTTCCTTAAAGGGCATATTAACCTTGGAATATTTACTTCTGCATTTCCCACAGCACTTAGCACACAATGCTTAGAGCCAGGCTTTTCTCAAGCTCCAGTTCCTCTGCTTATTAGCAATGTGACTTGGACAAGTTACTTTATCTGTGAGACCTCGAGTTGTCTCCTCTATAGAATGGAGCTCATGATTTTTATTGCACAAGATGATTGTGAGGATTACCTGGTTAGCCCTCAGTAAACATGAGTTGCCCTCCTCGCTTCTCTGTTCTCTAGCTCATAAAGATTGCTGCAACATCTTGGGAAAGCATCCCTGAGGGAGGGGTACCTCACTTTCCCTGTGGGTCCAGAGGAAGTGTCTGGTGCCCAGGTGAGATCCCATCTGCACTGGTTTGCGGAGTACCTGGGCAGAAAGGCAGGATATCAACATCATTGGTGGAGCCTTGGTTATCAGTGGTAGTGGACACCACCCAATTCTAATCTGATCTTTTTTTTTTTTTAACACCTTCCATGGAACACATCCTTAATGTAAACAAAAAGAAAATGCTGGAAAGGAATCACAAAACAAATTAAATCTTGTGCGTTTCCTTGTCTAGAATTATGCCCTAAACCAAGGTAGGCTCCCAGGGAGAGGAGAAACAGCAGTCTGCCTATGAGTCTTTCCCTTTTCTACCTGGTCGCTGCTCAGCCTGTGTACAGAATCTGTACTCTGAGACGACAAGGGTCGTTGTCATGGCTGTGGTCGTCCTTGACATCACCATCAGCAGCAGGCTGCTCCTTCCCCTTTTCACTGCTATTTGGTGGGGGTGGGGCAGGGCAGAGCCCCATCTCCTATGCAATTCTCTGGAGCCCTCATCTGCATACATAGTCTCATAAGTCCCAATCCTGCGTTTGTACAAACTTGATTCTCATGCAACCCTGCGAGGCAGGTTGAACAACTGCCATTATCTTAATCAGTGAGGAATCCAGTTGCAGAGAAGTCAGGTGACTTGCCCAAGTCATGGCACGAGCCGGGAGAGGAGAGGGGGCGTGCAGGGCTGGGGCTGAGCCTCAGGTCGTTTGAGCCTGAAGAGGGTCGTTCGAAAGTGAGGACGGCCTTGTCTCTGGGCAGCCAGCCCTGGTTCCTCCCGATATAATGGAGTCTGAGGAATTTTTTTAAAGCACCAGTGAAAGCCAATTCCTTTTTCTACCTCCTTTTGGTACTTGGAACTCCCACTGTGTGCCTGGGACTTCGAAGTGTTGGCTGCATGAATAAAGATTGAAGGAGCACATGAAGAATAAAAAGAAGGTAAGAGTTTGCCCTGGGGTTTATGGGGCTGGTGTGATTTCTGGAATATTCCACAGATGCTCTTAACCTTCCTGCCTTGACTCATAGACATGTAAAATCCCATCAACATATTCATCCTCGTTGAAAGTACTAGAGACAGATCTTCCCTCTCTCTATTGCTTTACTCATGTTTCCTCATGGGAAGAACAGCCGTGTTGTCATATTGGGGATACTGGGAAAGACTGGTGTTCATTGAGTCATGTCTGTCTGCGGAGCAGGGTTTCACGTCTCTCTCTCCTTCTGGACTTGCTTGGATTCTGACATAATTCCTTGCACTTCTGCTCTTCATGCTTTAAACTACCTTCCCTCTCCCTGCAGCTGTTTTAGGAAAAATTTTGGCCAAAGAACAGAGATGATTCCTTTCTGTTTTTGCCAGCCTCTTAATTAATTTTTTAAAAAGTCTACTTCAATCAGGTAGGGTGTGCAAGGTTTAGAATTCCAAGAGACACATATCAGCAAAGGGATTTTTCAACAAGACCTTTTCCATTTTCTACTCAAGCTAATATTGAGATATAATCGTGTGTTACCTGCACTGCCTTCTCAGCTGTCTGCTGGAGAGAGTTCCTTCCTTGACCCGTGAGTGCTATGTGGGTGGGCTCCTTTTGGTGGGTGGTAGGAGGTGCTGGGGCCTTGGTTCTCAAACCCAGCTGTACATCATAGTCACCCTGACCACCTGAATCAGAATTCCCTGGAGGTGGGCCCAGGCATTGGGATTTTTTTTAAAAATTCCCCTTATCTGGAATATGGATCCAGATGGCATATCCATATTCTAACATGCGATGTGAACCACTGCTCCAAGGCAGTCTCCATTTCTAAAGAGAGAAATACATCTTTACATTTAAATAAAGTGAATTTTTTTTCACTTCTACAGACAGTTCCTTCTATCTATTATCTAGTGGGAATAAGCACCCAGTGGGAGAAGCACCCTAGTACCTAGGGAGAGAAGTACCTAGTACCTGGTGAGAGAAGCACCCTAGTACCTGGTGGGAGAAGAAGGGATGAGAAATGGTACTTTCAGCTCCAGCACCTCCTAAGAGCCTGGAGTCTATAGACCTTCGTCATTTAATCCTCACACCACCTTAAAGGAGGTGTCACCATTCAAATGGAATTCAAGTGAAGAGACTGTAGCTCAGAGAAATTTAGGGACATGCCTGAGGCTTACGTGGTAGGTCAGGGTAGAATTAGGATTTGAATGCAGGCCTGCTTGGCCCCGAAGCCCAGTTCCCTTGCTCCCTACCTGTGGGTCGCACCCTGTGACCCCTTCAGCCCTCTTACAGACCCTATGGTGGCAGTTTAGACCCACTCCTTCTCCGAGGCCTCTGGATGACAGGATCTGTTATAATCGTACCCTCCAGATTGCCCGGGGAACCCCTATGGCCAAGGTCCTTTCCTCTTAAACCAAAGGACCACCCAATGTTCCTAAAATTCCCCAAAGCCAGCCTACATATTAATCCCCCAACCTGTCCCTCACAGAGGTGGCATCACATTTTTTTTTTTTTTTTTTTGCGGTACGCGGGCCTCTCACTGTTGTGGCCTCTCCCGTTGTGGAGCACAGGCTCCGGACGCGCAGGCCCAGCGGCCATGGCTCACGGGCCCAGCCGCTCCGCGGCATGTGGGATCTTCCCGGACTGGGGCATGAACCCGTGTCCCCCGCATTGGCAGGCGGACTCTCAACCACTGCGCCACCAGGAAAGCCCCGCATCACATTTTTCTAATCAGATCGGTATCCTGATTTTCAGCTTGGAATAAACAGTCCTCATAACTACAGCTCCAACTGAACTCATTTCTCAGAATCCCTCCAAGAACCTGGGACTATTGTGTGTAAGAAATAAAGAACTGTGGACACTTGGCAACACTTTCTGCCTCTTCCTTCCAGGTCGTCCTGTTCTCTTCAGCTGGGTGATAGCTGTCGAGAGGCTGGCAGGGCAGCCTAGGAGGAAATGGAACAGAGCCTTTTGGTCGCCATTAAAAGCCAATTTTACAAAACCTGTACAAGAAGATGGGCTTCACAGAGGCAACGAGGTTAAATGCTTAGGGTTTTGACTCACCGGAAACTCCATATACACCAAAAATAAGATCTGACCTCCCTCCCCCCATGCACACCTGATGTGACCTGAGGGTGTATTCCTGTAAGTGGTCCCATTCTGTTGAAAGTCAGGCCCATCTGGGGGGTCATCATCAATTCTGGGCATTGGCTTAGAGAAGAGCATGCACAGGTTGGAAGGTATTTAGAGATGGCGGTTGGCACAGTAGAAGGATTTGAGATGGTATATGAAAATGAAAAGAAATAAAACTAAGAAAGTTTGTGTAACTGGGGAGTGGGCTTGGGCAAAAAACAATAGATATATTCTTTATGGCCTCAAGGGCTGTACCCTGTGTGTCAGGCTAGGCCAGGTCGTGCTGCAGCTACAAAATAAGCCACAAAGATCACAGTAGCTTAATGCAATCATGGTTTATCTCTCGCTCTGCTAAAGCACAACGCAGACTGTGGGTTCTCTTGAATTTTGTAAATGGCAGTGAGTGACACCTTCTGGAATATACAGCCTATGGGGCAGCTGCTGCTGGGGAAGAGAGAGATGGAAGAGGCATATCAGCTTCAAGATACCTCAGCCTAGAGGTGACCAAGTTATATGACCACTGAAGCCAAAAATATTTACTATCTGGCACGTTGGAGACAGAGTTTGCTGAACCTGACCTAGAGAACCAGCTGGGTTCTGAAGTCTTTCCCTTTTCTTCATTGAACATTACTTCTGTTTTAAATGTTTTACAAATTTAGGGTCATCGGATCTTTATAATAACCCCATGAGGTGGATATTATTATCTCCATTTTTCAGGTCAGAAAATTGACATCTCACGACATTCAGTGAGTTGTCTGAGGTCACATAATTAGGACGTGGTTGATCCAGGATTCTTATCTGGATATTGGAGTTCCAGAATCTCTTCTCTAACCGCTACACTACACAGGTCACACAAACTTGCTATGAAAACACGAGCTTGAGGTGCCCGGGAGGCGGTGAGAATTTGGCATCCATGGAGATGATCAGCTCACAGGGAAGCAGAGCTGGAAAAGGGCTTAGAGAAACCAGTGCCTCCTCCTTTATCAGGAGACGGCTCGGCTTCTGGGGAAACTGAGGCCCATGAGGGAAAGTGAGGTCAAACTTTCCCAGCACGATCTTGGTGCTCCAGAAGCTTAAAGGCTAGTGAGGGGTGACTGGACCAAATCTCTTTAAAATGACAAGCACGGAAATTTTTTTATTATGGAAACTTAAAACATATCCCAAAGTAGAAAGAATGGTTTCATGGACCCATGCAACCTTCACTCAGTTGAACAATTGTCAACATTTTGCCAGTCTCATTTCATCTATCATGTCCCAGTGACTTTAGAGTAGGGAATAGAATTTTTAAAATAAATCCCAGGACCCTCTTATTTTACACATAAACACCCCAGTGTCCAACTTCATTCTGTTGGAGGATTTGGGGGAGAAAATGAGGCCTAGACCAGCCCTCTGGGGGAAGGCGCCGCCGTTTTCTGCAACAGTCAAAGGAAGATTCGCACACATCTGTCCATCCCTGGACCTTGATTCCGGGCTGTGACCCCCCTCCCCTGTGAGTAATGCCGGGGCCTGCCAGACTCAGGCAGCTCCCAGTGGAAAGAAGCGCTTTGTGAATGCTGTCTGTAACCAGGACAAGAAAAAAAAATGTGTTGAGTGGATCGCTTACGCACAATCATCCTCCTTTCCGGAGTGAGCCTCCTGCCCTCTGTGGGGCATCTGAGCCCTGCCAGATGGATGTCAGCTGAGTCACCCGTGTCATTCCTATTATCTCATTTACCCGTGTTTGTCATCTTCGAGTAGCATGACTCACCCGGCCCAGAGGAAAATGCAGAGCCTGGAGAGGTGAGTCTTTTATCAAACCCTCACAGCCACTCCTTTGGAAGCGAAATCCTTTCCCTCTGAACTCTCATCTGAGCTCCCAAAAGAAGGGGCGAGAAGGGGCGAGATAGGCCGAGGGGCTTTTGGACCCTTCGGAAGGGACACTGGTCAGGGTGGCAGGCTCTGGACTAGGTCTAGATAGACTCGTGGAATTCTGGAAAATCTCGATCCCACGCTCCAACCTGCCTGCTGGGTCTTCCCAGAGGGTGTGTTGTTCTTGAACTGGGCCCTTCAGTAGCCCAGGAGAGAAAGCTCTCTACCCAGCGCCCAAAGAAGCATCCTCCTCTAGAGGCTGCCAAGGCGAAAAGCAGGAGGAGGCCAGTGGATTATGCCCACTTTTGGCCCCTTTCCAGGCTCGATGACATCCACCCCTACACACTGTTGGCCTCCTGGGCTGGGCATGGGCGCCGTGCTTGGTTCCCCATCCATTCCTGCTTGGAAGAGAGGAGAGGAGTCCTTTTACATTGTCTCTGGACCACAGCAGACATTGGGCCTCCTGCTTCTAGGCAGTCTTCCACCTCCCCATCACCCAGGGCTTTGTTCTCTACACAGCAGTTGAAGTGATCCTTGCATGTGATAGAATGGATCATAACACTCCCGTTTAAAAGTCTGCAGGGGCTTCCCTGGCACGTAAAATAAAATTCATATCACCACCAAGACCTACAGTCTTGGTATCCAAAGTGTAGTCCACCAACCTCGGGATGGGGGAGGAGGCCTGGTTAGAAATGCAGAACCTCAGGTCCCACTCCAGACTTGCTGAGCCAGAAGGCACATCCATATCACGTTTAAAGTGTGAGACACCTCTACAACTCACGTGGGCCCAGTGGATGGAGCCTAACCTTGACTCCTTCTGAGAATCACCTGGGGAGTTTTCACAGTGGTCATGCCCAGCCCCCAGGCCCCAGGGATCCTGATGCAATGGCCCCTCACTACCACCTGGAAGGTAGGTTTTATGGGTCCTGCAACCGAAGAAGCCAACTCTCAGAGAAGTATGGCATCCAAGGGCACCCCGCCGTGCAGAGGCTGAGACTGTTAGATGGATTCATCTCTGGCTGCAAAGGCAAGAGGAACTGAGAGTACGGGCTCTGGATCCAGGCTTCTCTGGGTTTGATTCCTGCTGCACCACATACAAACTGGGCAAATCATTTATCATCTGAGCTTTATTTTCCTTATTTGTAAAACAAGTATAAAAAAGAACTTATGTCATGGCGATGATAAGAAGCTTAAATGAGATACTGTGCTTAGCATGGCATGTGAAGAGCTTAGTAAATGTTACCTGCCACTATTATCATGGTTATTTATTTTTCCTCACCCTCAGATTTTTGGCCCTTTAAGCAACAGACGCTCTGAATTATCTGGCTCTAGGCTTTTTGTCTAGTCGTTCCATGGCCTATGTGGCACAGTGAAAAAGGCATGAGATTTGGAGTTCTCTTGTTTGTTGTATGATTTAAACAGGCCACTAGGCCTCTCTAATCCTCTGTGTTCCTTATCTGTGAAATGGGGACATGAACACCCATCTCCAGATTTGGGCTGAAAACAGGATGTGAAGTCAGGTACAAGGCCTGATCATACTGGGCCTTAGTCAGTCTGATCTTGTTAGATCTTGTTAGAATGTGTGTCACCGGTACACCATCAAAGCATCGTCCTTGAAATTTCACCCTACATACCTACATATACCAATGTCGCCAAAAAAAACCCCACAACCTAAATTGTGAGAACTATGTTTTATTCGGCAGATTTTTCTGAGGACTGAAGTCTGGAAAACAGCCTCTCAGATGGCTCTGATGGACTGCTCCAAAGAGGTAAGGGGGAGCCAGGATACACAGGAGTTTTGCAACAAAAACCAGGTGGCCGGAACATCAAAAAATTACTGTTAATTGAAGAAAACCAGACCTCTCAAGGTAATGAATTTAGCATTTTCTCTGTCTGGGAAGATGCAAGAGTCTGGACTCATTGAAATCATTCCTTTGTTGTGCACCTTCACTTCCTAGGGTCAGTATCCTACATTTCTCTATCCCGAATCCCCTCAGGGTGCACAGCTGGCGGCAGCTACAGTGGCTGCTGGCTTGGTGGTTGCAACATTCTTTGTTTACTTATATGGCAGGTGACATTTTTCATCCACAGTAATAACCTTGAGCAGCAGGGCCCCGAGGGTAAGATGAGTTCCTCTCTCTGGACAGGAGTCCAGCGTTGGCATTCTAGGCAGATCTCACTCTCTTTTCTAATGCTGAGGGAATTGAGAACCCAAAGGTGAAATGCAATGGGTCACCAACCAGGGACACCTCAGCCCAGCTTGAGGGGCAGGGAGCACAGGCTCTGGAGTCCCGCTATCTGGATGCACATTGATTCTACCCCTATTAGCTGTGTGACTTTAGGCAAGTGGTTTAACCTCTCTGTTCTTCATGTTCCCTGACTGTAAAATAGGGCCGTACCATCTACCCCACTGAGTGACTGTAAGGGTGAAATGAGTTAATAAAGGGAAACACTTTGAGTCATGTTTAGCACATAGCAAGAGCTCCGTAACTTCTACACTCACTCCCTGGTGAGCTGCAGTGCCTCTTTTGTGATCCTACCTAACAGGACTTACAATGTTCTGTTCATTAATCTTGTTTTCCCGTGAGCTCATCTCTGTGTTCCCAGAGCCTAGCAGCAGAGGGCTGGATACATACTTGGTGTTTATTAGTATTATTATTTTTGTCAGGAGGAATGAGAGTGCTCAGTGATCAGCTGACATGAGCTAGATGCCTGCAAACCAGTGTCACAGGAATTAGGCTCAAATTAGCAAGACCTGCGGCCATAGTCCAGGAATGCCTGGTCCCAGGCCTGGAGTAACCCTAAGCGCATCAGTGGGAGGGAATTACTCACCACCTGTTCTGTGCCGGGGGCTGTGCGTGTGTGCACGCCCCTCACTTACGTCCGTGGTGTTGGAACGACTGGCACGTGACCATTCATCACTGGAAAGAAAGCATTCTCACTGTCAGCCAATCACCAAACTCCCAGACTTTTATCAAATTCTCTTTCTGTCCAAACTGAGTCAGGCAGAGAGGGAGATTTCAGACTCTTAGAGTGGAGCATCTGTCAGAAAAGCAAACTTTTCTCTTGCTAAGACTGACATTGATGCATTTTATGCCATCAAAATTCTGTCTTTTTACCAAATGCTAAGTCACTTAGGAGTCCCTTCTTGTGAGGAGGTGAGAAAAACCTTCCCCTTCCATAGGTACATTTTCATGTTGTTTTTACAAATGCTCATACAGCACTATTCTGCCAGACACTGTTTAAGTATTTTATAACTATTAGCTTATTCTAACCTTCATAATGACCCTTGGAGACAGGTAGCATATCCCATTTTATAGATGAGAAAACCAAGGCACAGAGAGGTAATTGTCCAAGACCCACAACTAGTATCACAGAGGCAAGGGTCTACTAGCTTGGCTCCAGAATCTGGGTCAGATCCCTAGGCTGTGTCATGTCATTTAATTCTTGCAACCTTCATTCTGTAACCATCCTGCAAGGTAGCTATTTCCTCAGAGGACACTGAGGCTCTGAGAAGTTAACTTTGCTCAAGGTTACACAGACTTAAGTGACAGGGCTACAGTGGGGATTCACCTTTGTCTGACTCCAAAGTGACAGCAGGTTGAGCTGAATGCTCAGTCCATGGTGGAAGAATATTCTACCTTCATAGGTGTCAATACCATGGGCGCTTTCCTCACATCTCCTGTGGGCAGTCAGGAGCTCCCACTACTTGACTTCGCCTTTCTCTTTTTCCATTTTCTTTCTTTATCTCCACTTCTCACAGTGTTTGGAACCTGTAGTTGACTGTTGGATGGTGGTGCTGATAATCAAGGGCATCTTTGCCTTGTCGTTCACTATAGCGGGAGTGTTGCTGATATTTTCCTCTTTGTTTTCCAAGGACATTGGAGTACTGGTGGTTCCTTGGGGAACAGGCAGAGCCTTGCAGAGGGAGGAAGAAGGCGGTGATACTGACCGTAGCTCTGCCTCTTGTTTGCAGGGGAACTTGGACACGTTATGTAACGTCTCTGATCTTCTGTGTTAACATTTAGAGTTGGCTAAGATTTGGGGTTGGTTGATTAGATTTTTAATTTTTTTTTTTTTTTTTGCCAAGCTGCGTGACTTGCGGGGTCTTAGTTCCCTGACTAGGGATTGAACCCGTGCCCACGGCAGTAAAAACGTTGAGTCCTAAACACTGGACTGCCAGGGAATTCCCTAATTTAGTTTTTTTAAGCTGCAGAATACTTAAATTACAAGGAATCTTAGAAGTACCTCTAAATACAAAATTGCATCATGGGGGCCACAGAGGGCTCTGCAGAACTTCAGTTTGGAAATCACTGGATGAGGTAATACCAAATTTGCACGATCACATGAAGCCAGTGGGATTGGTGTATTCATTTCCTAGGCCTATGGTAGCAAATTACCACAAGCTTGGTGGCTTAAAACAATAGAAATGTATTCTCTTACAGTTCTGGACCAGAAGTTCAAAATCAAAGTGTCTGGCAGGGCTGCAGTCACTCCACAGACTCTAGGAAAGAATCCTCCTTTGCCTCTTCCTAACTTCTGTGGCTCTAACCATCCTTGCCTGTGGCTGCATAACTCAAGTGTCTGTTTCCATCTTTACATGAGCTCCTCCTCCAAGTTCTGTGTCTTCTGTCTCTTACAAGGACACTTGTCATTGGATTAGAGTTCACCTGGATATATTCCAGGATAATTTCAACTCAAGATCCTTAAGTTGGGTCTTCCTTGGTGGTGCAGTGGTTAAGAATCCTCCTGCCAATGCAGGAGACGCGGGTTTGTGCTCTTGCCCAGGAAGATGTCACATGTTGTGGAGCAACTAAGCCCTTGTGCCACAACTAATGAGCCTGCGCTCTACAGCCCACCAGCCACAACTACTGAGCCCATGTGCCACAATTACTGAAGCCCGCGTGCCTAGAGCCCGTGCTCCGCTAAAAGAGAAGCCACCACAATGAGAAGCCCGCTCACTGCAACTAGGGAAAGCCCACGTGCAGCAACAAAGACCCAAAGCAGCCAAAAATAAAGAAAGAAAGAAAGAAAGAAAGAAAGAAAGAAAGAAAGAAAGAAAGAAAGAAAGAAAGATCCTTAAGTTACATCTGCAAAGACCCTTTAACCAAATAAGGTCACATTCAGAGGTTCCAGGGATTTGGACATGGACGTATCTTTTTGGGGCCACCATTCAACCCACTACAATCAGTAATAACTTTTAAGCATCTACTATGTGCTAAGCATGCCAGGGATACAGAGGTAATCAAGACAGAAATGCTACTCACTGGGAGCCTCTAGGCTCCTTTGACAATCTCTACTGAATTTCAGACTTTAGCACTGATGTTTTCTTTCCTCCCTCCCCCCTCCCTTCCTTCCCTTTAAAGATGGGTTTATGGAGATATAATTTACAAATGGTAGCATTTGCCCTGTGTGGGTAAACAGCTGGGGAAACAGGCTTAGAGAGGCAGCATAATTTCTTCCAGCATACACAGAGAGGAGGTGGCAGAGACTGGGGCTTGAACCTATGTTCTCTACCACCAGAGCCCGCCTCAGTCTCCATGGTCTGTACTCTTCCTCTGGATGCCTCCAACTCCTCATCTATCACCTGAGGAGGCTGACAAGATGCTTTCTAGAAGCCCTGAGAGCTCTGACCTTGGAAACTCCCATGGTGAAGTGCAGGGGAACATTCCTTATTCAGAGGAGACTTCCTGAAATGGAAATTTGTATGCCTCCTATAAACCTTGCCTATTTGTGTCTTGTGTCCTGTTAAGTGGATTTACAGCTTTGGAGATCTCATTTCAATTTAACTAATCCTCACAAAACGGACAAGCGATTGAAATGATTCCTGTGAAGAAACTGCAAGCTGAGGACCATGTTAATGATGCCAATGTAGCGAACAGTAGGAGAATGGCTGACTCTATCCATCTGCAACCCCTAGCGTTTGCTGCTTTTCAGCTAATTACAAGAGAAAAATAATGTCCGTCTAAGTATATCAATCACAAAGTTGGTCAAAAGACTTAAAAAATTATTAAGACTGATATTTGAAATAGGGTCTGTGGTCCACTATCATTAATGATGACTGTGTCCTTGAGTGAATATTGTGTGTTGACATAGCTAGTGAAAGGGTGAAGCCATTGCAATCGCCAAGACATTTAGAAAATTTTTCAACTGGTTAAAGCCATAATATACTCAACCCAGCCCTTTATAAAATTGGATTAAATGTGATAATTTTAAACTTATTACTTAATGTCATAATCCATCTGTCAAACCCTCGCTACTCTTGCTATGGTGAAATGGCTGAAGAAGTATCTGAAAACTACATAGTGACACATTACAATGGACTCCTTGGTCATTAAATATTGTTGGCAGAAGCATAGAACTTTTGCTGAAGAGTTGAAGAAAACTTAAATAATTCAGTGTGAGAGGTTTGCAATACAATTAGTTTCCAAATTACAATTTGGAAAGTACAAATGTTTCCAACATATTTTAGCTTACGTTATTTCTAGATTCTTCATTTCCGTAATGAAATACATTACAGCACCCTTTCTTGTCAGCTCTTAAAGGAAAGAGAGACCAGAAAAAATACATTTTCAATAGTAAATGAATTTCTCAACAAATTTCAAACATTTCTTAAGCAATGTTTTGGGTATTTATGTTGACTGGAATGAAAAGAAAAAAAAAGGTAAATTTCACCAGCTAGTACTATACCCGAAATTTATTGCTGCATTTTCCCATAGCAAGCTATTGAAGCCAGGAGGTTAAAGTCACAAAAGCACAGAGCAAAATAGGATTTCACTGATGTGAATCATTGTACAGAGGCAAGAAGTTTAAAGTATAGCAGAGTCTTTACAATACTTTGTAATTAGATAGGGAGTGCACCTGAAAATATTTTGCTCAAGCAGAGATTCTCTTATTCTCTTTTGGCAAAGTATTTGAAACAGTGAATGAACATAAAATCAAGGGTTTCAAATTATTTGACCTTTTCAAGGCTGACACGGGACTGTTGGGAGTAAGCTATAATAGATACATTTGAAAAAACAGAAGCATGTACATAAGTTGTCCCTGCAGGTTGTGTCATGATTTAATAATGAATGAGACAGTAACTGCCTTTCAAAAAAACTTTATAAACCACAGTGAGATACATACACCAAAATGGGTAAAATGAAAAAGACAGACAATACCAAGAGGGGGCGAGAATGTGGGACACCTCGAACTCCCACAGTGCAGGGAATGTAAATTCATGGAACCTGTTCTGGCAACTGTTTGGCAGTATCTACAAAAGCAGAACAAAAGCAAACACAGTGACCCAGCAATTCCACTCTAGGAATATACCCAACAGAAATGCAAACATGTGTTTACCAAAAGATGGTTCTGAGTGCACATAGCAGCACTTTTCCTAATACTTGAACACGGGAATTTACCCAAATGCCCACCAAAAGTGAAATGGATAAACTCATTGTTGTGTATTCACACAAGACGATACTACATATGATAAGAATGAATAACCAAGACAACCTCAGTCATATGGATGAATCTCACAAATGAGATTTTGAGCAAAAGGAGCCAGACATAAAAATGGGTGCCTCCTATGGGATTCCATTTATATGACGTTAAATAAAACACACACAAAACGAATCTGAAAGTTAGGAGAGTGGAGTGGTTACCCTTGGGGGTGAGGGGAAATAACTGGAAAAGGCACAAAGGGGCTTTTGATAACGGGGCTGCGGATAATGCTTCTTGATCTGTGTCTTTAACCGGGTGTGCTCACTTTGTAAAACTACGTTGATCTGGACAATTATGTTACGTACGCTTTCCTGTATGCATATTATTCTTGATTGAAAAGAAGAAAAAGATACTTTTTTTATGTGAAGACAGTGTTTGAGCACTGAAGATTTGAATCATTTCCAGTGTTAACATTGTTAAAAATGACGTATATAACCTATACCTCTATTCTTGAAAAGACTGAAACAGAATATTCTAGCCTGTTTTAAGCTTCTAAATGAATTGTTATTGGATATTAAACTAGGTTGGCTTTTTTTTTTTTTTTTTTCTTTTTGCCGCACTGCGTGGCTTGTGGGATCTTAGTTCCCAGACCAGGGATTGAATCTGGGCCCACGGCAGTGAAAGTGCAGAGTCCTAACCACTGGCCCACCAGGGAATTCCCTTGAACTAGTTTTTTTTTTTTTTTTTTTTCTAAATCCAATAAACTGTAGGAAAAATGGGTCATCATCAGGGAAGTTGGACATTTACTTGCCAAATTTCACCAAATACCTTTGCATAGTTGGTAGATGGAATTGAAAAATAAGTATTATGATGGAATAGGGCTATATGTTGCATTTATTTCATTTGAATCTACATATTTTTGTGAGGCTTCTTTTCCAAAAATGACAGCAACTAAAAGCAGGGGTCAGACCAAACTGAATTTAAGATCAAACTATTAATGACTATGTCATAAAGATTCAACCAAGACTGAAAAAAACTAGGAAAGCAAAATCACGTTGATTTCACTAAAAATTTTTTTATTATTATCAGTGATTTTTCAGGAAAGCAAAAAAAGTTCTTAGGTGTTGCTAAATAAAATAAAAATTACTAAAATTGCCTAATTCTCTTGAATTGCCATATATATTTTATAATATCAATAATATATTAGAATAATAGTATGCATATATAAATTAAATATACATACACATACATTGGAGGTGCATGCTCAAAATTTTGTTATCAATATGGTGCTAGATCAAAAAATGCTCAGAGACCACTGGTCTACACCAGCATTTAGCCTTTAGAATCAAGTTATTTTAGTTGATGTGGGTCAGGAGTCAGGGAGATGTTTTGAATCCTAGCTCTGCCACTTACTAAATGTATGATTTTGAGCAATTAGTCCATGTATCTGGATCTGGGTTTTCTCATGAGCAGAATGGGAATTAAACACCTATATGGAGAAGTTTGTTGAGCTAATTAAAATGAGTCAATATATATACATTCCTTAGCACCTTGGCTGGCTGATGGAGGTTTTAATCAATAGCTACTACTACTGTCCTATAGTTGTTTAGTAGTGTTTTCCAAACTTTCCTCATAAGAAAGGTCTCCTGGGTGCTTGTTAAAAATGTTTTAACAATTTTTTAAATTGTTAAGACATTTGAACAAAATGTCTAAGCCTCAGGTGTTCTGAATTAGAATCTTCATGGGTGGGGCCTTAGAAGTTATATCTTTAGAAGATGATTCTTATGCTCAAGCGAGTTTGAGGAAGACTGATTTACAAGGTGCTAAAGCTCTCTTTCCTTTAGTTATCATTCTCCACGTCTGAGTCTTATCTCCTAAGCCCCAGGAACCCCCATAGGACCATCTCTGTCCGGCACAGGGTGTAGCAGGGAGTGCTGTAAGCCACTGTGTGTGAAGGCCCAGGTGAAAGCTCCATGTCTGGGGTGATAAGAAAAAGATGGGTCCTAGCTGGCAGAGCATAGCAATGGGGAGACTGGGAGAGGCAACAGGCCGAGGTCTCAGCACGAGAGGGGCAGCATGAAGAAATGGGAGAAACTTCCCCCTTGGCGTGGGGCTTAGAAGTAGGACTAGGTCCTTGGGGGGCAGGGTGGGAGACTTTGGAGGCAAAGCATGGCACACAGGCACACTGGGCCAGCTCTGAGTCATTGAGTCCTAGGTCCAAGGTGGGAGCTGACCACAACTGAGACATAAAGTCAGATGGGTCCACGAGTAGGAGGACTTGGGGTTTTATCATTTGATCTTGGCAAGAATCCATACATTGCGTTCCTATGGACTTTTAGGAGAGGTTGGTTTCATGCATCTGTCTGATGCATGAGGATAAAGCAGGCTAGAAGCATAGGAGGTGCTTGCTTACAAAGGATCACCCATGCTAGGTGCTTAATGCACATTCAGCATGCACTTGGGAAATCGCAGTAAATCCTGTCATTTTTGTCTTCTGTGCCTCTACGTACTTGTTTCCCCCATTCCTCATCTTGCTCTCCAGGGCAGACCATTCTCGTTGAGCAGCATGGAGCGGGTGTTCTTCTCTGGCACAGACACTCTGCTGTGTCCTGACAGCCCTGAAAGTGCTTAGCACTTAGTGTCCTGAATCTTATTCCTGTTGAACTGAGTCTTGAAAACGAATATATAAAACCTACTTCATTGTAGTTGTAGGGATTCCAGCTGAGTGCCTGGTACACAGCAAACATTCCTTAAATGCCCTTACCCTCAAGGGTGAGGACAATGCCTTATATTTTTTGGTACCTCCCTTGGCCCCTAGCACAGTGGTTGGCCCAAGGTTGCATATGAAGAAGTTGGCTGGGAGGTTGACACCAGGTTGAAGGGTTAAAGAGGGACGCATTCTAAGTAGGGGAAATAGCAGGAGTGAAAACAAATCAGTGGGAAATAGCCCAAATCTTCAGGGAATTTAAGGATATCTTTCACATTTTGTAGTCAATTAAGTCCCCTTTGTCTCCCCCTGGTGGCCATCAAAAGCATACACAGCTCATTTCTTGGGGAAAGTCTTCCACAGCTTAAAAGAGAGCGGTCGTCTCCTTTGCCTGACGACTCTGGAGAAGCTGTGATTCAGCCCTGCAGACTGATTCATGACCTGTCTCCACTGCAGTGACTTGCTCTTGGTGACATTTCCCGAGGAATAACAAACAGTGACATGAGACCAGACCAGGAACTGAAAGAAAGAAAGAGCTGCTATTTAATCTCTTCTCTTGCTATCCATCCAAATCCTTTGGAACTCCGCCCTTTGACCTGCTCTTTCAAGGACCACAGTGTCAAATATCCTCCTCTTTCTTGTGTCATTTGGGGCAATTGATCATGGAACAATGACAACAGCATTTTGGATAGTTACTCTGTGGCAGGCACTGTTTTAAACTTTCTACACATTTAACTCATTCAGTCCCCCAAACAACCTTCTAGATGTGTCCTATCTTGACTACAATTTTTCAGATGAGGAAACTGAGGCACAAGGGAGAATGTGGCTTGCCCAAGGTGACACAGCTAGTATTCAGCAGAGCCGGGATTCAAACTCAAGTGACCTGGCTCCAGAAACTATGCTCTAACAGCTGTGCCATCAGCCTTCCATGTCACAGCCTCCTGGTGACAAATCCTGGCTCATTGTCTCATATTACTGGACCTTTGAGGCATAAAGGCCTTGAGTCCCCAACTCAGGGCCCCTGATAGAGGACAGTGTTCTCACACTTTGCCAATCAGAAAATCATGAAGAGAAATGGTTTTAAAAGCACATCACTGGGGTCCCACCCTCAGTCAGCCAAGCTGGGGTGGGGCCCCGGAGTCTGCATTGTTCACGGTGGTGATCTCTCCTGGAGTCGAAAGAGCAGAGCTTTGGGGACCGAATCTTCTATTTACTTGTTTTTGGATCTTTGATGAATCACTTTCAGCTTCCCTGAGTCTCTGTTTCCTTGTCTGTAGAATAGGTGTGATAATCCCGACCTCAAACTAGCTGTTGGAAGGGATCATCTGTTTAAGATGGTTCATGTTAGGTGACCGGCACAATGCCTGGCACACAGGGGGCATGCCTTTAGATGTCCTCACCATCGAGGGTAAGGGCAATGCCTCCTCTTTCTTTGGGTCTCCCATGGTCCCTAGCACAGGGGGGTATCAGCTAGTCATACACGCCATGCTAAAATGGGACTTTCGGGCTTCCCTGGTGGCGCAGTGGTTGAGAGTCCGCCTGCCGATGCAGGGGACACGGGTTCGTGCCCTGGTCCGGGAAGATCCCACATGCCGTGGAGTGGCTGGGCCCATGAGCCATGGCCGCTGAGCCTGCGCTGAGCCTGCGCTGAGCCTGTGCTGAGCCTGTACGTCTAGAGCACAGGCTCTGCAACGGGAGAGGCCACAACAGCGAGAGGCCTGCGTACCGCAAAAAAAAAAAAAAAAAAAAAAAAAAAAAAAGGGACTTTCTGGGTCAGACACCGACATCTCCTCCTCAGAGCTGCAGTGGTACAGTGCCTGGCATGAGCCTTGGCACGTGAGTTCAAACCTCAGTTTCTTGTCTGAGCAGGGTGGATCAACACGCCTTCCACAAGGGTTGCTGGGAGAATCCTCATGGAAGAGTATATGTGAGGCAGGGATGTTTTAATCTTCCAAGCATTATCCTTCTTTTTACCTAGACCATTTTTACCTGCGGGCTCAGTGGAGTGGCAACCAGGCCAGGGGCTGAGTGTGTGAGCAGGTTTGAGAAGATGTGAGCTGTGTCCTGGGTATCTGGAAGGCAGATCTTGGGGCAGGGCAGGGCAGGGCTCTCCGAGACGGCAAAGCTGTGTCCCAATACCCTGTGGAAGGGGATGCTTCAGCTCTGGCGTAGAAGAAAGGGCAAGAAGGTCTGGGGAGCCTGTAAGAACATTCCACTTGACCTCCGCGGTGGATGTAGCTGTGGGACTGAGATTCTCCTTTCGTTGAGGGGGGCCGGCAAGAAGGCAGCCGGACGGGCTCCAAAAAGGGAATCAATAGCGCTCGCTTCTCTTTTGCTCTACCCGCTCCTCTCACTTCCTGCTTCGAGCGCTTTGATATTTTCTCACTTTGCATCTGTAAAGCCTCTCTGTCTCGTTACTCGCCAGTGATGACCCCACAAGCAGAAGCTGTCCCTGCGAAAAACCACCAGGGAGCCCACAGCCGCTGTGCGTCATCCTCTGAGTCACCCTGGAAAGTGAAACCTGGGGGTGCAGCTGCGTTCCAAGGGCTGGCCGGGTTCACCTGGGGTAGCAGCTGCTCTTTCCTGGTGTCTCTCTGTGGCCTGTGGCAGGTGGGCCCCGCTCGATGCTGCTCTGGGTTTCCACCGACATCTTCTTGCTTTTGCACTTTGTGCTCTGCCTGGGATGATTTCTCCGCTCTTCTCTTTCTGGATAACTTCCATTTATCCATTAAGAGCGAGCTCCAGTATCTCCTTTAAGAAAACTTCTCCATGTCTGGGAGTCTGTTTCTGTTTTGTAACTAAGTTCATTTGTATTATTTTTTAGATTCCACATATAAGTGATAGCATATGATACTTGTCTTCCTCTGTCTGGCTTTCTTCACCTGGTAGGATAATCTCTATGTCCATCCATGTTGCTGAAAATGACATTATTTCCTTCTTTTTTTATGGCTGAGACTCACAAAGAACACGAACCGGGTTTCCCTGGTGGCGCAGTGGTTGAGAGTCCGCCTGCCGATGCTGCCGATGCAGGGGACGCGGGTTCGTGCCCCGGTCCGGGAAGATCCCACATGCTGTGGAGCGGCTGGGCCCGTGAGCCGTGGCCGCTGAGCCTGCGCGTCCGGAGCCTGTGCTCCGCCACGGGAGAGGCTACAACAGTGAGAGGCCTGCGTACCGGAAAAGAAAAAAAGAGAGGCTTAAAACTTTCTGTAAAGGGCAAGTTATGCCCTGACCCTAACTGCCTGACTCCAAATGGCTGTGGTTTTGGGATTCCTCCATTTTTTTTTTTTTTTTTTTTAGACCTATTCATAGGTTTACTGTTGAAGACCTTTTAAAAATTGAAATATAACTGACCTACAACACTATGTTAGTTCTGGGTGCACAGCACAGTGATTTGCTATTTCTATACATTACAAATGATCTGTCAGTCTGGTCACCATCTGTCACCATATAAAGTTATTGGGATTTCTCCATCTTAATCACTCCTTAGAGATCAATGAATCACCAACGACGTGTGTAAAGTGCTGTTTGGGAGACGCCAAGGATTAGCAATGTGATACCTGCTGTTCTTAGAGATGCAGGAAAAGCTAACTGATGAACCAGCCAGCGTTAGGGAGTGTGTGTGTGTGTGTGTGTGTGTGTGTGTGTGTGTGTGTGTGTGTGTGTGTGTGTGTGTGTGTGTGTGTGTGAAGAGGGTGGCCTGCCTGTATGTGGAGGGTCTGAGCAGTTCCTGCTCCAGCAGGCGTGGGTGTGGAAGGCACAAAAGGGCATGTGGGGAGGATGGGGGAGGGGGGCCTATTCTGGAGGAGGTCAGGTCCTGTTATTGCATCTTCTGCCGCGGGGAACCTTCAGAAATCGAAGCATTTTCCTGTTTGTTCTCTGAGATGGGGCTGCTCTTGCTGGAGGATGAAATCTGATTAAGATGCCGTCCTCTATCACTTGTGAGGACTGGACAGCCGTACCATGTGGTGGGTACAGCGTGGAATCCAGAGTCAGCAGACCCAGGTTCAGGTCCTGTTTCCCCTCTGAGTGTGACATCTGGGCAGGACAATTAACCTTTCTCTGCTTCCTCATGTGTATCATGGGGATGATGACACATCTTCTCTGATGAGCCGGTTGAGGGGACTGACCAGGGTGATGCCCCTGCACGTGCTTTGAAACTGTGACTCATTCTGTGTCTTTAAATACGTCGTCTCTGTCTCCTTCGCCAAGCTTATTATAGAACGCTGGTGCACAGGAGAAGACAGGTCCGTGGGAGTTCAAAGCTTGGCGGTGTCCCCCTACTTCCTTGGCAAAGTCACTTTCCATCTCTGTGCTGCCATTTCCTAATTTTTCAAATGCGAATAGTAACAGGCCCAACAAATGCCGTTGTTGTGAAGGTTTTTGAGATCACGTACATAACAAGTTCTTACCAAGGGTTAGCTATGATATTCGTGACGAATATTTTAGAATAATTACTTATGCTATGAGGATTAGGTCACTTAGCAAAGGAATGCATTAGGTGCCTAAATGATATTTTAATCTATTATTTTGAAATATATCATTACTTGATATTTATTACCATTCGTTTTATTAGGAGGATTTTCAAAGCTGAAACTGTAGGAATCAAGGCAGCTATTTCTCATTGTAACCAGCAGATGGCGCTCGCATTGTGTTTAAATTCCGTGAAAGCTTAATACATACATATTCATATTTTCTATTTTTACCAGAAAGAGTAAGAAAAAAAAATTTAAAAGGCCATTGTCTGTGCCATAGGGAGATAATTAGGGAGTGTAAAACAGCTGATACAGTAATTAATAAGAGCAGTGACTTGAGAGTCTTGGAAAGCTTTGCTGCAGAACTGCAGGAGAGTAATTGACCTCACCGACATAAGAAAAAAAATCATGAGCTCACACACAGCAGGGAAAGGCTAAGCTCTTACTTCTGTGGATTTAGAACCAAACCAGGGATCCCTGCAGCTGCTCTTCTGAGCCACACCTGGGAAGGCTTTGAAGCGGTAAGTTCCACGAGGGCGGGTCTCCAGCCCCCGTTCTCATCCATATTCCCACAGCCTGCGGCAAGGATCAGCATATAGTAGATGCTCAATAAAAGAGTGCCACAGCACAAGCAGAGTCTCGAAATCCAGGCCTCTGTTTCCTCACGGTAATCCTGGATAGACTTGGAAATTCTGGGGTCTTGTCTCCATCGGATAAGACCAACGTGTGGCCGACCGCCCCACCCCCTTGCCTGGGTGTCATCTGCCTTCTGTGTGAAATGAGGAGGTGGAAGCAGATATTGTGACCGCATATGGATTCTGTATGGATACATCTTCCATGTCAGGAGGAAATGGGTAAGCATGGGCAGCAGCAGTCAAGTTCATGCTCATTCGATTGGAGAATCTGCATATGTCTCCTGGGAAGGAAGTAGCTCAGGGAAGGGATTACATGAGCGTTGTCTGAATTCTGGTTCTGCCTGGACTGTTGCATAACTGCAACAAGTGAGTGAGTGGGTTGCCTTATGGCTCCTCCTCTTTGACGGAGCGTCAGGAGCCTCTGGATATTTGCTTGTAAGGGTAATGGAATGACAGTCCTCAAAGGCTTTGTAGAAATAGACATATATTCTAGGTGCTGCGTCCATGACATGTGTTAGGGCGGCCAGTAGAGAGCTATGGGGGGACGTGCCATTTGGATTTTATCTCTAATATATCCCTCATCTGGCCTGTTTTCCGTATCTACAGGTCTTTGTCAACTTATGATGGGGTTACGTCCAGATAAAACCATCGTAGGTTGAAAATATCCTAAGTCGAAAATGCATTTAATACTTAACATCATAGCTTAGCCCAGCCTACCTTAAACATGCTCAGAACACTTCAATTAGCCTATGGTAGGGCAAAATCATCTAATACAAAGCCTATTTTACAATAAAGTTCACTATCTCATGTAATTTATTGAAGCTGTACTGAAAGTTAAAAACGGAATGCTTGTCTGGGTACAGGATGGTTGTAAGCGTATCGGTTGATGACCATTCTGATCCCCGGGCTGACTGGGAGCTGTGGCTCAGCATCACAAGAAAGCCTCATACTGCCTACCTCTAGCCTGGGAAAAGGTCAAAATACAAAATTCGAAGTACGGTTTCTACCCAATACTTTCACACCATCGTACGTTGGAAAATCGTAAGTCAAACCATCTTAAGTCAGAGACCATCTGTATGTGGGCTCCACAGAGCGCAGGCCTTTCTAAACAGGTGTGGTAGCCCTGGAGACCCACCACTCAGACCTCTTTCAGGAGCATCTGCCTCGGGGAACGTAGCTGCCGTCCCATGAACACTGAAGCCCTGCGGCCTCCAGGCTGCTCCCGGACGGTAACTGAGCCTGGCTGGGGTGTCTGCTTACTGTGGGGTTCCCCTAGGGAACAGCTCTGGCTTCGGTCGACACTTTTCCAGAACTGAGCTGCAGTCTGAGGCTCTTCTTCCTCAATCCTTCCTTCGCTCTCTCCTTTCCCAGGTGTCAGAGCTTCATCGCCGTCTGAAGGATCCGCCTGGTCTTCTCCGTTCCTTCCCCCTCTATCCTTCACTGGTGTGAATCTCTTGTACAACTGATCCCGTCGTGACAAGTGCTTCCTGCCGGACCTGAGCTGGCATGCTTGACTACTGTGGGATTAAGTCCTGGTCTCTGTTTTTACCCATTCTCTTGTCCTCCAGACCATGGGGTTGACTTTTCCTCTTTATAGGTTTGCAGAAAGCAAAAAAGTAAAGTTCCAACCAACCACCATCTAAACAGAAGGGGATTATTGCCTTTAATAAACAGGATAAGGTAACAGCACGGCTGTCTACTCATCACGTCAGGGGTCTATATTAGTCAGCTTTTGCTTGGTTAAGCTGCAATTTCAAACCTCAAAGTCTCAATGGGTTACAAGCCCAAACACATCACATGTTGGCTGTGATTCATGTGTCTTCATTCCAGGATCCGGGTGGAAGGAGCAGCCTCTTTGGGGACATGATGTTCTCCTGGAAGAGGAAAAAGTGCGAGAAAGTGGGTAAAACCATGAGGTAGCTCTTAGAGGTTCTCCCGGGGTTGGCATATATCACTGCAAGTCACATGGCCAGGCGTGATGGCAATGGACAGATGCATATACTCACCCCCCTCCTCCCACCGCCCAGGGAGGCACTGCAAGTCACATGAGAGGGGCAAAGATTATAAACCCTTTACCATGAGGACAGTGAATAATTAGAAGCAATAAGACAATATCCGGTTCATCCTCATTATTCACAGATTCCATAATTGCAAATTCACCTACTAGCTAATATTTATTTGTAACTCTCAAGTCAGTACTCTGGGCACTTTAGAAGTTATTTGCAGACATGTGCAGAGCAGCAAAAAAAAAATTGAGTTGCTCGATGCATGCCTTCCTAGCTGAGGTGGAATGAGGCAACACTCTGCTTCCGCGTTTCAGCTTTTGTGCAGAGGCGAGCAGAGGGCAGAGACAGGATGGGACAGGGCACTGCAAGAGGCTCTGACACTGGCCAGTTGGACTGGGTGTGAATCCCCGCTCTGGCCCCTATTCGTGGGGTGTCCTCAGGCAAGCCACTTAACACTTCCGAAGCTTACTTTCCCTCTTATGAAAAAAAAAAAGTCAAATTGAATCTACCAGGATAGGTTGTTGATAAGATTTAAGGTTATAATCTATGTGAGATGTGTGTGTGTGTGTGTGTGTGTGTGTGTGTGTACTTCCCCGAGGGGCAATGGTTCAGTATTTGCTACTTCAGTATTTGCAGAACTTTATAGAACATAACTATCACTAAAAATAAGAATCAGTAGTACCTCAGGGTCATTGGGAGGGTCAGTCCCTGCCAAACAGCCCCTCTCTTCACCACCCATGTGCTGAACCAACTGATAAATCATAAAATGTCTAAGATGTGGAACCTAAAAAGCCACATTTATTATTGATGAAATTAGTAGAGGCTATAATGAGAGCCAAAGCGGGCTTGCTTATTCTCTATCCACAGCCTAGTCTCCCCAAGGCAAATTTTGTATCTGCAGAGCAGATACACTTCCTCAGGTCCCTGCAACCCAGAGGTGTGGGTGGAGAGGGAAGGAGCCTCAGTCCACACCGCTGATGGATTAACTCCTCCCTCTTGAGAAATACAGACCAACGGCTGTTGTTCACAAACCAGGAAACATGCCACCTCTGTGGGGAGATGTAAGGAGCAAAGGGCTAGAAGCGTTTGGGGAAGACTTGCTGCTCAGGGCCAGCAAGTGCAGGCAAGGGCATTCCCATCTGACACCTCAGAGGAAGATACAGACCTGGCACATGGGCGTAGTGGGTGAGCTGGGGCTTCCCTTCCGTCACTGCTATGTGCTGACTGCGGTTCTAGGCTCTGATCTTTAACATGCAGTCGAGAAAGGGAAATCACAGTCCGGTGTCCTCCTGGGAAGAGGACATGTGGACACCCTGATCCAAGACATCTGGCCTCCTTTTGGGTCATTTGTATAGAATCTGCTTGCCTAGAGCTGCAAATAAAAATCCTTCCTGGCCACTTATTCCTTGGTCATTTTGAGCCTGTGATGGAATCGTTCCCCCAGTGGTTTGCAGTAAGGAGGAGGGGAAGCCAGATGTTGGCTGGACCTCGGGCAACAGAGGAAGCTGGGTTGGCCACTGCTGCAGTCTTGGTTGGCATTGAATGCAGGCAGGGACCTGGGGCATTAAGAGTGACAAGTGTCATATCCGAGAGCAGGCAGCTCAAGAGGAACAACTGATCTCTGTGCCTTATCTTTTGAAGTGAAATCTTCCTGAAAGCATTTTTAGGCTGAGCATGAGGGCTGTTTCCTTGGTTACAAAGGCTCACTCACTAGGGCAAAGGTGGGGCACGTGGGCCACCTGTAGGTATTCAAAATGGCAAATTGCAGGTTGCCTGTGTATTAGTCTCTTAGGGCTGTTGTAACAAAGCACCACAAACTAGGTGGTTAAAAACAGCAGAAATCCATTCTTGCACAGTTCTGGAGGCTGGCTGTTCAAAATCAAGGTATGGGCAGGGCCATGCTCCCTCTGAAGGCTCTAGGGGAGGAGCCTTCCTTGCCTCTTCCAAGCTCTGGTGGGTATTCGGCAATGCTTGGCATTCCTTGGTTCATAGAGACACCATTCCACTCTCTGCCTCTGGCTTCACACGTTCTCCTCTGTGTCTCTGTGTTCAAATTTCTCTTTTTATAAACGCACCAGTCACTGGAGTAGGCCCACCCTAATCCAGGATGGCCCCATCTTAACCTGGTTACATAGGCAAAGACACTATTTCTGAATAAGGTGACATACACAGGTTCCAGGTGGCCGTGAAATTTTGAGGAACACTCTTCAACACAGCACAGCGCCCATGTACGTGTATGTGTGTGAACTGCATCTCAGACAGGTTTTGCACACTTCCATTACATTCTCCCTCTCCTGTTTCTGCCTTAACTCAGACCCCATGAATTCCCCAGTGCTTTAAGATTCTATAAAATACTTTCATATTCCTCATTTCATCGGATCCTATCAATAACCCCAAAATGTATTATTTTTTCCCATTGTCAGAAAGAAACTAAGGCTCAGAGAGGCTAAGTGACTTTCTGAAATCCCACAGCTGTTGTGTGGCAGGAACGTGTTGTCTGGTTCTGTGCTCGTTCCATATCACTGTCCGTAACTTTTCACTATAAAAAGCAGCATGATTCTTCCATTGCTTCCCCAAACCTCTTTCACTAATGAAGGAAAAAGCCTTTTTTAAAAAATTTTTATTCAGCTTAAAGTTGTTTGGCAGTGTTCCCTTTCCAGAGAGCCATCAATCAATCAGTAATCCAATCAATCCAATAATATTGAGCACCTACTCTGCTTGAAGCAGCGTGCTAGCCCCTGAAGACAGAGTGATGAATGAAAGTCTATAATCTGGCAGCAGATGAGACAGATATGCAAACAAATACACAGATGGATAGATTCTTACACATTGTGATGGTTATTACAGGAGAAGATTGCGGGGTAGGGATCTACTTTAGATGGCATGGGGGTCAGCGAGAAGTTGTGGAAGGTGCCTTGGGAACAGAGACCTGAAGCATGAGCAGGACTTAGCCCGCTGAAGAGGAGGTGTAGAATGCTCCAGGCAGGGCAACCTGCCAAATTTGGAGGGAGCTTGGTGGGCCTGAGGGGGTGAGGGGAAGCGGTGTAGCCCGCAGGGCAAGAAGGGAATCAGAGAGATGGGTGAGGAGCGGATTTTAGAAGTATGGCTGAGAGCTGATGGGGGCTGATGTTTTGGCAAGGGAGATGGGAAGTAGGGGTGGGGTTTGAGAGAGATTTTCAAGGGGAACCGAAGAGGTGAAGGTGCCTTCTTGGCTCTTTGCAGGGATCTGTGGGTTCTGACCTGCAGTAGTGAATCTCCTTCCCATCGCTGGCTTACTCGCTCACATTTGTACCTCTGGGTGAGTCATGGCAGGTGGCATCAGGAAAGAGTGCCCTGTGCCCTGAGCTCACCTTTGGGGGGACCTGTTCAGGATCACACAGCAATTCTGCAATCTGTTGACTGAGCCACAACCAGAGCCACCAACCAGAGCCACAGCCTCCAAACCCGACAGAGGCCGTCCACGTTCCCCATTCATTTCTAAACATGAGCAGACTTCAAAGAACTGTTTTCATTCAGGTCGGAAAGTTCCTGGATCCTGGTGAGAGAAAGAAAGAGCCTGGAGATGACACCACTCGCTTCCTATCCAGGTTCCTCAGGGCATGGGGCATATACCTCTAACAGGACTTTTTGGTGGCCTTTTGGGTTGCTGCCGGGCGCTGGGCAGCAGAGGAAACCTGAGTGGGGGCAGCTCAGGGCTTGGCAGAGGGGCGTGTATGGAAAGCCAGACATTTTTAGAAACGAGAGAACGTGACCACGAACACCTCTGAAGTTTAAGATATATTTTCCACTGTTGTCTTAATCCAAGAAGCCGTGACTGGTGGCCAGTGTGCATGTGGTGTTATGTGTGTCCGAGTGTGTGTGCAAGGGTGTGAAGGGGCGGTGGAGGCAGAGAGGGAAAAGATGCTATCTGTGGGGCTTTCTTGGAATATTCGTGCTGAGAATCAGATTCAGAGTCAAGAACCATTTGTCGGGCACCTACCATGCTCCAGATACTCTGTGGGGCACACCCATTTTTATTATCTTTTGGGTCCTTATGTAACTCAGTGAAGTAGGAAATATGTTCCCCATTTTACAGATGAGAAAACTGAGGCTCACAGAATTGAATGGGCTACATCCTGTGTTTACCTCCATCATCACACCCACACTCTGTCATAATGCCTGCCATGCTTCTTCACCTGCCTCTGCACTCAGCTTCCAATCCTTGAGGGAGGGACTATGTCTTTAGTGCCTCTAACGCTGTGCCTGGCACATAGTAGGTGCTCGCTGCTTTTTTTCAATGGACTTTTTGTTGAAGTTTAACATATAGAAAAAAAGTGCACAAATCATCACTATATAGCTTGACGAATCGTCACACAGGGAACACACTCTGTGACCAGGATCAAGAAACAGAGCTACTATTACCCCAGAAGCCTCCACGGTGCTCTGTTCTGGTCACCAACCCCTCCGCTCGTCCCTGTCAATGGTCACCACAATCCTGATTCTAACACTATCACTCAGTTTTGCCTTTTTCTGTACTTGATGTGGATAAAATCATATATACGTCCCATATTATGAATGTTCATCCATTCTTACTGCTGTATAGTCTTGCAGTCTACAAATATAGCACAATTTACTTGTCCATTCTACTGTAGAAAGACATTAGGTTGTTTCTAGTCTTTGGTAATTATGAATAGGGCTGGTATAAGTATTCCGATATAGGTCTCTAGGTGAAAATGCTCAGTAAATATTTGGTGAAACCATAATTACTTGCTGCATGAGAAATCACACAAAGTATTTTATAAGTGAAGCCCTTAAATCCATTATATAGAGGGAAGTGCATAGGAGTTTGGGGAAGAAGTTGGATGTGTAAGAGGATCCCTGGGAGGGAAGTCCTTAAGGAACAAAGGAGGAGGCTCTGCAATGAGTGAGTCCATAGAAAGATCTCGAAAGGAGGATTACAGGGGCAGAAAGTGGGTGGGAGGCTGAAGGCTTGAATGGCCAACACCAATGCTTGGTCTTCATCTTACGGGCAGGAGGGAGTCCTGGATGGCTTTGTAGCTTGACAGCAATGTCAGGTTTTCTTTTTCTTTTTTTTAAGGGAAATTACATCGTCCATGGTTGCCATGGTGAGTTGGGGAAAAACGACAGGAATCAGGGAGCCAGGGTGAGAGGTCGCTGCACCCACTGAGCTGTGTGTTAATGAAATTGTTGTGGAGTAGAAAAGACCTGCTGGGAGAAACATCGAGAAGAAATAACTTAAAATACTAGTTACCAAGCAGGACACCTGGGAAAGGCATATTTAAACATGGTTGCAAGGGTTTGCGCTTGTAACACAACGGGTACAGGCCAGGTGGGTTAGTGAATCCAGGGAAGCGGGCAAGGCGGCTGCACCTAATGGTTTCTGTTTCCTCAGTGACCTTGGAGGTGAGGTATCTCTCTGCTGAGAGTGAGGGGCAGGCTCCGCAGAGTAGGAGAACTGAAGGGAGAGAATCAGGTAGAAACTAATGGACTCCGAACACAAGAAAGAATTATAAATCCCTAGGTAGAATATTGAGGACTTCTAGAAAAAATTCTGATTGTTTGCAGTCATGAGTTAACAAAACACTAGGTCCCTTTATAGTCTTTCTAATCTGTCATTTGTAGCATATTTAATGTGAAATTTCTGGATTCCTTTCTATCCAGCCTGCTTGAAGTGTGGGTGTTAACTAGTTTTCCTGCTGTGTCTGTTTCATTGTTCTTTTCTAATAATCAGCTTTTCGCTTTCCTTTTCTTTTGCTGTTTTTGTTTTTGTTTCCAGGTTATTAACTTTTCCTCTTGTCTTTATTATGTATTTTCTTCTCTTTTCTTCAGATTTATCCTGTTGTCTTTCGCCTAAATGTTTGCAAGCTTAGCTCCTTAATTTCCCATCTTTCTTCTTTCCTAATATAACATTTAAGGCTACAGTGTTCCTTCAAGTGCCATGTTAGGTAAATTCCACAAGTTTGATGGATAGTGTTTTTATTATCATTTAGTTGCAAAATATTTTCTAATTTCCGTCTTGATTTCTTCTTTGATCTTTGAGATTTTAGAAGTACATTTTATAACTTCTGACTATAATTTTCTTTTGTTATTGGTTTTTTCAGTTAGTTGCAGTGTGCTTGAAAACATAATATAGTTGTCTCTTTTAAGGATGTTAGCAAATACTGATGATCACTATCTAGGTCAGAGGTCTGCAAACTACTCTGGCCATTGTGAGACAAATCCTGATCATGCCTGTTATTGTAAATAAAGTTTTATTAGCGTGCAGTCATGTCTAGTCATTTATATATTGTCTATGTCTGCTTTTGAGCCAGAACATCAGAATTACATAGTCCTAACAAAGACGGTGTAGTCTGTGAAGCCTAAAATACTTACTAGCTGGCCTTCTAAGAAATAGTTTTGCCAAACTTTGCAGTAGATCCATTATTTCAGTAGGGTTGCAAAATGATGATTCTATATCACTTTAAAAATAATTCTAGTTCTATAACCATTTTTCATTTAATAGCTGGGGTCCTTCTATAAGGAGAAGTTTTCTCTACTCAATTATTGGGGTGCCTTGAGGTATTGTTTATACAGGAAAGGCAAGATAAATGCTTGATTTTTTCCCTTTTAGTTACTAGTTTTTTTTAAAATGAATTTATTTCCTTAAATACGACCATTTAAAAGTTACCATTGTGATATACTGAAAATGTTTCACCCTGTTGCAATTATTTGCTAACATATTTGCTGTTACATTTTATGTGTTTGGATATTGCAAATATATTTTCTGTGCTTTTTTCAATATTACAGTTATTGCTCTTAACACTGCTCAGATGGTCCCATCTTTGGACAGTCGGAGCCTCTTGGACTGAGCTCCTGAATCTTTTTTTTTTTTTTTTTTTGTGGTACACGGGCCCCCCACCGTTGTGGCCTCTCCCACTGCAGAGCACAGGCTCCAGACGCGCATGCTCAGTGGCCATGGCTCACGGGCCCAGCCGCTCCGTGGCATGTGGGATCTTCCCGGACCGGGGCACGAACCCGTGTCCCCTGCATCGGCAGGTGGACTCTCAACCACTGCACCACCAGGGAAGCCCCTCCTGAATCTTTTTTATGTGACCCCTGTCAATTTTGATAACCTCTTTGCTCCCTGATATAATAAGATATTCCAGGCTTACCTTATATATTTCCTGCACCAGAACTGATAACCATTTTTTAAAACCTTTTTCTTTTTCTTTTTAAATTTTATTATTTAAAAAAATAAATTTATTTATTTGTTTATCTTTGGCTGCGTTGGGTCTTCATCGCTGCACGTGGGCTTTCTCTAGTTGCGGTGAGCAAGGGCTACTCTTCGTTGCGGTGTGCAGGCTTCTCATTGCAGTGGCTTCTCTTGTTGTGGAGCACGGGCTCTAGAGCACAGGCTCAGTAGTTGTGGCGCATGGGTTTAGTTGCTCCGTGGCATGTGGGATTTTCCTGGACCAGGGCTCGAACACGTGTCCCCTGCATTGGTAGGCAGATTCTTAACCTCTGCACCACCAGGGAAGCCCCTGACAGCCATTTTGACTTTCACTGGAGGACTTAGTCTACATTTTCTTTGGTTAGTGATATATTTGGACTTAGTTCTACCACTTTTTTGTGTGTTTTCTATTTGACATTTTTATGCTTCTTCCCTACATCATTTTGACTGTGTTTTAATTTAGTTGAGATTTCCTTAGCCTCCTCTGTCCCTGACTTCCCATTTGGAAGTTATATTGTATATTTCTAATCTCCTAGTGCTTACCCTTAATTTTAACACAGATCTTCATTAAACAAGTCTAATGTTAAATTATATCTCTGAACTCCTGAAAAATGCAAGGATCTTGGCTTACTGTAACCCCGGGTCTCCCTCTTTTGATCTCACATGTTATTGTCCATCATTTACATTCAACTTTATTTTTATTCCAAATCAATCACCAGGGCTTCATTGCATAATTGACTTATTATTGACTTGTAAATGCTTGTTTAGATTTGCCTGCTTTTTAAAAAGACCAGTTTCCTGTTTCCTTGTTTACTATTCTTTCTAGAAAAAAATCTCTCACACTGTGGACTCTGTGTTGGCGTCTGCTTCCTGGGGAACCCAAAATGACACAGGCCCATTCTTGGCTGCCAGACGCTTTCTTCCTTTTCCTTTTCTTGCTTTATCTTCATTTAAAAATTTTCCTTTCCTTCATTTTAAAATTTTCTGTTCACCTACCTCTTTTACCTCTGAAATATATAAAATGGAATAATTGATATTGTGAGAAGGGAGAGAGGTATACTCAGAAATTTCCTCTTGGAAGCTGTATTAGTTAGTGTTCTCTAGAGGAACAGAACAAATGAAATGTGGTGTGTGTGTGTGTGTGTGTGTGTGTGTGTGTATAGAGAGAGAGAGAGAGACAGAGAGAGATTTATTTTAAGGGGTAACCTCATGCAGTTATGGAGGCTGTCAAGTCCAAAATCTGCAGAGCAGGCTGACAGGCTGGAGACCCAGGGGAGAGGTGATGTGGCAGCTCAAGTGCAAAGGCAGGGTGGAGACAGCGTTCCTTCTTCCTGCAGAGGACCTCAGTCCTTTTTCTTAAGTCTGCCAGCTAAAAGCATAAGGCCTTACTTATCTAAATGCTAATCTCATCTAACAGTGCTTTCAGAGCAACATCTAGGCTGTGTTTGACCGAACACCCGGGTACCATGGCCTAGCTAAGTTGGCGCATAGAATAAACTATCACAGAAGCTTTGCAGGGAACGCTGCGTCTGGGAGGAGTCTCGCGAGGAGCAGGAGCACAGTGGGATTTGTGCAGCAAGGGGCAGTAGAGATGCACACAGGCCAATGTGAACTGGCACCGCCAGGGAGCCCTGGGCAGGGTGGGGTGTGGGGCTGGGAGGTCGGGGCGGGGGGATGTTATATACAATCTGATTTGACTTTTTGTTTTGAATTTTATTTTACTTTATTTTGTAGACAGCACGTTCTTATTAGTTATCTATTTTGTACATATTAGTGTATACATGTCAATCCCAATCTCCCAGTTCATCCCACCACCACCACCTGCCACTTTCCCCCTTGGTGTCCGTAAGTTTGTTCTCTGCATCTGTGTCTCTATTTCTGCCTTGCAAACTGCTTCATCGGTACCATTTTTCTAGGTTCCACATATATGCGTTAATATACGATATTTGTTTTTCTCTTTCTGACTTACTTCACTCTGTATGACAGTCTCTCGATCCATTCACGTCTCTACAAATGACCCAATTTCATGCCTTTCTGTGGCTGAGTAATATTCCATCGTATATATGTACCACATCTTCTTTATCCAATCATCTGTCGATGGGTATTTAGGCTGCTTTCATGACCTGGCTATTGTAAATAGTGCTGCAATGAACATTGGGGTGCATGGGTCGTTTTGAATTATGGTTTTCTCTGGGTATATGCCCAATAGTGGGATTGCTGGGTCATATGGTAATTCAATTTTTAGTTTTTTAAGGAACCTCCATACTGTTCTCCATAGTGACTGTATCAATTTACATTCCCACCAACAGTGCAAGAGGGTTCCCTTTTCTCCACACCCTATCCAGCATTTGTTTTTTGTAGATTTTCTGATGATGCCCATTCTAACTGGTGTGAGGTGATACCTCATTGTAGTTTTGATTTGCATTTCTCTAATAATTAGTGACATTGAGCAGCTTTTCATGTGCCTCTTGGCCATCTGTATGCCTTCTTTGGAGAAATGTCTATTTAGGTCTTCTGCCCATTTTTTGATTGGGTTGTTTGTTTTTTTAATGTTGAGCTGCATGAGCTGTTTATGTATTTTGGAGATTAATCCTTTGTCCATTGATTCATTTGCAAATATTTTCTCCCATTCTGAGGGTTGTCTTTTTGTCTTGTTTGCAATTTCCTTTGCTTTTCAAAAGCTTTTAAGTTTCATTAGGTCCCATTTGTTTGTTTTTATTTCCATTGCTTTAGGAGGTGCATCAAAGAAGATCTTGCTGTGATTTATCTCAGAGAGTGTTCTTCCTATGTTTTCCTCTAAGAGTTTTATAGTGTCCAGTCTTACATTTAGGTCTCTAATCCATTTTGAGTTTATTTTTGTGTATGGTGTTAGGGAGTGTTCTAATTTCATTCTTTTACATGTAGCTGTCCAGTTTTCCCAGCACCACTTATTGAAGAGACTGTCTTTTCTCCATTGTATATCCTTGCCTCCTTTGTCATAGATTAGTTGACCATAGGTGCATGGGTTTATCTCTGGTCTTTCTATCCTGTTCCATTGATCTATATTTCTGTTTTTGTGCCAGTACCATATTGTCTTGATTACTGTAACTTTGTAGTATAGTCTGAAGTCAGTGAGTCTGATTCCTCCAGCTCCATTTTTTTCCCTCAAGACTGCTTTGGCTATTCAGGGTCTTTTGTGTCTCCATACAAATTTTAAGATATTTGGTTCTAGTTTTGTAAAAAATGTCACTGGTAATTTGTTAGGGATTGCACTGAATCTGTAGATTGCTTTGGGTAGTATAGTCATTTTCACAATATTGATTCTTCCAATCCAAGAACATGGTATATCTCTCCATCTGTTTGTGTCATCTTTGATTTCTTTCATCAGTGTCTTATAGTTTTCTGAGTACAGGTCTTTTACCTCCTTAGGTAGGTTTATTCCTAGGTATTTTATTCTTTTTGTTGCAATGGTGAATGGGATTGTTTCCTTAATTTCTCTTTCTGATCTTTCATTGTTAGTGTATAGGAATGCAAGAGACTTCTGTGCATTAATTTTGTATCCTGCAAGTTTACCAGATTCATTGATTAGAGCTAGTAATTTTCTGGTGGCATCTTTAGGATTCTCTATGTATGGTATCATGTCATCTGCAAACAGTGACAATTTTACTTCTTCTTTTCCAGTTTGTATTCCTTTTATTTCTTTTTCTTCTCTGATTGACATGGCTAGGACTTCCAAAGCTATGTTGAATAATAGTGGCAAGAGTGGACATCCTTGTCTTGTTCTTGATCTTAGAGGAAATGCTTTCAGTTTTTCACCATTGAGAATGATGTTCTCTGTGGGTTTGTCGTATATGGCCTTTATTATGTTGAGGAAGGTTCCCTCTGTGCCCACTCTCTGGAGCCTTTTCATCATAAATCAGTGTTGAATTTTGTCAAAAGCTTTTTCTGCATCTATTGAGATGATCATATGGTTTTTGTTCTTCAGTTTGCTAATTGGTGTATTACATTAATTGATTTGTGTATATTGAAGAATCCTTGCATTCCTGGGATAAACCCCACTTGATCATGCTGTATGATCCTTTTAGTGTGTTGTTGGATTCTGTTTGCTAGTATTTTGTTGAGGAGTTTTGCATCTATATTCATCAGTGATATTGGTCTGTAATTTTCTTTTTTTTGTAGTATCTTTGTCTGGTTTTCATATCAGGGTGATGGTGGCCTCATAGAATGAGTTTGGGAGTGTTCCTTCCTCTGCAATTTTTTGGAAGAGTTTGAAAAGGATGGGTGTTAGCTCTTCTCTAAATGTTTGATAGAATTCACCTGTGAAGCCATCTGGTCCTGGACTTTTGTTTGTTGGAAGATTTTTAGTCACAGTTTCAATTTCATTACTTGTGATTGGTCTGTTCATATTTTCTATTTCTTCCTTGTTCAGTCTTGGAAGGTTGTACCTTTCTAAGAATTTGTCCATTTCTTCCAAGTTGTCCATTTTATTGGCATAGGGTTGCTTGTAGTAGTCTCTTAGCATGCTTTGTATTTCTGCAGTGTCTGTTGGAACTTCTTTTTCATTTCTAATTTTATTGAGTCCTGTCCCTCTTTTTCTTGATGAGTCTGGTTAAAGGTTTATCAATTTTGTTTAACTTCTCAAAGAACCAGGTTTTAGTTTTATTGATCTTTGCTATTGTTTTCTTTGTTTCTAATTCATTTATTTCTGCTCTGATCTTTATGATTTCTTTCCTTCTACTAACTTTGGGTTTTATTTGCTCTTCTTTCTCTAGTTCCTTTAGGTGTTAGGTTAGATGGTTTATTTGAGATTTTTCTTGTTTCTTGAGGTAGGCTTGTATTGCTAAAAACTTCCCTCTTAGAACTGCTTTTGCTGCATCCCATAGGTTTTAGATCATTGTGTTTTTGTTGTAATTTGTCTCTAGGTATTTTTTGATTTCCTCTTTGATTTCTTCAGTGATCTCTTGGTTATTTAGTAACGTATTGTTTAGCCTCCATGTGTTTATGTTTTTTACGTTTTTCCCCCTGTAATTGATTTCTAATCTCATAGCATTGTGGTTGGAAAAGATGCTTGATATAATTTCAATTTTCTTAAATTTACCGAGGCTTGACTTGTGACCCAAGATGTGATCTATCCTGGACAATGTTCTGTGTGCACTTGAGAAGAAAGTGTAATCTGCTGTTTTTGGATGGAATGTCCTATAAATATCAATTTAATCTCTCTGGTCTATTGTGTCATTTAAAGCTTGTGTTTCCTTATTAATTTTCTGTCTGGATGATCTGTCCATTGGTGTAAATGGGCTGTTAAAGTCCCCCACTATTATTGTTTTGCTGTCAATTTCCTCTTTTATAGCTGTTAGAAGTTGCCTTATGTATTGAGGTGCTCCTATGTTGGGTGCATATATATTTATAATTATTATATCTTCTTCTTGGATTGATCCCTTGACCATTATGTCATGTCCTTCCTGTCTCTTGTAACATTCTTTATTTTAAAGTCTATTTTATCTGATATGAGTATTGCTACTCCAGCTTTCCTTTGACTTCCATTTACATGGAATCTTTTTCTATCCCCTCACTTTCAGTCCGTATGTGTCCCTAGGTCTGAAGTGTGTCTCTTGTAGACAGCATATATATGGGTCTTGTCTTTGTATCCATTCAGCAAGCTTGTGTCTTTTGGGTGGAGCATTTAATCCATTCACATTTAAGGTAATTATCAATATGTATGTTCCTATTACCATTTTCTTAATTGTTATGGCTTTGTTTTTGTAGGTCCTTTTCTTTTCTTGTGTTTCCCACTTAGAGAAGTTCCTTAACATTTGTTGTAGATCTGGTTTGGTGATGCTGAATTCTCTTAGCCTTTGCTGTCTGTAAAGCTTTTGATTTCTCTGTCGAATCTGAATGAGATCCTTGCCAGGTGGAGTAACTTTGGTTGTAGGTTGTTCTCTTTCATCACTTTAAGTATATCATGCCACTCCCTTCCGTCTTGTAGAGTTCCTGCTGAGAAATCAGCTGTTAATCTTATGGCAGTTCCCTTGTATGTTATTTGTCATTTTTCCCTTGTGGTTTTCAATAACTTTTCTTTGTGTTTAATTTTTGTCAATTTGAGTACTATGTGTCTTGGCATGTTTCTCCATGGGTTTATCCTGCCTCAGACTCTCTGCACTCCCTGGACTTGGGTGGCTCTTTCCTTTCCCACGTTAGGGAAGTTTTTGACTATAATCTCTTCAAATATTTTCTTGGGTACTTTCTCTCTATCTCCTCTTTCTGGGACCCCTATAATGTGAATGTTGTTGGGTTTAATGTTGTCCCAGAGGTCTCTTTGTCTGTCTTCATTTCTTTTCATTCTTTTTTCTTTATTCTGTTCTGCAGCAGTGAATTCCACCATTCTGTCTTCCAGGTCACTTATCCGTTCTTCTGCCTCAGTTATTCTGCTATTGATTCCTTCTAGTGTATTTTTCGTTTCAGTTACTGTATTGTTCATCTCTGTTTGTTTGTTCTTTAATTCTTCTAGGTCTTTGTTAAACATTTCTTGCATCTTCTCGATCTTTGCCTCCATTCTTTTTCTGAGGTTCTGGATCATCTTCACTATCATTATTGTGAATTCCTTTTCTGGAAGGTTGCCTATCTCCACTTCATTTAGTTGTTTTTCTGGGGCTTTATCTTGTTCCTTCATCTGGTACATAGTCCTCTGCCTTTTCATTTTGTCTATCTTTCCGTGAATGTGGTTTTCCTTCCACAGGCTGCAGAAGTGTAGTTCTTCTTGCTTCTGCTGCATGTCCTCTTGTCTCTGATTGGACTTCTCTTTCCCTTGGTTTGACTCACTGTGGGGTCAGCATTGCCTCTCTTTGTGGCCATGGTGAGAGCAGCATCATAACATTATGGATGGGCAGGGGTGAGGCCAACCTGGAGCTCCAGATGCCAGTAGGCTTTTCACCATTAATTAGAGAAACTTTTATGATGAAGCTTGAGACCATCCCTCCCAGACTTGGTGTGCAGTGGGGCATAAGTGGGAAGAGGGAGGTGATGTCAAAGGCCAAGCGGCTGGTGAAGACCTGGACACTTTCACTCACCCCCACCACTCATCAACCTGGAATTACTGCACCCCTCCCAGATCTTTGCACATGCCTCCTCCAGACTTGCCTCTGCTGAGAAACCTTCCATGATTCACACTTTCTGGGAAATCACACGTGGCCCTTTGCTTAGAGGCAGACCTTCTCTCTTTCCTGCTCCAAGACTCAAGGATTCAGCCTGTTTTCCTCTTGCTCCATATCTGCCATGCTCTAGTAGTCCTTTGGGGGTCTTCTCATCCTAAAGAGGGAGGGAGGTTCAAAGTATAAGGAGTTTCCCTGCAAATGGAAAGAGGAAAGGGCCTGGGAGTAGCTTGGAGACTTCATGACAGGTGGGCTCTGTGTCACAGTCCTGCAGGTGTGGGAGGCTGTGTGGGGCCTCTAGAGACTGGACAGAGGCTCTGGGCTTCCAGCCTTGGCAAAGATCCCTGAGGCCAGGCTTGAGGTGGCCTTGGATGGGGAGCACATCAGAAGAGCCACATGGAGGAGCAAAGGGAGGGTCCTCCTGGGATGCTAGACACTGCATAAAGTTTCTGGGACCCTCATGGGACATAAGAGGAGGGGTGCAGGCGGAGGGTCCCACTGGAATTGAATTTCCTGCCATCTTGGTGGGATGGTGGCTTAAAGCAGATTAAAATTTGATTTAGAAATGTGACATTTCTTATACCCCATCATTAGAATGTCTGTAATTTACTTTCAAATACTTCAGTATCTCAGTGTGTTTTCATATATGTGCCAATTACAATAGTTTAAACCACACCCTGGGTGCAGTCAGTTCCATAAATCAGAAGTTCGCCTTTGAGGAGTGGGCAGCGTGAAATCTAACCAGAAAGCTCACAGTCCAGAAATGGCCATGACAATCTCTTTTGTTACCTGTTTCCTTTGATTAATACCAGTGGCTTTGCTAATTATCTCAATAAGTTTAGAAATGGGTTTCACTGGTGACATATGTGGGATATTAATTAGCTTAATGAATGTGATGAATGTTAGAAAGGGGCTTTTACTGGCAAAATTAGTGCTACTGACGATGTGCTGATTGCTTTAATTATTTTAGAGAAAATCCCAACATTTTCACCATCTAAAAATCTAGTAAGGAAGACATATACTGGCAGACCGGATATGCAGGGAAGATGTGATGTTGTAGTTCAAGTCTGGAGGCCATCTGCAGGCAGAATTCCCTCTTCCTTGGGGCACTCCAGTCTGTTTTCTCTTAAGACCTTCAGCTGATTAGATGAGGCCCACCCACATTATGGAGAGTAATGTGTTTTCTCAGAGTCTACTGATTTAAATGTTAATTTAATCTAAAAAATACCTTCATAGCAACATTTAGACTGGTATTTGACCAAACACCTAAGTACCATGGCCTAGCCAAGTCAGCATATAAAATTAACCATCGTAAGCACTGTCTGGTCTGAGTCCTGTTTTCATATGATCTGGTAGTGAGCCTGTAGGGGAGTAATTTAATCCACCCTGAAATGTAACTTATAGTACCTTCTGAGCTATTATGATTTCCCCCAAAGGACCTAACAGTGGTGCATTTCCAAGTTGTCAGAAAATAAATGTGTCAGGCCTTGTAGTCATACTATCCCTGATGCAACTACTCAACTCCACCATGGTATATGAAAGTAGCTGTAGGTTGCATGTAAACAAATTAGCCTGCTCCGTTCCAATAAAACCCTACTGGTGGAAATGGAAATTGGACTTTTATGTAATTTTCGTGTGTCATGAAGTAGTATTCTTTTGATTCCTCTCTCAACCATCTAAAAACAAGAAAAGCATTTGTAGGTCTCAGGCCATACAAAACGGAGGTGGGAAATGGTAGTTTGACACCTTTGCTGTATACCATAGCTGTCTCCATGAAAATTCACCTGTACTGTCTCTCATTCTCACATCCTACTTATATCTGGGTGTCAATTAAGGTTTTTTTTTTTTTTTTTTTTTTTTTTTTTTGCGGTAGGCGGGCCTCTCACTGTTGTGGCCTCTCCCCTTGCGGAGCACAGGCTCCGGACGCACAGGCTCAGCGGCCATGGCTCACGGGCCTAGCCGCTCTGCGGCATGTGGGATCTTCCCAGACTGGGGCACGAACCCGTGTCCCCTGCATCGGCAGGCGGACTCTCAACCACTGCGCCACCAGGGAAGCCCTCAATTAAGGTATTTAATAAAACAACCTGTTCTGGCAGCTCAAGACATCAGCTTCTTCTGAGAATGTGCGTTTTAAGTGCGGCTTCTCGGAAGAATTCTTTCTTCAAAGAAGGTTATAACAGTAAAATTTCCTTTTGGGGTGTTGGGAAATTCTTTTTATTTTGAAATTCTTTTGTCTGGAAGATGGTTTAGTAACGTACCATAGAACAAGGGACAAATAGAATATTAGAGCTAGAAGGTGCCTTAGATGATCTCTTTTTGTTGAATCATTGATTTATTCATCCATTCAACATCTATTAAGCAATTTAGGAGATCTACATCCCTGCTCATAATAGAAAATTTTTAGCAAATGACATTCTTGCCTTTGGTGTTTCCTGAAACAAACCTTGCACCTTGGACCTTGGACCAGCCTTCTCAGCTTCTCCAACCCTCGGAAATGCTTTTAGGCTCAGAGCAGGAGTCAGTACCTCAGGAAACCTCTGACTTCCCTCCTCCTAAGAGAATGAGCTAGTTCTTCCTCGGAGTTGCCCCTGAATCCATCATGTTTTCATTTCTGCCTCTGTTTTACTGATTAATGAAGTTACTTTTCACCCTTATTTTTCTACCCTTCTAGACACTTCGCATCTTGAGAAGCTGTCATATTCTTTTCTACATCCCAGAATCTGATACATAGTGGGTACTCAGCAAACACGTGTTGAAGTCATTTACTCAGGCGACAGATATTTTGGGGCCCCTACTATGTGCCAGGCACTGCTCTGAACAGTGAGAGAAAACAGACGAAAATCCCTGCCCCCTCGAGTTTCCGTTGTCATGGGGTAGGAGGTGGAAGACAGGTGAGCTCATTAAGTGAGCATATAGTATGCTAGAAGGTGGTAAGTACTATGAAGAAAAGTAAAGCAGGCAAAAGGGGGCAGGGAGTGCCAGGGGTGGTGGTGGGGTTGTCATTATAAATAGATGGTCAGCAAAGACCGAGAGGCGGTGAGGAGAGAGCCACGTCACTATCCAGGAGAAGCATTTTCTGGGAGGAGGAAAGCAAGTGTAAAAGTCTTGAGGTGCGTGTGTGTCTGGAATGGCCTGGAAACGGCGCAAAGGCCAGTGTGGCCAGAGCTGAGCGAACAAGGGAGAGAAGTGAGTTTCGCTGCACTGATCTGAAAGACGAAGGGAGCTAGATGCCTTCTGTAGGCTTAGAGATAAAAAGGGAAACTGACTCTCAGAGAGGCGAGTGATTTTTGCAGGATCATGCAGTACAGCTGGTCAGTGTCAGATTGGCATCTCTGGGGCCAGACCCCAATCTCTGCCACAGAGGACACTGTACAGCCCTCCTGGTGTACACAGGACCCCAGAGAGCCCAGCACTCTGTCACAGAGACAAAAGACCTCAGTGTCTTACAAACCATGTCCTTATATCCTGACCTGAACAAAAGGGAGAATGAGATCCAGCCAGACACTGTGTCCAGGGAGACAGTGTCTGCCAGAGCTTAACCCCTGTCAGCAATTTTGAAGTTACCCACATTTCTTTCAGTGGGAATGTTTTCTTGCTCTGAAAACTTTTAGCGGATGATAAGGTATTGCCCTAGGTGTATTCCAGAACACAAGTCGCTGCTAAAGTGGTTAGACAGCCACTTCGCTTCAAAGCCAGGGACTACTCCCAGGGATGATACCATTTGGAGAGCATGTTATACTTGTGAAATGTTGCTCTGACATGTTATCATTTATCTCAACAGATCAGTGAGGTTGGAGAGCTTTCTCAAATGTACTGTACGTCTGGGAGAAAGATGAGGGCCAAGAAGGCTGCTGATTTAGCGGTGGTCATTCTCATTTTCCTACCACCACCACCATCATCATCATCATCATCATTTTTGTTTGTGGCAGGGTATGGATAAGCATAAGTCATGGCTTCTGCCTGTAAGACATTTACAATCTAAGAGAACAAACGTATGGACACCAAGGGAGGAAAGCAGGGAGGGGGGTGGGATGAATTGGGAGATTGGGATTGACATATATACACTAATATGTATAAAATAGATAAATAATGAGAACCTGCTGTATAACACAGGGAACTCCACTTTGCTGTACAGTAGAAACTAACACAACATTGTAAAACAACTATGCCTCCCCCACCCCCAAAAGACATTTACAATCTAGCTGGGTAGAACAGTTTATTTACTCATGCAGTCACATATTCATTCAATAATGCCTCCATTCTGCAAGTTGTTATTGAGCAATTGTTGTATTCCAAGTAATTACTGGAGGTCCGAATATGTACTCCCTGCCCTGGCGAAGGCGTTAGGAAAAGGCTTCAGGAGGAGAGAAACTTTGCTTAGTTTAAAGGATGGACGGGATTGTATGTGGAAGGCAGAGAAATGGGGACATTTAGTTCAGGCTGAGGGGGCAGCGAGTGCAAAGAGAAGAGGTAAGAAAAGGGATGCACGTCCAGGGAAGGATGGGGAGGCTGGTGTGGCTGGGACGCAGGAGATGAGGGCTGAAGTGGGTGGAGGTGAGGTGTACTGGGCAAGGCAGGCGTCAGATCCACGTGCCCTGCTAAGCTGAAAGGCACTTTTTTCTCTAGGTGGCTAGGAGCAGGGGAGTGACATGGTTAGACATGGTTTTTAGGAAGACCACTCTGATGGCAGTGCAGAGGATGAGCTGGAGGACAGGGTCAAGTCAGGGTGGTCCCTCTGGAAACACTGTAGAGCAAGATACATGGAATGTGCATTGTGATGGGGACACACAGCTCGAGGATGGTGTGGGGAGGAGAAGTTACATGTGGGGTGTGGAGGGGAATGCTTCTTTCCTCACCTGGTATTCCCTTCTACACGGAGGAGGCTGCCTTGTAGAAAGCCCCCGGGCATGAGCCCAGCTCTGCCCCTGGGACCTGCCTCAGCCCCGTGAGGCTGAATGGATGTCTGTCCAATTCTGGGCTTCAGGAAGAGGGATCCTGCTTGCTCAGGTTCGTAATACACAATCTCCAGTGTCAGTTATCAGGAAAAAGATGATGTGTTGCTTCTCTATAAGTTGACTCTTTTGTCTTATTTCTCAGTTAATTCAGAACTGAGCAGGGAAGAGAGTTTTATTATTGGACCGCCTCAGAGAGTCAAGAGAACAGCTTTGATGCTGGCCTTGACATTATCGAGCTGTTGAATGAACGCCAGCAAGCACTTCCCTCCAGATTACTTGATATGTGAGCAAGATAAAGCCTTGTTTGTTTAATTGAGGGGTGCACATCAGGCTTTCTGATAAATTGAGTGAATGCCTCCCTAACTGATACGGGAAGGTCTTGACACCATTAAATCGGGACCCCCCAGAGAGGACAGGGCCAAAAATTGCAGCTGGGGAATCATCAGTGTTTAGATGGAAGTGAAAGTCATGGGTGGGGATAAGTGTGAAGTGACCAGTGAGGAGAACCCAGGAATGACTGGCCTTTCAAGGGTCAGAAGACTGGGACAAAGCAGCCGAGGAGGCCAAGTGTGCAGTGTGTCTCAGGTAACCTGATAGATGCCATGGTGCCCACCCTCTGGGCATTTAAACCACTCATTCACTCAGTGCTTGTTTACCGAGGGGCAGCTCATTGCTAGACACAGACCTTGCTTAAGGCCACGAGCTAGTGGCCATTTAGAAATCAGTCCTCCTGCAAATTGGGTTCTCTGATTTCTGGGGATCCCCACCTGACATTTCCATGTGTAAGGGAGAGGACCTATCTCATTTCTAAATGAACCCCTGGGCAGGGCTCTACAAGGAGGGTCCTTGTGGAATCCTGAACTGGGTATAGTGTGGGAAAAAGAAGATACTGTGTGACCTTCAACAGTCCAAAAGTTCAGCCGTGGCATCTCTAGGAGTCTTGGAAAAACCACGAAACATAATGTGTTCTATACGTGCCTTTGCAAATGTCAGAGTTTTCTCCGTCACTGGTAGCGAGCAGATTCAGGTACTGCCGGATGTTCCTTCTCTATGGAGCACCCCTGCCTCTTTCACTTCTTGATGTGGAACAGGAGTTTGATGACATGATTGGAGGGGAGGTGGCTGCAATAGGAATCTTCCAGGATTCAGTTCTTTTTTCTTTAAGCAGGAGTAGATTTTATTTATTTAAAAAAATCTTTATTGGAGTATAGTTGCTTTACAATGTTGTGTTAGTTTCTGCTGTGCAGCAAAGTGAATCAGCTATACATACATATATATATATATATATATATATATATATATATATATATATATATATATATATATATATATATATATCTCCCCTCTTTTTTGGATTTCCTTCCCATTAATTAGGTCACCACAGAGCACTGAGTAGAGTTCCCTGTGCTATACAGTAGGTTCTCATTAGTTACCTATTTTATACATAGTATCAATAGTGTATATATGTCAATCCCAATCTCCCAATTCATCCCACCCTCCCCCTTTCCCCCTTGGTGTCCACACGTTTGTTCTCTACATCTGTGTCTCTATTTCTGCTTTGTAAATAAGATTGTCTATACCAATTTTTTCAGATTCCACATGTATGCGTTAATATACTGTATTTGTTTTTCTCTTTCTGACTTACTTCACTCTGTGTGACAGTCTCTAGGTCCATCCACGTTTCTGCAAATGACACAGGATTCAGTTTTGAGTCCACCAGGAGGCAGCTCAATGTCACGGTCAGAGAACACAGCCGAAGGGACAACACACCTGAACAAGCCCAGTAATGGGGCCTTTCTTGTAAAGTCGGGACAGATGTTACTCGGCACAGCAGTCGTGGGGGCATTAAGCCCCATCTCCTCTTTCTCTGTAACTGAAGAAACAAGTTTGCTTTCTACGGCCTTTATACGGAACTTCTTCAGTGACAAGCTTGGACCCTCAAGTTCAAACTTCAGCCCTGCCACCAGCAGTCTGATCTTGTGTGAGTCTCCTTGCTTCTCAGGGCCTCAGTTTCCCCCCTTGTAAAATTGAACTTAACCTAGAATATGGCTTCTGAAAGTCCTTCTGATTTAAACTGCTTGGTGGCTTCCATTAACATTGGTTTCGAATTCTGCTGCTTATAGTTTTTCTTTCTGCCAGAAGGTGGTGGTATTGAGTTCTTTAATAGTACAAAGAGCTCTATTTGCTTCAAGTTCTGGGAGACCCAAGCTGGCCTCCCTTCGATGCTTCGAATGTAAACTTTTTGTTGCAGGGGGTCTCTTTTTAGGTTCTGGCTACTCTTTGTCCCCTTCCCAGCCCTGCCGATCCAGGCTGCCATCTGGTTCAGCTCTTTTCAAGTCTCAAAGCACTTGGCTGTACTGTCTCAAGACCACTGGCCTCAGTTCAGGGCCACAGAAAAGAGGCTGGGGGCCTCTGGACCGTTCCAGGGCATGGAGATGACAGAGATCTGAGGGTTGGCCCCCAAGGCAGTGGCTGGTGCAGGTTACACCTGAGATCAGACTGGCTGAAGGCCTTGGCAGAAAGAGTGTTTGGTTTGACCAGGACTCACCAGACCATTCCTTACCCCTCGTCTCAGACTCATGTCCCCAAATCCCTTCCCCCTGTTGCCTGCTGGTCCCTCATTATTGGAACCCACAGGTCTGGCTCTCCAGGTCCACCTGGAAGCTTCAGCTTCAGGCTGTGGCCAAGAGTCCTCAGATCACCTGGATTTTGGTGGGGTGGATGGTTTGGGTGTCACTGAGGACACCGCTGACCTCTCTCAACTGTGTCTACCCAGAAGCAAGGCCCAGGAGGCAGTCTTTGTGTCCTGTCCCAGAAACTTGAGGGGTGAGCCTGGATGGGGTAGGCCAGCTGTCACCCATCAACAGTGATCAGTGTCACGTCCTCTCAGACACGGACTGTCAATAAGGATAGAGCTGGAGCTGTCCTGCAGAGACCAAGGCTTGTGGACGACCGTGATGAAATCAGGAGTGTCCTCACGCAGGGACCGGCTCCCAGGTGAGTCTATCTTTCTCGGCTCAGGTCCCGGGACCCGTCAGCCTCCTACTCCTTTAGGAGCCGCCCCTGCCCACCAGACCCTGGGCCCCGTGGGCACTGTCTCCCCTCCAGCTGAGCTGGGGAACCTGTATGGTCACACCAACCTGCACTTACTTGCTCCCTGCTAGGACAAATTGCAGGGCTTTGGGGTTTCAGGGTTTTGCTGTGGGTCACTAAGTAGAACTGGACAGCGGATGTCTTCAAAACAGTAAACACAGCAGAAAAGAAAGAGTATAAGTTCTGGAAATGCAGGGCCTGGATGAGGCTCCCACTCTATGACCACTGCCTTGTGCTGTAGTGCCTAGAAGTTATTTAATTTCTCTGATATATACATATATATATTTTATATATAATATTAATATATTATATATTAATTTCTCTGATATATATACACCTATACATTTAAATAAGTGAATAAAAATATGATATATTTAATATATTAATATATTTATTATATGTAAATGTATATATTAAATAACATTATTATATAATATATAAAATATATTATATAATAATGTATTTGTTAAATATTATATACAATGAATATATTATTTAATATATAATATTATATATATTCACTTATTTTCATTTACATATTTATGTATATACAAATATTTGGATGTTTGTTTGGCTTTTGGCTTTAGGTCATGATGTTTTGTGGTATGTATATCATTTCATGTCCTGACATTGGTATATTTATTGCACTTTAGGAAATATACCTAAAGGAGCTGGGAGCGCAGACAGAAGAGGTAGGGGAAGATAGGATTGAACATACTACCTCCTCTCCCCTGCCAAGTCCTTCAGACCAATACATTGAGCACTGATGTGGGCGGGGAGGTGACTGCCAAGTTAGACATGATGCCATGTGTTCAGCTGCACTGAGCTGCATTTTTAACAGCTAGAAGAGACTGAAAAGCTATGGGCGGAGGGATGGAACAGGAGAGAGGACACGGTGGCATAGAAGGTAGGGCTTAGAGGGGAAAAAGATTTCCTGATTAGACTTCACCAGGTTTAGCCTGTTCACACACTGGCCACAATTCTTATTTAGCTATTTATCACATAGGACAGCTGGATCAGCAATACTTCTTTTCTCAGCAGCAGATTCCTCAGTTCAGGTACTGTTATGTATCCTACATATAATATTAAGGATAAAGTGCATTTTATGATGGTGGCTCCAACCTCCAATGCCTTCAGGAGCCAGACAGGGAGCAGAATTGAGGGAAGCAGGCCTGGCTGGGACTGATGAACCAGAGAGCCGGTGCCCTACTTCAAGCTCTAGCCTGTTGTCTTGCAGAAACAGCAGGGTAGGGAGTTTAGATCAATGGGCACGTCAGACACTTAGATTGATTGCCACCACCATACCACCCCTCTGTCCCCATGGTACACTGTACTAATGGCCCTAATTCATTACCCCTCTACGTATCCAGCCTCTCTTCATATAATTTTACAGAGTCATCTCATTGTGGTGGGGAATGCTTTCTTGTCACTGCGCTTACCTCGTTGCTATGACTTGTTTGGGCCCAATGGTATGTTAGCAGTCGAGACACACATGGAGGCTTGAGAGAGTAGGTTTGTCCTCTTGCACCTGTGCCATCACCACGAGGAGACCGCATCTGAGCTGGCTGCCCATCCCAGAAGGGGAGAGAGAGAAGGTGGAACAGAGCTGGACCACTCCAGCCAAACCTGTCCTCCATCGGCTGACCCTTCACTGACCTGCAGATTATGAAAAGAAACGATGACTGTTGTAAGTCTCTGGGCTGTGGGGTGGGTGGTTATCTAGCAATTTTGCAGCAGTAGCTAAACCAATACAATACCCATGACACTGATAACAGGGCACCGTTGCCTGCTGAGCCTCTAGGTGGCTTCAGATTCTTCCACTGTTAATCCACGGGAATGAGCAGAAGAATTGCTTGCCAGACTCCCAGGAGGTGACAGAGCCTCTGAAGGCTGCCCTGGGCGTTTGGGGGCATTCACGATGCCAGGGGTTGTCCCTGCTTCCTTTCCTTCGTTCCGGCTGCACTGTCCTCAGAGGGCAGGTGGCCCAGCCACCATGAGCTATTCAGCCCTCACAGGGTATCTGATTTAGTCTACTGGGTCCCTTTTCTTAGCATTTGTACTGGGGGCTTTCTACAACTTCAAAGAGCTTCTCACCCACATTCACTAATTAATTCATTACTCCTGTGAGTAAAACCTGAAGCAGTGAGAGGAGAATGTCATTAGCAAGCAGACCAGAGGCTCATTACTTAGAATAGGTTGCCCAGAGCCAGGCTCCCTCTGCCAGAGCTGTTAACCCCTTCCCTTCATCTCTGCAGGCAGGTGTGTACCAGGGTCGGAATCCATCAGGCACTTGGTGGTTGCAAAGCACTTACTGTGTGCTCATCTAGCTACACTGGGTGCCACGGGGATATAAGAAGTTGTAAAACACAATTTCTGACCTCAGGGACCTGCAGTCTAGTGAGAGCACAGGCTCTGGAGTCATGTAGACCTGAGTCTGAATCCTGGCAATTTATAAGGCCTTGGGCTAAGGAGCCCCTCTGAACAAGTTTCCTTAACCATAAAATGGGATACTGTTACTTCTTTATGGGCAAAGTGAGGATGAGCAACATAATGCCAACAAAAGGTGCAGGGAGGGCTTCCCTGGTGGCGCAGTGGTTGAGAGTCTGCCTGCCGATGCAGGGGACGTGGGTTCGTGCCCCAGTCCGGGAAGAACCCACATGCCGTGGAGCGGCTGGGCCCGTGAGCCATGGCCGCTGAGCCTGTGCGTCCGGAGCCTGTGCTCCGCAACGGGAGAGGCCACAACAGTGAGATGCCCGCGTACCGCAAAAAAAAAAAAAAAAAAAAAGGTGCAGGGAAAGGCCTGGCACTCAGTGAGTGCTCCATAAACCACAGTGTTTACTGATATCACTCAAACCAATGCCTTCATGCACATCTCTCATCCCAAGTCTGGCACAGGCCTACAGGACAGTGTGGCAGAGGAAAGATACCTGGCAGAGGGTAGAAGCTTTGGGTATGCCTTTATTTCAGCGGTGAGATGAGGAGGAGGGAAGCAGAGAGGGAAACTGAAGGGCTGGCGGGGTGGCAGGGACACCAGGAGGATACAGGCAGGTAGGGACCAAGGGAGAGTGCCGAGAATGGTGAGGGCGGAAGGTGGCAGTCAGCCAGCAGCAGAGGAGAGATGGAGCAGGATATGGAGTAAGGACATTCATCTATTCAATCACCCAGTGGCTACTGAGTGCCTGGGGTGGCCATGAAAATGCTCCACTCAGATCTCGTCCTTAGGGGAACATGAGTGACCACCCAGCCTCTGTCCCCCTGGATCACCCATACACAGGGTGCGTCTCTCCTGGGCTGTTACCAGCCAATGATTGCAGATGGTGGACTATCCTTCTGGGATGCGGGACTCCTCTGCTGGGCTCCCCATTGGTCTGGCAGAAACAGTCTTAGAGATTCACTGCAGTCTAAGACTTTTCCCACCCAGCCCTTCTTCCTCCCTGCTCTCCTTTCATAGATGTCAGGCCTGAATTTCAGACCTAAGCTTCTCCTTGCTCCCCATCCCCTTAAGCCTTCAAAGGTGGTATCCCCAGCACATCTCTTGCACTTCTGGCTGCTTCATTGCTTTGGCTTCTTGGAGGATCCAAACTAACACACTAAGGTAGCACCTAATAGGTGTCATGCACTGCTTTATGTGCTGGGGGTGTCATGGTGACCAAGACAAAAGTCATTAATGTCGTGTAGCTGGTGGCAGGGGTGGTGGAGACAACAGAGGATAAATAGGCAAGCAAAGAAATGAATATGCTCATTTTAGACAGTGAAACCTGCTATGAAGAAAACAAAATGGGAGACTGCTTTAGATTGCAGGGTGAGGGATGGCCTTTGAAATAGTGAGGCCAGAACGTTGAGGAGTCAGCTATGCAAGTGATGGAGTCTGGGTGTGTGAGGGTGATTGTATCTGTCAACTTGGCTGGGCCACAGTGTCCAGATATCCGGTCAAGATTCTGGATGTTTCTGTAAGGTTGTTTTTAGATGAGATTAACATTTAAATTGGTGGGCTTTGACCATCTACAGATGAATGGATGAAGAAGATGCGGTATATATACATGCTGGAATATTATTCAGCCATAAAAATGAACGAAATAATGCCATTTGCAGCAATATGGATGGACCTAGAGATGATCATACTAAGTGAAGTAAGTCAGACAGAGAAAGACAAATATCATATGATATCACATATATGTGGAATCTAAAAAAATATAAATGAACTTATTTACAGAACAGAAATAGGCTCACAGACATAGAAAACAAACTTATGGTTACCAAAGGGGATAGTGAAGGAGGGGGGAGATAAATTAGGAGTTTGGGATTAACAAATACACGTTACTATGTATAAACCAGATAAACAACAAGGACCTACTATGTAGCATAAGGAACTATATTCAATATCTTGTAATAACCTATAATTGAAAAGAATCTGAAAAGGAATATATATATATATATATATATATATATATATATATATATATATATTCCAGAGGCCCCAGAGGGAAACTGTAACAGAATAAATTTCTGCTCTTTTAGTGCCCTGAGTTTGTGGGAATTTGTTATGGTAGCCCTAGGAAACTAATACAGGCATGATCAACATCATCTCTTCCTCCTAAAAGCCTGGGCTCTCACCTGTCTGGGGAACATGCACTGCCTTGGAATACCTGGTTTGTTATGGGCTCTGTTCCCTCTCCTATTGTTTTTGAACTTTCTATGTTTCCCTCTTAGGAGGCCAAGCGGTATAGAGAAATGCCATGGTCTTGGGAGGCAGACATACCAAGCTTTGAAACACGGCTTCTTCGTTCCCTTGCTGTGTGATTGCTGAGTGTCAGTTGATTTCAGGTTTCTTAAAGTTTTAATTTATGTAGAATACTGAACACAGGCTTTGGGATCTGGTATGTGCTCCACCTTTACAAGTGAGTCTAAAGGTCAGAAATTGGGTTGGATTCGTCTTTGCATCCCTTTAAGAGTTCCTGGAGGGGGGCAGGGATAAATTAGGAGTTTGGGATTAAAATATACACACTACTATATATAAAATAGATAACTAACAAGGGCCTACTGTATAGCACAGGGAGCTATGCTCAATATCTTATAATAACCTATAAGGGAAAAGAATCTAAAAAAGAATATATATATATATTATATATATATATAATATATATATATATATTATATATATATATAATATATATATATATATAACAGAATCACTTTGCTGTACACCCAACACTAACACAACTTTGTAAATCAACTACATTTCAATAAAAATTTGAAAAAAGAAAAGAGCTGGAAAAGAAAAGGGAAAAAAAGGAGTTTCTGGAAATAATACATTTGCTATAAACATTTGTTGATTGGTTGTTAGTTGACTGATGTAGACATATCTATTTATGCAGTAACAGCTGTGTGCCAGGCATTCATCTCAACGTTTAAACTATTAATTCAATCCCCATGGCAATTCCTTGATATAGATAGTATTATCTTTGCTTTACAGGTTACAAAAAAGAGGTGAAGTTATGATTGGCACCTAGGTCTGATTCCTGGGTCTACCCTGCTACTCTGATGAAGAGACGCTTTAGGAAAGAAAGGTGGATCCCTCCAAGCTCTTACCATCAGCTTCCTGACAGCTAGCCCATATCCTTCCTGCTGCGGTCTGCTTGTGTTCTGCTAAACCCCCCAGGCCAATCTCTGCTCTGGTTCCACTCCAGCTTTCCCATCCAGCGTTGTCCTCCCCTTGCTTTTCCCACGGTGTGTGTAGGGTTAAAGTCTGTTGCTAAACCTGTGTCTCTTCATGGATCTTTTCGCATAACGTTTAATAGCTGGTTATGACTGTGACCCCTGCGGCACTTATCTAGTGGACTTCAAGTTGGCATTTCAATTAGTTGTGCTGATTGCTGGGTTTGGGCATTTCATGTATTTGTAGGGAAGCTTAGCCTAAGTACCGTCAGCTAAGGGACTTATTACCTCGGAGCTTCTTGGGGGGAATAAATAACCTCATTACAGCTTCTTTTGCTCTGGTTGAGAGACAGGAAGAAAAGTTGACTCTCTCAGGCAGTTATTTGTGTGGGGAGGGGCTGGTGCCCGTGACTACGTGGAACCAGCAGGGGGGCCTTTCTCCCTCCCCTCCACTTCTTCCCTCCTTCTTTTCAGCCCCTCTCTCCTCTCCCCTACCCTCTCTCCTCCCTTTCTTTCTTAGCCTTGTCTCTTCTTTTCTTTCTTTCTTTCTTTCTTTCTTCATTTCTTTCTTTCTTTCCTTGGCTAAAGTCTTTGATGGCAATAATAGTAACTTAGTGTCCACAAGCCTCACAGGCTCATGAATACAAATAGGGTCACATTAACAGTTGAACCTGGAATTTACACACACACACACACACACACACCCCTGCAAAGTCCCAGTGCTCTCTTTCTCTAGGTATCCCTGAGTTTTTGAAACGGTAACTTTCCAAATGCACAGTAGCCAGTGAGCATGAGGAAGGAGCAGGGAGGAGGATGGGCTTTAATACTAAATACCTGTAGGTTCAGATCCCCGCTTCAGGATTTATTAGCTCTGTGATCTTGTGCAGGTGCTTAAACCTCTGTGGCTTTCAGCTTTCTCATCTGTAAAATGAGAATAACGCCCTGTATCATAGACTTGTCAGGGGACAAGAGAGTAAAGGTGTAAAGAGCTGAGCACAGTGTAAGAGAAAAATAACTGGCAGGTATTGTGATTACTCTTACTTTAAATACCACGGGATTACGTATCATCAGCGATGTCCAGCAGTCTGTCTGTCCTTCCTTCCTTCTTCTTCTTTTCTTTCCTATCATTTCTTTCTTCTAGAAATGAGACCTTACGGATAACGTTATTAAGTTATTAGTCTAAGCAGAAACACCTCCCTTCTACACTTAGCCTTGAGATTCTGGGGCTACAACTCTGCAAGGCTGGATGGGGCACAGGGGAGTTGTTTCTTGCTGTGAGGTCCCTGGGGCTTCCTAGGGCTTCTGGTTCTGTGAGCATCTCCTGGACGCGACAGCGCCCTCAGGTGGCAACAGCTTAATTCCATGTGCCCTTGGATTCAGCCTCATCATGTGCCGCCTTGAAGACATGGGTCCGGCAGTGCCTCTCCTCTGATCTGAGTCCCAGGCCCACAGGGTCTTCCTCTGAGCTCAGAGACACCAGCCTCAGCCCAGCAGTGTCCGCTTCTCAGAGTTTCACCTCCGTGGGGCCCCTTCTCCAAGTTTCCAAGTTTTAATAATCATTTCAACCTCTTCCCTTGGTGAACTCAGCCCTAAGTGATTACTTCAGAATTTTCTTTTTATTCTTTCAGTTACCAAGTTAATAACTTTTTGGCTGGTTAACAATGTTCAATTTTTATTCTCTCTGTTTCAATAGCTGTTGTGGTTTCTGTCTCCTGGTCAGACCCTGATTTATACAAGTGCCAAGCAGGGACCAGGCACTATTCTGGGCTCTATGGAGAGAGCAGTAAACAAAATACGGAAAATACCCCACCCCACTCTCTCATGGAGCTTACATGCTGTTCAGATAATACAGAAAAAACCCTAAACACATATATAAAGAGAATATGGTATGTCAGAAGGTGGTAAGTACTATGGAAAATATACCAAGAAAGAGGTGTAGGAGTACTGGAATGGGGGTGGTTTGCTATTTAAGCTGTAATGTTTATATGACACCACTCATCATGTATATGAAGATACTTTGGTGCCCAAATATTGGGAAGTATTTTGTTTGTTTCATTCATAGCATAGCCTTTTGCAAATCTTAGAGATTGTGTAAAACCAGGAAGAGTATAGAATTAACAGGGCTCTAAATAGATGTCATAGCTGGGGGAAAAAAGCAAAATGTTTTAATTGGTGGCATGTGAGTGTGTGTGAGTGTGTGGTGTGAGTGTGTGATATGTGAGAGAGTGTGTGTGTGTGTGTGAGTGTGTGATGTATGTGTGTGAGTGTGTGTGTGTGTGTCGTATGCCTCTGAATTTACAGCATAAACTTTGCGTCCACTAGTCTTCCTCAGAACAGATTCCCAGGCTCATTTTAAGCCATAGATAGTAAATACATTGCAGAAGGCGACTCCAATTTCCAAATAAAAGTGCTTAGAATTTTCCTCCTCATTTCACAATTCTCAAAGGAATCCAATCGTATTCTCCTATATATGTTCCTCATTTACTTTCCTGGGCACAAAGTAGGCCTCTTAAATTGGAGAATTCCACCCCTGGGGGTTTTCATTTGGATGACTTGCCTAGGGTAGGAGCTTTTCCAGCTTTCACAGAACTGACTCCCTGGGGAAGTCCTGACCCGTCTTCAGGACAGGAGGGCGTGGTCACAGGTTGTAATGAACTCTCCAGGCCAGGCGAGAGGGAACTGGACTTGCATCACAATGATCAGCCTAACTTCTCGCTGACAGGTGTTGTGATAGCTCCTCTGCAGTGCTTTTACTCTGGCCCAGAAACAACCTGGACTCCAGCTGGTTCTCCTTTGTATCTTGCAGAACCATCTTTTGTGTTGGTCAGAACACTTAAGTGGTAAAGCCAGAAAATGAAAGAGCAGATGTGTGTTACCCAGAGAGATGTGCCAGCCTGCGCATCACCTGGGACTGGTTTCCTTACCGGGCGTTTCCACACCAGGTGAATCCTCACATCGTGAGCTCAGAAGAAATCACAGGATTTTCCTCTTTGACTTTCTGAAAGTGTCCTGATGCAAGGAATGCTATGATTTTTACTGAGGAGGGGAAACAGATTCATCTTTTCTTTCCTAGCTACAGTCCCTTTGGCTTCATTCAAAGTTGGAGAAAATTTATTTGATTACTTATATTTTATTTATTTGATTACTTATATTTTGGAGAAAATGTATTTTATTATTTATATTTATTTGTGAAGGACCCACTTAGAGTGTAATTTGTGCCCACTGCTGGGATTCAGAGATGTAAGATAGGCTGAGGGGCAGACAGTGGTCCACAGACAATAAAAATGATACTGAGTATTTGATTTGTGCCAGGAACTGTGCTAAGGGCTTTATATACATTTATCTCATTTAATCTATAGAGCCAGTCCATGAGATAAATATATTATTAGTATCCTTATTTTACCCAAGAGGAAATAGAGGCTTAGAGATATTAAATAGCTCAAGGTTATTCAGTTAGTAAGGGTTTGAAGTGGAGCTCCAACCTAGGTCTGTTTGACAACGATTTACAAGAGATATTTGCATCAGGTGGGTGGTGGAGGAAGAGGGTTTCTGAGACAAAACCACTTCATGACCATATAAATGACTCAACATTGAGGGAGGTCTGAGAGAAAGGTCATCTTTGCTCTAGATTCTTATGACAAATCAGATCAAATCTAACCTAAACTTATTTAATGAATAGTTCTACTAGGTCACCTACAATCCTAAGTGCTTTGGTTCCATCCCTTTCTCTTTTCCTAGTGTCAGCTTCAATGCTGTTCCATACATGCATGCTGAGCCATCTACCAGCTCAGCCTCTAGAATATATGGAAATTTTAGTGTAGCACATGGTGTGTCTGGGGGTCTTGGGCCTTTCAGCTGCTTCCCTGTCCTGACCTCCCTCCATTTCCTCATGTGGTGCTTTCCTGCACTCTAGGTAGACCTTCATCTGGGATTAGCCCAGAACATACCATGTGGATGCCCATAGGCCTTTTCTGTCCTCTTTCCGTGTTCCTTCTTCCCACCCTGCCTTCTCTGTCAGAGGAAGGCCTCCCCAATCTACCTAATGCCTCATCATGCCTCATCACTTGTCCACGCCCAGCCTGCTCCCCCATCCCTTTGAGCTTTTTCCCGAGAGCTCTAGCTCACATGACTTTCTTCCTTCTGTTGCTTCACCAAGTCATGTCATGTCTCCTGTTCATTCACTCAACACATATTTATTAAGCCCGACCACGTGCCAGGCACAGTTCTAGTTGCTGGGGATACAGCAATGAATAAAATAGAAAAAAATCCTGTCTTAATGAGACATAAATTCTTATTTATGTGAATAAGAATTCACATAAATAAGAAATAACATGTTAAACAAATAAATATGTTATATAATATGTTAGGTGATGACAAGTGTAGTGGAAAATTAAGCAAGAAAAGCAGATAGAAGAGGATTGCAAATTTTGGGGGGCAGGTGTTGTTAATTTTATTAACTCTTAATTATAAGCCATAAAGATGTTTCACCAAAAAAGCCTCACAAACCAGCCTTGTGACTTGAAACTAATCACCCCATATTACCTGAGATACTCACATCACACAGTAGGAGACAAGCATTCTTTTCTTTTCCTCTTCCTTTTAAAGACCTTAAGTACTGCTATGGGCTGAATGTTTGTATTCCTGTCGAACTCATAAGGAGTTGCAATTTTAAGTAAGGTGGTCAAGGAAGAACTCACTGAGAAGGTGACGTTAGAGCAAAAACCTGAAGGAAATGTGGGAAGGACTCATGTGAATATCTGGGGCAAGAGCATTACAAGCACAAGAAAGTGTAAGTGCAAAGACCCCGAGGCAGGGCTCAGTCATGAAAGTGAAGGATCAGCAAGAAAGCCCATCCTCCCTGTCAGATCCTGGAGGGCTAGAATCATGTGTTGTATCTCCTGTGTTCCTCTTCATAGCACTTAACTCAGGACTGGGCACTTAGTAGACATGAATAAAACCACGAAATATTAGTCATTAGAGAAGTGACTTCTAATGCTCTCCTTTTGCAAATGAGGAGCCTGAGGTCCTAAGAGTCAAAGTGATTTGCCCAATTGTTGATACTTCTACTTTTTCTGCACCTATGGCAGCCACTGTTACTACTCCTCCTCTGACTACTCCTATTACTATTATCTGAATCCCAGGGCTCTATATCATTCCTCTCTGGTACACGGTCACATTTGAAGAGACACACTTCAACCCGGAAAAGTATTTACCAAGCACTTACAAACTTTACCAATAGCCCTTGAAGAACATTAATGAGAATCCAACTCAAAACCCAGAGCCACATCCTCCTTCCCTTTCCAAGCCTCTCATCCTCTCATTCCTCACAGGTGGCCCACAACATCCTCCTCCTCTAACCCTTTTGTTTCTCCACCTGGTCAGTTGGCTTTGGCCTTTTTTCTCTTGCTTCTTCTTCTGGCTTCTTTGGCTCCTCTCTTCCTATCCTTCCTATTCTGTATTTTAAAAAATCCCAGAAGCAGGCAGACGAAGATAGAACAGGGAGGGAGGGAGGGGGGAAGGAAAAATGGGCAACATAAAAGTTCTCTTTAGTTTCAGGAGGAGAAGAAAGGGCTGGGAACTTTACCTTGTTCTTAATAGCTGTCCTTATCAAACTGCTAGTATTTCTATTTCTACTGGTACCATTGACAATCACTATCACTTGTATTCTATTTCTTATTTTATAAAAAACTTTTATAGCCAAGATTTAGTTGGAATTGGAACCCACATCTCATGAGGGCCAAGCATCCATTTTTAATTTTACATACTGGTTAAATGAATGAGTGAGAAAATGAATGAAATGGGTATCCTTGCCCAGTTTATTTAGCACCTCCCAATCAAAAGCAAAAAGGAAATGACCCAATTTTCTTTCTCATGTATTCTCAGTACTATGACTGACACGTTTTTGTTTGCTGGCATAAAAGAAGTTCATATTAACAAACACAGCAAGAGAGCAAATGATTTCCACTGAGAAACTGTGATGGTAAATTTCATGTGTAAACTTGCCTGGGCCATGGAATACCCAGACATTCAGTTAAACATTATTCTGGGTGTATCTGTGAAGATGTTTCTGGATGAGATTAATATTTGAAATGGTAGACTGATTAAAGTAGATTGCCCTCCCCAGTGTGGGTGGACCTCATCCACCCAATGTGGGCCTGAATAGAACAAAAGGTGGGATAAAGGAGAATTACCTCTGCCTGACTGTTTTTTCGGCTGGGACATCAGTCTTTTCTTGCACTAGGACTGGAACTTACATCATCAGCTCTCTTGGTTCTCAGGTCTTCAGATTTAGATGAGAACTATACCATTGGCTCTGCTGAGTCTCCAGTTTACAGACAGCATTGTGGGACTTCTCAGCCTCCATAATTGTGTGGGCCAAATCCTTATAATAAATCATATGTATTAGTTTTATTCTCTAGAGAACCCTGACTAATACAGAACCTCTCTGTATGTTTGAGTACACCTGTGTGGATCACTACTACACCATAATGCTAATGCATGAATTCTGGATAGAGACAGAACTGGATTCAAATCCTAGCCTTGCCACTTATTAGTGACCTCAGGCAAGTTACTTAACCTCCCCAGTCATCAACTTCCTTTCCTGATAAATGGATATAATAAATATCCTACTCCTAGCTGAGATTGTTGGTTGCCACCCAATGTCCATCTGTCTTTTGATGCTTTCTAACCAAAACCCAAATTTGTTTATGTGATTCACCCTCTGCGTGGCCATGTGTTTCTTCTCTATGCCAATCACTAGGAACTGGTTTAGAAATGAGCACAGAATGCATTTCTGGTCAAGAAGACATGGAGATATTTCTATTAGATACTTATGTGTGGAGGTGAGGCTCAGAACTATGCTGACCATCTGTGACCACAAAGGATCAGGCTGCCTGAGGATGGCAGAGAGAATGATAGTGCCTGGAGGTGCTTTCTTAATGGCACCATGGAATTTATTGGTCATAGAGTCATCTATCTCTGGATTTATTATTATTATACCTTTCCTCATGGTTTAAGCCAGTGAAGCTGGGATTTCTGTTTCTTGGAGTTGAAGGAATTCTAAGATATACTTATTGTTTGTGTTGTGGTGAATATTAAGTGAATTAGCCTATGTAAAACACTTCACACACTGCTTGGCATTTAGCAAAGAAACAATAAATGCTAGCTGTAATAAAAAATATGGCTGAATTCATTATATCTGTCACCAGGAATAGCCTAAAGTATAATACATTGTTTACTTGGTTCTCTAGAAGTTCTTACAAGATAGAAAAATAAAGGAGATGGAGGCCAGCTGCTATGTAGAGAAAAGTTGGCTGCTTTTTCTATATTTATGATAATTTCCTGAGGCTAGATTCCCAGAAGTGACATAACTGGGCACAAGTATTTTAAATTCTCTTCACACGTATTATTAAATGGCTGTCCCAAAGGTGGAACCTTTTCATATGGCAATCAGCAATATCGGGAAATGCTTTTTTATTTTTTTTTTAACCTCATCTTGGCCAGTATTTGGAATTACTACATAAAAAAATTTTTCTGGTAGGCAAAATGTGCAATCTTCATTTAATTTTATTTCTTTGACTAGTAGCAACTTTTAAAGTTCTTATCTAGGCATTGAAAAATCTTCTGGGGCTGGTTGAAGTTCCACTGTTTGTAGAATATGTTCCATTGCGGTGGGATGACTCGGGTCAAACGACTAGGGTCACACTCAGCTACAAAGGACCTTTCTCCATATATGCAGGTCTGCTTAGCACTTTGGTTTTTGAATAGCTGCCCCAAGAGCTTTGAAAAATATTTTTCCCCATCCACTGTTTTCCAGGAAAATGTCAAATGAACATATAATTTTGAAAGAAGCATCTCAAAGTTAAGATACAATGTAATTAGCAATTGTATCTCTTCCATTATTCCCAATCTTATTATACCATACTCATCCACTCTTTCACCTGCTGGGATATACAACAATGGCAGATAAATAGCAAAAAGCAAAATTTTGAAGTGTGCAGTTATTTCTAAATTGCTACCTTTCTCCTTAAATTTTAAAAATGATGTTAAGGTGTGCTACCTGATTCTCCCTTTTCACAACCCCACAAAACATATTTGGGAAATATGGACAGAAAGTGAAATTTGACTATATATATTATATGGTATATTGTTTTGCTGTGCAGTTTGCAAATGCATTAAAATAATTGGACTGTTAGCCCAACATTGGTTGGAAGAGTTTGCATTATACAGGGCTCAGTAAGATATTTGTCATTCTCTTATGAAAGAGACCTCATCTTATTTGCTTTGCATTGCTAAAGATGGTGTTTGTGAGAACTGAAAGCTTGGCATTCAGCCACAGAGGCTGGGGTGTGAATATTTTATATCTGTCAATGGGATTCCTTTTGGCATAAGAACACAATGAGTTTGATTTGGGGGAGGCAGGAGATCCTATACACCATTTTTCTTGTAACAGAAACATCTATTGTGTGACCCAGTGAGCTGGTTTGAATTCCTCTGACCCATGGTTCCATCTTCAATTGTCAAACAGCTATACTTTCTCCAGCTTTTGACACTTCCATTTTATGTGATTCTATTGAAAGGGAATTGTGGGACCCGAGATTTAATTTGAAGCCTGTTTATTGTAATAAGCAGATACTGTGAGGGCCACTAGGCTGAATCTCTGAGGGCTGAGATGGTTGAATTCAGAAAAATACAAAGATTTAGCAGGAATGCAATAAGCTAGGAGAATTCACTGCAGTGGGGAGAGGCAGCTATGGAAAAAGGGCATTGGTATATTATCATAGTCCAGCCTGAGCTATTCTTAGATAGGGGAGTGAAAAGGCTTCTTTTTCCTTTCTCCTGTGCAAAGCACAAAATCAGGACCAATGCATACAAAGTGCATAGGAAGCAGATTTCATCTTAATCCAACAATGAGCTTCTTATTGATTCCATTTGTCCCACAATAGAATGCCTCAAGGAGGTAAGTAGTTAAAGCCACCACCCACAACAACCCAGTATGGTAGGTAATATGATGACATTTAATTGGCAATAAATCTGAGGCTCAGAGTGGCTGTGTGGCCAGTCTGTAGTCACATATTTACTAACTGTTGTATTTTGAGCCTAGATCTGTCTGACTCCAAACCCTTTGATTTCTCTACCCTGTCAACACATTCACTTGTAACTCAGTGAGGTCCTCATTGTAAGAGCCTCTGGGGAGACACAAGTTAGCAGGAAAAATTTGGACCCTGGGTAGATGTTTATGCTGAATAATCTTTCAGGTCACTTCTACTTCCAAGGCTAGTGACTTGATGATCTTGTGACTCCAGCAGTGTCCTTGCTAAGACAAGATGGAAAAGGAGGAGATGTATATTTCAAAGCTAGTACAAGAGACTCTTGCCTTTTTCAGTTCCTCCCCTAAGTTAGTTCCTCCTTTCTCAGGGCCCCTGTATACCACGGCAGGTTAACATGGTCAGCACTTAACATACTGGAACCTATTTAATTTGTACCCATGTCTGCCTCTCCTGCCAGACTCTCAAGGCTGTTAAGAGCCATCTCTCGGTATCTATTCCTTTTCCTGTGGCAACCTCTCTAATCGCAGGATGCAGCCCAGTGTCTGATGCTTCGATGTTCTTGGAAGAAATGAATGGATATGGTGATTTGATTTGTTAAAGTGCCTTTTTACCACCAAGCTGGGGATACTGTAAAAAATCCAGAAAGAATATAGATTATGCCTCTTAGCCCAATGACTTCGGATAGGGAGAGGGAACCTTGGGTGTGGGAGGTGTGCAAAATGACCATTGACTGTTTAGCAAGTGAGGTAGACAACTATGAACATTAATATGTCAACATGAGAAAGAGCAAGCTGAGGCTGTAAAAGTGCTAAGAAAAATTAAAAGATGAGTTTAGCTATGTTTAGTGTAGGAAAGGTAACAAAGAGCTTGGGTCAAGTGATGTGGTAAGAACACGGCAGAGGGAAACAGATGTAATATTAGTGCATGTTTTGCTTTGATCATTTTTTTGTGGCCAACCCCTGAGCTTTTCTATCTAACCCTCTTTTCTAGGAATTTTCTATATTTTTGACCAAATGATTTACATGGAAGTTGTCATAAAAATATAACTTGACTTGGTCCTCTGGCCCGGAGGACTGGTCTAGAGATGGACAGCTTGCTCAAGCTTGGCCAATGAATCCTTTTCTTGGAAATTTTGTAACTGGGGCAAAAGACATCTTGAGGGTTGTCAATTTCAGGTGACCAAATCCATAAGACAGAAAATGTGGGACAATTCAATGACATTTATTCTTAATATAAAAATCCAGGGCTTCCCTGGTGGTGCAGTGGTTGGGGGTCCGCCTGCTGATGCAGGGGACATGGGTTCGTGCCCTGGTCCAGGAAGATCCCACGTGCCGTGGAGCGGCTGGGCCCATGAGCCATGGCCACTGAGCCTGCGCGTCCAGAGCCTGTGCTCTGCAGCGGGAGGGGCCGCAGCGGTGGGAGGCCTGCGTATCGCAAAAAAAAAAAAAAAAAAAAAATCCAGTCTGTAGTGGTAGACACTAAAGGCACCACACAGAGAGGAACAGGGATAGAAACCAGTATGGGAGACAAGGCAGGTTCCAGTCTGTGGTTCCACTGTCTTCAGACCCTGTCATACTCTTGCTCTTCTTCATTAGGTTGATTAACTTCTTTATTTCCTTTGCATAAGGAAGTTGCAGTTGGTTCTCTGTTACCTACAATCAGAAGGGTTCTAGCAAATACATTTGTCCATCAAGAAGAATGGCTTCAACTGGACGTGTTAGAGACCCTCATGTGATTAAGCCCCAGTAGATACATGAAAGCCTAAGAAAGAACTGAGCGTGTACAAGCGTCTCAGTGTTTCATAGAACTCTCATTCTAGTTCTATGAAAAACTCTGTGGGTATTTTGATAGAGATTGCACTGAATCTGTAGACTGCTTTGGGTGATGTGAACACTTTAACAATATTAATTCTTCTAATCCATGAACGTGAAATATCGTTCAATTCATTTTCTTTCATCAATGTCTTACAGTTTTCAGAGTCTTACAGGTCTTTCACCTCCTTGGATAAATTTATTTCTAGTTATTTCATTCTTTTTGATGCAATTGTAAATGAGGTTGTTTTCTCTTTCTGATAGTTCATTATTAGTGTACAGAAATGCAACACACTTCTGTATATTAATTTTGCATCTTGCAACTTCATTGACTTTGTTTACTAATCCTTATAGTTTTTTGGTGAAGTCTTTAGGGTTTTCTATATACAGTATCATGCAGTCTACAAATAGTGACTGTTTTACTACTTCACTTCCAATTTGGATGCTTTTTATTTCTTTTTCTTATCTGACTGCTGTGGTTAGGACTTCCAGTATTAGGTTGAATAAAAGTGGCAAGAGTAGGCATTCTTGTCTTGTTCCTTAACTTAGAGGAAATTCTTTTCAGCTTTTCTCCATAGAATATGATGTTAGCTGGGGGTTTGTCATAAATGGCCTTTATTATGTTGAGATATGTTCCCTCTATACCAACTTTTTTTTGAGAGTTTTTATCATTGAATTTTGTCAAAATCTTTTTCTGCTTATTTTATCTTTTATAACTGGATATTATAAAATTACAGGTATAACTGTGATAGTTTCTTTACAAAATGGATTTGACTACATGTTAACGTATAACATAGTTGTTGAGTAATAAATTTTTGAAACTCAAAAAATAAATGGAAGTGTAGAAGTAGGAAGTATCAGCCACATATCCAAAAAACTGGGCCGCAGCAGTTAAAGTAGGCAGCATGGTTGAATAAATGTGTTTTTCTTGTTTTAAGATAAAGGATACATGGCTTAAGAATATTAGTAGGCAGAGGGGAAGGAAATTATTCTTCTTTTAGAATAGATTGACTTTTCCTCCTCGATTATAAATTCACTCTATTAAACTATTCACATTAACCAGTCACCTAGACATCAGTAACTCCTCATCTTATTTGCAATAGTTGTCATTATATAACTTTTCCTCTTCAAGTCTTTCAGGACTTTCCAGAACCTTCTGTTTGGAGTTCACAGTTGACAACATGTTGGTCCTTCTTGATCTGGTTCTTGCTTACTTTGGTGGCCTTATCTCCACCTGCCTTCCAGGATGCCATGATCCAGCTATACTGCACAACCTGCAGTTTCTGGAAGGCTCCACTCTCTTTTACATAAATTATCTGCCTTTCAGTGCTGTTCTCTCTGTCTGAAATTTCCTTTCCCACCCCCTTTCTGCTTGGATTAAGTTCTCCTCTTAGCTCAGGTGATGCCTCCTCTGGAAAACATTTTCCTGGTTCCAGTCATCTTGGTGTTTTCAGAGCAATCCATCCTTTCCTCCTTCCTTAATAGAGCGATTTTCTGGTGAGTAGCTGTCTAGATTCTGAGCTTCTGATAGCAGGGACATTGTATTTTGCCACTGTTTCTTAGTTTGCCACCTAATAAGATAATAATTTTCTATCAAGCTGAATGACATAAGAGCAAAGAACACTTAGCCATTTGTAGCATGAATTATTTTAAAATTCTGCTGCCTATTTCTATTTTGTGGCTTTAAGAGACGAAGTTTTAATTTTTGCTATTTTTATAGCTGATTCTAACTTCCTTTTCCTTACATCACCCTGTGGTCCATTTCAGGTCTGTATAGAGTTCTTGGAAGCAGGTATGGTAACAATGGACGCACAGTACTTTTCTTCTTCTTTCCGTCCTAACTGCCACATCTCAGGACCACATCCTCTCCCAGTATGTGCAGTATTTGAGCAGGTTAGTCAGTCTAGGAATAGCTGTTTCTAGTTTCAAGTGGTAATATTTAGGGCAGCTATAAACATCTCTGCAGAACTCATTTTTCCTTTAGAATTAATTTCTTGGGATAAATTTTCCAAATTGATATTTCTGGATCAGAATGTAAACATTTTTGTGACTCCTGTCACCACTTGTCAAATTGCTTTCTGCAAAGATTATGCCACTTTATAGGGCAACCACCAAACTTCTTTTTCCTCATGGTGTTTGGCCATTTGAA